>NC_064931.1:492862063-494325834 GCF_023897955.1 Schistocerca gregaria
CACTTATACATTTTACTGGTTGAAACAGATAATTAATTTTTAGTTTAAGAGTCACTCTGTAGGCATGTCTTGTAGGTAATATATTGAGCTAAATTCATACTAGTAAACTCTCGATTCTTTAAAGAATCAAACTCTTTATAGGTCTGATTGCCTCACAATAAGAAAAGTTTGAAATTAAGCTTAAAATTTGTTGGAGGTTGCTAAGTGCTCTCATTCACAAATACTGGATGAATCTAGTTTGTATATGTGCATGCTGTCAGTTACACTGCCTCAAGACACACACAGTTTCTTTTTTGTAATACTTTTTTTGTTCTGTTACTTTTTACTATAAGATGATACATCTTAATTTGTAGAGTATGACAGCATTTAAAAATTTTTAATTTGGTCAATAATTATTCAAAATATTGAAAATCAAACTTTTGTTGCTTCTCGAGGCTGTTAGGTAGGCAACCTGTAACTGATACCAGATCAGAAATACAGACTGTTGTAAATTTTATACTACTAATGAAAATACATTGCAGTGGTCTCAGTGCTAGCAAGTTTGACCTGGCGTCACATCCTGTGAGTGTTCTTTGCTGTTGTTAAGATTAGGTGGGGAGTTTCGTCCAACTACCTGCAATGTGGTGCTAGATAGTAGGCTAGTTATCGAACTGGGAAACTCTATCTTTGAAATTCAGATAAAGGGGGATACAAGCAACAATAAATGTTAGCTGATTTGCTTTAATGTCTGTCTGCACAAACACTTTGAGAATACGAGATCTGATGAATTGATTAAGGTGTCTTGCTGATTAGCTGTTAGTCAACTCAGTCTCTCTTGCTGCTGCCTCTGTTATTACTATTGTGCATCTTGCACTATAAATTGTTATTTTACTTATGCTGTAATACAGTCCAAGTGGTGATTGCAGCTTCATTAGCAGCATATATAAGTGTTCTCCAGTGGACTCAGTTCCCACAAGTAGGAGAATAATGTCTGAAACAAACATCTGGAACTAAAAAAACACCTTCAGTCTGTTGGCATTAACTGTAAGGTACTTAATTTTCTGTAGACAGTTTATTATATATGTCCTTTCATTTATTAGTGTGTTTGGGCCTCACTGTTGGCTGCCTCTACCTTGTAAGCTGTTGTCAAACAACAGAACCTTATCACCAAAGTGCAACTCTTTAGGATTTAGTGACTTATTGTAATATTCTTTGTTCTTTAATTTGCTCTGAGCGTTCTCTTCTTCCACACTTTTGTGCATCTCCTTCATATGGTTCTTTAACTATGCCTCTTCATGCTGACCATATACAGTTGCTCTGTGTGGTTTCACATTATACACAAAACTGCATATTGAACCCAAATGTTCCAGTCTGTTTTGTGTTGTATTTACATAATGTTTCAGTATCTCAGTTTATATATGTTGCTACTTCTTCAGTGCACCATTTGTTTGAGGATGATAACTAGGAGAATGTACTTTTTCAATACACTACAGTTTACTTACTCTCTTCATGGTATCCTGTATGAAAATACGTCCTGCATAGTGACAGAATTCCATATCCAAGTATAATTTTCTCAACCAACATTTGGGCTATGATGTCAGCATCCTATCTTTTAATATGGACTTATTCAAAGGATCCTGGAATGTAAAAATACATCCATTTACTTGGTCAGTCTGGCTCAAAGATACTTGTTCTCACTTGGTACTTTTCTTTACGTTCACACGCACTCCCAAGTCTTGATGTCCTCACACTAGGGCTGTGATACAGTTTTATTATTACTGCCTTTGTGCACTCGTTTAGTTTTTTCCCTGATTCCTACTCATTTTTTTCCCACCAGCTGCAGTATGTACCCTGTTAATAAGCGTCTCGGGCACACGCTGTACAGTGGCTTGTGGAATGTGTATATAGATGTCGATACCGCTCTAACTTTAGGCTAATTTTCATTTGTTTTGATAGTGGGTTTGTTAAGTTATCTACCCGAGCTAAAGATTTAAATCTGCGCTTGTCAGAAATTTTCTGCCATTAATGTAAAAACTGAAGTATTTTACTCCCCAACTTATGGCTAACATCTTCAAACTTCTGTCAGTCTGTCTAGAAGTCATTTGCCAATAGGGCATGGCTTAAAAATAACATTTATTTTTGCAAGAATTCACATTTATCAATGGGTAATTTTGAAGTATAATTGTGGAATATAAGCCATTCAGAAATTTCCTTTAGCCACATATTGCGTTCCTCTAAGGTAGAGTTAAATATCACCATGTCATTTAAGTCAGTGAACAGTCTGTTGCCTTGTAGCCATGTGAAAACAGTTTATTAAATTCTGAAAAGTTTGTTGAGCTCATTTTGGGCTCATGGGCATACATTTACATTTGTTATTCTCCATATAGTGTGCTGAAATCCATATTTTTCTTGATTTTCTTCAGTAGGATCTGATTACAAACTTTTTTTTTTTTGTTGCTATATTAAGAGTCAAAAAGTATTTGCCTGTACTAAAACTGTCGAAGATGTCATCTACACTTACCAGTGTATGGACTAAATTTAAGGAAGGTTCATTTAGGCACCTGTAGTCAGCGACTGTACATTAGTTTCACTTTCCTTCATCTTGTCAGAATCCTTGTCAATGGAATTTTCCATTCACTTTTACTGGATACTATTATATCATGTTCTAACATTTTCTCAAATTCCTGCTGCAGCACTTCTTTTTGCACTTTAGGTCTGCTCTAGAGATGTAAACAGATAATTTACTTTCCACTTTGGGTAGCAGTTTGAATCCGACCTTGACGGCCTATGTGTGTGGTAACGTATCTCCTGTCAAGTAGAACACATAGCTGAACATTGTGCATAGCTCAGTAATGGCCATGTTTTCATACACTTTTAAATAACTGACATGAATATTCTCTGTCAGTGTATTTACTTGCACTTTTCACACACTTTTAATTAACTGACATGAATATTCTATTTCAGCTTTCTTACATGAACTTTTTGTTGTGGCTTGGTCATACTGACATGACACACTCGAAACAGTCTGTCCGTAGCTCATGATTTAGTGGTCAGCTTTGCTGCCCCTGGATCACACGGTTCCGGTTAAATTCCTGGTTGGGTCATTGACTTTCTCCACCTGGGGCCTAGATGTTTATGTTGTCCTCATCATTTCATCATCATTCAGGAAAATGGCAAGACTGGAATGTGCGTTTGTATGGGAAATGCCATTGAGCCCCCCACAAACCAAGTCGTCGTCATCTTCATCGTCGGCAGCAACAGCAACAGCAGCAGCAGAAGCAGAACAGTCCCTTTTTTGGCATTGGTTCCATGGCTGGCAGTGGGAATTTTACTGAACCATTCTCAGCTATAGTTTTCAATGTACTCATTACTCGTGAGCCTGATTCTGCTCATTTCCTGTTTTGGAGTGATTGTCACCCCTCTCATTCTACACATTTGTTTCTCTTGAGGACCTATTATCAGCTTCCTTTTTACTCGTATATGTTTCTCATCACTTCTTTTTATTTTGTCTGCTGCAGACACTGTTACCTGCCTGTATTGTAGGTTGGCAGCTAATTTTGGTTTTCTATGAGCCATTTGTTTCACATACAATCCTATTTTAAAAGAGCACACTCTTTTGTGCCAAACTTCATCTACAATCTTCTATTGATAACAAATTTCATCTGGGACTTTATGCCTTCCTGACATTCTAGCTCTGCAAGGGGATTATTGTTGCCATAGTCAGCTGTCAGTATTTTCCCAGACAAGATATAACCTACGTACGTATTTTCTCTGCATTTTGTTCTTTCTCTGTGCCTGGCATGCACACTCTGTAAGCGCTTCCATAGTGACCAGTTTGTTTTCATTTGAAGCATGTTACAGGCTTCAATCGCATACACAGGCTTATGTGCCTTGGCAAGTACCAATGGGAGCACCTTACTATGCTGCGGTCAATTTTCTACAGTTCCTGTAGAAAATGGTAGGCTCACTCGTGTATTATCTACCCTATTCCTCACTACTGCTGGCTCTGTCTTCCTTGCTTGAAGCTTTTTATATCTCTATTTTCATTTTGTAATCCCGCACTGCCACTTTGCACACTTATTTTTTTCCCTTAATGAAGCTGTTGCACTTGCCTCCATCAAAATTGATGTTGTTTCTCCTGCTAATTTCAGTTTTCTTAATGAGTATACACTAATGTTTTGATTCTGTCGCTATAAATACCATGAATGAATACAGCTTTATATGGCTTCCAGAATAGCACAGTGCTACCTACCAGCTCCAGCTCTTGCGGTGTGCCTTGAATGGCTTCTCTAAAGTGGTGGTACATGTGTAGAGTTGTGAGCACCATTACTCAAATAGTTCTCCACAAGACTAGAGCACACATCTTACCAAGTGGCACTTAAATGTATACCTAGAAGTTTTTTTTATCTGTTGAACTGGCTATCCTGGTTTTCACAAATCACAACCCCCCCCCCCCCCCAAAAAAAAAGTAAAATCGTATTACTCTGGATTTACAAGCTCAGTTGTTGATCAACTCATTCGGAACATTTTTATTGCTGTCAAATGCAACATTAACTTAAGTCCTTCCCACAAACTAACAATTTTTGACAGCAATATCTCGATTTCGCCTGTTTCCATCACTGGCGGCGGGGTATGTGTACTGCGCTAGAGGGCAGTTACGGCACCTTCTCGCGCACGCGTTGTGGGTCTTCTGCGGCCTATATAGGGGCCGCCGCTTGTGCTGGGAAGTCAGTTCCGGCGAGATCGTGCACCAGCACTCTCACCTGAAGATGGCGGCCAGTTGGACTGCGGAAATATTGTGTCATGAAGACGTTATGATCCGGCTGCATACCCGAGAAGAATATTATCAACTAATATATTGCCTACTGGCTGCCTCTTACCTGTCTGCCCTGTTCTATGCTTTACTATCATTGTCCTGTGACGCTCCTCCTAGGTTGTTTCACTTGTAGGATGAAGACATGGAGCTACTAGGATAACTGCCTTGGCGTACAGTCTTCATTGAACTGGAGCATTTGTTCTGGCTTTTTCTTCTCTCTTCTTTCTTTCCCATTTGCTCTGCTCCCTCTGCAAACCAGCATGCATTGTTATTGGAATGAAAGGGCCATGGTGTCTTTTACCTATTGTCGAGCTGGTCTGATATTTTTAAGAGATTTGTGACCTCCTCCAATAATTTGTAGCAGGTAGTTGGTGCTTAACTGAACCATCAACAGCAACCACCCTACACCTGACACCATAAAATATTGTTTATTCTTGCCTCAAGCAATCAGTCTGGATATTTTATGACAGTAAGCAGGGAGGTCCATCAAAGAAGTTACTATGTGAGGGTAGATAAGATAGTCCTGGAATTAGGAAACTCGTCTCTGAAATTCAGACATTTGGAAGTATGAAAAACAAATGTCAGCTGAACAGCTTTAGTGTTAGTCTAACAAAACCCTTGAGGATACAGGATCTGACTACAGTTTAGAGACAAGGTCCATTCAGTGTAGGTACGCATGGCTAGGTATTGAACAGCAGAGCTAGAGCAAGAACAAAATCTGGTCCAAATGATCAACTGGCACAGAGTCCCTGTAAACTGATTTACCCCCCCCCCCCCCTCTTTGCAGTTGACACATCTATGATGCATATGTGATCGTGGCATATTCCACCACACTGGAGCTAATGCCCAGTTGCTGTGACTACAGTAAACCTACAGGTCCAGCTGCCAAGCTGGGTATTGGTTTAATATTGCAGGTCAACAAATATTCTCATGTGACTTGCGTACCATGACCACTGGAGTTGCAGTTGCCAAAAGCAGAACTATCTGCTACACTGATATTATTGCCACTCTCTAGAGTCTTCCTCCATATTGCTGGAATGGTGTGATATTAGAAGCAGAAGCTTCATTCAGCTTGCCTTGTTTTTGGAAAACCTTGTTGCAGGAGCACAAGCACACCTACTCTTTGCACTTAAACCTATACCAACATACACTACACCCCTTCCTGATCTGTTCAAATATTTGTCTATGTAAAATGCCAAAGATAAACAGCAATTCAGTATGAACGTAAATTATTTTTGCGTTATATAAGAACCTTGTATTTTCGTCATTTTTTTCTGTTTTCCGTGGTTCCTTAGTTGCTTCAAAGTTTTTGGAGTTATCCTCTGTCTATGCAACCAATTGAAGGAAGTTTGTTTATTACCATACATGTTTTGCTTATTTTATTTGTGAAGCATATTCAGTGGCAATTTTCAGTGCTGTTAGCCCATGTATGTGGTCCTGAAGATGTGATCATTAGTCTCCATACTCCAGTTGGCTGATTTCCGGCGTTCTTTCAACCACATTTGATTCAACACATCGCACACATCAAATGTGGGTGAAAGAATACTGGAAATTGGCCAACTGGAGCATGGAGACTAATGAACACATCATCAGGACTACACAAATGAGCTAACACAGCTGGAAATCGCCACTGAAAATGCTTCACAAATAAAAGAAGGAAGCAAAATGCGTGTGGGAACAAACAAACTGCCTTCAATTAGTTCCATAGACAGAGGATAACTCCAAAAACTTTGAAGCAACAATTTGTTTGGTAACTTGCTCTTTGCAATAATTAGGGCAATTCATTAATTTTGGAACTTAGAGTGATTGAAAGTTCTATACTACTTGTTACTACTACCACAATATTAAATGGTGACAAATAGTTATTGATGATTCTTATGTGACCAAATATATAATGAGCCTGGCATTTAGTTTGCCAAATTGTCTGCAACAGGTATATGTATGTACTCTAGACTTTTGATATTGCAAGTTACCACTGAATATTATTCCTATTATATTAAAGAACGGAAAAGTGCAAAGATTTGCAATATTTGATGTCCTTTTAAAATTCAGTAGTGGACATCTGAGACTGCTCCGTAATAATGTAATAAATGACTTCTTGTTCTCATGAACACATGCAGGAAATATCTTCCCCTGCACATGATCCTGTGAGATGTGAAAATGTAACATTCAACTGTAAATTGATAATTGCTGTTTACAAGTAAATGAAACCACTATTTAATTTTAATGTCTTGCTCAGAAAGACTCTTTGTATGTCTGAAAGGCTGATAAATGTGTAACAAAAACAATTATTTTGTAAGTTGTTAAGAAATAGAATTGATTATATTTATAGTAACCACAATATACCACAGCTCTTTTGCTTTTGTTGTTGTAGGACACAGTTATCTTAATGTATATCATTTCTTTGTCTTTTTGAGTAAATAGTGGTACTGTCATGATTTGTTTTCAGGCTAGAATTGGAAGTTGAACCAATATTTGCTTCAATTGCCTTGTATGATGCCAAAGAAAAGAAGAAAGTATCAGAAAACTTTTATTTTGATATGAATTCAGAAGGTCTGAAGCACATGCTGTCTTCTCATATTCCCTACAGTGACACAAGCACTCTTAGCAGGGCATGTGTTTTTGATATCACATATCCTTCTTCTGATCTGTTTTTTGTAATCAAATTAGAGAAGGTGTTACAGGGTGACATAAATGACTGTGCTGAACCCTATATAAAAGATGACAAGGTGAGTGAAACATGTGGCAACATTTCAAAAATATCTTGTATTTGAATAAATTGATGACTACATTAGCTTGTTCCCACTGCATAGAATGTAAGTGATTCGTTAATTTTATTGTGCATTTGATTTTATTTAAGCTCTGTGTGAGTCTCTGTAGAATGGGAAAAGGGGGAGCCTCTAGGAGATAACATCTGCTGTGCTGTGCTTCAAAATATGATCAGTGCTGATCTTTCATTCTTTTACTAAATCGCTTAAAGCAATATAACCCTCTAGACACTACTTTTGATAAGCTGTTTAAAAGTTCTTAAAAATAGGCAAGGGATTTGTAAACATTGCCATGCTTTGTTTGCTAAGAATTTAATATTCATTGTACATGGATACCATTTATGCTGCCCTTTTTGTTTGAAGCAAGATATTCTCCTTTACCTGTACTAGCTGAGGTAACACAGTAATTACATTTCTGGATTCATACTATGTGTGACTGAGATTCAGATCCCCCATTGCATCAGTTTGATTCATGTCTGCCAGACTGTAGAATTTGGTTGTGGTGTTGGTGCCCCCCGCCCCCCCCTTTTTTTTTTTTTTTTTTTTTGAGAAGGGGGGAGAGGGATGAATTCCTTCTAAACAATAAATATTTATGAAACTTTTGGCATGTTGATTGAGTGCTTTATTCACTCTAAACAACATTATCAAACAGAGCAGATATGGTTACTGGAAACAAAAAGTATTCTAAGATGCCCTAATCTTACGTTAGCCAGTGGAACAAAACTTTTCTCTAAGCATACAATACTGGCAATTTGTGAATTATTGTAATCCTGCTGTCTTCCTCCTTTACAGAGTCGTGAGAAACTGAAGACCAATGCTGTTACTGCTTGTGAACGTCTAGGGAAGTACAGGATGCCATTTGCATGGACTGCGATATATGTAATGAATGTCATTGATGGTGTCAACAGTTTAGAAAGAGAAAGCGGAAGTGACAGAGAAAACACAGGATCATATAGCTTAGGTAATTTTCTCCACTTTTGAATGTAAAATAAATCATTCTGCCAAGCAAATATCTCGTTGTCTGCCATTTTATCTTTAATGTAATAAGATTCCCAATCACAAGCTAGATGTTGATTGACTCTTGAAGAAAAAAAGATGATGATGATGATGATGATGATGATGATGATGATGACAATGAAGAATTCATCTGCAACAAAAATAATTCATTTCAAATATTTACATTGGTTGACTGTATCATGCATGTGCTACCCAAGGGTGGTCAATCTTTCCCTTGTCCACAGTTCAGTAGTAGCTGTGCATACAAGTCTACAGATGATTCCTATGCAGATCCACATAAAAATCTGTGCAGTAGTTGTAATGGATTAGGTATGTTGCTTTCAAATGTTTGTGAAGGGATGGGCTGTATCAGTGAGTTGACTGAAATAGTGTGTGTTCATTACTGGTCAGTATATGCATCTACTTGCAAGATGTATGGAATACATTCCCCAGTGTACCTTACAGATAATGGTTAGGATCTGATGCAGATGACAACCTGATCTCATTTGCAGGAAGAAACTAGGAGAATGCATTGAACGATTATTAGAAGATGGATATAAGCTCTGGGGTTCTAGGGACATTGGGAGAATGCTGTGAGACTGGCCATCTTGCACATACAGCAAGCTCCCAGTTGTCCGGATTAATGTGTATCAGAGACAGCATGAATAACTGAAAAAACACAATAATGCAAAATACATGTTATTTCCAGGAACTGCTATTTTGTGTTTTTACAAAACGTGCTGTCACATCCGAAAGTCACTGAATTACTTGGTGTTACTGGCCAGAAACAGAGTATTGTACATTATCAGATTTTAGCTTCCAGAAAATGGAGTGGCAAACATGTAGACGAGAACCTGGCTGCAGAAAGGTTACAGGGGTGGAGTCCTTGCAGATATCGGAGGACAAATGGGAAACAACTTTAAAATATTTTTGGGGTGTCCAGTGGGAAAGCAGAAGGCACCTGTGTAATAGTGTATTCTAAATAAAAATAATATTTTGATTCTTACAGAATACTTCAGGGTCAGTTTAGTTTTTCAAAAATCATGTAACTATGGACAGATAATCTGCTCTCAGTCAGGAGCTTATGTAGTTATAAATGCACTGCAGAGTGTGGTCCACTACTTTTGTGTAAATGATGCATTGGGCATTTAATGGATTGACTGTACGTCATTCATCATCTCACTGACAATGTCCATTGAGCAATCAAAATTGGCATTAGAGCACCACCAGTATGTGGGGCAAATTATTAATATTGGTGTGATAGATGTTGGATGCAGAATATTGCTGTAGTTGTAGTTACTTAATACTAATGCCTCAAGTTGTAGCTGTAGTATTGTGGTCTCCGTAACATGTCAGTCATACCCAAAAATATGCATGAGGAGCTTGTGATCTGTAATCAGTGTGACAAGTGACCTGTAAACATAATCACCAAGTGAGGTGGCTCAGTGTTTAGCACTTTGGACTTGCATTTGGGGGAAAGATATGTCAAATCTCTGCCCAGCCACCCAGATTTGTGTTTTCCTTGATGTTCTCCATCTCTAATGTCCTCATTGTTTATAGATCATTAAACTCTCAGTTTTCCTCCCTAAAAATATAATTATGGAATTTTACGCTAATGCTCATTTTTCCAACCTGTGAATAGTTCATTTAAGTCATTATGGCAGTATTGTCATCACTGTACTCTACAAGATTTCCGCTTAATAATGACATGATGAATTAAAGCAGTAGAAGTGAAGTTTTCCTGGTGTAATGAGTAATGCATTAAGTTTTGGGATTGCAGCACAATGATGTCAACATCTTGCCACAGTATTTTAGCTGACAACAATTCAGTCATATTCAGATGAGTGACACTGTGTCAAACACTCTCCTGAAGATGGCTGAATGGCTGTCAGCTGAAATTTCATAGTAAGATGTCAACTTCGTCTGGATGTGATCCCAAAATCTCATGGAAAAGTACTTAATATCTATCTAGAGGATTTTGCCCCAAAGGGTTCTTTGTGTGGTGATCTTATTAACATATGTGCCACTTGAAATGAAATTTCTAGGTAGTTTGATAATGATGTGAGGGTGAGGGTTACCATTAGTTATTGGATGGTCATTAAATGGAAATTCATTGACCGCACCCTATCCTGTTTTGACAATAGAGTCCAAGTGCTTGACTGCTGGCTTGGTAACCTGTCACTTATCTATGCTGCAACACAGACTTGTCTGCAGTAGTTATATAAGAAGAAAATATTGCAAGAATTGTGCTAGTGAACTATGATGTTATTGAGGTATTTTATACATTGATGTACATTACATACGAGGGTAAGTCAATTATTATCTGTAAAGTAGGTATAAAATTTTATTGTAATCAAATAGGAAACTTACAAGAACATCATTTTATGACATAGTCTTCTTGTGTTTCAATGCACTTGGTCCAACGTTGTACAAGCTTCATGATGGCCTCATAAAAGAAGGTTCTCTGTTGAGCTGCACCACTTCTTTCACTGCTTCATCTGAGGCAAATCGGGGGCCCCTTAATGCCTGTTTGAGTGGACCAAACAAGTGATAGTCAGAAGGGGCAAGATCGGGGCCACATGGAGGATGATCCAGTACTTCAAATTTGAGTTTCTGGAGCATTTCAGCAGTGTGGGCAGCTGTATGCAGACGGGCATTGTCGTGCAACAACACAACACCTTTTGACAGCAATCCTCGGTGTTTGCTTCAAATTGAAGGCTTTAGCCTGGCAGTAAGCACCTCACTGTAATGTACACTGTTTATTGTTGTGCACCTTTCCCCACAATGTTCCAGTACTGGACCTTGTGCGTCCCAAAAAACTATAAGCATCAGCTTTCCCGTGAGTGGTTGGGTCTTGAATGTTTTCTTTTATGGCGAATTTGGCTGTTTCCATTCCATACTCTGCTGTTTACTCTCCTGCTCATGATGATGGATCCATGTTTTGTCACCAGTAATATCCTGTCTAAGAAGTTGTCCCCTTTTTTTACCATAGTGATCCAAATCTTTTTTGCAGATGTCCAAGCACGTTTGTGTATACAACTGTGCGAGTTGTTTTGGGACCCATCCTGTACAAACTTTATGAAACCCAAGTCTGTTGTGGATGATTTCATAGTTAGAACCATGACTAATTTGCAGACGATGTGCCACTTCGTCAATAGTTAATTGTCTGTCTAAGAGAATCATTTCATGTTAATGCTCAATTGTTTCTTTATTTGTGGCGGTAAACGGTTGTCCGGCTCCTTCATCGTGTGTGACACTTGTGCAACCATTTCGGAATTTTTCAATCCATTCGTAGACACTCTGTTGTGGCAAAACACTGTTCCTGTACTGTACCGAAAGTTTTTGATGAATATCGGCCTCTGATACACCTTCCGACCACAGAAAACAAATCACTGAATGTTGCTCTTTTTTGTGCAAATAGATAATGGAGCAACCATGATTAACAGCACAGCAGCGATAACAAAACTAACCTAGTGGCTTGAAAATTACAAAGATATAAAAACAAATAAACAAAGTATGCATCATCAACAAAAAATGACAGTTCTACCAAAATAACCAAAAATATAATTAAATTGCGGATAATAATTGACTTACCCTTGTAAAATCATTTCTGGAAAATGCTGGGAAGTGTGCAGTGCACTTGCAGTAGTGAAGGGCAGCATACAATATTAGCAGAAGCCAAAATGAAATGTAAATGGTTATCAAATTCTATGATTCTTGATCTAGAGATAACTGAAAATTTTACTTCAACTGAATTAATTTCTGAGAAGTAGCAACTGCCTGTCATACAGGAAAAAACTCCTCTGGGCATGACAAAACGTAAGCATCTATTATGGACTGCACTTGGACAGCTGCCTTGAGATTGCCATAGATTTGTACAGAACAGTCTGATTTAACAACTACTATGATTCTGACAGCTCAAATAGTGGACAGAATTCCACATAGTTTCTCTTTTACCAATTAATTTAATGTCTTGCAAACCATGTTGTGAACGGTATATGTTACAGGATGTACCCTAGACAAAGGTGGGATGGCATTAACAAGAAAGGAGATATGAACACTCGTAATTTTTTGTGCCTTTGAGGTCCTATTGCAACAGAGAAAGGAATTTTATGCTTATGTTTATTTTGTTAAATTATATAACATCATATCACACCCATATTGAATTGACTGCAATAAACTGAAAAGTGTTAAATGAATCCAGCACATATTGGTTGAGATGGTCTCTTATGATAATGCCTGCATATAAGTGATTGCACTGGGTCTGGAGCAGATGGGACACCGAAGTTGACATATTTTGCAACTTGGTAGTCCATTGTTAACGAGATTTTCCTGATTTTTTTTCATACAGTTGGAGAATAGAACATGCTTAGACATCATGCAGTCTCTAGTACTGAGCTTAGTTTTTGTGAAATTTCATGGATATAATAGTGTTACTGATTGACATCTGTTACTTGAGCTACTACTATGTAGTGACATCTCTATATGGAGTAGTTCTTCCACTGTTCCTGCTCACAGTCAAATACCATGAAAGCTATGAAAGTAAATAGAGCTAAAGAAGCGACAAGGACAATTGATACTCATTCTGCTCTGAATTTCAGAATAATCTATACCATATTAAAGGTGAAATCTGCCCAAACCTCTGCAAGAGGACAAACAACAACACTGCTAGGTTCCCAGTTTCTCATCACCAGTTTTGTTCTAACTTCATCAAAATAAACCTAGACAGTTTTAGAATGGACAACAATATTTTATCCTTACACAGAAGTCAAGAACAGTACAGGCATTGCATAGAACTACAAAAACTGAATGAAGATAGTGAATATGAAAGAACTAATCACTGAAAACAAGATTTTCTGTGTGCTGTGACAAGGTAAGGCTCAATACTGAGAAATGTGAAGACAGTAGGTATGATGCAGTTGGAATAAACCCAAGCAAATGACTCGATGGAAGTTACAGTTCAGTCCCAAGACAGTGAATGTAGTTAAGAGAGATCTTGCGCAGTGTATAAAAAATCATAGTACGATTATTGTTCCTTCTATCATTAATGACATATATCCAGATAGAAAACTCTTAACAAGTGTGCTGTGCAATGTGACCATCCTTGTTGAATTAGTGTCCTTCTTTGTATTTGTTGATGAGGAAGCACTGTTGGTGTTTTATGCTGATGACCTACTGCTTCACACACACACTATTTTTAAAGGTTACACTAAAAGTCAAAAGAGCATTGTAATGTAAATGAACTTTGCAATTGTCAAAGATGGCAACACAAGTTACATTTTAGACAAGACAAAGTAACCCCTAAACAAATTTCCAAATGGTTATTCATGATACTATTTTGTCTTTCATTGTCTCACGAAATTTTTGTCAAAGAAACTGAAATATTAAAACAGTTATTATAAAGGAGTATCATACCAATACAGGTATCAATAAAGAAACTGACCTAACAGTTATTCAGTAAACCAAATCACTATAATAAGTTCAAGTAGTCTGGACTATATAGAGTCAACTACCAGTACTGTGACTGCTTATGTGTAGTTCAGGCTTGGAGGATTGTTTTCATGCTAGATTCAAAGAACACTTTGCTGCATTCCATCTAAAACATAAGAAGTTAGCAATCACAGACTATCTAGCAGAAAAATGCCACAAAACTGACTACATGGAAACAGACTGAAAGGTATAACATATTTATCTAAAAAGATCTCAAACTAGACAATTCTGAAACCATTTAAAAACACAAGTTTCTCATGTCACATTCTTAGACTACTTCAATGAATAGATTAAAAATAAATGCACCAGAATCCTAAAGAAATTAAATGAATTCTTCAAATGTTCAGTGGTATTCATCTCGAGTGATCTGGATGGCGAAATCATTCACTCAAATTGTCCATCCCAATGTTCTGACATGGTGCATTGTCATCCATAAAAATTCCATTATTGTTTGAGAACACGAAGTCCATGAATGGCTGTAAATGGTCTCCAAGTAGCCAAACATAACCATTTCCAATCAATTATCAGTTCAGTTGGACCCCACGACCCAGTCCATTCCATGCAAACACAGCCCACACCGTTCTGGAGCCGCCGCCAGCCTGCACAAAGCCTTGTTGACAGTTTAACTCTATGGCTTCATGTGGTCTGTGCCACACTCGGCCCCTATGATCAGCTCTTATCAAGTGAAATCAGGACTCATCTGACCAGGCCAAGGTTTTCCAGTCGTGTAGAGTCCAACCGATATGGCCACAAGCCCAGGAGAGGCGCTGCAAGCAATCTTGTGCTGTTACCATACAGCACTGTCCTAATGGATATATACGTTGTATGTCCCACATTGATTTCTGTGGGTATTTCAAACAGTGTTCTTTGTCTATTAGCACTGAAGACGACTGTAAGCAAATGCCTTTGCTCTCAGTTGTTAAGTGAAGGCCATTGGCCATTGCATTATCCTTAATGAGAGGTAATGCCTGAAATTTGGTAGTCTTGGCACAATGTTGACACTGTGGATCTCGGAATATTGAATTCTGTAATGATTTGTGAAATTGAATGTCCCATGCATCTGGTTCAGACAACCATTCTCTGTTCAAAGTCTGTTAATCCCCATCATGTGGCTGTAAAAATGTTGAAAACCTTTTCACGTGAATCATCTGAGTACAAATGACAGCTCCTCCAATGCATTGCCCTGTTATAACTGGTGTACACAATACTATCGGCACCTGTATATGTGCATATCACTATCCCACGAGTTTTGTCACCTCAGTATATAATACAGCTAAAGCCACAGCCCATTAAGTAATACACACATTTTGCAGTGACAATGGGGAATGATGAGAATTGATCACTTGCAACATTTCAGTATGCATATCAGTAAATTAGTTTAAGAAGCTTTGTTGTGATCTAACTGACAAAGGAGGAGGAGCAACATATCAGTTAAATGAAACATACTTAAAATCCTTCATGTACTTTTTCCATAATTTGATGCATTTTTAATTAAAATGTACTATAATTTTATATATAGGAGTATTTTCATATTGACACAGCAAAGGCTGTCCTTCAGTGGTTAACTGAAGTTCTGAAGATGAAGCTGCCAAGAAAAGAGACTATGCATATCATCAAATTTTGGAAAATTGTTTCAGCTCATGTGTAGTGCAAACTATTTGGTTTAGATTCATTATTTCAACTTCACATTTGTATTGTTTATTTCCAGCTGTGACACATAGCCAATGTATGATAACTTTGATAAAAGAATGAACTTGAGAACTGATGTGAGTGCCAATCCAAAAGCATCACATTCTTGTTAGATTTTGCTTGGATAGATTTTCTCTCTCATGTGGTACAAAAAGAATGGGCATTTTTAGTAGTTGAAGAGAAAAAGACAAAATAAAGGAAAACAGGAAAGTAAAAATACATGCAAAAGGTACTGCAGAGTGTTTATTTTCATTGATTTCCTGTTTCTTTTCTTGTCGAGAATTATGTGACAGTTTGTCACTACTAACAAATATTTTCACCTGATTTCAACATCAGTGATGTGTAACATTAGATCAATTAATGCCTCTCGTCATTATAAATTACTGATCAAGCTGTTCTCGGAGAGACACTAAAAGCAGATCAAAATCGTATGAAATGATGTGCTAATGACACTTTCCAAGGAGGGAAAAAGTTCTTGTTTTGTTAACTGAGAGCTACACTTCTCTATTCTGTTAAGTCTTTTGTCTTACTTAAAACAGCATGCAAAAGAATTGTGATTTTTTTCTACAGACCGAAAATCTAGCAGCAACAGCTTTGACCAGTTCAGAAAACGTGCAAGTGATATGGGGTCTTTAACAAGAAGAGGATCATTAGAAAGGCGTAGCAACTTGGAAAAGCGTCGTAGTTGGTCTCCTGATGACTTTGGTTCCAATCTTGATACTTTTCGTCCAGTCACCATTACTGTGTCTAATTTTTTTAAGCAGGTCAGTAACAAATACTTTTTAGGCCAGAACTAAGGAAGTACTATTATTGGTGTTCAGTGTATTGAAAAACAGTTTCATTTTGCTTAATGTAGTTGTGCTATATCTAGTAACAAATATGCAGATTTTGTGTCCAATAAAGATTTTGTTTATCCTGTATGTAGAACTGATGTCACCAGCCTCTTGTAATAAAAGTCAATGTAAGTGATTTTGTGTGTGTGTGTGTGTGTGTGTGTGTGTGTGTGTGTGTGTGTGTGTGTGTGCAGGAATGCAGGAGAATGGTTTGTGCTGTATTTATAATTCCCTCCTCCACCTTTTCTACCTCCCCCTGCCCCTTCACCCCACATCCACCCCCACAGTTTCTCTCTCTAAAGAAGTAAGGATGGTAGTGAAATGTTTGCAAAGTATGCTGGAAATTAATGAATGATTGATTATTTTCAAAAACAGTATATCAAAAAGTAATTTGTAAAAGTCGAAATGATAACTGTATTTGGATTTGAAAAATACAGGTTATTGAGCTGTGCACTGTTGATCACCACTAGCCCTCTATCATCTACATCCACATACATACTCCACAATCCACCATACAGTGCACGGTGGTGGTATTTGTACCAGTGATTTGCTTTCCTGTTCCACTCACTAATGGATCAAGGGAAAAATGGCTGTTCTCTATTACCACAAGTTCTGTGCATGTTCAGTGACCACTATACAACACAGTGGTGAAATGTGTGTCAGGGAGAGAGATGTATTTAGCTGGATCACTTCAACTGTGACAGTGTACAAGTCTTTATTGAGTTTAATTATGTGCAAAAGGTATTCTTGGCGATGAGCAAAACGGTCATTAGTGGAAAACTTCTGGGGCAACGGCTGCTTCAGTTATTTTAGTGAGAATGAACTGGTTTCCAATTCTTCATCTGAAAGCCTTCCCAGAAGGATGGGTATACCATTTTGGAGCATTACTGTACTCAATGAAGTGGGCTGTCAAGGCTGGGTGTGGGCTCTCTACTCTCGTTGGTTGCAGTGTGGAGTGGATTGATGTCTATTAGGTGCTGAGCACAAGGCACTAGTAGAACAATGCTAAGACATCAAACATTTATTGTCCATAAAATACAATCGGTGATGTATTGACATTCCAGGCAGCTAGTGCTGGCATGTGCACCAGCAACAGGTGTCCACCGAGATATGTGCTGACTAGGGCTTGACCTGCAGACGCTGTGATGGTGCCTGAGTCAGTGGCATCTGCACCATTCTCATAATAAGCACACTGGCCTCACAAAGTTGTCGCACCACGACGATCGCACTGTCCGGGGTGGCTGACAGCTTCAGATGTGGGTGATGGAGTATGTGTGCACACACTGTAGGTGGCACACAGGAAATGCAGACAGTGACAGCAGAGTCTGCTCCCAGGAGCAGGAGGTTGGCAGCTGAGACTGCACTCCCTCACAATGATGGAAGAGTGGCTGCTCATGCCCACACAGGAACTGGAGACTATCAGGATCGAAGGTGCCTGTAGTAGGACCCTCATGTGGTCCAATGATAAGACTTGGCGTCTATGATGGCACTGCATCTTACAGTATCTGAGACTCCCACAATGGGACTTGCTGTTCCCTAGGATCTTACAGACAGCTAGATAAGCAATTGGAAGACTGGCATAGGTCCCTCCTACAGACTGGTCGACTGAAAACTGAGATCCTTCCTCTGGAAATGTGTAGTATTTATGCAAGACAGGCCCATGTTCATTATGCTACCATGGGGCAAGTCACATCACTTGGTCTGCTTTTCCTGTCTGGCAAGCTGTCCTGAATGCTCGGTGATGTCCCAACTTTACATTTCAGGTGCTCTGGCTGGTGTATTTTGTAGCATCAGTATACTGAATAGTTACTCTTGCATCTGGCTTACACTTTGTTACTTAGTTTCGTGGGGTCACCAGAATGATAACACCTCTCTCCCTATGACGTAGTTGTTGCATTGGCATGTCAGACCACCCAGCTAATATGATATGTAGGAACTGGCTTTTTAGTGCAGCCATAATATCTGCAGTATCAGCAGTCTCAGCAGTCTCCCCATGTGGAAACTCCACCATGATGTGTGGGACTGCAGGACCCACCTATTTAAAAATATTTTACATGGTGCACCTTGTGGGAATTAGGCGTGCTATCAAAGGCTTTAGGATCAAGGTTAGTCCACACTTCTGCACCAAGGTCAATGAATTGCTGCTTAGCATGTGGTGGCAATGCTTTGTGGTTGGCAATCCTATCAGACAATAGCCACATGATAGATATTTGCACACCATACCATTACTGCCCACTGACGGAGTGTTATTTCTGTAATTGACCATGACCAACGTGGGCTTTTGGAATCCATGTAAATGACTGCCTTTTATTAACTGATATGGTTCATTTCAAAATTGTACGCTAAGTTTGGAGTAGATCTCCATCTCGGTTTCTTAAGAGGTACAGAAGTATTTAATGTTTGACTTACTTAATGCAGGAGTGCACTCCAGATTTAGCTTTTAAGGCCATCTTTCATCTTCCTTTTTTACATGTCACAATTTTACTGTGGTATATGCTGACAATTTGAAGCAAGGGGATGCTGCTTTGGCTTTCCAGTTGTTTTTCCCAACTATATCTGAGGGATTTGTCATGTCAAAAAGTTGACTTACATTTCCTATTTTCATTCATTAGTGTCTTCTGGTACATATTCTGGTGTAATATGAAGCTGAAAATGCAAGTGTTTGTTCCACAGATGCATGTAATAAGGATAATACACGTTGGCTACACCAAAACCTCATGTAGAAAGTTCTTTAAACAATGGATGTAGCTACAACAGCTTTACAGTACCTTTACTCCCTTACAAAGTTCATTTTCAGAAGTCACATTTTGAAAAAAGCTGTAACATTCATAAATATAATACTTTGCGTGTGGCACAAAAGGGGTGGCATATGTAACAAAAGTTTAGCCACTTACCCATTGTACTCCAAATTTAGTTTATCTTTTCCTATTCATTACTGCCTTTGTTTACAGTTACTGACCTGTTTCTTAGAATGTCAGTTAATTCTTGGTATCTATATGTACATCAACAAAGCTCAAAAGCATATGTCATTTAGTATTCATTATTAATAAGATTGACTCTTCTTATATTCCATTTCAACAGGCTATCTGCAATGATGATCCCGTATCACAACTAATTTGCTTACTATATTAATGATACGAGGGGCATTTGAAAAGTCCGTGCAAAAATAAAAACTACATACATGTTTGGGATAAACCTTTTTTATTTTTTGACATAGTCTCCTTTTAGACTTAGACACTTTGTCCAACGCTGTTCTAATTTGTTGATCCCTTCCGAGTAATAGGAATTGTTCAAGTCTGCCAAATAGCTATTTGTTGCTGCAATCACCTCCTCATTTGAATAAAATCTTTGGTCCACTAGCCATTTCTTCAAATTAGGGAACAAATAGTAGTTCGAGGGAGCCAAGGCTGGAGAATAGAGGGGATGTGAAATGCGTTGGAATCCTATTTCCATTAATTTTGTGACCACAACTGCTGGGGTGTGTGCTGGTGCATTGTGGTGATGGAAAAGGACTTTATTGCGGTCCAATCGCGAGCATTTTTCTTGCAGCTCGGTTTTCAAACAGTCCAGTAACGGTGAATAATATGCACCTATAATAGTTTTACCCTTTTCCAGATAGTCGATGAGGATTATCCCTTGCAAATCCCAAAAGACAGTCGCCATAACCTTTCCGGCTGAAGGAATGGTCTTCACCTCTTTTGGTGCAGATTCTCCCTTGGTAACCCATTGTTTAGATTATTGTTTGGTCTCAGGAGTATAGTAACGTATCTACAGTGATGAAATGACACTTAAAGTCCTGTGGATTCCTGCTGAACAGCTGCAAACCATCCTTGCAACACTTCACACGATTCCCTTTTTGGTCAAGCGTGAGCAATAGTGGAACCCATCTTGCGGATAGCTTTCTCATATCCAAATGTTAATGTAAAATACTATGTTCCCATTCATTCGAGATGCTCACAGCATTAGCAATCTCACACACCTTAACTCTTCTGTCACCCATCACCATATCATGGATTTTATCGATGATTTGTGGAGTCATAACCTCCATAAGGCATCCAGAATGTTCAGGATCACTTGTTCCCATACGGCCTCTTTGAAAATTTTGAAACCACTTATAAACTGTTCTAATCGACAGTGCAGAGTCACTGTAATGTTTATCAAGCTTATCTTTAATCTCCTGAGACGTTTTGCCTTTCATAAAGTAATGTTTAATCACCACACGAAATACTTTTTCGTCCATTTTTGACAATCACTCGACTTCCTTGATTCACACGAATGCCAAACACAAAGAAATAGATCAATATGGCTGAAACTTGGTGTGTGTTCTTTCCAAAGATGTTACTAAGTAAACATGACCTCGATACGTGCAGGTGGTGCCATGTTTCGGACTTTGCACGGACTTTTCAAATGCCCCTCATATATAACCAGTTTTGGCCTCACACACAGCCATTTTCAAGTGACGTCAAATACCTTCTACAGGCAACCTCCACCTTAGTGTTCAACATATGTCTCATCTATTACCAAATTGTGCACTGACCAAATACATATACCTGTGCATGTATGTGCGCACATATGCGTGTATGATATGTTGTCTTTATGATGACAAAATTGTTTTTCTGAGTTACATTTGTAATGATTCAATTTTCACTGTGCCACATACTTTGAATTTTCTTTACATATGTATGTGGGCTATTGTGCTATTGTCAGCCACATCTCCTTTGTTCATTGTAGGCCAAAAGTGGAACACTTCATAGTTCTTATAACCTCCTCAAGTGGTTTGAGAATACGGCATTCTCATTCATTATTTAAATCTAATTTTTTGTCATCAAAGTTAAACAACACAGAAATCAGTTAAAATTTTTGATTTTTCTTATCTTGTTAAGTGTGTTGTTATTTGTTAATATTGGCAACTGTGTAATACGGGTAACCTTGTTGGGTGGGGATGAGGAATGAAAGTTCACTTATGTCATTCATTTCTGAGCTTGAGGATCAATTCTTCAGTTGTAATGCTTATTATTTTATCCATGCTAATGGTGACTGAGAACTACAGCCGTGGATTAAATCATTTGATGAACTACAGTACCTAGCCACTCTTTCTGCCATGAATACAGGGTGATTATAATTAATGTTAAACTTTCAAGCCGCTGTAGAAAAAACACCATGGTCAGAACGTCATCGAATTGCAATGGAATATTATCAGAGAAGGGGGAAAATGTATGGCAGAAGAATAATAAATAGTCACAAAATAAAACAATAGATGGCACTGCAAGCATCATAATTTAATAGTGGTAGACGACAAATGACAAATGAATCATCCAACAATGCCTAACGTGTACATTTGACATTAAACAAATTGTACTACCCAGTGTGCATGGGTTTACAGATGTGATACTGTTAGTTACGGAAGCCCATCCACCACAGCAGGGTTATATCACATCAGATGGGAAAAATCTGTTTTTAGTTGTCCTGAGGCAAAAAATGGCATAAAAAGCATAAATCACAGTGTTTTCTAATTGTCATGAGGTCAAAAACTGCATAAAAAGCATCAATCGCATCAATTTTTAATTGTCCTGAGGCCAAAAACTGCATAAAAAGCATCAATCAAAATCAAATCTGGTTATTAATTTCCGTGTGACTGGCGAAAAACATGTTCAAAATGCTGTCCACCGTTTTTTGCAACAAGTTGAAATTATCAAGAAATAGCATGTTCCACAACTGATCAGACTGTTTCCAGGGTCATGTTCAGAATGTCACACAATGCATGCCTTCAATGCAGCTAAGTTTGCAATCAGAGCACGAACACATCTATCTTTCAGATAGCCCCACAGCCAGAAGTTGGACAGATTAAGATCAGGTGATCAGGACAGCCAGGCTGTAGGGAAATGGTGGCTGATAATTCTAGCATTTCTGAAATGGCGCTTCAGCTGCTGTTTAACTGGATTTGCAATGTACGGAGGTGTGCCATCTTTCATAAAAATGATCCCATCCACGTATCCATGCTGTTGGAGATCTGGAAATGATGTAGTTGCGCAAAAGATCGTAGCGCGTACCAGTGACGGTACAGGTAACAGGAAGCACCTGTTTCTTTGAATAAATATGGCCCTATGATGAATGATGCCATAAACCTACAACTCACCGTAAGTGACCTTTTTAGGGTGAAATGGTACTGGTTGATTTGCATGTGAAATATCCGTTGCCAATATTCAACAGTTCTGTGTATTGACATCCTGTCAGATGGAAGTGGGCTTTGTCTGACCACGAAATCTTTCACGGCCAATCATTGTCCACTTCCACGTGAGCAAGAAATTCTAAATCATAGGTCTCTCTTGCTGGCAGGTCAACAGGAAGCAACTCATGCACATTGGTAGTTTTAATTGGTAGCAAAGAAGGATGTTTCTTAGGATTTTACGGATCATGCTCAAGAGTATATCCAGTGTTTGGGCAATTCTCCTAGCCCTACACATTTGCACACCACCACTCGTCTCCTCCTGCATTGCTGTAACCAGTGCTTCCACTGATGTCGAATAAATTTGTTTCCTCCCTCTACCAGATTGCACACCAAAAGAACCTGTCTTTTCGAATTTCCAAATCACTTTCTCCAGACCCATGGCAGTCATGGGACCAACACTTTTTTTTCAAACCCTTCAGTGTCTGGAACTTCTGCAGAGTGACACGTGCACAGTCATCAGTCTTGTAATACAGATTTACAAGCAGAGCGCGATCCTGCATTGAGACAGTCATGGCAAACGTCGCAAACGCAAAAGGAGGAAAAGCCGTGTACGAACTTCAGTGGGTCGTGCGCATGACAGTTATTTTCATTTACATATTCTGACACATACAGCATCATCTATTGATCAATTCTGACCAGTGGTGTTACTTCTATAGCGTTTTGAAAGTTTAACTGTAATTATAATCACCTAGTGTTTTAGATATTCACCCACCTTCAGATAGCTTAATGCAATTGTTTACTCACCATTCGTTTGATGATGGAATATTGAATATTGCAGCTGTCCTTTATGTTTTTGCACCTTACATAATATGAATGAAGGCGAATACCATACCATAAGGGCATACACCACACACAATAAAAATTGTCATGTAGAGATACTATACCTATAGTTGTCATTTTATTTGGCCAGCATGTACATTGCTGTAATTTGAGCAATTTTTATGTTAATTGATCTCTGTTGCAATTTGTTGTACCTTCCTGTCATGTATCTACCAGCATAGGAGCTACTTTTATATTGTGATGTATTTTGTCATCTGTATTTATTGTAATTTTGGTTAAAGGAAAGTGATCGCTTGAGGGATGAAGACCTCTACAAGTTTCTTCAAGATTTGAAACGACCATGTTCTGTTATTAAAAAGTTAAAATCAATACCTGGGACACTGAAACTTGATATTTCGCCATGCCCAGAAGAATTAAAAAACTGTCTGACTCCAGAATTAGCAAAACTTAAACCATTTCCAGGTATTTTTTACTGTAGTTCTTCTTTTTGTATTAAGTTCACTGTAGAAAAATTATTATTTTGTTTCCTGTGTAATCACTTTTGTTCTGATGGTGTATGGAGGAAAGTTATCTGTAGTATTTATTGAGAATCATTCCATTCCATTGTATGAGACCAAAACATCCCTGTTGATTTATGTGACCATGACCCAATGGTTTAAGCTGATTGGTATGGGTACAGGGAATACTGCAACAGGTTCTGGGCTGCTATTATACTCATGGAATATAGGTTTTTGCAGTAATTAAGGTCACTGTGAGTGTGCACTTGAAAACTGAGGTATTCTCATTAAACACAATGGGAGACAGTCATTACCTCTATCTTGTGGGCCTACCCACATCTAATCTCAACACGCGTCCCATACATCAAAATACCATCACCTCTATCTTGTGGGCCTACCCACATCTAATCTCAACACGCGTCCCATACATCAAAATACCATCACACAGTATCATTGTAATGTGCACATTTGCTCCTCGCTGCAATCCGTTGGTTGGCATGGTAGATGCGAACTCACGTTATCAGCACTTCATATTTTTGTATTCAGTTTTTGGTTAGAAGAAAAACTGCTTGTTACTAGTAATTATAATTTAACGATTTACTGGGGATGAGTCAATGCTGATGGGAGGGTGACACTGAACTGATACAGTACTTGTAATCCACATTCTGCTACACCATCACAACTACTGATCATGTGCAACATGATTACTTGTAGTTAAAACTTACTACACAACAGGTCTCATAGACTCACATACACTAAGGAGTTAAATATATATGTGTGTGTGTGTGTGTGTGTGTGTGTGAGAGAGAGAGAGAGAGAGAGAGAGAGAGAGAAATTACAGTGCTCAGTATGCTGAAAATGAACGTTTCTCTTTCTGTGTATCCAACACTAGCACAACACACTATTCAAGGACACATATATGCAGGAATTGGTTTTCAGTACTCATGATTTAGATTTTGCAATTGTAGAATAAGGAGAATAAGGACAAAAATTTGTTTCAAACCTGCATATTCCTGATGATTGGTTTGCATATAATAAAGCATTCAAGAATAAGAAATACATTTAATGTGGTCAGTATGAGAAAACTTGCCTTCTTCAGTTCAAAACAGTTTGAAGAAACCAACAATGAACAAAAAGTATCAACTGAGATTTGGTCACCAGAGGCTTTTCTCTGTAGAATACGCGAATGTTAATGAAAGTAAGATAATAACATTAAGTGAATTTTCAGTTGGTGCTAAATGTGATAAAAATATTAAATAAGAATCACTTCCTAATGTTCTGCAAAATTATATTTATTAGCTCAAAGACCAGCTTTAGGCTTCTTTGATCATTGTCAGGTAACAACTGAATGTCATGAATGCAGGTAAAATGATGTGTGAGTTACTAGGACATTATCTATTCAGAAGATACAAAAATGGTGAAATGTAGAGTGCTTACATTAAAATCATCACCGTCAGAGCATTCATTCATGCCAAAAGAAATTTCACAAACATATGAAAGTTGTGGATATAATAATAAATGTCGTGGAAAGTTCTTGTCGACTGTAAATACCTTAGGATTAAAGAAGACCACTCGCCAAACAGCAGAAGCATTGAGTTGTCAATAAGCACATGCAAAAGAAAGTAAACTTACTAACTTCGGATTTATCCTTTGATGAGATTGGGTAAAACACACGCATGCACGCTCTCACGCACGTAAGCATGTGCATACACATGACTGGGCCCCTGCATGGTGCCAGCTTTTGTGTGTGCCTATTGACAACTCAACACTTCTGGTTTTCAGTGAGTTGCCTTCTCCAATCCTAGATGGATATAAGAATAACATACATTTAACAACAAATCGGTGCTCTCAGAGCTCAGTACAATGAACAATCAGTTGACAATGAATTATAACCCAGCCACTTTAGCATATATGGAATTCTAGCGACTAAAAGTGCTACAAAGCTCATACTGTGTGAAAACTTTGCCACATAATTATTATAACAAATAGAGTTTTTAGCAATACTTTTCACCTCTTTATACAATTTACCAATTGCTTGGTCCCTTACATTATCTCATTACTTCCACCAATGTCTGCTTCACAAAACTAGAATTTTCTATTTATCATTGAGTTTGTCATTGTGATCTACAAGACACATTCTTACAAAGAAATCATTTGTAGTTTGAGGAACTAATAAAATAATCTGATACTTGAATATATGTAACCATTTTAGGATGTTGGAAGCTGTGGAGGAGATAAGAAACACACTGTTTGAGCAGAAGCCTCTGGAACATGCAAATACACTATCCTCAGAAATGCCTTAAGTATTACTTTGACATAGAGAGATCAGTTGGTGCCAAACTGAACGATCTACATTTGTATCTACATCTACAGCCACATCCGCATATATTCTTTGCAAGCTACCATATGGTGCATGGTGGAGGTTACCATGTACCACTATTAGACATTCCCTTTCCTGTTTGACTCTCAGATGGAGAATGGGAAAAACAACTATCTGTAGGCATCAGTATGATTGCTAATGTCTCTTATTTTGTCTTTGAAGTCCTTAAATGAAATGTATGTTAGCTGCAGGAGAATCTTTCTACAGTCAGCTGCAAATTCTGGTTCTCTAAATTTTCTCAATAGTGCTTCATGAAAAGACTGTTGTCTTCCCTCCAGAAATTCTCATTTTAATTCATGAAGCTTCTCTGTAATACTTGCATGTTGATCAAACCTATCACTAAGGAATCTAGCAGTGTGTTTCTGAAGTGCTTCAACACTTTCCTTTAATTCGACCTGGTAAGGATCCCGAACATATGAGCGGTACTTGAGTGGGTTGCCATAGTGGTCTGTATGTGGTCTCCTTTACAGATGAATTACATTTTCCTAGAATTCTCTCAATAAATTGAAGTCTACCAGTCACCTTTCCTACTACTGACCGTACGTGCTCATTCCATCTGACATTGCTTTGCAGTGTTATGCCTAAATATCTGAATGATGTTACTGTGTCATGCGTCATGCCACTAATACTGTATTTGAACATTATGGGTTTATTTTTCCTACTGAGCTGCATGTACTTACATTTTTCTACATTTAGAACAAACCGCCATTCATCACACCAGAAATGTGCTGTTGATAGAATACTCAACATTATCCTCTCTTTGACCTTTATATTAATTCCCCTACTGCAACCTCGAAAACACACCATCATCTGCAAATATTCTGTATTACATAATGGTGTCAAGAACACATGTAAACTGGCAGCACATTGTGATCATTGGTGAGTCCTGTCCCTGTTTAAGCACAAATGTCCAGCAAATTTTGTGTGGGGGTACCTTGTCTGATGCCTCGCTCAGTCTTGCACAGCTGTCGTGCCAAACTGTTGGCAGGCCATGAATACCATTCAGTGCTCTGCAGCATCAACTAGTCTGCACCCCACAGAAAATGTGTGAGGAATCTGAATGTGCTGTACAAGAAGACATCTCTATGATGCAATATTCAGGAATAGTTTTTGGGGTACTAGTTTTCTGAGCCGAATCATCATATGAAGTCATAAACACCATACGCCATTGGACCTGTTGAGCCATTTGTGAAAGATGATGTAACATAGACTACTGAGAACAGTAAGGTGTTGATGCAAAGTGTTTTAAATATTATAGCCTGTTTACTGAGATGTAATTGTTAAATATGAAAAGTTTCTTGTCCCTCCACTCCAAATTCCATAGCGCAGTTTGATACAATTATTGTTTTCTCATAGTGTGTACTTGTAATTGTAGTTTCATTGTTTTAGTTTGCATCACTTCAGTGTGTTGTTCATTTTCTGTATTTAGTAACTTCTGTTTTCTGTGCTGTTTCAGATGAAATGAGTCGGCCAACAAAAGAAATATTGGAATTTCCTACTAGAGAAGTATTTGTTCCTCATTATACATACAGAAACCTTCTGTACGTATATCCTAAAGACTTGAATTTTGCGAGCAGAGCAGGTAAGATTATTGTTTAAATAACTGTACTGAATAATACCAGTAAGAAAAATATTTCAAAGTCATCTTATTATTATTATTATTATTATTATTATTATTATTATTATTATTATTATTATTATTATTATTTATCTATAATATCTTGGTCTGTGGGCATATTCCATCTTGAGGGGAAATTTTCCTCCTATCTGATGAGGTGACTTCTATACATTATGTTGTCCTATTGGCTTCTACTGCAGCAAAAGATTTTTTAATCTTTGTTTCTGTATTCACCACAAATTTTGGCAACATTGCACTTTTCGAGCATGTGGCTCTTTAGTTACATTCATGTGCTGGGAAAATCTCAGCTTTAAATTGGTTTTCAGTGTAAATTTGGCCCAGGTGGTATACAAAGTTAAGTGCCATTTCAAGTTCAGCAGTATGTACAAAACTGTCTATTTTGGTGTGAATAAATCAAGAATATTGTGATCTATATAGATTGGTGTGGTAGCAGTTACAAATTGTCATACACAAAATGAGAAAGCAAGCAGTAGGAGTGGACATAACTGAAATCTGTTTCTATAAACTTGAGTCCTGCAGTACTTTTTTGATACTAAGATAAATGTGTTGCATGAAGTATTGTAACATGTAGCCCTACTGAAATGTACTGCGGTGATGCATTTGTTGTTGGGAAGACAGCTGTACCACCCAACATGGAGTACAAATCTAATACATCTTGGTACACAATATATAAGTGCACCTGTAGCCATTAACATTAATGACATGCAGTACACAGAAGGTATGATGGAGTAACGCGTGGGGATAATGTTATCTGGCAAGAGATGTCCAGAGTGGTGAAGAAAGCAAGTCTACACTGCAAAGACATGGAGGTGATACTAGGCATCTATAAGAAAGAATGGCCATGATTAGAAATTTTCAACGTGAAGCAAACATTAGGAAAGGTATGAGATAAGGATGTGTTCTCTTTCCTTTTATATCCAGCACTAACCTCCATGTGCCTTTTGACCAAGTTTGGAAAACTACTGAGGTGGGAATCAAAATTAACATGCAGAATATAGACATTCTGTGTCACAGCAACGGTACTGCTGTGGTCCTGGAGGCACAAGATGATCTGGAGAAAGTCCTCTTCACAGTGGAAAGAATTTTCTATAATTAGTATGGTATGAGAATGAATGAGCGAAAGAGTAAAGTGATGGAATGCTGTACTGAAGAAGAGTATCCGCTTTCATGAATAAAATTTGGAAGAGGCTCTAAAAGTAATAGAAGAATTTATGTATTTGGGAAGTAGGATCATGAAGGATGGTAGAAGACAGAAAGAAATTGTGAGCAGGTACAACAGGCCAAAATTCACTTTATTTGAGAAAGAACTTACTCATCAGCAAGAACATCAGTCTGGAAGTAGAGTAACGGACCATGAAAGCATCTTTTTGACTTGCTTAATGCCTAGGCATGTATTTGAACAGATTCAGGTATCGTCCAGTGGCTTTGCCATACATGCACTGCTGTTCATGCTCCACACTTAGAGCATCTTCTGGGATGTGGCCTCTGCATGACCTGTGACACTGTTGTATTTAACTCTCCCTCTCCCTGTGTGTGGGTGTGTGTGTGTGTGTGTGTGTGTGTGTGTGTGTGTGTGTGTGTGTTTGTGTCACATATTCATAGGAACATTTTGTGTTGTTCTGATTCTAGGAAACACCCTACGATATGTTACAGTTGTCTGGAAACCCTTGTATTTTATTGTCTGCAAATATTCAGAATTTTTTTCTTCTCTACTGTGTACTCATAAATAATTAATATGCATAATAACTGAAGGATTTATGAAACACAGAGCTGCTATTACCAAGGGTATTACCGTCAGAGGAATCACATTTTAATATGAAAAAGTACAGAATAAGAAGCATAAATCAGAGGCATCTAAGGACTTTATAGTATGAGGAATTAGTGGAGGATCTGTTAACCTATAATTTTGTAGTTGTGTAATCTAATGTATGCTCTGTTTTTGATAGGATCAGCAAGAAATATTGCTGTCAAAGTTCAGTTAATGTGTGGAGAGGAAGAACGACATGCATTACCTGTAATATTTGGTAAATCATCATGCCCTGAATTCATGTCAGCTGCATATACGGTCGTCAGTTATCATAACAAGTATGTTGAAGCTTTTGGGAATTATCTCTTAAATTTTCTCATTTCATCAATATGCCATTGTCTAGCCACCCTGCAATGAGGAGATGTATAATGTGTTGTTTGAATTTCTCAGGTGTCCTGACTTTTATGATGAAATAAAAATGAAACTTCCAGCTAATCTTGGATCACAGCATCATTTACTTTTTACATTTTACCATATCAGCTGTCAACGAAAAATTGAACAACCGGTTGTTGAAACTCCTATAGGCTACACAGTAAGTTCATTTTTTTATGAAATTTATGTAATTTATTAGACATAAAAACTGAAGTCAGCAAGATTGTAGTCTGTGTTGTGAATTAATTTTGTAAAAAATACAGTTTTTAGTCACACCTAAAGCAATCTGTGTAATTTATGCACATTCAATAATTGTTACGTTACTGATTGTAACTAAGGAAGAATCAAGATTACAGTGCCTTTTAAAACCTTAGATATGAATTTGTCTGTAAAAGCCGGCCGGGGTGGCCAAGTGGTTCTAGGCGCTACAGTCTGGAACCGCTCGACCCCTACGGTTGCAGGTTTGAATCCTGACTCGGGCATGGATGTGTGTGATGTCCTTAGGTTAGTTAGGTTTAAGTAGTTCTCAGTTCTAGGGAACTAATGACCTCAGAAGCTAAGTCCTATAGTCCTCAGAGCCATTTTGCCTGTTAAAAAAAAAGTTTGAACTGCAAGTAATCATGTTGTGCATGATTAGTTATTTAAACATTTATTTGTTTGTTTATTTTTTGCAAGCTGTGTTGTTCTATTTTATGTTTTCAAGAGTGATCACATAGTCAGGTATCAAATATCGTGTTGTTCCTAGTATCCTTATACATTTGTTAAATGCATTACCTAATGTCACTTCATGTTGGAATCAGAAAAAAGTTAAACTTTCAGTTCATAATTGAGTTGTTGAGCAGTTGTCAGCCACAGGAATGGCTAACAACTACCGAACTGTGGCCAGGAGCGCAGTTGATCACCTAGTGACAGAACATGCTGCTGAGTACAACATGTGGGACTTCAAAGACTGTGCTTCATAACTCGTGGATCTAGACACTTCCCCCTCCCCTTTCCCCATTATCAGTTTCTCTAAACTACATAGATGGATATGATTCTTGAAACACACCTTTCCATTATTCAGTCCTCATGGCCTAAACCTCTGCTGGCTTCCATCCCACATCCACCTCTATCCCTGTCCTCAAGTGTCTGATTTCACTCCATTAATTTACATTCACACTTTTATCTCCACAGTCTCCTTCTCCCTCTGATCTATTCCCCCACCACTTGAATGTGTGACACATGAAATTTCCTCGGTCTGAGCCAGGGCAGCTTCACCGGTGGCACACTCCTAGTCTGTTACCTTGCTGCATCCCCATTGAAGCCATCAGCCTCCATTTCTTCTGCCCCATTTTCCTCCTGCCTCCCTTCTCCTCTCATCCACCCCACCCAATTCAACCTCCTTGTCCTAGTTGGGCTGCAACAATGAGACAATGCGCTCTCTCTCTCTCTCTCTCTCTCTCTCTCTCTCTCTGTGTGTGTGTGTGTGTGTGTGTGTGTGTGTGTGTGTGTGCATAGCTCTGAAGGAAGACAGTGTCAGAAAGCTCAGCAACATTTTCAATCTTGTTTATATGCCTGTCATCTGCTCAGCATCTGACATATACAGAGACATTACATTTACTCCTTCCATTAATTGTACTCCACCCGAGACTTCCCTGTGGCATACTAATATTTAAGGGGTAAATGTGACAAATGTCATAAAAGTTTAGATTCTGAGTCACCAATAGGCACATAAAGAAGGCCGAGAAATCACTAGCTTCTTGGTGAATCCATCTGCAGTGCTATAGAGTACAAATACACACACATGCATCTTTAAGACTACATTGTCCAGGATGACTACATTGTATCAGCATTGTGACTTGACTGGGGTCAAGGGTTTGTGTTGGTGAATGGAGGACAGTGGGAAGGTGATTTGAGAAAGAATGGTTGATGGCTGTTGACAGAGACAGCATGCACACAGGATAGAAGGTTATGTTGGACTTCTGGGATGAGATCACTGTCACATTGCAAAAGTCTGTTGTAACCTTCGACCTATTCTCACATCATTAGTCCCATCCCAGAATCTCTCCACTGAATTAACCTCCCTCCTCACCCCATCTATTCCCACCCCCCCCCCCTCCCCACACACACGCCTCTTCTACATGCTTACCAAAATCCATGAACCAAACAATCCTGGATGCCACATTGAAGCTGTTTACTGTGTTCCCTTGGAAAGAATCTAGGCTCTTATTGAGCAGTACCTTCAACCAGTGGCCTGCAAACTACCTTCCCATCTCAAAGGCATGACCCACTTCCTTCACTGGTTCCCAGCCATCCACACCCCTTACTCATTGCTGTTGCTACCACCAGCCTTTATACCAGCCACACCCATGCTCATGACCTCATTACTGTTGAGCACTCTCTCTCCCTATTTACATTAGATCAGATTCAGTTTTTGTTCCATAGACCCAAAAATGAGATGATTCTCATGGGTGTGGAGCAGGTCAGAAAGTATAACAAAAAACATAAACCATCTGAGTATGATACTAAACTGATCATTTGTCAGGAGACTGTTAAAATAGGTGAATACGTTACAGTAAATTGGAACTGCTAATATTCACAGAATTAATACTCTGTCAAAATAAAAAATAATTATGCAATTTTAATAAATTCATCACACACAAAATACCTAATCTTGTCTGTTGTGCCAAGTGCTGTCACAACTGAAATCTAACAGAATTTTTTACTTAAGCTGGTCTAACGTTCCCTGTTAAGATATTCATCTATAGAGTAGGAGTTGCCTATCAAAAAGTCTTTCAAACCCTGATTAAACTGCACTTTATCTGAAACCAAGTTTTTTTTTATGGTTTCTGGCAGTTTATCGAAAATGTGTCTTCCCGGACCAAGCTAAGCGATTTTAGGTCTTTATGTAGATTGCTCTTATTCCTAGTATTGATACTATGTATTGATCTATTGCTTGGAAATAGAGATATATCACTTGTAACAAATTTCATTAATGTATAAATATGCTGAGAAGCAGTGGTTAGAATACAAAGTTCCTTGAACAGGTTTCGACTTGATGTTCTTGAATTTACAACACAGATGAATCTTATTGCACACTTTAACAAGCTCTGTGGTATGCCCTTCCCAATTGAATTTAGTATCAAGTTGTAATGCCAGAAATTTAACACTGTCAACCATTTTCATCTTCATGTCTTCATATGTTACACACATTCTGTAAGGAAACCTCTTAGGTTCTGAGCTGCATACACTGGGTCTTTTCAAAGTTTAATGACAGTGAATTAGCATTAAACCATTTATTAGTGTGAGTGAAAATTTGATTAGCAGCCATTTCTAAATCTGTATTTGACTTGCTTCTTATTGCAATGTTTGTATAATCTGCAAACAAAACAAACTTAGAATCTGGCAATGTAACAGACAAGAGGCCATTAATGTGCACTAGAAAAAGCAGCAGACCCAAGATGGAACCATGAGGAACACCACATGTAATTAAGTCCCAATCAAATGAAGACTGATTGCTTACTGCACAGGTATTTCGCAGTGACACCCTTTGTTTCCTGTTAGTTAGGTAAGACTCAAACCATTTTGTAGCACTACAGGTGATATCATAATATTCTAACTTACTTAAGAGAATGCTGTGAGTCACACAGTGGAAAGGCTTTTTACATGTTACAGAAAATGCCAGTAGCCTCTAATTTGTTATCTAATGAATTAAGTATACTTTCACTGTATATGTAAATAGCTTTCTCTATATCAGAACCCTTAAGAAACCCAGACTGTAACTTGGAAGATATATTTTATGCAGTCAGATGCTTAGGGAGAGGCTTGAACACAACCTTTTCAAGTATTTCTGAAAAAGCCCGCGAAAGTGAAACAGCCTATTTTAGCCAGTCTGAAAGTGTTCTGCTGATAAGAGATTGATTACCCAAATAACTTAAGATGGAACTCAACTTCCATGAGCACTCTTTGATTAACTTAGTTGATATATTATCATAACCACTAGAAGACTTAGATTTTAAGGATTTTATGATAGATGCTACTTCTTTGGGAGATGTGAGTGTCATTTACATTTTACTGAAGTTATTTGTGAAAACTGGTCTCAGATACACCATTGCAATGTTTACTGATAACCCCAAGCTGTCCCTAACAGAAATGAAGTACTTGTTTAAGAGGTTTGCAACACTACATGCACTTGTTAGCAATGTCTCATTTATTTTTAGAGCTATCTGTCCCTCTTCCTTTTTGGCCCCGCCTGTCTCTGTTTTCACTATATATCATATAGTTCTATTTTGTTGATAGGGTCAGTAGGAACCACAGCGATATGAGACCCCATGATCCAAGAAGCCATTTCACCTCTAAATTAATTTTCCTAACAGAAGAGTTTAAATGAGGCTGGTCATGGCACCTCAGAACTGATACAAGCCCAACAGCAGTATGTCTCATTGCTGAAGTGATCTTTACCTGGTCACCTGCAATTGAATAATTAGGATCCAAGTCTGTGCTGTTGCCCACCCCAACCACTATTACCACAGTGTCTTCCTTTGTAAAGTCTTTGCAAAGTGAGCCAACATCCTCTACCACATTGCCCAGACTTGCACTAGGTTTAACAAAACTTGTAACCAGCACCTCCAGCCAATTGCCTGCAGGCTGTCTTCCCTTATCAAAGATGTGAACCACTTCCTTCATCAATTATCGACCATCCACACCCCTTACTCCTTACTCATCACTACTGATGACACCTGTGTTCACACCAACCACCCCCATGCCCGTGGTCTTGCCACTATTGAACATTATCTCTCCCAATGTCGTCCCAACTTCAGTTCCAGCACCTCATCCCTTATACCTCTAATCACAGAATTCTTCCTATTTCAGTGGAAGAAAGACAAACAAATCCACATGGGAACCTGTATGGCAGCCTTCTACACCCACTTGTTTGTCAGCCATTAGGGAACCCCTCCTCTTTCCAGCCATCCAAAATCCCAAAGCCCATATCTGGTTCAGATTTATTGATGATATCTTTATGATCTGGACCTCATTTCTCCACAGCCTCAATATCTTCTCACCCACTTCAGCTGGTCATCCTCAGTCCAGTGTGCCACCTTCATGGATATTGATCTCCACCTCTCAGGTCCCTTCATCCATACCTATGTCCATCAACAGTATCTGCATTTTGATAGCTGCCATCCCTCTCACACTAAAAAGCTTCTTCTGTATAGACTGGCTTCTCATTGATGACAAATCTGCAGTGACAAGCACCACCTTTCCCAGTACTCAGAAGGTTGCACTAAGCTCTTCACAGACAAGCATTACTCCCAAACTAAGTGAGTAAATAGATTTCCTGTGCCAGATTCACGTGTGCCCCCTAATCCTCTGACCATCCCCAGGAATCAGTTACAAAGAGTGTCCTGCCCTCCCCCCCCCCCCCCCTCTCCACCCCCACCCCCAGTTCCTCATCATCCATTATCATCTCAAACTGGACCAAGTTAATCATATTCTTGACCAGGGATTCCACTACTTATTGTTGTGCCTGAAAATGAAGGACGTTCGACCAATAATCATGCGCATTCCTCCCAAAGTGGTATTCCACTGCCTACCCAGTGTACGCCTGATGTCACAATGCTCATATCCCTACGGAAGACCCAGGTGCAATACTTGTCCAGTGTATCCTACTCCAGTCCTGTCACAGGCATATCATATCAGAGGGAGAACCACCTGTGAAACCATCATTATCTTATACCAGTTCTGCTGTAATTTCAGCGCAGTGTTCTACACGGGCGTAATCACCAACCATCTGTCCACTCAAATGAATGGCCACTGGCAAACTGTGGTCAAGAGCAGAGTTGAGCATCCAGTGGCAGGCTGAGCGCAACATGCTCGACTTCGATGGATGCTCCACAGCCCATGCCACTAGATCCTTCACTCAGCCCTAGCTTGTCTAGGTTACATGGATGAGAGTTGTCCTTGCATAATGTCCTTCAAACCTGTAATCTTCCTGGCTTTTATCTCAGATAGCCTGTGCCTGACATTCACCTTCACCCTTGCCACATGACTGTAACTTCACTCATCCTTCACTTGCACCCTCGTCTCTACAGTCTCTCTCTCTCTCTCTCTCTCTCTCTCTCTCTCTCTCTCTCTCTCTCTCTCTCTCCCCCCTAATCCTCTCCCTTTCACAGTGTGCTGTTCACAACTCTCATGCCTGTGACCAGAAAAAGCTTATAAGTGCCACATTCCTATCCACTACGCCTGCTGCCTCTTCTTCTCAGTCATCAGCCACCCTTACTCAGCCCTCCCATGCACTGCCCTCCTTTTTTCTCCCCTCATCCACTCCACTCAACAAAAGCACTGACACCAGTTGGACTGCAGTCTGGCACAGATATATTTAGTATTACCATATCATTATTGTACTAATGTCTCATAACTTTCATTTATACCAGTCTGTCCCATTGTAGGAAATGCAAACTAAACAACTCTTATTAACAATGGAATGGTTAAAAATAAACATTCATTTTATAGTGGCAGCACTGAATTGATGGATACCGGTTTCCTTGGTAGTAGTTTCACTAGTAGTAGATGTGGACAGCAGGAATTTCGGCAATCCTGTTGTGTTGGCAGAAGAGCCAACACCGTGTTACTAGTAGAAGCCGAAATGCACGCGTTTTAGCTCACGCAGGCTGGCGTGATGAGGGAAGGACTATACTGACGTGAGGTCTGGAGCATGACAAGGAATTAGATTTCAGAAAGCGGACGTAATTAGTTTGATACTTAACTGTAATCCATTAATGATAAACGTCGCTCTTGACGGTACGTTAGTCACAATATTATCTGTTCAGAATACATTCTTGAAGAATATGGCTCCTTGCTAGGTCGTAGCAAATGACGTAGCTGAAGGCTATGCTAAACTGTCGTCTCTGAAAATGAGAGCATATGTAGACAGTGAACTATGGCTAGCAAAGTCAGCTGTACAACTGAGCGAGTGCTAGGAACTCTCTCTAGACTAGACCTGTCGTGTGGCGGCGCTCGGTCTGCAATCCCTGATAGTGGCGACACGCGGGTCCGACGTATACTAACTGCAGCCGATTTAAAGGCTACCACCTAGCAAGTGTGGTATCTGGCAGTGACATCACAAATTCATTTATGAATGTTATGTACTGCTCAGTGTGTGAACTGTTTGGTCAGTGAGTATATTTATTCGTTTCAGCTTATATTTGAGCCAAAATACATCAGTATCTAATCTATGTAGATGTGAAATTACATATTTTAATTGCCATGTGATTTTCTTTTAGGTGTGTTGTTTGAAGAACACTAATTATTTCTCTGTTTTGTTCCCTTCTAGTGGCTTCCATTGTCCCCAGATGGCCGGCTCCAAATTGGAGATTTTTGTCTTCCAGTAATGGTGGAACATCCACCACCTAGATATTCCTACATTCCACCTGACGTGCTTCTACCTGGTACTAAATGGGTTGATAACCATAAGGGCATCTTTAGTGTTGTTTTAGAAGCTGTTTCTTCGGTTCATACTCAGGTAACACACTGTTATCCTATTGCATTTGATATTAATGATAGATTTCATTATCTTTGATGTGAATTTTCATTGCAAACAAATTAATTAACTTTTAGGTAGCTACATATTAAATAAATGAGTACATCCAAAGCTATACTTCATAGTATGTGGCTGATAGTTAAGAGATCGTGGAGTTTGTTGTGCATCTAAGCAAATAATGAGATGGATATGATACATAATGAGCAAATAATCATGTGGCAATGGATATGTGAGAGCATTTGTTCCCTTGTATGCATAGTTCTCATTGTAGTTTAGTCTAGTAATTTATTTAGTGTGTAAATATCACAGAATTTATTGTGTTGCTTTCCACACCAATGGTAGTGCACACAGACTAACATACTAAAATAATTTAGTGATTTTCATTCACTGGTCCTATGGATCTGCACATACTGTGTTCAAGCAGAATGACTGACCTGGCAGAGAGGGCTTTTCACATGTATATTAATGATGGAAGTGAGTCAGATAATTTTGTAATCTTTGCTGATGTAATAGTTTTCTAGTAAGATCAAAATGCCAACAGAAATTTACAAGATTTATTTTGCTTATATTTCACTAACTTTGAGTTGTCCTGTTCATATACGCAAATGGTTCCCAATAATTCCCGGTAAACCTACAAAACTGTAATATTCAAATCAGTTTTTTGGTATATGTTATAGATTATTGAGCAAATTTTTGAAAAGTTGTGTAAATAACATTCTTAGTCATGATGATTCATTTAAGACAAGCGAAGAATGACAAAGTTAAATGTTTATGAAAGAAAATATGTTAGTTACATGGTGTTGTGTACATCACTTGCATTATGTAGAACAATGACATGGAATGATTACACTGCAGTTTTGTGTGTGTGTGTGTGTGTGTGTGTGTGTGTGTGTGTGTGTGTGTGTAATTTACTGTCTGAAGGAAAAAAAAAAAAAAAAGTAAAAAAGTGAATCACCCAGAGGTGGAGGAGGAAATGAAGGGAAACCTTATGGGTTGAGAGGTTACATGATGCTATTTCAGTGATAACAAACTTGAGTCAAATTTACAAAGAACTTGGCAGTATGAGCCCACCCATGATGTTGCACACCCTAGGCCTCGATGAATGCACCAGCTATGGAGAATATCGTACAGACATTGTATCCTTGTCTGTAGCAAGCTGGCCCACATCTTCTGTAACTGAGCTGGTCCTTGATATCCTGGATACAGGAACTGAGATGGAATTGACATTTGATGTGGTTCCTCACACAATCTGGTGGGGACAGATCTGAGACTCTTGCTGGTCATGGGAGTACATCAACATCCCACAGACAATTCGTAGACACACTTTCCATGTGTGGACGATCTTTGTCCTGTTGAAAAATGGCACCGTGGCAGTCTCGCGTGACAGGTAACACATGAGGAAACAGGATCTCCGTGACATACCATTGTGGCATCCGAGTTCACCCAGTCACTATCATCTTTGATCTAGTCCTAACCAGTGCCTTCCCACACCCTAATACCAGGAATAACACTGCTGTGTTTCTACTTAACATTAACACAGTCCAAGTTAACAGCAGCCTGTGCATGGTACTAATTCAATAGTCTGGCTGTTGCTAGTCTCCAACTGATGTTGCAGGGTGATGCGGGGTGCTGCATGGAGCCCATTACTTTTTTTCAGATGGCGATTCTGCACTGTAGTGCTCAGACACTGTCAGCTGGAACCTTGATGACAAATATGCCTGTCTCCACATTGCCATGCGGTCCAACATGGTACGCTTTCACGTCTGAATGTCCCACAAATCTGTATATTGCACAGTTTGACCAGCTGGTCAAATGGAGACCCACAATGAGTTCCCTGTGAAACTATGTCAGGTGCTGATAACACTGTCTCACATGAGTGACATTCTTCACGCAACTTGACTGCTAATAACACTAAACATAGAACATCACAAATACACTGATGGCTGTTTTACATGCCACACAGCATTGCAGTGCTTAATCATTTACATACCCTTCAGTGGTGTTAACGTGTACAAGGTAACATAGACATCTGACCATTCCTTGGCAATTAATATCAGGTCTGTAGTCCAGTGAGCATACATTTTGTTTGTACATTCATTACCATGTAAGCCTTCAGTCACTGTTTAGTAAATAATTGTTGCATTTAATTTGCAACAGTTGTTACAGTAGAGAAATTCTGTACATAGAAAACAGCACATATACACAATAAATTATACATTTCACTTGTTTAATCTGTAATTAGTTGTTGTAGTTTACGAATCTATGCTGCAGTGAGTGAGCCCCTAGTCTATTGAAATGTTTACTGGAAGCTTTTCTGACTTATTTCATCCATTCTACATAATTTCTGCTTTCGTTTTGCAAAGCAAGCAATTAAATCGCAATACCTTAGAGTTCCACATCTTCGAGTGCCAACGTATTCGCTATGAAGACAGAGTTCTAACTGACATGTCTTGGACATAAATACTGGGCAATAATATTGTGCCATTCTTGGCCTTGCACTTTTGTACAGTATATTGACACAATATTATTGCACAATAAATGTTGAGTGTAGAGGGACTTTAACAGGCAGTCTGTTTCATCCTGGGGAAATGCGCACTTCTCCTGACACTCCATGCCAAGCATAGTAATGTTGGTGGATGACATTTGGGCAGTTAGACTGGTTTTTTGTGTCCTCCAAGGAAGTGGTATTATTCTCAGCTGTGATGTTTTAAACAGCTTTCAAGGCTGGGCTGACATGGTTGGGATGCCTCACATTGCACATTAGGTCCGGGTTGCCCTCAACCCTGCCTCCTTTGTCAGTTGCGCTGGTCGTACCTCTTTTACTGTGTTTTTAATTGCTCTTAAATGTGGTAAGCCCTTGTTTGTACTGCACTCTTTTTCAATTTTTTAGGACTGCCCCAGCATATAACATTTCAATGAAGGCAAGACCTTCAGTTTTGTTATCTGTGACACTAGTCAGTGTTGAAAGAACAGTTAAACAAGCCCTTACGCTTTCTCAGAGAGAGTAGGTTCTATTCCCATTGATGACTGTATTAGATTGATGGTGGAACAGTTTTGGGAGAGATGCCTCCCACTGCATGCTGAGCCCTTGGCGAACATTAAGTTGCATCTACCCACGTAACGACTTGATTTCTTCCCTCACCTTATTTTACTGTTGTTGGCACCACTGGTATTTGTTATGTTTTTAGCCCTTTCACTTTTACAATCATGGGTCTCCTCTCCATCCAGGTAGAGGGAATTACTTATTCTGTTACTCTCTAACTGCATCATCGGCTTGCAGAAGGGATCGGGTGTGGAGTAGGTGCCTCTAGCCACATTTGAGTCCTAGAGAACGCTTGTCTGCTTTCTGGTCTGAAGATCAGCCCAACCCACATTTATCTTTCCTGCAATTGTTTCATATCTCTGGCATGAATATTGCTTTTAGTATCTTGATATCATCAGTCTTACATACTATCACAATTCGATCACATTTGTAGCTGATAATTCCAAATGGGCTACCCGTGAACAAGAGATTGGTGACTTTGCTGCTTAGTCCCTTAACCCCACCAACTAACCAACCAACAACCAAGTGAGCTTTTATTTTGTAGTTCATTCATAATTTCTTCAATTTCAAAAGTATTAATCATTGAAGTATTGAAAAATCATTTCTTTAATATACTATCGTGCTTTTTGTTCAACTGCCTACATTATTTTCTCAACAAAACATAAGAAATTATTTAGTAATAAACTGCGCCTAGTCAATTTTCATTTATGTAACAAAGTAACCTGTATTTTATGAAAATAAATGATAATCACTCTTCATTAAGCTATTACATTGCATTATACAAATTTATCACCTAAATCATTGATGTTTTCCACTGTGTAATTATTTATTCCAAAATATGGAACTATATGTCAGAAACCTTCACTAAGTATTTGGCATGTGAATAGCTATGTTTTTGAAAGAAGTAGAAATTATTTCTCTGTGGTGGAAGAATGCATACCTGTGCAACAAGCTGTTAAAAACAATTTCCTTGAGTTACCGCAACATTTTAAGTACATTATCTATATGTTTATTTCTGAGTGTCATGTAGAACTCATTAGCAGAAAGTGTATAAGAACTAAAATGTTTCTTTTGTATAATATATAATAATAATACACAGAGAAAATGTTTTAGTGAAAACACTGAAATGATATTAGTACTATTTTAGGTGGAGAATGCCTGACATTCTACAGTTAGTGACTACATTACTGATTATGTATATCTGAATATTGCCTTCTTTAAAATGTAAGATGACAATGAATTTCATGAAGTTAACAGTTTTTATTTAAGAAGTGTATTGGTTTTGTTACAGGATAAATACCTGGACAGGTTCTTGAATCTGTGTAGTGCTATAGAAGAAAGAAATATTCCTGTGCGATACGGTGAAAATTTAGAGAGTGAACTAAAATCAAGGTAATTGCTAGAAAGGAGAGTTATTTGATTGTTTCTCTTAATCTGTTTTGTTTGTATTCAGTAACTGTACTTCAAATGGCAAATATTTGTTGAAAGTATGACTGTGTTGTGGAAACACATCACTTTTACAGCTTTGTACACACTGAACTTGAAACGTGTTTTCAAAACACATTTACAGCTACCGTTTGAAAACATGCTTCAAAATACAGGAACAGTTACCCATAGCAGTGGCAGTACAGAACAAAAACAATGTTTCAAACCAGCAGCTACCACGTCACCACTGCACGGCATTAGCATACATTTATGTATTGTGTTGTGCCATCTGCTGTGTAGAGCTGTTAGGTGTTATGTTTTCACTTGCTGTATGAAGTTTTTACAGAAAAAAAGAGATAGGGGTTATGGAGTGGACAAGGCAGCAGACTGTCAAATTGTTATCGTTATACCAGACTGAAGACTGCTTGTGGACTATATGAAGCAAATAGTACAAGAATAGGAATAAAAACCAAGATACTGTGCAGAGAATTGATGCTACATACTGACAAAGACTGTGTGGAAAAGAAAGTAAGATCACTTGTCATAACTTGCTGGGAAACTTCAAAGATAAGTTAGATGTGCCAAGAGATTTTGGGATTGGAGCCAGACGATATTGATGTTTTACCTCAGTAGAGTGGCTGACAACCAAGCAGCCATCTTCAAGTGACATTTACAGCTGATGATTGCTGCTGCAGTTTGCCGTGTTTATACCAACATTTGCATGTGCATAGCTCTTGGTTGCATGATCAACCTTTGTTGAATTAAGCACCGTCTGTCAAATCTTACTATGTATGAAGTGTGCTGGCATCTACATACATCTACATCTATACTCTGCAAACCACTGTGAGGTGCATGGCAGAAAGTGTATCACATTGTATCAGTTATTAGGGTTTCTTCCTGTTCCATTCATATCACATATATGTACTAATTAAAACAGGTATATGGCTTGTGAAACATTTGGTTTGCACTTATTGCTCTATTATTATTATTATTATTATTATTATTATTATTATTATTATTATTATTAAACTAGCTTAGTGTCTGCTGATTCACTTGTATAGAGTATATGGCCTGCAGAATTTTTTTTGTTTTCATTTAATCAAATTTTTATGTTGTCCACAAATTGCAACAACTTCTAAGCTTTTCACATTAACTAAGACTATGTAAACATGGTGTTTTCCAAATGTACTTCTGACCAAACAGTGATTCTGGTAGATGGAGTCCAGAGTTTTGGTTAATCATTCTTTTTGTGTTCTCGTGGAGATATTTCCATAGCACCTTTCATCCCACTAAAAAATATTTATTTATATTGAACCAGGAAGTGAAATGCCAATTTTCATAAATTAAGCTTTAAATTTTTTATATAACAAAAATTTGCTTAAAAATTTTCATCTCCTGTTGCACTCCCTTAGGGGCTCAATTTCCAGAAACATTGAAACGTAATCTCCCCCCCCCCCCCCCCCCCCCACCACCAACTGAGAAGCCAAATTCCACTTGTCATAGGTGTAGCTTGAAAAATACTTTAGTAGCTCTTTAGTAATTATTTATTATCAAACAACTTTCCTCTGCTATTTTACCCCCTTAGTGGTTGAGTTTCCGAAAATACTGAAACATGTATTTCTTTATTTCAGACCGAGAAACCAAATACCAATTTTTGTAGGTCTAGCTTCAAAATTGCCTTAATAGTGATATTTTTCCCCCCTGAAATATATAGTGGCAGCTACTGGCAGTATAAATGCAATATAACCCCACTTTGACATTCCTGGAATTAATGTTTTCCCACCATTTACAGCATTTTTTTATCATTTGCTTCAAATTTCCCATGTCAACAATGTTAAATTGCGCCTGATTTTGTGTCAACATATTTATAATTTTCCCGTGATTTACACATTATGAAAAAATGTATGTGGAGAAAAAAATGATGTTGGGTGTCCAGTAGTGTTTACAAATATTATGTGGTTAATTTCTTGACACCATGCCCTCTACTCTGAACCAGTAAACGTGTAAAATTTGGAACAATTCATGCCGTATCTCCCGCCGCTGCCAATCTATACTTGGCAATGTGGCTGATAGGAATAATTAGGTTTGTTCGAACAAAGATATCATGACCAGTCACAACCATTTTCAAACTGTCTGTACAGTGCAGATGCAGTTTCATGACTGTTGTGATCATCGTGACCCCCTTTGTTGAACCACATTTTGCATGTTTTGGCGTTTGGCCAATTGGAGCGCTAGTTTACATCGTTATTCACTTTGCGTTGCTCAAATTTTTTTTAGTTTAAACACAGTGCTGGTTTTGTACTTTTCTCATGCTGAGTAAAACGTGTTTCGAGAATTTATTCTCATTGTCAAGTGCAGTATTTACGTATGTATTTTTTGTGATGTCACACAAATGAACAATGTGAGTGATAATTTGTGTGTGTGTGTGTGTTTTTCCACATAATGGAGGAGGCACAGAACCTGATAAACTTAAAAAAGATGACTACAATGCATGAGATGCAGAATAACACACATTCAACTAGTGCAGTATTTCATTATTTAAATAATGAATGGCAACTACAGGCTTTCAAAAACGTAAATTATGGTGTATGAAACTGGGTCAAACATTCCTACTTCCCACACAATTATCAGTTCCAGTTACATCAGTGGTTTTTATTAGATATTAAACCTTTATTAGATATTAAACCTTTATTAGATATTAAACCTTTATTAGATATTAAACCTTTATTAGATATTAAACCTTTATTAGATATTAAACCTTTATTAGATATTAAACCTTTATTAGATATTAAACCTTTATTAGATAGTAAACAAGCCTCTGACAAGTTGTTTGATGCCTGTTATTTACATATATCATATGTAAGGTCTAAAATGCAAGGGGGTATCCTGTACGTAACTTTTACAGCTTAAAACATTATTTCCCACATTTTATTCCTTTTTTTTTAAGTCCCTTGAAAAGTGTAAAAGTGGGGTTTTACTGTAGTTTAGAAGTGAAAGGAGTGAAACAATTCATTGAATAGTGGAATAGTTAATTGTTGACGGGTACACGAAGAGGAATGAAAATGTTGCTATTTTTCAGATGAATCCTATTTTGGGCTAGAGTGTGTGTGTGTGTGTGTGTGTGTGTGTGTGTGTGTGTGTGTACACAAGTTGAATCCTACAGAAGATAATCCATACAACATAGCTATGCGGTTAGGAGAGGCAGCAGGTACACAGGATGGGGATGCGAAACACAAATGCCTGAACTGGTGATTTCATGTAGCACATGTTGATGGTGACATATAGGAGTGGATTGGGATGATGTGACAGAACAGAGGAAAGAGAGATTGTAGGTTAGAGGATGCGGGGTTGGGTAGTGTAGATTAAGGACAGGAGGGTTATGGGAATGAAGGATGTGTTACAAGGACAATTACCACCTAGGTAGTGCAGAAAAGTTGGTGGTGGGGGGGATCCAGATTGTGGGAGCTGTGGAACATCCATTGAAATAGAGCATGTTGTGCCAATGCGTGGCCTACCCTGTTCTCCCCCCTGCGGGTTCAGGGGTAAGAACAGGCCTGCGGTATTCATGCCAGTCGTAAGAGGCGACTAAAAGGAGTCTCAACTGTTTCGGCCTTTAATGTGATGGTCCCCATTGGGGTTTGACCTCCATTTTTCCAATTTCAACAGAAGTAGGAGACTTCTGGGGAAGGACACCTTACGTGGTACACCATGAGTCCTCTGTGCCCTAAGACCTTGGCACTCTTTTATCGTCTTGGCGTCGTCACTGCACCCTCCATCCCTCATTTTGGGCATACACACCTGTTGGATTGTGTAAGTTACGCCCTTAGTGCATCACCATCTGCACCCACGATCATTATGGACTACCCATGGCACCCAAAATCCAGCACGGTAGACAGCCCGTTGTGGGGTCGTCATGTACCCTCTAGGTTGTAGCCCCCTGACAACACAGGTATCGTACTGCCGATGCCTGAGCTGACACCTCCCCACGTAAGCCAAGGAGTAGATGTTCGTCTCTCTGGGGCATCAGGACTCCCGGGAATGGCCATCCTGCCAGGTGGCCTTTGCTGTGGCTGGGTGGCGCCTGTGGGGAGAGCCCCTGGTCGGAGTGGGTGGCATCAGGGCGGTTGCCCCACAATGAAGCAGGTGAAGTCTCAATTCGGTGGTCGAACGATCGCCAATGTCTCTAAGCGCAGTAAGACAGAATTTGATGCTGTGACATATAACCCCAAATCGTTCCCTTCTCTAGCCACGCCATGGGAGGAACGTAGGCCTGCGGACAGACAGGAGCCGTATTCATCGCGATACCTTGTGTGCAGTAGAACCAATGGGGGTTCGTTTTTGAGGACTAAGCCTCTCTTCTTTGTTCACCATCTTGAAGATAAGTTTGGGGAAGTGGCATCTGTTTCCAAAATGAGGAGTGGGGCTATTTTGATACAAGCAGTTTCATCTGCACAGTCACAGGCGTTACTCGCCTGTGAGAAACTCGGTGACATGCCCTGTTAACGTCGCTCACCATAAGTCCTTAAATTTGGTCCAGGGGATTATCTTTCATAGAGATCTTCTGCTACAGTCTGATGATGAGCTACGGGAGAACCTGGCACAGCGAGGTGTGCACTTTATCCGTCATGTCTTTAGGGGGCCCAAGGGTAATACGGTCGCTACCAGTGCCTTCATCCTGGCCTTTGAGGGTGACTGCTTGCCTGAGAAGGTCAAGGTCATGATTTACCGGTGCGATGTCAAGCCCTATGTCCCGCCCCCTATGCGATGCTTCCAGTGCTGGAAGTTCAGACATATGTCCTGCAGATGCACTGCCAGCCCCACATGTCGTGATTGTGGACGACCTTCACATCCTAATGCTCCATGTGCTCCGCCTCCCACCTGCATTAACTGTGGGGAGTATCATTCTCCCTGCTCGCCAGACTGTGCAGTCTAACAAAGAGAGTGGAAGATACAAGAAATTAACACCCTGGACCGTTTAACTTACCAAGAGGCAAGGAAGAAGCTAGAACGGTTCAACCCCACATCTATGTTGAAGAGTTATGCTGCTGCAACTCTGCCACCACCAGTTACTGCAGACTCCCTTCTCAGTTGGCCCACAGAACAGTAAATTTACGCCTGCTCCACTGCTGGTAGGGGCCACGTTCTCTTCCACTGCTCCCAAAACACCCGATTTGGGAGCAGTGGACCCCGAACAACTGGGGACATCCATCCCCACCTCTCAGCCGGAGAGGCACCAGCCCTCCCCGGCTGCTCAGCCAGAGAGGCAACAGCCTCTTCCGGCTCCTCAGTCGGAGAAGCACCAGCCTCCTCCTGCTGCTGGGCCGGAGAGGTAACAGCCTCCTCAGGCCTCACTCGTTCGGAAGGGGTCTCTTGGGGGAGTCCCTTCCTAGGATTTTACCAGTGTCTCGCAAGACGCTAGCCAGTGGCTGAGGAAGCCACCAGCAGTTGGTCGAAGGGCTTCACACTCTTCCTCTGTTCCTGACAATGCGTCAAGAAAGCCCTCCTAGCATGCAAACCCTCCTCCCAAAGACAAGAGAGAGAAGAGGAAGCTTTCTAAGAAGCCTAAGGACCCAGTGGTTCCCGTGCCTCCGCTTCCTGTCAGCTCAGCCTCTGAGGATGAGGTAGCGCTCTTTGTATCCCTTGATAACCTCGATCTCGCCATCTGGGAAACGATGGCAGTTGCGACGTCAGTCACTCAGTCGGAGGCAGCATGTGACTCTGTTAAGTAATTTGCTTTTTCTGTGCCTTCATGCCTCTACAGGACATGCTTTGTACAATCCTCCAGTGGAATTGTGGCGGTTATTTTAGCCATCTCCCTGAGCTATGACAGCTTCTAAGCATGACACCTGTTTTGTGCATTGGCCTCCAGGAAACCTCGTTCCCGGCAATGCGGACCCTGTCCTTCGTGGATACAGGGGTTATTACTGCAACCGTAGCACTTACAATTGTGTGTCAGGTGCAGCCTGCGTGTATGTCCTTACCTGTGTATACAGTGCTCCTGTGCCCATTCAAACATCATTGTAAGCTGTGGCTGTCCGCATAAGGACTACCCAGGACATAACCGTCTACAGTGTCTATCTTCCTCCAGGTGATACAGTCTCCCTGACCGAATTGGCTGCACTTAAGTCACCCAACTTCCCACGCCTTTTCTTCTCCTGGGGGATTTTAACGCCCACAATCCCCTGTGGGGTAGAATGAAGATTACTGGCCGAGGCAGAGAGGTTGAGAATCTCATCTCCCAACTCGACCTCTGCCTCTTAAACACTGGCACCGCCACACATTTCAGTGTGGCGCATGGCACATTCTCGGCCATAGATCTGTCGTTGTGCAGCCCAGGGCTTGTACCATCGGTCCACTGGAGAGTCCATGACGACTTGTGTGGTAGTTACCATTTTCCCATCTTCCTTTCAGTACCCCAGCGTCGCTGGGGTACTGAACGCTTGCCTGGATGGGCATTTATCAAGGCAAACTGGGACACGTTCTCCTCTGCTGCCACTGTTGAATCTCTCCCCCTAGGTACCATCGATGTGGCGGTTGGGGCACTGACTGCAGCGATTGTTTCCGATGCGGAACGTGCCATTCCTCGTTCGTTAGGGTGTCCCTGGCAAAAGTCAGTGCCTTGGTGGTCTCCGGAGGTCCCTGCAGCCATTAAAGAACGTCGGCGGGCTCTTCAGCGACATAAGCGGTACCCGTCTTTGGAGAACCTCATTTTATTCAAACGTCTCCGTGCTCGGGCCCGGCGGCTCATCAAAAGGCGGAAACAGGAGTGCTGGGAGAGGTACGTTTCCAACATTGGTTCCCGTACTTCACCCTCCCAGGTGTGGATGAAGATTCAGCGTATGTTTGGATTGCAGCACTCTACAGGTGTCCTAGGGCTTACCATCAACAGGGCAGTATCCACCGATGCTGATGCAATCGCCAAGCATTTTGCATAGCACTATGTTCGGGCCTCTGCGTCGGGGAATTACCCGCCTCCGTTTCGCGCGCTAAAATGCCGGGCGGAAGGCAAACGGCTTTCTTTTGCTTCTCGCCACCCTGAGGCGTATAACACCCCATTTAGTTTATGGGAACTCCACAGCGCCCTGGCACAGTGCCCCGATACAGCCTCTGGGCCAGATGGCATCCACAATCAGATGCTGAAACTCCTTTCCCCGGACTGTCAGCGATGTGTTCTTGCCATCTTCAACCTCATATGGGGCGCGACGGTGTCTTTCCGTCGCAGTGGCGAGGAAGTACCATCATTCTGGTGCTGAAGCCTGGTGAGGACCCACTTAATGTGGATAGCTATCGGCCCATCAGCTTGACAAATACTCTGTGCAAGCTACTGGAACGTATGGTGAGTCGACGGCTGTGTTGGCTGCTCGAGTCTCGGGGTCTTCTGGCTCCATGCCAGAGCGGCTTCCGTCAGGGCTGTTCCACCACCGATACGTTGGTCTTCCTTGAGTGTGCAATCCGCACTGCTTTTTCTAGGCGCCAACACCTCGTCTCCGTCTTTTTTGACCTCTCCAGAGCATATGACACGATGTGGCGGCACCATATTCTCGCCACATTGCACAGGTGGGGTTTTCGGGGCTCTCTCCCCATTTTTATTCAGAACTTTTTATCTGTTCAGACATTCCACGTTTTAAATGGCACATCCCATAGTTCACTTCATATCCAGGAAAATGGCGTTCCACAGGGCTCTGTATTGAGCGTGCCCCTTTTCCTTGTGGCTGTTAATGGCCTTGCCGCAGCAGTAGGGTCGTCTGTTTCACCCATGTTATATGCTGATGATTTCTGCATCTTTTTCAGCTCCTCCACCATTAGTGTTGCAGAATGTAGGTTGCAGGGACCCATACGCAAGGCGCAGGAGTGGGCCCTAGCCCATGGGTTTCAATTTTCTCCTGCAAAGACTTGTGTTATGCACTTTTGTCGGTGTCGAACTGTCCATCCCCACCCTGAGCTTTATCTTCAGGATGCCAGGCTCAGGGTTGTTGACTCTTACCGTTTTCTGGGATTGCTGTTCGATGCCCAGCTTACTTGGCTTCCACATATTCGTCAGCTCAAGTGTCAGTGCTGGCAGCATCTGAATGCCCTCCGCTGCCTCAGCAACACAACTTGGGGTGCAGATCATAACACGCTGCTGCAGCTCTACAAAGCCCTTGTGCTGTCCCGACTGGATTATGGGAGTGTGGCGTATGGCTCAGCGTCACCCTCAGCGTTGCAACTGCTGGACCCCATTCACCACTGTGGGGTTCGGCAGGCGACAGGAGCATTCTGCACCAGTCCTGTTAATAGCCTCCTTGCTGAGGCTGGGGTTCCTTCGCTCCACATTTGGCGTCAACAACTCTTAGCCAACTATGCTGCCCATGTTCATTGTTCGCCCCGTCACCCTAACTACCGTTTCCTTTTCGATAATGCGGCAGTCCATATCCCACACCGGCGGCCGCGATCAGGCCATACCATTGGCATCCGTGTTCGTTCACTCCTTAGTGCACTCGAGTCTTTGCCTCTTCCATCTGCTTTTCAGGTCCACCCACATACACCACCTTGGTGTATTCGTCGGCCGCAGCTTCGGCTGGAACTTTCCCGATGGCCAAAAGATTCAGTTCCTCCTGCAGTTTTGCGCTGCCAATTTCTTGCTCTCCTCGACGCATACCATGACTCGGAGGTTATTTATACCGATGGCTCGATGGTTGATGGCCGTGTGGGGTACGCTTGTGCTCATGCGGACTATGTTGACCAGCGCTCCTTGCCGGAAGGCTGCAGTGTTTACAACGCAGAACTGACAGACATTTTTCGTGCCCTTGAGCGTATTCGTACCAACACTGGAGAGTCCTTCGTCATTTGCAGTGGCTCGCTCAGTAGTCTGCAGGCTCTTGACTAGTGCTACCCACGCCATCCCATTGTTGGTGCCATCCAGGAGTCTATTCACACTCTTGAACAGCGTGGTCATTCGATGGTGTTCATATGGACCCCGGGACACGTTGGGATCATGGGAAACGAACTCGCCGACAAGTTAGCCAAAGAGGCTACCCACAAACAGACACTGGAGATTGGCCTACTGGCAACTGATCTCCGAAAGGTTTTGCACCGTCGGGTCTTTGGGATGTGGGGAGATGAATGGCGCACTCTGTCTGCACCTAATAATCTGTGGCAAGTAAAGGAGGCCACGACTATGTGGGGTTCCTCCATGTAGGCCTCTCACAGGGATTCTGTTGTTGTGTGTAAGCTTCGCATTGGCCACTCTTGGCTGACGCATGGTCATCTGCTGGGTCTACGATGGGCCATATATTGTTGGAATGTCCTCTTTTAACCGCCCTCAGGTGAACTTTTAATCTCCTGGGTGATTTATCATCTCTTTTAGGTGACCATGTCTCTATGGCAGATCGTGTTTTAAATTTTATTCGAGCAAGTGGCTTTTATAGGTCCCTCTAATTTTATTGCGTCACCCTCTTTTGTGCTCTATATTTTACTTCGTTTTGTCTTGTAATTCGACTCCACCCTAATCTTTTAGGCTGGAGGTTTTAACGTGTTGCAGAGTGGCTGGCTCATCCTATTATTTTCGTGATCAGCCAGCTACAGTCCTCTGCTGTACAGTTTTAATTCCTTCTACCTTTCTTCTCTGTGTTGTTTTTGTTGCTGTGCTCCATTTCCTGTGTTGTCTTACCATTGACCTTGGGGCTTTTCTTCCCCCGGAATTTTTATTTTAGTGCTTCATCTGACTGGTGGATAGTTTCACTGTGCTCTGTGTTTTTATGAAACAAGGGACCGATGACCTTTGCAGTTTGGTCCCTTTAATCTTTAAACCAACCAACCAACCAACCCTGCTCTTGTACATTATTTGGCAGTGGCCATTCATTTGAGTCAACAATTGGTTCATATTCATGCCCACATAAAATACTATGCAGAAACGATGGCAGAGTTGGTGTATGACTTTGACATGTGGACTTGCCTCTGATGGGATAGGAAAAGCCTGTGACAATACTGGACTAGGATGTGCTGAGTGAGTGAATTGGCCAGATCTTGCTCCTGGGTCTTCCACAAGGATAAAGTATATGTGGTAAGGGGATGGGAGCAGGAGTGACATAGAGATGGACTAGAATATTGTATAGCTTGAATGGGTAGTGAAATATCACTTTAGGAAGGTTGGGAAGGAAGTTGAGTAGTAGGTTCCTCATTAGCTGGCACAATAATATCTAGTCGATGGCATGCTCCAGTCCAGGATGATATTTGTACATGCTCTTAGTTTCATATCACCTTTAAAAACCTTATTCATAATCATTTTAGCTGTCTTGGTACTCATAGCTGCATGGCAGATGATATGTTTCTCAACGTTTGTAACAAGCTAAAACCATGCTTCAGACTGCAATGACGCTCAGATCATTACTTTTTATGGGCAGTTCACCACCAGTTCTGTTTTGTCTTTAAATGTCACAGCCCAACTCAAAGTTTCAACCTAAAATTAATTTTTCTCTGTAGCTTTCAAATGTTAGTTCAGTGTCCCACATTTTTATGGTTTTGTCCATGCTTCTGCATCTTCATCTACATGACTACTCTGCTTTTAATGCTTAAGCGCCTGCAAGGGGTTTATCAGAGCTCTTTCACACACTTTCTCTTCTTTCAGGCTCTAACAGCATGCAGAAAGAATGAACTCTTAAATCTTTCCGAGTGAACGCTGATTTGTCATATTTTATTACAGCACTTTTCCATTCAGAGGAGAACATTGGAGATTGAAATTGCATGAAAATGTCTTACCATAATGAAAAACAGCTTTGTTTTAATGATTGACACCCCAACTCATCCATGACACTCTCTCCTCTATTTTGTGATAATACAAAATGAGTTGGCCTTCTTTTAAATTTTTTGATGCCCTCCATCAATTCTGTGTGATAAGGATTCCGTACAACCTAGCAGTACTCAGCGGAGGATGGACAAACATGGTGTAGGCATTCTCTGTAGTAGACCTATTGCTTCTTCTGCCAGTAAAGCACAGTCTTTGGTTCGCGTTCCCTCACTACATTATTTATGCAATCATTCCAATTTAAATTGTTCGTAATTATAATTCCTAGGTATTTAGTTGAATGGACAGGCTTGAATAGTGTAATTTACCCTGTAACTGAAATTGAATGTATTCATTTAGGACTTGTGGATGAACGGCTTGAATAGTGTAATTTACCCTGTAACTGAAATTGAATGTATTCATTTAGGACTTGTGGATGAACTCAGACTTCTCATTATTTATGGTCAATAGCCATTTTTCACATCCTACAGATACCTCATCTAAACCATTTTGCAATTTGTTTTGATCATCTGATGATTTTATTAAACAATAAATGACAACATCATCTCCAAACAATCTAAGATGGCTGCTCTGATTGTCTTCTAACTGGTTTTTATAGATTAGGAACAGCAGAAGACTTAAAACACTTCCTTGGGGAGTGCCAGATGTCATGTTTGTTTCAGTTCATGACATTCTGCCAATTACTACAAACTTTGACCTTTCTGACAGAAAATGACTCCCATTGCATGACTAAGAGGATACTTCATAGGCACAAAATTTGCTTAAAGACACATGTGAAAAATAGTATCACAGGTCCTTTGGAAATCTAGACATATGGAATCAGTTTGAGAGCCAATTCGATAGCACTCCTTACTTTGTGATGATAAAGAGCTAGTTGTGTTGCACTAGATGATACTTTCTAAATTCATGCTGACTGTATGTCAACAGATTGTTTTCCTTGAGATAATTCATAATGTTCAAACACAGTATATGTTCCAAAATCCTACTGCAAATTTATGTCAATGATATGAGTTTCTAATTCATTTTACATCAACGGTCATGCTGAGGTGGACACGCTGGTTCCACAGATCACCAAAGACAAGCACTGTCGGGTGTTGCCAGTACTTGGATGGGTGACTGTCCAGGTAAGCTGTGTGCTGTTGACATTTTGCCCTTTCCTTTGTAGTAGAGGGAACAGCAGGGGTAGTGGTGTGGAGTCTCTGATGACCAGTTTCTGTGCCAGATATTCTGGCTTCAACTCCAAACCTCCCCACAGTGTCTCATGAAGTGAGGGCATGTGACACTGTTGGTTATCATCCATCCTTCAGACAGGGATGTAAGCTCGACTGCCTCCTTGGTGCTCTTTGAGAGGAGTAAGCTATGTGCTGACACCAGGTTTCACCCTCTCCCTTCTCTGTTCTCCAACACAAACATAATGATCGACTACACATACTGCCATTGCAGTCACTTGCGCTTACCACACACACTTATGCACACAGATCTCATACGTGGCAAAGGAAAAGTACCTGCACGCATGCAGGATTGGGAAAACCTTTCCAATTAGGCTGCTGAATCTGCCGTTCGGGGTCTCCCAGCCATTCATGCCATGTGACTTCACTTTTAGTCATCAGATTACTCCTACTTCCTTTCTTGAGTATTGGTGTAACATTTGTAACTTTCCAGACGTTAGGCATGGATTTTTCATTGAGTGAGCAGTTGTATATGATTGTTAAGTACAAAACTATTATATCAGCATACTCTGAAAGGAATCTAATTAGTATACAATCTGGGTCAGAGGACTTGCCTTTATTAACTGATTTAAACTGCTTTGTTGTACCAAGGATATCTACTTCTAAGTTACTCATGTTGGCAGCAATTCTTGATTTGAATTCTAGAATATTTACTTCGTCTTCCTGGGGGAAGAAATTTTGGAAAACAGTATTTGGTAACTCTGCTTTAGTGCCATAGTCATTGATAACATTGTCATCGCCACCTCACTGTGTCTTGCTGCTGATGTACTTCACATACAATTAGAATCTTTTTGTATTATCTACAAGATTTTGGGAAAGAGTTTTATTGTGCAAACTATTAAAATGTCTCACAGTGAAGCTTGTAACAAAATTCAAACTTCTGTAAAACTTAGCCAATATTGGGATTTTGCATTCTTTTAAATTTGGCATGCCTTTTTTGTTGCTTCAGTAACAGTGTTCTAACCTGTTTTGTGTACCATGGGTGGTCAGTTCCATATCTTATTAATTTATTTGGTATAAATATCTCCATTGACTTAATACCCTTCATTGAATTTAATCCAGATCTGCTCTACATATTCATAGTTAGTTCGGAAGGAATGGAGGCTGTCTCTTAGAAAAGCGTCAAGCAAATTTTTATCTGCTTTTTTAGACAGACATATTTTGTATATATTTTTCATGGATTTCAGTGTCACAGTTTTCAGTCTTGCTACAATGACCTTGTGGTTACTGGTCCTTCAAATGCTCCCTATTTGCTCAGGATTATTTGTTGCCGTTTTCACTTTGGATGGTCTCCTGAACTGATTATTCAAAACAATTTTCTGAGAAAGCATTTAGTACAATTTCAGATTATGTTCTATGCCTAAAACTGACTTTGAACACACATTTTCACCAGCATATTGAGGGTAGACTGGAGGCACCACCATCTATCATTGAACGAGTGGGGTACCTATTTAAAATTTTGAAATGGGACAAGTATCCACTGAACTTCTTAGCAACTGTATCACCTGAGTTGGGAAGTCAATGAAAGTAATAATGTATTGTTTATTACGGTTGTCAGGTACAACCTCTACCCATACTAACTCAGAGGAACAATCTACTTCATTTTCACTACACAATAGACTACTTCTAACAGCAACAGACATGCCATTGCCAACTGTATTTAATGCATCCTTTCTGAACACTGTTAGGTCCTTTGTAAAAATTTTGCCTGAACTTATCTCCAGCTTTAGTCAGCTTTTAGTACGTATAATAACTGGTGCTTCAATGCTTTCTATTAGTGCCTGAGCTCTGGTTTTTTAAATTTTTTTTATTTTAACTCTGCTATCAAAATTTACTACTATAATACCTATGGTTTCTAGATAAACATTTTCCTGTGTTTGACCTGCACCCTTTGAGATCTGCATTTAAATCCACCCAAATACTCTACAAATCACATTTAAGTGCCTGGCAGAGGATTAATTGAACCACCTTCACAATAATTCTGTATTATTCCACTCTTCAATAGTGTGCAGAAAAAATGAACACCTATATCTTTCCATGTGAGCTCTGATTTCCGTTATTTTATTGTGATCATCATTTCTCCCTATGTAGGTCGACTTCTACAGAATATTTTCGCATTTGGAGGAGAAAGTTGGTATTTGAAATTTCATGAGAAGATTCCACCACAACGAGAAATGCCTTTGTTTTAATCATGTCCATCCAAAATCCTGTATCATGTCCGTGACACTATCTCCCCAATTTTGCAATAATACAAAATGTGCTGTTCTTCCTTGAACTTTCTCAATGTAATCCATTAATCCTATCTGGTAAGGATCCCAGACTGTGCAGCAGTACTCCAAAAGAGGACCGACAAGGGTAGTGTACGCAGTCTCTTTAGTAGATCTGTTACATTTTATAAGTGTTCTGCCATTAAAATGCAGTGTTTGATTTGCCTTCTGCACAACATCTTATATGTGTTCTTTCCTATTTCAATTGTTCGTAATTGTAGTTCCTAGGTATTTAGTTAAATTTACGGCCTTTAGATTTGACTGATATATCGTGAAAGTGAAGTTTGATGGATTCCTTCTAGCACTCATGTGGGTGATGTCCCACTTTTCATTATTTAGGGTAAATTGCCAATTTTCACACTGTTCAGATATCTTTTCTAAATCATTTTTCAACTTGTTTACTTGTTTTGATCTTCTGATGAGTTTGCTAGGCAATAAACAACAGCATCATCTGCAAACAACCTAATACAACTGCTCAGGTTGTCTTCTAAAACATTTATATAAATAAGGAACAGCAGAGAGTCTATAACACTACCTATGGGAGCACCAGAAATCACTTCTGTTTTACTCGATGACTTTCCATCAATTACTACGAACTGTGACCTCTCAGACGGGAAACCACAAATCCAGTCACATAAGTGAGACAATATTCCATAAGCACGCAATTTCACTACAAGCCACTTGTGTGGTACAGTATCAAAAACCCTTTTAAAAATCTAGAAGTATGGATTAAATTTTAAATCCCTTGTTAATACCACTCAACACTTCATGTGAGTAAAGAGCTAGTTGTGTTTCAGAAGAACAATGTTTTCTAAATCCGTGTTGACTGTGTCAATAGACTGTTCTCCTTGAGGTAATTCATAATGTTTGAAAACAGTATACAGGGTTATTCTAAATGATGGACCAATTTTCAAAAATTCACATGTATTCAAGACAAATCCAAAATGAACAAGCTTTATACCATTGAAAAGAGGAACTTCCAAAGTTTTTGGCGGGCAGGTGGTGATGGTTTCAGAAGCGGCCAGTAGAGTTCGCGCTGCAATAGGGCCATCGTTCCATTTCACTGTCAGTTGTGAGTGAGATGGCGGCTGTGGAGCACAAGGTTTTCTGTGTTCTTGAGTTCGTGAACAGTGAGTTGCAAATTGCAGTGCAGCAGGCATTTTGTAGCAAATTCGGTATTCAACCGCCAACTCGCAAAAGTGGTAGCCATTACTTTTAGCAGTTTAAACAGACTGAGAGTGTGTGCAAAGGGAAAAAGCACTGGCAGATCACGTGTGTTGGAGGATGATGTCCGACGGATTCAAGAAATTTTTGTGCGCAGTCCCACAAGAGCCAGTAGAGCCAGTTGAGAACTTGAAATACCCCAATCGACTGTATGGAAAGTTCTGAGATGCTGTTTGATATACAAACCATATTGATTACAACTTGTGCAGGCTCTTAACCCCAATGACAAAGAGAAGCTTCTCGCATTTTGTGATTAAACGCTAACAAAGATGAAGGATGACGTATTTCTACAGTGTGAAATTTTTTGTGATGAAGCGATGTTCCACCTTAGTGAAAAAGTCAACAGACACAGTGTTCGCATATGGGGTTTGGAAAATCCATATTCATCATTCCAACAGGAAAGAGACTCACCGAAGATCAACATGTTATGTGCCGTATCTTGTAGAAAGATTTATGGACCATTTTTCTTTGGAGAAAGAACTGCTACAGGAATCAAGTACCAGGACAGGTTGGAACAATGGCTGTACCCTCAAGTTATGGAAGATTCCCAGGACTTCATTTTCCAATGGGATGGAGCTCTGCCCCATTAGCACCATGATGTACGAGGCTTTTTGAATGACTCCTTTCCTCAGCACTGAATCGGTCGCAGGGACTTGAGGATCTGGCTCTACACATTTGGCCACCAAGATCTCGTGATCTCACACCCTGCGACTATTTCTTATGGGGTTATGTGAAGGAAGCTGTTTATGTCCTGTCTCTACCAACCACTCTGAATGATCTGCAGAACCGGATAACTACTGCCGTGCACTCAGTAACAACAGATATGCTTTCACATGTGTGGGACAAGTTTGGCTATTGCGTCAATGTTTGCCGTACTGCCAAAAGTGGCCACATTGAACATTTATAACATTTATCACATTTTTCATTATTAAATAATTATTAAAAACTAATTGATTACAAATTATTAAATTGATATCAAACATCACGGGGAAAAAAACTGAAACTTCCTCTTTTCATTGGTATGAAACTTGTTCATTTTGGATTTGTACTTGAATAAATATGAAGTTCAGAAAATCGGTCCATCATTTAGAGCAACCCTGTATATTCCAAAATCCTGATGCGTATCAACATTAATGATATGGGCCTGTAATTTAAGGGATTACACCTAGTACCTTTCTTGAATATTGGTGTGACATGTGCAACTTTCCAGTCTTTGGGTATGGATCTCTCATTGAGTGAGTGGTTTTATACGATTGTTAAGTATGGAGCTATTACATCCGCATACTCTGGAAGGAACCCTATTGGTATATGGTCTGGAACAGAAGACTTGGTTTTGTTAAGTGATTTAAGTTGCGTCACTACTCTGAGGATATCTACTTCTAAGTTACTCATGTTGGCAGCTGTTCTTGGTTTGAATTCTGGAATATTTACTTCATATTCTTTGGTGAAGGAATTTCTGAAGGCTGTGTTTAGTCACTCTGCTTTTGCTGCACTGTCGTCGATAGTACTTCCATTGCTATTGCGCAGAGAATGCATTGACTGTGTCTTGCCATTAACATACTTTACATACAACCAGAATCTCTTTGGATTTTCTACCAGGTTCTGAGGTAACATTTCATTGTGGAAACTATTATAAGCATCAGGCATTGATGTCTTGCTAAAGTTCGATCTTCTGTAAAAGATTGCCAATCTTGATAATTTTTTGTTCTTTTAAATTTGGCATGCTTTTTTTTGTTATTTATGCAACAATGTTCTTACCCATTTTGTATACCAAGAGGATCAGCTCTGTCGTTTGATAATTTATCTGGTATAAATCTCTCAATTGCTGTCAATACTATCTCCTTGAATTCAAGCCATGTCTGGTCTCTACTTAAATTGTTAATTTGGAAGGAGTGGAGATTGTCTTTCAGGAAAGCATCAAGTGAATTTTTGTCTACTTTTTTGAATATGTATACTTTTCATTTATTTTTGGAAGCTTTGGGGATTACAGTATTCAGTATCTCAATGACAACCCTTTGATCATTAATCCCTGTGTCCATTTTGATGCTCATTATTAGCTCAGGATTATTTGTTGCTAAGAGATCAAGTGTGTTTCCACAACCACTTACTATTCGTGTGGGCTCATGAACTAAATGCTTGAAATAATTTTCAGAGAATGCATTTAGCACAATGTTGGATGATGTCTTGTCTGTACCTCTGGGTTTAAATATGTGTTTTCGCCAACATATCAAGGGTAAACTAAAGTCACCACTAACTATAATTGTATGAGTCAGGTACACTTTTGAAATTAAATTAAAGTTTTCTTTGAACCATTCAGCAATTGTATCATCTGAGTTTAGAGGTCGGTAAAAGGATCCAATTGTTATTTTATTCCGGTTGCCAGGAATGACCTCTGCCCAACTAACTCACAAGAACACCCTTTTTGTTTTTCCCAAGACATTCTAACACAAGACACTACCCAGTCCATTCCACACAGCCTCGCCACCCTTGTAGCTACCTGTTGCTAACTGATTAAATGGGACATGATACCCCACCACTGTGTGGCGCAAGGCAAGGAATCTTGAGCCTACAAGGTTGCAGAACCATCTCAGCCTCCACTTGGTTCTGTACCAGAGGTCTGCAGTCGGTCCCGTTGATGATGCTACAGATGGTGAGCTCTGCCTTCATCCCACGAGCGAGAATGTCAGTCTTTACCATTTGAGTTTGCCAGTTGAAACCAGAGAGAATCTCTTCTGATCCCAATTGGCACACATCATTAGTACCAACATGAAGCACCACCTGCAGCTGATGGCACCCTGTGTTCTTCATGGCATCTGGAAGGACCCATTACACATCTGCGGTGACTGCCCCCAGTAAGCACACAGATTACCCACTGAAAATGGTCCCATTATGTGTGTAACACTAGAGCTCCCAGCTACCAATAATCCCACCCTCTGCGACTGCCCGGATCATGCAGGCTGAGAGGGTTCCTCTAAAACAGGACAAGCAACTACATATGTTGCAACCTGTTTGTCAGAACAATTTGGGAAGCCTTTTAATTGGCCCCCTGGAAAGTGTTTTGCTGTTTGATACACCTTGGGACAGCCTCCCAGTCAACAAAGAGTGAGGGATCAATCTCAGTGTGGGCAGTAACTAGGTTATCAACAGTAGTGGTCCAGTCACAGGACATGTAAGGTGTGCTGGACATCCCTTACATCCCTACATATCCCCCCTCACTGTGGTGCCCTTTGGCAACAGCCTCACGCTGTGTGACTGAAGCCAGTAACACCTGGAGCTGTGAGCAGAGGGTCACCAACACGGCCTGCATCCAACCACAGCAATCACAGTCCCTATTCACACTAAAAATGGTAGAACTCTACATTGCTCAGTTATTAAAATCTGAGACTGTACCTAGTGAACGCCCAGTTCTGCAAGAAATTTAGGAATTAAATTAGTAACCACACAGGTAATTGAAAATAAGTCATTATTGTTTGGAGCTCGTAAAAATAATCAACAAAAGAACACTGAACTTACTTGTTCTGCTGCAGGAACAGAACAAGGTGGCTTGGTGACAAGTGTAATTTCTTAGATAGCTGACGTGATTTTTAGTCCAGTTTTGTGATAATTTCACAAAGTTTGCATGTTACACAACAAAGATTGTTGCTGCCGTGATTGATAGTGTGTACCACTTGTGAAGTCTGTTATTTTACAGCTGTAAGTGATGTATTTGAGAGAGTCACTAAATAGCCTGGGAAACTTTATGCATACCTTCATTCTATGGCTACATGTGTTTTGTAGTTTTACATTTTATTGTGCAGTTTTCACTAAGATATGCTTAATTTGTTTTAGCATATTGGAACTTACCCATTCAAAGTCTGAACCGTTGGTCAAATTCCTGCCAGTTGTAATCAACAAACTTTTATTGCTAATGGTGAGACCTCCAACAGTAGCTGGGCAGATTCTAAATGTTGGTCATACTTCATTTGAAGCAATGGCAATGCTTGTAAGAAATATCTCGGTATGTATTTCATCTTTTTCTTTTAAGTATGTATTTAAGATGTGGAATGAAACTATGTGCAGAACCTACAAGTAGTTTCAAAATATATTCCAGATATTTATTTCATTCTTATGATTTTTTGGTCTCTTACTGCAGCTGAAGTCTGTGGATGTTTCTGAGAAACTGAAAAATAAAATTTAAAAGTGTTAAATGGTTTAAAAGTTAACAAAACAAATAGAAAAAATGTGCAAAAGTACACAGTAAAACATTCTTAAGTTATGATGTTTCAGAAATTGTGTTTAATGTTTTTCATTTGACCTCAAAGTAAATACCTATTTTATTATGTACATTGTGTCTTTACTGGTTTCAAAATTGTGTCCATTCAGTTTCTATTTTTACATTTTTTATTATGTATTCTTATAGTACTTGAAATGAGATTTAGTCTCATGAAAAATATAGGTCTCTAGCTTTGAAATGGAATATGCTTTGTATTTTTAACGTGGTAAGAGTAATTTTACTGAATTGTGGAAAAATCGATTTTAACCATTGTGTTTACATTCGTAAATCACTTTTTATAGACTTTCATGAGGCCTACAAATCATTAGATTACTTTCACAACATTCCCTTCAAGAGTGAGAACCAAAACTTAAAAACTGGCGTTTTTCACAGAGACTGTATTTATTCTTTGTCATGTTTAATGTTATTGTGCAACATTAGGTATGATTTCCTGGAGACAGTCAGACTGGTGTTCCAGAATAATTTTATGTGATATATTTTCACCTCCCAAACTAGTTCCTTGGAAGTGAAGAAAGACATCCTACAGAAGGTATATTAAAATCGTTAAAGAAAAATTTTTAGTATTAGTCCCCTTCATGCATAAACAAGCATATGTTATTTGAATGGATAACCCTGTTTTTATGATAATGTAACTTAAATTATGAAGAACACCATGTCAGAATAGAAAATATAGAAGTGGCGAATTGAGAAGGACAGTAACTACCAGAGACTGAGATGACTGTGACAGTGCAGGATCTTTATGATGAAACAGAGTCCCTGTGTTCAAGTCAGATAATTTTATTTCTACTTTTTTTGGGGGGTGGGGGGTGGGAGGCAGGGATGTGAGGAGGGAGGTGTCTAGTTGAAACAGGCTGTGAAGCCACCATTGAGTTTGACATTCTACTGAGCAGTTCGTATTGCAACTTAGTGGTAAAGTGTGCTTGTTCCCAATTTGACAGAGGCCATTCATGTGTTTGTGAACTATGGATTAGTAGTGCACACACAAAAAACCAAGCAGTGATTAGTGTGAAGTTGATCACATAGCTGCTTTTGGAGGTGGCCTTGCCTCTTGTGGCACAGAACGTAACACTATCAGGAAATAAATGGTATGTTCATCGTGGCTAATCAGGAAATGCCCTCACGTGGGTCTTTCATGTGAGTGAGACTCTCGTGGCAATTGGGTGGGAGCAGGAATGGCATTAGGATGGACAAAGATATTTTTCAGGTCAGGCAGGTGGTAAAATGCCACTTACGGTGTTTAATCCTTGGTGGAGATTTGGTCGTGGAAAATGTGGCACACTGAGTGATCCAGACTTTCATTCGCATATGGCCATCGAGGTGTAGGTTTCCTCTGGTTTCTCTAAAACATTTAAGTGAAAACTGGGATGGTTTCTTTGAGAAGGGGCAAAAAATTTCCTCCTTAATCCTTATCCTATCCAAGTTTGCATTCTGTCTTTAACCCACAAGTCGGCTCATTGCATACTTTGTACGCATATAAAGAATAGCTGTCTATATGTTATGAAGGTAAATATGTTTAAGAAAAATCACAATTTATTCTTAGTTTAATTAAACAACAATAAAATAAACTTATATCTTATGAGCTAAATCACTGCTTAATTAAACAATAATAAAATAAAGTTTCATTGTATCACTCTGATACCGCATACAAGTGTTACCCCCAGTGATGACACACTCAAAACGTTAAACAGCTCAGTTGCATTAGATCACAGCCAACTGCATATTTGATTGCTAACTGTCCCATGGGCAACTGCCTCATTGTGGGATTGTGCCATAAGCTTTTAATCTGGCTAATTTTCTTGCACGGATTGTACATTTTTTCTTCACTTTGCTCACAGTGTTTTTTATGTTACTGCTTCTTACTTGGACGTATGACTTCACAACTGAGCACTGTGTTAGCTGAAGCAATAGTGAAGGGATACATATGGGCTCGCAGTTGTAAAGGAATAATGGAGTGGTACAAAACAATGTTGGTTGTGGTTAGCACACTTCATAAATAGGCACACTTGCTCGAGGGTTAATTTTCTTATTGTCAATAATGCAGATCTTCTTTCCATTTTGTTTCCACTCCACATCTTTCTCTGATTCCCTCCATTGAATCTTCATGCTAATGCTGAAATGGTTCATCCAAAGACATTGTTGCTTCATTTTTTTTCCATCCTTACCAACTCAAGTTTGTGGTCTATCTTCACTAAAAATTACTTCAACATAATGCTAAACTCTAAACTTTTGGACACCTTCACACATCATGTATCCTTTGTTGTTCTGTAAATGCTTCGTCTAAGCTCTCCCAATGTCTTGCCCACCTGCAGCTCCCCCTTCCCAGAATTTCAGCTGCCCCCACCTCTCTCCTATATTTAACCCCAAACCCCATACACCGTATTCAGTCTCAAACCCCTCACACATCATCCATCACCATTTTCCTTATATGGATGGTGAATTTGTTGTTGTGTGTCTGTGTAAGATTGAATTTCTGTAATTACCATCAGGGTCACTGCGCAATATGTAGGTGGCAGGAACTAACATTGCGTAAATTTGATTTACTAGGTGATGTGTAAACACTCCATAGCAGTATAATAAGAGATGTCACCACTAAATTTATTATACAAAATAATACTTTAGGCAGAATGTTGCGAGTGACAGTTCCTGGGATATCATTGTTGAAGGTGGAGTTGATCATTACATTAGGGATATAAGCATTGTCACACTATCTGTCTCTTGTGTTTTCTCTTTGCCAGTGTTGCAGTTTGCACGTCTGAAAGTGGAAACATGTTGTGTGCTGCATTCTTTTGTCGCACGAGCTACTTGTTCTCAACAAATTCAGTATACTCCTGCCTGTCTCCCAGTTGCACATCACCACCTTATCATTCTCAAATCTGCACTTGTTTTGTGCGTTCATTCTCTTACAATGATACATACAGTTAAAAAAAGTGTAATACATAACTAAAATCAACTTTCATTGTTTGCATCTATTTTATGTAAAAATTTTGTGCTTGTGCGTATGCTCTGAAGCAATGTTGTTAAGCCTGGAGCACACTGAATGAATATTGCTCTGACTGTAATTCTTCAGTTTGTTTTTGAAATTGAGCTTTGCTTTTTTAGGTTCTGCAGGAGGGCCATTGTGGACCTGGTGGGCGACATAGTTTACTTACCACATATATCAGTTACCAGTGTATGTTGCCACACTGTGCAGATATGTATGCGGAGAACAATGTTTGCCCTCCTCAGAGTCCTGAGAACACATCACACCAGTTTACAGTCCCTCCACTCAGAAGCAGACATTTAAGGTATATTTAATTATCATTGGATCTGTGGTATTAATTATTACTTTCAATAAGTTTGTGGTCTTTTATGGTAGAATTTATTGTATATCATTGTAAATGGTTTTTTCCTGTAGGAGCAGTAGCAATCCTGATATGTATGCATCTCTTACTGGTGATGATGAGGTAAATTCATTAGCCAGGGGACTTGATCGAACATCAAGTATGAGGAGTGGTATGTATTTACTAAATTAAGGTTTTATGAAATGTGAGACACATTAAGCTTTGCTATGTGAAACAATCATTTCCACATTTATAGAATTAAGTCCATTGTAGTAACAAATAAGCACATTTGTATGGTTGGAGAATACTTGATGGACTATAAATAATTTGAGAAGCAAAGGTAACAACTCACTGAATATTTCTGGTGCTGAGTCATCGATATGCTCATAAACAGGACTCAGTGCTGTGGTAGCTTTCAGATGAATCTTCCTTCAGAGCTATAGAGCACACACACACCTGTGTGGCTACACTGTCCTGGCTGCCAGAGCTGCAGGTCAACCTGTAGGTGTAACAGCTCACCAAATAGTTGAGGTGCTGAGTCATCTGTCACCTTGGCTTGGTATCTCAGTGAGTAGATGTGACACTACAAATCCAAAGGTCCAGTGTTCAGTCCCCAGGAGGTTCTAGAATTTTCTCAGACACTTGTTGACACTTCACATCTGTCAGTCATTTGTGTGTATGAAAAATGCTGAGCTGCACCATGGTTCGGAGACTGTGTGAGACTGTGTTACACTGTTTGACGCACTATAATTTGCTGGGTCATTCATTATGAAAGTCAGAAAAGGCAAGGTATATCACTTCCAAAAGGACCATTAGTAAATTACCGTGGTATTCAATGCATGGCAGGTACATTGTGTGCGCTTGCATGAAATCGGATGAAACCTTCCAGTGGGCACCCTTTCTTGGCAGGAGACACTATTCTTCTAAGCATCTTTAAGTACTCACTCTGTGCTGAGAACTGAAAAGAGTGTTGTGACGTGTTTGAAAGGCATACTAGAGACACAGCCCAACATATCTGTGCAAAGCTTCTTTGGATTTTCACTGCTTGCATTTCATGACCGATTCGATCTTACTTTCTGAATAGCCAACTTATTATTGATGCTAATGGCATGACACTTAGCAGAGGAACTTTGTTGATAGGGGCGCAACACCTAATGCTTTGGTAGTACATTTAATAAAGTGGTAATTGTACAGAGATGATTAGCTTGGCCCTTGCATGAGGATAATGTGTGAAAACCTGAAGCTTTCTGCACGTTTCTCACTATGCCCTAAAATCAACCAGCAGAGAAAATGGGTGATTCCCTCTTTGTACTGCAACGGAAGCTGAAGTTGTATCATTCTCCTGAGTACCATTGTATGTATGGATTTGAGGGAAATGTCTGACCAGATATAATAGAAAAGGAAGCCTGCAGGAAACCCAATATGACCTAAAGAATATGGAAAGTATATTTCTTCTGTGGTGTGCTACCTATCTGCATTGATATTTCATTTACAGATACTGATGTGTCTGTGCATGTTTACTGAACAGTTTCTTGCCTAAATAAATTATGGTTGTCACAGTGTCAACAAAACACATACTGTTGTATAAGAGACAATATTATCTACTGAATAATGACACTAAAGCCAATATTGGTACAAATATAGTGCAGAAAACTGGCAGTTATAAGAATTTTCTCTGTGATTTCAGCAGTAAGAAGCATTATAGTATTTGGAATGTGCACACATACTGCACTGGTAATGGTGATCTATGGCTGTGTGATAACTGTTTATTTTGAATCTAAACCTACTGTTTGTAATTCCTATACATAAATCTTACGATTGTTTGTATTCTGCCACACATTTATGCTTTTTCTAGGCCCAGGTCAAGAGAATTTTGCATATATTTCCAATGTTCATCAGCCACGTAAATTGCTTCATGAAGAACTGGCACTGCAGTGGGTGATGTCTAGTGGAATAGCTAGAGAACTTGCAATGACAAATTCATGGTATGTAGCAGTATATTTGTTTTTTCTCCATTGCAACAGGAGACAATGTGTGATAGTTGTATACTGTATGGTTGAAGTTTCATCTCTTTACAAATTTATTTAGTCAAGAAATTCTTTGTTTGAACTTTTTTTTTAATTTTCCAGTTTTTGTTATTATCACTTTGTATTATTTATTACTGTAAGTGGTTACTATAATTTCAGTATGTTCAGACATATGACGTGGTATGTGTGTTTGTAAAACAGTGCACTGCCAAGTAAATGTTACAGATAACTGCAAGTTACTCAAGAAACTAATTTTCCTGTGTCATTTCAGATTTCTTTCTTAGAAACTTAATACTTAGGGGCTAGTTTCTAGCACAAATGAGAGAACTGTTTTGGAGCCTTAACATAATTATCTTTGTGTCATGAAGTTTGAGCTGCTATCACTAATCACTTTTTAATAATACTCATGAATGTAACAATGTTTGCACTGATTATTTGTACAAGTCAAGCTGTGTTAATACAATTTTCTCAGTAAGAAGTAACTGTCTGCTTCAAAGCTTTGCTTGATATTTACATACTTACTCGTATCCACATGAGGACAAAGTCTGGTATGTATCAAATAGAAGAAACACCGAGCAGCAGACAGGTTCATAGACAGAAAGACAGGCAGACATTCCCAGCCATGTAGCTGATTAGAATAATTAGCAGTCTTAATTGATCAGCTGATATTGGCGGTGCGGGCATAAAAAATGTGTGGGGTGGGGAGAGAGAGGAAGAACAAAGAATTGTCAATGGTTTTGCAAAATATGGAAACGTCCTTGAGGACACCGTAGGCACCTGTAGAGGAAAATTCGAGTCAGGGTTCAGAATTGATGAGAAACTCGTATAAAGAGAAGGTGTTGGATTCAGAGAAAATAAAAAGGAAAATATGGATGAACAAGGCTGGAATATGTACCATGGGTAGTGCAAAGCTAGCTTAGAGACTAGAGGACAGAGCGGATGGGAACCGATGTGGGCTTAGAGGCAGGTGGAGGCTTGGGAATAGCAGAGATTATTGTCAGTGGATTGCAAAAACAAGGGTTATGCTAAAGGGACAGTTCAAACTTGCTCATTTCAGAAAATCTGGTTTACATGGTTTATTATCTGCACTGACATTGTAGCATAGAAACTAGGGACCCATTCTCATTTTGTTTTGTCATTTGCCTCCTTAAATGAATATTTTCTCTTTTAAAAAATCATTAGTGTTAGTGAGAGATGTGCCATAAGATACAGCTGTCATTTTGTAATTCTGAGTTTAAGACCAGGTCCAAATTCGCTAAATCACATTTTTCAGAATGATTTCCTAATTAATTTGAACCATTTCATGTAACTAGTTTTGCTATAGCTTAGTTCAGTCAACTAACGGTAATTATTTCCTATTACAGTCATATTGTCAACATGTAAACATATATAATTACTACATTACTGATAAATTTAGGAAGATAACCCCTAGAAATCCACAATGTATTCATGTATCTTATTTCCAAAACAAGGTAGGAACATCAGCACTGAATTGTTTTCTGGGTAATTAACACTTTTATATATGGTATTGTTTATTTAGCTGTTTTTGCAGTTTCATCATCAAGAAGGCTTATTTCAGTCAAAATTTTTATTGTAATGTAAAGGTCAAACCAAAACCAATTTTTCTGCACTATTCAATTAATTTGATAAATAAAATTATAATTGTGAATTATCAAAATTACCTATTTAATAGTGTGAAACTTTAGTAGCCATTTGTGCAAATCCATGTAAGTACTGGGCCTGGAGCCATTTTAAGTCAGTCTGTTCCAAAATTCCAAGTGTGGAACCCATGTCAATCTGAACTGTGATAATGTAATGGTGCAGTGATGTGTTGTGAATAAGAAGATGGATAATAAGTTGGACAATTAACAATGATTGCTGATTAACTTTAATATGAAAGTGCCAACATATTGTTCATTCGAGCAAGACTGTCTTTGGTTACTTAGATTATATTACATGGTGACAGTTGTCATATAATTAGAAGGCGCAGTATGTGCATACCCAGTAAATGAGACTGAATTACATAAAAACATGGACAGGCCATAAGAAATTCAGTGGGGGTTCTGACATTCATGGAAGTAAAACGTATGAAGTCAAATGTGTGTGTTTGTTGACCGCATTATTGGCTGTAGATAGTGCTGTAAGCACCCATATTTACAGCCAATTTTTCACCATGATTGATGCCACCAAGGAATACAAGCAGATATATGATCAGGTATGTCACAACGTGGCAACATAACTACACTGCACTGTCAGTGCAGGTACTTCACAGTCTGATGGTCACTAGATAATGACCAGGGAACAGAAACCCATCAGAGGAGACAAATACTTGCCAAGTGAGTCACTCTACAGGAAGCAAAAAGTCCAAACCCTCAGAGACATATCACTCAGGGTAACTCAGTATGCTGCTCTGTGGGCAGCTGTCAAGTGCACACTTGGCAATAACAGTTGGCATGATGCACAAGGTGAGGTCCGAAGTAGTTGAACTCTTGGCTTACTGCTACCCACAGGTAAAGACCTCTGGCAGTGGGTCTGCCCATACTGTGCGCCATGTGTACCTTCCACGGCACATTCCCACACTATTCTGCGGCACTACCCAGGCCAGCTTGTCTGCTTCCATCATGATTTCCACGGGCAGGGATACTAAACATCGAAGTCCTAAGGGAATGAGTTGCGAGGTATCTGTTAAAAGCAAATGCTTTAGGATAAGGAGTTTGTTCCACAACTGTTTTGCCCAGTTGACCCTTGGTTGCAATTTGCCTGTGGCAGCTTATCATGGTGGCTAGTAGGGGTGTGTCAATAATTTTTCTGAAACTAATAGATAATAGAGCTGCTTTCACAGATAACCCTGGCTTTGATGGCTTAACATTTTTCACCAACAAGGACTGGAATAGGTGAAGATGTGGTTTATGGAACAGAGCCTGTGCGTGGCTGTTCCACAGGCATATGGCCAAAGTGACTGGGACTGGAAACAGGATAAGCAAAGGAACAACTAAGGATATTACATAGGCTTGATGGATTGTGGAATGCCACTTTGGAAGAGCTGAGAAGTGTAGTGCGAAGGGGACTATTCAAGAATTGTAGTGTGAAGGGGACTATTCAAGAATTGTAGTGTGGAGGGGACTATTCAAGAATTGGTTTGTGTCATTGCCTACAGTCTACTGTTCTTTAACAATAGTTGAAGATGTTTCTCCACTGGAGTAGTTCATTTATTTTGCTTTGTTAAAATATTCTTTTTGTGCTTATTTTGCCTTGTGGATTTGATAAGTGAGAGTGAGGCTCTCAGAAATTATGTAGACCACAGCATGTGGTAGGTTTTTGTTTCAACAGTTACTGCTTAATGTATCAAGATGTGGTTACATGTTTTAGCTAAGAGAATCAGTTGTATTTTTCTTGTATGGTCTTATTTGTGTAAGAATTATTTGAGATTCAAGGGACTCAATACCCCAATATCTGTAAAATCACATACACACTGTGGAAAAACTAATTGGAATAAATCACATTTTCCACATGACTCAGTGGAAAGTTAACTTACTGGTATCAACTCTAGTGAGAAGGTGCCACCAAATTCCAAGATCTAAGACCCCCTATAAAAATCACTAGCATTCATGTCTCATGCTTTCTTGTACAAATTAGTTGGCTTTGTTGCACTTGTATCATCTCTGGAAATCTGTAAAAGGATTTCTTTTCCACACAATTCAGAGTATGTTGAGCATGTACATAAATTGAGTCCACTTCAGTGAAGGTAGTAAATGTATTTTCTCTATAAGGTTTTACATTAATAAACTTTCTATTTTTCCAACTATTAATAATTTTTAATTTTGTGTATATTTGTAGGTTTTTCTCTGAATTGATAGCAAGGAGCATGGCAGAATACTTGGCAACATCTCGAAGCTTAAATACTCCACGAAAAATCAGATTTTCAGAACAGTTCACAGATGATATATCCACCTTAGTATCCACTATCACTTCTGATATAATTTCCCACAGCAACAGAGATGGAAAGGTAAGCACTACTTGACAGATTGTTTTTATCAGCTTTCTTTCAGTATTCAGTTTGGTGTACACACCTCTTCATTTTCCAACTGATAACTAGAAGAGTTATGAATTTTGTATTTTAATACAGTTGAATTGCTGTTAAAAATAAGTTTATAACTTGAACAATTGACGCATTATTTCTTGTTACATAAAAACTAGAATGGTCTGTGCTGTTGTGACACACTTCCATTTATTGTATTGCTAAAAGTGACTGAGAGATTTCTGGCCCTGATATAACTATTTTCATTAGTTCTGCTTGCACCTATGGTCATTCAGATGCACACAAAGTTCGTTTCCATGACTGCCACATATGAACAGATTGCTGTTATATGACTCTGCTGCATTCTAAGCAGGCTTACTCAGATACCAATCGTTACAATTCTGCAACGCTCAGTGTATTTACAAAACTAGCACTCTTGAACATTAATTGATTATTTACAAAATAAGTCACAAAACAACTGGTAATGTGATTTAGCAATCATAAGATTAGAGTGCACATTCTTAGATTTACTTAATGTTGTTTAGCAGTAGATGTAATCTTCTCTCTTGTTCATTTAAACATTACTTACATGTCCAGTGCAGTTTGTATTTTGTGGGTGCCTCCAAAACTAGTTCTGGGCTCTTACTTGCTGTAAAATTGTAAAATATACAGTAATTTTGTGTGTTGTCTGATACTTAAGATACCTTTGAGTGCAATTGGGTGAGTTTACTTCTGTTCACAATCGTAATACAGTTGGTCATTTTGTGGAATCTGAATGTTTCCTATTATGACTTTAATTCTTTATGTAGATACCACATTCCTTTCTTCCAGTCCCTCTGTTATGTGCTCTGAACAATACTTCCCCTTCTGAAATTAGATTTGTTTCTTAAAGGCATTCTTGGCTCTTTCTTCTGCTGAAATTCCAGAGTAGCACTTATATGAAGAGGGCAGAATTGCCCTCATCATATTATTCACAGTTGTAGTAAGTACTTTTTCCTAATTAGCCTTTGGGCTATTTGACATTTTTTATTGTTGAGCTTGTCCTTTGTCTTTGACTGCCAAATTGTGTTGTAGAAGCATTAATGGTGAGAGATTGGGTATTCATATGGAATATTTTGCTTTTAGATTGTATTGAGTGATTATCTTCAGTCATACTGAATTAATAACTTGAATACACATATTAATGATCCAGAAGTCTTAATGACCAAACACAGTTCTACTACTCACTCTTATTAAAGTAGCAGCAGCCAGTTATTATTTCTCTCACCATTAGATAATGAGCTTGTTATAACTGTTCTACATACACATTCCATAGATTTATCCCCCTGTTCAGTGTGTTCAAAACATTCACCAGTTTATCCATATGAGACACTACGTTTCTCCAAGAACTGGAGAAATATTCCATAAATTCTACTAAATTGATTGTTACTGAATAACTGGATAGCTATCAGTAAATTATGATCCTCTATTGATGCACAGTTAAGTATTAGCCTAACTTAAGAAATTATGGAGTCTAGCTATTGTTGTAGGATATTTTTTACCTTTGCTGATAACATTTTTGTTTCTCTTTTTACAGGCGTCGCAGAACCTGAATGCAAGCTTAGCATTTTTCCTCTTTGATTTACTTTCTATAATGGATCGAGGTTTCGTGTTTACTCTTATAAAGAACTATTGTAAGCAGATGTCTTCAAAAATTTCATCTCTGTCTGATGCAGCTTGCTTGATTAATTTGAAGGTATATTCTTACATGTATGCAGTTTCCTTATTTTATTTTCTTTCATTTCATATTGTGTTTAGTTATAAATACATAAATGTCATGTAGTTCACAGCCTGGTGAAAGCCTACTGATTTTATGCCACATTGGCAGGTTGCATATCACGTTTCCTATGCTTGTTTAGCTGTTATGGAGTATAGTATAGCATTACATGTAGATGAAACCTGTGATTCTTCAAGGTATAATATTTGTTCTGGTAAAAATATCAAATTCTGTTGCCTTTATAGATGTCCACTGTGAGACAATAACCATTAGTTACCATAATTCTGATTGCTCACTACCAGAAGGCTTCAGAAATGATAAAATAAATAAATTAAAAAAATCTGTGCCCCATAAATAATACATCTGCATCCACATGGATACTCAGCAAATCACAGTTAAGTGCCTGGCAGATGGTTCATTGAACCACCTTTACAAAATTTCTCTCTTATTCCGATCTTGAACAGTGCATGGAAAAAACGAACACCTGTATCGTTCAGTGTGAGTTCTGATTTCCGTTATTTTATTATGATGCTCGTCTCTCCCAATGTAGGTTGGAGTCAGGAGAATATTTCTACATTTGGAGTAGAAAGTTAGTGATCGAAATACCGTGAGAAGATCCTGGTGCAATTGCCTTTATTTTAATGATCTCCACACCAAATACTGTATCATGTCAGGGATATTGTCTCCCCTATTTCTTGATAATACAAAATGTGCTTATTTGAACTTTTCAATGTTCTCCATTAATCCTATCTGATAGTGGTCCCAGACTGTGCAGCAGTACTCCAAAAGAGGACGGACAAGCTTAGTGTGGGCAGTATCTTCAGTACATCTGTTTCATCTTCTAAGTGTTCTGCCAATAAAATGCAGTCTTTGATTCGCCGTCCTCACAACATTTTCTATCTGTTCTTTACAATTTAAGTTGTTCATGATTGTAATTTCTAGGCATTTAGCTGGATTAAAGACTTTTAGATTTGTCTGAGTTACCATGTAACCAAAGTTCAACAGATTCATTGTAGCACTCATGTGGATGACCTCTCATTTTCCATTATTTAGGGTCAACTGCAAATTTCTGCACCATACAGATATCTTTTCTAAATCATTTTGCAATTTGTTTTGATCTTCTGATGACTTTCTAGACAGTAAATGACAGCATCATATGAAAACAACCTAAGAAAGCTGCTCAGGTTGTCTCCTAAATCATTTATATAGATAATGAACAGCAGAGGGCCTATAACTCTATGTTGGCAAACGCCAGAAATCACTTCCGTTTTACTCATTGACTTCCTGTCAGTTACTACAAACTGTGACCTCTCTGACAGGAAATCACAAATCCAGTCACATAATTGAGACAATATTCCATAAGCACACAATTTGGCTACAAGCCACTTGTTAGTTATAGTATCAAAAGCTTTCTGGAAACCTTTGGGTATGGATCTCTCATTGAGTGAGTGGTTTTATACAAGTGTTAAGTATGTAGCTATTACATCCGCATACTCTGAAAAGAACCCTGTTGGTATATGGTCTGGAACAGAGGACTTGGTTTTATTAAGTGACTTAGGTTGCTTCACTACTTTGAGGATATCTACTTCTAAGTTACGTTGGCAGCTGTTCTTGATTCGAATTCTGATATATTTACTTCATTTTCATTGGTGAAAGGATTTAGGAACATTGTGTTCATAACTCTGCTTTGGCAGCACTGTCATCGATAGTATTTCCATTGCTATTGCCCAGAGAAGGCATTGACTGTGTCGTGTCACTAGTATATTTTAGATATGACCAGAATCCCTTTGGATTTTCTGCCAGGTTTCAAGACAATGTTTCACTATGAAAGCTATCATAACAGGGTGTATACGACCCGGGAGATCCAGGAAAAACCTGGGAATTTTTTCATCTGGGAGAAAACCAGGAAAATCCCAGGAATTTTTTAGAATTCCAGGAATTTTTCTTTGTTTTAGTTTTCAGTCAAATTTTTGTAATTTTGATTGGTAAGAATCGATACTCTAACAGAGAATATCTCTGTATCCCGCTACTGCAGAATAACACTGCAACAATAAAATGTGAACGAGAAAACAAAATGAAAATAAACCATAAATTGCAGAGGAAATTTGCCATATACAACTACTAAACACAGTGCTCATACAAGGGTTTGCCAACAGCAAAATGTGTCAGAGGCCTTAGGAAGCCTCTGCCATGCTTAATAACAACAAATTGCCTCCTATGAGCATGATGTCATAACTGTTTATGTTAGATTCATTTTAGCAGTAGTGAGCGGGCTCATGCACATGCACAGTTGAGTTGCATATGAGTAGTACCTTCTCCTGATTCTGGCTACAGAAATGTGGCTGTTGGCTGTGTAAGCAGTCGCAGCAAGCAGCTAGATGCTACAGGGAAAAATTTTACTGCTGCGTCCAAGCTGCCAGATTCACGCATGTGCAGCGGGTCCAGAACTATGAGGGAGGGTGGAGGGGGGGGCTGGTTGGGAAATATTGTAGATCTGAGGCTGTTGTGCAGAGCAGTCTGAATTATAGTGGGGAAGTGTGTAGTCTCCAAGTGACCCGTGTTTACATTTAGTGATTTTGCTGTTTCCTCCTAGTTTACTGCTCTCACTCCAAATGAAAACAAAATGGATTTCTGTGGCTGGGAGCTATCAAGTTAATTAAAATACATTCACATAATTATGGAAGACTAATATACATTGTTAGTTTCAGATTTTATTTTATTTCCACTTCTCTGACAGCCTTGCATTAATGGCCTTGTAGAACAATGAAGTTATTTTTGTTGGTTTGCTAAAGAAATTTGGTTTTTATTAATCTTTTACGCTGAGGCAGGCAATGTGTTTGAAACAAAGTGTTTAGTTCCACACTATTGGCTAATTTCAACTGCTCGCTGCATTTCAAATGCATGTTTTCATCTTCAAGCACGTATGGCATTGTGCTGTAATAAAGACTCAAAATGAGTTAATACAGTACTGGTACTCCAAGAAAATTTACATCTTGAAACCCAACTGCAAAGCTTAATATCAGGCTGAGGCCTACTTGATTGGGCATCTGGGCATATGAATGTGCTCTTTAAGTATGCACTTTAAATGTGCCATTTTAGTATGCTTCACAAAATTCCGATACTCTTGGAGTAGCCTGTGATGTCTTTTTTTCTTTTATGACATAATGTAAGATCTTCTGATGTTTTACATTTACGAACATACGGGTTTCCTGCATCATAGCAGCTGCCGAAGAGCAGTGGCACCTGTTATCTGGCGCTCTCTGACAACTACTGAAACGAGCCTATTTCTAACAGGTTGCGGGAAAATATTACGAATGGTGGTTTGAAAAGCGTTACTTTCAAAGTAAATTTCCTTTTACGCAATTTGAACTATGTGCGAGAATGTCCAATGAATTTCTTAAATCACAAAGTGTTTGATGAAGAGCCACTTGGAAGTATTTCAAGCCCAGAAGATCATTCATGTCGTTATTATGAGCAAATTGGTGTACTGCTATGGGAAGCTCTCTCTCCTCTGCTGTAGCTAATTTATTTGTGGGAAACTTGGAGGGCAAGTCACTGGACACGGCTAAAAATTTTAGTGGCACATTTGTGTGATGTATGTGAAAGCTTAGCTTCTGTTGCAGCTAATTAACCATAGAGACCAATGTTACATGTGAAAGCTTTGCTTTTCTTGTAGCAACACTGTGTATATTAATTTAAAACATTAACTTTTCCTCTTTGTGTATCTGTGCTACTTAACAGTGATGTTGCTATTAGCTGACTACATCACGTGTCCTGTGGTCTGAATATCTGCTGTCATCGACTGGCAATATCATGTGACATGAGCTATGACTGGCTTACAAAAGCGAATCACAATGTCGAGTACAATGGTTCGGAAAGTAACCTGCTGTGTTTAGTGGAATTCGAATTTACACTTTTGTAATTCGAAAATATGCAGCGTGCATGTTGCTGCACACCAAAAATCTTTCCAAAAGGAGTTTTCTTCCCTGAGTTTCATTTTCTAAAGTGCCGGGAAATTCTACACCCATGTATAAAACCATAACCATTCAAAGGATTGATGAAATTCTACACCCATGTATAAAACCAAAACCATTCAAAGGATTGATAAGTTTTACAGTTCTGAGGGAAAATATACCTTCACTTAATAACAAGGAAAAAGTGTGTTTCATCCGCGAGAAAGTGTATTTTTTAACTGGGATATCCGGGAAAAATTCGGGAATTTTTTTTCCTTGATCATTTATACACCCTATATAAGCATCTTGCATTGAAATCCAAGCCAAATTTCAAGCTTCTGTAAAAGATTGCCAATCGTAGAGACTTTGCTTTGATTTAAGTTTGGCATGCTCTATTTCGTTATTTCTGCAACAGTGTTTGGATGTGTTTTGTGTACCAAGGGGGATCACTTCCATTGTGTGATAATTTATTTGATATAAATCTCTCAATTGCTGTGAATACTATTTCTTTGAGTTCAAGCCATTACTGGTCTACACAGCTGTATTGTAATGTATATATTTCTTCAGTATACTAATATAGGTTGATTCATTACCTTGTTTCATAACAGTTATTAGGGCAGATTTTGTTTAAAATGTCTCAAAAACCTTTCCAAAATTTGGCAAAGTGGTAATAGGTACGCGCTGCTTCATTCTGTAATTGGCTCTTGGGTTTCAAATTGCCCATTTTGGGTTGCTGACTTAAAAAGCCAACTTGCTCTTTTGCTTCTTAAAAATCTGATGTTCCCTCTTCTGTGAGACAGATAATTGAATTAGTGGAGATCTTGCTCATCACAGGTAGGAAGCTAATTAATTTATAGTCTTTTTTTGTCTTGTCTGTTACCTCTCTTGTAAAGCAGAAAATGTACAACATTGTTGGAAATTGTCTTACTTTGCATTCATTTTCTAAATAATTTTGTAAGTTCTTTTTGTAGTACTTTTCTGCCAGATTTAATCATTTCTACTGAAATAACATCGTCTCCTGGCATCCATCCTTTCTTCATACCCGGAATGGCTTTGTGTACTTCATTTGGCATTTTTTGGGATGCTGTTATGTTCATTATTGACTACCTGTGTTTTTGGTTTGTCTTTTGAAATATACAAACATTTCAAGAAGCTTTGGATTGCACACATATTTTCTCTTTGTTGTTGGTTATTGTATCATTTCACATTTAATTGAAGTAGTGTGGTGTCGTCCACCCAATGTGAGCTTACGTTTTGTTTTCTTTATATACTTATTATTTTTGGTTGTTCACACATTCTCCCAGAGATATTCCCTAATGGTTTTGTTTAAAGCAACATATTTTATCACATTCTTATTATTATTTGGCACTGACATTTTGGCCAGTTGAAAAGTAGGGGCCAGTGCCATCCAGTTGTAGTGCTTTCTTAAGTGTGACATGCTCCCTGTGACGACTGTTGTATGTGCAATACCTTGTGAAGCATAACTGGCTGCACATTGGCAACACTGCCCCCTGACATTGATGTCTATCAACAGCAAAGTAAGATTAATCAGAGTGTAAATTTATTTTACCAAAATTGTGTGTCCAGTAATAGATTCCACAGTCTTTATTTACTTTAAGTACCTCTTTTTTTTATCAGTGCTGCCATTGAGGTTTGTAAATTGGAATGTTTATTCAATGTAAGGAGTTTATCAGTTCATTATCATAATCAGTGAAATGTTCATATCAAAATCTACATCTACATCCATACTCCGCAAGCCACCTGACGGTGTGTGGCGGAGGGTACTTTGAGTACCTCTATCGGTTCTCCCTTCTATTCCAGTCTCGTATTGTTTGTGGAAAGAAAGATTGTTGGTATGCTTCTGTGTGGGCTCTAATCTCTCTGATTTTATCCTCATGGTCTCTTCGTGAGATATACGTAGGAGGGAGCAATATACTTCTTGACTCTTCGGTGAAGGTATGTTCTCGAAACTTTAACAAAAGCCCGTACCGAGCTACTGAGCGTCTCTCCTGCAGAGTCTTCCACTGGAGTTTATCTATCATCTCCGTAACATTTTCATGATTACTAAATGATCCTGTAACGAAGCGCACTGTTCTCCGTTGGATCTTCTCTATCTCTTCTATCAACCCTATCTGGTACGGATCACACACTGTTGAGCAGTATTCAAGCAGTGGGCGAACAAGCGTACTGTAACCTACTTCCTTTGTTTTCAGATTGCATTTCCTTAGGTTTCTTCCAATGAATCTCAGTCTGGCATCTGCTTTACCGACGATCAACTTTATATGATCATTCCATTTTAAATCACTCCTAATGCGTACTCCCAGATAATTTATGGAATTAACTGCTTCCAGTTGCGAACCTGCTATTTTGTAGCTAAATGATAAGGGATCTATCTTTCTATGTATTCGCAGCACATTACACTTGTCTATATTGAGATTGAATTTCCAATCCCTGCACCATGTGTCAATTCGCTGCAGATCCTCCTGCATTTCAGTACAATTTTCCATTGTTACAACCTCTCGATACACTACAGCATCATCTGCAAAAAGCCTCAGTGAACTTCCGATGTCATCCACGAGGTCATTTATGTATATTGTGAATAGCAACGGTCCTATGACACTCCCCTGTGGCACACCTGAAATCACTCTTACTTCGGATGACTTCTCTCCATTGAGAATGACATGCTGCATTCTGTTATCTAGGAACTCTTCAGACCAAACACACAATTGGTCTGATAGTCCATATGCTCTTACATTGTTAATTAAATGACTGTGGGGAACTGTATCGAGCACCTTGCGGTAATCTTTCCTTACAATGACAGTGTTGTGATTTTAACTGGAAAAAAAATCATAAAAAATATTGAAACAATCATTTTAGGCTAAAAACTACAAAATGATAGGTATCATCAACTCTCAGTAGATAAATACTAATGTTTAATCATCATTTCTATCAGTCATACTCGGGCCATAGCATACTAAATGTTTCATGTAGCCATTGGAAACAGAATGCAAATCTTACAACTTGAATAACATGCATCTCATGATGTTCTGTAAACTGATTGATGTTATAAATTTTTTAGTCAATTATACAATAGTTACAATAAGGCAGCATGTACAATCTCATAAAACTGAGAGGCTCAGGTCCTGTCTGTCATTTTGTAGCATTATTAAAAAACATTTTGGAAACTATTTCAATGGGCTGTTGTCAAAAGTCTAACAATGATAGTAAGGGTCTTTGCCAATATGCAGATGTCTATTTATTGGCAGTTTGATTTTGTCATGTGGTGAAGATAGTGGCTGTGATCATAGAATGCTTCAGTTTTAACTTTAATTTGATGTGGTGGATGTAATCAAAACTTTTGTTAAATTTTTGTCATGGAATACACTTCGACCTATGTCTTTTAGCTATTTGTTGTGTCATAGAACTTACAGATTTTTACCTTAATGTTTGGTATTAATGTGCCCATTTTCAGATGTAAGTCACTAGAAATTCTTGTGAGAAAGTATAAAGGAGAGGGAAGCCGACATGCTTAAAACATTTAGTCCTCCCGTATTTCCATGTGATTCCTCTTCCTTGACAAATATTAACAACAGATGTCTGATACAGCAGTGAGATATCTACATATAACCTTTACCTTAATGCAGAAGTTGAAACAAAAGCTTTGGTAGTGAAAAAATACTTTAAAAATCTCTTATTCTCATGTGCCATAGGGTGGTGGGGTTTCGAGTTCCGCTGGATAGGTCAGGAGTCCACTACACGCAGCAAGCGACTACACGTGTAGCAGGGGTTGTGTGGCGTGGACTGGGCGGTTTTTTAGGTTAGATGGCCTCGGGCAAGTACAGAAAGGGCAACAGCCTCAAAGGGTGCGGGACAAAGTCAGGACATGCGGGGACGAAGCAGCAATCAGTTTTGTAATTGTAAACTGTTGAAGCTGCATTGGTAAAGTACCAGAACTTCAAGCACTGCTAGAAAGCACCGAAGCTGAAATCGTTATAGGTACAGAAAGCTGGCTGAAGCCAGAGATAAATTCTGCCGAAATTTTTACAAAGGCACAGACGGTGTTAAGAAAGGATAGATTGCATGCAACTGGTGGTGGCGTGTTTGTCGCTGTTAGTAGTAGTTTATCCTGTAGTGAAGTAGAAGTGCATAGTTCCTGTGAATTATACGGATGGAGGTTACACTCAACAACCGAGCTAGGTTAATAATTGGCTCCTCTTACTGACCTCCCGACTCAGCAGCATTAGTGGCAGAACAACTGAGAGAAAATTTGGAATACATTTCACATAAATTTTCTAAGCATATTATAGTCTTAGGTAGAGATTTAAATTTACCAGATATAGACTGGGACACTCAGATGTTTAGGACAGGTGGTAGGGACAGAGCATCGAATGACATTATACTGAGTGCACTATCTAAAAATTACCTCGAGCAATTAAACAGAGAACTGACTCGTGGAGATAACATCTTGGACCTACTGACAACAGACCGACCCAAACTTTTCGAATCTGTAAGTGCAGAACAGGGAATCGGTGCTCATAAGGCCATTGCAGCATCCCTGAATACGGAATATAAAAAAAGGGATGAAGGTTTATCTGTTTAGCAAGAGTAATAGAAGGCAGATTTCAGACTAGCTAACAGATCAAAATGAAAATTTCTGTTCCGACACTGACAATGTTGAGTGTTTATGGAAAAAGTTCAAGGCAATTGTAAAATGCGTTTTAGACAGGTACGTGCCAAGTAAAACTGTGAGGGATGGGAAAAACCCACCGTGGTACAACAACCAAAAGTTAGGAAACTACTGTGAAAGCAAAGAGAGCTTCACTGCAAGTTTAAACGCAGCCAAAGCCTCTCAGACAAACAGAAGCTAAACTATGTCAAAGTTAGCGTAAGGAGGGCTATGCGTGAAGCATTCAGTGAATTCGAAAGTAAAATTCTATGTACCGACTTGACAGAAAATCCTAGGAAGTTCTGGTCTTACGTTAAATCAGTAAGTGGCTCGAAACAGCATATCCAGACACTCCGGGATGATGATGGCATTGAAACAAGGATGACACGCGTAAAGCTGAAATACTAAACACCTTTTTCCAAAGCTGTTTCACAGCGGAAGACCTCACTGCAGTTCCTTCTCTAAATCCTCACACAATCGAAAAAATGGCTGACATCGAAATAAGTGTCAAAGGAATATAAAAGAAACGGAATCTCTCAACAGAGGAAAGTCCACTGGACCTGATGGGATACCAATTCGATTCTACACAGAGTACGCGAAAGAACTTGCCCCCCTACTAACAGCCGTGTACCGCAAGTCTCTAGAGGAACCAAGGTTCCAAATGATTGGAAAGGAGCACAGGTAGTCCCAGTCTTCAAGAATGGTCATCGAGCAGATGGGCAAAACTATAGACCTATATCTCTGACGTCGATCTGTTGTTGAATTTTAGAACACGTTTTTTGCTCAAGTATCATGTTGTTTTTGGAAACCCAGAATGTACTCTGTAGGAATCAGCATGGATTCCGGAAACAGCTATCACTTTATTTGTTCATGAGACCCAGAAAATATTAGATACAGGTTCCCAGGTAGATGCTATTTTTCTTGACTTCCGGAAGGCGTTCGATACAGTTCCGCACTGTCACCTGATAAACAAAGTAAGAGCCTACGGAATATCAGACCAGCTGTGTGGCTGGATTGAAGAGTTTTTAGCAAACAGAACACAGCATGTTGTTATCAATGGAAAGACATCTACAAATGTTAAAGTAACCTCTGGCGTGCCACAGGGGAGTGTTATGGGACCATTGCTTTTCACAATATATACAAATGACCTAGTAGATAGTGTCGGAAGTTCTATGAGGCTTTTCGCGGATTATGCTGTAGTATACAGAGAAGTTGCAGCATTAGAAAATTGTATCAAAATGCAGGAAGATCTGCAGCGGATAGGCACTTGGTGCAGGGAGTGGCAACTTACCCTTAACATAGACAAATGTAATGTATTGCGAATACATAGAAAGAAGGATCCTTTATTGTATGATTATATGATAGCGGAACAAACACTGGTAGCAGTTACTTCTGTAAAATATCTGGGAGTATGCGTGCGGAATGATTTGAAGTGGAATGATCATATAAAATTATTTGTTGGTAAGGCGAGTGCCAGGTTGAGATTTATTGGGAGAGTCCTTAGAGTCAACAAAGGAGGTGGCTTACAAAACACTTGTTCGACCTATACTTGAGTATTGCTCATCAGTGTGGGATCCGTACCAGATCGGGTTGATGGAGGAGATAGAGAAGATCCAAAGAAGAGTGGCGTGTTTCATCACAGGGTTATTTGGTAACCGTAATAGCATTACAGCGATGTTTAGCAAACTCAAGTGGCAGACTCTGCAAGAGAGGTGCTCTGCATCTTGGTGTAGCTTGCTCGCCAGGTTTCGAGAGGGTGCGTTTCTTGATGAGGTATCAGATATATTGCTTCCCCCTACTTATACCTCCCGAGGAGATCACGAATGTAAAATTAGAGAGATTTGAGCGCGCACAGAGGCTTTCAGACAGTCGTTCTTCCCGCGATGCAATACGCGAGTGCTGCGACATCTCCAACTAACCAGTGCCTTTGGTTTACTGTCATTGATCGTTTTCTATACAGTCCCACAATGGCCGCATCAAATTTGTATCTGTTGCCAAAACTTAAAGAACACCTTCAATGACTTCACTTTGTTAGGGGTGTAGCGGTGCAAACAGAGGTGAGGTTGTGGCTGTGGCTCTGTCAACAGATTGAAACATTCTACAGTGGTGGTATCAACAAAGTGGTCTCTTGGTGGGAGAAATGTGTTAATCACCAGGCTATCTATGTTGAGGAATGAAGGTGTAGAATGTTAATAAGATTTGTTGTATTTAAAAAAATCTAAGAGTTTTCACATAAATTCAGACACATTTCTTTTCAGCATGCCCTCGTATTATGCTCTTGTGTTGAGGTATGAACTCTGCCAGTTCATATGAAGTATGACTTTACTTTCCTCATACCCCTTACCATTACTACATGCTTGTATTCCTTTAGTAGTCCACAGGAGAGAGGAATGCAGATATATGAATCCTATTTTGTTGTATAGCAGCTACTACATAGATTACCTTATTGTGTCAGATCATTCAGTTCATTATTAAACAGGAATTACAGTTTAAAAGCAGGTTTCACTAAAGTGCTAGAACACTGCATAAATTTCTCTGTTCTTCGTGTGACTTCTGTAATGAATTCATTGTGCTGCTAACACTGTCTTCTTTCTTTTTTCAGTTGGACTTTCTAAGGATTGTTTGCAGCCATGAACATTTTGTAGCATTGAATCTACCATTTGGGACACCTTTTACTCCAAGCTCTGCTCCTTCATCACCAAACCCATCTATTTCGTCATCTACAAGCCAGTCATCATTTGTGTCAACACTTGTTGGAGGTGATTTGATGAGTTTTGCAGATCTGTCACCTGCATTTCGACAACAACACTTCCTGATTGGACTTGTTCTCACAGACCTGGCTACAGTTCTGGAATTACAGTAAGTTCATATTTCTGACTGTACTTTTTTCCTTCAACTTTTTGTTTTACGTGAGTGTTGTATCCTGGAAAAAGTATTTACTCCTGTTTTTTTTTTTTTTAAACTGTTACTTAAGATACAAATCAAGTTATGATGCAAATAACCTCTTACTGTGTAAAGGAAGCACTGATTAGTACAGGGGCGGGCAGGAATCCGGCACGGGTGTGGTGCACTTGCACGTGTGCAGTTAACAGGTGTTCTGCGGGTAAGCTGGCCACCCGCTTCTCTCCCCCCCCCCCCCCCGCCCCCCACCCCCCACCCCCCACCCCCATCATACCGTCTCCCCTCTCTTTCCTCTGTAATGCATTTTGTTTCCTAGCTTGCTTTATTGAATGAAGGAATAAGGTTAGTAGAAGAGCTTGAAAGAAATTATGGTACCTATTACCTATGATACATTTCATTTAATTATCACAGGTGGAGTTTACAATACATTTAATGTTTGAAACAAAATTTGTACATACAGACAAAAGCCAAAAGTTCCGTAAATTTTCATCACTGATATTTGCTCTTAACCGAGACTTATTAATTTTCATTACGGAAAAAACTCTCTCACAAACGTATGTCGAGCCAAACATTGACATTATCTTCGCGGCTTCACAGTGGAGACGAGGAAATTCTTGCTGTGGGAAATCGTGATAAAAGTCTATTACACATCTTGCCAAAAGGAACTTGTCTCTCAGGCGAGAATTACCCTTTAGATATATTAATTCCATTTCCAGATTGGGATGAATATTATCTACAGAAACAGCAAATGGTCTCGAGAACCATTCAAAAGCTTGGGATAAAAATGATATATCCCCAAATCACTTGAGAAATTCCTCTTTCATTGCACTAAGTACGGAAACACATTCTTTGCAATTCTGTTCTCACACAGTAGACAGAGTAGGGAAATGCACTGCGTTCCCTGACGAGAGCTGTCATTCCCACAGCTCACGCTTGCTAGTGAAAACTTGCACCTTTTCAGCCATTTCACAAATTAGCTGATTTTCTCCTTGCAAACTTGTGTTCAATGCATTCATGTGTCTGGTAATGTCCACTAAAAATGCAAGGTTGGCAACCTACTCTGGATTTTCTAACTTGGGGTTGTACCTTCCTTTGTCCCTTAAAAATTGATTTATTGGTATTCTCAGCTCAAAAAATCTTTTGAGTACATTACCGGGACTTCACTGTGGTATGGTATGTCACCGTACTCTTCCCCAATTTCAGCTAAATATGTGTGAAACTGTCTATGTGTAAGCCCGTGGGATCTCAAATAATTAACTGCCTGAATAACCACTTGCATGACGTCCCCCAGTTTTGCTTCTTTTGCACAGAGTACTTCTTGGTGCAAAATGCAGTGGATGCTGTACAATGATTCTTCTGTATGCTGTAGCTTTTTTCTTAGTAATCCAACAAATCCCATTTGTTCCCCTTTCATTGCAGGTGCTCCGTTTGTTGTCACAGACACCAAACGTTCACCGTTTAAGCCAGCTGAATAGACAGCTTGGTCAATAGCTTTTATGACGTCCGCGCCGGTGGTCGTGCTTTTTATAGATATCATATCTAAAAAAAAAAATCCCCTGTTATGTGCAGAGCAGTGTCCATGCCACGGACATAAATCATTAATTGCACAGTGTCTGAAATATCTGTGGATTCAAGTGCAATGGATAGTGCAATTAACTCCTGCACTGCACTCCTTAATTGAAGGTAAATGTCACCTGCCATGGCAGACTTACAGTCTGCCAAGACAGAGTGATAGCTGGAAACTGATTTGCATTCAGTGGGGAAAGTAAATCAGCAGTGTCATTGATGCACTCCTTTATAAACTCACCTTCAGCAAACGGTTTTCCAGCTCTCGCTATATTAAGTGCAATCTTATAACTTGCAAATAATGGTGGGCTATCACTGTTAGAATCCTAAAAAAATTGAAAACAGTGCTCCATAAAATGTTAAATCAGTTAGATGAAAGACATGATGAAAGAAAGTCGCAGATCTCTTGTGACAACAGCAACTTATGTCAGATTCAATAAATTGTCTCGTCCTTGTGAAATTTATTATAATGACGTTCAATACAAAACTTCCGCTGACCAGCGAGAATGCTACCACATCTTAAGCATTTCGAATTTTCACGTTTTTGCACAAATCAAAAATGATTATCCCATTCCTGTTTAAAAGATAGCAAATGTCCACATCTCCATTTCCTTGATTCACTTTGCATTTTCGAGTTCTTGAAATACAACGTTCACTATGTAGTGGCCACTTTGCATCAACATCCGCAGCTTAGCCTGGTACTACACTGCCGCAATCTGCTGGATGTCGCCACAGCACCGGTCGACGATTGCACGCAAGCAGCACACGTGCAGCGCTGAGTACTCATGAGCCATGTGCAATGCCTGTCTGCCCCTGCATTAGTAGATAGACTTTGTGAACAAAGAGTACCTCAGCATTTGTACTTACATTCTTCATCAGAGTGTGCACACATGTACATACGCACATTTCACCTATGTAAGTAACCCAGCAAAGTGACACAGTGGTTAAGACACAGGACTAGCATTCGGGTGGGTGAAGGTTAAAATATCTGTCATGTTGCCCAAATTTAGGTTTCTTGTATTTTTTCTAATTCCTTAAGGTAATGATTCCTTCTGCTAAAGGTGATTTTCTCCCTCATCCATTTGAACTTTGGTTCCATCTCTAACGACCTTATCATCAAAAGGACGTTATACTCTAAATCACACTTCCTCCATCATACATAAATGTGTGGTATGTAGATGGGTATGTGTGTAGGGAGAGGGCGTGGGGGCTACGGAGCAGATGTTATCCTCTGATGAAGAAGGTGAGGTTGAAAACTTATCTAAAGTTTCAAATCGACTGTTTATGTGCCTATCTACTACTTGGTGCATCTCTATATATTGAACAGTGGCCTCTTCTTGTTTGTTTTCGCTATTTGTAATTTCTCATGTGTTTTTAGCAGAGTGTGAAGGATATTACCAGATATTCCAGTGATAGTTTGTCTTCAAAAATTATTTTCTGATTGCAATGTGATGATTGGCACATTTAAGTTTTTTAATGAATGTCTAGGTACTACATACATAACAGAATCAGATGGAATGGACAAAGCAGTTTTAATAATTACAGAGAAAATTTGTGTAACACTTTTCCCCCACATGTGAATTAATTGTTGTTTATTTATTTGACCTTTTAGGAATCCTAACCTTCATTTTAAAGTGGTCAACCTTGTGCGTAATTTGCTGACATATCATGACAGTGACCCACGATTTGCGGAACCTGAATGTAGAGCACGAGTGGCTGCCCTGTACTTGCCATTTCTGGGTATTGTCATGGATGCCTTACCACAACTTCATGGCTTTTTCCCAGGAGCTAGAGGTATGATACAGATTGTTTACACATAAATTCAGTAACTATTTTGAAAATACTCTGTAGGCTGACTGTGTAATAACTAATCATCATGGGTAACAAATGATAGTACAGTAGAACTCCAATTATCCAAATTGCAACTATCAGGATCACTTTGAGGAAAGACATTTGTACAGTATGACTAAAGTTGTTGGTTTTGTTTGAAGTTATTACAGTACACTTTTCATTTCTTATCATTGTAAAATCAATCCGCAGCAAATGTATTAAAAGACAAAATCTTCCAGTGAATAGTGGATACAGTACGCACATTGTTATATGAGCATGCTTGTGTTTGTAGTGCCTGTCATTCAGCGCAGCTTACATCAGTCTGTGTAGTTACTTTAACATTTGCACTGACTTGTTACTATAAATTACGTCTCTTTTGTTTTGTTTTGTGTCTGCTTTAATTTACTGTGTGGCATACATCTTATATAAGGAAACACGTTGTCTTATCATTGACAAGCGAAATAAGTCCTTGATCAATTAGGCAAAGGCATGAGTGGTAGGCAGTTAGCTGAGATGTTTAATGAGACACAAACAGAAACAAGTCTTCAATAATAAACTTTGTGTCTGTTTGTGAGACTGAAGATGGGAGTTTAGTGCAAAAAGCAATGAAAACAGCAGAAAACAAGGCACCTGAAGAGGCCATATTAAAGTGGTTCTTGCAGCACCAAGCATCAGGAAACCCTCTTTCAGGTCCAATTGTTTGCGTAAAAGAAAAACTTTTCACCCAGAAAATCAACAGATTGTCTTAATTCAAAGTGAGAATTGCTTGGTTACAGAATTTAAAGACAAGGCTCAGTATTCATGAATTGGATGTAAGTGATGAAAAACTATCAGCAGACCCAAAAGCAGCAGAAAATGTTATTGAAAAATTCATAATTGAAGCAGAATCTTATGACCCTGAATTTTTGTACAATGGAGATGAGACTGGACTCATTTCGAAGGCTTAGCCTGAAACAGTCAACTTCTAAAAAGGAATCTAGTACTCATGGCTATAAGATTAGTAAAGATTGTGTTACCATGCTGGGCTGTTCTAACTATACAGGAAACCACAAAATACACTTTCTGTTGATAGGAAAATCGAAATAAACCTGGGCTTTCAAAAATACTAAGAGACTTCCTTTTACAAGAATCAACCACAGACGTGCATGACTACTGCTTTGTTTTGCAAATGGTACAATTCAGTTTTCATACCTGAAGTAAAATAATATCGAAAGGCTATAGGGAAAGAAGGTGGTGGTAATTCTGGACAGTGCACCCACCCACCCCACAGAAAGCTTCTTGATAGAGATGGACGTTTCAAAACACTCTTCATACCACCAAACATTACGATTTTGCTCCAGCCAATTGACAAGTTGATTATCAAAACTATGAAGTTACATTATGGAAGACATTTGTTGAGGAAAGTTTTGATAGATGATGGAACTGAAGAAGGCATTGTGGCTCATCTCAAAAATTGAATATAAAAGACTGCTCTTAAATAATGGCGGAAGCATGGAATTTGCTGCAGACAGTCACATTAAAAAGAACAGAATAGATTGAAAGGCATTTTGATCACAGATGAGGTACAGAAAAATAAAGATGAAAAGAAGCAGCATGAAAAGGAAGAGGAAGGAAGAGAAGCAGCATTGTCACCGAACCAGATGCAGGATCATCAGCTGGTGAAACGTTTGCATATTTTGACACTGTGCTAACATGTGTGGAGCGGAAGCCTGAGTGTGACCATATACAGCAGCTTACCATGAAGCAGATGTGAGAATTCACTGCACAAGAACGACTGAAGATGGCAAAACAACAGACACTGACTGACTGACATGTTCGAGAACTGACACCGTAAGTAAGTACAGTACTCCACAAAATCCAAACAACATTGTTTTGTACTGATTTCGTTAATATTAGTGGTATGTATACACGGACTTAGCTTTTCAAAAATAAGAAGTTATATGTTTTTTTGCTTTATTGAATTATTTGGATTGGATCCAATCCAATCCCAAGTCATCCAGATAATTGGAGTTCTGCTGTACCATCCTTCTCATGCCTGTCCTTTCTTCTTCTTCTCTCTCTCTCTCTCTCTCTCTCCTTTTTTTTTTTAAAAAAAAAAGAACTGGGGGGGGGGGGGGGGGGTAGAGATGGAAGAGAGAGGAAAGAAGGAGATGGAGAAGAAATGCTTACCTGAGCAATTCTTTATGTGTGTGTAAGTACAAAACTAGAAATGAAAGATCAGGGAGCTTGAAAATGGCATTGATACTGTATTTTAAGGTAATTTTGAGAAAAAATTTGAAGTTGAACGTAAAATCTTCTGGTTTGTTAGTCTGCATCATACACACCTCAACTAAAGTTTGGAATATCATAGTGCTTCCTACAATGACTTCTTATAGTACACCCATTTAGGTTTTTACAGTACCTTATTAACAAAAGAAACATGATTCCCTCTGAAAACAAGAACAATTTTAGTTAGTTACAAAAAAAAAAAAATCATTACAAAACAAAGCAGGCTCTCTCCTAAATGTACATATTGAAAAAACAAAAACAGTCAAAATCTTTATCTCATGATGATGATGAAAATCAATCTTTAACAGTATGTCCTCCCCACACACAGATGAGTTCCTCCACTCTTTGAGATATGCTCTTGATGAGAACCTAAAGTTTGTCTTTGGGTACAAGGTCCCACTCCTCAATGACAGCTTCAGTGACATCCTGAAGACTGTCAGATGGATTCAAACGCTGTGCAACACCCACCTTCAACAGGCCCCATGCATGCTCAATTGCATTCATGTCTGGCACTGTGCTGGCTAATGAATTTGGTTGATGTTGCATTTTTGAAGATACCAAGACACTGCTAGAGTACAGTACATTGTCATCAACTAGGGTGAAGTTTTCGCAAACTTCATGTCTGTAGGGCCTTACAATTGGTTGTAGCACCTTTTGGAGGTATTAGGGACCAGTCCTATTGCCATAGATGGGAATTAGAGGAGTCCGCCATCCCATTGTTATTACTACCCAGAACATTAAACCTCCACCTGCAGATGGATGAACTTCCTTGAACGTATCTGTAATCCTGGTGTCGTCCAGTAAATCTCCAAATCACGATGCTGGGCACCTGTGAGCGAACAGTTGGAGGAAACGATCCTGCATTAGTGTTGTCATAGGAAGAGGACCACTCTGAGGTCTATCGTCCATGTTTCCCATCTCTCTGTACTTTCTCCACACCTTAGACAAACCGCTTTGACATGTAACCGTTTGGCAACATCTTGCAGTGTATATGACATACTGAAAGTAAGCCACGATCCTGACTCTATCAAAGTTTTGTTTCCCCCTACGTGGCATGTTACTGCAACGCTGAACACAAACTGAAGGAAGCTGTTGTAGAGATTGGCCTACTCTTCATGTGCTGCTGTCGCAGCGGTATGTTTACATGGCAGAGAAATGGCCACAAAGCATGCCAATAGTAAAGACCATCCAGTATAGGGTATCTAACTGGATAATGCATGAAGTGCTTAGGTCAATGAGACCTCTGGTACTGTAGACTACATTATACAATAGTATTCTAAACTTTTGTTGAGTGGTGTATTTTTTCTACATGTCAATGGTTAAACCCATCTGCTGGGATCTTCTTTGGGGTTTTGTGGTGTTTGCAGTTAGCTGAACCTTGTAGTGTCCAGTTAACCGTGAAGATGACAAGATCCTGAGGAAGATCCTAGCAGAGGGATTGAAAATATCAGTCAAGTAGAAGAAATATAATGTGGCCTAAAAACCAGAAGATTTCACCTCCAGTGGCAACAGCCACAAAAGCCTGCAGAATTAATTGAATATGGTCATCTTGTGCATAAAATTAATATGTAATATAAGTGGTGCCCCCTATCTGTTCATGGTAACGTTCAATTGATTAAAATGTCTAGGGAAATCAAAAGTAGTGCAAGTACTAGAGAAAAGGGGAAACATTCCACTCCGCTCCCGAGATTGGAATGACTCCTTACCCTCTCCTTTAAAACCCACATCCTTTCATCTTTCCCCCTCCTTCCCTCTTTCCTGATGAAGCAACCTTTGGTTGTGAAAGCTTGAATTTTGTGTGTATGTTTGTGTGTCTATAAACCTGCCAGCACTGGTTTTGGAAAAAGACACCCACCGTGAGGTCTGTTGTTCATTACCCATTCTGGCTGCTGTTCATCAGTGACAAAGGCTACGAGATGCATGCCAGCACCACAACTTGATGTCCACCGTATGGCAGCAGGTGGGCTTTACAGATGACTCACATTTTTGCACCATTGCAATGTTGTCCAAACTGATGAGTTGCAATCCACTGGGAAAGCTTATGTGGAAAGCCACATGTGGCAATGCAAACTGCTTGCCAACAGAACACTATTCAGGCAGTTGGAGAAAGTAATTGTGTGTGTGTATGTGTGTGTGTGGGGGGGGGGGGGGGGGAGAAGCATATTTACATGGGATAAAAACTTGAACATTTGTTTGCCAACATAACCAACTGACAAGCAGTAAAGGAACCAGTTTTTGTCAGTTGCATACATTTTTTTTGCCTACAGCACCTAGCATGCAACTTGTACAGTTACCAGGACAATAATGCTCCACACTGTTGCTTCTGAATCATGTAAGAATAATTCGAGGAACACTGCTAACATTGAGTGCTTGTGTAGGTCCCTGGGTTACATGACTTCTATTATGTTGAGCATATGTGAAAAGATTTTGAGTGAGGTGATAAATCAGTATCTGCAAGCTCTGTGTAGTTGTTCAAGTGATGTTTGATCAGAATAGCTCCTGGATGTGTGTCTAAAATTTTGTTGTTAATTCATGTACATGAGCCTCATTAGAGATATACTAAAACAATTTGCTGAACTACAGAATCTGTAATTTGTGCAAAACAATTGTGTGGATTTTTGTTCTATAATTGTCAGATTAATTTGTTCTCGTGACAGTGGAAATAAAACGCAGCTCTGTCATTTCTTTGTGCTAGTTTTTTAATAGTTCTAAGCCTGAGTAATACATTTTGTGACCATTCAAATAAATTATCACATACCAAATAATATTGCAGTCACTTTTTGCACAGCTTCATATAGATATAGACCCATGGAAATGAGAGATTTAAGCCTTATAGCACTCCACTATTCTGCAATCAGAGCTTCATTTAAATTTCTAAGCACTGCTTGTGGCCAGAGGGGCAACTTGGACTGAGCTAGTAAGATACATTTTGTGAGGTGGTGTGCCACTGAAGGAACAAACAATTCTGTGAAGGTTAATGAATGAGTGTGTCATGAAGGAAAAATTTATTTATGTTTCTTACATTTTATTGATGTTCAGATGCTTATAACAACATACAGAGGAATCAGTCTAAAATAAATTATTTTCTTTTCATGTGTTGCTGTCTGTGAATGATATTACACAAGGCTTCAGTGAGGACCTTGTATATTATTTTCTCCAAGTTCGAAAGAAATAATGTCTTGATATAAAGCAACATGAATAATAACAAAACCACACAAGTTTGGTAAATCATGAGTGAATTTGAGAGGAATATTTTACCAGCTATATGAATGATATGCTTTAAGCCTTGATCCCAAAATATGGTCACAAATAATTCATGAGAGATGTGTTGTAGATACAAATGTAGATTTTGAAGGATTTAAATTTGTACCGAAAACATGAATAGCTGATGTCAGAATCTTTCCATAAATTGAATGGAAACAGTTATTCTAATGAAATTTTTATTCTTTGTAACGAAGCAGTATAATTTATATTTGTATTACATGTTGATTACAACTGTTGTGCTAAATTTGCTTTCTACATATTTAGCATACTGCCAGAAACCAGTAGAAATGTAGAACAATAAATGTAACTGTGTAATTGCCAACCATTGCCCATAGAAATCAAATAATAAGAATGAGAATTTTAATTTCACTAAAATATTGATGTTAGTTGGATGATGTACATTTCCAGAATATTAATGAAGTCATGGCACATAAGATAGCCTATGCTGATTTTTAACTTACTTTTCTGCAGAGCTTCGGGTAGTAGAGAGGTTATTGAGTAACTGTAAAGTTATCAGCTGTGGCATTGTTTTAGTACTGTACTTTTTCTTAAATTAAAATTATTATTTTGTATACTTACATAATTTTTTCTATGTTTCTCTTGAGAATAAATAATTTATAAAGTATGAATAACATTTACAGGTCGTATGTTGCTGGTACCAGGCTCAGATAATATGGAACCTCAAAATGGTATTGATCATTCTATTGCAATGGCAATTGCTGGTACAACAGTGTTTCCAAAGTCAGTTGGACCTGATAATACTCAAGGCCAACAGGTAAAGTACCGTACATAGTCTATCTTATGCTAAGTTTTCCTCATTTGGTTGGAGACATTAGCATCTACAGATGTTTAGTATTCATGGGAAAGAGTGAAGTAGAGATCAGACGACTATTTATGGAACTCAAAGCAGCAGCATCCAAACTTGATCTAAAAGTAAATGATGATTCAAAGATGTAGAGATGAACAAGACCACCAATTACATCTAAAACTGTGCAAACATAAATTTGACCACATTGAACAGTTCAAATTTCTAGTTGTATTGATAGATGAACAAAATCAGAGGCAAGTAAAAGTGAAAATTAGACAGCAAAATGTCAACAGAGCCTACTACTCTGTACAAAAACATAGATGTATAACGTGAGAAATTCCAAATTAACACCCTCAGATTTTGAAGCTCTGATTGACTGCCCACAGCAGAAGATTCTTTGTAATTATACTCTCACGAATCATTCTTAAGTTCTCATTAGTTTTGCTGCTGACACTTGTACATCATATTGATATATTCCCATTTGTCATTTTTCTTTTGCATTTGCTTCTTAATTGCCATATTGTTTCATATGAGAGAGAGAGAGGGAGGAGGGGGGGGGGGGGGGGGCAGGCCGACCGACTGACCGACCGACCGACCGACCGACCGACCGACCGACCTTACTCTTAAATTATCTGTATTCCACCAAGGACTTTTCATTAAAAAATGAACAACATGCGAAGAAAAACAAAAAATAGTGGAAGAGAAAATTACAGCAATTGGAAAGCAGTACTTGAAAATGTGTTAATAACAGAATCCGGGGACAAGGAGTTGTCGGAGGCGAATACATTTACTTCAGAGCTGAGTGGGAAATTTTTAAGGGATAACTGTAAATAGTGACAGAAGTTCAGTATTACACTGGCGATATCACAAGTATGAAGAATATCTGTAATGTCCCATTATCAGATCTCAGTTTTTCACTTGACTAATGGAGACCGTAACAAGCAAAAGTCGGAACATGCAAGACGTTAGCTGTGTGTAAATTAACTAAAGGAGAGTGCATAACATAATGGCATCTCCATCATCAAAACCTGCAAAAGAACAGACATTATTCATAGAATGTTTGTAGGAAAGTACATAAATAACCACTGCAACAGTGACTCTGCCACGCACTGTTTAGTGGTTTGCAGAGTATGTATGTAGATTTATAACATGATTTTTCTTACATTAGCACCTAAAGGAGGGGGGGGGGGCACAAGATTAATATCAAATTACTTAATGAAAACAGTTACAAGATCCACTAAGCCTTCTTCTCTTGAGATGTATCACATTTGTAAACCATATTTGATCTGGTCCAGGGTTCATAGAAAAAGTTACTCCTAAGTATTATTTAAAAAAAAATCTGTGTTCTGCAGCTTCCTAGAGTTTCCAGTGTATCTATGCGGAAAATTAACATTTAAATCACCAGTGGCTACCTGTCTTAACAGCAGGGATATTACATCTAAATAAATTCAGTATCTATAATAAATGGCCAGAGAAGTTGGAGCAACTCGGCTTCATAACTAACACTACTGCATCATAGAGTTTATGAAGAAATTAGAAAGCGTAGAATTACAGTGTAGTATAAGTGTATTGAAGACAATCAAGGGGATACTGAGTGCACACTGGATGTGCACAAGTCAACTTTTTAATTTATGGAGATGGTATCTGTTCTTTCAGACATGTTCGAAAGAACGAATACCATCTCCATACATAGTTCAGGCAAACCGGCCAGGACCACCTCCCTCTTTGCGGATGCACACGCATTGCCCAAACTCTTACGAGACTTGGTCAGATTGTCTACCATGAATAATATGTGTAGTGGGCAGGGGCACTACGAATGTAGTGTGTGGACATTAAGATGGGAATGTGGGTCTCACGAGGAACATGCAAGGGATAAATCCCTGCAGTCACACTGCCTCTGTGCCCTCAGTGGCTCAGATGGATAGAGCGTCTGCCATGTAACAGGAGATCCCTGGTTCGAGATGCGGTCAGGGCACACATTTTCAATTGTCCCCGTTGATGTGTATCAACACCTGTCGACAGCGTAGGGTCTTGATTTAATTATCAAACTTTTTAATCTCTGTTGCTCCATTACAACCAGGGGACATTGGCTGGTATGTACTTTTCAATGTCAATAAACTTTACCAACAGTCATACACTTCAAGATATTTTATTTTATTCTGAAACCAAGCAGTTTCGGCAATTCATTTTGCCATCTTCAGGCCCTATATCCTTTTTTTTTTTTTAAATCAACGAACTTATCGTATAGCACCATAAAACTGGATATCGTGATTTCCAATCCCTGTGCAGATGCTTCATACGAAGACGTGACATGAGTTGCTGTCACATCTTCGTATGAAGCATCTGCACAGGGATTGGAATTCACGATATCCAGTTTTATGGCATCTTTTCCTGAGGCAAAGTACTAGCAGGAATGTACACACAATGAAATTGTACACCCATAGTTTGTGAAACTGTGCTAGTACGGTATGTTGACTAGCTCTTCAAAAAACTAAAATCAAATATTAAAAACTGTTGTGTGGCAGAGATTGTCAGGTGAGACCTTAATAAATCTAGCACTGAACCTCAAGTAAAATAAAGGCACTTTTTTGCTCATAGTAACCATTTAAGTAAGAGATGCTTCCAAGATGGTTTAGCTCCACAAAAAAGGCCTGGAGGTTAGACATTATACATAACTTGCTCATAAAATTATGCATCAGTCCCTCACAGTAATTCACATGGTGACAGTGGCATGGAGATAAAATTGAGTGTTCCTAACTTTCTGTAAATGTTGTGTCCCATTGTGTAATAGTATTTTTTGTTTACCAGCAGTGTTTTAAAATTTATACTGTTTTGAACGTTGTATGCACCTTGCACTCTCACTTATCAAATTTTTGGTATGATTCAAACCATTATTGAGTAGTTTCATGTCCAATTCTGTTAGTTCTGTGAAGAAAATGATACAGTTGATGTTCATTGAGCTCTTTCCTGTGTCATAGTGTCTACATTTTAATCCTCATTCTTTTTCAGAATTGGAAATGTGGCTTGAGTTCTGATACAACACGTAATCTTCTTATTTGCTTTCTGTGGGTAATCAAAAATGTTGATAAAACCGTTTTGAAGCATTGGTGGACAGAGCTGCCTTCACAGAGACTGCATCAGCTCTTAGAAGTGCTCAATATTTGTATTTCTTGCTTTGAATATAAGGTAAGGCTGAAGATTTACTCAAAAAATGTTTTAGATGTATGTAATTCAGGAACTAAGGAAACACAATAAATTGTTGTAAAATGATCATGTGCAAGTAGGGCAACTATTATATTTTATTTTTGTGGCATTAAAGATTTGAAGCTGTTCGATAATCACAAATAAATGCATATTTGTGTGACATTTAAAGCAAAGCAGGCAGACAACCAATAAAGTGAACAAAGGTTACTTGATTTAATTTCTTTGGCCTCTTTAGGGGTATATAGCATCTAGGAGAGCTCTCCATCCATCTGTCTTGGGTCATTTCAGTCAGTTCCAACCAAATCTTGCCAACTCTCCTTGCTTCCGCTCCCATCATCCTCTTCCATGTATCTTTAGGCCTACCTCTCTTCCTTGTTACTCCGGGATTCCATTCCAGTGTCTTCTTTTCAATTTTGCCACCTGACTTCATCAGTTTGTTCCCCATCTGTCTCCACTTCCTCTCACATATCCGGTCTTCTGTCCCAGGGGTTTTCAAACTGTGTGTTGTGGCTCCCAGTGGCCTTGTGGCCTCATAATAATGACATTGTGGCCTCATAATAATGACATTGTGGAAGCTTCATAAACATAATTATTTTGTTTATTTGCTTTCTGTATAAAGAAACAATGTATACGCTACTAGTGATATCTAGCCAGGTGGCAAGTAGGTGTTCTTACCATGGCAGTGTTCTACAGATGGCAGTTGAATTGCACTGTGTGGCTCATTTGTTTTTATTCAGCCATAATCAGTTTGAAGATTAGCTTTGTTGAATGCAGAGTGGCAAAAACTAACCAAAAAGGAATAAACAAACAGGAAAATTATTTAATAATTAACCGGGAGAGATACACGAGCTCTTGTACTCCTCATGGTCGTGTCTTCTGCCTGTGAAAAGAAGCCTTCCTCTCAACCTGAGGCTGTAAATGTGTGTTGTTGTGACAGTGTCATTGCGTCTAAGTATCATAATGAAGTAGTTACTACTGCTAGATAGGCACCACACGGATTGTGTGTCATCAGTGTGCATGGTTCACACAGCTTCTGCCTACACAGCTAACTTATGTTCAACAATGGAGTTTTTGCTGCACTTTGCTTGCAACGGTATTGTAGGGTACCACAAGTTGGCAAGTGGGTGCTGAAGAAAATATGCTATTTGACTGAAGGATTCTGATTTTTGCCAGTTTCTGTCAACTGAAGGGTGGAATGAAACTGTGTATGCTAGAGAGATTCAAAGTATGAGATACAACAGTAACTGTAATGGGTAACAGATCTCACATATGACAAGTCATTTTATCTCCCTTTAATTTACTGCTGGGAACACCATAAGTGAGAGCTCTGTACCTTATGCTGAAAAAATATGCAGTAGATTGGGGTACATGTCGTCTGATGGAAGGAAAAAAAAAAATCCCATGCGCGCTCCACAAGCACTTTGCCACCCAAGTAGCTGCTTCCTTTATGTAGTGCACACCTGACCTTTCAATGGGAGGCCTATAACTCTCCATCTGATAACACAGGTCCAGAAATCTGAAGCCAAGACAGCCACAGGATTGACAAAGCATTTGGGTGAGTCCCTCCTCTCCACTAATCTATCCTGTGCAACTCTATTCACATCTGTATACAGTAACTACTGCACCCTGTATCTGTTTGTGTTCACCCACTACAATTTTTATCCCCCCATTACCAAATTTATGATTTCTTGATGCTTCAAGATTTTTAGTAAATATACAGTGAAGGTCGTTCAGACTAACACATTTCATCTGAAAAAAACAAATTTTACAACACACATAAGAGTTGGCAGTAATTACAGTTGCCAGTTTAATTGTAATAGCTTCTTATAATCATCATATTATGTGAATAAGTCCATAGTAACCATAGCCTAGCAAATATGCATTAATGAAAACAGATAGAATAACCTTATGCTGCTGAGTGAGGAGGTGGAATAGCTAAGGCTCTAGACAGTTATTCATGAAGATTCAGTTATGATAAGTGCCCTTAATAAAAGGTTTATTTGTCTATTAAATTATGAACAGTTGTTTATGAGCCATGAATGATGGGGCACAACAAAGTTTATATTTGAATAAATTTACTACTTTTGAACACTATATAATTTCTTCATCAAAGAAAGGCTGGTTGAAGACATGCTTTAAGATGTTGCTGAATTAAAAAAGAAACACAGTTTAAACTTTGACACTTCTGTCTCCCAAGTTAGTTATTTACAGTGGAGCAAAAGTAACTTAGCTTAGAAATTTAAGAAGATACATACTCGTTGAATTGCAGTTCACATTCCAATCAGTGTACTCACCAAAATATTTTGTAAACTTCTTTTTATTTACAGATATTTCCATCATGCAATACTGATAATGGGTACATAATGTCCAGTGTTGTACATCCTTTAGGTTAATGTGTTTTGTCCGAGTATAGTGACAACCATTTGCAAAGAACTAGTTAATATCTTTCCAAATGAAGACTTGACTATAAAGCTGTCATCATTAATTTCATGAATAAGTGATGCAAGATCATTTACATACAACAAGAGGAAAAGTGGAACCAGTTTTGAGCTCTGTAACACACCCATGGTGATGTCTTCCCATAATGGAGATGCTGATTTATTATTCGCATTGCCATAACTTCTCAGTGCAATTCCTTGCACTCTTAGTTAGGTAAGGTGAAATGTAATGATGGAATAGTTCCTTTGAAATAGACATGGCTGATTTCATTTCCCATTCTTCCCTAATCTGAGCATGTTCTCCGTCTGTAAGGCCCATATTACACTGTCAGAGATGTTTGACAAGTCTCTTACACAAGCTAGGACAACGCCCTAACTTAAATTAATGTAAATATCTTCAAGAATCCATATTATTTTCATTTAGCAAACAGAGACAGTAGAAGATATGTATTTCATTAGTTAAAAACTCTGTCTACTGCCTTAAAAATATTGGTTTATTAGGACCTAAACAGATCCAATTAATTCCTGTAAATATATACTGTAAAAGAGAGTAAGTAATTTTAGCAGAGAGTACAGAATGTCTGAGTAATATTCCAATAAAACTGACATCCTGATTTGACCGGAGATGTCACAACCAGTTTCTTTGATTTAAAGGAGTTTTTCAAATGGGCATATAAGTAATTGAAGATGTCTTTGTGATACAAGGTGATCAAAATAAAATGACCAAAAATTATTTCTGGATTTTCATGTCAATGCAGTCTCAACAACAAAGAGATCACCCAAGAACAAGTGCATCTGTGTTTTCAGCAAGATGGAACAACTGCACTTGCAGTCTTCACATGAGTTCATGAGGTGTTTGGCGAGGAGAGGAAAGGAAAGGGCTGTCAGCAAAGGCAGTAAACTCTCCTGTCCTCTAAATCACCTGAATGACCTTCAAGAGCACCTGATTTTTTCCCTTGTGATTTTTATCTGGCTGGAAAATTGAAGGATTAGGTATAGTTAGAGAACAGCCACTTTCTCAAAGAGCTACAACAGAACACTGAAAATTCTATTGCTGTCATACCTTAGACTGGGCTATTGTATGTATGTTACAGTTTTGTAAATCACACAGAGTGCTGCAATACCATCAACAGTGGTCATTTCCTGTAAAGAGCAGTTGTGTAATTCATTAACTTGGGTGTTTTATTTCCTGTCAGATTTCTAAAAAAAATTATAGCCTAGTTTTATTTTGCCCACACTGTATTGCTTAATGCCTAGTACTTATTTAGATCATTATCTTTTTCTGTTATAGATGTCTATACTCCTGATTTTAAGAAACTCCCACCATCTTTCACAGTCTCAGTTTTTCCATTAGATCTCAAAACAAAACATTTAGTTCAAGGATTTAACTGACAAGTTTTTAGTGTTGGCAATGCCAGCTCAATCACAGTTTAACTTCGTCTACAGTATGGCCTATTACCTTACTTTACTCATTTATACATGTCTGTTATTTATTCTTTTCTGTACATATAGCATAATGTGCAAGAGTTTGCAGATTCAAATCAGTTGCATCTTAGTAAATAGAAACAATACCACTGATGTTTTGTAACAGTATTAGAGAAGGAAAGTTGCTACTCGCTATATAGCGGACATGCTGAGTCACGATAGGCACAACAAAAAGCTATAATTGTGTGCTATTGCTGCTGTATGGTAAGTAGCAACTTTCCTTCGCTAATATTGTTACATTCCATCTTGGATTTTCCATTGTTTGATTTCCACTGATGTTTTGACTTTATAAGTACAAGTCCCTATCTGTTTGCACTGTTTTACCCCATTCTATGTTTCAGGGCAAGAAAGCTATTAAAAGATTCTCACAACAAAGTTTTCGTAAAACGACTGACATCAAATCTCGCTTGGAAGATGTAATTCTAGGACAGGGGTCAGCACGAAGTGAAATGATAATGCGACGTAAAGGTATGCATTTATGTTGATAATAATAGAAAACTATGGAATTTTGTTCTCCCATATGCAAGTGTTGTGTTTAGACTTCCAAAAAAAGTGTCATAGAGGATGTCTTTGTACACAGAGTATTCTATTTACATGATGACTGCACAAGCGGCACTCTAGATAGCGGGCGGTGGGCACTCCGTTGTGCAGCAAATCAGATGCAGTGTCGCCCATTCGACAGGCCTGCATGGCCCTGGTGGGCGGCAACCCACCCCCATTTGTGCGGTCATCAGGTAAATGGAACACCCTTGAGAATCATATATTAATGTAATTATTCTCCTTGTCCATGCAGAAAAGAATCCTCCAGCTTCTCCTGGTTGGCCAGGTGATCGATTACGATGGCGCAAAGAACAAATGGCATACCGTCCCACTGCAGAACAGCCAGAACGACCAAGGGCTGAAGTTGAGACAGATGCTCATATAGAAGGAAATCTGGCCACAGAAGTCAGCTTTGTTATTCTAGATACATTGGAGCAAATTGTTCAGGTGTGTACTGAATATCAGCACAATAACTGTATCCCTTTTATTTGTTAAAAAGTCAGCCTGAAATAGCTGAAGGTTGTTTAGGTTGCTGAAACATGTATTCACTGAAAGTTCTTTTTACTGGTTGTTATTTTTTTTAGCATTTTAAATATTTTCAACATTCACTACAATTATGTGATTTGATGTGAACTCCATCTTTCTTTGTGCTGATTCTCTCATTGACAAGGAAAGGTTCCCAGGGATTGGATTAACTTTTGGAAACCATATATATGGTGTTGTATTTTAGAGTCCCAGATGTCACACCTTGGATCCATCAGTCATAGTGAACCCTCCTTTGTGAGTTACCAGTAAAAAAACTTTTTTTTATCATGATGCTCTAGGGTTTAAAAATAATTTTACTATGCACAGTAGTGGTGTAACATAGTGGATAAGGTATACCTTGACGTACAGAAAGTTGTAGGTCCAAATCCTGGTAAGTGCTTTGAAATTTTTTATTTTAAAATCTTAATCAAAATGACTTATCATTATTTTTATAATGTTCATTGGCTGAAATGTAATTTTTTTTAAATTTCTGATCCTTTGCTGCAGCATTTTCATTATTTTATTGACTTTATTTGCTCTTATTTTTTTCCTATCTTCTTTTTTAATATGGAATCTCTTTATTTATTTTCATTTAGGTGTCATAATATCTAAAGATTTGAAATTTCTGGCATATAACAGTTAAAAAACAAACAATGAAATAATTTATGTTGGTTGTGTAATTGTCAGAACTGTTTTTTGTCACAAAAACATTTAAAATGTAAATTTTTATTGAACTATGAATAAAATAATTTAGATAATGTTTGAAATGAAAAAAGAGATTATAAAGTAAACAAAATTGAGCCAAAATCAGGAATAGAAATAATGGATTCAATAACATGGACAAAATATAGGATGATAAAACGGAAGAAATGAAAAACATTTGGATAAAGGTTCCAAATAAAAGAAAATGATGCAAGAAAAAAATGAGAGCAAATGAAAAAGTTAATGCAGCATTTAAAATGATGTAACAAAGGATTAGAAATGAGAATGGAAAAAAGAAAGAAAAAATTTTTAAACCAGTTCATTAAACAAAAATAATGATCAAAGTTATTTCAATAAAAATTTAAAAATAATAAAGTTTCAAAGCACTGATGGGAATTGAACCCAGCACCTTCTGCACATCAGGAATATACCGTAACCACTACATTACACCACAGCTCTATGCAATACTAACATTTTAAGGCTCTAGAGCATCATGTGAAATTCGGAATTCTTTTTCATCGATTTCTCACAAATAAATGGGGACATACTTTGACAAATGACTGCAGGGTGTGATGCCTGGAACCCTAAGCTGCACCACCACATACATCGTTTCAAAAAGTCAGTTCCACCCTTGTGCACTTCTCCTTTTGAGATAATATTAGCAATATTTATCAAATTTTTTCATCGAGGTATTTTTTAAGGAACATGTGAAAGTGTACATCACACTCGAATCTTTTGAAAAACATACCTTTAATCTCTAAATTGGATACAAAAAGAGAACAGAAAAAGTCATTGGATGCTGTTGAATGGAAGGATAAGTTCCCTAAGATTGAGTGATAGCCATGATAGCCATCTTACAGCAAGACTAGTAAACATGTAGAAATTCATTCTTAAGCCAGAATTCTGAATAGTGTTGCCTTCTCAATACAAATGATTAATATATGTCTTTTTCCAGAATGAAACCAAAGAGGGACTTTTTGTTATGAAAGTACTAGGTTTCATCTGTATATGTTTCTACCATGCTATACCATATTTACTCGAATCTAAGCCGCACTCGAATCTAAGTTGCACATGAAAAACTCAAAATCAATGAAAAAAAAAATTCCTGATTCTAAGCCACACCTGAAATTTGAGACTTGAAATTCAAGGGGAGAGAAAAGTTTTAGACCGCTTCTCCAAATTGAAACAAGATTGGTCCATTGTAACATGAGACACAATTTAGGTTGAATGGATGAAGATATAGTTATAATAGTATGGTTTGAGTCGTAAGCTTAACAGTTAAGCGTTACCAAGTAGCCATTGCTATGTGTCAGGCACTCCGTCCATATTTATATGGGTATCCTTACTTTTTCACGTGCTTCGTTGGTTTGAATCGATTGTTTATTTTGCTTTGATCTGATAAGTGCCGTTCTCTTTGTTGTAGGTGTTTACATCACTCTAAGCTGAAAATGCATTATTGTACTGTCTCGTGCATTGTTTGTCACATTCTGATAATGAGTGTTTACGACCTGTCACCGCTTGCGGCATGGCTTGCTTTTGTGCTTGCTTACAGAGAGAGAGAGAGAGAGAGAGAGAGAGAGAGAGAGAGAGAGAGAGAGATGAATTGTCTCATAAGTGAAACAATGGCAAGAGACTGCTATTTGTTGTTACTTACACTGCTGCTTTCTTTGATAATGATCAACAATAACCAAATTATAGACTGCGTATGATGGATGATGTTCTGAACGAGAGTTTAGCGAAAAATTTTCTCCATTTGAAAATCTTTACAGACGCCTCTTTAATACATTATATTCTGCACAGCAATTAGTCATCATAGATTTAAAAATCTAGTCAGTTGCCTTGCTTCATTTCTGACTATATCACTGTTCACCATAACACGAATATAAACATGACATGGTATGTATATTCTTCTGCGTTTGCTGTTGTCTCACTCTAGTTTCATAGTTTATTAGGCAGACAGGATTTAAATGAGATAGCAGCAAACACGAATGGCATAATGTTTACATTCTTGTACCTTTTCTTTTAATTTATTTACTGACGCTGAGGTTTTGGCGCCAGTATTTTTCTTTGTGCCTGCAAAGCATGCCTTTGTAGCGCTACATGTGTTTGATGGCAGAAGTTAGTTGTGGTAACACCTACCAACATTTTTCAGAACTTCCACTTACTTTGCACCCGATTCTAAGCCGCGGGTGGGTTTTCTGGATTACAAAAACTGGGAAAAAAGTGCACCAGAGATTCGAGTAAATATGGTAGTCATCATTTGCTGACTGTGATTTTTAAATTGGTGTTTCCAGTGCTGATGGTTGGCATTTTTGTCCTTTTTATCTTACATGTTTGTGGTTATCAGTTTGAAAACTTTTAAGTGTATATTTTGGAGACTTGGCTCTGATAACTTTCCTTTACCTGCTAGCTAACAGTGAACTCATAAATATTATTTACCATCATAGATGGAACAACATTGTCAGTTTCATATGTCTGATACAGTTGCAACAAAGTTCCAAAGTTCTCACACGATTATATGCTTTAAGTATTGCCCTTTTGATATCTTCAACTCTTTTAAGTTCCTTGTGTGTCTATATTGGAGACAAATAAATTATGTCTTTGAGCATAGCATCTGATACCTCCCAGCCATGAAGTTACAGGAAGCTTCCCAAACTTTGGATAGTACATTTGTTCTGCATATAGTTGTTTGGTACATGATCTCATGAGAGCTCTTCCTCCCTCTCTCACACACACACACACACACACACACACACACACACACACACACACACACACACACACACTGCTGGAGACATGTTAACAAAGTGCTACCATGGTATGACTGTATTATCAGTATGTATGCTAAAGGTGATAGCTTGCTCAGCTGCCTCTAGATTTTTCTATTAAAAATAATTATGATAATTTTGTGTATAGGTGTTTGGTGGTATATGTAACTGATAATCATTTGCACATATTTACACCAAACTAAATAAATCGGATCAAAGCACTTTCTCCACAATCATTTGGACTAATTTCTGAGAGTGCAGAGAATGACCCATCATGTAACTCACATTTTAAGAAGTTTTTTGTTAACCCTGGGAATCACAACACTTTCATACAAAAAAGCGGATATCTAATTTTAATAAGCCTCATCTGATCCAGAAGGCTGTTGTGAACACCACAATGTTTTCTCATGCATGGTCTTGTTGGAGGTGGTGTGCCATTGCCTCCTTCTGACCTTTGAATTGACTTACGCACCCAGTTACATAGGTATTTATAATTTGTAATATATAATGATATGGTTATATGTGATAAGTTCTTTAACGCAATATTTTTCTACTTCTCATTTGCATGAAGGCAGAATAAAGAGACCTTCAGCATGTAAAAGATTTTTGGGGTGAATTGGTAAGGAGACTCATTCTTTGTGTGCATAATGTTTATCACCTGTGTAATGTAGATCATTATCTGACAGACTATACATAGTTCATACACGTAAACTGCTAACATGTATTAACCCACAATGTAGAACAGAAAATCTGTAAAGAAGTCAACAATCATGTTCAGCCCTTAAACAATGAATTTTGTCTAGACCACCAGTTATTTCATTATTCCGTTTTTCTTATGACTCATATTAAGCAGCAGATCTGTACACAAGAGGAACAAGTGCAAGAAGCATATCAGTCTAAAATAGTATAGTATACAAGACTGGTAAGCTTATCATTTAATTTTCCTCATGGCTCATTTCTGCAGCTGCCATCATTAGATCTCTTCACAAGATAGTAAGGTGTCAAGTGCTATCCAACCTAGTACATTGGACTATTTTAATTTGATTTGATACTTACATGTGTTCCTCTTGCGTACAAATCTGATAATGCCAACTGGGAAAAAGTGTCATGCTTATTACAGCATAGATAGCATTCATGAAAGTCCTTACAAATAATACTTAGCCAATGTAGTACAACAGTGATGAGAAGTTACTTGCTGCAGTATACAGATCCCATTTCCAGGGGTTTTAAAAGTGCACATTTTCCTCAGTCACAATTATGTTATCTTATCTTGGAAATATATAGGTTTCCACAGTGTTTTAGAGCTCACCTTACCACAAGATTACTTGTTTATTTTTTAAATTACAAGCAGGGAGAATTGTTGGTCAGTATTTAACTTACGGATACAAAATTCCAGTACTGCCAATAAACACATTCATAGTAGGAAAAAGCTATCCCTACCGTCAAGAACTATTATTTCCTTTAAGGAGGAAGTAGGAATAGATGCTGGAAGGTTGGACAAGAGAAGAAAGTCACCCAGACTCCAAGTTGAGAGGAATCCTCTTGTTGAGAAGATTAAGGAGACAAAGGTGACTGGGGAGATGTCAAAGAATAAGAGGTCAAATATTTTACACAAGTAAGCACTATGTCAGCATTGGTCCAGAGTAGACAAGACAGTGAGAAGTAAATATGGACTGAGAAAAAGAGATTAGTGATGGTATGACTAGTACAGTTAATAACTAATGGGGAAGCAGAATAGAGGGGGTGGGGATGGGGGGGGGGGGGGGGGGGAGACCAAAAAGATACAGGAGACATGAAGAAAAAACGGAAAGGAAAAAATGAAGAAAAAAGAAATAGAGCATAATGTTGAATAAATAATCTGATACAACCAATGTAAAAACATAAAAAAAGGAGAAAGAGTTTATTTACGGATATTGAGGTGAGGAAGGTAGTTTGATGTGAAAAAATATTGGAGCACAAGTACAAATCTCCAGAGTTCAACGAAACTAAAATTGGGTGCAAGGAACCCTCAGGTCATGCTGTAGAGCATTCTCAGTAACTGCGTACTGGGTGTCCGCAAGAAAACAGCATTTCTGTGTGCATTTCTATATTAATTTTGTTTAGTGGTGATAGTTCTTAAATGAAAGACTGTGAATCCATACAAGTTAGTAAATAACATGTCTAGTTTCTCAAGTAGCTCTGCCTTTTCTCTTTGGTTACCAACCTTTTTCAGATTTAGTGATACATTTTCATTGTTTGGCAATTTATTTTCATTTTTGAATTCTCTCTCTCTCTCTCTCTCTCTCTCTCTCTCTCTCTCTCTCTCTCTCTCTCTCTCTCTCTCTCTCAGGCTACCATTCGTTCTTGCTTGTTTGCCATTTCCCTTATTTGGCTGCTGTTTTTCTCCATTTAATAATCTTGTCTTATCTCCTTGCAGTCTCATATATTTTTCAGCAACCTTTACTGTGTATTAAGCAACTACAGAGAACTATCTTTGGCCTCATATTCTTTGAGATTTCCTCATTCACCTTGTCTCCCTAATATTCACAACCAGTTGATATCTCTCAACCTAGGTCGGAATGACTTTCTCCTCCATCTCCACATACTGGTGTTGAGCTTGTGTCTGTTCTGTTGCACAATGACGGGCCTCATTTAAACTCTTTTGTTAGGAGAGTTAATTTAGAGGTGGAATGGCTGCTTGGTCAGGTATGGGCTCTCTCATTGGTGTGGTTCCTGTTGACTCTATCAGCAGGTGGGACTATACTTCACCTCAACAGGGAAGGGAAGGGAAAACTGTCTGGGCTAATAGCAAATAACTTGGGGGGGGGGGGGGGGGAGGAGGAGGAGGAGGAGGAGGAGGAGGAGGAGGAGGAGGAGGACACTGTCACAGTTGGTAGAGTACCAGTGGTTACAAGTGACAGAACAGCAGTTTTCTTAGGGTAGGGAGGGCAGAAACAAAATATGTTCGGAGACAGGCTGAAAATGACATTCAGATTGATAAAACAGGCAGCCAGAAAGCAAATTCTAATGTACTCAATTCATGCAGACAGCCTAATTGAAACTACAGATACTCAGAAATTGACAGGACGGTATGCTTAATGAGTTGCTTATTTGTATTTAAGAATTAGAGTTGAGCAAACCAGTTGATATAATCTGCCTCTCTGAGCATCATGTGACCACTGGTATAGATGTGTCAAATGTTACAGGATTCAAGATAGCTTCTTGCTTCTGTAGAGAAAATATGGAGAAAGGAGGAAATGCAACACTCTTTTAATTTAAAGAGTATTGATATTAATAAATTTTGCTCAGAGCAGCACTTGGAAGCTTGTGCAATGGAAGTAGTATTTCATAATAAGTCCTTTATAATAGCAGGGATATATAGATCACCTTCTGGAAATTTTAATATCTTCATAAAAAAATCTGGAAGCTCTGTTGTCCCATCTCATGGTAAGAAAAACAAGGAAATGATTAATGTGGATTTATTGAAAAGCTCTGTCATTGAACAATTATTGCAATCAGTAACACTGTCATTCAATTTAATTCCTAGTGTGAACTTTGCAGCTAGGGTATGCAAATGCTCTGAGACTGCTATTGGTAAGACCTTTGTAGACAAATCTACGGAAAAAAGTCATATCACAAAACCAATAGTAAATGGGCTATCTGATCATGACATGCAGCATCTTGTGTTAAATGTTGAAACTTCTCGGTATTAAAAAGTCTATTGTATCTGAGGGCAGGATGGTAGTAATAAGTAAAAAAATTGAGAAAATCAGGAAATTGCTCAAGTGGATAGATATTTACAATACTTCTGACTCAAATGGAAAATACAAAGCATCCATTAATAAAGTTACTTTCTCTTTTGAAAATTGTTTTCCCTTAAAGGTAACTCAAATGTCACAGAAGTCAAAAGGTAAACTGTGGTGTACACAAAGAGAAAAGATATCATGTGGGACAAAAAGGATACTATATCTACTATCTGGGAACAGCTCTGATGTTAGAATTGTAATGCATTACAAAGAATACTGCAAAATATTGAGGCAAGTAATCCAGAAATCGAAGCAGCTTTATGATGAAAAAATGATAATTTCATCAGGCAACAAAATAAAAACTATATGGGATATAGTGGAGACAGAGACAGATGGGGCCAAAAAGGAAGAGAAACAGATAGCTCTAAAAATAAATGAGACTTTGGTAACAAATTCATGTAGTGTTGCAACCCTCTTAAAAGTTCACCGGCATTGCTGCGAAATGGTTTGAGTTTTATCTGTGTAACAGGAAACAAAGGGTGTCGTTTGCAAAATACCTGTGCAGTAAGCAGTCAGTCTACATCTGATTGGGAAATAATTACATGTGGTGTTCCTCAAGGTTCCATCTTGGCTCCATTTCTTTTTCTTGTGTACATTAATGACCTCTCGTCTGTTACATTGCCTGATGTTAAGTCTAAGTCTACATCTACATCTACAGCTACATCTAAATGTACATCTAAATCAATACCTTGAGTACCTCTATGGGTTCTCCCTTTTATTCCAGTCTGTTATGTTTGCAGATGATGCAAACATTGCAATAAGTAGCAAGTCACGTACAGATTTAGAAATGGCTGCTAATCAAATTTTCACTAACATTAATAAACGGTTTAAAGCTAATTCACTGTCTTTAAACTTTGAAAAAACCCACTGTATGCAGTTCAGAACCTGTAAGATATTTCCTTCCAGCATGTGTATGACATATGAAGACATGCACTTCAGTCCAGAACCATACTGCTGCTACGGTTGCAGGTTTGAATCCTGCCTGGGGCATGGATGTGTGTGATGTCCTTAGGTTGGTTAGGTGTAAGTAGTTCTAAGTCTAGGGAACTAATGACCTCAGATGTTAAGTCCCATAGTGCTCAGAGCCATTTGAACCAATCATTCAGTTATGTCATATGGTATCATATTCTTGGGTAACTAATCAAGCCGAGCAAAAGTTTTTAGGACACAAAAGCTTGCGATAAGAATCATTTGTGATATAAATTCAAGAATATCATGAAGGAACCTGCTCGAGGAACTTTGTATTCTAACCACTGCTTCCTAGTACATTTATTCCGTGATAAAATTTTTTGCAAATATTAGATATCTATTTCTAACAAATAGCTCAATACATAGTGTCAATACTAGAAATAAGAACAATCTTCATAAAGACCTAAAATCACTTACCTAGATCCAAAAAGGGTCCAATATTCAGGAACACACATTTTCAATAAATTACCAGCAACCATTAAAAACTTGGTTTCAAATAAATCACGGTTTCAACAGTTTTGAAAGACTTTTTGGCAGGCAACTCCTTCTACTCTATAGATGAATATCTTAACAGAGACTGTTAAGCCAGCTTAAGTAAAAAGTCTGTTAGATTTCAGTTTTGACAGCACATGGTCACAACAGTCAGGATTAGATATTTTGTGTATGATAAATTTATTAATAGTGCATAACAATGTTTCATTCTGACATCGTGTTAATTCTGTAAATATTAGCTGTTACAGTTTACCGCATTGTATTTACCTATTTCAACAATCTCCTGACAATCATCAGGGTAGTAAGTATTATATTCAAATGTTTTATGTTTTTATGTTATACTTTGTGGCATGTTCCGCACCCACGAAAATCGTCTAATTTTTTGGGTCTGTGGGATGAAAACTGAATCTAAACTAATATAATCTCAGTCTTCCCACACATATTTCTCCCTGTTAAAATGACTTACTGTTCTGAAAGTTTGGGATAGTTGCCCCCCCCCCCCCCCCCCAAATTAGCTGTACTGGAGCTCGGTTCCTCTGGAAGGTAAATTCGGGCCTACCATTCTGTCTCCTTATAATTGTACCAATTTCTCTTGTGATTTCTCCTTTCGAGACAATTAACTGACAGTCTGGGTTTTTTTTAGGCATGCTGTTTCTCTATTGGAAATTCTAACTGATCATCATTGAACACCTGTATTCTAAGCTATAATGTGGGTCATGCCATTCGGCAAAGCTTACAGAAGTGTCCATCACTAGTTACTCATCATTGATGAGATTTTAAACCCTATCATTTTTCTTGTAAATTACATTTCTTCAGATAAGAAAAATATTTGGTTAAACCATTACGGAGAACCCATCAGTGTTCATAATACATCAACTGTCACAACTCAATTTCTTTTCAGGTTGCATCACAGACAGATAACTTGCAGGGACTACTTGGAGTGGTATTGAAAGTTTTATTACATGCTCTCTCAAGAAATCAGAGCACTATAGTTCTTCAGAACATGTTTGCAACACAGCGGTCCCTTGTATTTAAGGTTAGTTAATCATTTAATAACAACAACTTGTCTTTGCATCATTATAAAATTATAACTATGTCTAAATTTTGTATTTTACTTCTCAACAATAATTTCCTGTAACATCATAGAAATAAAACTGACGTATAGAGACTGCCTTTGATGTTTTGTTTCAGTAGTACTTATGCCTTTGCAACAGATAAAATGCTCAAGAATGCTGAAACACACCATTGTGTCTTTAAGGGATGTTTTAGCTCCACAGAACAGTATGACATCGGAGGAAGACAACATTGACACATGTGGCATTGTGCTAATGGTGCAAAGTATATTAGAAAACAATCCATGGGCACTGGATGCACTTACCATCCCTTTACTGCTATAAAACAGAATGTCAGTACAGGGCGTGATATCTTTGAATGGCAAAATAGGCAGCACAACTGCTCACAGTACTGTGCTCCAGGCCATTTAGTATATGAAAGGCAAAGGTTCCGAGTTCGAGTCTCGGTCTGGCACACAGTTTTAATCTGCCTGGAAGTTTCATAGTATATGATGTGTCAGTGTCTCCCATTGCCAACATGTGCACTTTTGTTACTGCTATTGTTTAGACAAGTGTCCATTGGATTTGACCCATGTCCATGCACATCATGAAAAAGGTGTACTCGGTGTTGTTGGATGTCTCCCTAGGAAACACATGCAGTGGCATAAATTTTCCTTAACCACGTTTTTGTTTCTTTGATAAATCATCATTATTCTAACTGATTTGATACATCCATGAACTCCTCTCCTGTTCCAGTGTCTTCATTCGAGGGTAGCATATGCACGTCCTTAATTCCTTGATGGATGTATTCCCATCACTGACTTCCCCTACATTTTTTACTATCTAGAATTCCCTCTAGTACGATGGAGATTATTCCCTGATATCTTTACACATGTCCTATCTTCCTGTCCCTTCTTGTCAGTGTTTTCTATATGTTCCTTTCTTCATAAATTCTGCAGCAGACTTATCTTATCAGTCCACTTAATTTTCAACATTCTTCTGTTGCAGTACACCTCAAATGCTCAGATTCTCTTCTGTTTCAGTTTTCCCACTATCCATGATTTGCTACCATACAATGCTGTGCTTCAAATGCATATTTTCAGAAATATCCTCAAATTAAGGTTTTTATTTGATACCAGTAGGCTTCTCTTGGCCAGGAAGGCCCTCTTTGTCAGGTTGTTATGTCCTCCTTGCTTCATCCATCATGGGTTAGTTTACTTCCTAGATAGCAGAATTACTTAACTTCATCTACTTTGTGATTGCTAGTTTTAGTGTTAAGTTTCTCTTTATTGTCATTTCTGCAACTTCTAATTATTTTTGTCTTTTTCTGGTTTACTCTCAATCCATATTCTATACTCAATAAACTATTCATTTCATTCAATAGATTCTCATTCACTTTCACTAAGTATTGCAGTCTCATCAGCAAACCTTATCTTTAATATCCTTTCACCCAAAATTTTAATTCCACTCTTGAACTTTTTTTCCATCATTGCTTTTTTGATGTATGGATTGAACAGCAGGGGCAAAAACCTGCATCTTCCAATCTTATTGTTCCCTCTTGTTTCTTGTACATATTGTGTATTACCCATCTTTCCCTATAGATTATTCATATTTTTCTAACAATTTTGAACACCTTGCACCATTTTTCGTTGTCTAAAGCTATTTCTAGGTGAACACATCCTGTGAGTGTGTCTTGATTTTTCTCCAATCTTGCTTCCATAATCAAATACAACATTATATCTACTTTTCTGGTGCATTTACTGTTCCTGAAGCCAAACTGATGATCATTTAACAGATCCTCAGTATTTTTTTCCCATTCTTCTGTATATTATTCTTGTCAGCAGCTTCAATGCATGAGCTATGAAGCTGACTGTGCAATAGTTCTCACATGTACCTGCCCTTGCTATCTTCAAAACTGTGTGGACAATATTTTTCCAAAAGTCTGAATGTATGTTGCCAGTCTCATAGAGTCTACACACCAGCTTGAATATTCATTTTGTTGCCCAACAATTTTAGAAACTCTGGTGGAATGTTATCTATTCCTTTTGCCATATTTGATCTCAAATCTTACAGAGATCTTTTAAATTCTGTCTGTAACACTGCAGGCCTTCAGTGTACCTTTCCCATTTATCCGTTCTCTCCTTTATGTTTAACAGGGGAATTCCCATTTGCGTTCTTAATGTTCCCACGCTTGCTTTTAATTTCACTGAAGGTTGTTTGGCTTTTTTATATGCTGTGTCAGTCCTTTCAGTGAGCATTTCTGTTTTGATTTCTTCACATTTTTCTGGGAGCCATTTCACCTTGGCTGCCTGGCACTTTCTATTTATTTCATTCATTCCTAAGTGACTGATTTTGCTTTATTCCTATCTTCCCTTGAACATTTTTGTAATTCCTTCTTTTGCTGACCAGTTGAAGTATTCCTTCTGTTCCCAAAGGTTGCATTGTAATTACTTTTCTCGTAGCAATGTTTGTCGCTCCAACATGTGTTACTGCTCTTCTCTCTCTCTCTCTCTCTCTCTCTCTCTCTCTCTCTTTCTCTCTCTTTAATGGCCATTCTACTTCGACTGAACCTCCTATTCTTGGATTGTACCGTATTGGACCCTTTTGACATTATGCATCAGATGAAGAGAATCACTCTCCAATCTAAACTACAACTCATCCTTTCTCCCTGAGTAATTTATCAAAAGCAAGGCTGTACCTTTTTGTGATAGTAATGCATCTGGAGACTTGATGGAGGTGCTCTGAAGTATCTAGTCAGGGAAGGGTGTGCTGTTTGGATTCCTTAAAGCACATTAGACAAGGTAATAATGGTAGTGCTGGTTTGTAGGGCAAGGTAAACCTTGCCTTTACTTGTATTGAATGTTGGTTCCGTCTCAGGTCTCCTCACCAGCCATGAAGTGTCATTACGGGCAATAATGAGTTCCTGGCCTCCATTCTGCTTGCTGTGGTGAACCTCTTAATCTACCAATGATACTGCGACATGTAATGCCATCTAAATGTGTTTGCTGTCTCTCCTTGCTTCTGTAACTTGAATACCAAGTGCACAGCTAGAACACCTACACTCAAGCTGATTGCTCACACAGACCGTGACCACCTCCTCTCACTGGCACCTCCCCCTTCATCTTTGTTCACCCACATCCTCACGACAGGTGGGTTCCTCTTGTTCTTTTGCCTGAGTGTCCTGCCCTGCCTTTTTAACCTTCCCCAACCTATTCCACTCTCCTCCCTCGCGACAGAACTAATTTGTCCTCACAATGTTAAGGGCATTAAGGTAGCTAAATTAAAGTTTAAATGGTTTTAAGTTTTCAAGTTACAGCTACTGCTGCTTTAATGGTGATGTGTTCTATTCAGAAGACAGGTTGATCAGTCCTGGCAGTTTTCCAGCATCCTTATTATAGTGGCATATAATACAGTTATTTGGATGTTGTCAATTACCTGGTTTCTTCTTCTTCTCCTTCTCCTCCCAGTCACCATTCCTTCTGGTGCAACTTTTATTATGCTATGTCTTATCACCCTGTGTCACAGCCAGTTTCTTTTTCTTATCTTATTTGTTATCTGTATTTGTTTTTCTCATTCACTTTGTATAACCAAACTTTATTTCGTATTTTACCTGTGCATTTCAGACGTTAGATACTTCTCCAAATCGATATCTCAAAAGCCTCTAAGCACTTCGTTCTCTCTCTGACAGCGTTCGTGTTTTGACACCCTGAAGTGCAACTTTCAATACAAAACACTTCACTAATCTTTTCCTTATTTATTTATATATTTAATGGACCACAGAAAATACTACTCATTATGTAAAATATTTCTTTAGCCATCATAATATTATTACATCCCATCCTGGATTTTCCATTGTTTGATTTCTTTATTACATGTCATGTTACTGGTTATTTTGCATTGTAGGTACCTGAAGTTAACTTGTCTCAATAACGTATCACAAATCTTTACATTTATCACCTTTTGATATTCCTCATAGCTGGTGCTCAATTCTCTTGATTGCCTTCTCATTTTCACACTGTAATACCACGTCATCAGAAAATAATGTGTTTAATTATCGTTCCTCCTATTGTCACATCACTCTTTTGTTGGGAGCAGTTTTTAAATAAATCATGTAAATAGAAATTAAAGTGAGTAGGTGTAATCACACTATATTAGCAGCCACACATACAATTGTGTTGTTTATAACTAATATAAATGTAATCTGCACTGTGTCAATAAAATACATAGACTTTGTAATCTTCAAAACATATTACTTACAATCATTGTTCAACAGTGAGAATTTTCAATAAATCTATTTTCTGCATTTTCTGTCAATAATTTTTCTAATATTGATAGGGCACCAAATATACTTATGTTTCTTTTTTTTTTTTTTCTCTTAAAGAAAGTCCTACAATGTGTTCTTAGTTGCAATGAGCAGATACTTACCAATATCCTGTAATAATAACTTTTCATTTCAGTTCCCAAATCTGTTATTTGATGAAGAAACAGAGCAGTGTGCTGACCTCTGTTTACAACTTCTGAAACATTGCAGTTCAAACATGGGCAGTGTTCGATCCCAGGCATCTGCATCACTCTACCTTTTAATGAGACAAAACTTTGAAATAGGAAATGTGAGTATTGTCATTAAATATTTCTTTCCATTGTTTTTTAAATAAATATTTTTCCTTGTCAGTTTTGTGTGTGTGTGTGTGTGTGTGTGTGTGTGTGTGTGTGTGTGTGTGTGTTTACAATTTAGGTGAAAAAATTTGAAAAATATACAATAAAAAGATAACTAGCATTAATTGTATTGTGGTCCTATACATAACTGCAATTTCTTTAAAGAAAGAACTTCTGGTCATTCATTGCTCAAGAGGTCGTTCTACAGAGGAAGACAGGAACAACCAAATGAAATGAAAATAATTGTAGATGTTTCATTTGACTGTTAAAATGCACCAGCTGATCTGAAAGTAGTGCACTAGTAATAGAAGTTTGTTGCAATCCCCATGAGGCTAAGACAAGCCATTGCGGGAATTATTAATTTACCTATGAATTAAGCATTAACTCTGAGAATGTTACGTTGAACCACATCTCACATTTAAGGAAGCATGAAAGCCACTGAATTAATGTTACCAATGAAATTAAGGAATATATGGATGAAAATTAGAACACTCCTATTTCATATTGTGTGAATATGTGATTAAGTTCTAACTACTCAGTGTTGAAATTCTGCTGCACATGTTGTTGACATGTTTATTGTAATAGTGGAATGGTTTTATTTCAACAAACACTGATACTTGTACTAGTAAGGAAATGCTGACGACAACTAAACTGCTTGTCGACTGAGCATGCATACTGGATATGTTTGGTTTCTGTAATAACAAGGGTGCAGTCTGCACTCCATCACCTGTGCACTCAAAGTGAGGAAGGTGGCACAGTGGTAAAACACTGGACTTGTGATTGTGAGGACTATGGTTTAAATCCCTGTTTCACTATCTAGATTTAGGTTTTACATGATTTCATTAAATTGCTTAGGGCAAATGCTAGGATTGAACATGGTTGATTTTCTTTCCCACCCCTCCCCCATCAGAGCTTGTGCTCCATCCCTAATGACCTCATTCTGTATGGAATGTTAGTAGTAAATGTAAGCATTTCATGTAATTGTGTTTGTAAATTGGTGTGTTACTGCAGTGTAAACTAGGCAGAACAATTTGAGGATATCCTGATACGATATGGGCCAAATATTCTGTCGGTAGTAGTTTGAAATACAGCCACTGAATTTGGTCATAGGAGGAGGAGAAAGCTGTTAAATATGCTTAGGTATACCAACTAGATACCATATTTGCATTAATATGCATGAATATAAGTCATACTTTTTTCCCTAAATTTTGTGGTGTGATCTGTAATCGAGATTTTTTCCCCTTAGATCATAAGTCATCAATTTCAAAATGACATGTGCATGTATCTTTAAATGAATACCATTACAAGTTACTTTGATAAACCATTAAAGCTTTCTTGAAAAAAGGAATTACTGCACTGTTGCTTTTCAGTGCCCCACGTATGTAATTGCACACTATGTTCCCCTACATTATTTGATGTAGTGCTGTTCAGCATAACAAGACCTGCATGGGACTGTAAATAAAAAATTTTGCATCAAAGCTAGACCATGCAATGCTGTAATGATACGCAACTGTTTTCATAAACTTGAGACCATTTTTGCACAATTGTAGTTCTGAAGTAAACAGATAAATTACCTTGCGCATAAATGATTGAACCTGCCAATAAGAAACTTTAAATTCCATTGGCAAAATGTTTCTTTTACGTGCTATTTTGCACCCTTCAATTTGAATCATTTCAGTTGTAGTGGCATTTCCACATTTTCTGTTTTGAACTACAAAATCAAGCAAGTCTTTTTCCACATCTTAATGTTTACACTTTAGTCCTCAGAATGAACACTGACATTTCAAACTATGTAAAACTTTCTGTTCACTTGCACACCACCAACAGTGGGGTCCCCCCCCCAATCTTATGAGGTCCATGTTCCTTTGCATAATGTGTAGCTGATAACTTGAAGTAGCTCAGTTGATGTTAGGGTTCCCAACATAATTTAGTGTCTGCATCAGGTACATAGTAGCAGTACTTAGTAGTCGGAGGTAAATTTAGTTGTGCGTCCTGTATTTGAGATTTACTTTTTACTATAACCTTGTGTCAAGAGTTTAGGTGCAGCCTATATTCACACAAATATGCTAATCAAGTGACATTCCTCAGGTACATGGGATACAGGAGTCATTGGTGTTCATTTTTGGGAGCCACTTTGCTTTGAATGAAAATGGTGCAATAGTTTAGTAGTTTAATTCACTGAAACCTAGGAGCCATTAGTAGAATAATAGCTAAGAAGTCACAGTGTGAGGTAGCAACTGCCATAACTGTGTCCCACAATGTAATTTAACTAACATAGACCCCCCTGCGGGTTCGGGGGTACGAATAGGCCCGCGGTATTCCTGCCTGTCGTAAGAGGCGACTAAAAGGAGTCTTCAAAGTTTCGGCCTTATGTGATGGTCCCCACTTGGGTTTGACCTGCCATTTTCAAAATTTCCGTTGTTAGTGCGTGCCATTTGGGGAAGGACGCCTTACGTGGTGTTTTTCTATTGGTCCATCATGCACCTCCATCTTGCATGCTATCTATTGTCGTGTGGAGGGATTTACACCCCATGTCTTCTGGGTTGCCTCCTCGTCTTGTGCGCAATCCCCTTCTTAGCGCCCACAGCAACTGTGGACCCTTTCAACACCTAAAATCCAGCACGGTAGCCAGTCCGTTGTGGTGGGGTCGTCATGTACCCTCTTGGTGGTAGCCCCCTGACCACACAGGGATCGCACTACAGATGCCAGAGCTGTTTCCTCCCCATGCATGCCAAGGAGTATGTGCCCATCTTGTCTGGGGCACGGGGACTCCGGGCAATGGGATATCGGCCAGGTACCCGTTGCTTTGGCTGGGTGGCGCCCTTGGGGAGAGCCCTCGTTCGGAGTAGGTGGCATCTGGGCGGATGTGGCGCAATGAAGCGCAATAAATCTCACCAAGCTGGTGGTCGCACTGCCACCAGCGTCTCTAAGCGAGGCAAAATTGAATTCGATGCTGCACAATATGATCCTCAGTCGTTCCCCTCGTTGGCTGCGCCATGGGAGGGACGCAGATCTAGTGCCAAGCAGGAGCCTTATGTACCACAATACCTTGTCTGCAGCAGGACTGATGGTGACTCCTTTCTTTCGACAAAGCCTATGTTTTTTGTGGAACACCTGGAGGATAAGTTTGGGGAAGTGGCGGGTTTGTCTAAAATGAGGAATGGGTCCATCCTCCTCAAGACGTCCTCCCCAGCCCAGTCACGGGCGTTGCTCTTGTGTGATAAGCTGGGAGACGTCCCTGTTTCCGTCACTCCCCACAGTAGCTTAAATATGGTCCAGGGGATTATTTACCATCGCGACCTCTTGTTACAGTCCGATGACGAGCTGAGAGCTGACTTGGAACGACGTGGTGTGCATTTTGTCCGTCGTGTGCACAGAGGACCCAAGACCAACAGGGTGGCCACCGGTGCCTTTATCTTGGCCTTCGAGGGTACTGTATTGCCTGAGAAGGTCAAGGTAATGGTTTACCGTTGTGACGTCAAGCCATACGTCCCTCCCCCGATGCGGTGCTTCCAGTGCTGGAAGTTTGGGCATATGTCCTCCCGTTGCCAATCCAGCGCCACATGTCGAGATTGCGGACGCCCCTCTCATCCCGATTCTCCATGTGCGCCTCCGCCTGTCTGTGTCAACTGTGGGGAACACCACTCTCCATGCTCGCCGGACTGCCCCGTTCTTCATAAGGAGCGGAAGATTATGGAATTTAAGACCCTGGACCGGCTTACTTATCGCGAAGCAAAACTGAAATTTGAAAGGTTGCATCCTGTCCCTCTTCAAACTTCTTATGCTGCAGCTACGTTATCGTTGCCCTCGCAGGCGGCAGTTGTCGCCTCCTCTGTGTCGCCTTCAGTTGGCCCTCGGGGCCGTCCATCTCTGTCTGCCTCCCTCGTGTCTGGGGGCAAGCCTTCCTCTGTTGCCCCCTTAGCAGTTGGGGGCAAACCCCCTTCTGTCACTCCCCCCGCACATGCTTCAGGAGTGACATCTGCTCCAAAACCAGGGGGCTCGATCCCTCCCCCTCCCCCTCCCCCTTCTCTGCCGGCGTCGTCTCCGCCGGCGTCGTCTCTGCGGGCTCCTCTCTCGCGGAAGGGGTCCCTCGGGGCCCTCCCTTCTTCCGTTTCTTCTGCTACCCCGCCGGATGTCAGCCAGTGGCTGAAGGTTCATCCACCTGCTGGTCGTAGGGCTTCTGCGTCGTCGTCAGCCTCCGACGCTCCTTCAGAGAAACTCTCCCAGCCCTCTAAGCCAAAGGACAGACGCGAGAAGAAGGACCGGAACGTGTCCAAGAAGAAGGACGCTCCGGCAGTTTCAGTACCGCCTGCTGTCAATAGCTCTGGCTCTGGGGATGCGGTGGAGATCCTCGCCTCTGCCGCGGATCTCGCCCTCACGGAACCCTCGGGGACCTCTCCTATGGACACAGCTGACTCTAGCTCAGTGGCGGCCGTTGACTCTGCGGCGCCGTCTGCCTCTTAGTCGCCTTCACGCCCTCCCAGTCCCTTCCTGCTTCCATTCTCCAGTGGAATTGCGGCGGTTATTTCCGCCACCTGCCTGAGCTCCGGATGCTTCTGAGTGTTTCCCCTGTTCTGTGCATTGCTCTTCAGGAAACTTGATTTCCAGCAATGCGGACCCCTGCCCTTCGCGGTTATCGGGGATACTATAAGAACCGCGCTGACTGTCAACGAGCTTCAGGTGGAGTTTGCCTCTTTGTTCACCACTCTGTCTATAGCTCACCAGTACCCCTTCTGACGCCTTTAGAGGCAGTCGCTGTCAGGATTGAGCTCTCGCCGGCTATTACTGTTTGCTCTGTTTACGTTCCTCCGTATGGGCAACTCCCCCGACATGTCTTGGCTGCGCTGCTGGCTCAACTCCCGCCACCATTGCTGCTTCTGGGCGATTTCAATGCCCACAACCCTCTATGGGGTGGGACTGTCTCCGATGACCGCGGTCGCACTGTGGAGCATGTGTTGGCTCAGCTCGACCTTAGCCTCTTGAACACCGGTGCTCCCACGCATTTCAGTGTGGCCCATGGCTCGTTCTCGGCCATCGATCTCTCTCTTTGCAGCCCCGGACTTGTCCCATCCCTTCACTGGAGAGTGCATCCTGATCTGTGTGGTAGTGACCATTTTCCCATCTATTTGTCACTGCCCCAGTGTCATTCTTCTGGATGCTTGCCCCGCTGGGCTCTCAACAGGGCTGACTGGCCGGCTTTTTCTTCCGCTGCCACCATTGCTTCTCTCCCACAGGGTGACATTGACGAGGTTGTCCGTGTCTTGACCTCGTCAATTATTTCTGCGGCCGAGACTGCCATCCCTCGCTCTTCTGGACTCCCTCGGAGGAAGTCTGTCCCCTGGTGGTCGCCGGAGATTGCTGAGGCTATTCGCGACCGTAGGCGGGCTCTCCAGCGTCATAAGCGGCACCCGTCTCTGGAGACCCTCATCGCCTTTAAGAAGCTCCGTGCCTTGGCCCGTCGTCTTATTGCACGGCGTAAGCAGGAATGCTGGGAGAGGTACATTTCATCCTTGGGCTCCCGTGTCTCCCCGTCGCTCGTGTGGTCCCGCATCCGGCGGATTTATGGATACCAGACTCCTATGGGTGTCCCTGGAATCTCCCTGGACGGCGCTGTCTGCATGGACGCTGCCACCATTGCTGACCACCTTGCCACGCACTTCGCTACGAGCTCTGCGACTGCAACTTACCCTCCTGCCTTTCGCTCTTTAAAGGAGCGCGCCGAGCGGATGCCGTTATCGTTCCACACACGTCATTCTGAAAAATACAATGCTCCTTTCAGCGAGAGGGAATTCCTCGCTGCCCTCGCCAATTGCCCTGATACAGCGCCAGGACCGGACTGCATCCACGCGCAGATGCTGAAGCATCTCTCCAGGGACTGCCAGAGACACATCCTTACCATCTTTAACCGCATTTGGAGCGAGGGCGTGTTCCCGTCGCAATGGCGAGAGGGTGCTATCGTTCCCATCTTGAAGCCCGGTGCGGACCCTCTGGCGGTGGACTGCTATCGTCCCATTACACTAACCAACGTTTTGTGGAAATTGCTCGAACGTATGGTGGGGCGGCGTTTGTGTTGGGTCCTTGAGTCGCGCGGTCTCCTCGCTCCATCCCAGGGAGGCTTCCGTCAGGGCCGGTCTGCTGCGGACAATTTGGTGCGGCTGGAATCTGCTATCCGTACGGCCTTTTCCCGCCGTCAGCATCTCGTTGCTGTATTTTTTGATCTGCGGAAGGCATATGACACAACATGGAGGCATCACATCCTTGCTACGTTGCGCGAGTGGGGTCTTCGTGGTCAGCTCCCTGCTTTTCTTCAAAACTTCTTATTGCGCCGCTCTTTCCGGGTGCAAGTCGGTGCTGCCTCTAGTTCATCTTATATACAGGAAAATGGGGTCCCGCAGGGCTCGGCGTTGAGCGTTTCCTTATTTCTAGTGGCCATTAATGGTCTGGCTGCAGCCGTGGGGTCGTCGGTGTCTCCTTCTTTGTATGCCGACGACTTCTGCATCTCATTTAGCTCAACGACTACGGGAGTCGCCGAACGCAGGCTGCAAGCAGCCGTTCACAAGGCGGCCTCATGGGCTCTGACTCATGGATTTCAGTTCTCTACGGCCAAGACTCGAGTTATGCACTTCTGCAGGCGTCGGACGGTCCACCCTCATCCGGAACTTTACCTCGACGGTCAACTACTTGAAGTGGTGGACACTAGACGCTTCTTAGGACTCGTCTTTGATGCCCGGCTCACGTGGGTTCCTCATATTACTCAGCTGAAGCAAAAGTGCTGGCAGCACCTCAACGCCCTCCGCTGCCTGAGCCATGCGTCTTGGGGTGCAGATCGCAGCATGCTGTTGCGATTGTACAGAGCCCTTGTGCAGTCCAGGCTTGATTATGGGAGCCTGGCCTATGGGTCTGCATCGCCCTCAGTGTTGACGTTGTTGGACCCCATACACCACTGTGGGGTTCGGCTTGCAACTGGCGCTTTCCGTACAAGCCCCGTGCATAGTCTGCTGGTGGAGGCCGGGGTTCCCCCGCTGCGGATTCGCCGCCACCGACTGCTCGCCGACTATGCTGTCCACGTGCATTGCTCACCGGGCCATCCCAATCATCGCCTGCTTTTCCCTGCCAGGGTTCTCCCTCTGCCCGACCGGCGACCTAGGTCTGGGCTTTCCATTGCTGTCCGCGTCCAGTCTCTGCTGTCTGAACTGGGGTCGTTCCCTCTTCTGCCGCCCTTCCGGGCCTGTGCACCCACGCCTCCCTGGTGTATGACCCGTCCGTCTGTCCGCCTGGACTTGGCACGGGAACCCAAGGACTCGGTTCCGCATGTGGCCCTCCGTCACCGTTTTCTTGCGCTCGTCGCCTCATTTTCAGGCTATGAGCCTGTCTACACTGATGGTTCCCTGGTGGATGGTCGTCCTGCCTACGCTTTTGCTCACGCTGCCCATGTTGAACAGCGCTACTTGCCGGCTGGCTGCAGTATTTTTACTGCAGAGCTGGTGGCCATATTGCGCGCTCTTGAGCATATGCGTTCCTGCTCAGGTACGTCCATCATCATCTGCAGTGACTCCCTGAGCAGCCTCCAGGCTATCGACCGCTGCTATACCTCTTCTCCTCTGGTATCCTTTATTCAGGAGTCTGTTTTTGCCATTACCCGCTCTGGTCGTTCGGTGGTCTTTGTTTGGACGCCAGGTCACGTTGGCATCCCGGGGAATGAACGTGTCGACAGGCTGGCCAAAGGGGCGGTCGACGCCCCCACTTTGGCGATCGGCCTCCCGGCTCGTGATTTGCAGCTGGCGTTGCGCCATAAGGTGCTTCAGATGTGGCGTGACGAGTGGCGTAGCCTGACTTCTCCGAATAAACTGCGGGCTGTTAAGGAGACGACCGATGTGTGGCAGTCCTCCCTGCGGGCTTCTCGCAGGGACTCTGTCATCCTGTGTCGGTTCCGCATCGGCCATACCTACCTGACGCACGGACATCTTTTGCGTCAGGAGGATAACCCCCTGTGTCAGTGTGGGTCCCGGTTGACGGTCGCCCACATTTTGTTGGAGTGTCCCCGCCTGCGCACCCTCCGGCAGACTTTTAATCTCCCGGGCACGTTGACTTTGGTTTTATGCGACGATGCCTCCATGGCTAACAACGTTTTAAATTTTGTCCGCGGTAGTCCTTTTTATGGTTCCATTTAGGGGGGACCTGTCCCTTTCCCTTTCTGTGTATCTTGTCCTCGAGTGTCCCATTGGTCGCAGATTTTAATGTGTGTATTCGGGTGGTTGACTCTTTCCCAATTTTTGTTCCCATGGTCAGTCAACCAGTCTCCGACCCTCTTATTTTCTTCCGTCTCTTTCTGTCCAGTGTTCGTCTGTACTCTTCTTGTCTCTAGCGTTCGCTGCCACATTGGTGTTCTTTCAGTGACTGGGGGGAGGGGCGTCTCCTCCCCCCTTGGGGTTTTACCTGTTCCGTAAATTTTGTTTCGCCGGTTTTTTTGGAATGGGGGACTGATGACCTTAGCTGTTTAGTCCCCCTTAAACTTCCCAACAACAACAACAACTAACATAGAATCTATCAAACAATTGGATGTACTCAGAAAACATTAGGGCCAACTATAGCAAGAAAGAAATATTACCTTTAACTCAGAGCCCATCAGAATTTCAATGAGTTATGTAAACAGCAATAATCCAGTTTCAAGTTTGACTGTGTGTGCATTTATTTCTGGAATGAGAAGTAATGAAAAATTAATACACAGTTGTGATCAAAACTTCTAAATTGTTCAGTATGATTCCTTGTTGGCTCAAGAGTTTAGGGGTGAGATACTCTGACCTTTGATTCTAATGTGCCATGTGTGATCATTTATTATTTATTTATTTATTTATTTTATAATGCTTGGCTTCATAGAACTCAGTTGGTGCCCAATGTGCTACAAAATCAAGGTCAATGTGAGAGAGTACATAACACAAATACCATAATCAACTTGCTTGCCAGATTCAGAGCTTATCAAATGTGTCAAGGGATTTGTATGGTAGAAATAATGCAGCTAAGCCTGTCCTCCAACACCTATTTGAAAACTGGAGGCTGCTATTAATATGAAATGGTAAAATATCCCTTTGTAAGTTTTCCATAGCCGCACTGCATCCAAGTCAAACATGTGAAAATCAGTTTTGTCTACTCATGCTGAGCCCATACTGCATGGTAAAAGTAGTTATTTCATTTATTTCTGAACTACGCAATTTGTGTAAAACTTGTGTAAAGCCAGCCGCGGTGGTCTCGCGGTTCTAGGCGCACAGTCCGGAACCGTGCGACTGCTACGGTCGCAGATTCGAATCCTGCCTCGGGCATGGATGTGTGTGATGTCCTTAGGTTAGTTAGGTTTAAGTAGTTCTAAGTTCTAGGGGACTAATGACCACAGCAGTTGAGTCCCATAGTGCTCAGAGCCATTTGAACCATTTGAACTTGTGTAAAGCTATACCGATAAGAATTACACTACACCTTTGTCAATTATATTCAGTGTACTTTACAGTATCTGATTGTACACCTATGTATGTGTGGTTTCAGCTCAAATTAAAATTTTGCCTCCATATTATATAATCTGTGATTGCTGTTCGAAAAGTGTTAAATTCATATTGTGTTGGCCACCTCTTCTTGTATGTCTAATAAATTAAAAAATAATGAAGTAAGAAAGTGAAACCAAACAGTGCTGTAAGATAAATTGCAAACAGTTAATTTGATTACTAGCATAATTTTATATTAAAAATATGCTTTACCATGGTCCTACAAAGTTTTTTTTTTTTTTTTTTTTTTTTTTTTTTTTTTTTTTTTTTTTTTTAAAAAGTTTAGTTACTTAACAACTTCATAAAGCAAACGTGCCCCTCTCCCCCCCCTCCCCCCCCCCTCTCCACACACACACACACACACACACACACACACACACACACAATGTTGTAATTGTTTTGATCACTGTAAATGACTATTGAATCTAAAATATTTTAATAATGAGAATCTGTCACCATTTTTGTGCTCCTGGAGATTCAGGGATAAATCTATGTGCAATGAATTATGAGTTAATCTCTCACATCTCTGACTGACTTATTAAACTAAAAAAGAAAAATTCATTTTCCAGAATTTTGCTAGAGTAAAAATGCAGGTGACAATGTCTCTCAGTTCACTTGTTGGAACCAGCTCTTCATTTAGTGAAGAGTCATTGCGGCGCTCTTTGAAGACAATTCTCGTTTATGCAGAAGAAGACACTGAATTGCAGGAAACAACTTTTCCAGAGCAGGTTAGTCATGACACAGCAGCTATCGAAGGTATTAAGTTCCTTGCTTTTATGATAAAATTTAGGACAATTATAGTATATTTTTGTATTATTTGATATAACTAGTAAGTAGTTTGATAACAGCGGCTTCCATGCATTTCAATTTACATTTTCATACAGGTTAATGGGAAGTAAGACATTAATTTAGATGTGTTGTTATAAATGTTTATTAATGTGATTTTAGTATATCACAGAGTATTTTATTGCAATGGCTAAAATTATGTCAAAAAATTTCAAGTACAGAATTATTTTTACAAAAAAGGAAGAATTTTATAACTATGACATTAAAAAGGAAGTGAACTGATAGCTTTATACCAGCTGATTATAATTAAACTTTCCCTATTTAACACAGGAACTAATTACCATATGAATACCAAACTTGGTAGCATTAATGTCAAGGACATGCGGAAGAGAAATAATGTAGAATCAATTCAATTGAAATTCTTTTAATGTGCTGCTACAGTACATCATACCATTACATACAGGTACCATTACAGTTACAAAAAGGGGCTCAACAGGGCACCCATCACTGTCCAGAAGAGTCTGAAAGCACAGGGTTGCATTCTGCACAGGAGGATGAAGCATGTCTGTAGGTATGCTGGCTACCTCTCTCGATATGCTACGCTTCAGATCAGCACACGTGTAAATGTTCCGCTGGTAACCCATGCCCTTCAGGTAGCCCCACAACCAGAAATCACAGGGAGTGAGATCAGGTGATCATGCTGCCGACGCATTTGGAAATGATCAGTTGGTAATCTGATCATTTCCAAATGTGTTTCAGAGAAGCATGTGAACTTCACAAGTGATGTGCAGTGGCTCCCCATCTTGCATGAAAATTGTTGAGTTTGATGCGTCTCTCTCTTGTAGGGTGTGTATGACATACTGCCAAAGCATATCACAGTAACACTTGTCAGTCACACTGCATGTCTTTGGTCCTTGAATGCCAACCTGTTCAAAAAAGAATGGACCAATGATGAACATAGCCGTGAAGCCACACCATACGGTGACACGTTCACCATACAGAGGAACTTATGCACAGTGACTGGAGGTGAAGTTTCCCTCACTCAGCAATTCTGTGTGTTCACCTCACCCGTCAGGGAATAATGAGCTCCGTTTGTCCATAGGATAGTTCAGGGCCAGCTCTAGTCAACTTCAGTCCTTGTGAGTAAGTGGAGAGTAAAGTCAATATGTCATTGTGCATCTTGTGGTGCAAACTGCTATATGATATGGATCTTGTATGGGTACCATTTGAGAATGAATGGTTTGAAGCACCTTCCATACAGTGGACCACGGGATGTTCAACTGTCATGACACAGCGCACACACACACACACGCTGCCTGACAGTTGGGAATTGCATACAGTGTTGTCTGCCATAGCATCAGCATCAGCATTTCATCAACCACCTGTGGTGCAACCGGTCATCAGCCTCTTCCTGGAGCGATGCTCAGTTCTGTTGATTCAAACTTCATCATGCTCCGCACAGCTGGTGGAGAAAGAGGACCATACTGTAATCCTTTCAGCTGGCAATATTCTCAAAGTGCAGCTGTAGCATTACTGTTGGTTTGATAATAGATCTTCACCAATAATGTCCTGCTCCTTTTGTCCAAGCTCATGTTGACACTCAGATTAGATTAGATTAGATTAGATTAGATTAATACTTGTTCCATAGATCATGAATACGACACTTCGTAATGATGTGGAACGTGTCAGGTTAATAAAAGATGTCTGTACAAGAAATTACATTACACAAAATATTGCATGACACTAATGATTAAGTTGTTTTTTTTTTTTTTTTTTTTTTTTTTTTTTTTTTTTACTTTATATCTAAAAATTCAGCCAATGAGTAGAAGGAGTTGTCATCTAGAAATTCTTTTAATTTATTTTTAAATGTTAGTTGGCTATCTGTCAGGCTTTTGATGCTGTTTGGTAGGTGCCCAAAGACTTTTGTGGCAGCATAATTTACCCCTTTCTGTGCCAAAGTCAGATTTAACCCTGCATAGTGAAGATCATCCTTTCTCCTGGTGTTATAGGTATGCACACTGCTATTACTTTTGAATTGGGTTGGATTATTATCAACAAATTTCATAAGGGAATATATATACTGTGAGGTTACTGTGAGGATCCCTAGATCCTTAAATAGATGTCTGCAGGATGACCGTGGGTGGGCTCCAGCAATTATTCTGATTACACGTTTTTGTGCAATGAATACTTTTCTACTCAACGATGAATTACCCCAGAATATGATGCCATACGAAAGCAGTGAATGAAAGTAGGCATAGTAAGCTAATTTACTGAGATTCTTATCACCAAAATTTGCAATAACCCTAATAGCATACGTAGCTGAACTCAGACGTTTCAGCAGACCATCAATGTGTTGCTTCCAGTTTAACCTATCATCAATGGACACACCTAAAAATTTTGAAAATTCTACCTTAGCTACAGACTTCTGTTCAAATTCTATATTTATTACTGGAGTTTTGCCATTTACTGTACGGAACTGTATATACCGTGTTTTATCAAAATTTAAAGAGAGTCCGTTTGCTGAGAACCACTTAATAATTTTGTGAAAAACATCATTTACAATTACATCACTTAGTTCTTGGTTTTTGGATGTTATTACTATACTTGTATCATCAGCAAAAAGAACTAACTTTGCATCTTCATCAATGTGGAATGGTAAGTCATTAATGTATATCAAGAACAGTAAAGGACCTAAGACCGAACCCTGTGGGAAATGTTCAAATGTGTGTGAAATCTTATGGGACTTAGCTGCTAAGGTCATCAGACCCTAAGCTTACACACTACTTAACCTAAATTATCCTAAGGACAAACACACACACCCATGCCCGAGGGAGGACTCGTACCTCCGCTGGGATCAGCCGCTCAGTCCATGACTGCAGCGCCTTAGACCGCTCGGCTTCTGTCCGCTCCTTCGCTCTCTTTGACAAGGCCGTTTGCAGAATGAGGGATTACTTCTTATGCCGGAATTCTTCGGTCGCCAATGTTGATTATAAATCAATGTTTAAGCAGCAGCGGGATTCGAACCCGGGACCGAATGCGTTTTGATTATGAATCAAAGACGCTACCCCTAGACCACAGGTCTATGTGCACTGCAACTCGTCAGGTGTGTGATACTATGAATCACGATGACTGATCATGACACCTGGTGGCCATAGTTGGAACTGGACGGTGGGCAATGTGACACATGGAAATCATGCACCCCATAGTGTGAACATTAATGCTACCAATTCTAGTACTCACACGGTAATTAGTTTCCGTGATATAATGTGTTAAATAGGGAAAGTTTAATTATAACCACCCGGCATATAAGAATACTCTCCCGTTTGGAAAAAAAAAGAAAAGTGATTTCCAAGAAGCCCTTAAATCAAGTTTGAAATCTAAATACATTATGAAATTCTCATTCTATGTGTAACAGGTAAAAATCAGCCACCTTGCTGTATGAGAATTTGTTTGAAAAGATGTAGAGTGGTTAAAATTTGAGGATCAAAATGAAATGAAGAATGTGCACTTCAATATCATCTGTAACAATCATATAACATGTGCTGCACTGCTTCAAAGAGGCTCACTTGTGGTAGAAAGCATGATAAAATGTACAGTAATGGAAAAACTTAGTACCATCAACTTATCATTAGCAAGATTGTGTACAATGGCTCTGATACAGTGTTCCTGCTTCTGCAAGATCATGGAAAAAGGAATTATTGATTATGTGAAAAGTATTCATTCCATTTTATGTGCCATAGTTTGATGATGATGATTATGACGACGATGAATTTGGAATGAAATACCACAGGAAACCTACACTCTGAGACTAACTGAATAACAGTATAAGAAAATTATTTATTGCACTCTCACTTCAGTTTCCATTTACAGAAATGATTTTTTGGTGCTATCGAACTACAGGGTTCCGAAGAAAACAATAAAATGGGGTTATAATAAGACGTTAGAATAGCCCCTGGATTACAAAAGAAATCAAACTATCATGTGCAAGAAAAGAAAATTGTTTGTAGTGGTTAGGACAAACAGAGATGTAGGGCTGATAACATATTTCAATAAATATTGTGCTGTCTTAAGGAAAGTGATCAAACAAATTAAAAGCTCTACACACACACACACACACACACACGGGCTTTCTCCAGTTCATTCACGAGGAGAATGTAATATAGTGGAGAGATACACAGGAAACAATACAAGCTGTCTTAATCCTGTCTTCCACAGCGAAGTCGAGTCCACTCCATATCAAAATTCCACCTGTCACAGATAGCTTACAAAACAGTGCGCGTAAAAAAAAAAAAAAAAAATATTTATACAGTTCCATAAGGTTGCTAGAGGAGATAAAAATAAACACTTCTGTTATGAATGATAATTAATTGAAATCCTCAGCTGATGACAGGTGTTGTTGATATACCTCGATGGGGCACCTGAAAATGTGTGCCCACTCAAACCCGAGATCTTCTGCTTTACATGGCAGACGCTCTATCCATCTGAGCCACCAAGAACACACGAGTAGCGCAACTGAAGGGACTTATCCCTTGCACGCTTCCTGTGAGACCCACATTCCCAACTGTCCACAATCTGTCCATAATGTACCTAATCGATATTTGCCCATCCACTCGTACAGGAATCACCACCTTAGTGTGCGCAAGTAATGAGTTGGAATTGAAATTGTAGCTCTGCATCAGGAGGGCTATTCAAGTAAGAAAATAGCAACAAAAGTTGGTGTAGCCCAATCTACTCACTATCTGGAAGACCCCAAGGAACATCGTACAAGGAAATCGGCATTCAGAGTAAACCTCAGAGGACTCGTACTGCACCTGAAAGTAGTGTAGTTGTATCCCATTGTTGAAGACCTACACTTTCACCTTATTACACTGCATCAAAGTTCTGCCTATGACAATTATAGTCCACAATATAAATGCCTTAGCCAAACTGACAGCACACTTACTAGGTCACATCATAACTGACTCAGACTGGCCCTGAGCATACTCATTTGCAGGATTCTGGCATGGTCTCATCAGAGGAGGCTTCTCATTTCAAGTGCCTTTGGGTAATGATGCAACAGGGATTGACTGTAATGTTGTGGCTGCTATTCGGTTTTCATAGTGATGTAAGGTGGTGCTACTACATTTCTGAAGTCAACAATTCATATAACAAAATTAAATGTGTATAGACAGCAGTTAAAAGAGAATTTAGGAAATCAGATAAGGGATTGTAAGGACTTTGTTATTAAAGAAAACAGACAAGTAATAAATAAGTCAGGTAGCCAATATATTTAACAATCACTTACTTAAAGTAGTTCAGAAGCCTGATCTGAACAGTTCAAGAGATGAAGTGGTAGAATACATGCAAGAAACAATGCCCCATACATATTAGCTAATGACATCTGCATAGATATTCCACAAGTCACACCATACAGTGCATGGCGGCGAGTACCCTGTACCACTACTAGTCATTTCCTTTCTGGGGGACTGATGACCTTAGCTGTTTAGTCCCCCTTAAACATCCCAACAACCACCATTTCCTTTCCTGTTCCACTCGGAAATAGACCGGGGGAAAACAACTGACTATATGCCTCCATGTGAGCCCTAATTTCTCATATCTGTTCTTCATTATCCTTATGCGCTATGTATGTTGGCAACAGTAGAACTGTGTGGCAGTTAGCTTCTTTAAATTTTCTCAATAGTGATGGAAGCTGAAGAAATTAATTAAAATTTGTGTAATGGCTTGGACTTGAACCTGGGTTTCCTTGCAGGTTCAAGTCCCAGCCATGGCAGAGATTTTAATGCATTCCTTCAGCTTCCATCATTATTGTAGATAAAGGTGAGACTCAAATATCTTGAAGAAAATGTAATTATATCAGATATACTCCTCAGTAATGTTTCTCAAAAAGAACATCATCTTCCCTCCAGAGATTCCCATTTGGGTACCCAAAGCATCTGTGTAGCACTCGTGTGTTGTCTGAGCCTACTGGTAACAAATCTAGCAGCCTGCCTGTGAATTTCTTCGATGTCATCCTTCAATCTCACCTGGTACAGATCCCAAATACTCAAGCAGTATTCAAGAATAGGCCACACCAGTGTCCTATATACGGTCTCTTTTACAGGTGAACCACTCTTTCCTGAAATTCTCCCAATAAACTGAAGTCGACCATTTGCCTTCCCTACCACAATTCACATGCTCTTTTCATTTCATATCATTTTTCAGCGCTATGCCCAGATATTTAAATGACTTCACTATGTCAAACAGGACACCAGTAATACTGTATCTAAACATTACAGCTTGCCTCTTCATACACGTCCATATTAATTTACATTTTTCCACCTTTAGAGCTAGCTGCCATTCATCACACAAACTAGAAATGTTGTCTTGTATCTTCCTACAGTCACTCAACTTTGACAGCTTACTGTACACCACAGCATCATCAGCAAACAACCGCAGATTCCTGCCCACCCTCTCTGCCATAGCATTTATGTATGTAGAGAACAACAGTGATCATATCACTCTTCCCTGGGGCACTCCTGAGAATACCCTTGTTTCTGATGAACACTTGCTGTTGAGGACGACATACTGGTTCTATTACTGAAGTAGTTTTTGAGCCACTCACAAATCTGTGAACTTATCCCATATGTTGTACCTTTATTAACAGCCAGCAATTGGGCACCATGTCAACTGCTTTTTGGAAATCTAGAAATGTGAAATCTGTTTGTTGCCCTTCATCCATAGTTCTCAGTATATCGTATGTTAAAAGGGCAAGCTGAGTTTTGCACTAGCAATGCTTTCTAGAACCACTCTGATTTGTGAACATAAGCTTCTCAGTCTCAAGAAAGTTTAATATATTCAAACTGAGAATATGTTCAAGGATTCTGCAGCAATCTGAAGTTAGGGATATTGATCTGTAATTTGTGGGTTTGATCTTTTACCATTCTTATACACTATGAAAAGTTTAGAGTAGGTATTAAAATCCATGAAGAAGAAATAAAAACTTTGAGGTTTGCCGATGACATTGTAATTCTGTCAGAGACAGCAAAGGACTTGGAAGAGCAGTTGAGCGGAATGGACAGTGTCTTGAAAGGAGGGTATAAGATGAACATCAACAAAAGCAAAATGAGGATAATGGAATGTAGTCGAATTAAGTCGGGTGATGCTGAGGGAATTAGATTAGGAAATGAGACACTTAAAGTAGTAAAGGAATTTCGCTACTTGGGGAGCAAAATAACTGATGATGGTCGAAGTAGAGAGGATATAAAATGTAGACTGGCAATGGCAAGGAAAGTGTTTCTGAAGAAAAGAAATTTGTTAACATCGAGTATTGATATAAGTGTCAAAAAGTCATTTCTGAAAGTATTTGTATGGAGTGTAGCCATGTATGGAAGTGAAACATGATGATAAATAGTTTAGACAAGAAGTGAATAGAAGCTTTTGAAATGTGGTGCTACAGAAGAATGCTGAAGATTAGATGGGTAGATAACATAACTAATGAGGAGGTATTGAATAGAATTGGGGAGAAGAGGAGTTTGTGGCACAACTTGACTAGAAGAAGGGATCGGTTGGTAGGACATGTTCTGAGGCATCAAGGTATCACAAATTTAGTACTGGAGGGCAGCGTGGAGGGTAAAAATCATAGAGGGAGACCAAGATATGAATACACTAAGCAGATTCAGAAGGATGTAGGCCGCAGTAGGTACTGGGAGATGAAGAAGCTTGCACAGGATAGAGTAGCATGGAGAGCCGCATCAAACCAGTCTCAGGATTGAAGACAACAACAACAACAACAACAACAACAACAACAATACACTATGGGGCCAGTGCCATAGAGTACTCATTGTAAAACTGAATTGGGATTCCATTTGGACCTTGTGGTTTATTTGCTTTCAAATCTTTCAGTTGTTTCTCTAGGCCATGCATGCTTATTACTGTGTTGTCCATACAGTAGTTTATCCAATGTTCAGCTAATGGTATGTTTACACAGTTCTTCAGTGTGGACGATTTCTTGAACATTAAATTTAAAACTTTGGCTTTCATTTTGCTGTCTTCAACTGCCACACCAGACTGGTCCATAAGGGAGTGAATGGAAGCTTTACAATTATTCCAAGCTCTGTCATAGAATTTAAGAATGTAATTAATCCCATCAAAACCTGAAACTCCCACAGAGTTGATAGTATCTCAAGTAAAGTACTAAAATCCTGTTGTTGACATATATGCAATGTATGCAGTCTCATATGCAACACATCACTATCACAGGATGAAATGTGCTATAGTCAAACCCTTTTACAAGAAAGATAGTAAGGCAGATATTTAAAATTACTGACCAATTTCACTATTCCTGATGGTATTGAAACTTATGTATGCAAAAGCCATAATACAACTCTCTCAAAATGACCCATTTAGACAGTCACAGTTTGGATTTCAAAAGGGTCTCTCTGTAAAAATTGCCAGTTTTCAATTCAAAAATAAGATAGTAGAAATTCCGAATGACAAAATATTGCCTACTGTTATTTTCTGTGACTTGTCAAAAAATTTGCTTGTGTAGTTCACAGTATTTTCTTCAATCTCAAATTTAGTGGTATCGGAGGTGTTGTTGGCAACTGATTTTCATCCTGTGTAACTAAATGGATGCCGAATAATGCATTAAGAAACTTGGGGTCCACACAATGAAACAGCATCTTCAGAATGGGGAATAAACACCACAGGTGTACAACAGGAATTAATATTGTGTCTACTCCTGTTCTTGTTATATATAAATAATCTTCCATCATACATCCATGTTATCTTTGCTGATAATTCAGGTATTGTAATCAAACCTAATGGAATAACTACAATACACAAAAATAAAATGATTTTTTTGTGAATATTAATAACTGGTTATCTGCAAATGTATTGTCATTGAATGCTGCACAATCATGACAATGCCTTTAGAATAATGCTCAAGGATGAATCAGTGAATGAAATAGAGTATTCTAAATTCTTAGGTGTTTATAGTGATAAGAACCTGAACTTTAAGTCACATGTTACAGATCATCTTCAGTGTCTAAGCTCTCCAACTACTTCATTATGAATAACATCAAATTTTGGAGATGAAAATTTCAAAAATTGGGTGGCTTTTCCAGTTTCATTCACTAATGTATAGTGGCATCATATTTAGGGATAACTTGTCATTGAGGAAGAAAGTGTTTGTTGCACATAAGTGTGTAATAAAGATAATATGTTGTATCCACTCAAGAATCTCTTGTAGACAGCTCTTTAAACTGTTGTGCATACTGAAAACTACTTTAATTTGCTCCCTTATGAAGTTAATTGTCAACAATCAGTCACAGCCTGAAAACATCAGTAACATTGATAAATACAACACGAGAAGGAGAAATGATTTACCTTATCCATCACTTACCCGTAGTCTGGTATGGAAAGTAGTGAGATATTGAGTCATAAAAATCTTTGACTGTCTACCCAGTGATGCAAAGAATTTAATGCATAATAAATTTATCTTCAAACACAAACTGAGGTAATATCTCCTTGTAAACTCTAAAAATGTGTGTTAAGGTAATACGTAATATGATGCAAAAGTTAATGTGGAAGTATGTGTACCTGGACAAGAGATGTAGAAGATGTCAGTGTGCTGTCTTCCTCACCCATTATCACAGAGGAAGTCTACTTCATTAAAAGTGTTTGGATGATCACTTCGCCCAAAGTGGAATGTGGTTCTGGAGTGGTGAGTTCCACTCCTGAACACACTGTAGTGGTGTACAGAATGGTATTGACAAATTGAAGAATGCAGTAGGCATGTGGGACTGTGTTTTGGAATGCTGCAAGCAAACAAGAATTAAGGCTGCCAGAGGGGAGAGGAACAGTGCAGGAAAACAAGCACCACATCTCTTTTGCAGGGCAGCCAATCTATACCTGCCTTCTGTGTTTCTGCAAAAGCAGAACTGACCCATGGTCATAGGGATCGCCAATCCCTTCTGGAATCATAATTGAACTCAATGATGGACAATAATTCGTCCCTTCAATCTTTTGAAAATAAGACTGGAAAACAATGAGCAAGGCACCGGAAAAAGCATTCAGTAACGGCAACCATGCAGTTGGTTGCTGAAGTTAGTAGACTTGTGAATGAGTAATTGAGGCCCTATCTTTAATGGTGTTTGATGCAACCACAGTTGAAAACAGCCGCCATCTACAACTGCCACATTAATTTTGAATATAACAGTCTAAGAATCAGATGGTACATGCACGTTTTACAACTCATTTTGGCAAATGCTTCCTTCGTGTTAAGTATCAAGCAGGTGTAATTATGATGGATACTGAAGGAGTTTTAAGTGTTCTTTACTTCTATGAGCCGTAGTTTACACTCTTCAACATGAGTGTCTTCTGTGTAGCATAGTGGGTTGTGAAAACTTCAGTTCCAGTGAAGTTTTGCACCTTGATTAACATATCAGAATTGTGATCACTTTACTTTCACTAAGTAGCAGAATGCACTTGTTTCAGCTGTCTATCCAGATATGTTATAAGTTCTGAAGTCTAGAACTGATACAACAATTTGTTTTCAGGTTAAGGATCTTATTTTCAATCTACACATGATTCTCTCTGATACTGTAAAAATGAAAGAATTTCAAGAAGATCCAGAGATGTTGTTGGATTTGATGTACCGTATAGCAAAAGGATACCAAAATTCACCAGATTTGCGGCTTACTTGGCTTGCAAACATGGCTCAAAAACACATGGAGGTGAGTTCTGGACTATAGGATTATATACATACCTTATTTGTGGAATACAATATGGCACATGAGCACATAAATATTAGGAAAAAAATGGTTTGCTTTGACATTTGAGCTCTGTTTTGTTAAGAGTTGAAAGCAGAACAAGATTTTAAAGAATCTGAGGAAGTAGTCATTGCTCCTTTTTGTGTGCCTCTCTGTCGTTGTGTACTTTAACTTGAGAGTAAATTGTTGTCTATTCACAGATTTTTATTAGGTATTATTGTTTTAATAACACACACACACACCCACACAGTATATGAATGATTGCAAAACGCACTGTAATTTATTGTTTCTATCCTAGAATTTCTATTAATACACCAGTGTTGTAATAATTATTTCTAAGTCAGATTACTTCACATAAGTGCTTAGGATAAAATTGAGTCAGCCCATTTTCCCCTTGTCAGCCTCATCCATTTTCCTTCTCTGATCAACATAAACATTTATTATGTTTATGGTACTTGGAATTATTTTCCCAGTAGCAATAGCCATAGCAGAATGATAAAATCAGGAATTCAATATATGCTATTGCAGCTTAGATCCTGTCTAGGCAACCACAGATCACACCTCAAAGCCACGTTATGTTCTTATGGGAGATAAGAGATAATATACGAATTGTATAGCATGTAGCAGTTGTTAAGCTCCAATTTCTTTGTTAAAAACTCTTACATTTTCCTTAATCAGTCTATCATAATTCCCTTGTCAGTTTCTCTGAACTTAGTGTAGTATATATATGATTTGTAAAATTTTTATAACAACATTATTTTGATCTAATGCAAATGTACTGTTCTGTTCAGCGCAATAACCACACAGAGGCAGCAATGTGCCTTGTGCACAGTGCTGCACTGGTATCAGAATATCTTCATATGCTTGAGGATTTGCCACACTTGCCACCGGGTGCTGTAGGATTAGAAGGAATAACACCCAATGTACTGGAAGAGAGTGCTGTCTCAGATGATGTATTGAGTCCAGAGGAAGAAGGTGTATGTCTTGGGAAAGATTTTACTGAAAGTGGACTAGTTGGGTTGTTAGAACATGCTGCAAACTCATTTCATACGGTACAGTATATGTGTTGTATATGATGTATGTAATATGTATTCAACTTATTTGTTTCAAATGTAGAGGAAAAAATATTATTTACATGTTGATTGAGATTCAGAAGTATTATTCCTGCAGTTTGCAATCTAACCTCGTGAAATACTGATATTCATTTACCTGTAAGTTAATTAAATATTAGTTTCATACATTATCATCATAATGAAAATAGAATCTGCATTGCATTTTTTTCGTGTATAGTTACTGTTACACTTGAACATAATACTTGTTGGAACAAAATGAACAAAACAAAACTGCTTATTGTTAAAAGGCCAAAAATGACTTTAGTTTTGTACGGTCTTCTTAACAATAATTTTAGTGGGTGCTTTAGCACTGTACGTATAGCAAATTATTTCTTATATCTACATTATTTATCTGTCATTCATTGTCTATTGTTTCTTAACAAATAAAGCAGATGTGCAATTTTTGCATCTTAGTGATTAGAAGATTAGCTGTAGATTTCCTCAGCCCAGATATGAAGACAGTGTGGCAAATGTGGCATGGTGGCCACCAGAACTTTTCTAGATAGTACCAATTTCTTAATAATCAGATAAGAAAACAAACTGTTTAGATGAGTAATCAAATGTAGGCACCTTTCTGCCTAACCTGTCACAGATGTCTTCTTACTCATCAAGTTACCTCCCATTAGGAATGTAGATGCCCTCAACGACTGTGATATTACTTTCAAAATGATGGAGCACAGCAATCAGTCGTCCTTTTCCTTCAGGTTTTATTAAAGCAAATCTAGGTTTTAGCTAGATTTCGTAGTTCCAGTACATGTCCTACAATGTCAGTCTCCTGTTGTTTGGCCCCAAACAACAGGGCACTGATGTAGTAAGACATGTATTGAAACAATGAAGTAGTGCATTTATAACAGCTAGGCACTAGCCGAACTCTAGATTTGCTTTAATAAAACCTGAAATGGTGGAGCACAGCAATCTGTTGAGGAACAGGTTGTCGTGTTCCATCATTCTGAAGGGCTTCATACTCAGCTGTATTATTATTAGTTGTGTGAGCATATAATTGGAATATTTGAACTTCTTGCATATACAATGGAAGCATTAAAAAAGTATTTAGGAAATGGAAAATAAGTAATAAACACACTTACAGAAAATCTTGACTGTTGTTTCAGGTGTGTGTTTCTTTAAAAAGGCATTTGCATCTTTATTGTCAAGTTACATAAAAGAAGAATTTGTCACAAATGTATGTTTTGTCTTTCAGGCTGGCATGTATGAAGCGATGAATGATGTGTACAAAATTCTGTTGCCTATCGCAGAAGCAAATAGAGATTACAAAAAACTGTCAAATATTCATGGGTTAGTATAGACTTTTGACTGTATGTATGAGAGAAATCTATAAGCCAACAGAATTAAAACTTCAATTAGCTAACTTAGCAAACACTTTTTAACATACATTGTTAAGTAATGTAAGTTTCTTGTAGATTATTTCTTTTTTGTCTCATTCCACCGACTCCCCTACGATCAGTCATTTATACATCTTTCAACCATCAGTGATACTACATTTCTCTATCAGCATAACTTTATTTCTGATAGTAATCAAATTCCTGGTCCATGAAAACGTGTCACTGAGTAGTGGTGAAAAGGGAGGGGGGGGGGGGGGGGGGGAGTATAGCAAGAAGCTCCCAAAATCTTGTGCAATAGAAAAGACCCTCTATGAGTCGATATAAAAGTTAACAAGTCTCTATGAAAATGGAGCACTTTCATCACATATTCAAATGAAGCCATCACCTTGCTGACAAAGAAGAGCTGAATATAACAAACATGACAGTAAAAACATCTGAGCAAGAAGTGTTAAATAAATTTGAAAGCAAACTCTCACAGCTGTTCATTGATCAAGTAGCTCCGAAATGGTGAATGGTAAAGTGATAAATTGACATACAAAGTTGTTTCACTGAAGAGGATTCTGCTGTAATTATCTATTTCAATTGTCAGAGATTGGAAAGTGGCAAATATATAGGCCGATAACACTGGAAGTTGGGAAAAGATTATATGTATCACATAAAGGCTTCCTACTAAGATCTTGATATTTTTTTAAGTGAGTCAAAAAATATGTCGTTTCTCCCCCATGTACAAAAAATAAAAAATTGGGCTTATATGAAGGCATATCGGTAGTCTTTCTACACATGCACCATCCGAATACTAAATAAGAAGAATTTAGAATGATATTGTTATACATTGTATCATGGCTTGCGGGGTAGAAATGTAGATATACACTGATCAGACAGAACATTATGACCACTGACCTACTATTGATATAAACTCATCCAGGTGATAGCAGCGTTACTTGGTGAGGAATGACTGCTAGTCAGACACATGCCCAGTTCGTGTAGTATAAGTGACCATGCTGTCCGTGTACAGAATGGGGAAGGCGTGCGATCTGTCTGAGTTTGACTGAGGGGAGATTGTGACGGGCCAGAGGCTTGGCATAACCATTTCGGACACTGCACAAATTTTTGGGTGTTTGAGAAGTGTTGTGGTGATTGTCTTCAACACATGGTGAAACCATGTCCAGACGTCGTTGGGTTGGGCAGCCACCCCTTATTACAAATGTTGTACGTCATAGGCTGGGCAGAGTGGTTAAACAGAACGGATGGCAAACTGTGGTAGAATTAACATCAGACTTTAATGCTGGCCAGAGTACAAGAGTGTCTGAACACACAGTGCACCGATCATTCCTAATGGGGGATCTGTGCAGCTGACAACCCATGCACATGCTAATGTCCACACCACATCATTGGCAACTACGACTGAAATGGGCATGTGACTACCAGTAGTGGATGTTGGTGCAGTGGCACTGTTTTGCATGCTGTGATGAACACCAATACCTTCTTCACCATGCCATTGGGAGGGTTCAAATCCATCACTGTCTAGGGGAACAGCTCCTTGACATCTGTACTGTGGGACAGAGAAAAGCTGGCAGCAGCTCCATTATGCTCCGGGGTGGAGCTTGTGCAAGTCACCAGGATGGCCAAAGAGAATCATACACTGGTTGCAGACCATGTACACCCCTTCATGATGATCATGTTTCCCGACTGCAGTGGAATTTTTCAACAAGTTAATGCACCATGTCACTTACCAGAAATGGTTTGAGGAACACAGTGGCTGGTTTAAGTTGATGTGCTGACCCTCCAACTCGCCAGATCTGAATCTGATCGAACACATCTTGGATGTGATTGAATATGGCATCTGAGCTCATTGGCCCCCTCTCCGGAATTTACGGCAATTTGGTGAATTGTGTGCGCAGATGTAATGCCAACTCTGCCCAACAACCTACCAAGTCCTCATTGCTTCAGTGCCACAACGTGTCACTGTTGTGATCTGTCCCAAAGGTGGACACACAGGATATACGTAGGTAGAATGAAATTTTCACTCTACAGCAGAGTGTGCGCTGATATGAAACGTCCTGGCAGATTAAGACTGTGTGCTGGACCGAGACACGAACTCGGGACCTTTGCCTTTCGCGGGAAAGTGGTCTACTGAATGGTAGGAGATGAGGTACTGCCAGAATTAGAGCTATGAGGATGAGGCGTGAGTCGTGCTTGAGTAGCTCAGTCCCGAGTTTGTGTATCGGTCCGGCACACAGTTTTAATCTGCCAGGAAGTTTAATACGGAGGTGTTCGTAATGTTCTGTCCGATCAGTGTAGATATACATGTATGTGAGGATGACTATGTTTTGTAGCCACATACAGAAATAACCAAAGCATCTGGTATCACAGGAAATGTTGCAATTGGGTTGTACGAACTGATTGGCACCTCAACAAAAGATTTCACATGTAGAAGATGTGACAGTTTTGTCGCTTCATCCTACACAAAGAGGATGATCTGATCATTGTAATTCATGTTTCCTGTTTTTCATAAATCATTCAAATCCCAGGGTCGTTCCTTATGTGTATTCTTAGCCATCAACTGCACCATACTCTCAGTACTGATTTTTTTTGTAGACACATTTAAGCGCTGTTATAAGACCTGTTACTGATATTCATTCATTCATCCACTGTATAAAATTACATGTAACTTTTTACAGTTTCTCTATTCCCAAATCAAAGTTCTAAGATACAAAAGTTAAACAGAATTCAAAGTAGAAATGTTAAACTGCCCTGACATACATCACTTTAAGTGAACATGTCTACTGATAATCTCAATCTTTCAGGAAATTACATGATGCATTTACTAGAGTTGACCAGCTGCAGGGAAAGCGTGTCTTTGGAACATACTTCCGTGTTGGTTTCTATGGAACAAAATTTGGAGATCTGAATGGAGAAGAGTTTATCTATAAAGAACCAACTTTAACAAAATTGCCTGAAATTTTTAGTCGGCTTGAGGTATGTATTTAATCAATGTAACAATGTGCATTGTCATTTCCCATTTTTATTTTGTAAGTGTACACAAACATGCCCTGTCCCCTCTTTTTTTCTTCTCAACAATACAAATTCGTTGCCCATGTTGTCAGATAAACTGTATATCACATTTTCTGGCTATAGATTTCAGCACCATTTCCTTTATCTTCAGCTTGGTCATTTGTTTTACTTCTCGATACAAATGTTTTTGTCGTTCTGATATTAGTACATGTCCATATCGCTAAAATGCGTGCACACTTAAGACATTGGTAAATGCTGTAATGCTGACTTTTCCTGTTAGATGCATTTCTAGTCATAAACTTATTCATCTTGAAAAGCCAGAATGGCAACCGTGGAAGACGATCTCAACCTTTTCAGATTCTGCCAGTCCCTATCCCTCATGAACCTAGTGCTGCAAAAACCCCTTTTCACAGCACAGCCACCCCAGAACCACCTCTATTCCCTCTGCAAGAGCCGGCCGCAATGGTCTCGCGGTTCTAGGCGCGCAGTCCGGAACCGTGCGACTGCTACGGTCGCAGGTTCGAATCCTGCCTCGGGCATGGATGTGTGTGATGTCCTTAGGTTAGTTAGGTTTAAGTAGTTCTAAGTTCTAGGGGACTAATGACCACAGCAGTTGAGTCCCATAGTGCTCAGAGCCATTTTGAACCCTCTGCAAGATAATGTTACTGTTCAGTCCTCACTACATACACACCATCTCCAAAATAGAAACCCTTGCACTTGAACACCTGCAGGAGTACTGCAGACAATCCCTATAGTGGAAACACTCCTTTGCCACCAATCCCTCCAACCAAAGCCAATTGAATCTGAACATTAAACCTTGCCTCTCCCAGTTTGTACTGTGATCCTACACCCCCCTCACACACACACACACACACACACACACACACACACACACACACACACACCTAAGCACTCCCTAGTCAGCTTTCAGTCATTCCTTACCTCCTTTCCCAGTTCCCTTCCTAAGAGCACAAACCTTTCAGCAGGAGAAAAGACACACACACACAACATGAAAACAGATCCAGACCTAATCTTCCTCCTCACAGACAAAGGCTCCACCATTGTCGCGATGAGTTGCAGTGACTACCTCATGGAAGGCCCCCACCAGTTGTGTGAGTCCTCTGCCTAAAAGCTCTGCCACAGTGATCCCATTGTGGAAGGTCAGTGTAACCTACGGTCCCTACTGAAATCCATAGGCACATCCCAGGACCGCACACCTGAGCCCCTCTTCCTCTTCTCCCCAATAACGCCCCACACATCTACCTTCTTTATGCACCCAAAAATCCACAAACCCAAAAATCCTGTAAGCCCCACTGGATATTTTGCACTCTCTGAAAGAATTTCCACTCTTGCTGATCAACACCTCTAACAATTGTGTAAAACATAGGCCCTATATTAAGGACACTAACCACTTCCTTCACGGACTTTCCATCATTCCCACCCCTTTACATCCTAGATCACTACATGTCACTGTTGATGCCTCATTCCTGTACTGTGATTTCCCTAAATCACTCCAGGTAAATGGCATTGTTGTTCCTTTCAAAGGGCACAGCCAATTTCCTGCTCTAATAATCCGATGAGACCGATGACTTCGCTGTCTGGTCTCCTCCCCCAAAACAACCCAACCCAATCATCCCTATACACCGACACCCCTCATGCCCATGGCCTTGTCGCTGTCGAATACTATCTCTTCCAACATCCTTCAGACTCTAAACCCAATTCCTCATTGTTATACACCTTGCCATCTGTATTCAGACCCACAACCACATTTCCTTTTAATGGAAGGCTTACAAACAAATCTGCAGCACACCAACAGACACCCGCAGGGCACCATCCTATGCCAACCTGTTTATGGGCCATCTAGAAGAAACCTTTTTAGCCTCCCAAAACTCCCAACCCCTAGCCTGGTTTAGGTCCATTAATGACATCTTCATGACCTGGACTTGAAGCCAAGATGGCACATCCACATTCCTCCACAACCACATTCCTCCACAACCTCAACACCTTTCCTCATCCACGTAACATGGTCCTATTCTACCCAGTGCGTCACCTCCCTGGACATTCACATCCACACCTCTGATCGCTCCATCCACACCTCTGTCCACATTAAACCCACTAACCACCATCACCACCTACATATTGACAGCTACCATCCCTTCCACACCAAAAAATACAGCCTGGCCACTGGGTACAACATACTTGCAGTGACAAGCCCAGTACGCTGAAGGCCTCACAAAGGCCTTCCCACCAGGCATTACCACCCAAACCTGGTCCACAAACAGATTTCCCGTGACGTATCCTCACACACCCCCAATCCTCCCACCACCTACAAAGAACCCCCCTACAAAGGTGTGCCTCCCTCATTTCCCAGTATCACCTTTGACTGGAACAACTGAACCATATCCTTTGCCAGGACTTCAATTATCTCTCATCCTGCCCTGGAATGAGGGACATCCTACTGAAGTATCTGCACTAGCAGAATAGAAATGCGGAATACGAAGTCCGAAAACAATTTATTGGACTCCCCAAAATGAAACAATAATACAATCTCTGAAAAACGACCAACTCAGTCTCAACTCTGGATTGACACAAATACAAAATAACAAATAATAATAATAATAATAATAATAATAATAATAATAATAATAATAATAGTAATAGATAATACAAATATTAAAGAAGAACTAAAAGAAAAATATAGACAAAGACTAACAAAAATACTGAAAACAAAATTGACAGCAAGAAATAAGACAAAAGCTATAAATACTTTGCTATACCAATATTGACGTACTCATTTGGAGTAGTGAAATGGAGTAACACAGACCTAGAAGCACTCAATACACTTACACGATCACAACGTCACAAATATAGAATACATCACATACATTCAGCAACAGAAAGATTCACATTAAGCAGAAAGGAAGGAGGAAGGGGATTTATCGTCATAAAAAACCTACTTTATGGACAGGTAGCAATTTAAGAAAATTCTTTATAGAACGAGCAGAACCCAGCAAAATACACAAAGCAATCACCCATATAAAAACATCGACTACACCATTGCAATTCCATAACCACTTCTACAACTCTTTAGATCACATAACATGAACAGATACGAAGAAAGTAAATTAGAAAAAGAAAACACTACATGGCAAGCACCCGTATCATCTAACACAGCCACACATTGATCAAGACACATCCAACACATGGCTAAGAAAAGGCAATATATACAGTGAGACGGAAGGATTCATGATTGCAATACACCAAACAATAAACACCAGATATTACAGCAAGCATATTAGTAAAGATCCCAATACCACAACAGATAAATGCAGACTTTGCAAACAACAAATAGAAACAGTAGATCACATCACAAGTGGATGTACAACACTAGCAAATACAGAATACCCCAGAAGACATGACAATGTAGCAAAAATAATACATCAACAACTTGCCATACAACAAATACTAATAAAACAACATATTCCCACATACAAGTATGCACCACAAAATGTACTAGAGTATGATGAATACAAATTATACTGGAACAGAACCATTATAACAGATAAAACAACACCACGTAACAAACCTGATATCATACTCACCAATAAAAAAAGAAATTAACGCAACTAATTGAAATATCCATACCCAATACAACAAATATACAGAAGAAAACAGGAGAAAAAATTGAAAAATACATCCAACTGGCTGAGGAAGTCAAGGACATGTGGCATTGGGATAAAGTTGACATTATACCAATTATACTATCAACTACAGGAGTCATACCACACAATATCCACCAGTACATCAATGCAATACAGCTACATCCATATATATACACTACAGAAATCCGTAATTATTGATACATGTTCAATTACCCGAAAGTTCCTAAATGCAATATAACATATATCGTACATTTAAAAGGAAGTTATGCTTGATCAAGGTCTGCATCGCTTTACATTTTTAACCAGACATAACGTCTGAGAAAGGAAAGAAATAATAATAATAATAATAATAATAATAGAAAAGACCCAACTCTTCATGGGGAGCAAACACAATAAATTCTACTACATCAAGAGGTTCGTCAACTATACCAAGAGATCGGCCAGCTAGAAGAGGCATCTGGCTATGGCTGCCCTGGCAGCAGCTCTGTATCCTTATGAGCCATGTGTTGAACTGTTTTTTGCCAGCAGTGCGCCCCCTTATAAAGCCCGTTGGCAGATTTATCTGCTGGAGCTATTTGCCATCACATGCCTGGCGTAGCAAAGTAGGTCCTAAGCTAGCTGCAACCTCTGGTGAAGCTGTTCTGCAAGTTCCACAAACAGGCAGCGGTCCATGGCACCCATTGGTGGCGACCTGGTGTTGTGTTGTGTTGTGTTGTGGCCACTGGTAAGTATTTGTTTTGACAACACAGATGACGAAGGTTCTCCTAGTGAATATACACCCTGTGATGCAGGCATCTCATGATGGTTGGACGTAAAGTGGGATGCCGATGCAGTAGGCCCTACGATGTCCGAAGTGGATGGCCACAGCACCTACTCAATCACAAGCTGTGAAAACAGCCATGTCATACAACTACTCTGCTGCAAACACTACTTAGCATTTTGTCGGGCCCCAGAGCTGTGGGCAACAGGAGACCAGGTGTGGTCGCATGTGCAGGATCGAACTCCATGGGCTAAGGCCCTCTGCCGGAGAGTCTACCTGGGGTGGGACCGGCGGCAATGGCAGAGGCAGTCGGGCAGAGAAGCACTGTCATCCCTGAGGACTGACAGCCCTGGAAACAGCAGAGGAGCTGGCTATGAACCACACCGGAGTCTAAGCTGGTTGGTATGCTTCTGGTACACTGTGCTGTTGTCGAGGGTGACTGCCGACATAGCACGGCTGATGAACGGCGAGACCCTGGTGGAGACCCACTGAGAACGATGCCAGGTAAACACCATCGCCCAGACCGGACCCTGCAAAGAATAACGCGGAGGAGCTGGATGAGGAGAAGATGGAAACAGGAGAGATAAGGGGGACCAATGAGGACGGCCATGATGTTTTTCAGCTGGGGATGATCCATCCTGAACAGTGGAATGGTAGGAGGAAAGAAAGATGGTAAGAGCATTGTCCAGGGAGTGTTGGGGACGCAATTTTGACATCTGGACTTCGAATGTCTGGACAAACTGTTCAGCTAATCCATTAGATGTAGGATGAAAGCTTGCAGTATGAATCAACTGGATGCCCTGAGAGATGCAGGAGGAGGTAAATGCAGCAGATGCAAATTGAGGGTCGTTGTTGATCACCAATGACTCCAGAAGGCCTTTAATGGCAAATGTGTGGGAAAGAGGTTGGATGGTATGGGTGGAGGAGGTCGTGGAGGACATGCAGGAGATAGAATGAAAGTCATTGCCGGTGTCTCCAAGCATAAGCCAGGAGGAGCCGAGGAATGGGCCCGCAAAATCCAAGTGCAAACAGGACCGAGGAGGAGGAGGCCACGGGAACAGGCAGCAAGAAGTGCTGAATGGTGCTGTTGACAAGAGGGACATGAGGCCACTATTTGGGTGATGGCGGCATCCAGCCCCCCTCCAATAGAAATGCTGGCGAGCAAGCCATTTCATCAGGACAATCCCCCAATGACCAATGTGCAGATGGACACACTGGGTTTGCTTTCATCCACAGCGACTACTTTGAGCAACATTCCCTGCCTTGTGGGAGCAGTGTTTTCACTGCGGAGGTGGTTGCTCTTTATCGTGCTCTTGCTCACCTTTCCTCCTGCCCTGGGGAGTCATTTGTCATATGCAGTGACTCCCTGAGTGGATTGCAAGCACTCGACCAGTGTTTTTCTCGGGACCCTTTGGTGCGTGATATTCAAGATGCTGTTTTTGCTCTCACTGAGTGTGGTCGTTCAGCGACGTTTGTGTGGACCCTGGGCCACATCGGCATTCCTGGAAATGAATGTGTCGATTGGTTGGCCAAGCAGGCCACCACTTCGCCACCCCTGGAGCTTTGTCTCTTGGAAAGAGACCTCCGGTCAGCCCTACATTGCAAGGTCTGCGATGTCTGGAGCTCTGAATGGTCTGCCTTGAACATACCGAATAAGTTTCACGTGGTAAAGTTGTCTACGACCGTATGGAACTCATCTTTGAGGAGCACGCGTAGGGACTCAGTTGTTCTCTGCCGTCTCCGAATCGGACATTCGCAGTTGACCCAAAGCTATCCCCTTCGCCATGAGAACCCACCCAAGTGTTGCTGTGATGCAGGACTGACAGTGGTCCATCTTCTGGTGGACTGCCCCCTTTTAGCCCCCTTGCGGCAGTCCTTTAATTTACCAGCTGCACTTCCTTTAATACTAGGTGATGATGCCTCTATAGCTGACTCAGCTTTACGTTTTGTCCGTGCAGCTGGGTTTTATCACTCACTCTAGTGTGGGCGCTCTCACATGATTTCTGAGGCTACACCCAGTCCAGCGACTTTTAATTGTAACGTGAATACCAAAATAGTGTCTTTTATGGTAACAAGTTCTGTTGGTACCTTTATCAACGCTTTCCAGCTGGAGGTTCTTTGTTTGTCATTGAGTAGTTACCCTTTTATCTAATTCATCAACCACTGTAGTCTGTTTTACTCTAGTCAACTATTTGCTCTGCTCCTTTTAAGTGTCCTCTATTTTGTGTTATTGTGGTGTTCATTTTAGCTCTGTACTCCTTGGTGTTCCCTCCCTGTGGGTGCAGAGGTTACGCGTTTACTGTATTGGCCTTTTAAAAGTATGTCTGTTTGGAACAGGGGACTGATGACCTCGATGTTTAGCCCCCATCAAACCCCAAAACCAACCTACCAACATGCAGGAGCTCCAAAGCCTGCTGATGGAGGGAGGATGGCAGCATCACCTGCCAACGCTCATTATCACCCGATATGAGGAGGACCCCATCTCTGACAGACAGGTCCTGGCAGCGGTGACTGTACGCTAGGACCTCCAGCTGCCACAGCTGACGGCAACCCATGCTGAACGTGGTGCATCAGCACCTGGAGGGTCGGGTCGTCTGCTGTGTGACGTGCGATTAGCTTGGCATCCAGCAGAAAATCGGTGACTGCCTCGGCAGCCGCATCATCCAGGAGGAAACGGGCAACTGGGTTAGCATCGAACTCTGGGTCAACGCCCACTGAGAGATGAGGGAGAAGATCGGTGTTGACGTGGAGAGCTGTGGCCTGAAAACAGATGTCATAGGAATATTCCACAAGGAACAATTCCCAGCACCGGAGACGGTGAGCAACCCTTGTGGGAATGGCGGCCGTAGTGCTAAACAGGGAGACCAGAGGCTTGTGATCGGTGTATAAGGTGAAGTGACAGCTGTAAATGAAATCGTAGAATTTCTTAAACCCAAAGACGATCTGCAAGGTCTCCTCCTCAATTTGGATGTAATTATGCTGAGCCAGTGATAGTTTTAGAGGCGGAGGTCACTGGGCACTCTACTCCGTCAATGAGGTGAGACAATATGGCCCCCACACTGTAGCCTGATGCATTGGCAGCCAAGGTGAGAGGCTTGGTGGGGTCATAAGGAGAGAAGACTTCAGATGGTGGAACACCCTACACAAGCTGGCGACCAGTCCCAGGGAACATTCTTATGGAGGAGGCAGTGAAGTGGTTCCGCCAGAGCCGCAGCATGTGGGATAAAACGACGGTAGTAATTGAGTTGACCCAGGAATAGCCTCAACATACTGCGGCATCAGTCGAATGCCATTAGCGCTCAAAACATGGCTGAGGTAGATCACATGAGGAACAAAAAATAAGACATTTATTCTTGTTGTAACTTAAGCCGACATCCTGAAGAACCTGGAAGAGGTGCCAGAGGTCCCAGGCCAAGTCCAGGGTGGAGATGCCAGTAACTAAGATGTCTACGCCTGTGTGATTCCATGTCTATGTGATTACTCTGCTATTCACAATAAAGTTCCTGAGAGGGTTCAATGAACCACCTTCAAGTTGTATCTCTACTGTTCTACTCTCAAACGGCGTGCGGGAAAAACGAGCACTTAAATTTTTCTGTGCGAGCCCTGATTTCTCTTATTTTATTGTGATGATCATTACTCCCTATGTAGGTGGGTGCCAACAGAATGTTTCCGCAATCGGATGAGAAAACTGGTGATTGAAATTTCATGAGAAGATCCTGTCGCAACAAAAAGCGCCTTCGTTTTAATGAAGTCCACTCCAATTCACTTATCATGTTTGTGTCACTATCTCCCCTACTTCACGATACTACAAAACAAGTTGCCAAGCAGCCCCATCTGATGCGGATCCCACACCACACAGCAATACTCCATCATCAAGGTAGTTAGTCGTCCCCATAATGACTCTTGTCAATGTTTCCAAATATCGCTACAAGATGGCCAGAGCACTGCCGACCCCAAACGGGAGGCGGTTGTACTGGAGAGCCCAAAAGGGGTATTGATTACCAATATCGTTTCCGATTACTTGTCCAAAGGCAACTGGAGGTAGGTGTTCTGCAGATCAATTTTGGCAAACACCTTGCCGACAGCCAACCGGGACAGGGTGTCATCAACCTTGGGTATGGGATAGGAGTCAATAACAGACTGAGCATTGACAGTGGCCTTAAAATCCCCACAAATGTGAAGATATCTGTTTGGCTTCTCTAGGATTACGATGGGCGCAGCCCAATGACTATGGTGGACCGGGCTCAGGATGCCCTCAGCCTCCAGATGACAAAACTTCTCCTGTAATTTGTCATGGAGGGCAAATGGTACAGAGAGAGCTTTGTGGAACTTCAGGATCACTGAGGGGATGAGTTCGATATGGCCTTTGAACCCGGTGACCTTCCAGAGATGTGGCAGAGAATACGTCTGGGAAATCTTCCAGAAGCTGCTGCAAGTGATTGTCTGCCAACAACAACTGGATGGCCGGGCCCAAGTCATGTATCTCGAGACCCAGTAAGGGAAAAAGATCCATCGCCAATAAGCTGGTGGCCTTGGGGGCAGCGAGGACTGGAACCCAGGCTGTGACGTTGTGAGTGAGGTACTGGACTTGAGCCAAGAACCACTCCTGTAGTTGGATGACTTTGTTGGTGTAGCTCTGCAGAGAAGCATGCAATGAATGAAGTGGCAGTGAACCCAGCTGACGTTGGGAATCGCCATTGATAGTCACTGAGGTTCTGGTACCCATTTGAAAAGGGGAGAGGAGTGTTGCTCAACCGCACAGTCAGAGTGACCGCTGTCGTCGTGTGCAGAAAAACTGACTGTGCGAAGGAAATTGGTGGTGCTGGGTCCATCTAATCCACCACGTAATCCACTGCGGAGTTGGAGGCGTCAACAGCAGTGTGGTCCATCACCGAAGACGACCGACAGACCTCGGCTCTGTGACCCTGCTTTCCGTAGGCCGAACGGGTCACCCTCTCGAAGCAGCAATCTTGCCTCTGATGTGTGACAAAGCATTGACTACAGGAGGGCAACCGTTCTGCTGCTGCTGCTGCAGCTGCGGCGGCCACCGTTGACACAGGTGGGGACTGGTGCCCTGGTTTTGCATGGCAGGCATGGCCTCAGGAGTGGGCCCCCAACGCGGCTGTGGTGATGGAAACCGGTGTCGCGTGGGCTGCGAAGACCTGTGCCGGGAACTGCAGCATGGAAGCAGAGCAAAAGAACTGCTCATGAGCACGGATAATGGATAAACAGGTGTCTAAAGAGGGATCTTTCAGCTTCTGAAGATCAGTCCTTAAGGTATCATTGGGGGCATGGAGAAGAATCATATCACGAATGAGTGCCGGACCATAAGACTGCTTGCAATGGGGGTTGCCTCAGATAAAACGACAATAACGGGAGGGACCTTGCAGCATAGCCATCCATTCCCTGTATGAATGTGCGGGAAGCTTCTGACAACAGAAGAACTTGTAATGTCCTGCCGCCACATGGACCTGAGAGTCAAAATAATCCAATAGACTAGAAGTCAACACTTCATAGGAGAGAGTATGTGGTTTCGTATCGGGATGCACCTCTTGCAGAAGGTGTTAAGTTTACAGGCCCACATAGGTGAGGAAAAATGCACAATGCTGAACGTTTCCAGTGACATCATGAGCAATATAGTGTTGCTCCAGACGAGCCACATAGTTGCCCCAAGGCTCAACGGATTTGTTGAACTTGGGAAACGCAGGGGGCATGCCACAGAGGCCCAGAAGTGGGGAAGCTGGGTGGGACCCCTGCATAGGCACCTCAACAGGGAACATGGACATCGCCTGAAAATGCTGAATAATGAGCTCGTTCGTTTGTTGCGTACGTTCCAACAGTGCTATGACTCATGCTGAGGGTTCATCAATACCTGGAATACCTTGTGCCATAGCGGACAATGACGGAGCAAATGCAGGAAACTCGTAAACCAACTCGTCGCCACTTAAGTATCTGCGCAAACAGAATAGAAATGCAGAAAACACAAGTCCAAAAGCAATTTATTGGACTCACCAAAACGAAACAATAATACAATCTGCAAAAGGTCAGCTGACTCAATCCCAACTGCGGCTCAACACAAATACAAAATAACAAAATAATAATAATAATAATAATAATAATAATAATATAATAATAATAATAATAATAATAATAAACCCCGTGGAGGTCCGGGAAAAGGATAGGCCTCCGGTATGTTCTGCCAGCCGTAAAAAGGCGACGAAAAGAACAAATCACTAATAGGGCTAACCCCCCTTTTAGTGTGATTAGTTGGTTCAGGACAGCACTGAAGAAGCCTCGGACAAACGCCTTCATGGTCGGGGACGATGCTTGAACCCTATGCCCGCCCACAATGGTAACGACACTGCTAGCCAACTGGAAAATGATTTAAATCCAAATAGAGGTGTTTTGCAGTATATGCTTCCTGCAACCACCCCAGAAGGAAAACAAAGATAAAGGATTAGATGATCAGATGAAGTTAATCGACACCTCATGTTCTGTTATTACCAAGCAACAAACCTAGGAACCAACACAACTGGATACAGATAACAAGTATACACAACATTTATTACCAGATACCCAGAATTAAAATTTTTAACAGAACAACGACTAGCTAATCAGATCCGTGTAATAATAAAAAAAATAACAGGATACCCCAGTCAGAATTAGAAAACATCAAACAACAAGTACAACAAACACTGGAACAAAATAATGTGCAATCAGAAGAAGAAGAAGAAGAAGAAGAAGAAGAAGAAGAAAATACAGTAATGGACTCAAACATCCCAGAGCAAACAAAGAACAACGCATCAATTAAACAATCAGAGGAAAACGAAATCTTAAGACAGCCACCAGAACAAGCACAAATAGAACACGAAGTGACACGCATGTTAGATATAGAAGAAAAATTTCAGCTGACATATATAGAATACAAAGGCACAAATACAGACATTAGACCATTCTTGCATATACCACCAAATAACCCAATAGTCTACACAACAATATCCCCAATAGTCTACACAACAATATCAACTATCAACACAATCATACACAACAAAATAAATGAAACTACAACTATGGAAGAGTTACAACTACTGGTTTATATAGGAGCACTCACTACACTAAATATACACACTAGGCAGAGATCAGAACCAACCAACACACAGAAGAAACCCACAAAACCAGCATGCCAACACAGGCTACAGATCAGAATAGAAAAACTGAGAAAAAGACATCGGACAGCTAACACAATTTATAAGAAATGAAATGTCAGAAAAAAAAAAAACCAAAAAGGTTAGGTAAAATCTCACAACAAGAAGCGATAGAGCAATTAGATGAAAAGAAGCAGAAATTACAAGCATTGGCCAAACGACATAGAAGATACCAAAAAAGTGAAAATAGAAGGAAACAAAACCAAACATTCAACACAAACCAATAGAAATTGTACCAGACAATAGATAACACACACATTAAAATAGACAATCCACCAAACATAACAGATATGGAACACTTCTGGAGCAACATATGGTCAAACCCGGTATAACATAACAGGCATGCACGGTGAATACAAGCAGAAACAGACACATACAAGATGATACCACAAATGCCTGAAGTGATAAGTTTGCAGTGTGAAGTCACCCAAGCAATTAATTCTACTCACAATTGGAAAGCCCCTGGAAAAGATAAAATAGCAAACCTCTGGCTAAAGAAGTTCATCTCAACACATTCACATCTAATTAAATTATTTAACAGTTACATTGCAGACCCATACACATTCCCTGATACACTTACACATGGAATAACTTATCTGAAACTTAAAGATCAAGCAGACACAACAAACCCAGCTAAATGTTGCCCCATAACATGCCTACCAACACTATACAAAATATTAACTTCAGTCATTACACAGAAACTAATGACAAATATAACACAGAACAGAATTATAAGTGAAGAACAAAAAGGCTGTTGCAAAAGAGCACGAGGATGTAAAGAGCAACTGATAATAGATGCGGAGGTGACATCAAGTTAAAACTAAACCAAGGTTGCTACACTACGCATACATTGATTACCAAAAAACTGTTGATAGTGTACCTCACTCATGGTTACTACAAATATTGGAAATATACATAGTAGATCATAAATTGATACAGTTCCTAAACATAGTAAAAATTGGAAAACCACACTTAATATCCAAACAAATTCAAACAATATCACATCACAGCCAATACAGATTAAGCGTGGAATATACCAAGGAGACTCATTAAGTCCTTTCTGGTTCTGCCTTGCTCTGAACCCACTATCCAACATGCTAAACAATACAAATTATGGATACAATATTACTGGAACATACCCACACAAAATCACACATTTGCTATACATGGATGATCTAAAACTACTGGCAGCAACAAATCAACTACTCAACCAATTACTAAAGACAACAGAAGTATTCAGCGATGATATAAATATGGCTTCTGGAACAGATAAATGTAAGAAAAATAGCATAGTAAAGGGAAAACACACTAAACAGGAAGATTACATACTGGATAACCACAGCGACTGCATAGAAGCAATGGAAAAAACAGATGCCTATAAATATCTAGTATACAGACAAAAAATAGGAATAGATAATAAAAATATTAAAGAAGAACTAAAAGAAAAATATAGACAAAGACTAACAAAAATACTGACAACAGAATTGACAGCAAGAAACAAGACAAAAACTATAAATACTTATGCTGTACCAATATTGACCTACTCATTTGGAGTAGTGAAATGGAGTAACACAGACCTAGAAGCACTCAATACACTTACACGATCACAACGTCACAAATATAGAATACATCACATACATTCAGCAACAGAAAGATTCACATTAAGCAGAAAGGAAGGAGGAAGGGGATTTATCGTCATAAAAAACCTACTTTATGGACAGGTAGCAATTTAAGAAAATTCTTTATAGAACGAGCAGAAACCAGCAAAATACACAAAGCAATCACCCATATAAAAACATTGGCTACACCACTGCAATTTCATAACCACCTCTACAACCCTTTAGATCACATAACATCAACAGATACGAAGAAAGTAAATTGGAAAAAGAAAACACTACATGGCAAGCACCCGTATCATCTAACACAGCCACACATTGATCAAGACGCATCCAACACATGGCTAAGAAAAGGCAATATATACAGTGAGACGGAAGGATTCATGATTGCAATACAGGATCAAACAATAAACACCAGATATTACAGCAAGCATATTATTAAAGATCCCAGTACCACACCAGATAAATGAAGACTTTGCTAACAACAAATAGAAACAGTAGATCACATCACAAGCGGATGCACAATACTAGCAAATACAGAATACCCCAGAAGACATGACAATGTAGCAAAAATAATACATCAACAGCTTGTCTTACAACATAAACTTATAAAACAACACGTTCCCACATACAAGTATGCACCACAAAATGTACTGGAGAATGATGAATACAAATTATACTGGAACAGAACCATTATAACAGATAAAACAACACCACATAACAAACCTGACATCATACTCACCAATAAAAAGAAGAAATTAACGCAACTAATCGAAATATGCATACCCAATACAACAAATATACAAAAGAAAAAAAAGAGAAAAAATTGAAAAATACATCCAACTGGCTGAGGAAGTTAAGGACATGTGGCATTGGGATAAAGTTGACATTGTACCAATTATACTATCAACTACAGGAGTCATACCACACAATATCCTCCAGTACATCAATGCAATACAGCTACATCCAAACTATATATACATATCGTACATTTAAAAGGAAGTCACGCTTGATCAAGGTCCGTGTCACTTTCCATTTTTAACCAGATGTAACATCTGAGAAAGGAAAGAAATAATAATAATAATAATAATAATGATAATAATAATAATAATAGAAAAGACCCAACTCTTCATAGGGAGTGATCACAAATAATTCTACAATGTCAAGAGGTTTGTCGACTATGCCAAAAGATTGGCCAGCTAGAAGAGGCGTCTGGCCGTGGCTGCTGGGGCAGCAGCTCTGTATACTTCCAAGCAGTGCGTCGAATTGCCTTTTGCTGGCAGTGCGCCACCTTATAAAGCCTGTTGGCGGATGTATCTGCCAGAACTACTTGCGACCACATGTCTGACATAGCAAAGTAGTTCCTAGGCCAGCTGCGACCTCTGGTGAAGCTGTTCTGCAGGCTCCAAAAACGGATAGCGGTCCCTGGTGGCTGTTGGTGGTGACCTGGTGTTGTGTTTTGGCTGCCGTTAAGTATTTATTTTGACAACACAGACGACATAGGTTTTCCTGGTGAGTATACACCCTGGGATGCAGGCATCCCATGATGGTTGGATGTAAAGTGGGATGCCGATGCAGAAGGCTCTACGATGTCCAAAGTCGGTGGCCACAGCACCTACTCCATCACAAGCTGTGAAAACAGCCATGTCATATACCAACTCTGCTGCAAACACTGCTTAGCATTTTGTGGTGTTATGACCACCAAGCAGCTGTCCACCGGGATGCATGACAACTGCCGAACTGTTGGCAAGAACAAAGTTGAACACCCCGTGGGACAATATGCAGCTGAATACAACACACTCAATTTCAGTAGCTGATTCACAACTCAAGCAATCTGGACTGGAACCTTCGCTACCAGCTTCTCTGAATTGTGCAGATGGGAGTCGGGCTTGCAACACAGCCTCCACTCTCATAATCATCCTGGCCTCAGTCTGGCCAGCAGGGTCACAGGTGCATGCATACGCTTGTGCATATATATATATATATATATATATATATATATATATATATATATATATATATATATATACGTGCGTGCGTATGTAGCTGTGTGAAGTTATACCTTTCAAATAAAACATTTTAATTTATTATATTTTATTTTTTTAAACTAGGCAACCCTTGACTCTGTAGCAGGCTTGTACTCTTTGAAAAATGTTTGAAAGATGAGTGTCGTGTACATTTCAAAATTTTGTGTGATGTCACAAATCTTCCCAGATTTTTATTTTTTATCGCTAAGTCACGTGGATTTGGCGCATAGTGTTAGTCATTCATGTCACCAGTTTTATTACTCATTAGAGAATTTTTATTTCAACAGTTTTGTAAATGTTTGTGGAACTGGATGACCTGTGTAAAGTGAATACTTTTATTATTATTATTATTATTATTATTATTATTATTTGGTACTTATTATTAATGAAAAGGTTGGTAATTGACACATGGAATAAATAAATTTAATGCACATAAATATCGTTTCACCATATTATCAGTGGCCAGTCATTGAAATTGACTCCAATTATCCAGGTTCTTAGGAGTCTCTATGGAGACTGTATTAAGTTGATATGACTTCATAAATGTGACTGTAGGGAATCCAGATATGAGACTGAAATTTAGCAGAATCATCCAAAGACCGTGTAATTTACTCGCACACTGTGTCACCTACAAAATTCTCATTTGCTTAATTCTTATGCGTTGTTGGTTTGAGACACTTATAAAGTCAGATCAAAGGAAAAGAGAGAGGATGCAAACAAGAACTGAGAGATATGTTAAATTTTCATTTTGTCATCACAAGAGCATCACAAACATATTCAACAAATCCAGTGAATCGAAGATGCTACAAGGAAGGCACTATTCACAAAGAAGTCTCTCTCTCTCACTCACGCACGCACGCACACGGGTGATGACTAAAAAGAATAAAATGAAAGGAATTGGGGCACATGGTGTGAGGTTAGGATAATCTTTCTGCCTGTGAACCATCTGTAAATAGAAGCGGAAAAGAAAAAGTGGTGTGGATGGGGGGGAGTGACTGTGTTACGTGGAGTATCCTCTACTGTATACTGAATGGTGGTCTGCAGAACACAGACTTGGATGTAGATTGATTTATAATGTAATCTCTTTATCTCTCTCTTATTGCTTTGGAATGGAAATGTCTTGTCCTCAACTTAGTAACAGTTCAGCCAAACTTTCTGTATTATACATAGAGTGTGTGGCCAATTACCTTTATACTCCATGAGTTAACTGTCTGAATAAAAAATGCAGTTCCTGCATTATATTTTTGTTCTTTACCCTTGTCTCATGATCTACAGCTAATTATAGCATTAAGAAACTCTGATAACTTGTCATTTTTCGTTCAAAAATAATCATTCCTTGCTCCCACTTAACACACTTATGCTGGCCTTGTCTTGTAAACTTGGATTAGTTTTTTCTCAATTTACATTACAGTTATCTGTGAATGTTTTTCGCAACAGGCTATGTTGCCTTATCCTTGATCTGCAAATGGTGGTGGTGAAAACAAAGTTTTGAATTTATCTAATTAATTCCACTAGATGGAAAGGAAAGAATTTTTGAGCTCCACAAGCTAAAATATATCTAGAGTTTCAATATGATTAGAAATGGACGAATACTAGTAAACCATACCAAAACATCACATAGCTGTGTAAAGTATTGTTATGTGGCTCTACCTGTCTACATATCCATGCAGTGATGTTTTGTTCTTAGTAGCTACATCCTCCAATTGTTCATTTCTTCTTTTCCACATTTCTTCCCTTTAATTTCACTGTAAAACTGTACTATCAAAATAGGAAACAATTCCAACAATGTTATGGCAATTGTGGTGGTGTGTGGAATTTATTTAAAGTTTGCAGCCAGGTGGCCTTCCTCTCACAGAGCAGTTGTCACTTACTCTAAGGGAGTAAAACTTTATAATTTTGTACTGTGCATATTTATATTGTAACAATTTGCTTTTTCTTTGATTATAGGTAGGAAACACCCTGTTGTTTCCACAAATGATTACTATGAATATTTGTATTATAATGGTTTGTTGTTTTTTTATTGTAGGTTGGAGCATCTTGGTATTTGCTCAAACAGATTCAGAAAAACAGTGCGAAAACCACACTCAGTCTGCCAATCATGTTTATCTGGCATGCAGATTTGATCCAAATTCAGCTCATTTCCATATCTCAAAAACTGCATGTTCTGATTTTTTATCGCACCTCTGTGAAATAAATTTTATTATAGGTTTTTAATTTCTTTTTGTTTCAGAATTTCTATGCTGAAAGATTTGGATCTGAAAACATTGTCATTATAAAAGACTCAAAAGCTGTAGATTTGAGCAGTTTGAACCCAGAAAAAGCTTACATTCAGATAACATATGTGGAGCCTTATTTTGAGTCTTATGAAATGAGGTACCGAGTAACATACTTCGACAGAAATTTTAACATCAGTGAGTAGCTAACAAGTTACACAATATCTGCTCATTTCCGTTTTTGTTCTGATTGGCAACATACTTGCACTGATTTTATGAAATAATCGTATTTTTGCAGCTGGTTGTAAGTAGCAGGATGGCCACTTTATTCCACCATGATTTTGGCTTGTATGCCATTCTCAGGTGGTTTCGAAGTGCCCAAGAACACGTCTTAAACCAAAGTCAAACTGCAATGTGGCAAAATACATGACATCATGATATTTTATAACTGCACCTAGGATCATGTACAGCATGTGATTCTGTCCTCAGTGATAGTCTTGTACAAATTTAATCAATATGTTTTTCTCACCTTCATAACAGTATTTCCTACATTGTGAGTGAGGATATATCACATGTCCCAGTTGATGAGCCAATGTATGGTCATGAACTTTGATGGTGTCAAATGTTTTGGTGTATTGTGGTTCACTTTTAGGTTATGGCCATGTTCAAAGCACTATAAAACCACTTGAGAATAGCAGAAAATGCCAAAATCGACTACAGAATAAATTGGATATTGTTCCCATTACATTCATATGGCAAAAATGTTGTCGTTTCTTATTTCTGCTTCTCCAATACTTTCAGTACCTCTGATAAGAGGCAAGGATGTACATTATCATGGCTATTTACAGTGTTCCATTAATGTGAAAAATTCCAGTAAATGTGAATTGTTTCTTTAAACTCTGCAAAATTATTTTGCAAGTGACAGAGAGTAGGAAAAATTAATAAACTGAGACAGAACTGATATCCTTCAGCAGGCAAAATGTTTAGTACTGTTGATAGACGCATATAAAGGTGATGATATTATTGTAGCTTTTGGAACCATTAGTTTATTCCTTAGGGAGGAGAGATGGAAGGGTTTGGGAAGATTGAAAAAGTACAGGTCACTCAGATCTCAGGATGTTGTGAAGACTAGGGAAATCCTCATTAACTACTTTGTTTTAACAAACTGATGTACTTAGAAATGACAACAGTAATGAGAAACTGGCAAGCCTGGAATGAGGAACTGATATTTAGCTACTAAAATGTGCTGTCTATATTAAGAGTGAGACAGGCGTGTAGGGAAAAAAGTCATTTTCTAAGAGATTTGGACATACATCACAAGTTTTATCAACATAATCTAATATGCTATATGGCAAGTGCAATTTAGGGATCATGATTTTAACAACATTGTTGCAGTTAAATTTTCCATCTGTCTTTTGTGCATCTAGGACAGTTTGTGCTAAATATGAACACCATAACTATGTAAGACTATCCTCATATTTCAGTGCCCTGATAATATTCCTATTTTTGTGTCACCCATCAGTTATTTTGTGAAGTTTCTGATTTTTTTAAAACTTATTGTTCTTTTGTTGATTCAAAATCTCATTTTTTGTTTAATTTTACATAATCTTTAAAATTACTGAGCTTCATTTTTAGTTTTGATTGTCATTATATGTAACTAATGTAGACTTCTTCATTTTATTTGAAGATGTTATACAAAGGTTTACTCAGTTTGGAATAATGAGCTGTATTATAGGAAGAAATTGTAAATTATTTCATTTCTTCTTGTCCTAAGACAAATGGTGTTCTTAGGTAGTGTCACTTCTACAAATGTTTTCCTGTTTCTTCCCCCTTTATGTGACAGATTTCCGGTGTCTTCTAGACTGGCTGCAAGGGAATGATTAACATGCATTTTAATAATCAACCCAAGGCATACAGAATTTTTGTCGTCTTATCATCTGCTGACTATGAGTCTAACTTTGTCAATAAGTATGTGATTCTCATTCATTCTTGTTGTTCCCATTTCATTCTGCTGTGGTTTACAAATATTGGAAAATGTGAATTACTTCAAATTATGATAATCAGCCACATTGCTGATGAAAGGGTCTTCAAGGAGTAGAAATGATTAGGCCGGAACGTAAAGTAAATATTGTAAGGGTTACTGTGAAAGTTTTGTAGATGTAATTCTAAGTCCTGCTTTTTCAGCATGTTCTCTTCACATCTTTTCAAAGTATTTGGCTCAAGTTGTATGCTCACAAAGCATTCCAGAAGAATCCATCAGAAATGTTTTACGGGGTGTCATTACTATTTCCACAGGCAAGAGGATTATATCTTTTGTTTTCAGGCAGATAAATGACATGAAACCAGAAGCTGTCTGTGAAATTGATACAAAAGTGTGCCCAAGTGATTAGAGGCCTAATTCAACATGTTAGAGTGTCTATTCCAGCAAACATTGAGGGACCAGAGTGCAACCAACTGCCGATTGTGGTGCAAATTGGGACAAACTGTGCAGATTGTCTGGACTCCAAGGTCATACTAAGATCATTCCAGCAATTGGCAGAGAAGATTGAGAAGATCAGCCTTCTCACAGAGTTGCAATGAAGCTTGCATTTGTAGCATTGTCTCCAGAGCTGATTATTGTCCTCTGGTTGGGTTAAGTGGGAAACTTGAAGCAGAGACTGCAAAGGTTCTTTGACAAGCTTGGCTGCAACTTCCTAGAATTGCACTGTAGTGTTGATAACTGTAGGGTCCCCCTATCCCCCTAAATGGTCAGGTGTGCACTACATATCAGAGGCTGCTACCCAGGTAACAGACTGTGTGTGGTGTGCACACAAGGTTGTTTTTTGGCAACTCTCCATCCAGTCCACATAATGATAGTTGTTGGAGACCCAGAAGTATTAATGTAAGATCCAAAGATATGCCCTGCGAGTTAATTGATATCCAGGGCTAGTCAGGTGAACCAAGCAGGACAACCCAGGTGATGAACAAATAACTGCAAGCTGGAGACTGGCAGCAGTTGTTGCTGGGCTGTTCTAAACTTACAGCTTGACCTGGACTGTGGAGGTAGCAGGCAGGTACTTTCAGCCCTGGGCCCAGTCAGTCAGATGGCAGTTGCTGCTTCACACCTAGAGATGGTAAACATAGCAGTATTGTAGGTAAGGCAATAGTTGGCGTGGGCTGTACATCACAGTAGGATCCAGCTGCACTGAGTATGATGATCTGGAACTGGGAGTTTAAATATGGCAGCCTGACGCTGACTTTGCAGAATAGCTGTGTCTCTTTCTCACCTGGAAATCACTGGAACAGAGGCTGAAGACCAGGGTCTGGCATTTGTCATGTGACAGTCAATCATACTGCAGAATCTTCCTGACATCCAAGCTTGTTGGCACCCAGAGAAAGGTCGATTCAGAAGCAGGCTTTTAGGGGCATCGACCTGTAGGCACACCATGATTGAGAACTGATTTTGGTTCTGGGCTGCTTTCCATGCTACTAGAGCTTTGGGCTGCTGCACAATGATGATTACAGTTCTATTAGTGGTAAGCATAAAAAGAGATGCTGCATAACATTATTATATGCCTTCTCTGTAAACTACGTAGCACAGGTAGTTGGGAACCCCACTCATGATGAAAATATATTGTATCCAATTGCAATTAATAGACCTGACATCCTTGAGAATGCTCACACTGAAACTGTTATTCAGTAATTGTAGCCACAATGACTAACAAAGGACAAAGAACGACTAAAACAAGCAGAAAGATTTGTATGTTCTGTTAACTAGATAAAAAGGTTGTAGTGTCGTATCTCAGTGAGAAACTTGAAACTTTTAGTTCAGAACACCAGCATGTAGAGGAACTATGACTCAAGTTTAAAAGAATAGTTGGTCATGTACCGTATAGTTATGTACCCAGTAAAACAGCTCATGATGAAGAGGAGCCTCCATGGTACACAGTCATTGTAAAGAAACTGCTAAAGAGACAGCCTACTGAATATTAAGTGAAGAAAGACCATAAAGCTTTAAATAGAGAGGTGCTGCATTAAACATTTGGCTGTCAAGAGGGCAATGCTTGAAGCCTTCAGTGACTACCATAGCAGAATATTATTGAAAGATCTCTCTCAAAATCTGAAGAAATTCTGGCCATATGTAAAGGAGTTTAGTAGCACAGAAGTTAGTGTCTATACATTAATGGATGAGACAGAAACTGAAATTGTGGGTGGCAGACCAGAAGCAGAAATGCTGAACTCTGTTTTAAAATATCACCTTACAAAGGAAAATCCAGATTATTGCCTAGTTTAATTCTTGTAACACTGCAAGGATGAGTGAAATAGATATTGCATTCAGTGGCATTGTGAAACAGCTGGAATTGTTAATATTAAATGAAGCTCCTGGGCCCGATGAAGTCCGTCAGATTCTATACCAGATTTGCTACTGACAAGGGGAGACCACGACGTTTATTGAGACAATCAAAAGATAATTTCGATCGTTGAATATATATCTGTGCGTGGCCAATTTAACCATGAAGCGGCTGCAGCCAGGTGGTGTTGGCACGGTAGCTCAGTATGTTTGCTCAGAGCGTTAGTTATCCTTTATAGTGAAAAAACTGAGGGAACAGATCGTCGAACAAACTGAATGGGTGTCATCGGATGTCTGCCCTGAAGAAATTCAACGAACAATGTAGAACAAAATTTTTTTAAAGTGTTTAGCGTTCAAGCCGCTGGATCGAGTTCCGTTCATCAGTTTTTATTTTTATTTTCATTTTCAACGCAGTCATTTTCTTTATTATTTATATTACAATTGATATAATGGGGAAAATACGTGTAATCGGATGAAATTTTATTAAATTTACAATGTTATTTGGCAGTCTACTAATTTTCACTATCACAAATAACATAATAATCATAACTATCGACTAGTAAACAACCAAATGCATAAAGTCATACTGAAAATGTATGCTTGTCCATAATTTGAGAAATCTCTTATACCTGGAAGGAGCCCGAAACAACTTGTTACCTCCAAGTTTTGACCGGCGCAGACGGCTTTCGAAAGATGTACAATTAATCGTCACTTTCGACATTACGAGTACAAGTTGCAGGATGGTATTTTTCATAAAAACATGGAAAACATAAAGTTAAATGGCACCGCATATGCAAGGTTTTTTGACGTTTTCTGTGGAAAAACAAACCTTGTTAACATTTTCAAAAACCTCTCTTTCAGACGATAGTTTGGAAGCAAACCATGCATAACCCAGTATTTCCTTAAAACTCGGCACTGATAATTGGTTATGCAGTATCGAGTGTATTTTAATATGGTCTTCCGAGAAGCAATTTCTCTTTCACTTTCGATTAAATACGAACAGTTTTGAAGACACCCACAAGCATACGTTTTCAGTATCAATTTATGCGTTTGGTCATTTATTAATCGATAGTTATGAATATTATATTATTTGTGATAATAAAAATTAGTAGACTGCCAAATAACATTGTAAACATGTATTTTTCCCATTATATCAATTGTAATATAAATAGTAAAGAAAATGACCGTGTTAAAAAAAAAAAAAAACCCTGACAGATGGAACCCGATCCAGCAATTCAGCGGCTCGAACGCCAAACACCTTTTTAAAAATTATATATATATATATATATATATATATATATATATATGATGATGATGATGAGTCCCATACTCCGTTTACCGAGCGTAGGGGAGCGACGCGGGAGACCCGCGCCGCCATACTAGGCAAGGTCCTAGTGGAGGTGGTTTGCCATTGCCTTCCTCCGAATATATATATATATATATATATATATATATATATATATATATATATATATATATATATATATATATATTGTTCGCTGAATTTGTTCAGGGCGGAGTCCGATGACACCCGTTCGGTTTGTTTATATATATATATATATATATATATATATATATATATATATTGTTCGCTGAATTTGTTCAGGGCGGAGTCCGATGACACCCGTTCGGTTTGTTTATATATATATATATATATATATATATATATATTGTTCGCTGAATTTGTTCAGGGCGGAGTCCGATGACACCCGTTCGGTTTGTTCGTTCATTCGTTCGCTCAGTTTTTTTATTAGAAAGGGAAGCTAACTTGCTGACCGAACACGATGAGCTACCGTGCCGTCACCACTTGGCTGCAGCCGCTTCAATGTTAAAATGGCCACGCACAGATATATATTCGACGATCAAAATTATCTTGTGATTTTCTCAGTAACGCTTGAGAAGTACGCGCTACTGCTTACACATTTTGTTGTCCTCGTGGAGTACTAAGAGTGTGCGAAATTTACAGTAAATCTGCGTTTCAAATGTTGTGGCCTCCCCTTGTGAGTTAGCCCCACTTCTTACCATAATATACTATAGATCCCATGAGGGAGGGGGGGGGGGGGAGCAAACTGTGCCCATTGTTGGAAGGAAGCCCAGGTTATACTCATCTACAAGAAGGGCAGCATATGTGGTCCACAAAACTGCCACTCATTATACTTGACTTTCATCTCTTGTACAATCTATGAACATATACCGAGCTCGAAAACTCAGAGAGATAAAGAGTGCACTTTAGCCAGTAACATAAAAGACTGTAAAATCAGTATCAATTACAAAGAAAGTAGAGCCTCCGCCCCCCTTTATTGCTATATTATTGTTTTAAGTGTGACACAGTGCAGTGATATGCTTTGCACTTAAGTTCTAATTTCATAATTCCATATACAGTTCAAGTAAAAAAAATTGAACAAATCACTTTCATCTGCAAATAATTTGAACAAATCACTCATATCATCGACATAAGTATCTCTTGTCCATTTTCTTGTAATACACATGAATTCCTTATTTTCGGAATAAACTTAAATCTTGTAGCTATTGTTGGAATTCTGCTGTTTAATTTCTCCAATCCAAATCTAAAAGCAGTTCCGACAATATATTACATAGCATTAGGAAAATTTTCTGCAAGAAGAACTAAAAATAATTTCTGTTGTTAAAAAATTGTTCACTGCTATAATCGAACTTTTTATCATTGTGTTATATCATTATTAATTACTTGTTTAATGTTAATAATGCGAAGGATATCCTGTTATTGGTGAAGTTTTGCATCCACGTTTATATCATTTCATAAGTCTTGTATTTCATTAAAAAAATTATTTTGTTTTAATAATGAGATGCAGCAAACCAGCATATATTCGGAAAACTCTGAACATGTGAAACACAACTTCCACTTTTTTCACATGACTTCCTGAATGCCATGGATCAGTGCAGTCAGGTAGATGCAGTGTTTATTGACTTCTGAAAGGCATTTGACTCATTACCACACCAGTCCTTACTATCAAAAGTCCTGTCATATGGGATGTCAAGTTAGATTTGTAACTACACTACTGGCCATTAAAATTGCTACACCATGAAGGTGACGTGCTACAGATGCGAAATTTAACTGACAGTAAGAAGATGCTCTGAAATCCAAATGATCAGTTTTCTCAGAGCATTCACACAAGGTTGGCGCCGGTGGTGACACCTACAACGTGCTGACATGAGAAAAGTTGCCAACCGATTTCTCATACACAAACAGCAGTTCACTGGCGTTGCCTGGTGAAACGTTGTTGTGATGCCTCGTGTAAGGAGGAGAAATGCGTACCATCACATTTCTGACTTTGCTAAAGGTCAGAGTGCAGCCTATCACGATTATGGTTTATCATATCGTGACATTGCTGCTCGCATTGGTCGAGATACAATTACTGTAATCAGAAAATGGAATCAGTGGGTTCAGGAGGCTAATATAGAATGCTGTGCCGGATCCCAATGGCCTCGTATCACTAGCAGTTGAGATGAAAGGCATGTTATCCGCATGGCTGTAACGGATCGTGCAGCCACATCTCGATCCCTGAGTCAACAGATGGGGACGTTTGCAAGAAAACAATCATCTGCACGAACAGTTCGACGTCGTTTGCAGCAGCATGGACTATCAGCTCAGAGACCACGGCTGCGGTTACCCTTGATGCTACGTCACAGACAGGAGTGTCTGCGATGGCGTACTTAATGACGAACCTGGGTGCACAAATGACAAAACGTCATTTTTTCGGATGAATCCAGGTTATGTTTACAGCATCATGATGGTCGCATCCGTGTTTGGTGACATCACAGCGAATGCACATTGGAAGCGTGTATTCGTCATCGTCATACAGGCGTATCACCCGGCGTGATGGTTACATGTCTCAGTCACCTCTTGTTTGCATTGACGATATTTTGAACAGTGGACGTTACATTTCAGATGTGTTACGACCTGTGGCTCTACCCTTCATTTGATCCCTGTGAAACCCTACATTTCAGCAGGATAATGCACGAGCAGATCCTGTACGGGCCTTTCTGGATACAGAAAATGTTCAACTGCTACCCTGGCCAGCACATTCTCTAGATCTCTCACCAACTGAAAAGTCTGGTCAAGGCTTGTCACAATACGCCAGTCACTACTCTTGATGAACTGTGGTATTGTGTTGAAGCTGCATGGGCAGCTGTATCTGTACACGCCATCCAAGATCTGTTTGACTCAATGCCCAGACGTATCAAGGACGTTATTACGGCCAGCAGTGGTTGTTCTGGGTACTGATTTCTCAGGATCTATGCACCCAAATTGCATGAAAATGTAATCACATGTCAGTTTTAGTATAATATATTTGTCCAATGAATACCCATTTATCATCTGCATTTCTTCTTGATGTAGCAATTTTAATGGCCAGTAGTGTAGGTTGAGGATTTCTAGCTGGGGAGGACACAGCATGTTACATTGGAAGGAGACACATCTCCAAGGAAGTGTATTGGGACTCTTGCTGTTCATGTTGTATATTAATGTCCTTGCACATAATATTAGTAATGCCAGATGATGCAGTTGTCTGTAGTGAAGCACTGTCTGAAAAAATCTGCACAAATCTTCAGTCAAATATTGAGCAGGTTTCCAAGTGGTGCAGATATTGGCAACTTGCTTAAAATGTTCAGAAAGGTAAAATTTTGCACTTCACAGAAGGAAAGTAAGTATCCTATGACTACAATATCAATGCGCTCCAGCTGGAATCAGTCAGCTCGTGCAAATATGTGGATGTAACAATTTGTAAGAATGTGAAATGAAATGAAATGAAATGATCACATAGCTCAGCTGTAGATAAATCTGGCAGCTGACTGTGGTTGATTGTTAGAATACTAGGGAAATGTAGTTAGTCTACAAAGAAGACTGTGTACAAAACCCTCATGTGATACATCCTATAATATTGCTAAAGTCTGTGGGATCTTTACCAAATTGGATTAACAGGGGATATTGAATGTATACGAAGAATGGCAGTGCAACTGGTCACTTTTTTTTTTTTTATTAATGGGAGAGTGTCATAGAGATGCTGAAAGAACTGAACTGCGAGGTGCATTAAGATACATGCAAAATATCCCATGAAGAGCTACTTAGAAAATTCGTAGGAGCAACTTCAAGTGATGAATCTAGGAATATATACAACCCTCTTACATATCACATCCAGAAGGATCACGACAACAAAATTAGACTAATTACAGTGCACACAGAGGAGTTTAGACAATTATTCTCCCTGAACTCCATACATCTATGGAACAAGAAAAGGCCCTAATAACCAGTACAGTTGGAAGTGCCCTCTGCCGTGCACTTCTTTGTGGTTTGCAGTGTGTGCGGGTGCACGTGCGCGTGTGAGCACGTGCTTTTGTTTGTTTGTAGATAAACCTGTGAGGTATCATCACTTGCACTTATACTGGAATTCACCATATCTCACAGCTATGACTAGAATAATAATTTCCTTGGTCTTTCAACAAGAAGCAGGACTCCAGTTCAGTACAGCAGTTTGAAAGTGGCTTCTTCCACTGCTTTGTCTGTAGTGGTAGCACAGCATGATTCTTTATCAACAGCATTAAGCTGCCCTTCCTAGACACATGCAAGTACAAGTATGTGTGGGGTTATGATAATGAAATGCCATAATGGCATACCAACACTAAGGTATTCCAAATACCATATATTATGCTCTATTCAGCACAATTGAAGTTAATATCTGTGAGTTCAGAACAGAATTAAATGTAAATGCTTTACACATTTGATAAAGGCTTTTGTACATAGAAACATTTTACATTACCTGAAAATTCATACGAAAATATGTATATAACCTGTACTTTTTCTGCATTTTAGAAAGATTTTACTACGCAACTCCATTCACACCTCGAGGAAGAGCTCATGGGGAACTACATGAGCAGTATAAACGCAAGACTATACTAACTACCGCAAACCATTTTCCATACATTAAAACTCGTATACAAGTAGTGGATAGAAAACAGGTATGTCAAATTATTTGTGTTCTATTAGTAATTACCAGAAGTAACACTTTTAGGTGATTTAGTCTTGTGTGATGTGCCCTGCATATTCCAAATAGTTAATCTCAAAACTAATTTTCCAGAAATGTGTAATAACAGCTCATAGTAAAATATTGGGTTGATTATGATAACTGACCAATTTTTTTAGTAGTAGAGACAGGAGGGAGTGGTGGTGAAAAAAATCGTGCCAGTGATAGCAATACATGTTCTCAAACCTGTCAATGTGGCAGAAGTCAATATCACATTGGTCTAGATATAAAAAAAATAAGGGAAAGTCATAGTGCATTGACAAATAAGCCTACTTGCTCCCTGAAGAATCAGTTAAATTGTTAAAAAGTGAACATCTGCAGGGTCCAAATCTGCAAGTTGCAAATGTGAATATTATTCATATTTTGGCTGTAACAATAAACTTAGATTTAAATAAAGAGAAAAGAAAATGATGGGCATACTACTGGTGAATATATTTTAAAGTACCTTAACTGTCAATGTTCTGCCATATAAATGTGATTTTCTTTACTTTTAGATTATTTTAACCCCTATTGAAGTTGCTATTGAAGATATTCAGAAGAAAACAATGGAACTTGCACAGTCAACACATCAAGAACCTCCAGATCCAAAGATATTGCAGATGGTGTTACAGGGTTGTATTGGTGAGCTATTTTTATAGTTTTAACATTAATGCATTTATATGAGTATAAATTTAGTGTTGGTGTTCAAACAGTATTTTAAAGGTAGGTAGCCATATCTCTCTCTCTCTCTCTCTCTCTCTCTCTCTCTCTCTCTCTCTCTCTCTCACACACACACACACACACACACACACACACACACACACACACACACACCCCTACTTACCTTCTGTATGTACATAAACCTAACAATCCTGGTTGCCCCATTGCCCATTGTAGCTTATTACTATGCTTCCGCGGTAGTGTTCTCGCTTCCAACACCCGGGTCCCTGGGTTCGATTTCCGGCGGGGTCAGGGATTTTCTCTGCCTCGTGATGGCTGGGTGTTGTGTGCTGTCCTTAGGTTAGTTAGGCTTAAGTAGTTCTAAGTTCTAGGGAACTGATGACCATAGATGTTAAATCCCATAGTGCTCAGAGCCATTTGAACCATTTTTGAACTATGCTCCCACTGAAAGAATTTCAGCTCCAAACAATTGCTCGTAGCTTAGCCTCTCATATTATTGATATGAACAACTTCCTTCACTGACTCTCAGTGATCCCTACCCCCATTATCACATGGATTCCTGTGTGTCAATGTTGTTTCCACCTCCCTATACATCAAAATCCCCCATGCCCATGTCCTTGATGCTAGCAAACACTGTCTCCCCCAACATTCTTCTGACTCTAAACCCACCACCTCAGTGCTTATACATCTAACAAATTACACATAATGACTTTTCCAAGGTATGATGATACCAAGTTAAAAAATGATGAAAATACAGTTCAGCAGTATAAAACTATCTTGACAGATAGACTTAATGAAGCTGAAGAGCGGGCAGGAGAGGATATTGAAAGATGGGGAACGGTTAAATGAATAACATATGAGACAGCTGAAACTGTACTCAGGAGAAAGAAGCAATCGAGAACGCAGAGCTGGTTTGATGGAGCCTGTAGGAGGAAGATAAAAGAAAGAACCGAGGTAAGAAAAAGAAAGCTGCAGAGGAGAAGTAGAGTTATGGTAGAAGAATACCAGGAGGAGAGAAGGGAAGCAGATAAGGAATCTAGGAGGAAAAAAGAGAGAATTTGAAAAACGGTGGAGTGATCTGTTAGAAGAGACAAGGGAATTCTATATGAGGGTTAAAGATATAAGGAAAGGATTCCAACCCAGAGGAGTTTTCTGTAAAGATAAGGAGGGAAATCTGATTGGAGGAAAAGAGCAGATTTTAGACAGATGGGTGAAGTATTTTAGTGAACTACTGAATGCAGGATCTGAAAACGAAGGTGGGGTTGATGCCGGTATGGCAGAGAAGGAAGTAAACAGAGATGAAGAGCACCAGGGATCAGTAGCAGAACCCACACTGGAAGAAGTTAAAGTTAGTATCAAGACTCTTAAAAACAATAAAGCTCTGGGAGAAGACAATATTACAGCAGAAATGATAAAATATGGTGGAGGAAAAGCTAGTAAGGGTATTGCTTGAGATTACAGTGGAAATATGGCGCAAAGAAAATATGCTGAAACAGTGGGTTACAGCAATACTCTGCCCTATGCCCAAGAAACATGACGAAGCTGACTCCAGGAATTATAGAGGAATTGCACTACTCTGTGTAGTATATGAAGTATTACAAAAAATCATGGCTGGGCGGTTAAGAATGTACGTAGAAGAGTATCTAGGAGACTACCAGTGTGATTTCAGAACTAATAGATACACTACAGACCAGATTTTCACTATCAGACAGATCCTTGAAAAATGTTATGAGTACAACATTGATGTCCCCCAGCTGTTCATTGACTTCAAACAAGCTTATGATAGTATCAAAAGGGATTGACTTTGGAGGGCAATGCAAGAGACAAGAGTCCCTAACAAACAGATAAGATTGTTTCAAATGACTTTGAGAAGAACAGTATGCAAAGTAAAGATCGAAGGTATTTTATCAAAGGCATTTGATGTTAACAAAGGACTGCGGCAGGGTGATGTGGTCTCCGCTATTCTATTTAATGTCGCCTGGGAGAGTGTAATGTGTAAAACACAAAGCAACAACCCTGGGGGAACACTGTTTAATAGAATGACTCAGGAGCTTGCTTATGCAGATGATATTGATTTGTTATCCAGGAGGAAACAGGACTCTAGAAGAAGAGTTTGAAAAAGTAGAAAGATATGGTGCAGAGATGGGGCTGACCATTAATCAGTCAAAGACCAAGTATATGCTAACATCTAGTTAAAGATATAGTGAAGGAGAAAGAAGCATGGCTTTGAAAGGAAAAGAATATGAATGCTGTGAAAGCTTTAAATATCTTGGGTCACTGTTAACTGAGAATAATTATATGAGAGAAGAAATACATGCAAGGACTGCAGCTGGTAACAGGAGCTACTTTGCACTGGTTAAAGTGTTACAGCAAGAAGCCTTATTAGGAATCTGAAGCAGACTGTGTATTGTACAGTAGTCCGACCTGTGGTGATGTATGGTTCAGAGATCTGGACTATGACACAAGATGATGAGGAGTTGTTGCTGACATGGGAAGGGAAGATACTTAGGAAAAATCTATGGGCCAGTGAATGATAGGAGTTTTTGGAGAATCAGAAATAATGAGGAGATCAGAGGGTTGTACAACAAACCAGATATCATGACTGAAATAAAGAGTAATAGACTACGTTGGTTGGGACATGTAGAAAGAATGGTGGAGAACAGCACAGTAAAGAAAGTTTTCAAAGGTAAACCTGGTGGATGTTGTATAAGGGGCAGACCAAGGACCAGATGGCTAGACAACCGGAGGAGGAATTGAGAAGGATGAGAATGAAAAGATGGAGAGCCAAGGCAGCCAGCAGAGAAGTGTGGGTGGAGGTTGTCCGTGAGACCAAGGCCCTACAAGAGCAGTAGCACCAAGGACTAGTAGTAGTAGTAGTAGTAGTAGTAGTAGTAGTAGACGACTTCTCCTTTAAGTCAAAAAAATAAAACAATTCTATTGCTTGGCCATGGGCACCCACAGGGCACCCTGTTATGCCAATCTGTTTGTGTACCATCTAAAGGAAACCTTCAGAGCTTCCCAAAACGCTTATCTGGTTTAGGTTCATTTGTGATACCTTCATGGTCTGAACCGAAGGTGGAGAGACATTATCCTCATTCCTCCACAGCCTCAACACCTTTTCTCCCATTATCTTCATGTGTTTTTACACACATTTTGTAGAAAATAAACATCCCTGGGGATGTCTGCACACTGTGTCACCAGTCATCCATAAGGTGCTCTGCGGAGTGTTGGTGTAACTACATGAAACGCTGTAGTTGCTTCTTGTGATGTAATGGGGTAGATGGAGTGGGGAATCGCTCAGTTGATCTTCAGTTTACCGACTATGAAGGAGGGAAATGCATGAACACATTCCAGATTCCCCCCCCCCCCCCCCTCCCCAACTTCACCCTGGTACACCGCTGGACCATAATTTGTCCCTCAATACACTAGATGTTGTTTACACATTTAATATTAGTATTTTAACAACTTTAAATAAAGATGAACATTAATTTTATACCATTAAAACAATATTTTTAATAATCTGATATTTTTCAATCCCCTATATAGTGCAAATTATTAGTCCTAGGGAAGAAATGAATAGGAACCTTTTTGTAGTAAATTTAATGTAGTTTAATTTTAATATTTTGAACATGGCCGCACTTCAGCAATCGTTAGAAGTAAGTAACTGAATCCAAATAGCCAACCAGTTGCAACAAAAGGTAGTTTTATTCAACCTTTACCATGTTTTCAAGTCCACCCCTGTTAGCTGAGTGGTCAGCACGACGAAATATCATGCCAAGGGGCCCGGGTTCAATTCCCGGCTGGGGCAGGAGATTTTCTCCACTCAGGGACTGGATGTTGTGTTGTCCTCATCATCATTTCATCCTCATATTCGATACGCAAGTCGCCCAATGTGGTATCGAATGCAATAACTTGTGCTCGGCAGTCAAACTTCCCCAAATGGGCGACTCCTGGCCCACAATGCCGTACGCTCATTTCTGTGGTTTCAATGGATGTAAACCCGTCGTCTTCAAAAAGATACGTAGCAAGATTTCAAATTATTTGGATTTCCAGTGTGAAATTCTGTTGCATGTTAAGACACAAAGGAACTGCAGACATTAGCTGCAAGTGGACATTAATTTAAATCAATAGGGAAATTTGAAGATGTGTGTCTAGTAAGCAGGAGACCCAGCTTCAACTCCTGGTTCACCACAAATTTTCAACTTTCCCTTTTGATTTAAATCAATTCCCACCCACAGCCAATGTCTGCAATTCCTTTGTGTCTTAATTCATAGCGCCTGCTGGATCAAAATAGTGTATAACACGAAAAAGTGACCTATAAACATTCCCTCCCTGCCCCCAGCTACACAACTTTTCCCCATAATTGACATTTTTTTATCTTCATTGAGTGGGCTAGTATGGTGAGTGCAGACCTTCCCAGACAGGCACTATCACCAAAACCCGGTCCATCAATAGGTTCCCTGTGTCATATCCTGACACTCCTGGAATTCTCTCATCACTGCCCAAGAAACAGCTGCACCATATGAGGTGCGATCAAAAAGTAACAGGAATTTTTTTCCCTTAAAGTATCTTTATTTATTCATCAACTTTCTTCTCTTCAAAGTACTCCCCCTCAGATATAATACACTTGTGCCAACATTTTTCCATTCTTGGAAGCACTTCTGGAACTCACTTTTCATTACGGTCTTCAGCCATTTTTGTTTTCATCTCATCAATGGTGGCAAAATGATGGCCTTTCATGGTTCTCTTCAGCCTCGGGAATGGGAAGAAGTCACAGGGGGCTATGTCCTGTGAATATGGGGGCTGAGGCAAATTATCGGTTTTGTTTTTTGCCAAAAAAAGAAAAGCATTGAGGTGTGAGTGGGTGCATTATTGTGATGCAATTTCCAAAGTAGTTTTGTCACAGTTCTGGTTGTTTTCTTCAGATTACTTCACATAAATGGCACATAGCTTTCAGGTAGTATTCGTGAAACTTCCTGGCAGATTTAAACTGTGTGCTCTACCATCTGACCTACCCAAGCATGACTCATGCCCCGTCCTCACAGCTTTACTTCTGCCAGTATCTTGTCTCCTACCTTTCAAACTTCACAGAAGCTCTCCTGCAAACCTTGCAGAACTAGCACTCCTTGAAGAAAGGATATTGCGGAGACATGGCTTAGCCGCAGCCCGGGGTATGTTTCCAGAGTGAGATTTTCACTCTGCAGCAGAGTGTGTGCTGATATCCTTTATTGACTTTATGACCATACCACAAGACAGGAATTCATGATGCACTATCCCCTTGTAATCAAAGAAAACAGTAAGAAGAACCTTCACATGTGATGGAACTTGCCAATTCCCCCCCCCCCCCCCCCTCCACTTTTGGCTCTTCAGGCAGTTTCTATTGGGAAGATTAGACTTCGATTTCAATGTCACACCTGTATACCCATGTTTTGTCACCTGTTATAACCTCCTTTAGAAATTCTGACAGATGTTTTTTCTGAAGATTATTTTCTTCCATAACTGTGTGCTGCCTTGTAAGAAATTTTTTACCTATCATTATAATTGGCCCTTGTGTACAAATTTTGGAAAAGCTGCTAACTGATAATAGACTGTGATTCTTGAGTTTCTCCCGGCGTATTTGATGATCAAAATATCCACGGGTGTACTGCCGGTCTATAGTGTCCAACGGGCACAATATTTCGGCGATGATGGCGACATGTTTGATCGCCGAAATATTGTGCCCGTTGGACACTATAGACTGGCAGTACACCCGTGGATATTTTGATGATAATAGACTATTTATCTTTGTCCTTCTTTTCTTACATTGATGATTTCTTAATGCTGACCATTTGGCTGAGCGCTCTTGCTTAAGCAGTATTGTATCTATTCCAAAAATAAACCATTTTGGTGAAAATTTAAAAATTTTGGTGCTGTAAATTAAAGAACTATTTTCCTCAGTGTACTGTAAGGCATTTCTGCAAGTTTCAGACTTCAAATCGATAATTTTAGGATGTTATTTTATCATTTAATCTTCATTGTGTGTGTGTGTGCGTGTGTGTGTGTGTGTGTGTGTGTGTGTGTGTGTGTGTATGTGTCTGCGCGCGTGCGCGCGCGCAGACTGTGGTAGGCCAGAACCTTTATATAAATTGTGTAACTGATTACAGTTGTTTTGTTTAGGTACAACTGTAAATCAAGGCCCCATGGAAATAGCTGTTGTCTTCCTATCTGAGCTTCTAAGTGGACAGAAAGCTCCAAATAAACTTCAAAACAAATTACGCCTTTGCTTCAAGGATTTTTCTAAAAAGTAAGTCGGTTTCATGGGTGAAAAGAAAACACTATAGGTAATGTAAGCTAATTGTATACAGAATCATATTAATTTCTGTTGTTCCATAGATCTTGTAGCATAGTAGTCCTAAAATACTGCTTCCATAAACTAACATGTCTGGTTTCCTACAGGTGCAATGATGCTCTGAAGAAGAATAGAAACTTGATTGGTGCAGATCAGAGAGATTACCAGCGTGAACTTGAAAGAAATTACAGTTGCTTTACTGAGCGCTTACTTCCCCTTATTACTGTAAACAATGCACATCGAACCTCTATTAACAAAAAGTAAAAACACTGACAATTGAATCTTACCATAATTTAAACTTTTTATACATCTCTACTTGTGTTGATAAATTTTTATCTATCTCTTGTGGGACATTATACAGTGCAGTCAGTTTTGTAAGTGATAAAAATCAAGCTGTGAACTGATCTGTGAGACTTTTGTGTTATATAACTTAAATTGATTTTTCAGAAAGATTGGTTTCATAGTGTGCCACAGACATTAAATCAGCATAAAATGAGCTAAAAATGCTTCACTCCGTCTCGATACTATGACGAGCAGTGTGTTGCTATGAATATCTGTGATATTAAGCTACTATTTTATAACTAATTTATGCTCATGCGTATAATAAGAGTGATGTTAGGAGTATCATTAGACTTCAACATTATGCTAGAATTAAACCTTGTGACTTGGCACCTTTGATGATTTTGAGCTGTAAGCTAGAGTGTGTTTTGTCTTAATGTTATTATTTAATAATAGTAATTATTGTAATGTGGGTACTCAATGTGAATTTATTTAATGTCTACATGAAGAGGAGATTTAAGATGTGCCATTAGACTGTTCATTCCTTAAAAAATGCTTGTATCAATATCACAGACAGTTTTGTTGTTGTTATGAACAAAATTAGTAATGTTTTGAGTTCCACGTATGAAATCCTACAGCTCTTCACCTATCTACATGAAGGATCTGGTGAAATGCCAATATATATGAAACTGTCAGTTCCTAACAGACTTAAATGTTGTACAGCACTGGGACATGAACCTGGGCTCAGGCATTTCATGGACAGTGCTATTACTATGTTAGCCAGGTATTTTACATGGCATCACTCAGTCTGCCACCAGTACCAACCTCTTATCTTCCAAATCCCACAGCATTCTCTGGCATGCTTTGTTAATCAAGTGTGAGAGATGTACTGCAAAATGAATATTTGAGTCTGCCTGTAAGTTGTGACCAGATATTTTAGCCAGGAAGACCATAGCTTTTGAAAGCTAAAGGAATAGATTTGACTGAGATTGTATGCTCAGACTGTGCAATATATAGAAATGAAAATTTAGACTGTATTAAAAGGCAAAATTGCATTCAATATGATGTTTGCTCCCCTATAAGGATGGATAATATGTGATGTTCTGCTCGTTAGTTTTATCACTTTTTTGTGGGTCTCCTGCATTAGACTGAAATGTTTAGTAATGTATGTCAACTAATAACTCACAATTCACTGTTCTTGTCTGGTGTATAATTTTAACGCATTAGAAAGTTTTGTTCTTTATGTTTGAAGCTACGTTCAGAGTCTTAATTTTCTGAAACAATTATTCCACCAAAGTTACAGAACCTGAAAGACTAGGGTGATATCACATATCTTTATGGTGAGATCAGTGGTTTGTAACAAGATTTTCCTTACTCTGCTTTACCTGAATCTGCCAATTAGTTGACTTGGTATTCTTCAGATGTGAGTATATGGTGTGTGACAACCAAGAAAGCAACTGGTGAATGCTAAATATTCGTTTAATTAATTTCCAGTACAGAAGAAGCAAAAAATAAAAATCCCAGGTCCATTATTTTTTTAAAATCTTTCATTTTTATTTTATGGGTTTGTATTTATTGTCCCTACTCACTGAAAATGGGATAATTTCAGATGCACTTTCTGACAAAAATATGCAGCATGAGTTGAAATTGGATAGATACATTTTCTAAAGTCCTTTGTTAATGTTGAAGTAATCAATTGTCTTCATTTTTTACTGTTTACGCAATTCATGACTTTGATGCATATAATGCCACAGCCCATGGTTATGGTTTCCATGGTAAAAATAGTATAAATGTATTCCAGTTTCATGTAGTTATGGGCCTAGTCTATCTACATGGTGTATATATCAGGCTGAGCTTCATATGATTTCCAAATTATTTATTTATTTATTTTTTAATCTTCATGATGTTTATTCAAAATTGAGTGCATAGTCAGAACTGTCTCATTTCCAGTAGAGCATTACAATCTTACACTATAACCACTTTCTTAACACCCCAGGTTCCTAGCTCTCAATTGGGGAAAGTTGAATTACTTTGACATAACAGCATATCTGCATCACCAACCTGTTATAGCACATGAGCAGTTTTCGTTTGTAATGCTGATCTTTTGTAAAGATAGGTACTTATAATAAGCAGTAAAACCTGTAAAGCATATCTTCTAAGCAGTAAAACGCATAAAGCATATCTTCCTCTTTATAAAATGATCATAATTGTCTATATGGAATATTTAATTGGTAGAACTTCATTAGGGAGATGTAGCTTACCCATTTCCTCCAACTAAAGCAATCTGTGTCTGGTGTAGAACTTGTGTTATATGTTCCCAGCACCCTCTCTTCTAGTCAGTCAAGAAAAATTGTTTGGGGGTGCTCTTATGTTTTCAAGCAGTTTATGAATTTCCTGCAGCTCAGCAACACCACTAAATGTCAATCTCTTTTCAACTATTCCTTAGTTAGGTTGATGTGGCATTCACTTACTGTTGTTCCATGTGAGTCTGAGGTAATTAATTTTGTATTGTGGTAAATTTTATCAGCTAAAATTTATATCAGAACAATTTTAAAATAAAGTATGCACCTGAGAGGTTATTGAACATGTAGGCAATACTACCAGGAAGCTGCAGAACACTGACAGATTTGTATATACCTAATACCTGTAATCCGCTACTTCCACTTTTTGTTCGTGTCATAAGAAACAAAACTTTCTTCGTGTCATGTTACATCCAGAAATGTCATGTTATCATGACTCAGTTATTAAGTGTTCAAAAAGGAAGACTTGAAAACATTAAGTCAACATTTGTCTTGAATTACAGTGTGTGTTAAAATTAATAAAAAAACATAATTAGATCAAAATCCATGATACAACTGTTTCTGATGTGAGATCTTTTTCAGAAATAGATCATAATTTTATTCTTATAAGTTACATATTTCTTTTGCTGTCAATTTTAATTTCATTTTCTCTATTTATAATGTCCTCTTTCCATTGTCACTTAGCAGTAAGTTTCTTGTGTCAACATGTAAGCAGAATTTGAACAAAGTTGTTTCTTCAGTATTGTCATGACCGTGTACAATAAAATAACCATAAAGACAGGTCTAACCTAGGAATATCATTTACAAATGGCTGATACTGCAGTAGTAGTCATGAGTTGACAGTTAACACTGAATAGATTTCTGTTGTACTTTATCAGAGCTTGCATTTCCTTTTTTTATCAGAATGCTTGTAACATGCAATAAGTATCTTAAGAAAACATTTTGAAAGCAAGAATATAAATCAAAATTTTTAGAAAAAGGAAAGCAGTATGTGGCAGTATGGTTGTTCTTGCTTCTTTTGACTTCAGAGTAATTTATTTTGTTTTATTATTTGTAACACGCCGCAAAAATATGCTGAAAGTTTCTTTTTTCCCCTTCATGATAATTTCTTCCAATATTCCGATAAAAAAAATGCAGTAAATTTTCACAGTGGTTTCTGTAGGATTCTGTGTGGCAATCTTGATGACATTGTTATGATCTAAAATTTTGTTAATCATTTGTGGTTTTTAATTTCACAAAGGGAGCAAATTGTCCAGGCATGAAAAATATTTGACAATTTCCTTATGAATTAAATATATTGAAACCCAAGGAAAAAATAAAATCTTTGCTACATCATTCCCACTCCATCAATGAATTTCTGAATGGACTGTGTAAATGTAGATTAAGATTAATGTAAAACCCTATTATGTATTTAATCAAGTAATTTATCTCAGAAAATGTGTAACTCTAAAGATGCTCTACATCACAGCAATATACTGCAAATAAGTTCAGCAGAATGTGCAAGTAATTAAACTAAACTGAGGTTAAATTATATCGTAAAAATTATTTCATAAGTATGCAGATATGCAGATGAAAAAGTAACCTAGTAACCAGCAAAACCATCACCGTAAGATAGCTGACCAAAATGAAACTCTTTTTCTTTGCATTTAAATGTAATTTTAGATTTTGTTAGCAGTTAAAATAAAAATTTGTTTCCGTGGGCTGTGCTTATAGAATTGCAAATGAGATGTTAAAGCTTATATCTTCTCAATAGTATTTCTGTACTTTGTGACTGTGGCTTTTTTACATATCATATTAGTTTAGTGAACTGCAAACTATGTGCACGTATTTACAATGTTTATAATAACTGACTTGTCTTATCCGTACATCATAAGGGCTTGATGTATTTGCACAAATGTGGGCACACACATGCGCACATGTACACACAGAGAGGTTTCTTTTTCATGTGCCTTATTTTGTCTGACAATTTTAGAAGTGTGAACTGGCTCAGTTTTAATACAGTATAATGGTTTTCTAAATAATTTAAGAATCTATTCATTGTGTGAAGTAATTTCATAGCATTGTGATAATATATATATATATTGGATGTGTGTTACAATTTTAAAACAAATATAATTTTATTGATTAGAACTGTAAATTATGGTTTAATATGATTTGGAAATAAAAACTCAGCATCAACATTGTGACATTTCAGAAGTTTTTGAAAGTATTATTCTTGTAAATTCATAAATCACACAAATAAAGAATTATTATCTTTATTCGTTTTTTTTTTTAATGTACTATCAGGTTGTTTGACACTTCTACATCTACATCTATACTCTGCAAGCCACCCAATGGTGTGTGGGAGGGCACTTTACGTGCCACTGTCATTACCTCTCTTTCCTGTTCCAGTCGCGTATGGTTCGCGGGAAGAACGACTGCTGGAAAGCCTCTGTGCACACTCGAATCTCTCTAATTTTACATTCGTGATCTCCACAGGAGGTATAAGTAGGGGGAAGCAATATATTCAATACCTCATCCAGAAATGCACCCACTCGAAACCTGGCCAGCAAGCTACACTGCACTGCAGAGCACCTCTCTTGCAGAATGTGCCACTTGAGTTTGCTAAACATCTCCGTAACACTATCACTCTTACCAAATAACCCTGTGATGAAACGCGCTGCTCTTCTTTGTATCTTCTCTATCTCCTCCATCAACCCGATCTGGTATGGATCCCACACTGATGAGCGATACTCAAGTATAGGTCGAACGATTGTTTTGTAAGCCACCTCCTTTGTTAATGGACTACATTTTCTAAGGACTCTCCCAATGAACCTCAACCTGGCACCCGCCTTACCAACAATTAATTTTATATTATCATTCCACTTCAAATCGTTCCGTATGCATACTCCCAGATATTTTACAAAAGTAACTTCTACCAGTGTTTGTTCTGCTATCATATAATCATACAATAAAGGATCCTTCTTTCTATGTTGCCACTCCCTGCACCAAGTGCCTATCCACTGCAGATCTTCCTGCATTTCACTTAATGGAGTCACTGTTCAAATTACAGTTGGACATAGTTTAATGTGGATCTCAAAAAATGTTGTTTGAAAAGTATCTTGTGCAGTCCATTAAGCAGTAATTTAGGGTGGAGATAAATGTAAGGAGTTTGTGGGATGCACTTTCATGCTTCTTGTGTTAACTTTCCAACCATTGGCCTACAGCTATTTGTTGCCACACAGTTGAGTGGTTAGCTGTAAATAAAGAATTTTATTTTAGGATTCCTGTTCATTCCAGTATACTAGCTGACTCAAAAGACTACTCACATTGCTAAGGAACCATTTGTCATGGTGTGTAGGGGAAATTCTTTTTTTTAGTATTGAACTGTGTTCTTAGGCTGTGGTAAGTTTCTCCAAAAATTCCTCAACTCAGTGGCAGTGGACAATTGGACAATCAGTTTACTGCCGATGTGTTGTTCTGCTATGCCAGAAGACGAGATCAATGGATCTCCTCCACAGCCTAAATGATAACAACATTCAGAAATATTTTGAGCAATAGAAGGAATTAATACAGACATGAGGACTCAAATTGGTATTTTTTTCAAGGTGAGCATCACTAATTTAACATATTTTGCTACTACACAAATTTGCAGCATCATTTCCATTTCATTACTATACGACCTCATACACGACATTTTCTGGCACAAAGAAAGTGTCTGTAGTCAATTGCTCACCTCCTATTACTAAGCAGATGGAGTTTGGTGAAACTTATTTAAGTGGCAATTACAATAACAATGTTTAGGGGGTTTGATCACTTCACTGAAGTAATCTGTTTAATTTTCTAAATCACTATTGCCCAATTAAAGTAACCATTGAGCAGAAACGGGATCATCATGCACCATCTTATTTTGAGTCAGCTTATGAATTTTAACAAGAGACCATAGAGGTGATCATTTAACTGTAGTTTTGACAATGGCTGTTCTATTGGTATGTCTAACGATGGGTAATACTTGATGGAAATCTCAACCAAACAGAATTATTTTGCCTCCAGAAGGGAGATTATTATTCATTATGTCCACTAAAATCAACAACATTTAGTGCATCTTTGGGAACCACTGAAATCTTGTCCTAAATTATGAGATCAGAAGCATGGAGGAAGCGTGCACCCTTGGTGAGAGTGCAAAATGGTGAGACCTGTGTGTTCAAGATGAGTACAGGTCATTTGAAAATAGACTGTCGCGTGCGTGCGTGCGTGCGTGCGTGTGTGTGTGTGTGTGTGTGTGTGTGTGGGGGGGGGGGGGGGGGGGGGGGGGGTAGGAGGTTGGTAGCAATGCCTGTCCATCTAACTGTTAAAACAATATTGTTTTCTCATCATAAAATGTGGCACAAAATATTGTGAACAAATGTTTTACCGTAACCTCCCACCCCATTGATGGAGTAACAATTGGGAATCTTATTTATTATTGAATGCAAGACTTCCTCAGCTATTTCTTTCTGTTTTTCATTTAATTTTTCATAAGTTGTCTTGCTCTTCATACATTCTTTTTCTATGTTGTAAGCTTCTATTGTGTGTTGTGCGATGATTGCAACACGGGTCAGCAGGTTGAACTGTTGGAAAGATTTGGCATGATATTTACAAACATCCTTCAGTTCTAGCAGTGTGAGGTTGTAGGCTTCAGGTAACATGTTCATCTCCGAAAATCTTCTGAAAGTATGTCTTATCAGTTGCATTGTCATTTAGTGTCTGGCAGCCTCCTCTAAGCATTCTTTCCATTCAGTTTCATTCTTCAGCTTGGAGAAAGTCTCTCACTATCCCAAGAACTGTGTGCAGATCATCAGGTGACTGCTGTCCTTTGATGTGAAGAAGTAGTACTCAGAGGTAATATCTTATGGTGGCAGCTGGATTGACAGTATATATGTTCAAAGCCCTTGTTGTTTTTCTTGTGAATAATCCATTATACTTTTGATCACACAAAAAGGTTCTGGAATTTCACAGTAAAATTATTTGCAGGCGATAATATTATCATTGCAAAACTTAAACAATGACAGGAGTTTGGAATCTCTTTGAAGGTTAGCAGCAACTTCATATCCGACCTGAAAGTACACCATGTGTTCTTCCTGTAAGTGGACAGGCAGTTGCTCGATTGTATGAGATCAGTGGGAATTTCAATGTTTGTGTAATTGTCACATCGCCTCTGATGGCCTCACAACTAAAGCTCAAGTAAATCTCCCCTTCATCAATGATGAGTTATTGTTGACTTTCAGAATCTGAATGCAGTTCTAAAGCCATGCAGTCATGTGCTTTATACACATATTTGTACAATTATTTAACAGATTTGATTGAAGAACAATACTTGAGACTAGAATGAGATTTTCACTCTGCAGCAAAGTGTGCACCGATTTGAAACTTCCTGGGAAATTAAAACTGTGTGCCAGACCGAGACTCGAACTCGGGATCTTTGCCTTTCGCGGGCAAGTGCTCTACCATCTGAGCTACCCAAGCACGACTACGCCCTGCCCTCACAGCTTTACTTCTGCCAGTATCTCGTCTCCTATCTTCCAAACTTTACAGAAGCTCTCCTGCAAGAGGATAGCTTCTGTAAAGTTTGGAAGGTAGGAGAGGAGAGCTTCTGTAAAGTTTGGAAAGTAGGAGACAGTTTTAATCTGTCAGGAAGTTTCATATCTGCGCACACTCCGCTGCAGAGTGAAAATCCCATTCTGGAAACTTTAACTATTTGTGTATTTTTCATCATAATTGGTGACAAAAATCTTGAAATGATGTTTCAATCATTAATTTTGATTAAGTAATATGTGAGATAAAGTGGGGAAAAAAAAGAGAGAGAGAGAAAGAAAGAACGAAATTGTGAAGTAATATATGATTCAACTTCTGTTTGCATCAATTAAAAATTGTATGTATTAGAAAGATTTTTTTAATTTCCTGTAAAACATGGATTTCTGAGAATGAGTTTTTGCTTTTTTAACAATAATATGCCGAGCCAAGAAAGTTCCATTTCGTTCTCTTATACAGATACTTTGTGCCTGAAATGCTACTATTTAGAGTATTTTCTAGCAGACAGAAGTCGATGACAAAACATCATCAAACACAGAGCATTGCATACTTGGAGACATTATGATGTTACATAGCTTAGCCATACTGTACATAAACATATTACAGGCTGCTTCTGTCTCTGAGACTATTTTTGTCACCAGTTTTGTTCTGTGCAGAGGCGTGGTATCACCAAAAAAAAAAAAAAAAAAAAAAAAAAAAAAAAAAAAAAAAAGTGAAATGCAGGCAGTTTTATGGAAGCTACTTTCTACAAGGACCAGCAGCTTATATTTAGTAATAAGCAAGTGCAACAAAATGCACAAAAATAGATAAAAACATAATACTATGGAAATCCTGAAAGTAAGGTCGCCTATATTTTTAGACTTTTCTATGTAATCACCATTTCAGTGAATGCATGGTTGTAGATGTTGTGGCAGTTTTGCAATGTCCACGTCATATCAGCTTGCTGTCATGTCTTTTGGGAAATGTTGAACCTTGTCATTCACCTTATTGTTGGAGTGGAAGTGCCATCCAGACAAGAGTTCTGTCAACTTCAGGAATAGTTGGTAGACGCTCAGTGCCAAGTCCACACCGTGTCGTGGGAGGATGATCACATTACAACCAAAGGCTTGCAGAAGACAAAGTTCAAAGGGTGACACGTGAGAGAGTGTTGTGGAGAAAGTGTGTATCATCTAGAGATCATGTGTCACACCAAAGTGGGCAATACATATTACTACCACAGATGTTAGTGAGGTCTCGCTGCAGTCTGCAGTGACATATGGGAGGTGCTCCTGAAGACCATGCCACTCCTCTCAGCACAGCAGCGTCCTTGCACTGGGGGGGGTCAAAACAGGGCCGAGCACAGAAGTGCTGTGTCCAGTTCCAGAACTCAGCTAACAGCAATGAACATTATCATGTAGGACAGTGACAGTTAAAGTTTCTGATGAAAAGTACTTTTGTAAATGTTGCATTTTATACTGCAAGAGAACCATTTGTTAATATGTGCATCATGTGATCCTTTAGTAGTCAGTGACTTTTATAAATTATCCAGTATGTCTGCAACAAGAAAGTGTGTCAAAGTTAAGAAAATATTTTATTCATTGATGGTATAATGTGAAATAATATTTCATTTGTTCTAGTTTGATGAGTCTTCTCCCAGAGCAGGCAAAGAACCCACAGTTATTGCTGGATGAAAGTAGTTTCATCTGGTCATGACAAATGGTGACAATGATCAGTGTTTAACCAGCTTGTAATTCATGCTAGCTGCCTGCCTGTTGCACGTCTTTTTTTTCTAAATTTTGTTTCTCTGCTTCTCATCAATTGTATTTGTTTGTGTACTATTTTTCAACATGTCTGGGCCACCACAGGAAATGTCTCTCAATTGAAATTACACAGTTTCAGGCACAGTAGACTGAATGCCTGCTGCTCACTGTCAGACAACTGATGTTCTTACCGAACAAATAAGCAGCACCGCCGCCAGTAGCTGCCCCAAAATTTCGCCAATACCACAGCCAGGACAAAGAATGGTTGGACTACAAGGCACAATTAGAGGTGCACTTTGCCACCTACAGAATTACAAGTATGGAGCACTATGCTTCAATGCTTACTTTTTGCTAATCATTGGTTCCAAAGTCTACAAACTGTGTGTCACGCCTGTTTCCAAAATGTTATGTACAATACCCTTGTGCAGTTGTTAGATGACTATTCGACAGTGAAATCTGTGTAGCAACTGCTTGGTTTAAATTTTTTCATCTGAAGCAGCAGCCTGCTCAGACAGCCAAACGGCAGATAGCAGGACTCTGAGGTCTCGCCAGACATCACAAGATAGTGTTTTGGTGGCAATAACTATAGTGAAGTTATAATGCATGATGTTGTTATGCAGAATAATTCAATTCTCAAACTGCCAGACCCTGCTTTAAAAATTTTATTGTTTAACCTGAAACAATTGTGGACTCAACAGACGTTGATTTTGAGGCTCCTTGTGTTTCAGTTGTTTGTAGTACACCAGACACTTTGTCTTATGTACAGAATAGTTCAAGTAGTTCAGAATAGAGCTCAAGCAGTAAGAGTAGATGTGTGTTACAAAACTCTGGGAAAAAAATCATGTCCTCGAAATTTTTTGAGGTATTATTGGGAAGGTAATCCTGGCTTTCAATATGAACATGGTCACATTCACACTGTGTGTTTATGCAGCAGGCAAGGCGGGGTGATAGCTGCCTTCGTGATAGCACTTGGCGGCCACAGCTTCGCCGTCAACAAGTGTTCACAGTGCAGGCAATGCCACTCACTCAGGCACGAGCTGAAGCAAGTACTTCTGCATGACAAAAAGCTTCCACTGCAATATGCTGGCAGGTGAACAAACTTTTTGTTTATTTAAAAGTGGAACATAAGGCAGTTATGTTACATTTTGACACTGGTCCTTCTGTGCCCTGATAAACAGAGATATTTATGAGAGAATCAGTAGCCCATTGCTACAACAGCCTACTTCTATTTTACCTGCCTACAATGGATAAGAAATTCCAGTCGTTGGCATGCCTAGTTTGCCAGTAACTTATCATGTACTCAATTCCAAAAACAGTGCAAACATATTTAAATTAGATTTATTTGATTTTTTCATCTTGTGCATTTAGAACAATATGTTGCAAATCAGTGTCTATGTGCCTCAAACTAACGTTTCTGACTTGTGAAGTAAGTAAAAGGAAATATTTGAATCATGTATAGGAAGGACAAAATACGTTGAAGCTCACATCACTGTGAATGACGACACACAGTTGTGATTTTGTCTCACCTAACCTGCCTCCCATGCAATACATGAGCAAGTTTCTCAGGAATTGCAAAAATGGCAAGAGAATGAGGCTATCAAACCCATTTCTGCAAGGCAATGGGCATTTCCCTTGGTCAGTCTGAAGAAGCCTTCAGGTAGTTTGCCTTTGGTCAGTCTGAAGAAGCCTTCAGGTAGTTTACATGTGTGTGCTGACCTTAAGGCTACAGTTAAACAACAAACTGTAGTGGATTCTTTTCCTGTTTCATTTCTACAGGAATTGATGGACAGACTGGGACAGATGTGGTTTTTTTTTTTTTTTAATAGAATTGCAAGAGTCATATGTACTGTTACTAGTGGATGAAGAGTCTAAGAAATACTTTATGATAAACATTCATTTATGTTTGTTTCTGTTTCAAACACTGCTTCAGCTCCTGCAATTTTTCAACAGCTCCTGGAACAGTTAACAGTGGAAGTCCTTTCTTGTACTATGTGGACAATATTGTTGTCATGATTTGTACACCTGTGCAACATTTAGTAAATTTAGACTGTTTATTTCAAGTTCTTTCTGCATCTAGCTTAAAGTGCAACAAGAAAAAGTGCTCCTTCCTCCAGGAAGAACTGAACTATTCAAGTCACAGCGTATACATGCAACTACATCGCAGTTGGCTGCAATTAGAGATCTGCTGGCATCCAGTAACATTATGGAGCTCCAGTCGGGCGTGGGAAGCTCACCCCTATTGAATAAAATGTATTCCAATGCTGTGTAAACTGCTGCTCTGCTTAACCAGCTGCACCGGAAGAATGTTTTCTTTGCATGGTCCAAAAAACGTCACAATGCACTTTAGAAATTGAAAGAGGCTTTGTTAAGTCATAGATGTTTGATTAACTTTGACCAGATAAGCCTGTCATATTAGCTGCGGATGCATCTTCTTTTGGGATTGGAGCGATGCTCTCCTGTAAAACTGGTTGTTCTGACAGATCTAGAAAAAAAAAAACTCTTAACAAAGCACAGTGTAACTAAAGTTGGCTTGAAAAGTGCTTGCCATTATCTATGGTGTTATGAAATTCCACCAGTATACGTAGCATTGGAAGTTCTATTTGCTGCAAGATCATCGGCCTTTGATAGCCTTGAGTCTGTCCCACCTCAGACAACACAAAAACTGCAATGTTGGACTGCGAGATTGTCTTATTATGAGTTGTTGTACATGCCTATTGCCCAACATTTAAACACTGACATGTTGTTGTAGTCACTGGTCGGTACTACAGCAGACCAAACATATTGCAGGGGTTCACACCTGCAATTGCAGCCAGCTGTCCGGCAGCCACTGCCAGCACCGTCCACTGTGGTCCCCACGAAGGTGAATGCTCTCCTGCTGCTGGCACCACCGGGGCTGGCCTCCACCAGTTGCCCGAACCAATTTCCAGGGACAAGACACCCTCAGAAGGTCATCACACTCCTCCAGAAGATCCCTTTGCCATCTAGCTGACCTCAGCGTCTGTGTCTCTGGATGTGGGCAAGAACCCAGTGACTGGTTTTTTGGCTGGAGTTCCTGGTCACCCCTGTGGTAAATACTAGGGTGCTGGCAGGGAGGCACCATCTGCCACAGTTACCTTCCCTCCCTCCTCCTCTACATCTGTATTCAGTCTTGCCCCCAGCATTGTCATGTGCATCTGCCACATGTTGTGAGTGCGCGGAGTTTGTTTTATTTTGATGAGCCTTCTCCCAGAACAATCAAAGAACCCACAGTTATGGCCAGACGAAAATGGTTTCATCTGGTTACAACAGAATGCTTATGTCCTTGCCCAACATACCTTTCTACAGTTATGAATTGCCCTGCTGAGTTTTTTCAGTGTTTTACACTACCTGTCAGTTGCTGTTTGTAGTCTTCTATCAGAAAACATGGTACCCACCTTGCACACACTGTCTCATATTGCAACTTTCCCATTACAGTCCTGCAGATGATGCTTCAGGAAACCTCAGGAATCAAAGCACAGAGAGCATCCAGAACGATCCTCCAAACTTTACACATGGTTTTCTTGGTCTTCACGACTGCCTCATTGGAAACAGAAACTTTGTTGTGAATTTCAATGACTGGCTGTAATGTCTGCACAACACTTGCAAACATTTTTGATGACCATGCATGACTATTCATGAACTGGCAATGCACTTCATCCAGTTTAACACCTTTCGCACACAAAAATCAAATAACTGTGTGAACTTTGCACTTGGCATTAGCATTCAATGAGAGATCCATTTCAAATGGTTGTCAAGCCAAGACTGAAGACCTGAGCGAAGCACGTGCATTCTTATTTGGAAGCATAGGCAGCACCACTAACAACAGTATGGCCAACAACCATATTATCAGTTTTTAAGTCTCCAAAAAATAGACCTTTTTCACAGGGATTGCCTTTGTATATTGTAGGTTATAAATATACGATCATTGTGAGACAATACTGCTTAAAGTTTCCACTGGTTTCTGATATAACATTAAATGTGAAGTCAGAAAAAGTAAACATAGTAATTAAATTCACTAGAAGAAACCAAAGACAATTTCGGATAAATTACTCATCTGACCCATTGTTTGGTACTGTTCATATTTCTAGAATTCTTATCCAATATAATTGATAGAACAATGGGAAAACTGTCAGCAATCGAAACAAACATAGCATTATCGATAAGAGTTTTATGATTTCTGCTCTTCTTCTTTAATTGACTCAGCACGAGGTGGTCACACAAATGTTCAACAGGCTACAGAGAGTCATGCTCCAAGAAAAGAACCTGTCAGACGATTCAGATCGTGGTGACATTACTCACAACTCAAGAGAGTACCGCATCACAGTTTGATAAGCCATGCTCAAAACACTCATAGTGCCGCAGCTTTATGAACTGTATCATTATCTGCCAGGAGCCCCTGCTGCCGGCCAGCCCATGGGCATCACGTGTGTGGACAGCAACTGGTCGATTCCTTGTTAAATACTGGAGCACTGAGCTACGGCAAACAGTTCTCTTCAGTGAGCCACATTGTGTGTGGTCTCCAACTGCCACTGAGTCTACAAGCTGCAGTGTTTGCTGTTGTCTCCGAGACTTGGGCTCCGTGGGCACGTAGGCCAGCTCTGGACTCTGTGTGGGTGTCGCTCAGAGGCACGGTGACCAGACTTAAATATTTTAGAGGACTTGCACTAGTTTCAATGTCTAAAAAGCATCATTTAAATTGAGTATCTCATCACATTTAATGGATATCATTTTATTACTAATTGTTGGGAATCTTTCTGACTGAAGATAAGCTACACCATCTTCCTGCTTCTCCTACAAAGATAATTAAGATCAAAGCAGAAATAAATCAGAGTTCATTAAAACCATATACAGGCTATCATTTATAATTTGTGGAATAAAAATAGAACACATGTCATTGGTATATTATATTCACTTAACCACGAACTCTACATTGCCTCGTGGAGTGCTGATGTATAGAATTGAATATCCCAAGCAAACACTGTGTCTAATAATGTTGTAGCAATCCATTCAGCTGCACATTTGTCATTGTCAAAATATTTATCAGCCTCCAGATAATTCCTGGGCATTCTTCTGCATCACTACAATTATTGCAATGTGCATACTATTCCTAGAGTTTTTACATCCATACAGTTATTACTAGGTGAATGTGATTATTTGCTGAAAACCCATTGAAAGGCCACACATGCTCCCACATCTGCCCCAAAACTCTCACTAAATGACAGTCCTGGTACATGTAAAAGCAGGGGGCAACTACCCCCATTTGTGATAACTAATATGTAATATACTTCAGTGGGCACCCTACTGAATAAACAACAAAGTACTTAACAACCTTACAACATGGTAAGATTCTCTCAAGCTTCCAGCCATGTCAAGTGGTTTAAAATCCATGGGCTTTCAGCCGAGTGCTCCCAGGCCATTGTCAAGTGGTGACTGTTGAATGATTGCTGCTGCTATCCTTATATAGTGCGCTGCCTTCAGTGATGTCACTGGTGCTTGCTCCAGTGCCATACATGGTAATGTTTTCATTGTACACTAGCCTTGCCCACTTCAACCTCCTGATGGCTGGGTTCCAAGTTAGCTTAGCTGCAGGCCACCTTCTTTTCGAGGGTGTTGCCAGAATTTTTTTATCACTAGCATTTCTTCTATGATGCTGTCCCAGAAACTATTAGTTAGTAATAATATTAGTTAGTAACAATGGATGTCTTGCAAATGTAATGAAGTGTATATTTTTAGAGTATGTTCTGCAACCCCTGATTTCTCAGGATACCACAGGCAAAAACATCTCTAGTGTTCTACATGGCACTGTTCAGTAATACATAAATCTATATGACACAAAACTACCACACCTACAAGGTCTTTTATTCACTCCTGGCATACTGGGATGTACATTGCATTTTACAGGCCTCATTAGTTGTCAAATTTTAGCTGTGGCCTTGAAGACTGCATCAATTTTATGTGTTCTTTAGGAGCCAGCTAATCTTTCCTGTTATTGAGCTACATAAAGCCAAGCTTCTTTGTGTGTAAATAAATACACAACAGTGTTGTAAAATAACTGGGAAAGAAGATCTAGAGAGTTTTTGATAGGAATGCGCGTGAATAATGAAGTCAGTTGTATTCTTGGCGTGGTGCATACAGTGACCAATACCTATTGTAAGGAGGCTGGCCAGGTGTTTTGCAAGTCAGTAAGCTGGTGATCCAATGGTCCTCATGATGGGATGTAGAGGTGTGCTGTTCTTATGAACCTTTGGAAGGCCATACAATGTAGGTGGTCAAGGTATCTGGGGGAGCAGCTTTTTAATGACATTTTCTTCCAGTGAAGACTGCTTGAAAAGCTCCAACATCCTCATTATTATTCTGGATGCATGGGTCCCTTGATAGTTTTCAATGTCTCTCCTCTTCCAGCAGCAAATGGACCTTCACATCATAGTCAGCTCATTTCATAACGATGGTTGTGTTGACCTTGTCTGCTGGCAGAACTACAATGATAGGATCATTTCACAGCTTGAGAAGACCATTACTCTGAGTTTTTGTCGTGTTAAAAGGTGGCAGCTTGGATTGTGAAACAATGCAGCTCATTTCTCAACAAACTTCTGCAGTTTCACTGGGAAATTTGCAAACAGCTTGTTCCACAACACTTACGATGACAACAAATGAGATATTTTCTTTAAGATGTGCAAATTTAGGTCAATATGTCTTGCCATGGACATGGCTCCTGCAAAGCCTAGCTTTTAACTGTAAATCAATGACATGTTTGTTTTCAAGTCTCATGGATGTGGAAAAACTGGGAGAATCTTTGGATCACATCAACAACATCCATGGCAACATCAAGTTCATGATATGTAGGCAAAAACATATGCTGCCTGCCCTTTCTTGATGGCCTCATCTGCCCTAAAGATAATGGGGTCTCAGCCACAGTGTTTCCCAGAAACCCACCCATACGGATCAATATCCGCATGATACCAGCTATCAACACTCTTCACAGAAATGTTCTGTTCTGAGGACCTTGGTACATCGAGTGGAAGCTATTGTAGATGCTCAATGTTTTTCCGAAGGAACTGAGCCACTTGCAAATACACTCCTGGAAATTGAAATAAGAACACCATGAATTCATTGTCCCAGGAAGGGGAAACTTTATTGACACATTCCTGGGGTCAAATACATCACATGATCACACTGACAGAACCACAGGCACATAGACACAGGCAACAGAGCATGCACAATGTCGGCACTAGTACAGTGTATATCCACCTTTCGCAGCAATGCAGGCTGCTATTCTCCCAAGGAAATGATCGTAGAGATGCTGGATGTAGTCCTGTGGAACGGCTTGCCATGCCATTTCCACCTGGCGCCTCAGTTGGACCAGCGTTCGTGCTGGACGTGCAGACCGCGTGAGACGACGCTTCATCCAGTCCCAAACATGCTCAATGGGGGACAGATCCGGAGATCTTGCTGCCCAGGGTAGTTGACTTACACCTTCTAGAGCACGTTGGGTGGCACGGGATACATGCGGACGTGCATTGTCCTGTTGGAACAGCAAGTTCCCTTGCCGGTCTAGGAATGGTAGAACGATGGATTCGATGACGGTTTGGATGTACCGTGCACTATTCAGTGTCCCCTCGACGATCACCAGAGGTGTACGGCCAGTGTAGGAGATCGCTCCCCACACCATGATGCCGGGTGTTGGCCCTGTGTGCCTCGGTCGTACGCAGTCCTGATTGTGGCGCTCACCTGCACGGCGCCAAACACGCATACGACCATCATTGGCACCAAGGCAGAAGCGACTCTCATCGCTGAAGACGACACGTCTCCATTCGTTCCTCCATGCACGCCTGTCGCGACACCACTGGAGGCGGGCTGCACGATGTTGGGGCGTGAGCGGAAGACAGCCTAATGGTATGCGGGACCGTAGCCCAGCTTCATGGAGACGGTTGCGAATGGTCCTCGCCGATACCCCAGGAGCAACAGTGTCCCTAATTTGCTGGGATGTGGCGGTGCGGTTCCCTACGGCACTGCGTAGGATCCTACGGTCTTGGCGTGCATCCGTGCGTCGCTGTGGTCCGGTCCCAGGTCGACGGGCACGTGCACCTTCCGTCGACCACTGGCGACAACATCGATGTACTGTGGAGACCTCACGCCCCACGTGTTGAGCAATTCGGCGGTACGTCCACCCGGCCTCCCGCATGCCCACTATACGCCCTCGCTCAAAGTCCGTCAACTGCACATACGGTTCACGTCCACGCTGTCGCAGCATGCTACCAGTGTTAAAGACTGCGATGGAGCTCCGTATGCCACGGCAAACTGGCTGACACTGATGGCGGCGGTGCACAAATGCTGCACAGCTAGCGCCATTCGACGGCCAACACTGCGGTTCCTGGTGTATCCGCTGTGCCGTGCGTGTGATCATGGCTTGTACAGCCCTCTCGCAGTGTCCGGAGCAAGTATGGTGAGTCTGTCCCCTACGGCACTGCGTAGGATCCTACGGTCTTGGCGTGCATCCGTGCGTCGCTGTGGTCCGGTCCCAGGTCGACGGGCACGTGCACCTTCCGTCGACCACTGGCGACAACATCGATGTACTGTGGAGACCTCACGCCCCACGTGTTGAGCAATTCGGCGGTACGTCCACCCGGCCTCCCGCATGCCCACTATACGCCCTCGCTCAAAGTCCGTCAACTGCACATACGGTTCACGTCCACGCTGTCGCAGCATGCTACCAGTGTTAAAGACTGCGATGGAGCTCCGTATGCCACGGCAAACTGGCTGACACTGATGGCGGCGGTGCACAAATGCTGCACAGCTAGCGCCATTCGACGGCCAACACCGCGGTTCCTGGTGTGTCCGCTGTGCCGTGCGTGTGATCATTGCTTGGACAGCCCTCTCGCAGTGTCCGGAGCAAGTATGGTGGGTCTGACATACCGGTGTCAATGTGTTCTTTTTTCCATTTCCAGGAGTGTATATTCAAGAATGATGGCTACAACAGCTGCCAGATTTTGCAAGCCATCTTGTTGAAGAATTTGAAGCAGAAGACCCTCGAGAAGGACATGAAGAAGCTTGTGTTTTTGCTGTTCTGTGGCTCAACAACAGGAAAGATTAGCTGACTCCTAAAGAGGCACAAAATCAATCTGATCTTCAGGGGCCCACCTAAAATTCAACAACTAATGAGCTGTGTGAAAGATGATTGACACCCCTGAATGCCAGGATCAAATAAAATACCATGTGTTTATAAAACTTTTTGTCAGACAGATTTTATGTACTACTGAACAGTGCCATGTAGAACACAAGAGATGTTTTTGCTTACCATATCCTGAGAAATCAATGGTAGCGGAATGTGCTCTAGAAAATGGACACTGTATTGCATTTGCCAACACATCTGTTATTACACGGACTAATAGTTTCTGGGGCAGCATAATAAAAGAAGCAATTGAGATAAAAATTTCTGATAACACCTCAATAAAGAATGTGGCCTGCAGCTAATCACAGCTTGGATACAAGCAATCAGAAGGTTGAAGTGGGTGGGGCAAGCATACAACAAAGACATTAGCATATATGGCACTGGAGTGATCACCAACGACGTCACTAAAGGCAGCGCTGCATAAGGATGACAGCAGCAATCATTCAACAGTCACTACTTGACTACGTCCTAGGAGCACTCGGCTGAAAGCTCATGGACTTTAATCCACTTGACATGGCTGGAAGCCTGAGCCAATTTTGTCAGTGTATATTTCTGCTAAACAATGCATTTGTGAAAAAAAAGATACCTTGTCCACAACTATTTTTTCATCTGTGCTCTTTCCTATTACCAAATTCCAATCCTCCTCTACAAGCAAATTTATATCTACATCAAGGAACTAATTAATTTGTTTTCTCTCATCATACAGTATCTCAGTCTCATATCATGTGTGGAGCTACAGGGATGCACTGAAAGGTAATGCCTCCCAAATTGTTATGTGAAAACTCTTACAGCTTTTAAAGTAAATCAAATGTTATTAACATTCTACATACTTGTTCTTCATGTCTACACATTTGTAGCCCTCTGCTGCTAACAGGCTCTGAATTGTAGCATGTAACATGGTGGTGTGTAATGTAACTATGCCAGTGCATGAGAAACAGCATGCCATACATAATTGTGTTTAAAATTTGAAGACTTCGTCCACAACTTACAGCACTCTCTTCTTCAGCATGACAATGCCAGACCAGACCCAAGTGCTGCAACGTCTACAACAATGTGATGCCTTGGATTTGCTATCATCGATCGGCCTTCATACAGTCCCAACTGGGCCACATGTGATTTTTATCTGTTTCTAAAACTTAAAGAATATCTTCAAGGACTTTACTTTGCTGGAGATGAAGTGATGCAAGGAGAGGTGAGATTGTGGCTTCATCAACAAGTTCAAACATCCTACAGTGACAGAATCAACAAACCGGTTTCTCGCTGGGAGAAATGTGTTCATCACCAGCGTAATGACTGAGTCTTGGAGGGTTACCAGAAAAAAAAAAAGAAAATCATCTAAGTATGAATATTAGCTGTAAGCCTTGTAACTTAGGGAGAAAACGTACAGTGCAAGCTACATTCATCAGTACATTAAGAGGCCATATGCACTGATGAACTGCTTATTACAAATAGCAGATAAAAAACAATGAATTCATAGCCCATCTGTAAGCAAACAGCCCCAAATGCCACATACAGAGACAGATTTCAAGAGTTCCAGATTGAGCAGCCTCGGATGACCAATAGCCTACAGCAAATCCTACACACAGGGTGACAATTACTGAACTACATGAAAAAAAACAATGTAAATTAGTTACAAACTACACTGTACAACACTTTATTGAACATGTTAATGTCACTACAGATATTCAGATATAGGTTATGACACGGTCAATACACCTTCCGTCATTGGCGATGATGTAGAGCAGACGAATACAGAAGTTCTGCATGATCTGCTGAAGTGTGGACCATTGATGCTGTCAATGACCTGAATGGCTGTTTTCAGCTGAGCAATGGTTATGGGGTTATTGCTCTACACGTTGTCTTTAATATATTCCCACAAAAAGGAATCACGTGTTTAGATACAGGGAATATGGCGCCCAATCAAGGCTCATGCCAGTGGCCTCTGGGTATCCCAGAGCCAGAATGCGGTCCGCAAAGTGCTCCTCCAGGATATCAAAGACTCTCCTGCTTTGATGGTCAAGCTCCGTCTTGCATGAACCACATCTTGTCGAAATCACGGTCACTTTGGATAATGGAAATGAGATAATCTTCCAAAACCATGTACTGTTTGGTAGTCACCATGCCATCAAGGAATATCACACCAATTATTCCATGACTGGACAATGCACCCCACACAGTCACCCATTGAGGGTCAAGAGACTTCTTGATCACAAAATGCAGATTCTCAGTCCACCAAATGCGCCAATTTTGCTTATTGACGAACCCATCCAAATTAAAGTGGGGTTCGTTGCTAATTCCCATAATGCCCTGTGGCCAATGTATCAGTTTGAATGTCATAGTGCAAACTATTCAGAAGTTATGACAATTTTATTTCATATAGTTCAGTAATTGTCACCCTGTAAGTGGGCCTTTCTTCAGTTAAGCTTGTACTCTAAGAAGGCCTTCTAAAGCTTACCTGCACCTCTGGAATAGGGTTATTGGTTTTCATTGTGCGTATTTCTACATGAACCTACATCTGTATGTCACTTTTATTATACCAGTACTTGAACCTAAGGGTTCAATTAGAACAGAATCTGATACCTCCTTGGTTTGTGTTCTCCAGTCCCATATGTTACTGTGTATACCCAAATCTCAAAAAAAAAAAAAAAAAAAAAAAAAAAAAAAAAAAAAAAAAAACCCTACGACCAGGGTGGCCATATGTTATGGTAATTTATTGGAGAATCTAATAAGCCTCATCTAGGTTTTACACAGACTTAAGTTACAAACTAATGTCTGTACAATAAAAAAGCAGGAAACCCTGAGTTTCATTTCCCTATCACCAACCTATCTACCTTCTTTGCTTAACACCCAAGCCTTTCTGTACTGCCTCCAACCACACAGATCTGAAAAACCTCAGCTTGACCTCATCACCATTTGACTCTTGTCTGCAATTGCTCATGTGTCAAGAAATGGATGGCCCCAAATCCCGCTGAGTGTCAGCATCTATGAAAGTATGCTGTGATCAATGTCAGGTTATGACAATGCAGCATTTCTATACAGCGCCAGCAGTGGCTGCACGGTCCGCAGCTCGTGGTCTTGCGGTAGCATTCTCACTTCCCGCGCAGGGGGTCCCGGGTTCGATTCCCGGCGGGGTCAGGGATTTTCTCTGCCTCGTGATGACTGGGTGTTGTGTGTTCTTCATCATCATTTCATCCCCATCGACTTGCTTGTCGCCGAAGTGGCGTCAAATCAAAAGAATTGCACCACGCTAACGGTCTACCCGACGGGAGGCCCTAGTCACACGGCATTTACATTTTAGTGGCTGCACGAAGCAAGTATGCCGCCGTCTCCTGCAGCTAGTGCCTCGGCTAGCAAATATGAACATGTAGGGCTGCTGCCAGCGAGGTCTCGTCGATTTGCATCTTCTTCACGGTACACAAATGTTCTCGAGTCAGATCATCTCCATGCCAGTGTGCATTCCGTTGACAGTGATATGACTCTGTACTTGGATCATTAATAGTTGTGTTAATGTTTCTCTAACCTTGTCATTGTCCAGTCTGCAGTTATGAGCTGACTTAATTATTATGTATGTATTGGTTGTCAATAGAGCATGCATACAGCAGTTATCACAATAAGGTAGTTTATTCGGGGCATGTATTTCATGAGTGAAATGGATCCAGCATTGGTTCAATTACTACAATAACAGTGGCAACAGCTTGAGCAACAACAGCAGCAGTTGGGCTTCTTTCATCCATTATTTACAAACACGCTGGGAGCTGCAGTCCCCCTTTTTCCACCATTCCCAGAAGCAAAGGAAGACTGGGACACATACTTAGGGTATCTACAGTAGCATTTCAAGTAGAGGATCCATAATAGGAAAAACCATTTTTCTTGTCATGGATTGTGCCTGAAATGTTTCACTTGCTTCAGAAACTTGCCCCATTGAAAGACCCATCAGTGTTGTCACTTTCTGAAATGTGTGACTTGCTTAGTGCTTATTATCTTAAGAAAACCCACATGGTGGTTTCATTGCCAAACACTCCCACCCTGATTCTCTGATTCATGATGATGTCATTCATTCTGCTCCAAACAAGGGGTCTGTTATGAGGGTATACATTTTGAATATCCAACAGTTGAGGGGGTTCTGGCTATAGCTAAAGCTTTAGAAGTGTCACAAGATGAGTCTAAACAGTTTGAGGTTGACATGGATGTTTCATCAGTGCTTCTGTTGGCACAACATTGGCAGCATTCCCAGACAGCCTCAATTTGTTCCTTTAATTTATTCAGGCCACAATCAGATGTTGCCGTTTTTCACTGTGGTTTCTCATCATTTCCTGACTGATTGCATGTACACTCCCACAACCGCTGCCCACATAGGCATGCCATGTGTGCCACTTGCCGTAAAAGAAGCCATGTGGCCGTGTTCTGTTGTAGCTCCCCATGTAGCTGGGCTTTGGACGCAGATGTGGAGTTCACTGAAGTGCATAGTATTACACAAGTCCATGGCTGTGAGCTTGACGTGCCCAGCACGATTTACATTATGCTGTTGAAACAGCAACAACCATTCCATTTCGTGGTCAACACAAAGTCCCCTGTGTCCCTTGTGAACCTGGAAACATATAAACATCTGGGTCTACCTGCACTCTTCTCCACAAATCTTCATTTGGTCAATTATGGAAACCAATTCACACCTGTTCACAGAGAGTTCATGATCGGTGCTGAGTATCAACTCGTTATGAGAGTAATCCTGTTTTTGGTAGTAGACAGTGCGACGTCGGAAACAATTTTTGGTCTCAATGCAGTCACAGATTTTGGGTTTCAAATTCAAAATGCATTCCATCTTGTTTCTGACTCTGTTTTGTTCCAGGAACTGGATGACCTATGCTGTGAGTTTGGTCTCTTGTTTCCACCATGTTTGGGGGTGGCAAAGGATTTTGAAGCATACATCCCCCTCAAACTGACAGTTGTATTTAAATCTTGACATGTTCGGCCTCTCCCCTTCACCCTGAGATCAGCAGTCAAGGAGGAATTTTACAGGTTGCACAGCCTGGGTATCATTTAACAGGTTCCCTTTAGTTAATGGCTATCATTCACAAATCTTCAGGGGACTTCATTTGGGTGGAGATTTCAAATCCACCATTAATGCTCAGTCATTGGTGGATTCTTATCTGATTTTGCAGGTGACCAACTCCTTGTGAAACAGGCAGGTGACAAATATTTTCTCAAAACCTGATGTGGCAGAGGCGTATTTACAGCTTTTCTGGATTCCACTTCAATAGTTTATGGTTATCAATACCCTGTTTGGGTTATACTGTTACTCACACTTGCCTCTTGGCATTGAGAGTGCCACTGCTATTTTTCAGAGACTCTTAGAACAGTTAATATGCGACATCCCCTATTGTGAAAACTATCTAGATGACATTACTGTCACATGGTCCCCATGGCAGGAACATCTTGATAAACTTTGGACTCTTTTTCACTTAATTGTATGAGGCAGGCCTCAAGTGCAACCTGCAGAAGTTAAAGTTTTTTTTCAGGCAGAATTAGAATACGTGGGCTTTTTTTCGAAGGATGATGTCCACCCTACGCAGCATCATCTATTGGCTACTGCCAACCTTCCTAAGCTGCAAAACCTGAACCAACTCCAAGTATTTTTGAAAAAAAAAAACTCAGTTATTATTCAAAATTTATTCCCAGTGTGGCAGATGTCATTCATTCCTTTAACAACTTGCAGAAGAAAGGTGTTCCTTTTGTTTGGTCAGTGGACTGTGACAAGGCATTCGCCCACATCAAGTCATTGCTAATGTGTTTCCTTGGTACCTTTACATTGAGTAAACAGCTGGTTCTTGGCACAATGCATCTCAGCACAGACGTTTTATCTCACATGGAAGCTGATGCATATCAATAACCTCTGGCATATGCCTCAAAGATGTTGACAGGGGTTCAATGCAATTAATTGCAAATAGAAAAGGAAGCGTGGTCCGCATTTTCCACATTTCACTTTATGGAAACAATTTCCATTTCATCGCTGACCATAAACTGCTAGTGGCATTGTTCCACCCTCGTTCTTGGCTTCCTGACAGGACTGCACAAAGACTACAGCGGTGGGCTTTATTTTTGAGTACGTATCAGTACAAGATTCATTATTGTTCCACTGCTTGTCATGCCAGTGCAGATGTACTGTTAAGCTAACCTGATGGTCCTGGCCCAGCATTTGACAAACAGATGTTGTTTGTTTCCAAATTGACGATTATGTGCACCAAGTTTTGTTTGGGCTCCCAGTCACAGCAAACTGCATAGGAAAAGCCCCTCAGCAAGATCTAGTGCTCTGTCAGGTGTCGCAAGGTAGGCCCGATTGGCTGCCTGCTAATGAGTTGGCCCACTCTGTGATTTTCTTCCTTCTTTGATATCAGTTGGCAGTGGGTATTGGAACACTCCTCCTTAGTACAGATTTGGATGAAGCCTGTTTCGTCATATTACCAGTCCTGTGGTCCCAGATTCTGGCACTTCTTCACTGTGGCCACTGGGACATAATCCGGATGACAATGCTAGTGGGGCATTTTGTTTATTGGTCTGGCATTGATTCAGTGATTGAGAAGCTTATCCATGGGTGCAAACAGTGTGCCAAGCAAGAGGCAGCCCATGAACATTTGCTCCATAAGTCCACTCACAATCTGGTGTGGGACCACCTCCATATTGATTTTGCAGGTCCTTTTTGTCATTCCATGTGATTGGTAGTGGTGGATGCATTATCAGATTACCCTTACACCATGTGCATGCACTCTACTTCGGCAGACACTAATGCAGATTTTTGTAATTGAAGGATTACCACAGATAATAGCCCACAGTGTTTTCTACATCTGGAATGGTATTACTCACCACATGTCCACCCCATTTCACCCCCAATCGAATAGTGAGGCAGAATGCATGGTGCATACATTTAAGAAGCAATTGGCAAAGTGCTTGGCAGACTTGTCTACCTATATGGTGTTGCCTCTGTTCCTAAGCACATACAGGACCACCCCACTGAATAGCTTCAGCCCAGCAGTGGTTCTACACAGCCGACAATCCCAGTCACACCTGCTCTATCGTCCACCACAGCCTGTGGCATGGCCAGCCCCTTCACAATATGCTGTGGGCAATCCAATCTGAGTGCATACCTTCAGTCAGCAAACGGTGGGGCATCACTATCTTGCCATCCGAATCAGTTACGTGTTCAGAGGGTTAACAACCTGCCACAGCTGCAGCAGACACTGTCAGAGGACCTCCCTGCAGACACTACTGCCTTCCAGGGGTCAGACATCATGGAAGCTCCTGTATGTGCTGGTGGGCATTGACAATGTCGAGATGGAGCTGCTGCTTGCCCCGGACCCTTAACTGATGTCTGACAGTGGCTGCCCACACACTGTACACTAATTGGAGCTCTGGGCAGATATTCCCCTGTCGTCACTGCCTCCATCTCTTGTTGCCACATGGTCCACAGAGCCTCCATGTGCGGGGTCATCACCATGGCCGGTGCACCATCATCTGTCCATTTCTGTGTATACACCCCTCCAGGTCAGAGACAGCAGACAGCCAATCCCCATGAGGACATGTCTTCCTTTTTAATGTGCAGAAGAGGGGAGGGATGTGGTGGAGTGCCTGTGCAATCTACCATCACAGCATTTGTATCTAGCACCAGCGTGGCCAAGCGAAACAAGTACACAACCATTGCCTCTGGCTGGTAAATAACAAATATGTTGGGCTGCTGTAGTGGGGCCTCATCCACTTGCATCTTTTCCACTTTATGCAAATGTTCTTGAGTTAGACCAGCTGTGCACCAGCGTGCATTTAGTTGCAAGTGATGGGAGTCTGTACTCAGATCATAACCTTGTCATTATTCAGTGTGTAGTTATCAGTCAACCTAATTTTTGTGTATGTAGTGGTTGTTGACAAAGAGTGCTGATACAGCACAGGTTTAGATTCCTGACTGAGTATATTTACTAACTGGTAAGGTGCCTTAGAGTTTGAAAGACAGAATTTTCTCTTAGAATTAGTAATGCTTGTCTAAGGACAAATCGGCTTGAGCTTTTGAGGTAGATCATGTACAATGAACAGGCAGAGCAGTTTTCTGTAGTTTACAGCAAGAGAGAAGCAAAAAAGAAAAGCAAGTCACCGTCCTGTGTCACAGAATTGAGAGACCACAATAAGCAACCTGAGAGAATGCCTTTCACAGCAGTTATGACACTCAAGGTCAGGGCCACCAACACTTGAATCAGCAGCATGTGTGCTGACTGCACTGAATTCCAACAATAAGTTGCACAAGATGCCAATACTGCACCACTGCCTGACAGACAAAAATGGTAAGTGAATCATAATGTAGCACAGAAACACCTAATATGCCTCTGGAAGGTAGTGGGGTCCTCACATTGCAACTTGGGCAGAGGTGAAGGGAATTTTATTGGAGAATTATGAGTCAAAACTGTCTTTGACCTACCATGTGTGTTTATTATTCTCTAGTAGGCAGAAAAGGGCTGAAAGTATGGCTGAATGAGCGAGTCGCTTTGACACATTGCAGTGCAATTTCAAAAGGCTGTCCAGGGAGTGATGAGGGAATCAGATGTTCTGGGGAGCCATGCTGTAAATAGTAAGCTGGTGCAACCAGCATACAAGCATCTATCATCTCGTGTAAAGAAAAGTTCGGTGAATCCAGTCACCCGAGAGACTACTGTTCCAGATGTAAGACAGGAGGCCATCATGCGAGGAATTGGACTACGAAGATACATGGCAGAGAAATAGAAGTCATGCAGCTGTATTGTGGTGGAGCAGAGAAAGAGACAACACATCCTCCAACACAGCCGAGAAGGATAAAGGAAATTCTATGCAGAGGTAATCACGGGGAAATTGGAGGCATGCAACTGATGGTGTGTCATCATTGTGATCTTCAAGGGCATCAAAGGCCGTGTGATAAAGTGAGACCCATGATATGTTACATTTGTAAAGAACCAGGACACTTAGCCTGACAGTATAATGCTGATCCCTGACTAGCAAACACAAAGACTCAGAAACCAGGAAATGAAAGAATGGCAAAGAGGTACTCAGTACACTGCAAGGGCAGAAATGATTTTGAAAATATAAGATGCCCAGGAAAGCACAGGAACCACAAGTTTCATAGTAGATAGCACTGTTCAAGTTTGCATAATAAAGGAATCAGCAGTGAAGGATACGGTGGTCAGTAACGCCAACGAAAGAATAAAACTTAACAGGACACTAAAGAAGTAATAGACACACATGGAGCCACATGCTGAGGGTAGAAGATGGTGTGTGTGTGTGTGTGTGTGTGTGTGTGTGTGTGTGTGTGTGTAACACAAGTTTCGTATAGTGGAGGACGAGTTAAATATATGGTATGAAGCGGGTCAAGGACACATCGGTAAGGTTACAGACAGAGCAGGAGTGGGAGATAGAGCCACGAAGAGAAGAGCAGTGTCCTATAGAATGGGCATTAGGTAGCTAAGAGAAACAGGTTGGAAGGGCAAATGTGACACGAAAGCTAACAGTACGATTAAAGGTAGGATTGGACCTACAGCTGAGAGAGAAGTAAAGCCTCCACAGTGAGGAATCACAAGAAATAAGAAGTGATAAACACCACGTCAAAGAGACACATGGAACAAAGATAAGCAGCAGATGGAAGGGAAAGCGTCCGTGTGAAGTTATATGCATAGGCCCAAGAGAAGAAAAGATTTCAAGGTTAATGTGTAGAACACAGCTCTTACCGAAAGAATAATGCAGAACCAGCAGCTGTAAATGATCATGTATTTGCCTGCAACCTTGGTGACCATGCAATGAGGCACACGCATCACAAGTATACTGAACACCACAGAGGAAGAAGTTATATTGGGATGTCCCAAGGTGAAGCAGTACCTGTCATGGGAGATGCTGAGGAATGCCACAGATGAGGTATAGTGTAGAGGACCAAGAGATAAGGTCGCAAATTAGCAGATTTAAGAAAGGCTGGAGTGGATCACTTAAACAAAGAAAAAGAAAATGAACAACAAACAGTTATTAGTGAAGAGGAGATATGAGCTGTTCTAAAGCAATTTCACAATTTGCCAATTGGTAGACACCAATAAATTTGCCACACATATGACTGTATTAAAAGGCACAGAACATAAAGAGGTATGAGAAAGACACAGAAGAATACATTCAAAGTTGCAAGAGAAGCTGGAAGAAAAAGATTGTGTAGAATAAGTTGAAGATGCCCTTAGTGTTGACTGAAATATTTGAGCATGTATTTGATCATGATACCAGTACTGACGTAGTTGGACCACTTCAGATAACAGAGAAAGGTAACAGTTACATTCTCACAAAATTTGTTGTAGCAGAGCCTATAGCACAATACTGCAAGTGTTAGTACAGAGAATAATATGCACTTACAGAATACTATCAATATTATTGAGTGACCAAGGAGCAAACTAAACAAGTGTCACCCTAAAAAAGGTTTATCGTTAAATGAAGATCAAGAAGATTCAGTGTTGTGCATACCATCTGCAAATTAACGGAACACTAGAAAGAATGGATCAAATGCTAGCAGAATATCTTCACCATTATATGGGAATGAAGCAGGAAAACTTGAATGAATGGATGGATTTTGGCACTTTTGTTTATAACACCACACCCATCAACTGTGTTCACTCCATTAGAGTTATTTTTCAGGAGAATATGCAACATACTCAGTGTCCTACAGTGGGATCCATCCAAAATGTAACTATGATGATTATGCAATAAGACTAAAGGAAGGAATGCACTAGATGTGTTGGATGGCAAGGAGTTTTTATAAGGAATGTAAGGAGAACAATAATGAATATTATGGTTGAACCCCCAAACACCAAGGAATTCATGGCAGGACACAAGGTATTATTACATGACAAAATTTTAAGAAGAAGGTGGCCAAAGAAATTAACAAGCCCATGGAGAGGACCTTTTTGTGTCGTAAGGACTTGTGAACCAAATGTAGTACCGTACTCTATTTAATGAACAAGATGTTCATGACAGTACCTGTGAATAGATTAAAGGAGTTTATTTAACTTTAGGCAAGTGAGGTTAAGATAAAGTGGAGTTGATGTGTTCTGAAATATAAAGGAGAAAGAATAGGCTAAATACTACTTTAAAATTGATTAGAGAGAGATTAATGTATAGTAATTCAAACATGTGCAGGTGAGGGAGACACTGTGATCAGTCCTCAGACACAGGCCAACCCTCTAGTCTCTTTGACTCTATTGGTCTAACCCTTGCAGCAGTAGCAAACAGAATGAGAGGACAGAGAAGGAAGATATCAGTGAGAAATGTAACAGAAGCTTAGACATGTCAGATGCAGCAGCCAGGAAGTGGAAAGAAGAGTATGTTATGACCATGTGCATGTGAATTGTGATCCAGCTCATGGGAAAATCTCAGAAGAAGTGCAACCCCTAAGTGAAATTATTTCTAACCCCAGTGTTTCATCACAGGATTGCAGATAATGGACGGAGATGATGTGATTTCTTATTGTACATATTTGTGTTACAGGGATGTATTAACTGTATCAGTGGAAAAATCTACTCATGTTTATATGACCCATCCATTTATGTATTTACCAGAGTAACTTCTGTAAGACAGAAGTGGAAAGTTAGTGTGTAAGATTTGAGGACAAATCTCCCAGTAGGGGAGCTGTTATGACCAAATCATGAAAGGCTGCCAGAAAAAAGAAAAATCATTTAAGTATGAGTATCTGCAGTAAGCCTTGTGACTTAGGTAGAGACATACAAGACAAGCTGCTCTCATGAGTTCATTAAGAGGTCATACATGTTAAGAAACCACTGATTTCACACTGTGAATCAGAGGTAAAAAATGATGCAGTCACATCCCATTGATAACCAAACAGTCCTAAGTGCCGTATATATAAGACCTCAAATGCCAAACAAGGCAGATTTCGAGACTTCAAGAGTTCCAGGTTGAGAAGGCTTCCAGATCGAGCAGCCTTCAATGACCAATAGCCTATAGCAAATTCTACATAAGTGAGCATTGTATTCAGTTAAGATGTACAGTAAGGACTTTCAAAGCTTTCATGTACGTACCTCTGGACTGGGGTTATTGGTCTCCATTGTGCATTTGTCTACATGTGACTTTCACTGTGGTGAGTACCTGAATCTTCGGGTTCAATTAAGATCAAGATGATCTGACACGTCCATGGTGTGTGGCATCTAGTACCATACTTTACTGTGTATATCCAAATATCAACAAATTCTAAGGTCAGGGTGGCTTTTTGTTCCAGTAATTTCTTGGAGAGTCCAGTAAGCCTAATCTACCTTTTACACTGATTGCATTTATAAACTAGTGTCTGTACTCTTCTCCATGTCCATTACCATCATGTGAAGAAGCAGGCCTGTAAGCCAAAGAAGTGTCTCATTTCCCTATCTTCACCCTATTTACCTCCTTATCCTAACATCAGAGTATTTCTGTACTGTCTCCAGCCACATAGTCCTGAAAAAATCTCAGCTTGACACTGTCGCCTTTTCTTTTCAAAAATTCTTGTGACTAAAGCCCTTCTGGCTTGTTATTTATTTTATATGTGACATGCCACTTTAAATATTTAAATTCTGATGAAGACACTCTTAGAAGCCTTGAAACCTGCAGTACATACCTTAAGAGCTATGAGTACTTGTTCATCTTCGCTAACTTGAGACATATTTCTTCTACTGAAAAGATGCTCATAGCTTTTAATGAATGCACTTTTTTGCTTTGAGTGGTCACTCATATTATATCCCTGAATATTATGGAATTTATACACTGATTGTGAATTATTTGATGTCAGCTGTATTAAGTAGAGATATACCACCTATTAGTGACACCTGAAAATTTGTGCCGGATCGAGACTCAAACCCGGATATCCTGCTTATCATGAGCAGTCGCCTTAACTACTCGGCTATTCATGCATGCTGCCCAGACCAAGTCAAACCTACATATGTAACACTGTCTACATTCCCTAATCCTTGCAACATTACTTAAAGTACTGCAATAAGGAGAATGAGACTGTGTGTCTGACATTACTATCATCATTTTGCTCATCTACACTAGAAATACTTGTTTTATAATGTCTGCTCCTTCAGATATGCATGCATATTTGAAGGAACAGACATAGCTGACAGTCCACAGCTGTATTAAATATTACAAAATTTATTTGATGATTGTGAATTTTTTGACATCAACTGTATTAGGTAGATATATACTACCTATTATTGACACATGAAAATTTGTGCTGAACTGGGACTTGAACCTGGCTTTCCTGCTTATTGCAAGTGGTTGCCTCAACCATTTTGGCTATCTGTGCATGCTGCCTGGACTGATCCAAATCTACAAGTATCACACTCTCCTAATGCTCATAACATTACTTGGATTCCCCCCAGTATGGAAGATGAGACTACATGTTCAATGTTATCATCATATTTTTGCCCGTCTAGGCTTGAAATACTTCATTTACAATGTCTATCCCTTCAGAAAACAGACAGAAATTGTAAAACAAATATCCTTAAATATTTAGATTCCTCTTAGAAAACCTGTACACTTATACTACTGTGCTGGGACTTGGCTTTGTGTCTATATTGAATATCAACACTGTTTGTAGTATTTCACTCGCATTCCTATTTTGTTATTCATTATTAGACATACTACAGTATGTCTCCTATCTGATTTTGTATTTACAACCCTGTACTCATTTGACTAGAAGTTCTGTTCTGCCTGCTGCCAAACTTCACTAATTCCCACTCATTAATTTGTCTTTGGTATACATACAGGTACAGAATAATTCATCATTGTAATGGAACCAAGCAACACTAGAAAACCATTTAGCATAGCACACATTAAAAATAGTGTATGTAAGTATAACACTGAAACATATGGTATGATTTCCAGTCCATCCAGTGTGGATGGAACAGTTGTCCATCACTTCTCCATGAGTGCGGCTAGTGAAAACTAAAATGAACTGACAAACAATATTGGAATTCAATGTATGACTCACTATATGTGTATTTCCACTTCTGTGGAATACAGGTACCACTGCAAGAGCCACAGTAGACAAGAGTGTGGATCCTCAGATCTTATAAAATCCCTCATTTGACAATAATGGACTGACAAAAGCTGCTTCAAACCTCTTGAACCCATTTGCTGATTGTCAACAGTTCATGTATGGGCTGGTGATATTACATTTGTGCATAAAGTATTTTCTCACATAATACACTTTCACACAGGTTAGCTGATAATAGCAACTACAACAAGCATAAATAAATTATAAAATCACTCAAAAAAATGGCCATAATGAATCAAAATATTAAAAATGTGTGAAGTAATGTGCAACTCATCTGAAATATCTTTCATGCTTCAAAACAAATGTGCTAGGATTTGTGGTTAACCACCACTGAGGGATGGGGAACTGGAGATACACTTTGTTTCAAAAGATTATTGAGATTGGGGAAATATTAGGGCCATGTTGCATATTTATAAGCTACCAGAACAGTTGTATTACTTATCAATAATGCTTCTTAGTGAATACTGTACACAGCAAATCTTGTCTTTAACACATTGTCAGCTGTCTGTGAAAATATCTGTGTCTCTGTCACTTTCTTCATCACTATTTCAAAGTGCAACCTGTATAACAACCTTTTCAAGTCCCTGCTACATTAAACCACCAAAATGTCAATATTTCTCTTAAAAATATTTTTAGTCTAAAGATGTTTTTGCTTGGTCTCCTATAGTTATTTCTTTTAGGCAATTTCAAAGACAAATGTTACATGTTTCTTGCTGATCTGTTTCATTTAATTATGTTCCAAATAACTTTGTTGGATTCAGGCTGTGTTGGAAGGGAGGTAATCAGAGAACAAAAAAATTCACTTCCTTCTCTAATCTGTCCAGGCTTAAGTTATTTGCCCTAACAATTTCTTACAGCTCTCACCTGGCCATGTCTTTTGTCAAAGAGACTGTTCTTGTCAATACAACAGTGTATTTTTCTTGAACTGTGTGATATGTACCATTGTGAAATGAAACAATCCATTAGTATGGAAGATTTTATGTATGTCATTCCTGCAACTGCTTATCATAATTTGTACTGTTTATCACGTAGGCATAGGCATAGGCTTTACATAGAATACTAAGGCCCTCACATTTCTCTTCTGTACATGAGTACATTCTTTCTACTTAGCAATAATTAGACTTCTTGTAGTGTCCATGAACAATGTCTGTGCTATTAGACTGTACCTCCTGCACACATGTGGCTATGTGACTTCTCCACTCCTTGGCTCTTGGCAGGTTGTGTTGCTGCTGCTAGTTCCAGTATTTGCCACTGGGGCCTGCAGTGCAGTGTGATGTAGTGGTTAGCATTTCTGTCTGGTGTGCAGCGGGTTGCCAGTTCAAATCCAATCACCAGCAATTATTTGTTATTTTGTACTTATAATATATGGAAGGTTTTGAAATAGCTTATGGTTGTTATGTTTGTATATTCTATAATATTTAATGTTCGTATAAATAGCTGCACTCTACAGCCAGGAAGTCAGAATTGTTCTGGCTGTGTGTAGGTGTCGATAATAAACGTGTTTCCAGTGCTAAGTGTTGTATTTCTTTGATGACCCTGCCTTCAGACTCAGATTTGATTGTGGTTTCGACATGACATTGTTTGGTGTATATGCTGAGTACTTCAATACATCTGCACCACTATGGCTCCAATCAGCACATCAGGCGTCCAAGCATCCTTCAGTGTTTTCCAGATATACTGTTCAGGACAGAAAGAAAATTCAATAAAAGCACCAAATGCCATAGCTGGGAAGGTTTGAGAATAACGAAGAGTAGTTCAATAGCTGGGACAAATTACAGGTTGAGCTGAAGAAAACATTTGGGGCCAATCCACTTAGCAGAACAACAAATCATGAAATGGGCACAGAGTCATGTTGAAACAACAGTCACACAAAGAATGTTTTGGCCCTCTACAGTATTGTGAATCCAAAAACGACACAAGCTAAAAAAAATCTGATTTGATGAAAGGCATCAAAGAACACACGTACCAAGCTCTTCTGGTAAAGATGTCGCAACAACAGAAGAATTAATTAAGTGGTGCCAGTGCATCAAGAAAATGCAACAGAAAAGAGTTGGATGAAAGAGCTATAATTATCTCTCGAATGCGGTCCCTATGGCAGCTGTGGAAGACCGCCAAGGCCTCGCTTCTCTCATAAGCCAGGTTTTAAGGGAAGACAGACAGTAGTTTATGGCAGCCTGAACTGTCAGAGTGAGTACACAAGAGATATCAGCCATAAATGTTGACCCCCGCCCCCTCAGAGGGTAATACATAATATTGAAGAGCTGTATCACTCTCCACCACCTGTTGAACATGCCATGAAGAATGAACTCTGACTTAAGCCGCCACTGTCAAATGACAATCCAGGGTCCGACCAATGCAGGCACAATCAACTCCTCCACCAAGTAAAACACCCCACATAATAACAGGCATATGGAGGACAGAGGACAACATGCCAGTCTGTTATCACTATGAATGGCCTGGACATGTTGTGCACTACTGCAGAGAAAGAAGGTGAGTTTTTATCGACCTGTGGGCAGACGCCTTCACCATACCCTGGACAAGTTCACCCCCCCCCCCCCCCCCAAACAAAACATAGCCACTCCCTATCACTGTACAGAGGTATCAACTACTCACCAAATTGCCAAATTCAGGAAAACTTAGCAAGGCAACCATCTATGGAAGTGAGGCTCGAAAATATGAAAATCCTCCTTGGACAATAATTATCAATGTGACAAGAAATCTCATCGACATCACCATCGATGGCCAGCCAGTCCACAGAATCCTCGATGGACAATAATTATCAACATGACAAGAAATCTCATCGAGGACACCACCATCAACAGTCAAGCAGTCCCAATGCTATCAGACTCAAGACGCTTCTTTTTCTGTAATGTTGGCTGCTTACTGTCACCAACTAAAGAGGACTATGTTCTGTGATATGAAAGTGATTGTGCTGAATATCAAAAATGGGAAATACATCCTGCCAACAGGAACATGTACTGCAAGAATAACCATCAATGGCAGAACACAGCCCTTTGAATTCATCATTTTGAGCAAAGGTAGTTATGATGTTACAGGACATCTTCCAGATATCACAAGCAGAAACAAACTGTGGGAGATCAGAGCACCAGATTGACAATGTTATTCCAACAGGCACACATTACAAAGATGGCTCTGGGTGGTTGTTTGCCATTCCAGATGTGGTTATCCCACTGACATGAGTGTCAGTCATCAATTAAGATGACTAAAACTATGAAGCTTTTGTTGACTGCAAAAAGCTACTCAAGTTCACAAAAGAAATCTGCTTGCCAGTGACAATCACAAGCTCTGTACATGGCCAAGGAGCACTTCAGACCACTAATCGTCAGAAGCAACCATACACCATCTCGAAAGGCATGTGCATAAGGACGGCTAAACCACCACTCGAAGGGCAGGTTCGTGCCATTGACAACGAATTGTGCTCCACCATCACAACAGACAATGCTGGGAAAGAAGCTACTATCAAACTGCCTGTAGGATCTGACCTGACAGAGGAACAATGTCAGCAAGTAATACACATTCTGTGACAATTTTTGGATGCTTTCAAATCAAGACTGCCAAAAAGGCAGACTAGGTAGCTCATGGTAAAATACTGTATCAGCACTGGGGACTATTCACCAATTAGCTAGTGCTCATAAAGAGTTTCAGCAGCTGAATGATGAATAATACCAGAGGAAGTGGACAAGATACTGCAAGAGGACATCATTGAGTCTTCACAGACTCCTTGGTCCTACCCTGTGGTCCTGGTGATCATGATGTTTCTGCATCGGCTACTGAAAACTTAGCTACTGACAACTTAACCAAATCACGAAAAAAGACATCTGTACAATGCTGCAGACTGACAACACCCTAGACTGGCTGAAAGGACCAAAGTATTTCCCTACTGTGGACATGTATACAGGCTACTGGCACATTGAGGTTGAAAAGGCTGATCAGCAAGACTGCCTTTGTAACTCCTGATGGTCTCTATGGGTTCAAAGTTATGCACTTTGGACTATGTAACATTCCAGGCACCTCCACACATATGATGCACAATCTGCTCCAGTACCTTATATTGTCAACATGTCTTTGCTATCTGGGTGACATTACCGTTTTTTGAAGACATACGAAGAATATCTAAGCTGCCTGACAACCGTGGTGAATGTTTTCATATGTCAAGTCTCCACTTGAATCTGAAAAAGTGGGCCCCTCATTTGCAAGTAATTGATGAATAAGAATTTCACATGGTCCTCTAGAGCCTTAAAAGAAATAGGTTTATGCTGAGTGATGGCATGATGTAATGGTTACGGCACAGTCCTGATGTGGCTAAGGTAATGATTTTGAGTCCCTTCAGGTGCTTTGAAATTTGTATTTTTAAATGTTTTTGAAATTTCTTTGATCATTATTTTGATCAATTAATTGGTTTAAATATGTTTCTTTTAATTATAATCCTTTGTCATGTCAGTTTATATTAAATTGTTTGCTTGCTTTTTTTTTATTCTTTCTTATGAAGTCCACTTTGATGTATGGCTTCAAGGTCATGGTACCCGGGGCCCTAACTTACACTCACACCAGCGTATAGATGGTTTCAAAAAGTATATATCAGCCCAGGAGACCTCTCCTTGTAAAATGACAATATATTTCAGAGTTTTATTTATTCCACATCCAAGAACATCAATTCACTTAGGATCTTTGGAAGGAACTTTAGTATCTCTCTTTTTTGGTTGTTGTTGTCAGAAAATTAGAACAAACAGAACATATTTACATGTTCTGCACATCACTGAGGATCTCCTCATGATGGAATGGAAAGTATATCTAATCTTATGACTTAGAAATGGTACCATAAAAATTTCATAAAAATTGTCTAACATGTGTGATCTGCCTTATATCTCGCTATCTATCCCATTTGTTGTCTTCCTCTGTAAATGTTGTGATGATACTCTTGCACACTGAAAGTAGTTACCCATCAAAGGATATACCTAAGAGTAATAATAATAATTACTAATAGTATAATTATTTAAATAATGCATGTCATTTCAGTTTGGCAAGCTAATCATGGTCTCACAAGATGTCTTTGTACGAACTGCAAAACAAGGATAACTTTCCTAACCACAGAATCTGAAATAAGCTACTGCCCTTAATGTGATGGAAAGGAAAAGTCCTGATTGCCAAGTAATTGTAAAGGATGTGACAGTCCTAATCAACTTTAGGGTGTCAAGTGACTGTAAAAACCTAAGATGAACAGTAATAACAGGTCCAAGAATAGAAAGTAGAAAGAAAGAAAGAAAGAAAGAAAGGACGAGGATCATCAGCCAAGAAATTAGAAATGTAGATTATGATGATTTACTTAAGAATAGGGTACATACCCTATTAATTTCAGTGGCTTAGAAACTGAATAGGTACACAAAACTGTTCATAAATGTCTTCAAAAAGGATGTGAGAAGATATGATAAACCACAAATTAAAAATTATCGACACCGCATTTGATCATTTAGTGGCTGATGGCGCCATAACTAATAAAAAAGAAAGAACTGTGAATACATTTCAAGATTTCTTACAACGTTTGTTCAACTCAAAAGATGAATTACAAAAACATTTAGTTAACAATGAAGGAAATGATAAATTGTTTGAAGTAATGATTAGACTAGGTGACTAGAAACAAACAGAACAGTAAAAATGGCATGGAATGATTCTGGTAGACTAAAAGGGTTTTCAAAAATCTTTGACACTTGAATAGAAAAACTTCAATCGGTGTGTATTATCACTTTTAATCTATGGTGAAATAGTTTTTTTTTATGGTTTTCACATTAAAGGCCAGAGTGTTTCTCAAATGCAGTGTAGCTGAAATAAATCATAAATACAGTAGTTTTCCCTAAGGTGAACAATTTGCTAGGCTGAGCAACAGAAAAGTGGTACTTGCACTGCAGATCGCACAATGACAACTAAAAGCTATAAACTCATTTTACAAATCAACTGAACCTACCAATACCAGATATCGACTTCGTCTCGTAATGTAATGATACTGTGGCATGTGATGTCATATGTGTGCAAATACAAAAAGAACAGAATACTGCTAACATTTCTTGTGTTCGTGTTTGTAATACAGATTGTGGTGACAGATTGATCTGTAGCATAACCCAATGTCAAAGTTAGACTGAGAAACGACAGTTTGGTTGCGAGCAGGCGAAGCCAGTGAATGTGAAAACAAAATCGAGGTTATGGTGACTAGAGAGTTTCATTGCTTTATGTTTGACTGGATAGGAACCTCTTGCTACAGTGAAGGCCAAGTCTCTCTCTCTCTCTCTCTCTCGTTGGCTATGTGGAAAATAATTAAATGTTTCAGTACAATTACGGGGGGGGGGGGGGGGGGGGGGATTAATTATTTCCAAAGAGAAGATAAATTCTGCTTGTTAGTGATAGGAAACTATGTACACATTTAAAAAATACCATACCAGGCATATAGGACTACTCTCATGAAGAAAACATTCGAAGAACATTATACAGTCATAAAATTTCACACCACTCCCTTGTTTGCAAGAGAAGAACATTTATAAGTAAGTTGATCACCAGTAGACCACTGATGTGGTTTGGATTTAAATGGCTTCCACAAATTGTTAGTTACATGGCACCTTCACCAAAGCACTATTCACTGGGTGCACTTGTTGTTGGGATGCATAAAAATACATCTTGCAACTGCACCGAGCCGTGATAGATTCTTTTCATGTCTGCTCCACCACTTGGACATCATCATCATCTCCTCTGGGAAGCATCAAAATATAGAGATGTATTTCAACTTCTTACTCTTCTACTCATTGAAACACTCTTTCTTTCTGGAGGGCAATGATACTGCAATTGAAGGACCTATGTTAATGAATGAAACACACACACACACACACACACACACACACACACACACAGAGAGAGAGAGAGAGAGAGAGAGAGAGAGAGAGAGAGAGAGAGAGAGAGAGAGAGAGAGAGAGAGAGAACTGATGTGGAGCCCTAGAAGGCTTACTCTGAAATAAAAAGTGTTTTACACTGGTGGAATACTATCCGAATTACAATGTTTCCATTTGTATATAAGAAACAATGCACTAACTCAACAGAAACAAATGTATTAAGGATTGCATATTGTACCTGCATATCTTGCACGCAGCTAGGAATTTCACATTTTTCATTTACGTCAGGCATACTAAGATCACAATAAGATGGCGACAGAAGTAACAACTTTACATATGGAAATAATGACAACTTTCGCAAGTGGAAAAGTCAGGGCTCAATTTTTAAACCATTGTACCTCATGGTGAAAAATACATATCTGTTAGTATATGTCAGTTAGACTAAGTAGTTACAAATCTATCTTTGCATTATATTATGAAACTGTACTAGTTATTGCAGAAACTGTCTTTCACACTACAGATTTGTGGAAGCTTGTGAAACCAAAAAAGAACTAATTGGCTGGCAGGCTGTTTTTTCACTTTCTAATTCATCTGTGGCCTCTTTTCAGGAAAACCATAACTCTTCCTGCAAGCTAATTTATCATATCTGTGAGTGGAATTATTTCTGTCAGTACAGCAGTGGCTTCATTATACTGAGTATGCAAATACAAACATAGTATAAAAGTTGTTTCAGCAAGCACTGACCGCTTGGTTTAGATATGAATTCAAAGGACAGAGGTCACTTTTCTTCACATACTGTACAACACACTTTGCAGTATTTATTGTTACTGCAATGTTCAGGGCGCAATTTAACAAGAAGTTTTTTCATCAAAAGTGTGACTAAGTACAGTGGTAATTCAATGAGCAGCACAAGGAAGCCAGTCATGATTTTTCAAAGCTTTTGTTATATTGACACTTAGCCCAATGACAAAACAAAATTATGCAAAATGTCTGACAACATTTTACAGTCCACCATCTGTTGTTCTACTTCTTTCATAATATTCACTTTGATTTTCCTAACACCACAGAATTTAGAGGTAAATAAAACAATATTCACATGGGACCAGTCTGTGACTGTGAATCAGTCCATGTATCAACTGTGCTTTATTTATAGCTCCTGTAGTACAGAAGGCATTATGCTGTTTCGAATTGCAGTAGTCTGTTTCTTGGCATGTTTACTTACAGTTGAGGGCGGCATTGCATCTGTAGAGCTGACTTCTCCATAGTGAGCACCTAGATCTGTTAATACTTGGCATAGTTATTTGAAACCTTCACCATACTCAGTATTCTACAGTTTTATACCTTTAGCATGTATTGGAACACACTTTGCTGTAATGAATTCTTGTATTGCTACCGGTATTTCTGAAGGAGATGTCAGTGCGGATTTCTTACAAACTGCGTTTCTTAACATGAATTGTTCCTGACAAGAAACATAATAGAGTTCAACAGGTAATGCACTATTCATACCCAGTAGACTTGCTGTTTTCATCTACAACCAACCAAAATTTATTCCACATACCTATTTTTGGACCCTTCTGTTTCTTAAACGAGTACACATAGGTTTCAGTCCTATTTTGCACTGCAACTTGCTTTCTCAGGCTGCATAACCACATACATACACAGCAGCCCGTGCTGGCTGTAGTCGCACGTGGATAGACATGTTCAAAACTTCCATGCTCTGCAACAATAACTGGTGCAGGTAGCACATTGTGTGCTTGCTTACTAGGTCACGCAGGACTCCAGTGATGACAGACTGATCTGTAGTGTAGTCTGAGTCTTAGGTTACATTGAAAGGTGACAGTTTGCCTGTGAATTGAGAAAGCAGTATCATATACTTCATTTAAACCCATTTTCCAGCCGGTATTATTATATACTAAACTCCGTCTGAACAGGCCTTGACAGCCCAACAGTACCAACTGACCGCCATATCATCCTTGGCCCTAAGGCATCACTGGATGCTGATATGGAGGGGCATGTGTCAGCACACCACATTCTTGGCTGAAGTCAGTTTAAGAGACTGCAGCTGCTACTTCTCAACGAGTAGCTCCTCAACTTGCCTTGCACCCTGCTTGCCAACAGCACTCAGCAGACCCGGACGGTCGCCCATCCAAGTGCTAGTACGAGTTATGTACTAATCACTAATTAGTCACATGATAAATGAATAAAACATTGTATTAGTCATTCAACACTGATTTCCTGTAAATTTATGATCATTCTGGAATATGTTAAGGGCAGCTGAAAATGAAAATAAAATAAAGAAACACATGGGAGAGACTACTCACAAAATTAACTGTCACATACCAGCACGGGTCCAGTTCACTGATATGGGGTTGGTATGGCATCTGTGGCACAATCAGGACATTAACGACCCTGTGGGTATTTGATTACCTTAATTAACCTTTAAACAGAGATGAGAGGGAGTAGAATCTCCTTGGCAGATTAAAATTGTGTAGGTACACGTCACAATAACTTTTACTAGGTGATGGAAGCAAGAGGGAATTTGGCATCATTGGTCTGCCAAAGCCGTAAGTTCTCCTCTAAGCCAGTTTATTGAACTATTAATAAAAAGACATGTGAGATGTCCAACCCTTTGCCCCTTACCTATGTACACTGTTTTATATAACTGCCTACAGACTCAGTAGAACCTTGTTTCCGTGTTTTAACGCCCTCTGTCAGCAGCAAGTGCATTTCTAGCACTTGTTCCGTTCACTTCATAATCACTAGCACATTGGTTTAACTCACAAATTAATCAATGAACCCTTGTCCTATCTTCCACGAGATAAGCATCAAACTATGACTTGTTCCATTAACAACTGAAATTCTACATAATAACAGAGACACAGGCTCTCTCTCTTCAGTACTATTCAATGAAAAGGTAGGGTTTCTACTTAACACACTGGTGAATTCGCTTCCACTAGAGTATCACAGTCTTCTCATAGTCAAGGTCTTTTTTGTCCCATTAGCAGCAGCCACCATCCTCTCAATGCTGCTGGGTGCTGCGCCTACTTGTGCACTCTTCAATTTATCTGATGACTTTGCCTTACACTGCTCATGGATACTTATATATATTCATTTTGAAGGCCTTCCCTGCTTGGACACAGTACCTTGTATCTGCTTTCCCTAGCTTATTTTTCTGTCTACCAGCATATTCCATTACTATGGACCTACATTGGTTTCCTTCTGTGGTGTAGAGATCTAGAGAGGAATATTCCTAATCACCATACAAGGTCTGGGAGATATAATGTCTGTGGCCTATCCAGTGTTTACCCGGTCATGCTATTTCGATCTTGTCACACTTTCCCTTCCATGCCCTCATTCAGCTACGAGATGAGTGTGAGGTGCTTCCTGAGAAGTACTGGTTGAACCTTTACAATATGCTTTGTTGGTCAAAACCATCTCCTTTTGATAATCAAATAGTTTGGGGGTTTGACTATATATTTTACTCAATATTTGTCATCACAGTCTACGACATATTGTAGCTTAAATGAAACAGAACAGATTGCTGCTCGCCACATAGAGGAGGCATTAAGTGAGAGACAGGCACATTTAAAAACAGATTAAGCTATCAAAGTCCTCCTCCAGTCCCATACATCCTTCCACTACCACCTACGCTAGTACTGTCGCAGGACTACTACCCTATCAAAGACAGGGCCATTTGGGAAAACAGCTATATGGTCTACCAACTTGGCTGCAGCAACTCTGTGGTGTTCTGCATGCCACTGACCACTAACAAGCTGTTTGTCTGCATGAATGGTCACAGTAAAATTGCAGCCAAGAGAAACATAGACCACCCAGTTGCCAGTTGCTGAAAATGTTGTGCAATGCAGTGTCCTTGCCTTCAACAACTTCTTCACAGTTCATGACATCTGGATTTTTCCCACCACTGAACCCACTTTTCTGAACTGTTCAAGTGGAAACTTTCACTGCAGCACGTCATTCCTGTAACACCTGGCCTCCACATGCCTCTATGCCCTTCCCAGCTCCTACAGCAGTCTCAAAAAAACACATCTTCTGTCGCCAACTCAGTGCACTTGTAAGTCCTCCCTCCCCCGCTCCCTCAAGGATAGCCTCTTAATGCTACACCTCGCAGCCCACCATTTTGTCCCTGCCACGTCTCTTCCCTTTCGAACAGCACTACAGCATCTTCCCCCATCCTTCTTCTGTACCTCCACTACTTAACCCTAGCCAAAATTGCTACTCACTGCTGTTGGGCCTCAAGGCCCCCCCCCCCCCCAAAAAAAGTGTGTGTGTGTGTGTGTGTGTGTGTGTGTGTGTGTGTGTGTGTGTGTATTTCGCAAATCTGAATGATGACTCTGTCTGACAGCTTAGTCTCCTTTTAAATGTGCATATTTGCCACTGAGTGTCTTCTCAGTGTGGTAAGTAGCAATTTATCCTAATTCATATTGTTGTTATTCCATCCCAGATTTTCCACTGTTAAATGGCACAGAATTTGATTAAATGATCATAGCACTTTTCAAGCTGTACCATTACCTTTGGCAATTTAGGGGTTATCAGAAAGTGATTAAATTACACCAAAATATGCAAATGTACTTTGGATACAGTATTTAACAACAAATTTATTACTTACTCTATACACTCAACGACTGATGGTCATACTTACGAGCTTCACACATCTTCAATAAAAAAGTTGTTGCTCTGATTAAAGAAAAACATCACCACCATAGGGTTCCCATGCAATTTGTATTTCAAAAGTTCATCATGCTTCTAATCAGATCAGTGCATTATAAAAAATAAGCTATACTTTTCAACGTTCATTTTGTACCAGTCTGCCACAGTGTTATGTTTATCAAAACATCTAATGCACTAAGAATTCATTCCAGGTACACGGAACAAAAACTCCCCATCATCACTGTCGTAATGAGAATCACCTATCTTGTATGTTCCTGGCAATTCGCTCTTATTTTTGTGTTGTTGGTCTTGATGTGGCTCCTTCTTCGGTTTTGTTGCATTCAGTCTTCCAGTGTCTGCAATCTTGTCACCTCCACGACGTAATTGTTTTGGTGGAAGTGTACCAGGATTCAATGCTGAAAGTGAATCTGAAATAATGAATTGAAAATGTTTGTGTATTTTTGATCAAACATACTTTTCAATAAAAGTGAAATGTTGACTTGAACATAACAGAGCTAGATATATGCAATTGCTATTAGCACTGGAGAAAATTACACTTAACTGCTAGGATAAAGAAATACAGCTAAAATGTCTCAAAAAAATCAAATTATACTCTAACAGTCACCTGAGTTACAAGACCACATCACAAAATGTAAGGAGGGGGAAGAGACATTCAAACTAGCTGCAAGGGTGCAGATGTAGTGCTGTGAAATGAAGGGACAGTTAACACTTGCAAGAAACTCTACACTTAATTTAAGAAAAAAAGATGTTCAGAGTCAAGGCATCAGCACGATAAACAAATGTAGTTTATCAAGTGGCATCTTTTTTGCCCCCATCACCAACAGTGGTTGTGAAGTGTGGATCCTGGAGGGGGGAATAAACGAATAAATAAAATAGAAATTGATGGCATTCCTTTGTGGTAAGTGGGATAGCATTGCCCCAAATACCTGTAGTGTGTAGTGAAGAAAGCAAAGAGGACATCAGGACCTTCTGAATATTTCCCAGATGTCATAGAAAATGCAGTGTGATGTCTTATTTGTTCCTGCTATTAGTTTTGAAAGTAGAAATACAACTTATAGGATACACTATTTGAACAATGAAATCTTTCAAGGCAGTCGTAGCTCTTTTCCTTTGTAGGTTACTAATGCGAGTATGAATAATAGCAGTATGTTGTCATTTGCTGCAGATGATTTTTTTTTTTTTTAGATGTCTGTTACAAACAAAATCTTTTGTGTTGCAATAAGTATAGTATTTATAAGCCTTATGAATTTACTTCCTTACTTAGGTAATTTTGTTTTATCGTAATGTACACTAAGTATAAAATGTATTTTTGACACAGAGTTTTCAAAATTGGAGCTTTTTTTTTTTTTTTTTTTTTTTGAAGACACATCAGTGTGTTAACACTACATGTGCTGCAGATTGTAGCTGCTGCAGTCTTTCTTTTACACACGAACTACGCTAAATAATTTAAAATGACATAGTTTATCAAATAAAACAAAAGAAAAAAAAGCCTATGGTCATTTTCTCAGGCTTACGTGAACTGAATGTATCTTAAAATTTAGAAATATATTTTAAAATGAAGGCAAGTTGATGATGAACCGAAAACACAAAAATAGATTCTATCAATTTTGATGACTGCATTGTCAATACTTTACCCTAGGCTTCTGGATGTGGCTTCATAATCACTTTTGCTTTAGGAGACTACAATGTATTTCAAACTTTCAATGAATGTATTTAGCTGTTCGTGGCAGTATGCTTAGTATCACTGTCCTGGTGGAAGAGAGAACTGTTTTCACCTACACCCATACTCTGCAAGCCACTGTTGAGTGTGCTGTATACCACTGTTTCAAATCCAAACCTTAACTGCCACATGTGACTCTTTTCCACACTTACAGCCACGTTTGAGGCTGAGCTACCTACTGTTTGAGACGTGTAAAGTCTATACAGGGCTTAACCCTATACTTGCAATCCTAGGGAGTAGTATTTATTCTTAAAGTACATTGATTTGCATACCCAGTCAATAGAGGGCAGCACAGTTCAACATTCTTTGAGAGGCCTTACGAGGTTTGAGAATTTGGATATTTCTCTCACGTACGAAAAGTGCCATCCCTAGTTTGAGCACTATAGTGCTTTACTATGCATGGTTCTTTGGAAGTGACACACCCTTGGCCTCAATCAACATGTGAATGGAGTACTCAGCTACTTACAGAAGAACCTACAGTTTCATATAGACTCGGACCCATGGCGAAACTTAGCATTTTCCACTTTTACACATCATTGGCAAAGAAGAAATAAGCAATAAGGAGCACTGACAGGGGATCACATCTCAATTTTTGGATGTGCATTGTGACACTCACTCACTCAGGTCAAGCCTAGAAGAAAGCCAATACCTCACCAGTTTGAGTTAGCTTCACATTTTTTTTCCCCCTCCTTGTAATATGGCCGTCTTCGATTGACAATTACAATTATTTCCTTTTATAAGTATGAACCATAAAACCATACAGTTTGCTCTTTTAAAATTATTTATTTGTGATGAAGCAGCTTTCGCTTCAATTAAATGCATTTTTCTTTTAATCATTAGTAACAGTTAAAACTGGATTAAGGATTTTGAGGCCAGCAAACTGGAATTCTGTAGTAATGTTGACCTCTTCAACTCACAATACAGAGAGGTTTTATTTCCAATATCAAGTTCATTCCTACTTATTGTACAATTAGACCACAGGCTTGTAGTTTGAAACCAAAGCTGCTGATTATCATTGCTTTTGTGCGGTGACAACATCCATATTTACTGGATAATAAACACTGCAAAACTTTCTAATAGGGTTTTATGGATTATCTCGAAGTGTATACTACTATTTTTCTGAAGCTGATTAAAAGAGAATTTATGATAAAATAGGCTCAGAGCTATTGTAAATAAATTACTGACACCCAGCAATACCTGGAAACAATTAATGAATACTGTGAAATCACAGACATAGTGAAAAGATACACAGATCATGAATAAGCCTTAAGGCAAGGTGGTGATAAAAGGTGTTTTGCAATCAATGATCCTCCTAAAAAAAAAAAAAAAAAAAAAAATAAAAATAAAAAAAAAAATGCTGTCCACCACAAAAAGCCACTTATTATCTGCATTTAAGCTTTATTCCAAACAATTATCAGATGACAGAATGACTGTACTCTAAAACACTTTTTCTTCTTAGTGATGTCATGATCAATGTAATCAGGGACTTTTTACAAACCACAATGTTAATAATTTGTTTGGAGGCTGAACATTCCATTTTTCCTGAAAAGTAAAGTGAAGATTAGTGGTTTTCCTGAAGCTCTCATTCCTTGTGCACAACAGGTAGAAATCTGAGACTGAAGTTATAAGGCAAGCAGCTCAATAGTCCACAATCTTGACATCTGAACTTGCAAGCAGGTTCATATCAGCACACCAGCTAACGCAGAGTGTGAGGTTTCAGTTTTGTTGCAGGTTACCCTTTTGTAAACTGATTTCTTTGACTTCACTGAAGTCCATCAGGCAAGGTAACTGAAGCAGTACCTTGTGAGAGAGATTTTGAAAGAGAATTACTCTTCCCAACTCTTAATTCATGCAGGGTTGCCCAATGCTGGGATTTTATTATGATATTGTATTGCATCTAACCACTTTCCAGCACCTGGTGTCATCTGCTGCTGACATAATGAACTTATAGTGAAATAACCGGTACAAAAAAGTATGCCTTATACATTGTGTGGTAATGGCACGCGATTAGATACCATTTCAACAGTACACAATAACTGAATATCTCAAACAGTTTTCATAACATCTTTATTGTTTACTGCAGAATGTGTGCAGTGGTGACCACTCAATAGATGCAAGTAGTGTAAAGAGCTAGAGAAAACATTTTGAGAGTGGAAATACTGACTCTGAATATTAGGCTTTCACAGGCCACTTCCCTTAGTTACCACACTGTAAGATTTCTATACATGACTTACCACAATAACTAACAGCTGCTTGGGGTGCTAAGCTGAGAGGGGTACCTAGGTGCAAGATTTGTGTACATTAGTAGTGAAAACTGACAACAGCTGAAAATGCATGACAGTAAAGCTAAAGGAGGGGGTATCAACTGATAAGTCACTAGGGTGGAAAAATGATCTCGAACCGGCCCTGTTCACTATCATGGACAAAAATTTGGAAAGAATGAAGTAATGTATTAGCACAAACAGACCAACAGCCATAGGGAGAATTTCGAGTTTCTGTGATGTAGGGCAAAAAAGCTGCTCCAGAAGGATGCTGTTAAGCTATTGTTCAGTAGTATAATGCACAGTTTTAAGTGACACATATTTCATAACAGAACGAAGTAAGAAGTATGGCTTGGGAAATCAGTGTGGTTTCCCTTGCAGTTCAAAAATGGCTCCTTCAGATTACCAGTAACTTGGCTTTGACAAAAATTAGTATGAAGTGAACAATCGCAAAGAAATGACGAGTTGGAATTTAGACATCAAAAACTCCATGTGGCTCCAAGTTTGTTCTAAAAAATGTATTTACAACAGAAAATTGCAGACCAAGTGCATAAAATTTATTTGAAATTTTGTATCAGACTTTTGGTGTTCATCTTCTTTTTTTTTTTCTTACTTTCGAAAAAAACTACAGTGAACTCCCATTTATCCGAAGTGTTTTTATCTAAAATCTACTTTACCTGAACAAATTTTTCCAATTTTCACAGCTCTCATTGGCGCTGTCTGATGCACCTCACAGCTACGCTCTCAGCTAGCTAGACTGACACTTAACAAGTTTCAACTTGTCTGCACTTGGAGCCATGCATTCACTGGTGTTTTTCGGCAGCCTACTGCTAATCAGTGCACTGGCACTTGTCAAAAGTCCGAATGTGGTCAGTGTTGGTTGAAGTTTTAGCATGTTTCTTGTTCATATTGTGTGGTTTCATTCCACTGCAATCTATTGGAACTACCGAAAAGTACAGTATGTACAGTACTACTCAATTCAGTCCGGCGCAACCCTGTCAAAACCGACAATGACAGTGTGGCACCAAACACTTTCCGCCTGTTGTTGGTTCATCAGATGAAGCTGAGCGTTTAACAATTTAACAGTGAATGTACAACACACTGTTGTGTTGCCATGTGGGCTTGGGTAGGACAGGGCAGAGGGGTTAGATGTATCGAGTGTTTTCATTCAATGGCTGCCACAGCCTGGTTTCAAAACTCAAAAGCTTTGTAAATTGCATCTTGAGTGTTGTCAAGTCATGCGTCTGTGTGTTTTCAATTTAATGTTTCACGCTTATGCTACATACTTTAAAATGTCCAGAGACAACAGTGGTGTGGGGAAAAAAGTATAAAATAAAAAGTAAAAAAAATCTGTCGAGCGTCAGTAAAAAAAATGCTGAATGTGACTACATGCGCGAAACAAATAAAAGAATAGGATCTTGTTCGAACAGAAGCTTCACGCTCTGCAGAGAATTGATGCTGGTGAGCCACTTGCAAAAGTTGCTGCAGATTTGAACATTGGTAGGAGTACAATTATTGTGGCACGAAGAAATAAGAGCCAAAGGTGTGCCAATTTCAGGTCATTTACTTCAACAAAAAGCAATGACTTTTTACGAGCCAATTCACAGCAGCAATCATCCGCGGATGAAGCCACTATTGCTGATTTAAGAAGAAACTGCACACAATCATCGACATAGGAGATTATATTGGCAATCAACTGTGATGAAACCGGGATGAATTACAAAATGTTGCCAACAAAAACCCTTGTCTTTAAACAAGAAAAAACAGCATCCGGATATAAAAAAGCAAAGAAAGAGTTACTGTTCTCACATGCAACAATACCACTGGCAATCATAAACTGTGCCTTACTTTAATTGGCAAATCCAAAAAAACCAAGAGCATTTAGATGGCAGCCCGCTGACAAACCTTTGCCATTGTGGCACATGGGTCAGTCTAAGGCATGGATGAACAGTGTCATCTTCAAAGAGTGGTTCCAGGCAAAGTTTGTTCCAGCTGTAGAAAAATATGTGGAGGAAAATGGATTTCCTTGAAAAGCACTACTTCTTGTGGACAAAGCTCCTTCTCACCCAGTTGATCTACAAGATGGGGATATCAAAGTTGTGTTTTTCCCACCAAATGTCATGTCTCTATGTCAACTGATGGACCAAGGTGTTCTTGAGGCGATAAAAAACATTACGGACGCAAGCTGCTGGAATACTTCATCGGTGTGATTGATGCTGAAAAAGATTTTGTACAAGCTCTTAAAAAAATTGATGTTTTAAGTGTCATTAATTGGATTGCTGATGCTTGGGATCTAATTCCTGCAATTTCTCTCATTAGGTCTTGTAAAAAACTCTTACATCATAAGGCAACTCATGAGAGGTGGGAAGAAGGAGGCAAAACCGAAACTCAAGGTGACATGCCAGAAACAGATGAAAATGATGCAATTTTTGTGAGAGAAGCTGGAGAAGCTACCGGGTTGTGCAGACACGAACTTCGAAGACGTTGAGGAGTGGATGGAAAATGACATTTTTTATTTGACAGAGGAAGAAATCATTGAAATTGCGACCAATCAGAAAGCATCAGAAGAATATGTCTCTGATGATGAAGCAGAGAAAAAGATTCCTCACACAGCTGGTTGCGAAGCGATTCAAATTGCCCTGGAGTACATCAGCCAACAGGAGGAGCAGACTTATCCCGGAAGTGTTTGTTTCCAACATTGGAGCTATATTGTCGCAACAAAAGTTTCTCAACCCAAAAACCAAAAAACCATTACAGGCTTTATTACCAAAAAACAAATTCCAATGAAGTGTCCCGGAACTTCAATGTCCATAAGCAAAATTTTTGTTGTTGTTTTTACTTTAAAGTTCCTCTAGTGAAAGTTTTCATTTCTTTGATTAGTAGTTTATTTTGTATTCAAAAGAGTAGGTAATAAAATTATAACTCCTGTTTTTCCTGCTGCCAAAAAAGATGGAATTTTTTCTGTCAGAACACAAAATAAACGAGCTTTGTTACTCAGCATTTAAAAACTGAGTTTTCAATCATACTTTGGCATCTTTTTAACACATCAACACAATTTTTTCAGTCAAAAACACGTAGGTTTATTCACAACCATATCAATAACATTCTACATATCCTACACACATTCTATGAACATATTTGGTGGTATTAATGCAATTCAGGGTGTTTCATGTGTGAAAACAGAGGGACTTTGGTTTATCTGAAATTTTTGTTATCAGAACCGGTCACCGTCCCAATTATTTCAGATAAAAAGATGTTTACTGTATTGCTCATGAGTGTTGGTACAGTTTTTGTGATTTCAAATATCTGTTTGTAAAGTTGGTGCATAAACAATAGTATCCACAATATTTTAAAGAAGTACAGTAGCGAAATCAGGGAAAAAAATCTGTTTGTTGCTGACAACAAAATCAGTTAGTTATTCAAACATTACTTAAACTATGAACTGTGTGTAGGTGACAATACCAGATGAAAATAAAAGTATATACATCATTTACAAATTATTATGACTAAATAAATTGGCTGGGTATTATCCACAAAGTTGAACAGGCTTAACCACCACAAATTGATTGTGCACATTACAAAAAAACAATAGTCTTCAACTTGAAGGAAAATTAGGATTTAATGTCCTGTCGAGTAGTCATTCGTGACATAGAAGCAGCTCAGAATAAGGAAGGTTCAAATGGCTCTGAGCACTATGGGACTTAACTTCTGAGGTCACCAGTCCCCTAGAACTTAGAACTACTTAAACCTAACCAACCTAAGGACATCAGACACATCCATGCCCGAGACAGGATTCGAACCTGAGACTGTAGCGGTCGCGCAGTTCAAGACTGTAGCGCCTAGAACTGCTTGGCCACTCTGGCCAGCAGAATAAGGAAGGATGGAGCAGGAAATTTGCGATGTCGTTTCAAAAGGAACTATCTTGACATTAGACTAAGTGGTTTGGGGGAACTGCAGGAAACAAATCTGGATGGCTGGATGAGGAGTTATTTGAACTTCTGTCCTCCCAAATACAAGTCCAGTGTATTAACCACTGTGACACCCCACTCTCAACCTGAAGGAAGGTTTGTTCTACTGAGGGTGGTTATTAGTTGTGTTTTCCCCTTGTATTCCACCAACCTAATAGCTAACTCATCAAGACAACCCTGAAAAATACTCATTTTAACACTTAATTCAAACCACAATACTAGCTGCCTATTTTAAGACATAGCCTTTTTATGGCAAATTGTTTCCCTAGGTGAGACTGATGTATGTGTATATTCCACAAGCCACTGTACAGTACATTGTGGAGGGTACATCATACCAATGATATCTATTTTAGGTCCTATTTCACTGTTTTAGCGTGTGAGGTGAACAAATGTCTAACTATATTCATCTTTACATGCCTTAATCTTTCTTATCTCATTTTAATGTTTACTAAGTGACATATACAATTGTTACAGCATAATGGTCACACACTCTTCTTCAAATACCAGTTCTCTATAGTTAGCCACGAGTGTTTTGCAAGAACTGCACCATCTTTCCTCCACGGATTTCCATTTCAGTTTCTTGGTGTTATATTTTCGTACATGCTGTATCAACCTGTTACATTAGTAGCAGCATGTCTCTGAAATTATTTGATTTTTGTTATTACATCTGCTTGATAAGGACTTCAAGCACTGGAGCAGGGCTGGGTTCACTCAAAGTCTTGTATGTAATTTCCTTTAAAGATGAACTGCACTTTCTCAAGTCCCTTCCAACCCCTCCAGTTCTCTTCCCTAATACCGATTTTACAAGATTGTACCATTTCAAATTTGGAGTTAACACTACATACTTACACAATGTGACATGCTCAAGATGTTCACCACTATCCTTGTAGTAAAATACTATCAGGTTCTTAATCTTCATTTACAGGTGGTATCTTGTATTTATCCACAGTTCAAGAGTTGCCAATCATTACACCTAGTTGTAACTCTGTCCAGGTCTTCCTGCATTCCATTATGATCGTACTATGATGAGACTTTCTTGTGGGCAACAGCATCATTAATGAACAGTCTACTGATCCTATACAATAAACCATTTATGTATACTGACAACATCATAGGTACTATTATACTATCATGGCTATAGAACTTTTGCAGCTGAGTACAACATACTGGATTCTATTAGCCAAACGGTCCTCAAGTCAGTCACATATTTGTGAAGATACTCCGTATGATCGTATCTTGGCTAGTAGCTGATGTTGTACATGCCTAATACATTTAAAAAATATAAGATGGCACAATCTACCTCTTTGCCTGCATCTCTTGTTAGCAAGATGTGTGTGAATACAGCAAGCTTTGTTTCACTCAAGTGGTTTCTGTTGAATCCATACTAATTGAGAGATGCTCGATTTTCTCCCAGACTGTCATAATGGTCGAGCTAAAAATATACTCTACATTCGAAGGCTCTCACTCAATGCATTTTATATTCGGTCTGTTGAAATAAGTTTATACAGTGCTGGTTTTCTTCTTCTTCTTGCCACCAGAGTGGATGTTTCTGGGGTATAGTGTACACCTGATCTAACCAGAACACCTTCAGAAGTATCCACTGTGTATCGTAGGTCAAAGAATCTACAGCAAATCTCATCACAGAACCAGTGAAGCCTCTGGTTTACACTAATGACTTTGCTCTAGACCAGAGGGCCCAAGTCAGTTCTCAGAACAATGCTGCAAAACAAAAGCTGTGCAGATACCTCATGAGTGAGGCTAGCTGTCTTCACCATGTCACTGGTCTTCAGAAAGAACTGGGAATGGTCTCAAAACTCAGGTGATGGACAGCCTTAGTTCTGATGTAAGGGATGACCTCCAGGTGACTGCAACCTGCACACTCAATTACTGTTCGGTCCTTCCACCTGGTCAACAATTCCTTTAGGAGTACACATCAAGTGGGCATTTTGACTGTTCCCCTTCCATGATCCTTTTCCCCTAAGAGGGGTCACTGTGCATCTAAACTCCCTACCACTACTTTCTTTCCTGTCTGTGGACGACCTGACCATGACAGAGAAGAGACCACTGTCTTATGAGCCAGGGATGTATGACCTGCTGGCTCTGCCTCATAAGTAGTGGGAGCTCACAGCCTTTCAGCATTAACCTCATACAACTTCTTCACGAAACATTGCCACATCTGGGCACGTCCCACCAGCCACCATCAGATGACCAGCTGGCATCAGACTGGGGTTCTCTGTGGTTCACATCACCAAAAAGCTACACTGGTATGTTCGGAGACATCTCCGCAATGGGAGACTATCCTTGCATTCCATCACTAGTGCAACATACAGCAGCCATATGATGGTAGTCAAAGGTGGCCAATGCAGCTTCCAGCTGTTCATGAACAGAAGCCAACTCCCCCATTACAATCTCTCAATGGCCGCAATCCCTAGCCATATCCTCATGTTTACTTAGCCCTTTCAAAGACAAAAATTAGGGGAATTAAGTGTAAGACTACTAGGTTGCGCTTACATGAAGACTCAACCAAGATCAAAATCAAGCTGCTGTCATAAGAGTAAGTAGTGACTGCACAGTACCTGAGGCAGTAATCAATGTTATTTAATGGTTGCTGGATATTAATATTATTACTATTATTATAATCAGGGAACACTTGCATTTATGGTGGCATGTAACTAAACAACTAAGTTAGCTCACTCTACACTAACAATTGCAAAATACGTCAACTATTACAATAAAATTAAAAACTTATAGAAATGGCTAAATAAACAATTACAATTCACTTCTTGGCGGCATGTAAGAAAACAAGTAAACTACATGATGCAAACAAACTAGGCAGTGCTACTACTGCTCCTCACTGCTCTATGACTGAAGCATTACTGATATTTGACAGGTAAATACTATAACCTACACAGACACTACCAAGTCTGAAGTTCATACTACTGTTCATACAATCAATCAACTGAGCTAATGAGTCAGTCTTATGGAACATTAATTCCAGTCAAGGAAATTACTGAAGTTACACTGATCAATAGGACTTCTCTTAAGGTCGAAGTCAGTAGCTATTATTATTAATATTGGTGTGTGCCACCAATTTGTTTTTATAAGTATATGTTGCTCCTCGAACTAACCAAAAAAGACATAAAACAAGAGCATATTTTCCAGTAATTCACACTAACTTACCAGAAGATGGAAGCTGAGCTTTTTCCCTCGACATAAATTTCATTAAATGGGTTTTCAGTTTATCATCTATATCTAGTTTCCCGTCTTCCAACAGCTTCCAGTTTCTTTTTACACTTTCATTGTACTTCAGTATTCTCTCTCTATCTTGTGGACTCCAATTTGCCTTTAGAATTTTCTACTGAAAAAGAAAATAAAAATTATAAAGTGGCCAAACTAGTCAAGAATATGAACACCTTCATCTGGTCTGACTGACTACATGAAGCATTTGCTCACCAGTCAGTGCATTTCTTCTTCAAATTTCTTACAGCCAATAGTTTTGCACTAGGTCGTATCACAGTATATACACATGAGTACTTCAACTTACAGTAAATGGTGTGCAACAAAAGAAACCTCACAGTTTAGATACGAAAAAATCCGAGATTTACTATGTACAGCTCTCACATATGCCAGAAGAATATTTGAAACAGAACACACAAAATAACTCACAGCTTTCAGTACAATAATAAAAAAAATGTGTTGCCCAACTGTAAGTTGTGCTTTGTGCTGCCTTGTACTCAGTAAGTAAGTGCTGCAATTTCTTTTGAGATCACTCACATTATTGACTATAATTCTCATGAGAGAGTATTTCTATTGTGATAGCAGCATTAGAATGCCTAGACATTTGAATAATGGACTATTCTAAGCTCATGAAACCACACAGTAAATTAGTCTGTTGTCTCTTTTTTTTGGAGTAACTGGAAATACACATAGTTCATTTAGCAGACACTTTGGACTTTAAAAAGGTCTGAATTTTATGAACTGTTAAGAGTGTTGTATTTAGGTTTTTAATGATGTAGATTCCGAGCTTTTGACCTTGAGAACCTGTGATAACTATGGTGAGGCTGAAAAACTACCAATTTTTGGCACTTTTTTCAGTTTTTTCCATATAACATGTTTCCCGTTTCTGTACGAGAAAATGCACTTGGCCCATTCCCATAGAGTGTTACATTTCCTACAGTATACACTGTTTAAATGTATTTTCACACCATATACTTATGAAGGTACAGAGTTTCAAAGAAATGGCAAAATTTTCAAATTATCAAAAACACTGGAAAAAGTACAGGTTTTAGAATTATAACTTTAATTGGGTATTTTTTTAAAAAGGGTGTCTGTAATGGTCAACATGTGACATCAAGAAGGACCCACCCTCCTTACCCTCAATGGGCTACTTATTTATGTGAAGGACAAGTTTAAAAAATGAAAAAAGTAGTTATTCATGGCAGGTGCTTTTGATTGTCAATGTTTATGACAACTCCCTGCCTGTTGATGTTCATTCAGTGCAGGTATGTAACTGACTTATACAGAAAAACCAAATTTTAATTACATCTAACACAATGTCAGTTTTAGTTGTTAACTGTACATTTACAAAAAAGACAGTACTGAGAATGAAAAAAGACGTAACAGAACACAAAAAACTTAATGCCACATTGTCTGGTCCAAATGGCAAGTCAAACAGCATCCTCAGCAATGATGTTGTCAAATAGGACTTCCCCATTCTCATAAGTTCTCTCAGTATCCTCCTCATTTGGGTGGATTCTTCCATGCATGGCCACAAGAATGTTTGCAAATGGAAGAGCACTGGGTTCCCCCCCCCCCTTTTTTTTTTTTTGTGCAGTCACAGGCCCCTGTGCTATTCACAAAAAAAATATTATCAGTAATGAGTACCGAGATGCATTTTTTATTGTAACGAACATCCCCAAACTGATGGACTCATTTTGTCTTACATGTTGGAACCACAATTTTTTTCACAAACTTAGAGAACTGCCAGTAGCAAAGACCATCCAGGGTATATCTGTTCATGACTCCACAGCATAATGTCACATTGAGACTTTCCTCTGCTTCAGGAATTGACGTGCTATTGCATCTGGCTGTTTGAAAACATCAACTAAGTTAGATATTGGAGGGTTTTTCTCAAAAATGGTGCAAATTTTCTTCTTTTCTTGTCCTAAGGTGATTGAAGTAGTGGCCCACCTATTTGCTACATGGTGGAAAAGATTATCCCATGGATTAAATTTGCATAATGTTGATGAGTACACACTACTGGGGCATTCTTTTGGAAACAAATGTTATTTCGGAAAGTGTCTAATACTGTCTGCATGTCTTCACTTGTGATGGTAACACTACAGAAGTCAGCAGCCTCTGACATAGTGCATTCACTATCATCACACTGACATCATCTATTTCCTGTTTGATCACAATGTCCTTTGCTGCCATTTCAGTTATTGGCATTGAAATAAATTTCCCACTGCTTGTGTCACTGGATTAAAAAGACCTTGTCACACTGTAATGGTTGTTGTTCTGGAGACGACAAATTCTGTGGGTGAGTGCAGTAAAGCCCAGAGAGATCGTTCTGCTGCTTTGGTAATGGATATTAGTAGGATATCGATAAAAATTACTATGACATTACATTGAAAGTGTTGTTATACATAATCCACCTACATCTTGCAAACTGACTCAAATGTGGCTCTTGTAGTTATATTCCAAATAACTTCACGTAGAAGGTGTTCACCAATTACTGCACATTAGTGCATGCCAAGGTCTAATTCTTCCTGTGTCAGAGTAAACACTGCATACAACGCTGGCTTTGTGCCCTTGATCATACTGTCTTCAGTGAAGATAGGCATGGGAAATGGCATAAGCTCAGACTTGAACAGTTGTCTCACTCAGTCATCAGACTGCTTGGAAACGCGAACTCAGAAGACTTCCTGTCATTGAACCATTCACTGTTTCTATTCTGATTTTTTTCACAATTCGGTACACTTCCTGTTTTCATGCTTGATTTGTGTTCAGTTTTTGATTAACTGTCTGCTCGGCCCTCTTACCACTAAATCTGAGGGAGGTGTGATGGAGAGTTTTCCTTGCAAGCAGAAATACATCCCACTGATAGGTAGTGGTGGGGAGAGGGGTTGCTTTTAGGTATTGGTAAATGCTGACAATTGGAGGTATGTATGATTAGGCTTCTAAAAAAGAGTCACAAAAGTAAAGTTATGATGCTAAAATTCACTTTTGCAGTCCTTTAAATAATTTGAGAAATTTTCTCATTCTTTAAAGCTCTGTATCTTGGTAAGTATGTGATATAAAAACATGTATAGCTAGTGTAAACGGAAGGAAATTTAATGCCCCAGAAGAGAAGCTGAAATTCTTTTTGTCACAGAATGCAAAGAGAAGAAATTCTATAAAGAAAAAACTGACAACAGTTCTAAAAATGGTGTGGTTTTTTTGGCTCTCCCATGTTAGCACAGTGTTATCAAAGTCGCAAACTTAAATCGTAGACTATGGACAACCAACATACAACAAGTTCAGAGACATATGATATAAGACTCTCTTTCTCTGTTTATTGATGTTTTTCATATAATATCAACTAATAATTTTAGAGTAGTTCTATCATAGCATATACCAGAATGAAAGTAAGCACACTTCCTCCTTGCAGTTGCATTAACAGAAATAAGTAATCTGATGGTGAACAAAGCAAAGGTTTCCACGAAGGAATTAAAATTTTAAACTTGATTTTTTTTTCCTGTTGATTTTCATGTTTAGCATATGATTTACATAAAATTTCACATCTTCCATAACAATGATTTTGCCATATTTAACTAGAAGGTTTTTTTATTAAACTTTTATTTGTCAGTGTTAGTGGCAACATATTATTGTATAAATCAGGAAAAACACTGGTAACAACCATACAGTAGCCTGCCCAGCCCAACGTACCGCACGCATTGCACTATTACATATTCAAGTGGCCTTTTTGTTGACAATGGAGATATACTCCACCTCTGCTTCATGCTGATTTTCAGTTCTCAAAGTCTTGTGCATAGTCATATTCTCAATTCCCTATGTTCCAAATTTACGTGGGAAAAAAATAGTTTACACACAATGTAATCAATATCTACTGCTCTAGGCTTCCCATTTAGTCCTGAGAGAGAAATGAGAATAAAGTGTTTACACTACCAAATAGCTTTTTGCAGCTGCTGCATCATGGAAGGCAACAACATAAATAAATATGTACATAAAAAATAAAAGTCGATACAATGGTAACTGCTCCAATGGGGAGAATAACAAATATTTTGTGCTGTTAGGGCTTGGATGGCTATCTCAGGGGTTGGGCTACATCTGGTATTAATTGAGAGAATATTTATAGGCAATACACAATAACAAGACATCAATCATTTCACACTGGCAACCCTAAAATTAATTTTTAATTTCACAGGATAGAAGTCTCAAATAATCTGTCTCATGGCAACAGGCATGTACTATTCTCACACTGTCTCTTATCATACACTAGATCCACATATAAGCTAATGCAAGCATACCTTTACAGCAGTCTGTGAAACTGGAAAGCTTTCTGAGAGTCTAGCAACATCCCACTCTTCTGGGCTGTTGTTATGAAGATATCGCATCTGTTCTTTTTCTTCCCAGAACACCATATTTGGTTCCTTGGCTTTCTTGAAATACTTCCTTTCAACAATTTTCATTGCCTGCACATGTTTCTGTCTTTTGATCTCTCTGAAATAAGAAAAATACAATTAATAAACAACGTAGAGTATTAAAAATTTATAGGTACACATACAGTCTTACATTAAAATTCCAATAAGCTTTACGAGCAACGCTTTGTCCACTGATCAGGTTAGCATCAACAACATAACAATACTGAATGCTTTACAATTCTAGGGCAACCCTGTTTTGTAAACTCTAAAAACATTTTGCTTAATTTCTAATACGGAAAAACGGTGCGGTATATATAGTCTTAAAACTGACGTGGAGAATGTACATAAACGTAAATTAACTTTGTCAACTAATTAACACACTGCAAATGAAAACACACTGTTCTCAAGCACCAAGTTTCCACTCAACATTTGCGCACTCTATAGACTCCGTATGCCACTCTACACCATGTGGCATATGTTACTAGTTACAAATGTTACTTTTACAACTGAGATGGACGTTCAAAGTTTCATAACATAAACTAACCTTTCATGGTCATCAAAGGCTTTGTCAGCATTCATTACGTCTAACTCAAAATCATCAATATCATCTTCAAAATTCATCGGTAGGCCCTTTTCTTCCTGCGAAATTGCCCGTAGTCTCAAATTCACTCCTGGATTGTTTGGCGTCGACTCTTTGAGTTCACGAAAGTGTTTTTTCTTTGCCATGTGCACAGTAGTCGTCGAAATATTTTTCCACAGTTTTAACTGCAAAAAGCGAGCCATATCAGAGTTATTTTACTCTTGTTTATACCGTTTCAGGGCTGGAATTCTTTATCGAAATCACATGTTGTTTGCAACTGAGATCTCACGCAACCATAACAAAAATATTATGATTCAACTCACTGCTGTTTATTCAGGGCGTCCAACATCACACTACATTCTAGGAATTCCCGATTCCGGTAACGAAGCGAGCAGAACTACAGCGAGCCTTGTGAAATTCAGCGATCATACGCGGCGTGCAACTCAACTGAAACTAAATATTTACTACTGACTACATTTTAATTGAAAGAATATAGAAATTAGATGCAGATGGAAAAGGATTGTCTTTCTACACGTTTAGAGTTTGCTTCAATTTCCCGACCATAACAGGGCATAGGCAAGCGCAATGAGCTTAGTGCCAACCGTAGAAAAACATATAAAAATAAGCGCGGTTTCTTGATGCAGTACGGTGAGATCTATTGTTAATAAAGAACGGAGGATTGGCGCCATTTATATAAAATCACTATCGAATTACATGTACGAAATTCATGGGAAGACATCTGGAGTCATTGTTAATAAACAACGGAGGATTGGCGCCATTTATATAAAATCGCTATCGAATTACACGTACGAAATTCATGGGAAGACATCTGGAGTCATACAAGCGAATCTGCACATTACATATAAAGTTCGCAGTAACCGCGTTAAGTTCGGAGAACCATAACTCAATAAATATCCCTGTCTCCACATGCCATTTGGTCCACAAGTACTAGTGGACATCTGGTATTATGTGTGATAGAAAAAACGCAAATTGATGAACCAACTAGAAGAGTTAGTCTATTGAATGCCGGCTAAAATGCTCCCTTCCAAAACAAAAAAAAATGAACGCTAACCAATGTGGCGACTGGGAGACACAGTCAATTGGATATTGACGAAAGTGATCCCACTGCAGATTCCGCACTGAGATCGGGAGTTAGTAAGTACATACATTTTCTTCATTGCCACGTGGCACTTGGTCCATCATTGCTAGTAGGTTTCTGCTGCCACATGTGAAAAAATGACGAAAACATAGGAGTCCATTAAATTCAAATGAATATCGGCGACATTGCTTCATCCTCAATTTCCCCGATAAGTTCGGAGGTTCAGAACTAATAAACGCCAGAAAGTTTGGGAGGTTCGAGAGGAGATATGGGCCTAAGTAAAGCTGTCGTTGAGTCGTGCTTGAGTAGTTCAGTTGGTAGAGTAGTTGCCTGAAAATGGTAAGGTCCCGAGTTTGAGTATTAGTCCACTACACATTTTTAATGTGCCACGAAGTTTCAACTTATAAATATTCTTTGTTGCTACGTGTTAATGTGTGTATGTATGCAGCAGTACTAGAGTGCAGCTAGCGCTATGTGTAATAAAATGAACGCAAATTCAGTAGCCAATTAGGAATCATATTCAACTGAATATCGGCGAACATCGACCTCCGCAGTTTCGGAGGCCCATACCTAAAAAAAAAAAATATATATATATATATTTGTCTTAGGCACCTTTACTACTGAATGTGAAAACATTAACTCGGATTAGTAGTATATCAGTACAGGTTCTAGCTCAGAGAACTATCTTATGTCAATGTCACCACACACACCTCTTGGGAAATTGTGTATGGTATATTCAAGATTACAATGTAAGCTGATACACGACCCCCCCTCCCCCTTCATCCAAATTGTTCTTCGACGCATCTGCTTGGCATTATCAGCTAAAACAGGACCAGAAACATGCCATTTTTCCAAACCTTTGTTTGCAGCATACGCCAAATTGTGTTATTCAGTGGTGTTATCCAGCAGATTAAACTCCTTGTTACCAGTTCGCAGCTCGTGGTCTTGCAGTAGCGTTTTCGACTCCGGCGCACGGGGTCCCGGGTTCGATTCCTGGCAGGGTCAGGGATTCTCCCTGTCTCGAGATGAATGGGTGTTGTGTCGTCTTCATCAACATCATACATTCATCCCCATTACGGTTGGAGGAAGGCAACGGGAAACTACCTCCTCTACGACCTTGCCTAGTCGGCGGTGCGAGTGTCCTGCATCGTCCCCTACGCTCCTCGAAGCATGGGATCTCATCATCATCATAATAAATCAAGGCTGTACCAAGGCCATGGCAAGGTTGACTGCAGTCATGGGCGCAGGCACAATGGAAGAGGGCGATGAATAACAAAAAAATAAAATAAAATAAAATAAAATAAATAAAAAATAAAAGAATCTCACAATACGGTTTAGGAATTAACCAGGCACAAATGTTCCTAGCTTCTACCTGTCAGAAGAAGACTTCCTCTCAGTCTGAGACTGAACAAATGCTGTTGTCACAATGCTATTCCTTCCAGGAAGTATCACAAAGAAACTACAACCAAACAGGAGTCACATGGATCATGTACCAACAGTGCACCTGGTTCATAGAGCTGCCGACTACACAGCTAGGAAAAATGGATTTTTTGCGATTGGCGATTGAATACTGAATCAAATATGATATACCACTGAAGGCTTACGATTTTTGTCGATTTCTGCAACTGAGGTATGGAGTGAAACTGTTTAAGATAGAGTGCATCAAATTATTTGATATAACAATAACTGAAACGTGAAACATATCTCACATACAACCCACAATTTCACCTCGCTTTGTTTTACTGACAGAAACGTCTAAAATGATAGCTCTCTTTCTTATTTTGAAAAATATGTAGCACACGTTGGTATCTAATATAGCAGAAATATCAATACAGCTGAGTAGTGAACGAAATAGCGGTTTTCAATTTCCAGTAGAGAGCCGTGATGAAGAACACTGATGCAGCTTCCTATACGATTTGGATTTTTTTTTAACGTATGAGTTTGATATGCTTATCCGAACATCGAAATAATTTTGAGTATATTTATGATAATTCCAGTGAGTGCAGCATCTTCTCAAAGCAGTTTTAGAAAATTAAAGATGATAAAACTACCTATAATCGAGTATAGGTGAAGTAGACTCTCTAATTTAGCTATCTTGTCGATAGAATACGTCACAGCTGGTAAATTTGACTTCAATGACAAGCAGTGAAAGCTTATACAATTTGTAATTTATTTACAGCAATCATACAGGGTGAGTCAGGAGGAAGGGTACTTGCTTTGAGGGGTGATAGTATTAGTGATTCTGAGCAAAAAACTTCATATGGACGTACGCCCTATTCCGAATAGTCTCCGCAATAGAACACATTTAATATCACTTTTGTATGTTCTTCTTGAATAACGCGAAAACCGCACCCTCCAGCTAAAACGTGTCGCAGTATAAAATTAAACTATATCAAATTTCCTACAAAAAAGGTCCTATTCATTTTTTTCCTCTAGAATTGATGGTTTGAGCGAAGAGAGCGCGAGAATGTTGAAAACCTCGCTCGACGCGCATGCGCTGTTGCTAATGTAGTTTTTGTAGGCCAATTTGAGGCAGCATATTGAGGTAGCAAGTTGAGACGATCAGTTTGATACGGGACACTTGTGGTCTATCAAGTCGGGATACTACATTGAAACTTCTGAAATTTTCCCGGCGTATTTGTTCTTCTAATAATTTCCGGGTATGCAGCCGGATCCCGTCGACATTCTGCCACGATATTTCGGCCCAGAGACGTCCGGCCATCATCAGGTGAGTACACAACTACTGAAGAGCCCAGGTGCAGTCGCGGTATTTATACCGATTCTCGCGCACGTGTTGACATGCGCGGCATAGCCGAGTTGTACGTGCTGCCCTCGGTGGTGAAAGTAAAAGATCATCTAGTCATTCGATACTCAATGACTAGATGATATTTTACTTTCACCACCGAGGGCAGCACGTACAACTCGGCTATGCCGCGCATGTCAACACGTGCGCGAGAATCGGTATAAATACCGCAACTGCACCTGGGCTCTTCAGCACCGGCCGGTCATCTACTCCATCGATCTCGTTGGAGTCCCGACCGCGCCGAGTGAAGACCTGAACATCCGCGGTATTGACTGGCAGTCCTACCAGCGACGAGTCGAAGCAGCCCTACCCACAATCCCTGCTGCCGATCAAACTGACGCAGATCGCACCCTCATTCACCTCACCACCATAGCCCTAGATGCTGCAGTAGCAGCGACCCCTCACCGTCCACCCCGGCCCCCAGACCATCTGCGTCCGCTCCCCCCAACATCCTTGCTCTCATCACAGAGAAAAACCGGATCATCCGAGAATGGCAGCTCACTCGGAATCCGGCAACCAAGCGCCTCATCAATAGATTACAGCGCCAAATCAAGGCTGCGGTGCAAGACCACAACAATCAGGCATGGGAGAACAAAATCTCTGCCATTGACCTGAGTGACCCGTCCGCTTGGCGGCTCACAAAAAGCCTTCTGAGACGAGAGCAAAGGATACCCCCCCTCCAGGTCGGCAATGATTTTGTGTCCGAACCAGACACCACGGCAAATGCCTCGGCTGATGTCTTCGCACGCAACTTCACCCCAGTCAATGACCCCATTGACCCCGACCACATCCGCCTGGTAACGGCACGCCTCCCACAATTCCTTGCCGTTCAGGACCCTGAGGATGAAATCACCCCCATCAATGAAGAAGAGGTTGAACTGCAATTGCGGTACCTCAAATCCAAGAAAGCTGGCGGCCCCGATAAGCTGACGAATGCCCTCCTCAAGCAGCTACCCCCAGCTTCTATTCCCATCCTGACGGCCACCTTCAACAACATCCTCACAACCAGGCAATATCCCACTGCCTGGAAACATGCTGAGGTGGTCGCCATCCCCAAGGCTGGGAAGGATCTTCGTTCCCCTGCCAGCTACCGCCCCATCAGCCTCTTGCCCGCCATTGCCAAGGTGTTCGAGAGGCTGTACCTTAAACGACTGCTCATCCATATTGCTCGAGAACGAGTCCTCCCTGATGAGCAGTTTGGCTTCAGGCAGGGACACGCAACCACCCACCAACTCCTGCGCCTTGTAGAAGAGGCACTGGACGCCATAGAACGTAGGGAGTACTTCGGGGCCATACTCCTCGACGTGTCCAGAGCGTTTGACTCGGTCTGGCACGAAGGGCTGCTCTACAAACTATTTTCCCTTGGCTTTCCAGTGTCTCACGTAAGGCTAATAGCCACATACCTGGAAGGTCGCACCTTCCACGTTAGGATCCCTGATGGGAAATCTACACGACGACGCATTAGGGCAGGAGTACCACAAGGCAGCGTACTTGGACCGCTACTCTACTCCCTCTTCACAGCCGATCTGCCCTCTGCGCCGAGGGTACATTTACCTCTCTACGCAGATGATACTGCACTCTTCTCTCGTTCTCGGAGTGCGGCAGGTCTACAACAGCGGCTCCAGGGGGCTACAGAATCCTTAACCGATTGGGCTAGGACCTGGCGTCTGGCATTTAATCCCTCCAAGACCCAAGCCCTTATCATCTGCCGACGCCATATTCCCATTCGGCTCCCTCAGGTGACGGTCCTTGGTACCCCAGTCCCCTGGACTCGTACTGCGAAGTACTTGGGTGTTACCCTGGACCAGCGCCTTACCTGGCGCCCCCACATCGACGACGTGCGTCGTAAAGCAATGGGGCGGCTCTGCCTGCTCTATCCTCTCATCAATCCAACCTCTACACTCCCCACACACCTTGCTGTTAGATTGTACACCTCCCTTGTTCGTCCCATCCTTGAATATGCGGCGGTGGTGTGGGGCAATGCTGCCCCCACCCACCTCCGCCGACTCCAAACCGTCCAGAATCGGGCTCTCCGGCGTGCCCTCCACCTCCCTTTCGACTTCCCAACCCAAGAACTCCACAAACTGGCCGACGTGCCGCTCCTTCGCACCCGCATCCTATCTGCAGCCAATTCCTTCTACCAACAAACACGTCACTCTCCTAATCCCTTAATCCTCTCCCTGGGTACCCGTGTTCATCGTCTGGCCACCACTCGATGGCCAGACCTTCTTTTCCGCCCCCCATGAATTCACATCATCGATCATCCACCATCATGTCATGTAATTCACAGTCACAAGCACGCCACCCCCCCCCCCCTTCCACCCACTCGGCCCCCCAATGATGGCCTAATCACGACAGGCCCTTCCTCTTTCCACTTCTCAAGCTGTCACTCTCTGACTACTTTCTCTTCCCCTTCCCCCCCCCCCCCCCAAACCATCACTTCAAAACTGTCTGCCACCATCAAGACGCCGCTACGAGGACGAGGCGGCCAGGATAATGGCCTTTCGATTTCACTCACTCTAACTATTCCTCCTCCTATCCTTTATTCTATGACTTAGTATAATAGTATTCCTGGCTAGTCAATGGGCCGTTCCTTTTCCGCCATCTTCTACTGTTCCTTTCTCTGTCCTGTCTTCTTAAAAAAAAAAAAAAAAAAAAAAAAAAAAACCAGCACAACAGTCAAAAGCAACAACAACAAATCACGACATCATATCTCCCAACGTCACGCCAGAAGGAGAAGCACATTACAGGTGCTAGAACTTCGATAACAGCTGAGGGTTAAAACCTCCACCATGTGCGCGGCGGGCTCTTCAGTAGTTGTGTACTCACCTGATGATGGCCGGACGTCTCTGGGCCGAAATATCGTGGCAGAATGTCGACGGGATCCGGCTGCATACCCGGAAATTATTAGAAGTACATTGAAACTGTTTACTGTAGCTAACCTTCAGTCTCGCTCTACATTTTTTACCGTCCCCTCCGTCCCCACGTCCGTCCTCCCCCCTCACACTCACTTATGTTAGCAAACTGGCAATTCCTTGATGCCTCAGCATACGCCATTTCTTGTTTTCCCATTTGTTATTCTACAGCATCTCATTTCAGAACCTCTCTTCATATTTTCTGAATTGCCTGCCATCCACGTTTCAATGGCGCAGGTACAGCTGTGGTTTTCGATGTTGGAAGAATTTTGTCAGAAGATTTTGAAATCTAGTTCTGCTGGATGATTATGATGTCAGTTTCGATTTGAGAAACAATATAATCAACCTGCAGTCACTACTACATAATCAATTCTCTTCGCCAAGGCTTACCTATGTACTGAATGTATTTAGAAGATTACCCATGACAATTTGAAATCCTGCGGAAATTTCGTTCAAATTATGTGTATGGTATAAAAAAAAACTTTATATTTTAAGCGTTTCCTTGCAGATTTTCATTCTTGTAATTATTTTCAATCGTAATAATGGAATGGGTTATATATGATTTTCAATTAACAAAATAGCATATGTGTCGTGATAAACCAAAAAACAATAAAAACAATGAATATGAAACGTAAAATAACAATAAAAACATAAAACAAATAAAAGTAAAGTAAATAATTAGAACAGTATCGAATGTTTATGTATTTTAATTAGGTATGCAGCAAATACCCATACAGCACATTGTGTACTGTTTCTTTTTCAAAAATGATGTATTGGGACCAGCTTTATTTCATAGGGTTGTATGTGGCTTGAAAGCTTCTTCAATTTATGCTGTGACAAAAGTTTTCATTTTTCAAAATTAATCAATGGTAGTGGGATATTTTTGCAGAAATTCAGGTTATTACAAAGGCTGATTATACAGATTTCAAGAACATTAATTACATCTCAACTTTTATATAAACAACATTTTTTTTTACATATCATCTCTTTGGAGATATTCCCTCTAAGCCTAAAATGACAAATTACCTTTCAGGGTGTGTTCTACACCTTAAAAGTGACATTGAGCACAAACAAAAAAATACATATTGCACTATTTTGCCTCCACTACACACCCACCAAGTTTCTTTAAGATCGAATATTGACACTTGGGGTGTTCTCTTGTAAGTGGGTTATGCCTGTCAGTACACACTAACCCCTTTGCGTCCACGCATTCACAGTTCAACATCTGACCTGCTTCGCAGGGGAAAGTAAGCAATAATGGCTTGCTCCTGCCGTATGTTCTTGGAGGTACATACGACTTGTAATAGTGTCATTATTAGTCTGCAAATGAAGTAACTACGGATGTAATGTTGTTCAGTACACCGACTTGCACTGATATGCTATTTGAGCTCTTGATGTTCATACAGTTGCTTCTGTTTTCTCCAAACACCTCAGTGATTTTCTTGTAGGCACCTATCTTCCCTCTACTTACGTAAGTGTCTGCAGCCTTGCATTTGTTTCCTCTCTTGTCCTTAATATCTATGTACTTTCTGTCAATCTTAATTTTTAGATGTCTGTATTCCTTTTCACCTGATTCATTTGTTGCATATTTACACAGTATTTTTCTCTTTTATCAATTAAATTCAATATCTCTTACATTATCAAAGCATTTCTACTAGGTCTTGTCTTTTTATCTGATTATCATTTGCTATTTTCATTATTTCGTCGTTTCTCTTCCTTTCCCGTGTTTCAGTCAAACATTGTCTAATGCTCCCTCTGAATCTCTTAAAAATCGCTGGTTGCTTTACATTATCCAGGTCCTACCTCTTTATTTTCCTAAATTTTGCAATTACTTCAGTTTTAGCACAGAGGAAATATAGAATAAGTTGCTTCTTATGAGAAGCTGTGTCAACTCACAAAATGAAGCGGCATACTTCTGTTTGATATTGCCATAACGAAAGCTACTGTTCGATGTGATAAAAACAACGTTAGGAACATCTGAGGATGCAGAGAACACCTACACACCTCTAAAGATCAAGATATTGATGTATATGGGTGTCAAAACGTTTCCACCTCCATACTCGCCGACAATAGTAAAGGCGGCATGGGAGTATCATGGTATAAACATACAGGGTGTCCGAAAAGTCTTTCCCTGATTACATAAATTGATAACTCAGGCTAGAAGTAAGATACAAATATGAAACTTGTGTCGAATTGTTTACTACTATCAAAGTTTTTTTCTGTTTTAGGTTCGCAGTACGTAAGTAATGGATGAGGTGCAGTGCCCAAGAAGCCATGTTAACCAATCAGGAGAAGGCACAGTGTGTCCTGTGGTCCCATGACACTCGATCACGAACCACAGTGCAGAGACACTTCCAGACAACATTTGGAAGGAATCCACCAGATGTCAAGAGCATTGAAGCCTGGTATGAGAGGTTCAAGAACACAGATTCGGTTGCTGACCTTCCGAGGTCTGGTCGACCAAGAACCTCAGCAGACAGGGTGGAAGCTGTAAGGCAGTCTTTTCTGCGAAGTCTGAAGAAATCGGTGCGCAGGGCCTCACGTGAATTACAAATGCCAAAAAGCTCTCTCCCTGACGTTTTACACAAACGTTTATTGTTTCGTGCATACAAAGTGCAAATCGTTCAGGCCTTATTGCCCAATGACAGTACACGTCGATATGACTTTGCGGTCGAAATGCTATCACGTATTGAGGACGATGATGGTTATCTCAGACGAATTGCCTTTTTCGACGAAGCGACCTTTTTTGTCAGTGGAGTAGTGAATCGCCATAATGTGCTCATTTGGGGTTCACAACCCCCTGGCGAGGTCATGAAGTGCACCAGAGGCAGTCCAAAGGGGAATGTTTGGTGCACGCTATTGCACGATCGAATTATCGGGCCACTTTTCTTCGCTGAGGCTACCATCACACCTTCAGTGTATCTAGACATGTTGCAACTGTATGATGTTCCTCAGCTGCTTCAGCATCATCTCGATGTCTTGTTTCAGCAAGACGGTGCAGCGCCTCATTGGGGTTTGGACGTCCGTGCCTATCTCGATATGACCTTTCCTGGGCGATGGATTGATCGTGATGGGTTGGCCTCCACGCTCTCCTGACACAACCCCATTAGACTTCTTTTTATGGGGTTATGTCAAGTACGAGGTCTACCGAACACGTGTACCAGATCTTGAAACCCTGCTGCAACCGATAACCACAGTCGTTCAATCGATCCCTCCAGTGATGTTGGCTAATGTGTGGACGGAAACTGAATATCGCTTAGATGTGCTACGTGTTACCAAGGGTGCTCATGTGGAAGTTTACTGATGTGTGAAAAAAACTTTGATAGTTCGTAAACAATTAGACACCAGTTTCATATTTGTATCTTACTTATAGACTGAGTTATCAATTTATGTAAGCAGGAAAAGACTTTTCCGATACCTGTCTATTACAGGAGGACGTCTACAACTATAACTCGAGTCTTACAAACCACAATGCGTGTATTATAAGTTGATAATTTGATGATGACGTCACTTCAGGCTATGACTCCTACAATAAAGACACATATTGACAGTGCTGGTAAAATCGTGTTATATGATTAGTTAGTTCATGAAGTCACCTTAAACAAACCCAGGCATCTGCAGGCCAGATCAGACGTGTAGCATACCCAACAAAACGCATTATATATGTTATTAGTTCACAGCATTTCCCTCTAGGCAGCATCAGGCACATACATTAGAGCTACTGAACACACAATATAGAAAAGCCTTCGATAAAGTAAGCCATCAGTACCTAAGGGTTGTTAACAGCATTTTCAGATTTCCACAAGCAACAATCAAGTTAACAATCAGTACTATCGCTCTGCATTTATCGACTTTAGCGTCAAGGATTACAGCCTTGTGCGTCTTTGAAATGCTGAGGGAGAATCGACAATACTGTAAATAATTGTTGAGTGATGCGATCATTCGCCAGTTTGCGCGCAGAAGGTACAGCCTGAAGCGTATTTGTTGGTAAATAATCCATTGCGGAAATTGTTCAACTAGGGAGCAATAAAAGCTTATAAGATGGTCATGTGTCCATGGCGTCACTTCCGGAGATGAATTCAGAAATTAGAATACATGATGACACTACTGATAAAATCACGTTATGTGATTCGTTGGTTTGTGTGTTATGTGCTCCCACCTAATCGCTCTAACGCTACAAACACAGCAGCACATGTGGAAATGTGTTACAGTTTCACCAAGATAGACTAATGTCAGTAAGCTGTCGAAAAAATTCCTACGATTTCCATAAATATTAAGGACGAGAGAGGAAACAAATGCAAGGCTGCAGACGCTTACATAAGTAGAGGGAAGATAGGTGCCTACAAGAAAATCACTGAGGTGTTTGGAGAAAACAGAAGCAACTGTATGAACATCAAGAGCTCAAATAGCATATCAGTGCAAGTCGGTGTACTGAACAACATTACATCCGTAGTTACTTCATTTGCAGACTAATAATGACACTATTACAAGTCGTATGTACCTCCAAGAACATACGGCAGGAGCAAGCCATTATTGCTTACTTTCCCCTGCGTAGCAGGTCAGATGTTGAACTGTGAATGCGTGGACGCAAAGGGGTTAGTGTGTACTGACAGGCATAACCCACTTACAAGAGAACACCCCAAGTGTCAATATTCGATCTTAAAGAAACTTGGTGGGTGTGTAGTGGAGGCAAAATAGTGCAATATGTATTTTTTTGTTTGTGCTCAATGTCACTTTTAAGGTGTAGAACACACCCTGAAAGGTAATTTGTCATTTTAGGCTTAGAGGGAATATCTCCAAAGAGATGATATGTAAAAAAATGTTGTTTATATAAAAGTTGAGATGTAATTAATGTTCTTGAAATCTGTATAATCAGCCTTTGTAATAATCTGAATTTTCTGTCATGATTAATCTATAATTATTTGTCATTTTCATAACACGTTTCGGAAAATAATTCGGATTTTCAGGTGTGTGTTTCGTTTTGTGTTACTTAAAAATATGTAAGGTTATGGTAATTGCTCGTTAGCTAAAGACCCTTACCAGAATGGATTGATAAATGTGGGATGTTCGTGAAGTCACTTTCACCTGTATATCGGAACCCTTGATACTCTCACGATGAAATCACAACACATTTAGAACAGCAAGAAAAGGATATCGAGGTAAATCTTGACGCCGAGCACTTTAAACCTGATGATTTTGTTATAGCAGAGTAAGAGCGCAAGGATTGAGAATTCGAGCATCGTTATGTTTCGAAACGGTCAATCCCTCGTTACCAATTGCCTGTCTGATACACAGAACAGTATGTGTTAGAGACCACCACGTCACACTATTGGTAATAAGCTACCGTAAATACATGTAAGTTTACCGACCTGGATCGATCTAGAAAATCGAATTATACGTCACAGACATGACATGTTTCAGGACAAGATTCCGATTTTCAACTGCGTTTTGTCGATATGTTACGCAAAATATACAATGGGTTACGAGAGAGTAAGCGCACTGAAAAATGATTGCTTAATAATCTACGCCCTCGACGTCGACAGGAAGTTACATCCAATAATCCCTGCAACTGGAGTTGTAAGCCTACTACTAGTTACAAAGGTATGTGTGCATTAGGTTTTTTTTAAAGATTTTTTTCAAATTCTATTATTACGTAAAACTCACTGCTGGGTGCCAGGCCCACATTTACTGTGGAATGTTAATAGCACTTCATTTCTGAAAAGTATTCCCGAGATTTAAAGAGACTTGTAATTTAAAAAATCAGAGTGTTTAATACAGCTTGTTTTCTACTCTACCGTTGGATGACTCAACTGATGGAATCCTGTGTGCCCTATTAAGCCTCTGTTTTCGATGGTTAGTATCTGATCTGCGATCACTGATACTATCAACACGTGGGCGTTCCTGGCATTCTCCCAGCTACTGTATCGTTTTAACGCTCCCAGAACGAGCTCTGTCTGTTCTGGACAATGCCTGTTGTGACCGGAGACTCTCATAGGTGGGAGGGACGTAGCAAAGTGCTTTACAGCGCGGCATTCTGGTTGGTTGGTTGGTTGGTTGGTTTCGGGAAGGAGACCAGACAGCGAGGTCATCGGTCTCATCGGATTAGGGAAGGATGGGGAAGGAAGTCGGCCGTGCCCTTTCAAAGGAACCATCCCGGCATTTGCCTGGAGCGATTTAGGGAAATCACGGAAAACCTACATAAGGATGGCCGGACGCGGGATTGAACCGTCGTCCTCCCGAATGCGAGTCCAGTGTCTAACCACTGCGCCACCTCGCTCGGTGCGGCATTCTGTCTCCAGCCATCTACTAAGCTAGGTCGCTCGAGCATTTCCTCTCCGGAGATCACAGCAAAGGGCCGTGATATGGTGAGATTTGCGCACACTGCAGAAAAATTCAGGTTGTTCAGACGTCCGTTGCTACGTTTCTTATATAGGTGGAAGGCATATGTTGCAGTCTCATTACAGCATTGGTAATAAGCTGGTGGAAACGCTAGCAGCAGTTATTTATCACTTGCGTGACACGTTTCTAGAGATTATTTCAATTTTCAAGTACGTTTTTTCGGTGTGTTAGGTGCTGTCGACACCAAATGAAGGGCTTATTTCAATAGTGGTACAAGTCCATTTTTTTCATTTTGGGATACAGAGTCCTAAAGTTCAATGAGCGCTTAAAAATCTGCAGTTGAGATACCATAAATATTCAAGCATATGGCTTCTTGCTAGAGATGAACCTTTCTTTCTGTTTGTTTGGATCATTAATTTCAGAATCATTATAGGTAGAAAAGTGGAGGTAATGGACTTGTACCACTATTGAAATAATCCCCTCATATATCAGAGTCCTTTGTGATTTTGCAGCGACAAGTTCCTCGTAGCAATAGTTTTATCAGTTTCCTATTTACGATGATCTACGTTAACAACTTTTGGATGGGAGTGGAAGTGGGTAGTCGGGTAACAAATAATTAACAGCAAGATATTAATTCGTATGAACGTCAAAGCGTATCCGACATTCCACCTCCATACTCGTCGATAACTGAAGGGCTCATTTCAATAGTGGTACAAGTCCATTTTTGTTCATTCTGAGATACAGAGTCCTAAAGTTAAATTAGCGCTGAAAAATCTGCAGTTGAGATACAAGAAATATTCAAGCATATGTCTTCTTGCTAGAGATGAACCTTTCTTTCTGTTTGTTTGGACCATTAATGTCATAAGCATTATAGACAGAAAAGTGGAGATAATGGACTTGTACCACTATTTAAATAAGCCCTTCAATTGTCTGTAACAAAAGAGATTCACAGCGGTCTGTCTGCTCCACGTGCGTAGGACATGTGAGATGGAAAAATCAGTGATACAATGTTATAACAATTTAGCATATGTCCCAGAACGTATGTCAGTACAGTTAACTTAAATTCAAAAGGTCGCCGGATGTCTCACCCACTGAGAACGTTTGAAGCATTGTGGGCAGGGCCCCTTAATCATCTCGGGATTTTCATCATATAACGCGCTAATTGGACAGAATTTCGCAGGATATCCCTCAGGAGGACATTTAACAATTCCGTCAATCATTAATAAGCCGAATAAATAACTGCTTGCAAGAGGGCGAGTGGAACCAATGCCTTATCGGCGTGTTCAATTTGTGAAGCTCTTTCTTTTGAATAAATCATCCAATTATTCTGAAATTGTAGTCATTTGTTTGTCTGTACATGTACAATATGTCTACCGATTTTCGTCTCATTCGGATAATTCTTTCGTGGCGCATCGGTTCTTTTTTGTCTTACAGTCCGCTACAACGTCAGCTTAATGCTTGTGGTGAGGGCAATTATTTTTAGTGTCATTTCAGCAATGTCGTGTCTGGATTTCTTCGTATTTATTTATAAGTCTACTATGGACCACTCTTGCAATGACATCACGCGGTAATAATACAGGGATTGTTACTCGTTGCAACAGTTTATTTGTTGCACAGTGGTAATTGCTCAGTCTCTTACTTACGGTGGCTATTTGGGGAAAAATCGAGTTACATTACAGAAAATCAAAATGGGAGGTGGATTGCTTGGGAATTTGCCCAATACTTCGATGCTAATTATGCAAGTTAAGTTACAAGTCTTGAAGGCATAACTTTCGACTAGTGATTATGGTAATGTCACCTACCAGCTATTAAGTAGGGTAGCGCCCTGTCATACACAGTTCTCAAAGTGTCTTACCTTGTAAATTATAGTAATATTTGCTTCCATTTGTTAAGTGGGTTAAAGCTACTGATTCTGATAGTCCTCTCACTAAAATGTAAAGGCCTCGAATGACAAAGCTTACGTAATTGGAATAATATTAAAATTAATTTATTATTATGGTTAGACAGTCAGCGAGAGCAGCACCGCTAGTTCCTGCTACTAATAAGGCGAGTACGCCGTTCACTTGTTACATATTTTTACGAGCTTCAAAGAGGAGCAACTGCAGTAATGGATAGGAACTGTGATTGTTGTGTACAGATGCGAGTTGAGTTGGCGACCCTTCGCTCACAGCTCCAGGCTGCTTTGTCTTCCATCACACAGCTTGAGGCTGCTGCCAAGGGACGTCACTTTGGGCGATCGAGCGCGGGGATGTGAGGGACGTTGAGCACGTCTCACGTGTTCTCCGATTGGTCCACTACTGTGGCTGCCCTGGGTACTGCCTGAACTGAGGTTGACCCCTCACCTGTGGTTGAGTGAGAGATCATTCCAAAGTCTGGCAGGCAATGAAAAACTTTCCGAGGGGCCGATCATAGGGCCTCCCCAGTTCGTTTGACGAACAGGTTTCGGGCGTTATCTGTGACTGACGATGTCTCTGAGCCAGGTGCAGTCGTCAACCCTGTTCCAGAGGAAGTTTCTCGGCCCACATGGTCTGGGCATTCACAGAGGGTGGGTTTGGTGGTAGTAGGGAGCTCCATTGTAGGGCGCGTAATGAGGCCCCTTAGGAACATGGCTGCGAAGGAAGGGAAGGAAGCCAGTGTGCACTCCGTGTGCATTCCGAGGGGAGTCACTCCAGATGTGGAAATGGTGCTTCCGGATGCCATGAAGAGTACAGGGTGTAGCCAACTGCACGTGGTGGCTCATGTCAGTACCAATGTGTCGCTTTGGATCGGAGCAGATTCTGTCTGGTTTCCAGCTGCTAGCGGAAATGGTAAAGATTGCCAGTCTTGCTTCCGAGATTAAGGCGGAGCTCACCATCTGCAGCATAGTCGATGAACCGACTTTGGTCCTTTGGTGCAGAGACGAGTGGAAGGTCTGAACCAGAGGCTCAGGCGGTTCTGTGTCCGTGTAGGCTGCAGATTCCTTTACTTGCGCCATCGGGTGGTGGGTTTCCGGGTTCTGCTTAATAGGTCAGGAGTCCACTACACACAGGAGACGGCTACATGGGTAGCGGGGTCTGTGTGGAAGGGACTGGGCGATTTTTTAGGTTAGAGGGTCTCAGGGTAACCACAGAAGGGACGTCCGTCTAAAAGTGGGCAGGTAAAACACAGTAATGTAGTTGTAGAAATGATTGCTATTGTAGTTGTAAATTGTCATCGCTGTGTTGGGAAAGAACCAGAGCTCCAAGCCCTAATAGAAAGCACTGAAGCTCAAATAGTTGTAGGTACAGTGCCCCCGCCCCCCCCCCCCCCAACTCAGAAGATATAGTTGCTGAACTGTTCTAGGAAAACCCGAGTCTCATTTCAAATAAGTACCCCGCTCATACAATTCTAGTCGGTCGTGACTTTAATCTACCCTCGATACGTTTAAAGCCGGCGGCAGGCATAAAACGTCATCTGAAATTGTACTGAATGCTTTCTCAGAAAATTATTTTGAACAATTAATTCATGAGCCCACTCGAAGCGTAATTGGTTGCGAAAAAATACTTGACCTTTTAGCAACAAATAATCCTGGGCAAATAGTGAGTATTGCGACGAATACAGGGATTAGCGACCACAAGGCAGTTGCTCCTAGGCCGAATACCGTAACGCCACAACCATCAAAAAGAAACGCGAAGCATATCTATTAAAAGCTGATACAAATGCTCTTAACGCCTTTTTAAGAGACAGTCTTCACTCCTTCCGATCTGATCATGTAAGTGTAGAAAAGTTGTGGAATGTTTTCAAAGAAATAGTATCGACAGCAATTGAAAGATATATACCACATAAATTAATAAGTTATGCCGGCCGATGTGACCGAGAGGTTCTAGGCGCTTCAGTCTGGATCCGCGCGACCGCTACGGTCGCAGGTTCGAATCTTGCCTAGGGCATGGGTGTATGATGTCCTTAGGTTAGTTAGGTTTAAGCAGTTCTAAGTTCTAGGGGACTAATGACCTCAGATGTTAAGGCTCATAGTGCTCAGAGCCATCTGAACCACTTTAATAAGTGATGGTACTGGTCCCCCATGGTACACAAAACGGGTCAGATCGTTGTTGAAGAAGCAACGAAAACAGCATGCCAAATTTAAAAGAACGTAAAATCCCCAAGATTGGCAAAGTTTTACAGAAGTTCGAAATATGGCGCGTACTTCAATGCGAGATGCTTTTAATAATCTCCACAACGAAATTCTGTCTCGAAATCTGGCAGAAAACCCAAAGAGATACTGGTCAGACATAAAGCACACCAGTGGCAAGACACAATCAACACCTTCACTGCGCGATAACAACGGTGAGGTCACTGATGACAGTACCACTAAAGCAGAGTTATTAAACACGGTTTTCCGAAACTACTTCACCAAAGAAGACGAAGTAAACACTCCTGAATTCCAATCAAGAACAACTGCTAAGATGATAAACATAGAAGTATCTATCCTCGGAGTAAAAAGCAGCTTAAATCACTTAATAAAGGCAAGGCTTCGGGTCCAGATTGTATACCAGTCAGGTTCCTCTCAGAGTATGCTGATAAAATAGCTCCATATTTAGCAATTATATACAACCACTCGTTCACAGAAAGATCCATACCTAAAGACTGGAAAATTGCTCAAGTCACACCAATACCCAAAAAGGGAAGTAGGAGTAATCCGCTGAATCACAGTCCATATCGCTAACGTCGATTTGCAGTAGGGGTTTGGAACATATACTGTATTCGAACATTATGAAGTACCTCGAAGAAAACGATTTAGTGACACAGAGACAGCACGGATTCAGAAAATATCCTTCTTGTTAAACACAAATAGCTCTTTGTACTCATGAAGTAATAAGTGCTATCGACAGGGGATGTCATATTGATTCCATATTTTTAGATTTATAGAAGGCTTTCGACACCGTTCCTCACAAGCGTCTTCTAACCAAACTGCGTGCCTACGGAGTATCACCTCAGTTGTGCTATTGGATCCGTGATTTCCTGTCTGAAAGGTCATAGTTCTTAGTAATAGACGGAAAGTCATCGAGTAAAACAGAAGTAATATCCGGCGTTCCCCAAGGAAATGTTATAGGCCCTCTATTGTTCCTGATCTATATTAACGACATAGGAGACAATCTGAGTAGCCGTCTTAGATTGTTTGCAGATGATGCTGTCATTTACCGCTTTGTAAAGTCATCAGATGATCAAAACGACTTGCAAAATGATTTAGATAAGATATCTGTATGGTGCGAAAAGTGGCAATTGACCCTGAATAAGGCAAAGTGTGAAGTTATTCACTTGAGTACTAAAAAGAAAGCTGGCCGGGGTGGCCGAGCGGTTCTAGGCGCTACAGTCTGGAGCCACGCGACCGCTACGGTCGCAGGTTCGAATTCTGCCTCGGGCATGGATGTGTGTGATGTCCTTAGGTTAGTTAGGTTTAAATGGTTCTGAGTTCTGGGGGACTGATGACCTCAGAAGTTAAGTCCCATAATGCTCAGAGCCAATTGAACTAAAATAAATCAGCTAAATTTCGATTACGAGATAAGTCACACAAATCTGAAGGCTGTAAATTCAGCTGAGTACTTAGGGATTAAATTACAAATACGTAAATTGGAACAATCGCATACTAATATTGTGGGTAGAGCTAACCACAGACTGCGATCCATTGGCAGAACTCTTCGAATGTGCAACAGGTCTACTGAAGAGACTGCTTACACCACGCGTGTCCGCCCTATTCCGGAGTTTTGTTGTGCGGTGTGGGATCCGCATCAGGTGCGACTAACGGATGACATCGAAAAAGTACAAAGAAGATCAGCTCGTTTCGTATTATCGGGAAATAGGGAAGATAGTGTCACAGACATGATACGTGAATTGGAGTGGCAATCATTAAAACAAAGGCGTTTCTCGTTGCGACTGAATCTTCTCATGAATTTTCAATCACCAATTTACTCCTCCGATAGCGAAAACATTCTGTTGGCACCCACCTATATAGGGAGAAATGATCATCACGATTTAATAAGAGAAATCAGGGCTGTCACAGAAAAATTTATGTGCTCGTTTTTCACGCGTGCCGTTCGAGAATGGAACGACAGAGAGACAGCTTGCAGGTGGTTCATTGAACCCTCTGCCAGGCACTTTATTGTGAATAGCCGAGTAATCACGTAAATGTAGATGTTGATGTAGATGTATTTACAACAAGTACTCACACTCTGATCCCAAATAAACCTGATACCCTCACTACGTTGCACAGACCTCGAATGATGCAGCCTATCATTTGTGATAGTAATAAAAAGGTGGGGAAGGGGAAAGGCAGTTAAATTTTTATTCATCAAGTGAGAAACAAGGGCGAGTAGGTGGGTGCCTTTGAATGTAACACATACAAGTGAGTGGGCAAGACTAAGCATTCCTGGCGGAGCTGGGACGGGTGTGACCTTGAGGACAACTAATGCAATTGCTTCAGGCGTAACATAATACCTCTGATCTTATCCCTGGAAGGCCTTCCTTTCCTTTCCTTATTAGTGGAATGAGATGCATCGACTGGTGTTTATCTGAGTTTGCCGAGCGGTCTACGGCGATGCAGACATGGATTGTGCGGCTGGTCCCGGCGGAGGTTCGAGTCCCCCTTTGGGCATGGGTGTGTGTGTTTGTCCTTAGGATAATTTAGGTTAAGTAATGTGTAAGCTTAGGATCTGAGCTTACACAGGTACTGGATGGTGCTGAGAAACACCTGAAATCTTGCTGTTTAGATATGTATTCAGTTGATGATGGGGAGAGGACTCTCCATAATACATAGTCACTGTAAGTAAACGTCTAAGGAAATAGAGACTAATCAATAAAAATTGTAGAACAAATCATAGAGCTACAGATTGAGAGATACTGAAGAAAAGGTTTTTGGCTGTCACAAGAACAATGCGTGAAGCCCTCATGATTACTGTAAGAGAATATTGTCGAAAGATCTTTCACAAAACCCAAAGAAATTATAATTGTTTGCAAAGTGGTATCAAGGTTAGGGTTCAACCAACCACAGACAAGAGAGGAACGGCAAAGCAAAAGCAGAAATGCTTAACTCAGTTTTCAAGGAAGCCGAGGACTATTGCCCCAGTTAAGTTCTCGAACCACTGTAAAGATGAGTGAAATGGTTACTAGTGCCAATGGTGTTGAGAAACGCCTGGCATGGAAGAAAGGACAGGTCAGACCCATCTACAAGAAGGGCAGCAGATGCGATTCACAAAAATATCGTTCAGTATACTTGGCATTCATCTCTTGTAGAAATTTAGAAAACATTGTTAGCTCAGACGTAGTGAGGTATCTGGAACGGAATGACCTTCTCTATGTCAATCAGCGTGATTCCGAAAACATTGATTATGTGAAGTCCAACTCGAACTTTTCTCACTTGACCTACTGAAACGCAAAGATCAAGGCAGTCAGGTAGTTCAAATGGCTCGGGACTTAACATCTGAGGTCATCAGTCCCCTACACTTGGAACTACTTAAGCCTAACTAACCTAAGGATATCACACACATCCATGCCCGAGGCAGGATTCGAACCTGCGACCGTAGCAGCAGCGCGGTTCCGGACTGTAGTGCCTAGAACCGCTCGGCCACAGCGGCCGGTCCAGTCAGGAAGATGCAGCATTTCTCGATGTCCGGAAAGCGTTTGACTCAGTGCTACATCTACAATTATTATCAAAAGTACGATCGTACGGGATATCAAGTGAAGTTTGTGACTTGATTGAGGATCGTTTGGTAGGGAGGGCGGGCCAAGTTATCTTGGATATAGATTGTAGAGTCGTCGACAGACGTAGAAGTAACTTCGGCCATGTCCCACGGAATTATGTTAGGAACCTCGCTATTCATATCGCATATTAATGACCTTGCAGACAATATTAATAGCGACCTAAGACTTTTTGCAGATGAAGCAGTTATCTATAATAAAGTACAGTCAAAGAGAAGCTGCACAAATATTCAATCAGATCTTGGTAAGATTTCAAAGTGGTGCAAAGATTGGAAACTTGCTCTAAATGCTCAGAAACGAAAAACTGTGTACTTCACAAAACGGAAAAATGTAGAATCCTATAATATCAATGGGTCACAGTTGGAATTGGCCAACTCATCGGAATGGCATGGCTGTAGTCAGAGCGGGAGTTATCTGGGTTCAAACCCACCTGAAATATTGGCGAAGCTAAAAAAAGGGAGAAGTGACCTTAAGATCGATTGTAGTTTAATCTTTATTTTAAAATTTCTATGTTTCCATACCATGGGAGCCGCGCTGGATAGCCGCGCGGTCTGAGGCGTCTTGTCACGGTCCGCGCGGTTCCTCCCGTCGGAGGTTCGAGTCCTCCCTCGGGCATGGGTGTGTGTGTCGTCCTTAGAGTAAGTTAGTTTAAGTTAGATTAAGTAGTGCGTAAGATTAGGGACCGATGACCTCAGCAGTTTGGTCCCATAAGACCTTACCACACATTTCCAATTTTTCCATACCATGGGTGTTGTCGGTGTAGCGTAGTACCCAACGGGAATACGGAAAACAATGAGCTCGCGTTGGCGACAATATTAGTACCAATATGTGGACTGAGACGGGAAGGAATGTGGTTTGTCCGGAGTCCTGGAAAGTTGAGGTAACCCTTTTCTTCTACATCTACAGAGATACTTCGCCAACCACCGTACGCTGCATGGCGGAGGGTACCCTGTACCACTACTTGTCATTTCCTTTCCTGTTCCACCCGCAAATAGAGCCAGGGAAAAACGAGTGTCTGTATGCCTCCGTATGAACCGTAATTTCTCGTACCTTATCTTCGTAGTCATTACGCGCAATGTATGTTGCCGGCAGTAGAACAATTCGGCACTCACCTTCAAAATGCAAGCTAGGTAAGGGGCCAGTGCCGTAGAGTACTCTCTGTAAAATCGAACTGGGGTTCAATCAGGACCTGGTGACAATTTTTTTTTTATTAAATCCTTCAGTTGCTTCTCTACGCCAGGTATGGTTATTAATATGTCGTCCATTTGAGAGTTGTCCGATGGTCAAATGACGGAATGTTTGTACGATTTTCCAGTGTGAACGACTTCTTGAACATAAAATTTAAAACTTCAGCTTTCGTTTTGCTATCTTCAACTGCCATATCATACTGTTCAACAAGGAAGTCTTAGACCCGCATAGCAATTTTACATGGGACCAGAATTTTCTCGGGTTGGCTGCAAAATCTTTTGCTAAGGTGTGACGGTGGTAGCTGTATGCTTCTCGCGTAGATCTTTTCACAGATACACAAATCTCTACTAACCTTAGCCTGCCGTCATTTATGAGTTCCCTTTTGAGGTGCAACAGCTTCTGCTTTCTCAGCATCCGCCGAATTTCGTTGCTAGACCATGGTGGGTCTTTTCCATCCTTTATCCACTTACTAGGCACATAACTCTCCAGACCACGATACAGAACCTGCTTAAACTTTGCCCATAATTCCTCCACATCCATCTGACTGGAACTAAGTGATGCCAATTCATTGTCTAAGTGAGATGCTAATAACTGCTTATCTGCTTTGTCTAGCAGAAACATTCTCCTAGACTTCCTGACTGATATATTAACTTTTGTAATCATAGTTGCTGTAATGACATCATGATCGCTAATCCCATTTCTATACTGACATTATCGATAAGATCCGGCCTATTTGTAGCTACAGGGTCTAAGATATTTCTATTGCATGTGAGCTACCGAGATAACTGCTCAAGACAATTCTCCAAAAACGTGCTCAGCAGTATTTCGCATAACTGTTTGTCTGTATCCCTCCCCCCCTCCTCGCAATGAATCCACAGACATCCCAATCTATATTCGGTAGGTTAAAGTCGCCTCCAAACAATACTGGATCATCTAGATATTTACGCACTACTGACCGTAGAATTCCTTTGAATGAATCTAGAATTGTCACTGCAAAATCGGGTGGCCGGGTAAAACGTCCAACAATTAACTTACATCTGTTCTACGCGACCAGATGACTTCGCTGTCACATTCAGTTTCGACCTCAATAGAGAAAATATGCTAGTCAACTGCATTGAACGCTCCCCCTCCTATGACCTCTAATCGGGTTTTCCAAAATACGTTCCACAACTCGCTAAATCAAATGATCATGTGGCATTATTGACTGGGAGGCCCCGTCCGGGGAAGTTCGGCTGCTGGGTGCGTCTTATTTCAGGTGGTGCCACATTGGGCGACTTGTGCATCGATGATGACGAGGACAACACACCACCCAGTCAACGCGCGGAGAAAATCTCGAATCCGGGCCCACTGTATGGTAAGCAAGAACGTCACCTCTCAGCTGAGCAGGCAGACACTCGTTAAATATCTCAGAGCTTTCCTCTTCGGGTCCCAAGAATAATTTGAGCGCGACACTTTCCCTGGAGGGCACTAAATTCGGGAACTTTTTTACGAATACTTCGATAGTCTACTGACAAAATTGTGACAGTCGAAGTGTCGTTATTCTGAAACCCGCTTGACTTCCCTTGCTGCATCTCGACTGGCGAGTGATCATCAGAGCAACTCAAGCTACTGTCTAGCCTAAAAAACCCTCATGGGCACTTCGCAAGTACTCTGCTACCAGAGTAGCTGCTTCCTCTGTGTAGTGCATCCCTGACCTATCAAGGGAGTCCTACAAATCCCTACACGATCACGCAGGTCTGGAAATCTGCAGCCAAGACCGTCACAAAGTCGGCAAAGCCTTTGGTTTGAGACCCTCCACTCCAAATCAAAGGGCCCTGATCAACTCTGTGAACGATGCTGCAAACTGCGAGCTTTGCTTGCACCACAGTCTTCACCACCTCCGGCAGCCAGCTGTACGAACTGAGGATCGCCCCAGAATGCACGCGACAGGCGTCCTTGGTGCTGACTTGACCCATAACTTGCAGATGACTGCACCCTGCGCGATCGATAGCCACAGGCAGTACCACCTAGACATCTCGGATGAGGCCCCCCTGCATACATATTGAGTGCACATTGGCTTTCTTTCCAACCCTGAACGCTATCTGCCTAAAGGGCTCCATAACCACCCGCCACTCACCCTGCCGTGAGGGCGGATCCGGCAAAACAAGTGACATGTGAGGTGTCCCGTGCGACGCGCCAGATTCTCCGCCACCGCTACACCCTGAGGCAGCAGCCTGAAAGTGACTGTCCTTAGCCAAAATCACATTCATTTGTTCGCGAACTGAGGCCAGCTCCTTCTGCGTCCGCACACAGCATGCACATATTATAGCCGTCCTAGCAAGACTAACAGAAGAAGTGATCTATAAAAACAGACAGTCCTAGATATGCCACTTGCTACCCTCCTGGTTGCTAATTCGTTAATAAGCTACGTAGCTGGCTGTTCATTGAGCAACTACTGCGCTACAGACTTAATGAATTTGCACTTACAAAAACGCGAGGTTAAACCTATTAAATAGAGAAACACGCACGAATTTAAATAAAACACAGAAAAAGTTTAACACTTAACTTGCCGCTCTGTAGTTGTAGACCAGCTAAGACCTGGAGCCTTGTCTGAGGGCTACTTGCCGAGGCTCGCGCAGTGAGAAGATATTCGTTCACACGGCAGTATCTAGAAATACCGTCGGCGTCGCGCCTCGTGGGAACTGCTGAAATTGTTGTTGTTATCACAGTGATTATTTTTGAAATGTTTATTTTAAGTAATGTAACGTAGGAGAAAGGAACGGCTATTTTTCGCAATAAGATAGTCTGTTTGTTTTGTTTTTATGTTTCCTTTTCCACGTTCATATTTGTATATTTGTACTCTGCAAGCCACACCACGGTTGAAGCAGGGTACTTTAGTATCAGTATCACCTACTCTCTGGTGGCTTCATCCACGGCCAGTACGCGCAAAAAAGACTGCTTTTACACCTCAGTATTTGCCCGATGTCCTACTCTCATTATAATGATCTTCATGTGGTATGTATCTAGTGGTATCAGATATACTTGTGCTATTTGTATTCAGAACTCCTTTGTTCGTATTCGTAGCTCTTACTGTTTGTTCACTTATTAATTTCGGACATTAAAAATTCTTTTACTCTAAAGCAAATACTCCTCCACAACCTGTGCCCATAATGGATGCGCTCTGATTATGCGATCAAGGGATCTTTTGGCATGATGTTCGTTACATCACAAAAGTATCTCTTATTTATTTATGTTTCAAGTAAGTTTGAGGGAATCAGTAAAGAAGCCGCTTCCCTCTTTCACCCTCAATTTCCTCGTAGACTGGTCCACTAATTGTTAGATACCAATGGTTGGCAGTAGCTGCGAGCTACAGACAACTTTTACAATTCTGTCGATAAGTTGCGATCAGAATTAAGGGGCCACAGGGCTAAAGATAAATAAAAGGTACCATAACAGCCTCGATAACTAACAGTAAAAGGTGAATTATGCCAATGATGTGCCCTTGGATTTCGACAATTGTACTGAACTAATAAAATAACTATATTTTAATCCGAATTTGGTTGTCAAACTGTTCATTAAGTACAATGGCAGACTAAATTGGTCATTTTTTTTAGATCGCACATGTACATCTCCATGTAAACACCGTGCATCACCGCAAGGTGCGTGGCAGCGGGTACTTTATATTCTACCGTATGTTATGATTTCCTCCTATTCTATTCACGAACGGGGCGTGCGAAAAACGACTGCTTATACCCCTCTGTGGAAGCTCTTATTGGCTTAAAGTTATCTTCGTCATCTTCTTGGGGTCGATATGTAGATGGATGAAGAATGTAAGTCATTTCTATCATTTGGTCGGGCGTTTGAATTTTTTAAAGTAGATTTTCGAGAGATACGCGACATCTTTCTTGAACTGTTGCCACTTCAAGTTTTTCAGCATATCCGTAACGCTCTCTCCCACTCAAACAAACCGTGACTACTTGCGCTGCCTTTCCTTGCACACGCTCAATTTCCCCCTCAGTCTGGACCGGTGTGGGCTCTACACACTTCTGCAGTATTCAAGTATGGGTCGCAAAATCTTCTTGTCAGCAATTTCATTCGTAGAAAAGCCGCAGTTTCCAAGTATCCTATCAAGGAATAGAAGACTGCAGTTTGGCTGTCCCACAACTGCTCCCAAGTGGTATTTCTACACATAGTTACTCCCAACTATTTTTAAAACAAGACTGATTCCAATTGCCAGTCATCTTGTAATCAGTGGCTACTACGATTTCACGTTTTGAGAAGTGAACAACTGTACATTTGTCTACGTTTAGAATTATCTGCCAGTCCTTGCACCATACAGATGTTTTGTCAAGATCTAACTGGATTCTAATACAATTCTTGTCGGATAGAATTTCTTTATAAATAGCCGTGTCATCTGAGAAAAGTTGCTACCAATGTTATTCCTTAAGTCACTAATGTGCAACATGCCTCTATCGCTCAACCTTACAATATCATGTGTGAACAGCGCAAGTTGGGTTTCGGAATTCATGTTGGCTTCCACATGGGTGTGACTTGTGCCCTTTTCCAGTCACTAGGAACTATTTATTGCTCAATGGATCCGCGGTAAATGATGACTAAGAGGGGAGCTAAATCCGCCTCAAATTGTGGGTAGAAACTGACAGGGATCCCGTCGGGCCCTGGAGCTTTATTAGGATTTGAACATTCGGGCCGTTTTTCAACACCACTATTACTGATTACAACTCATATCATCTTTGATTCAGTACGGCTACTGAATGGCAGCAATTTTTCTTTATGTTCTATTGTTAGGAACGTTTGAAGACAGAATTTAACTTTTCGGCTTTAGTTTTGCTATTCTCTGTTATGGTTCCTGTTTCATCAACGAGTTGTCTGTACAATTATTTTTGACCACTGGCAGCCTTAACGTACGACTTAAGTTTCTTACGGTTTTCGAAAGCTCCTGTGATCATGTTTCGGCTCGATAGTTATTGAACACTTCACGCATTGCCTTTCTGATTGCCAAACGTGTTTCAATCACCATTCGGCTATCTTCGGGTTATGCCTTGCTTTGTATCTATTGTGAAGAATACGCTGTTTTTTAAAGTGTTTTCTACGTTTTTTATACCATGGTCTTTCTCTACCACCCTGGGATTTAAATATTCTGAGCTTTCCTTCTCTCGAATAATAAAAATATCAGAGCAAAGCTCCGTCAGTAATGACCATAGCTGTTATCAAGACAGAAAACACTAAGCTTACGTCCTTACTTTTGCCATTGCAGATGATGGATGGGTCTGTGAAGTGGAAACTGTGGAAGACGAAGATTGCCGATATGTATGCACAGACGTTCACTGCCGTCTCCAAGCAACGTTTACTGCCATACAAAACCCATCTCCATGGAGATACCATCGTCAGAAGAATTTTACCGTCTGATTTCTGCTTGATAATGAATGTTATAATTTATTAGCTAAATTTTAGGTGTAAATACACATATTCAAAGCGTCGGTTTGTTTCCCATTAAGAGCAAGCTGATTATTTAATCGAAATATTACGTGTGCATTCGATTGGGTGTTCCCAAATTTGACTAGTGCCATATTTGTTTCAGCGATCTGTATTGACAGCGACAATAAAACACGAAGAATAACCAATACTCCAGCAGCAAAGGCACCACTCTGGCCGGCGCTGACTGCTATCGCAAAGCAGCTGTGCTGCTCAGTACTGCTCAGTACTGCTGCTGGAATAAGGGTTTTTTTCTTGTTTTACTGTCACTGTCAATACAGATCGATAAAACAAATATCGCACTAGACTGATTTGGGAACGCTCAAGCGAATGCGCACATAAAATTCACCTTCAATAATCATTTTGCTCGCAAAGGGAAACAAACCAACACTTTCTGTCGACACTAGGCCTCGCACGAAAGACTTGGTGAGCAGTATTTATTTCGGGCTGACTCCAGCTACACATTGCAAAAATGTAATATCAAATCTCTGCCAAAAAAAACAGAGAAAATGCAACTGACAACTCTTACGAGGGACACCCAGTATATATTTCGTGCCATTCTTTGTTCTATTACAAGCCCACTTTATTAGAATGCCCACTTGTTGAACCTCCCTCCCCGCCTATGTATAGGGTGACAATTATTGAACTCTATGAAATAAAATCGTCATAACTTCTGAACGGTTTGCGTTAGGACGTTCAAACTGCACGGTTGGCCACGGGTCATGATGGGAATTTGTTGGGTTGATTTGGGGGAAGAGACCAAACACTACGGCCGCAGGTTCGAATCGTGCCATGGGCATGGATGTGTGTGATGTCCTTAGGTTAGTTAGTTTTAAGTAGTTCTAAGTTCTAGGGGACTGATGACCTCAGAAGTTAAGTCCCATAGTGCTCAGAGCCATTTGAGACCAAACAGCGAGGTCATCGGTCTCATCGGCTTAGGGAAGGATGGGAAAGGAATTCGGCCGTGACCTGTCAAAGGAACCATCCCCGCATTTACCTGAAGTGATTTAGGGAAATCATGGAAAACCTAAATCAGGATGGCCGGACGCAGGATTGAACCGTCGTCTTCCCGAATGCGAGTGCAGTGTGCTAACCATTGCGCCACCTCGCTCACTTGGGAATTAGTATGCTCATGCATGGTTTAATTTAGCGACTATAATGAGCCTAGTGCTTTTAAAACCTTCCGAACCTAGGGTGGAAAGTATGCATGAGTGACTGACAAATTTTTACTACTGTTATGAATTTTTAAATCTATGGAATATTCACCCACACTCCCAGCTCATTTTTTAAATTTTTGTTATTTCAAGTAATTAGGTGATGGGGAAAATTAAATTAAAGAAAAGTAAAGTAAGTTTAAACTTTGACATTTATTTTAGAATTCATCGATGTTCAATACAACGTATAACACATGCTAAGTCTGTCTCAAAGGTGGTGCCTTATTCATTGTTGCGAATTAATTAAGAAAAGTGTTATTCAGAAGGGGTTCAACTAGAATAAAACGTGATTGTCAAAGAATAGGAAACAGGATGGGATACAGCATTGCCGGCCGGGGTGGCCGAGCGGTTCTAGGCGCTACAGTCCGGAACCGCGCGACCGCTACGGTCACAGGTTCGAATCCTGCCTCGGGCATGGATGTGTGTGATGTTCTTAGGTTAGTTAGGTTTAAGTAGTTCTAAGTTCTAGGGGACTGATGACCTCAGAAGTTAAGTCCCATAGTCCTCAGAGCCATTTGAACCATTTTGATACTGCATTCAAACAAGCACACAAAGATAGTTCAAGGGTACACAAAGAAAAGAAACAACCATCACCAATCCAGTCTATTTAAGCAAACAAATTCCGTTCCTGACGTAGTCGTATTCCCATTGGATAACCACAGACTGGTATTGGGAGTTTAGACAAAGATCGCGTGTTTCGATATACGAAGATCACGTGTTTCGACTCGACGATTTTGATATTCCTGCGCAAGGATGGCACTTAAAGGCTCTCATTTGTGCCACCCTTAGCAAGCAGAGAACATCGACCTAGGGTTTACTGCCGCCTGACAGTAGGCATCCGGCAGAAACGTTAACAGGCACCGTTGACGTGTGTAAGCTCCTCGAGACGATACCTGTCAAACGGCTGTCTTCTGTCGTTTCATCGCTGTTATGAGTGCTCTTTGGCGGTTAGGCCAGTCGTGCGCGTGCACTTCCCAGCCGATTTTCCACTCATTATCGGTCTGTGACGGTACCAATCTTTTGCTCACCTGCTGCGGCCGTCTTGTCATGGTCGCGTCCGCGTGGTGCGCTGCCGGCATATGGATTTCTGCACGGCCTACTGCTCGCCGTCTCAGGTCATCAGCCCCACAGAGGCCGATCATTTGCTGCGGGTGTAAGGGGAATTTGTTCCCGGCTCCCTTCTTTTGTTGTCGAGCCGCCGAGCGGTTCTAGGCGCTTCAGTCTGGAACCGCCCGGCCGCTACGGACGCAGGTTGGAATCCTGCCTCGGGCATGGATGTGTGTGATGTCCTTAGGTTAGTAAGGTTTAAGTAGTTCTAAGTTCTAGGGGACTGATGACCTCAGAAGTTAAGTCCCATAGTCCTCAGAGCCATTTGAAACATTTTGATACTGCATTCAAACAAGCACACAAAGATAGTTCAAGGGTACACAAAGAAAAGAAACAACCATCACCAATCCAGTCTATTTAAGCAAACAAATTCCGTTCCTGACATAGTCGTGTTCCCATTGGATAACCACAGACTGGTATTGGGAGTTTAGACAAAGATCACGTGTTTCGATATACGAAGATCACGTGTTTCGACTCGACGATTTTGGTATTCCTGCGCAAGGATGGCACTTAAAGGCTCTTCTGTGTGCCACCCTTAGCAAGCAGAGAACATCGACCTAGGGTTTACTGCCGCTTGACAGTAGGCATCCGGCAGAAACGTTAACAGGCACCGTTGACGTGTGTAAGCTCCTCGAGACGATACCTGTCAAACGGCTGTCTTATGTCGTTTCATCGCTGTTATGAGTGCTCTTTGGCGGTTAGCCCAGTCGTGCGCGTGCACATCCCAGCCGATTTTCCACTCATTATCGGTCTGTGACGGTACCAATCTTTTGCTCACCTGCTGCGGCCGTCTTGTCATGGTCGCGTCCGCGTGGTGCGCTGCCGGCATATGGATTTCTGCACGGCCTACTGCTCGCCGTCTCAGGTCATCAGCCCCACAGAGGCCGATCATTTGCTGCGGGTGTAAGGGGAATTTGTTCCCGGCTCCCTTCTTTTGTTGTCGAGCCGCCGAGCGGTTCTAGGCGCTTCAGTCTGGAACCGCCCGGCCGCTACGGTCGCAGGTTGTAATCCTGCCTCGGACATGGATGTGTGTGTTCTTAGATTAGTAAGGTTTAAGTAGTTCTAAGTTATAGGGGACTGATGACCTCAGAAGTGAAGTCCCATAGTGCTCAGAGCCATTTGAACCATTTGCTGTCGAGCGCCCAGAAGTGACCTGGCTGGCAGCGTGTCCCGCAGGGAAACCCGTATGTTTGCGGTTAATCCCTGGTCAGGCTGCATCCCCTGTCTCGTAAGGGTCAGCTGGTTCGCTTCTCCTTCTCAACTGCATTCACAGAAATTGTTCACCGTAGTTATGTGATTACAAAATGTCAAACATAGTACCGCTTAGTACTGTTTGCCACAATTTTTTAAGAATAAAAGTGAGACAAATTGTGCAATTAAAAGTGAAATGAATTGACAATATGTAAATCCACATCACTAATGTGCATCTCAAAATTAAACACTCCAGTTCCGTTTTAATAAATGAAACACTAATTATTTATTTAGTGAAATAAATAGGGTTACGCCTTGTGCAAGGATGGATCAGGACAACATAGGGTTCACATGTTATTTACACACACACATGCACACATATTGTCTATTCTACTAACTACCCACAAACATGAATTACTCAGAATTTTACTTCAGTCCACTACTAGTTAATCCAGCAAGCTACTTCAACGCTATTTCAACACAGTGTTCTAACATTATTATTTTTTTTTATAACGCTACTACATTGTCCTTAATTCGGCCTCTTCTTGACGCTAGCGGCATATGTATTGCCACATGATACACTACTGGCCATTAAAATTGCTATACCACGAAGATGACGTGCTACAGACGCGAAATTTAACCGACAGGAAGAAGATGCTGTGATATGCAAATGATTAGTTTTTCAAAGCATTCATACAAGGTTGGCGCCGGTGGCGACACCTACAACGTGCTGACATGAGGAAAGTTTCCAACCGATTTCTCATACACAAACAGCAGTTGACCGCCGTTGCCTGGTGAAACGATGTTGTGATGCCTCGTGTAAGGAGGAGAAATGAGTACCATCACGTTTCCGACTTTGATAAAGGTCGGATTGTAGCCTATCGCGATTGCGGTTTATCGCATCGCGATATTGCTGCTTGCGTTGGTCGGGATCCAATGACTGTTAGCAGAATATGGAATAGGTGGGTTCAGGAGGGTAATACGGAACGCCGTGCTGGATCCCAATGGCCCCGTATCACTAGCAGTCGAGATGACAGGCATCTTATCCGCATGGCTGTAACGGATAGTGCAGCCACGTCTCGATCCATGAGTCAACAGATGGGGACATTTTGAAGACAACAACCATCTGCACGTACAGTTCGAGGAATTTTGCAGCAGCATGGACTATCACCTCGGAGACAATGGCTGCGGTTACCCTTGACGCTGCATCCCCAGCAGGAGCGCCTGCGATGGTATACTCAAGGACGAACCTGGTTGCACGAATGGCAAAACGTCATTTTCTCGGATGAATCCAGGTTCTGTTTACAGCATCATAATGGTCGCATCCGTGTTTGGCGACATCGCGGTGAACGTACATTGGAATCATGTATTCGCCATCGTCATGCTGGCGTATCACCCGGCGTGATGGACTGGGGTGCCATTGGTTACACGTCTCGTTCACCTGTTATTCGCATGGACGGCACTTTGAACAGTGGACGTTACATTTCAAGTGTGTTACGACCTGTGGCTCTACCCTTAATTCGATCCCTGTGAAACCCTACATTTCAGCACGATAATGCACGACCGCACGTTGCAGGTTCCACACGGGCCTTTCAGAATACAGAAAATGTTCGACTGCTGCCCTGGCCAGCACACTCTCCAGATCTCTCACCAATTGAAAACGTCTGGTCAATGGTGGCAGAGCAACTGGCTCGTCACAATACGCCAGCCACTACTCTTGATGAACTGTGATATCGTGTTGAAGCTGCATGGACAGCTATACCTGTACACGCCATCCAAGCTCTGTTTTGACTCAATGCCCAGGCGTATCAAGGCCGTTATTACGGCCAGAGGTGGTTGTTATGGGTACTAATTTCTCAGGATCTATGCACCCAAATTGCGTGAAAATGTAATCACATGTCAGTTCTAGTATAATATATTTGTAGAATGAATGCCCGTTTATCATCTGCATTTGTTCCTGGTGTAGCAATTTTAATGACCAGTTGTGTAAATATGGAGGAACTTTCCTTAAACATGCATAGTAAAAAGAACAATGGTAATTTACACTTAAAACATTTATACCAGTTGACACACCTGATAAGAGACTCCCAATTATACATTTACCATACTCATATGTTCATAGGTAAAATAGTAAGATAATTTCACCTAAAATTACCTTATTACAATTAATCACACAGATGACTGAGAAAGGTAGAAATATTTTCATCATACAGGTTATAATACCTTTTATGACCCGTTTTGCTTCCACTTCGTTTGACTTCTTTAAGTTACCATTCGATTCCAGATCAGTTGTTGCACCTGTGATGGTTTTGCTGGATTAATTTATCATTAATGCTAGAATTGTGGTCTCCTCTATTTTGTAAAACGATTTCCTTTTTAACATCCTAATGAAATTACGACTGACACAAAATATCTGAATCCTCCTGTAGTTTGAATGACAAATGTTTAGCTTCACCCTTAATACATTAAACCAAACTTTCCTTCATACCCATAATCAAAATTATTTAATCCTCCTCTACCTTCAAGAGGGAAATTTCTTAAATTCAATTCATACAGGCTGCAGTGCATCTCGCACCAGCGGAAACAATAAACTGTAATGCTCACATCAGCAAAATACATAAACGTCATCTTTCTTGGACAGCAATTAACGCAGAATAATCTTTCAGGCTATGGCTCAACATAAATCAAGACTACAAAAATACCTATATTTCTGTTCAATCTTCATTTGCTGGAAAACAATAATTGAAAGCCACGTAAATTACACAAACTACAATCCTTCTTTCACCTTGTAGGGAATCATCTACTGACAAAATCCACAGACAGCACTTTACGTACACAGCAAATATATATATATATATATATATATATATATATATATATATATATATATGTCAATATTAGCATATCAGGGCTCATATAGCACGCATACTATAGTAAGAGATCCTTATTTATACCGACAGACAGAGTATAGTGATAGGTAGATAGTAGCACTGAAAACAGAAAATCGGAAACAAGGCTACTAACAGCAGGGGACCTGGGTTTGCCAGACCCATAATATCCACAGATCGGACATTCCCCTGAGTGTTATAATGTGAGTTAATCAAACTCAGATCAGACTCAGTTCAAACCACAAAATCCATAAACAGCACTTCAGCTCGTCACATACAAACATCTTCATCACTGTATTGGAACAAACATATTATTCTAATTGCATATTAAAAATTTAAACCTAAACAACTCTTTCTCATCATGGTCCTACTTACTCAATGTATGGCTTCACATTTGGCACATGATGCAGCGGAGAGTTTCAGCTTCAGTTGCATTTTCATGGGGGATCCTCCTTACCCGATATGGAACATTAAAAACATTAAAAAATTTCTTACACACACCTGACCATTTATTAGACAACTTTTATGATCTAATTAGAATCTTTTGTCCCACATGAAACACTACCTCCCTCACGTTTTTCTTGTACACGTTAACTCTTACTTCTGCAGCACTCTTGATGTTGCGTAATGCTAGGTCCACAATAGCGGTACGTCGTGGTCTCGGTTCTGGTGCCTAGGGCACCACGTCATTGGGTTTGCTTAGGGGCTCCTTGTTTTTCAGTACAGTAACTGGCGGAAGCCTTGTTGACGTATTAGGCAACTCATTTCGTACATTCTGGAATGTCTTTAAGTGTGTGTCCCACGATCGGTGGTCACGACTACAGTATAATCTACATAATTTCTCTAATTCTCGCATAATATGCTCACTGGGGTTCGAACTGGGATGAAAGATATATATCCATATATATATCCATTATCTGAGATAACTCTTTTTCACAGGCCAAACTTCATGCAGAAACTGTTTTGAGAAGCAGTTGCAACTGCCTTTCCTGTGACTCGTCTCAATGGGGTCAAGCATACTAACTTGGAGGTTAGGTCCACCGCTACAAAAACACATGCAAATCCTGCTCCAGAGCGTACTAATGGCCCAAATAGATCCACGGCCCCGAGGTCACGAAGTTTGTTTGGTATGATCGGATGCAATGGTGCAACATACGTCACCGAAGGCGCCTTTGTTCGCTGACAGGGTCCGCTCACTCTAAGTACACAACGAATGCGCCGGAGCATGTTGTTAAAATAGCAGGTCTCCTTCAGCATCGCAAAACAATTCTGTGCTCCAAAGTGCCCATAGCTTAAATGTACATACCATATGATTTTCTTTACGACTTCCTCCGGAATCGTCAACAGCCATCTGGAGTCGTCCGGGCCTCATTTCTTGAACAGGATTCTGTTCAGCACCAGGTAGTACTGGCGTATCGCCACATTCTCCTTATCATGCCACTTCTCTTTTATACTTTTCAATATTTCGTCCAGAGGCGGTAACAAATTTCTCGAACGCAACATTCTGTAAGTATAAGATGCTGAAATTATTTTCGCCGGGTTCCCCTTCATCCTCGTGAACCAGGCTTACAGGAATGCGTGACAGAGCGTCTGCAATTACATTTTTTCTGTCCAGGAATGTATTCTACCGTAAAATGACCTTCCTGTAGGTATAGTGCCCAGTGTCGTAATCTCCCGTGCGTAATTTTTGTGCTCATAAGAAATTGGAGTGCACAGTGGTCAGTGTACACCTTGGTAGTCCTCCCAAATAGGAAATACCTAAATTTCGTGAATGTCCATACCATCGCGAGTGCCTCGAGCTCAGTAACTGAATAATTTTTTTCATATCGGGAGAGCACCCTGCTCCCAAACGAGATCGTCTTCCAAGAGGTAGGGTCATCACCTCCATCAGTTTGAAACAGAACCTCACCCAGTCCAGACAAGGAACTGTCCGTCATTAAACAGAATTTATTTGTCAGGTCGGGATGCAAGAGGCTAGGTGCCTCTACCAATGCCTCTTTCAATTTACACCATTCGTCCTGTGCCTCCTGGTACCAGACCCACAAAGCGTTCTTCCCTGTTAATGCACATAGACGAGATGTACCAAGTACACTATAATTGATAAACCGCTTATAAAAATAACACAGGCCTAAAAATGCTCTCAACTGTTTTCTACTTGTCGGCATTGCACACCCCGCTCTCGCCGCAATTTTCTCAGGGTCAGATTGTATTCCATTTGCCGAGACAATATGCCCTAAAAATTTTCTATTCTCGCGTCCGAACTGTGACTTTTACACCTACCTTATCGAAAACATCCATCAGTCTGTTCAGGACGTCATTATGGTCCGACCACGACTTTTCCACAATTAAGATGTCGTCCACGTAAATTGTCACTCGCTGCTTTAAATCATCAGGCAGAATGCTGTTCAATACTCTTATAAAAGCAGCTGATGAGACGTTCAATCCGAATGGGAGGCGCCGAAATTGGAAACAATTTCCATAGCACAGAAATGCCTTGTATAACCTGCAAAACTGGTGCAGGACGATCTGCCAAAAACTCTACCCATGGAAACGTAAAAGTTCCGCAAGGCTCTCAGCCCTGTCCATTTCTGACATAATAATTGTGTCTATCTGTCTCGAGTCTAATACCAAACGAACCGAGCTGTCGCGTTTTGGTACGACAAGCAGGGGTGAAACTTACGAGTTTACTGCCCGCTCAATTATCCATTGTTACAACATCTTATTTATTTCTTTCTCAATCTGGCCTTTATACGCCACGGGAGCTGGGTATGCTCTAACAAGAAACTTCTGACAGTCACGTACTGTGAACTGGTAGGTAAACCCCTTGATCGCCCCAGGAGTCTCTGAAAATACCCACTCATGATTCTTTTGTAAGTAATATAATTTCTCTTTTTCACTGTCCATGGTTCTGACACCAGCGATGCTTCGTCTCAGTGCATCAGCAAAAACAACATCTCTCCCACGCTCGCCAGACGTAGAACCCGACCCACTCACATAGTTAACAAGTAGCTCCAGTTCAGGTTGCGACTAGGTTTGAGCTTTAAATCTTAGACAGCTAATTTCAGACTCGGCGCGTAATATACATTCATCAAGCACTACACTAATGGGGCGATCCCCAACTTGAACTGTCATTACTCCTCCACCCACATCAATTACTGCATGGTGGGCATTCACGAAATCATTTCCCAAAATCATTGTCACATTCATCATTGTTCGAATAAAAACATTATACTCAAAATCTCTTCCCTGCCAAGTAAAATTAAACCGAGTCTGCCTTCGGACTTCTACGCTCTTACTGTAGATTGCGCCCCTCACCTTCATTCCTCGCACTTGAAAAATTGGCCAAGTCCCAGTCCCCTCACATTTTTGAAACGCTGCCTCGTTAACAATCGAGAAGGGGCTCCTAGTGTCAATAACACCATTAAGACATATTTCCTTTATTGAAACTGTCACGATTGGATTTACTGCCGGAATTCTACCACTGGAAGTCTCTTGCAACAAATCTTTTCTAATGTCTTCCCTCTCTATAAAACCCTTCATAATCATTTGCATTTTCGATCGTTTGCTCCGACTGAGCGTCTTCTGCACTGGCCGCTTGTCATTGCTGGTTCCTGTTTGCTTGCCGGCCGCGGTGGTCTCGCGCTTCTAGACGCGCAGTCAGGAACCGTGCGACTGCTACGGTCGCAGGTTCGAATCCTGCCTCGGGCATGGATGTGTGTGATGTCCTTATGTTAGTTAGGTTTAAGTAGTTCTAAGTTCTAGGGGACTGATGACCACAGCAGTTGAGTCCCATAGTGCTCAGAGCCATTTGAACCATTTTTTTCCTGTTTGCTTGGTTGTGCCTTGGATTAGCTGGTCTCATTTCTACTTCGGGTGGCGCACCAGCTGCGTTTCTATTTCCACCCTGTTCACCGTGGTACCGATTCTGGTTCCCATAGTTATTTCATCCACGATAGTGCCCGCGTTCTCGTTCATTGCCGTTGGTTCTCCTGTTTCCTTATCCATTTCCCCAGTTTCTATATGGTCGGTGACGATCATTATCCTGGTCATGCCGCGTTGACCAGTCACGGCGTTGGTTCCTACTTCGCCCGCGACTGCTGCCGCGCTGCCGTGTCCCGTAATAGTCTTGAGCCTGATTAGGTGGGCATTCACTGGTATCATATTCAAACTCCTGAAGTAATGTTTCAAAGGCTTACACGCCATCATTGTATCGTCCCGCAAGAATGATGTGGAGCAAATGCATCGGCAGTTTTGTGATACATATTCGAATTGACTCCGCGGGTCTGTACGGGTCATAAAGGAACTGATTCGACTGCAGCATGTGTTCAAACAAACGTGCAGGACTGCCGAAATCGGACTGATTTAAGTTTGGCAGCATAATTATGCTGTGTTGTCACCTTATCATGTGCCGCTTCCGACCAGTAGGCGGACAGAAACGCTTGTTGAAACTCTCTAGTTGAGTTGCAATGTCGCGTTGCGGATCTCATGCGTATTGTCGGTTCGCCTTCTAGTTACCCACACATGTTTTCAATCTTATGGGAACTTGCCCAGTCGGGGGAAGGCAAAATTGAAATTGTTCTAGTCATGCCCTTCGGTGTATCCCTTTTGAAGAATTACTAAATATTTCGAATTTCCTCACCGTTAAGAAGCGTTTAAAGTCAAACCCCTGCATTCCCTCCCGAGGAGACGGCTCCCGAAAGTTCCTACTTCTTCCTTGTCTGCCCTCAAAACACATTCTTTCCTGTCGTCATATTCCTCATAGTGGCCGGAGTTGTTATCTGTACTGTCCGGACGAATCTTTTTAGCGCAGGTGCTTACTCCTTACCCAAGCCGGCTTCCCAGATGGGCCACGCGCTCTTGCAGTTTGCCTGTGACATTTCTGTCTCTCCTGTTTACCCCAAAGTGTCCCTTTTGAAATTTTAATAGCGAATGCACTTCTTCGATCTCTGCAACCGCTATCGGTGTTGTCTTGGCATCGCATTCTACGGTCGCAATCGTCCCTACGATATCCGCTAATTTAGCGATCTCATCTCGTATTTGCTTATTTTCGTCCGCGCCGGTCTGTTTCAACTATTCTATCTCCCGATCAAGGACGAAAATAGCTTGTCTGTTGCCTGTCACCTCCTTGCTAATGGAATCGGGACAATGTGTCCCAGCATCCTTTATCCTAGACAACACCTGTACGTGGTCACGTCGGTATTCAGCTTCTAGCGCGTGGAATTTCCCGAGTAGCTGTCTCTCTCTCTCTTTCACGTCCTCATCGCGGCTCAGCTTACCCGCTTCTAAAGCGTCCACACGCTGATCGATTTGGTCGAATTTACTCCCTATTTCTATCATAATATCCTTTTTTATCTCAACTGCCAGATTTTTTAGTTCTTGCGAGACATTATCTGACAGTTTCAGCATCGACTTTTCTACTTTTTCTGCCTGCTGCGTCAGTTTCTCGCCTAGTTCTCGCATCGAGGCTTTCATGACCTCTGCCAAATCAATTTGGTTGCTTGGATGAAAACTAATTTCTGACGTAACTGTGACCCCGTTCGTAATGTTTTGATATTTGGTCTTGACTGGAGGAGCCGTATGCTCAATTTCTAAGTTTAGAATCGTGGCAGCACAGCTGAAATCTGGTTTTATTAATTGTTCGTTCGCTTGTATAACATACGAAGTTCTCCCCATTGCATTTTCACATCCTTAAGACGCGTCAATGTCAGAAACTAAATTATCCCCCTGTTCCATGTTACTTAAGTTCTTGCGACGTGTACTCTTACAGGGTGTTTCAAAAATGACCGGTATATTTGAAACGGCAATAAAAACTAAACGAGCAGCGATAGAAATACACCGTTTGTTGCAATATGCTTGGGACAACAGTACATTTTCAGGCGGACAAACTTTCGAAATTACAGTAGTTACAATTTTCAACAACAGATGGCGCAGCAAGTGATGTGAAAGATATAGAAGACAACGCAGTCTATGGGTGCGCCATTCTATACGTCGTCTTTCTGCTGTAAGCGTGTGCTGTTCACAACGTGCAAGTGTGCTGTGGACAACATGGTTTATTCCTTAGAACAGAGGATTTTTCTGGTGTTGGAATTCCACCGCCTAGAACACAGTGTTGTTGCAACAATACGAAGTTTTCAACGGAGGTTTAATGTAACCAAAGGACCGAAAAGCGATACAATAAAGGATCTGTTTGAAAAATTTCAACGGACTGGGAACGTGATGGATGAACGTGCTGGAAAGGTAGGGCGACCGCGTACGGCAACCACAGAGGGCAACACGCAGCTAGTGCAGCACGTGATCCAACAGCGGCCTCGGGTTTCCGTTCGCCGTGTTGCAGCTGCGGTCCAAATGACGAAAACGTTCACGTATCGTCTCGTGCGCCAGAGTTTACACCTCTATCCATATAAAATTCAAACGCGGCAACCCCTCAGCGCCGCTACCATTGCTGCACGACAGACATTCGCTAACGATATAGTGCACAGGATTGATGACGGCGATATGCATGGGGGCAGCATTTGGTTTACTGACGAAGCTTATTTTTACCTGGACGGCTTCTCAATAAACAGAACTGGCGCATATGGGGAACCGAAAAGCCCCATGTTGCAGTCCCATTGTCCCTGCATCCTCAAAAAATACTAGTCTGGGCCGCCATTTCTTCCAAAGGAATCATTGGCCCATTTTTCAGATCCGAAACGATTACTGCATCACGCTATCTGGACATTCTTCGTGAATTTGTGGCGGTACAAACTGCCTTAGACGACACTGCGAACACCTCGTGGTTTATGCAAGATGGTGCCCGGCCACATCGCACGGCCGACGTCTTTAATTTCCTGAATGAATATTTCGATGATCGTGTGATTGCCTTGGGCTATCCGAAACATACAGGTGGCGGCGTGGATTGGCCTCCCTATTCGCCAGACATGAACCCCTGTGACTTCTTCCTGTGGGTACACTTGAAAGACCAGGTGTACCGCCAGAATCCAGAAACAATTGAACAGCTAAAGCAGTACATCTCATCTGCATGTGAAGCCATTCCGCCAGACACGTTGTCAAAGGTTTCGGGTAATTTCATTCAGAGACAACGCCATATTATTGCTACGCATGGTGGATATGTGGAAAATATCGTACTATAGAGTTTCCCACACTGCAGCGCCATCTGTTGTTGACAATTGTAACTACTGTAATTTCGAAAGTTTGTCTGCCTGAAAATGTACTGTTGTCCCAATCATATTGCAACAAACGGTGTATTTCTATCGCTGCTCGTTTAGTTTGCATTGCCGTTTCAAATATACCGGTCATTTTTGAAACACCCTGTAGATTAGTTATGCGTCTCCATTTCCTCTACTTACACCCGCTAGGCGATGAGTCACCTAACGTTACCGGTGGATATATTTCGTAAACCACATCAAATACTGACGAACTGATTCCACAGACCGAACGTGAGGAGAGGGGCTAGTGTAACTGTTTAATACAAACCATACAAAAATGCACGGAAGTATGTTTTTTAACACAAACCTACGTTTTTTTAAATGGAACCACGTTAGTTTTGTTAGCACATCTGAACATATAAACAAATACGTAATCAGTGCCGTTTGTTGCATTGTAAAATGTTAATTACATCCGGAGATACTGTAACCTAAAGTTGACGCTTGAAACCTCCGACGTTCAGTTGCGTGTTGTAACAAACACGGGCCACGGTCGGCGAGCAGCATCTGCAGGTACATGTTTACGATGATGACCGTGTTTACGAGTGTGGCTGTAGTGCACTGTTGTGGTTTGGTCTAGCTGTCGCAGTGTCCGCATGTAGCGCTTGCTGCTATTGTTATTCTGCATTCGTCTCCGCACGCAGACCAACTGTAGTACACCGTGTTACCAGACGTCTGTGATAGTGTAGTGTATCCATGGCGAGTGTCGACGAAATGCAGCTGAAGCCTGCAGGGTGTATGCAGAACGGTACCCGGACAGAGAGCATCCAACGTGCCGCACATTGCAAAACATCTACCGCCAAATGTATGCAACAGGTATGGTCGTAGCACGCAAACGGGTCCGTAACAGGCCCGTCACAGGAGAAGCGGGTACAGTTGGTGTGTTAGCTGCTGTTGCCATGAACCCACACATGAGTACACGGGACATTGCGAGAGTCGGTGGACTGAGTCAAAGTTGTGTCATGCGCATACTGCATTGTCACCGCTTTCACCCGTTTCATGTGTCGCTACATCAGCAATTACATGGTGATGACTTTAATCATCGAGTGCAATTCTGTCAATGGGCATTAACAGAGAATGCGTTGCAGTTCTACCTGTTTACCGATGAAGCGGGTTTCACAAACCACGGGGCAGTCAATCTACGGAACATGCATTACTGGTCCGTGGACAATCCTCGCTGGCTCAGACAGGTAGAGCGACAACGACCGTGGACTGTAAATGTATGGTGCGGAATCATTGGCGACCATCTCATTGGTCCTCACTTCATTGCAGGGGCCCAAACAGCTGCAACATACATCGCGTTTCTACAGAATGATCTGCCAACGTTGCTCGATAATGTCGCACTGCAAACGCGTCGACGTATGTGGTATCAGCATGATGGTGCACCTGCACATTCCGCAATTAACACTAGGCTGACCCTTGACAGGATGTTCGACGGGCGTTTCATAGGACGTGGAGGACGCATTAAATTGGCCAGCCCGTTCTCCTGATCTTACACCTCTAGACTTCTTTCTGTGGGGTACGTTAAAGGAGAATGTGTACCGTGATGTGCCTACAACCCCAGAGGATATGAAACAACGTATTGTGGCAGCCTGCGGCGACATTACACCAGATGTACTGCAGCGTGTACGACATTCATTACGCCAGAGATTGCAATTGTGTGCAGCAAATGATGGCCACCACATTGAACATCTATTGCCCAGACATGTCGGGACACACTCTATTCCACTCCGTAATTGAAAACGGAAACCACGTGTGTACGTGTACCTCACCCCTCATGGTAATGTACATGTGCGTCAGTGAAAAAGACCAATAAAATGGTGTTAGCATGTGGACGTAATGTGCTGTTCCAGTTTCTTCTGTACCTAAGGTCCATCACCGTTCCCTTTGATTCCCTACGTAATTCGGTGCTCTCCGATACACACGATCGAACAGCGGAGGAGTGGTACTCAAGCGTCAACTTTAGGTTACAATATCTCCGGATGTAATTAACATTTTACAATGCAACAAACGGCACTGATTACGTATTTGTTTATATATTCAGATGTGCTAACAAATCTAACGGGGTTCCATTTAAAAAACGTAGGTTTGTGCATTTTTTAATGGTTTGTATTAACCAATTACATATATATATATCCCAAACAAGTCACACCGAACGTACACTTTTAACACAACCTAGTACGCAACTTGTCACACGCATGGTGTTTTGCCCTTAAAGGGCGCAGTTGGACTACATGGTCAATTCCTCCTTTTGCTGCCTTCTTTGTTGCCCAAACTTCCCTCATTCACTCGCTCTGTTTCTGTTTCCTGTCCTCTGTCCATGCTGTCGGCTTCGTGTCTTCGGCTTCATCTTGATTGCCTTTTTGGTTGCCCATATTTCTTTCATTTTCCCATGTACTTTACTTTTCTTAATGATGTTTCTCAATTTTATTCTGTTGTTTATTGTGAACTGCTGTTATGTTGAGTAGGTTCAGGTCTTTTTTTTTACGTCTGCTACCCATTTGTTGTTTCTAGTGGTTACCCAGTCAAAGATCTGTTTGGTTAGTCTGTGTGATGGCATTCTGTACAGGTGTCCATAGAATTGTAGTCTGCGTTTTATAATCTTTTCTGTGATTGTCTTCGTATGTTTGTATAGTTCCTCTGTAGGTTTCTTGATCCATATTCCATTGCTGTTAGATGCGCCAAATATTTTCCAAAGTATTTTCCGTTCTACTTTTTCTAGTTGTCTGATACGTGTATGCCCTAGGATTAGTGTGGTCTCTGTTGCATATAGTGCCTCGGGGGAGCACCACGGTGTCGTAGTGGCGTAATTTGGCTTTTTGTGAGATAGACTTGTTGTTGTAATGATTCCACACTACTCCGTATGCCTTGTCCAGTTTAGTATTTCTTTCTTCGTTTGAGTCTCTGTTATGTCCGCTCATTTCACCGAGGTATTTGAAGTTTGCCGTTTTGTAAATGGTGCCATACTTTGTGTTCAGAGATGAGAGATTTTTTGTGCTCATAAACACTGTCTTTTCGTAAGAGATCTGTAGTCCAGTTTTGGAAGCGGTTTCGTGTAGTTTTTCAATAGCGTCTTTTGTTTCGTTTATACCTTTCGTGGCAATCGTTAAATCGTCTGCAAAAGCCAGGCATTTAATTTGTAGGTTTCCTAAGGTTGTTCCCTGTTGTGATGTTTCCCATTCTTTTATTACCTTATCTAAGACTGAAAAGGAGAGGTGAGAGGCCATCGCCTTGTCGGACACCTGTATATATATAATTTTTTATATATATTCCCCATCCAGTCAGTGCAATTTACAAGCAAAGTACATACATATAAGACACGCAGCTATAGAAAAACAACAACAACACAACAACGCCGCTCAACAACGTCGTGAGTCTTTCTACAGTTTGCTCAGAAACAATGCAGAAGTTGTTTGAGCGCTGAAAAAAATTAGATTAGTACATCCTACGCAATCCAACATATTAGCAATCCCAAGGTCTAGCGGAATCAAAAAGCAGGGTAGCCATGTATAATGAGCCTAGTGCTTTAAAAACCTTCCAAACCTAGGGTGACTGACATATTTTTACTGCTGTTATGAGTTTTTAAATGTATGGAACAGTCACCCACAGTATCAGCTCATTTTTTTTATTTTATTATTTTTAGCAATTAGATGATGGGGAAAATTAAAGTAAAGGAAAGTAAAGTAAGTTTAAACTTTGATATTTATTTTAAAATTCATCTATGTTCAATAAAACGTATAACACATGCTAATTCTGCTTCAAAGCTAGTGCCTTATTTACTGTTGAGAATTAATTAAGAAAAGTGTTACTCAGAGGGGGTTCAATTAGCATAAAACGTGATTTTCAAAGAATAGGCAACAAAAAATAGGAAACAGGATGGGATACTGCACTGAAACAAGCACACAAAGATAGTTCAAGGGTACACAAAAAAAGAAACAACCATCACCAATCCATTCTATTTAAGCAAAGAAATTCCGCTCCTGGTGCAGTCGTGTTCCCATTGGAAAACCACAGACTGGTATTGGGTGTTTAGACAAAGATCACGTGTTTCGATATATCCAAAATCTTGCCAAAATGCTCCATAAAAATGTTTCTAGAAATTTTGAAATAGAAAACGCGAAATATTATGCAAAAGATTAGCTAAGGGCTAGTTTTGTTACTACAGCACATGTTCCACGAGCACAAGTACATTTACAGAACATTTGTAATACCACGACGATTTTAATGACGAAATCAAATCCAAACACATTAGATACAAAAGAAACTTCCGAACTGCGTTAATAACGGCATACTATTGACCTGATGGCTCCAATAATTTTACGAGCACGTCGTACTGCTACTACAAACCACACACTACGTGGGTTGATCACACAAAGAAATTAGTAATTTCAAGAATTTCAACGAGAGAAAACACTTATACGCACATTCACACTAAAGAGCGATGGTTTTAGTCAGAATTACGTCTTCTGACAACATGCTTCCACTTTCCTTTATAGGAGTGGAAACAAAGCAACTATCGCAGTACACTCCGAAACCAACATTGCAATCGTAGATCTGTAAGAAAAGTAATTAATATTTCAGTTAGGCTGAAAACTTAAGAAGTTCATTGTCCTTCGGACTCACCAAACACGCGCTTACCCGGAGATGTTACTACTTAAGAATCTGCCCAATTGTGGATAGATACGTACAGCAACCAGTAATCAGAGTCAGAACTGTGTCTGCAAAATCACAAGGGTTATTAAACAATTTTTGCTGTCACTAATTACAAGCAATATAATTGACAGAGTAGATTGCTAATATTTGCTGCAATGAAAGCCACTCAATGGAGTATATTTGTATATTTCACATTTGCAAGAACGATCTCATTTAAGTAATTAAGTTCATCGAAACACTTAGAAACTAACCTCTCGTCTGACGAAAACGGCCTAAAGACGCAGTGGCATTTTCTGCAGATCTGTTGACAATGATATTTTGAGTTATCACTTTACTGAGTGACTGAAATGTAGTTCGGGTACCTGAAAACATAACAATATGTTAGAATTCATTTTCTAAACACGAACTATTACGCTACTGTATGGCTACTTACATATTAATTACACTATTAATATTTTCACAGTTGTTTCTTTAATACAAAATTAAAGCCAACGAAAGAACAAACGTAAAACATACCTACAAATGACAGGTTTGTTGAGATGTAATTCTCTGTGTGGACAGATGTAACATTTTCATACGGTGGTAAGTCGCAGAAATCACATAAGTAGCAGAAATTGCGGAAGTAGCAGTAGAGTGCGGAGGGATACACGACCTAGGTGCCTTAACTGCGACAAAGCACAGTTAAGAATAACAGATACTGAAAAGTAGCATTCACAGAAGTCACTGATATCGGAAAATCGCAGTTTAGCCCATCACTACTGCCCGCAGACTGACTAGCGTGGACCCTGCCCGAGGGTGTCCCGCAGATACAATAGGAAGTGACTAGAGAGGTAGCTTCCTTTACCAACCCGACAAGCGACGGATACAACCACACCAAGTAGACAACCTCTTTGCCTCAGAAACCGTATCTACCTACTCAGACGTTGGTCCTACTGTTTTCTAGCAGACAGAACGTCTCTGCTACCACCGAGCACGCAATTGCAAATACTCTCACTCATCCATCCTTTCACGCCAGAAGGGAAGGAGATGACAATATCTTAAAACATCATGTACACTACGTTAAGGAGGTGGATGTGGGTTTCATAGGAAACTGTATGGTAAGAATTACATATAAAACTGTATTTTAAAATGTTGTGTGACAAGTTGTTCGTATTTATATATCCATATAACATATTTCACTGCTCACTCTCCTCCCAGATAAATTTAGAAATAACACAGTGCAAATGTATGTCGTAAACAACAATAAATTGAGGAAAATAGCATGAAAGGAGTCTAACAGAGACCTTTCACGACGAAGCCCGCTTTTATTTGGATGGGCTCGTTAACAAACAAAATTGGCGCATTTGGGGGACTGAGAATCCGCATTTAGCGAACGAGAAGTCTCTTCACCTTCAATGGGTGATGTGTGGTGTGCAATGTCCAGTCACGGAATAATCGGTGCGATAATCCTTGATGGCACGTTGACCACCGAACGGTACGTGATTTTGGAAAACGATTTCACCCCTAATACCTACAGTGACCCTTATTTTGACAAGATGTGACTCATGCACGACGGAGCTCGACCCCATCGAAACAGGAGAGTCTTTGATGTCATGGAGAAGTACTTTGGGTACCGCATTCTGGCTCTGGGGTACGCATTCTGGCCGCAATATCCTCCAGATATGAACACATGTGACTCCTTTTTGTAAGGCTATATTAAAGACAAGGTGTGCAGCAATAACCACAAAACCACTGTTGAGCTGAAAACAGCCATTCAGGAGGTCATCGACAGCACACTTCACCGGGTTATGCAGAATTTTGCTACTTGTCTGTGTCACATCATCGCCAATGATGGCAGGCATATCGACACATCATAACCTACATACGAATCTTTGTAGTTACGTTCGCATGTTGAATAAAGTGTGGGAACGCCGTAGTTTGTTACTAATTTATGTTTTGTTCGTATAGTTCCATAATTGTTACCCTACACTTGGGTTTAACGACTTTTGGGGTTATGATATGGAATGATCACATTGTCTAATCTTAGGTAAAGGAGATGTCAGACTGTGGCTCAGTTGTGGAAAACTGGGGTACTGCAATCAGTCTACAATCCAAAGTACTGATACGACCCGTCCTAGAATATTGGTCGTATGTTTGGGACCTGTACCACATAGGGCTAACAGGAGATATTGAACAGATACAAAGAAGGTCTCCACAAATAGTCGTGGGTTTTTTACGTGTTGGAGAATGTCACGAAATAATTGAACTTGGAGACGCTTGAAGAGAGATGCGAACTATCCCATGGAAATCTGCTTAAAAAGTTTCTAGCACCTACCTCAGGTGGTGATTCTGGGAAAATATTACAACATCCTACATGTCATTTCCATAGGGATCGCGAAGACAAGATTAGACTAATTACAGCGCGCACAGAGGCAGTTAAGGAATCATTCCTCCCGCGCCACCTACGGGAATGGAACCTGAAAAAGCCCCAATAACTGGTACAACGGAAAGTACACTGGGTCATCCACTTCACGGAGGTTTGCAGAGTATAGACTTAGATGCTGATGTAGGCTTCCTGCAACATTCCTTGATATCGCACTTCACTAACCGCAGCCGGACTAGGGAATTACCGCCCCATCCATAGGCTATCGTTAACACAACTACAGAGACGGTTGTATCTGGAGTTGTGTCCTAACCAGGAAGCGTGGACTGCTGAAGACTGGCGTCACATTGTGCTGAGTGATGAATCACGTTTCCGTGCTACACCGGATGACAACCGTCAGCGAGTATGCCGGCGACCTGGAGACAGGTTCCGTTCATCCAATGTTTTGGAGTGGCATGGCGTGTTACTCGTGACGTCATGATGCGGCGAGCTATCGGGTATGACATCAGGTCGCGGATGGTAGTGACTGATACGACTCTGACGGTACAACAGAATATGACAGATGTTCTGCGTCCTCATGTGTTACCACTCATACTACAGTGTGTGGTGCCATATTGAATCAGGACTATACTCGTCCGTACTTATCTCTAGGCACTGTCAACTTGATGATGTGGTACACCCGTGGCCAGCAAGTTCACCACATGTTCCCTAGTAGAACACGTGTGGGACCAACTCGGACGTCAACTCCAACTCTGTCAAGGGCCAGTTACAATAACTGTGGGCCAAGTTGCTTCAGGAGATGATACAACAGCTTTATGACAACCTTCCCAACTGAATCAGAGCATGCATCCGGGCTAGAAGGGTTGCAATGTAGTACTGATAAGTGGACGCATGCTGCCAAGTTCATTGTAGATATGAATGAATTTTATAATCACTGAAATAACATTACATACACTCTGAAATCACGACGTTTCATTTTGTTTGTTCCTCCACTTTTGAATGCTCCACTTTTTTGTCAGGTGGTCTATATTCGGTTCCCTATTGGTAGCAACTTTCGTTATCCTCATCGCTTGCTTTCACATTTAAATGATTGTTTTGCAAATCTTCCCTTCCTCCAGATAACATGCTATATTGTAACAGACTATGCACATCTACAAAGTAAGCACACAGAATTAGTTCAATATTACAAAAATACCTAACCGTTCTTGAGCTGTTATATTTGTTACTGAAGGTGTTGGTCAACACGCGAGAGTTTCGAAGATGCTTTTTGACATCAAATGAGACGCCCTGAAGGGAAAACAATATTCTTTTCGCGAAACATTTTTGAGGAAATTTAGAGAACAGGCATTTTCTGCTGCTTACAGAACGATTCTACTGCCACCAACGTACGTTTACTTTAAGGACAGAAAAGACATTATAAGAGAAATTAGGGCTCGCGTGGAAGCATATAGGCAGCCCTTTTTCCATTCCTCCATTTGCGAGTGGAATACGAAAGGAAACGATTAGCAGTGGTACGTAGTACCCTCCGTCGAGCAATTCACAGTCAAAATAGCGATTACAAACGGTTAAAAGTACACTCCTGGAAATTGAAATAAGAACACCGTGAATTTATTGTCCCAGGAAGGGGAAACTTTATTGACACATTCCTGGGGTCAGATACGTCACATGATCACACTGGCAGGACCACAGGCACATAGACACAGGCAACAGAGCATGCACAATGTCGGCACTAGTACAGTGTATATCCAGCTTTCGCAGCAATGCAGGCTGCTATTCTCCCATCGAGACGATCGTAGAGATGCTGGATGTAGCCCTGTGGAACGGCTTGCCATGCCATTTCCACCTGGTGCCTCAGTTGGACCAGCGTTCGTGCTGGACGTGCAGACCGCGTGAGACGATGCTTCATCCAGTCCCAAACATGCTCAATGGGGGACAGATCCGGAGATCTTGCTGGCCAGGGTAGTTGACTTACACCTTCTAGAGCACGTTGGGTGGCACGGGATACATGCGGACGTGCATTGTCCTGTTGGAACAGCAAGTTCCCTTGCCGGTCTAGGAATGGTAGAACGATGGGTTCGATGACGGTTTGGATGTACCGTGCACTATTCAGTGTCCCCTCGACGATCACCAGAGGTGTACGGCCAGTGTAGGAGATCGCTCCCCACACCATGATGCCGGGTGTTGGCCCTGTGTGCCTTGGTTGAAGACGACAAGTCTCCATTCGTCCCTCCATTCACGCCTGTCGCGACACCACTGGAGGCGGGCTGCACGATGTTGGGGCGTGAGCGGAAGACGGCCTAACGGTGTGCGGGACCGTAGCCCAGCTTCATGGAGACGGTTGCGAATGGTCCTCGCCGATACCCCAGGAGCAACAGTGTCCCTAATTTGCTGGGAAGTGGCGGTGCGGTCTCCTATGGCACTGCGTAGGATCCTACGGTCTTGGCGTGCATCCGTGCGTCGCTGCGGTCCGGTCCCAGGTCGACGGGCACGTGCACCTTCCGCCGACCACTGGCGACAACATCGATGTACTGTGGAGACGTCACGCCCCACGTGTTGAGCAATTCGGCGGTACGTCAACCCGGCCTCCCACATGCCCATTATACGCCCTCGCTCAAAGTGCGTCAACTGCACATACGGTTCACGTCCACGCTGTAGCGGCATGCTACCAGTGTTAAAGACTGCGATGGAGCTCCGTATGCCACGGCAAACTGGCTGACACTGACGGCGGCGGTGCACAAATGCTGCGCAGCTAGCGCCATTCGATGGCCAACACCGCAGTTCCTGGTGTGTCCGCTGTGCCGTGCGTGTGATCATTGCTTGTGCAGCCCTCTCGCAGTGTCCGGAGCAAGTATGGTGGGTCTGACACACCGGTGTCAATGTGTTCTTTTTTCCATTTCCAGGAGTGTATTTAATATATAGAGATGTATTGATAAGATTTATAGCGACTGTAAAAGAAAGTTAAGATTTTTTCAGATAGTTCATATATGTTCTATGGTAAATGACTCTCCTTGCGCACATGGAAAACTTGTAAACGATAATCCACTTCATAACATACATTCTGAAGTATATGTGGAACTATCAAAGTCGTGCCTATAGGAATGCGCTGTTTGAGCTCCAATATTGTTATTTTTTATAGGCGGAATATACGCAAAGTCTTTCACGTAACCCAATAAAACGATTGCACAGGAGTCAGGTCTGCAGATCTAGGTGGCCAAGAGCAGAAAAGAGCCTCTTCAGTCCAGTAAGACTAATCCAACGATTTGGAAGTTGCTGATTTAAAAAAAAAGTGTAGATCTCCATACTCCAATGTGGGAGTACTCCATCTTGCTGAAAGATATACTACTCGAGCCACCTAGGCTCACGCTCGAACCAGTGACTGATGAGAGTGACAGTAAAGGGTTCTGCTATTTATCGACGCTCCCGTCAGCCACCCTGGCGAATGTCAGCTTTGGCTGTGTGAATGGTAATCCATGGAATAGGCATCAAGCTGTGGCATCAGTTATTGCTCAAGCATGTCCCGGTAAGTATTTGTTGAAACACTTAGCCCACGGAAGAAAAATGGACCATAATACACTATTGGCCATTAAAATTGCTACACCACGAAGATGACGTGCTACAAGCGCGAAATTTAACCGACAGGAAGAAAATGCTGTGATATGCAAATGATTAGCTTTTCAGAGCATTCACACAACGTTAGCGCCGGGGGCGACACCTACAAAACATGCTGACATGAGGAAAGTATCCAATAGATTTCTCATACACAAACAGCATTTGGCCGGCGTTACCTGATGAAACGTTGTTGTGATGCCTCGTGTAAGGAGGAGAAATGCGTTACATCACGTTTCCGACTTTGATAAAGGTCGCATTGTAGCCTATCGCGATTGCGGTTTATCGTATCGCTACATTGCTGCTCGCGTTGGTCGAGATCCAATGACTGTTAGCAGAATATGTACTCGGTGGGTTCAGGAGGGTAATACGGAACGCCGTGCTGGATCCCAACGGCCTCGTATCACTAGCAGTCGAGATGACAGGCATCTTATGCGCACGGCTTTAACGGATCGTACAGCCACGTCTCGATCCCTGAGTCAACAGATGGGGACGTTTGCAAGACAACAACCATCTGCACCAACAGTTCTAGGACGTTTCCAGCACCATGGACTATCAGCTCGGAGACCATGGCTGCGGTTACCCTTGATGCTGTATCACAGACAGGAATGTCTGCGATGGTGTACTCAACGACGAACCTGCGTGCACAAATGGCAAAACGTCATTTTTTCAGATGAATCCAGGTTCTGTTTACAGCATTATGATGGTCCTATCCGTGTTTGGCGACATCACGGTGAACGCACAATGGAAACGTGTATTCGTCATCGCCATACTATTATATCACCCGGCGTGATGGTATGGGGTGCCATAGGTTACACTTCTCGGTCACTTGTTGTTCGCATTGACGGCACTTTGAACTGTGGACGTTACATTTCAGATGTGTTACGACCCATGGCTCTACCCTTAATTCGATCCCTGCGAAACACCACATTTCAGCTGGATAATGCACGACCGCATGCTGCAGGTCCTGTATGGGACTTTCTGGACACATAAAATGTTCGATTGCTGCCCTGGTCCGCACATTCTCCAGATCTCTCACAAATTGAAAACGTCTGGTCAATGGTGGCCAAGCAACTGGCTCGTCACAATAAACCAGTCACTACTCTTGATGAACTGTGGTATCCATTTCTTCTTGGTGTAGCAATTTTAATGGCAAGTAGTGTATTTTGGTGTTGATATTGCAGAGCAGACACTAACTTTCGATGAGTCTCCTTGATGTTCAATTACAGGTGAGGGCTTTTCTATATCCCATATGCGAACGTTGTACCAGTTAATCTTTCCACTTACGTGTAAGGTTGCCTCACTGCTACAAATGAGATGTGCAACAAATGTTTTTTCCTTCAAGGCTTTCAGTATGGCCGTAACAGAATTTGTATGTTTTGACATAATCTTCTTTTTTCTGTTCCTGTAAAATTTGAAGTATGTACCGTTTTATTTTCAGTCTCATTTTAGTAATCGCCAAACTGTTGTTTGTAACATTGTGAAACGTCCCCTTAGAAAAATTTTACACGACTGTGCTTAAACTGACACACAATATTTTTAGCGCAACGCAATCTGACTTTCAATAATCCCTACAAAAGAATGGCCCTGACTAACATTAACCTATACCTTTCACAAATCACTTACCTCACAAAAATCTTCGTTACTCGAACTACTGCAATACAGCAAGCGCCAGTACTGCCAGCTAACTAAAAGATTCAAACTACGGAAGTCACTAACTACTGATAGGCACAGTTAGAAAATGAAAGATTTTAATAGGGAACAAACAATGTATTTACCTTTATAGTCATAATATATATATCAGTTCATGACACCAATTCTTACAAATTTCAAAACTCCGCCATCTCTCTCCCCACGTCCACCACTGCTGGCGGCTCACCTCCAACTGCGCAACGCTACGCGCTGTTAGCATCCAGCTGCCGCTGCTCAACACTACAATGGCAGACAACAATGCAAACTAAACACAGACTGCGCACAGCACAGCCAGTGATTTTTCATACCGAGCGCTAAGCGGCATTACCAATAAGAAAACCTAAACAGCCTACTTACATAGCCCCCATGCTCCCCACAAAAAATTTTTACAAATTGTTTTGGGCAGTGGCCATTAATGATTTGATAAAATTTTTCATAATTACTATAACAAAGATATCAAATGCACACACTTATTGATACAATGTTGGTCAGAAGCTAAAATTCTCTCACAGTCCATAAAGACAGTCCTGATCGTTCATCATAGTAAAATTGCAGTGTTTTTTTCAAAGTCTGAGCAATAAAAGAAATTGCACTTGGAAGTAGTGGATTTCTAAGTAGTCTTGAAGAAGTAGTGTTGTCCTTCCAACGGAAAGACAGTGCTGACTGTTGACATGCAGACAGGTAATGGGCCACAGCAGAGTCAGCCGACGTTGAAGACTATCGGTAGGTAGGTCATCACACAGCAGACCCACTGTAGTCCTGGTAGAGATTACTATTGGTGGGCCACCAGAGGTGCAGACCCACTGCAGTCCTTGTAGAAATAATGGTATTGGTGGGTCATCAAAGGTGTAGACCCACTGTTCTCCTTGTAGAGATGGCCAGCAGCCATCTGTTTGACTGTGCAGGCGCACAATCACCATTGAAGAGTCTTGCGGATAATATAGCAAGTCCATAACCACCACTTGTGCACTCACAAAAATTGTTTTTGAAATGTCCTTACAACCAGCAATGCTGTTATCCAGTCCCTTACTGAATTATTAACACATGTGCAAACACTATCAGCCCCTACTTCTCACATATTGTCCATATACTATGACCAACAGAAACGTGTGCAGTGAAATGTAATTTACAAGTTACTTAATTTGATGAACTGGTGTCAATTACAATTTTATAACATAAGAATACAATAGCAAAGGTACAAAATACATCTTTAAAGAACATAACAATACAGATAACATTAGCAGTAGTACAGGCTTTACAAAAGAATCTAAATAGCAAATACATCAGTGTTACAAAATTACGACATAAGTACATACATAAAAGATCAGAATAACTTTTGAAACATCAACTTCACATATGAGCAACAAAACAGAACAGATAAATAATGTGTAAACATCTTTACAAAGTAAATAACATGTTATTAATGCAAATTATATTTGAGGATAACAGTATTCCTCATCATAGTGAATGTAGCTTACCATTAGAAAAATTCTGCAACATAAGTCTTATCAGATAAACATATAAAGACAGGAAGAACATAAATACACAAGGGCACACAAACACATAGTGGGATAACACAAGGAAAGGACAGGGTTTGTTTTACTGCAGTATTTTGCAAACAAAACTTTCTTTACTTCTCGGAGATCTCCCTTCGTTCTTCATTATTTCCAAAAAGTCCTACCTATACCTGATTTCTGTACTTTTTTCGAATAACTTCTCAATGCATTTCTTCCAATCCATCGCAAATCATTCTCTTATATAGGCTACCCCCTCTTAAGCTAACTTAAATCTACTGAGCTCAGATGCTTAACTAAGGGATGAGGCAATGCAGCAGCACAAAACAATTTACACAAACAGCAATGTTAAAAAATGGAAATTGGCAAAAAAAGGCAGCAATATTACAACTAATATAAGGCAATGCGCAGCAAACAAGAAAAATAAATCAGTAATAAAATTGGCTTAACCTAGTAATACAAAGTGACATTCAGTAGCACTATGAATGGTAAACAGCCGCAGCAAATGCTATAACTTATACCTAAACATGACAAAGCTCAATCAGAAAAAATGTTACACTAAAGACAACAATGCAGATAAGGACAATGTCTATTCACATCTTAATGTCTATGCAATTAAAGTGGTGCACCACTATTTATTCAATGAAATAAATTACCAAGTACTTGAAAAGAAAATTATATATACAGTTACTGTTATTAGTCGCTTCTTATTGCTCTTTCCATTCCAAGAGCTCCTTTTTCGAAGAATGTGGATCATAAAATAATTATTTAATAGATCTGTTGACAGAAAGTGTTCACATTAGCAAATGCATTTAATTTTATTTTATAAAACCAATGCTGCAACACAGCTGGAAACCAGATATCAAATGAAATAAGCAACTATGAAAGGCAAAGCATAAAAACATCATTCAATAGTCATGTGGAATTTCATAAGTTAGTACAAATTCTCTCAACTCTCGTAGAAAGACGCTTGTCATTATCAGGTGTGCAGATGTAAGAAAGTATCTTTCCAAGTAATGAGCGTGTTGTTTTTGCGATGCTTTCTACAAAGGAATGTCAATAGCGAGGACAATGGCCTCCCTTTTTTTTCTTGTGCCTCTGAAAGGCACACACTAATGGCTTGTTTCCTGGTGGCTGTCGCCCAGCTGGGCGCCAACGACGCATTACGTGCAGGTGGTCACTTAACTTTCTTATCGAAATATTTACGACACCAGTTTCCGCTACAGTGGCAGTCTCTATAAAAATTTCACAGGTCGAGAATTTGCGTTTCAAATCTGTAGAAACAAAATCCTGTAAATATAACAGTGTGCAAAAAATTTTCGTCGGCATTGTAATACATTCAAGCATTTACATACAGTTCATAACTCTTAAAGTACGATTCTTGGTTTTCAACAACCTTTTTCACAAACCAGAGTCCCTAACCACTACTCATTATTACTTGCTTTATTACACATATACATATTTGTCGACACTTCTTCAATATTTAATCATAAGAAATACATAGCATAATCAAATAACTCATATAGCATCAGCTTATTGATCATAAACATGCCGCAACTGCATAATACACATAGTCATCGTAATAACAACATCATAACACCTTAGTCAAATTCTCAAAATCGTCGTAGCTTCCTCCACTAATTTCAAAACCTAAAAAAATTCTCTGCTCATGTCAAAAGTGTCATCTACCTCAAATGTACTTTAAAAATCATGATCCCATACCAAATACATCATTCAAAGCTCTCATAATATCGCAATGGTTCCGAAAAAATATGAACTGTTCACAAAGTACAGACAAAATACAATTTCATAAGTGTGAAGTTATCCAACGGTGCAATTACGTAAACATCTGTCACTGATGTAGTAAAATAAATGTTTGACTCTCCCAGTTAGATGATCAGATAGCTGTGTAATTTATGTGTTAGAGAAATATGGTACTGATGTGTAAAGTTGTATAAGCAAATACCATATTAGCTATGGCTCCTTGTGCTTGCCATACACATGGTACACAAAGTAAGCGTGTACCCCCCTGAGGATTAATGTAATTATATCCTCAGGTGTTACAGATTACAGCAATGAAATGAAATGTATCACGGAAAACTTTCTTTGTAATTCAAATATGTTGAAAAATAAATAGTTTAATGCGTGTCCTGTAGCGCTAAATGTGCGTCTTGCTGTAAGACAATCTCTGTGGAAGTGTCGTAGTTATTGTCCTCCGAAAGCTAAGTTCTGCAGAAGTCAATGTACTTACCTCATGATAAACAAAAGTGAAATGCTTTGCGTATAGATATCGTAGTTACTACGCTTATTGCCGTGATGAAGTAAGTACTGTACTGTAACGTATTGTTGTGCTACAGAAAAGGCTGTCTCATTGTAGCTATACCACAAATGTTACTACTAAAACATGTTTTACTTTCCAGAAAACTTCAGAAAAACTGTGCAGATATAAAACAGATAAACTGCAAAAGCAACATTGTGAATTGTCACTCATTAGTCGTGATAAAATCGTGTAGCTGTCACATAAACTAACCACTGTGTCATCTGGTATCTCACAGAAAGTACTTTAAATCCAGAATGTATTTTCAAGTAAACCAAAATGTTGCATTAAAATCTCATTAGCAGTACTGGTAAATGTTCTAAGTATGTCAGCCTTATAGGCGTTACGTAATCGTGCAACTAACAAGCAAGAATGTACAAACACAATAACACTGTGTCGTCTGTTCACAATAACAATGTATTCGTAATTTCTGTTTAAATAAGTTCTCTTGCTTCTTGACTGTTTAGCTTCAAACATTGTTGCATGTTAACAGATTCTAAGTCTGACAAATTGTACTAGTAGCGTGAAGTGAATAATTTTATGGCAAAGACAAAGTTAAAAAGCAGATTATCTTTCAATAAATGGTTTTACATGTGAAATGTAGTGCAATCCTTTACTCTTCCTAGTGCACAGAGTTAACTTGAAAGCAATTATCATGCGGTATACGTCGCTAAAGAATACTGGAATTTTTCTCAAGGTTAGCGTCTATGTTATTTTTCTCTGAACCAGCCGGCGCACGCGGCTGCCTTCGGTGCGAGTCATTGTCTGGCTCTTTGTTGGCGCGGGCCGTTATTGGGATTAGGAGGCCTAACTTCTACAAATTCACCTTGCCGAGAGGGCCCAGCTCTGTTTGAATCCCGCCAGTTCTGATGAAATTCCGGTCGGTCGTTATGATTATATCGTCTGTCGTCATGTCGGTAGTTCCTGTATTTTCTTTCTTGTCGGTTAAGTGGTGGAGAATTTCTCCCTGAATAGTAACTGCGCGCTGGACCGTTGCGTCTTAAGTTATTCTGTCTCCCTTGATAAAAATTATATTGGTTTCCATATTGTCTGTGTCTATGTTTGTCTCTGTTATAGTCATTACCGCGGAGAGGTGATCTTTCCCTGTAATAATTACTACTCTGCCAACGGTTGTCATACGGGTGGTGTCCGTTTAGGTCACGATTTACGTTGTACGAATAGCCTTGTCGTGTATTATTTCTGTCATCGCGGAATTGTGACAGGTGTGACCTGTAATTGTTGTGTTCCTGTTTTCGCGTTCCGCGATTGTCAGTGTCAATTTCCAGTTCTTGTAACAGTCCCTGAAAAGCTTCAATGTCGTCTTTGCATCGTCCTGCTAAAATAATCTGTCGTAAATGTTCAGGTAATTTGATTAAGCAAATGCGGATGAGTTCTGAGGGGCTGTATGGGTTTGAAAGATACTGATTCTTATGTAACATGTCTTCAAAATATTTGACAAGACTGGAAAATTCAGATTATTCGAAATGTTTCATCATTATGATGCTATGTTTTACTCGGTCTTGTGTGGCTTGGGACCAATATGCTGAGAGGAAGGCATGGTAAAATTCTCCTTCACTGTGGCAATCGTGAATGACCGATCACATTCTTACAGCTGGTTCATTCTCTAAGTAGCCACACATAAATTCTAATCTGTGTTCTAATGACCAGTTGGGAGGAAAACAATGAGACAATTGATGGAGCCACGCTTGTGGATGAATGTCGTTGCCAGAATTCTTAAATGTTTTGAATTTACGTGCAGTAATGAACAGCTTATAGTCAAAATCATCGTGTCGGCGGGTAGCATATCGGTCATTGTTACGTCGTTTCGGCGGTTCCATCTCAAAATTCGGTGTACTTTGCCAATTTCTTTCATAATCTCCAAAGTGCCCTGTGTTATTATTTTGTGGCAGTTCCGTATTTTTATTTCCCTCTTCCCGTATTGGAGTGCGAGTGTCCTCTGAAATACGTAATTCTTGTATTACTTGTGTCAGCTGATCTTGTACTTCCCGCATTTCTATTTTGTACTGTGTGTTGATTTGATTTTGATTCTGTTTGAATTTCCTAATTTGTTCATACTCTTCAGTGTCAGTGAAGGCTACAGGTTTTGTGTCATTCAGATCATCATCTACCTTCGTAGATAAGTTAGTGAACTGATCTGAAAGTTCGGCTACTTTATCCGACAGTGAAATTATTTCCTCTGTATGTCTTTCTGAACCAATTTTCAGAGTATCTACTGTGTCCTTTAAGTTCGCTTGAGTTTTTGCAATTTGCGTAACGGAATCGGTAGATGCAACTGAGTCAATTTTAGCTTGCAAGGTCTCATGATTTTCATGAACAATAGTTTGCAGTTCTTTTATGGCTGCTTCGTGATTCTGTAATGCATTTTCATGCCGCGAAAAAATAGGTTGGAAATGCTCACAAATTTGTGTTTTTACGTCATTACAGACTTTTTGACATTTCGATTCGATGTTATGTAACTCATTAGTTAAATCTTCACGTGTTTGTTCAAGTGTGGTGTCTAACTTTTGAAGCTTTTGTTCCATTGTGTCTAACGTTTGAAGCTTTTGCTGTGTTTGTCTCGGATTTTGTTCCATTGTGTCTAACTTTTGAAGATTCTGTCCCATTTGTTTCTGATTTTGTTCAAGCGTTGTGTCTAACTTTTGAAGATTTTGTTCCATTGTGTCTAACTTTTGAAGATTATGTTCCATTGTGTCCAACTGTTGCTGTGTTTGTCTCTGATTTTGTTCCATTGTGTCTAACTTTTGAAGCTTTTGTCCCATTCGTTGCATTAATTGTAATAACAGTGCACTGGTGTCTGAAACATGTTCCTTAGTGCTATTCGGCAATGCATTTGAACCACCAATATTCGCAGTTTGAAAAACAGAAAATGTGTCCTGATTTATTTGAGAAAACGGTGAGGACGCAAAATCTGAATCTACAGTATTTGCAAGATTGTGTCCTGTCATTTCGGAATCGTGAGGCGAGCTGTTGCCGACCGATCGATCGATAATGCTTCCCTGTTCACTAATTGTTTCACTGCCTACACCATTATTTGCAGCCCGCTCCATTTCCCTATGCGCTATTACCAAATTACTACTTTGAACGTTAGTGAATTCATTACATGGTGACACTAACACACTGCTTTCGTCTTCACTGTCATTTCTCAGTTTACTTTGGAGCCTAGTGTTACGTTTTTCACACGCCATTATTGTCACAATTTTTCACACGACAACACAGAGAAACACAATTTGAAGAACAAAAATAAGAGAACACATTAACATAGCACTGAAAATAATATCTAGTTAATTGCAAGCGCAGCTGCGAAATACTTCGTGCAAAACTACATGCATGCCACAACTATTTTACTGTACAACAATGAAAGACTGCAACTACAAAGGAAATTCTCTCTATGATTACGCGCTAGCAATAAACAAAGGCTACACTAACTACACAAACTACAAGAAAAAATCAGAAGATTCCAGTGAGGTATCCTTGGCTAAGGGTCGACATATGAAACGTCCCCTTAGAAAAATTTATACACGACTGTGCTTAAACTGACACACAATATTTTTAGCGCAACGCAATCTGACTTTCAATAATCCCTACTAACATTAACCTATACCTTTCACAAATCACTTACCTCACAAAAATCTTCGTTACTCGAACTACTGCAATACAGCAAGCGCCAGTACTGCCAGCTAACTAAAAGATTCAAACTACGGAAGTCACTAACTACTGATAGGCACAGTTAGAAAATGAAAGATTTTAATAGGGAACAAACAATGTATTTACCTTTATAGTCATAATATATATATCAGTTCATGACACCAATTCTTACAAATTTCAAAACTCCGCCATCTCTCTCCCCACGTCCACCACTGCTGGCGGCTCACCTCCAACTGCGCAACGCTACGCGCTGTTAACATCCAGCTGCCGCTGCTCAACACTACAATGGCAGACAACAATGCAAACTAAACACAGACTGCGCACAGCACAGCCAGTGATTTTTCATACCGAGCGCTAAGCGGCATTACCAATAAGAAAACCTAAACAGCCTACTTACAATTGGTAGCTCCCTACTGGCTTTGTACGTCAGTTTCCATCTACTATGTTAAACGGAAGACGAATTCTGTCAACATTTTGTGCTGATGCACTTGGCCGACTGGTACATGATACCGACTGGTATCATCCATTTGCATTATCGCTGTAATTAATATCATCCTTATATTAAATACTATAAATGACGTCCCTGTATGTTATGCCACTTATTATAATTAATATAATTCATGACCACTATGAAAATAAGACTGTCTCTGTATTTACATCACTCTTATATTGATTGTTATAATTTATAACCCAAAAAAATCACGTCAGGCACTTTGACATTGGCACTCCAATGTAAGACCACTTTCTGTTTCCATATTTACTGTTTTAAGGCTATTAGTTAAAGTTTACGGGTAATTTATTGCAATTTTGCCGATTTTCTCTAGCAGTCCGACCAATGACCACCTTCCATTTCTATATTTACAGTTTTGGGGCACTTCGTTACACTTTTTGGGACAATTTGTTGCAATTTAGACGATTTCCTGCCAGTTTTCCAAACACTCTCTTATCAAGATCGTCAACCAAAGACACACATAATACGAGAAATTTAATGCTTAACAATAACCACAGTGCATTATTTAACAAATACGCTCTTGATAAATAAAATTACACTAGTGTTCCATCTTTTTAAACAATTTGCCACACTGATGCTGCCACCAACGCCGCCGCCATCAGCACCACCAACACCATCACCACCATCACTGGCATAAGACACAAAAAACAACAACACTCTTGTATATATGCACATCGAAGCGACGAACGCAAATTTGTACCAGGGCCGGGTCTTGTGCTCACTAGACAGATGTGCTAGCCACTACGTCACGCTGGCACAGTGGCGTTGCACAACTGCGTGGACGACCACAACACGCCTCCCTCCTCAATCCAAATTCCGATTCATGCCTCAGCCTACTTGGTATTCCCTCTAAGCTAGAACAGAACTGCAGAGTCTCTCCAACTGTATTGGAATATCACCTTGGTATCGAACGAAACGCCCTACCTGAATCCCACTCATAGGTGCTCTAATTAGATGAAACTACACTACTGGCCATTAAAATTGGTACACCAAGAAGATGATAAACGGGTATTCATTGCTAAAATATATTATACTAGAACTGACATGTGATTACATTTTCACGCAATTTGGGTGCATAGATCCTGAGAAATCAGTACCCAGAACAACCACCTCTGGCAGTAATAACGGCCTTGATACGCCTGGGCATTGAGTCAAACAGATGCGTATACAGGTACAGCTGCCCATCCAGATTCAACACGATACCACAGTTCATCAAGAGTAGTGACTGGCGTATTGTGACGAGCCAGTTGCTCGGTCACCATTGACCAGACGTTTTCAGTTGGTGAGAGATCTGAAGAATGTGCAGGCCAGGGCAGCAATCGACCATTTTCTGTATCCAGAAAGGCCCGTACAGGACCTGCAACATGCGATCGTGCATTATCCTGCTGAAATGTAGGGTTTCGCAGGGATCGAATTAAGGGTAGAGCCACGGGTCGTAACACATCTGAAATGTAACGTCCACAGTTCAAAGTGCCGTCAATGCGAACAACAAGTGACCGAGAAGTGTAACCTATGGCACCCCATACCATCACGCCGGGTGATATAATAGTATGGCGATGACGAATACACGCTTCCATTGTGCGTTCACCGTGATGTCGCCAAACACGGATGCGACCATCATGATGCTGTAAACAGAACCTTGATTAATCCGAAAAAATTACGTTTTGCCATTCGTGCACACAGGTTCGTCGTCGAGCACACCATAGCAGGCGCTCCTGTCTGTGATGCAGCGTCCAGGGTAACCGCAGCCGTGGTCTCCTAGCTGATAGTCCATGCTGCTGCAAACGTCGTCGAACTGTTCGTGCAGATGGTTATTGTCTTTCAAACATCCCCATCTGCTGACTCAGGAATCGAGACGTGGTTGCACGATCCGTTACAGTCATTCGGATAAGATGCCTGTCATCTCGACTGCTAGTGATACGAGGCCGTTGGGATCCAGCACGGCGTTCCGTATTACCCTCCTGAACCCACTGATTCCATATTCTGCTAATAGTCGTTGGATCTCGACCAACGCGAGCACCAATGTCGCGATACAATAAACTCCAATCGCGATAGGCTACAATCCGACCTTTATCAAAGTCGAAAACGTGATGGTACTCATTTCTCCTCCTTACACGAGGCATCACAACAACGTTTCACCAGGCAACGCCGGTCAACTGCTGTTTGTGTATGACAAATCTGTTGGAAACTTTCCTCCTGTCAGCACGTTGTATGTGTCGCTATCGGCGCCAACCTTGTGTGAATGCTCTGAAAAGCTAATCATTTGCATATCACAGCATCTTCTTCCTGACGGTTAAATTTCGCGCTTGTAGCACGTCATCTTCGTGGTGTAGCAAATTTAATGGCCAGTAGTGTATATGGTTACGGAGACCTATCCAGGTCTCAGACATCTATAATGTATGTATGCATGCAAAGTAATGACGTCAGCCTACTGATCAGGAGACTTGGGTTCGAATCCTCACCTTGGTGCAAATTTTCATTCATCGCTTCAGTCTGCATGTGTACATCACACATGTCTGAGAGTTGAAAAGGTCTTTAAAACTAAATAGTTTCATTTTATTAACAGTACCTTTCTTACAAACAACAAAAATGTGGGAGAGTTTCTCCCGTGGTCAGTAGTGTATATTCTAAACGCACAATGTCGTGACAGTACTGTGCTGCAGAATTTGTTTTCGACGAGGAGCAGTACTATGTAACAGCCAGTGCAAATTCGCACATGGGAATACTCACTCCCGGCAGACACACAGTACATGAATAAAATATCTCGCCTCTCTCCACCCAGCAATAACAAGAACAGACAGTCGATTGTTTTAGTCGACAGCTCAATCCAAGGCAGCATCTAAATTAAGGGCGATACTTCCAGAATAAAGTACAACAAAGCCATTTCTAACTACAAAACTTATTCAAGCAGTGTATTGCATGAAATTGTTTCCCTTGTAGCAGCTTTTAGTGTGATGTGCATTCTGAATATACTGTATGATCAAAATGTCTGGACATCTACAAAGCGCTACGCCCTTGCTGTAACCACCATAAACCAGCCTTGCCGGCCGCGGTGGTCTCGCGGTTCTAGGCGCGCAGTCCGGAACCGTGCGACTGCTACGGTCGCAGGTTCGAATCCTGCCTCGGGCATGGATGTGTGTGATGTCCTTAGGTTAGTTAGGTTTAAGTAGTTCTATGTTCTAGGGGACTGATGACTTCAGACGTTAAGTCCCATAGTGCTCAGAGCCATTTGAACCATTTTTGAAAAAAAAATGGTATATGCTCCTGTATGTACACTAACCACTTTTATCTCATTCTCATGATTTACACCAAATATACGATGGTGTTGGATGGAGATACCAAAATTGTCCACTGGATTATTTATAATGATATGGCTGCCTTGCAGATCAGCCATAACCAATGAAGTAATACGATTTGATCAGTAATAGCGTTTTGTGAAACATTTTTTTCGTAAATAAATTACATTTCATTCATCAGCTAGGCATCTGCTGCTGCTTTATGTAGCCATTCCACGTTGGGTCTCTCCACATACTTACTCTTGGGTACTCTAGGATAGTTACCGTTTCCAGCAAATGTGTAATAGAAGAGCACTCATATCTTATTCTATATATGCACAGTATATTAGTTTTCTTTACAGCCAGTCTCTGCAACAACTGAGTAGCGTTTTTAAACCATTTCTTTCGTTGGTGAACTACATTTCCTTAAGGAATCTCTCAGCCAGACATGATACTTCAAGTATCAATTCCATTTCAGGTTACTCTGGGCTCTTTCTCTTTCTAGCCGTAGTGTAATAGAAGAGTACTGGATTTCTTCTCCGTTGTCAGCACAATATGTTAAAATCTGTGCACAATATTAGTATCTGTGGGAACAGTAGCAGTTTAGGGTGCTTTTTTCTCAAAACCTATGGAATAAGATGTACAATGTCCAGGCCGCCACATATTTGCCTACACGATTAGACAATATTAGCCCTCTCAACACTATTAAAAGATACCTTTGTGACAATCTAAATTATCGAAGACTGTAGTTGTACTGGAACATTTGTTAACTGTGAGAATATAGGGGAAGATATATTAATAGTTGCACAGAACTATGATCAAACAGACCTTGTTGCTGCACCTCAAATTATACATAGCTTAGTATAACTGGCCGGCTCTTTATCCAGTGACCGTTTACATTCTTTCATTATGGTATTTGTTTTCCCCATATACTCCAGTTTTCATTCTCTCCTCATTTTCACTTTTTTTTTGCATAGCCTTAATGCTTTAACTGCATTTAAAGCTGTAATTTCTTTAATAGGGAATGGTTTAAGTCCATTTGACACATTGTCTCTTTTTCCTGCGACCTATAGATTAACATTATTTGTGGGAACCAATCATAATTTGGTAATATCGCTATTTGACGGTACTGTAGAGATTAACGTCTCAAATCGATACATAACTGCAAACCCCACAATCTGTTTGCAATGTTTTGATGACTACAATCCGTGGTTAGATGTCTGAGACCATACTCGTGTATTGTGAAAAGCGATCTGCATCTGTTTTGTATGCACACTACTATTCTACATCTACTCAGGGTGAAAATTTAAGTGGTTATGTATATTAAATTATTAGCCTCAGTATCTTTTTCAAAGTGAGGTGTCACCCCTAGACAAACATACAAACATTACATCTCACCCAGGGAACTGTCAACTTCATGATCACCTCATCCTGCTTAATATGTGGTGCTGGTAATGTGAATGGCTGACAAGACGCTTGAGGATAAAGTCTGTGGTGGTTCACCTGAAAGTTTTTCGTCTTCTACACTTAATAAATTAGTCAGTTGCGCTTACAGCTTCCCCGCTTTATCTACCTTGTACGGTGACCCACCAACAATTCTTAAGTATGGTTGGTGGTGCACTTACTCAGTGTTATGGGTACAGGCGTGATGTGTGGAGTTTTTGGGTTACAGATCGGTGTTGTGGACTATGCAGCACACATTTAAAACGTGTATCGTAGAAGGTTTTTCCCTAGAAGCGAAGTAAACCATTCCCCTCTTTATTAATTATAGGGGATTGTCATCCTGCCAATGATTCATTGCTTACATAATCAGCAATGACCTCATTTTTTAAAACAAGAGGCTGATGCTAACTTATTTTTTCAATCAAGCACATAACACTGCGATTTATATTCCATGAAACTTCAGCGACTCAATAACTGTAATTTGCAACGATTGTATTATTCCACTACATACCCCTTATGTCTTCAAACTAAGATTCTAGTGCCAGGGAAGCAGGCACAATATTGCTGTAACACGGAGTACAATGTCACAATCCCGTTTGAATATTTTTAACTGAGAATACTATCAGAAATTGTAAAAGAATCTGTTACACATATTGATTTTGGTGACAATATGGAGGAACGTTTTTCGCATTGTATATTTATTAACATGTATAGATACGCATGTGGCATGTTGTGGACTGTAGGAAAAATACCATTCATTAGTACAAAAATGTTTAGCATCACCATGGAATTATAAGTAGCAGCTTAATAACATATTCTTTAGTCAGGGTGATGTGTATTGGGGCATCTAATAAGATCGATGAGTTATGCAACAAATATGCATCTTTTGTATGGATAGTGTTACTCTACACCCCAAGAAACCTGCTTAGGGAGGAGATTTAGCGGCTTATATTTATTAAAGTATCAGCTTCAGCGAGAGAACACTATCAAGCCAACACCACAATTCACTCAGCCATTAATATACAACAGCTGAACTAAAAGACAAGGCAACATTAGCCAATTGTTAACTCAGAGGTTGCTCTAGGGTGGTGGCCACTATATGGTATGAATGACACTGATATAGATTTTAGCAGGACTAAGATGGCTGCCTAATCCTAAATCTCCATTCATGTTCAAAGTATCATATAAACAAATTTTTATCTCTACCTGTCACAGGAGGACCAATAGTACTCATACAGACACCCGCTACACCAGTAGTGGCAATATATGACCCATGATAATTTTTGTATTGCTATGTGTCAATTAAATTACAACAGAAATTTATATATATACAGGGTGAGTCACCTAACGTTACCGCTGGATATATTTCGTAAACCACATCAAATACTGACGAATCGATTCCACAGACCGAACGTGAGGAGAGGGGCTAGCGTAATTGGTTAATACAAACCATAAAAAATGCAGGGAAGTATGTTTTTTAACACAAACCTACGTTTCTTAAATGGAACCCCGTTAGATTTGTTAGCACATCTGAACATATAAACAAATACGTAATCAGTGCCGTTTGTTGCATTGTAAAATGTTAATTACATCCGGAGATATTGTAAGCTAAAGTTGACGCTTGAGTACCACTCCTCCGCTGTTCGATCGTGTGTATCGGAGAGCACCGAATTACGTAGGGATCCAAAGGGGACGGTGATGGACCTTAGGTACAGAAGAGATTGGAACAGCACATCACGTCCACATGCTAACACCTTTTTATTGGTCTTTTTCACTGACGCACATGTTCATTAACATGAGCTAAAGTTAATGAAACTTCGTCCTAAGCGATTACACTGATGTCCAAAGTTAAAGCAACAAAAGAAAATTTTGGAAGGTTGCATTTATTTTGCCACGAAATGCTATAAACAAGTGATAGTAAAGTAGAAACAATGTAAAGAATACAGAACGCAAACAACAGCAACATGCGTAACGGTAGACAAAAATGGTCTTCGTTTCTTTCGACTTAAAGGATTTGCACACATATTCCGACAACTGGTTAATGTGCTCAGTGTGGGGTGTGGCCCTTCTGGTAACATTACAGGCCTGACGACGACGGGGTATGATGTGAATGACGTCATCAGTCTCATATTGAGACAGTAACGCCCATTCTTCCTGCAGAGCTGCTCGCAGTCTTGGAGGGTGGTTGGTGGACGTTGACGTGATGCAAGCCGTCTCCCTAGTGCATCCCTGACATGCTCTATGGGATTCGATTATGGAGAGCGAGCAAGCCACGCCATGCGTGCAACATCTTCTCCTCCCAAGAAAACATCTACCACCCGTGCTCTATGATGTCGAGCATTATCGTCCATCACTACGACGTCTGGGTCCACAGCACCACGCAACAACCGCAAATTAGGTTCCAAGATCTCGTCACGATACCTGTCAGCAGTTAACCTTGCTGATTGACCCATACACTTTAATGAAGAGGGTTTTCAGTGGTAAACATTGTCACAACCAACACCATTAGGGATCCTCCTCGATCTTGGTCTCTTTCCACAATGTTTGGGCCCCGAAATCGTGCTCCAAGTTCCCTCGAGATGCAAAGCCATTGAGAATCATTCTCCAAACTAAATCGGGACTCATTGGCCCACTGTTCGATCGTCCAGGTGGCATGTTGGTGACTCCACTGTAGACATTCCCTTCTGTGAAGACTCGCCAGAGGTAGACAGCATGCCTCAAACAATAAAGGCCACTCTGCCGAAGCCTTCTGCACAGCGTTTGTCTCTATACAACACGTCCAGTAGATTCTGCAAGCTCAAATACCAGTTGCCGTGCAGTATCAAGGCGGTAATGTGGTGCCCTTACAGCCAAATAGCGGTCCTCTCTTTTGAAGACACACGTGATCGGGCCTACCCTGGTCTTCGGGATATAGTTTCAGTCTCTATAAACTGTCGTCACATCCGAGAAACAACGGAATGATTCACATTAAGCCATCGGGCCAGATCAGTTTGCTGGTGTCCTACTTCCTTTCTTTCTATAGCCCTCCACCACAGAGAGTGTGGTAAGCATCTCCTCTGTGCCGCACTGCACCGTCTGTGATCGTATACACAGCGATTGTGGATGTGGGGCTACCCAGCAAACACTACCTTTTTTCATAGGTGCCCTGATGTCACCGTTGGCGTGGTTGTCTATTGACCGGAATGCCATTTTTCGTGCAGAACAGGATCGTGCGGACATCTGGTTGACACTTTGTATGATTATATCGTGAATTAGACACAGGACGGAAAAATAGCGGTTTGTTGCTTTAATTTTGCACACCAGTGTATACAGAAGTATGAATTTACCACATAGATTGAAAGACAAGATTTTTTAATAGGTTGGAGGTATAGGAATTCCCTCAAACACAAAATTTTTAGTAATTTAAAAACAAATTGCAGCTTTATATTATTAGAATGTGTGTGGAAGGAATAGAAAGTGTACACTGAGGTGACAAAAGTCATGCAGTACCTCCTGATATCGTGTCGGACCACCTTTTGCCCTCCGTAGTGCAGCAATTCGATGTGGCATGGAATCAACAAGTCGTTGGAAGTCCCCTGCAGAAATATTGAGCCATCCTACTTCTACAGTTGGCATTAATTTCGGTAGTGTTGACGGTGCAGGATTTTGTGCTCGAACTGACCTCTCGATTATGTCCCATACAGGTTTGATTGGATTCATTTCGGGTGATCTGGGTGGCCAAATTATTCGTTCTAAATATCAAGAATGCTCTTAGAACGAGTCGCTAACAACTGTGGTTTGCTGACATGAGATTGTCGTTTTGGAACATGAAATCCATTAATGGCTGCAGATGGTCTCCAAGTAGCCGAACATAAGCATTTCCGGTCAATGGTCAGTTCTGCTGGACCAGACGACGCAGTCGATTCCAGGTAAATGCACCCCACACCATTATGGAGCAACCAACAGCTTGCACTGTGTCTTGTTGACAACTGGGGAGCAATGCTTCGTGGGATATACACCACATTCGATCCTTACCGTCAGCTCTTTACCAACTAAAATGGAGACTCATCTGACCAGGCCACGATTTTCCAGTCGCCTAGGGTCTACCTGATGTGATCACGAGCCCACGAGAGGCGCTGCATGCGATGTTGCACTGTTAGCAAAGGCACTCGCGTCGCTCGTCTGCTGCTATAGCCTATTAACCCCACATTTCGCAGCATTGTTCTAACGGTTACGTTCTTCGTACGTCCCACATTCCTTTTTGTAGCTATTTCACGTGGTGTTGCTTATCTGTTAGCACTGACAACTCTACGCAAACGCCACTGCTCTCCGTTGTTTAAGTGAAGGCTGTGGGCCACTGCGTTGTCCGTGATGAGAGGTAATGCCTGACATTTGGTATTCTCGGCACGCTTTTGACACTATGGCTGTCGGAATACTGAATTCCCTAACGATTTCCAACTACTAACTCCATCTACTTTCCGTGTTCAAAACCCCATGGTGCGGCCATAATCACGTGCGAAATCTTTTCAGATGAATCATCTGAGCACAAATGAAAGCTTCGCCAGTGATTGCACTTCCCTTTTACAGCTTGTGTACGCTATACTACCTCTGACTGTGCATCTACATATCGCTATCCCATGACTTTGTCACCTCAGTGTATGCGAACAGCTAATTTTGAATATGTGAGCAACTAACAATATATCGAAATAAATTTAAACTGCACAACTACATCGAATTTTCTTCGAACGGGTGTCAATGTACTTTTACGATTACTTATTACTTCTGTGTGTTATTTATAGCATAGCTACTGATCGGTACGAGACGAGAGCATCCGTGGGTTTCCATCTATGACCTGGAAACAAGCAAGTATTCTCTCCCTCATGCCCCTCTAAATGCTTAGGCTATTTCACTCTTTCTCCGCCTCTCTCATTCCCTTGAGCCAAGCTGTCTTGCTTCCTAAAAACCGTGAGAAGAAAGAAAATAAGACAATGTAGATAAAAATTGTGTGTGGTCATTATACGAAAACTTTTCGAAGTCTTTCGAGATCTGTCGGCCAGGGAATTGAACTTCCGATAGTACTTCGCTTTCGATCAATATGAGTCCATAGTGGCTCCAAATACCTTCAGGGAAGGTACTGTCCTGCATAGGTTGTTTTTATTTTTGCAATGAGCATTTTATTTCATGGCGTGTATTCCATTTGATTTTCAGACGTTGGTCATGCCATGTGTAGTTTTATTTTAAATGTGTACGAACGGATTTAGTGTGACTGACGCTGGCATGGCGACAAAGCCCCTCATAAGGGTTGCATTTTGCCATTTTACGGATGGAATTCACATCGGTGTAAGTAAATTGTAACGTTATTTGACGGTAATACCAAATTTAATTGATATTATTATGTTTTTTGTGTGAACTATGTTGACTTGTGATGTACATACATGTCGAGCTCGTTACTTTCACTAGCAGTCTCTATCACATGTGCCTTCCTTCAAACTGATATGTGGAAAATAAGATATGTGATTATACACTGATGGAAAAGGATTGCAACACCAAAAGGAGCAGAGCGATATAAACGAAAACTGGTAGGCGTGTTTCTACACGAGAGATGATGTCTATTCAAATTTCGCGCCAGCCGCACAAGAGTGGAGTTAGTTAGCTCCATTATGAGCATGCAGACAAGGTTTGTTTTAAATACTCCTTCACGCTGTAACGGTAGTGAACGTTAGTTACCTTTGAGACTGGACTTTGTGTTTTGATGTTAGTCAAATGGCTCTGAGCACCATGGGACTTAACTTCTGAGGTCATCAGTCCTCTAGACTTAGAACTACTTAAACGTAACTAACCTAAGGACATCACACACATCCATGCCTGAGGCAGGATTCGAACCTACGACCGTAGCGGTCGCGTGGTTCCAGACTGAAGCGCCTAGAACAGCTCGGCCACACAGGCCGGCCTGATGTTAGTCAATAATGCCTTTAAGGCGAGAAAGACGCCATTATCAACACCTCACAGAGTTTGAACGAGGTGGTGTAATACTGCTTCTAGAAACTGTATGTGTTTCTGCGATACTGCAGAAAGACTTGGCAGGAATGTAGCGACTGTATCTGATTGCTGGCAGAGGTGGTCATGAGAATGTATAGTTGCAAGGACACCGGGCCTCGGGTGGCCATGTGGCACTACCGAGTGGTGAGACAATGGTGTTCGGCGTATAGATCTGGCGCATCATACTGCATCTGCAGCTACAATAAGAGCAGCAGTTGGCACCACAGCGACGCAACAAACTGTTTTGCAAATCGGTTAATTCAAGTAAAACTGTGAGCTAGATGCCCGTAATGTGCACTGCACTGACACCAAACCACCGCCATCGCCGGCCGCGGTGGTCTAGCGGTTCTAGGCGCTCAGTCCGGAACCGCGCGACTGCTACGGTCGCAGGTTCGAATCCTGCCTCGGGCATGGATGTGTGTGATGTCCTTAGGTTAGTTAGGTTTAAGTAGTTCTAAGTTCCAAGGGACTGATGACCACAGATGTTAAGTTCCATAGTGCTCAGAGCCAAGCCACCGCCATCTGCGCCTTCAGTGGTGTCAAGCGTGAGCTCATTGTAGGGCAGGGTGGAAGTCCCTTGCGTTTTCTGATGAAAGCTGTTTCTACTTCGGTGCCAGTGATGGCCGTGTGTTAGTTATAAGGAGGCCAGTTGATGGCAAGCAACCAACCTGTCTGCATGCTAGACACACTGAGCCTTCACCTGGAGTTATGGTCGAGGGTGCGATTTCGTATGACATCAGTAGCGCTCTCTTGGTTATCCCACACACCCTGACTGCAAAACTATACTTAAGTCTGGTTATGTGACCTATTGTGCTGCTATTCACGAATAGCATTCTAGGTGATGTTTCCCAACAGGATAACCCTCGCCCACATACCACTGTTGTAATCCGGCATGCTCTACAGATTGTCAACATGTTGCCTTGGCCTGCTCGATTACCAGATCTGTCTCCAATGCTAGCACACAAGGGACATCATCGGATGACAACTCCAGCGTCATCCACAAACAGCATTAACAGTCCCTCTATTGACTGACCAAGTGCAACAGGCATGGAACTCCATACCACAACCTGACATCAGACACTTGAACAACACAGTGCCTGCACGTCTGCATGCTAGCATTCAACATTCTGGCGGTTATCCTGTTTGTTAACGTACCAGCATTTCACATTTTCAACGGCTTACCTCGCACCTGTGGTCTTTCAATGTTAATAACTGAATATGTTACCTAGACAAATGTATTTCCGAAATTTGATTATTCTACATTAATTTTTTAGGTGCTACGGTTTTTTTAGTGTAGTTTTCCACTGTGGCGGAGGCGTGTAAGACTTCTTTGTGTACATTTCCGATTTTATTTTTCCATTCTTGAAGCTGGTGTAACTTTTTATAATTGTTTTACTACCAGGTTGCTTGAAAATGCTCAAGGGGACAAAATTTGTTAATAGAGGTAAATCATGAAATAAAGTGCTTATTTCAAAATGAAAACAGACTGTGCAGGGCAATACCTTCCTTGAAAAATATATACATAACAGTCATCACTGGTGAAATATGCGGGAGAAGCAGGCGATTAATAACGGGGCCGGGAGCACTGAAAACAAAACTGCTCTGATACGAGTCTGGTAAATCGGGAGAAAGATAAATCTGAAAACAGCCAGTAATTATATCAGAAAAGCACTACGTTTATGTCAGTCTGTAAGACGAGTCAAGATATGGTTATCTGAAGCATATTTGGCATTTTGAAAATAATATTTTGGAAGTTAACATAAATTCCATTCAAAAGTTATGATTGATCAGACAGGGGATTTTCTTATTTACACTCCTGGAAATTGAAATAAGAACACCGTGAATTCATTGTCCCAGGAAGGGGAAACTTTATTGACACATTCCTGGGGTCAGATACAGCACATGATCACACTGACAGAACCACAGGCACATAGACACAGGCAACAGAGCATGCACAATGTCGGCACTAGTACAGTGTATATCCACCTTTCGCAGCAATGCAGGCTGCTATTCTCCCATGGAGACGATCGTAGAGATGCTGGATGTAGTCCTGTGGAACGGCTTGCCAAGCCATTTCCACCTGGCGCCTCAGTTGGACCAGCTATCGTGCTGGACGTGCAGACCGCGTGAGACGACGCTTCATCCAGTCCCAAACATGCTCAATGGGGGACAGATCCGGAGATCTTGCTGGCCAGGGTAGTTGACTTACACCTTCTAGAGCACGTTGGGTGGCACGGGATACATGCGGACGTGCATTGTCCTGTTGGAACAGCAAGTTCCCTTGCCGGTCTAGGAATGGTAGAACGATGGGTTCGATGACGGTTTGGATATACCGTGCACTATTCAGTGGCCCCTCGACGATCACCAGAGGTGTACGGCCAGTGTAGGAGATCGCTCCCCACACCATGATGCCGGGTGTTGGCCCTGTGTGCCTCGGTCGTATGCAGTCCTGATTGTGGCGCTCACCTGCACGGCGCCAAACACGCATACGACCATCATTGGCACCAAGGCAGAAGCGACTCTCATCGCTGAAGACGACACGTCTCCATTCGTTCCTCCATGCACGCCTGTCGCGACACCACTGGAGGCGGGCTGCACGATGTTGGGGCGTGAGCGGAAGACGGCCTAACGGCGTGCGGGACCGTAGCCCAGCTTCATGGAGACGGTTGCAAATGGTCCTCGCCGATACCGCAGGGGCAACAGTGTCCCTAATTTGCTGGGAAGTGGCGGTGCGGTCCCCTACGGCACTGCGTAGGATCCTACGGTCTTGGCGTGCAACCGTGCGTCGCTGCGGTCCGGTCCCAGGTCGACGGGCACGTGCACCTTCCGCCGACCACTGGCGACAACATCGATGTACTGTGGAGACCTCACGCCCCACGTGTTGAGCAGTTCGGCGGTACGTCCACCCGGCCTCCCGCATGCCCACTATACGCCCTCGCTCAAAGTCCGTCAACTGCACATACGGTTCACGTCCACGCTGTCGCGGCATGCTACCAGTGTTAAAGACTGCGATGGAGCTCCGTATGCCACGACAAACTGGCTGACACAGAAGTTGGCGGTGCACAAATGCTGCGCAGCTAGCGCCATTCGACGGCCAACACCGCGGTTCCTGGTGTGTCCGCTGTGCCGTGCGTGTGATCATTGCTTGGACAGCCCTCTCGCAGTGTCCGGAGCAAGTATGGTGGGTCTGACACACCGGTGTCAATGTGTTCTTTTTTCCATTTCCAGGAGTGTATATGGGGACAGGTACAATTGTTACTGGCCAGCTCCACAATCAGCCAATCAGAGAAGATCGCGTACCCATGGTCTGGAGCCAGGCGTGACACTGCACAAGCTACAGAAGGGCGTCGTAATGGAAGGTAGTGTAAGTAGTGGCTCGGGTGAGTATGTTAAAATGTTGCAAAAATGTGTTTTGATAGAAATAAGGAGATCTCGGAATGCCAGTAGTATATATGTTTAATTAGTATCCGTCAGTGATACGGATTCCCGTCCGAGCTCGAGTATAGAGATACTTGGGCTACACACTCAGGCCGCAGCTTCCTTCCCCCACCGCTGCAAACACGTCGCGCGGAGCCAACGCGGGTATGCGATAGATATCGCGGCCCAGCCACTGAGCAGTAGAGCTTTGACCTTGCCTGTCTTACATTTGTTATATGGATTGCTCCCTGGACTGTTGTATGCACTTGACGGCATTGCTACGCTCTGGACTTGTTTTTGGTAGCCATTCATTTTGTGAACTCCGTGGCTATGGACCTCAGGAACAGCCTGTCACTAAACTTTGAAGAAACACACTACATGCAATTCAGAACTTGTAAGGGGTGTATCGCAAGTATATGCCTAACATACGATGACAAGCAGATAGAAGAAGTGGACAGTGTTAAATTCTTGGGATTACAGCTTGATAATAAATTGAACTGGGAGGAACACACCACAGAACTGCTGAAGCGTCTTAACAAATCTCTATTTGCATTGGGAATTGTGTCAGACATAGGGGATATAAAAGTGAAAAAGCTGACATACTATGCTTACTTTCATTCCATAATATCATATGGGATTATTTTTTGGGGTAATTCATCGAGCCAAGCTAAAGTTTACCGGGCACAAAAACGTGCAGTAAGAGTTATATGTGGTGTGAACTCAAGAACATCCTGCATAAGGCTGTTTAGGGAACTAGGGATACTAACTACTGCTTCCCAATATATTTATTCCTTAATAAAATTAGTCATTGCACCATTTCAGTGCAGTAATGTGTTGACTGTAAATAAGTCTTATAATAGTTCTACTACATGTTTATTAACTTATAAATAAAAAACTTTTTATTTTAAATTCAGTGCATTTGTGTTTGTAAAATGATTTTTCATATAGTGTTCATTCAAAAAAATACGATCATTCCACTTGGGACATGTGGAATGGTACATTAGCTTATTTATTTGAGTTGTAAATATTTGTCATGTATTATTGTTTTTCTGACATGTTCTACATCCTGGGGGACCTCCTCACTACGGATCAATTGGAAAGAAAGAAATTCTAATCTAATCTAATCTCTCCTGTTTGTCCCACCAGTTTTTATATTACCGCCATGGTGCACCTATACAAGTGAAGCGTGCCCACATTCCGAGTTTCTGAAGTTGTGGCAGCAGCAGTTGCCACAACAACTATTGCACCAACAGCACAGCACAGCAACAAAAACAATGGGACTTCCAGCCACAACAATAACTGTAACAGCACCAAGAAAGATAATGGAAATTCCACCAGCAACAGCAGAAATTTCTGTTACAACTGCTACAGAGCCAACAGTAGCTGGCAGATGCAGTTTCGTCGCCTCCCACTCCGCCATTCGCTTACTTCGGAGAGGCAACCGAGAGTTAGGAGATCACCGTTTTGTTTTCACTGCAAGACCAGTCAAATAACTGACACCGACTGTCAATGTGCGCTCTTAATATCTTCTAGTAATAAACTGTACAAAGTGGTGTAAAACCCAAGTCCACTGTCAAACCCCAGTATTTTCAGCTTTTCTGATGTTTGTGGTTTGCTGACTATATATTACGGTCATCAAACCCACGTAGGTACAACTAGGTACAAATTCAAGTGCTAAGCTACATAAGAAATCCTACTCAGTATGGGCTTCTGGCTTGCGAGGCTTGGCACACAAGTGTTGTTTTTTGTGTAAACAGTGTGGCGTATCGTACGTAGAATCCTTCATCTGTGATGTTATTATGTAGTGATGTAACAAATGTCATGGATACCTCCAAATATCCTATCGGATCTCCTTTCGCCCAGCGTAGTCCAGCAACTCGACGTGGCATGGACTCAAAAAGTCATTGGAAGTTCCCTGCAGAAATATTGAGCCACGCTGCCTCTATAACCATCCGTAATTTCGGACGTGTTAACGGTTCAGAGTTTTTTTGCACGAACTGACATCTCTGTTATGTCTCATGGGATTCATTTCTGGCGATCTGAATGACCAAATCATTCGCTCGAACTGTCCAGAATGTTCTTCTAACCAACTGTGAACAGTTGTTGCCCGGTAACATGACGCTGGTGTTTGGGAACATGAAGTCCATGAATGGCTACAAATATTCTCCAAGTAGCAGAGCATAACCATTTCCAGTCAATGGTCGGTTCTGTTGGACCAGAGGAACCAGTCCATTCCAGGTAAACACAGCCCACTCCATTATGGAGCAACCAACAGCTTGCACTGTGCCTTGCAGACAACTAGGGAGCATTCTTCTTGGGATATGCGCCACATTCGATCCCTACCATCAGTTCTTACCAACTATAATCGGGACCCGTCTAATCAGGCCACGGCTTTCCAGTCGCCTAGGATCCAACTGATATGGTCTGGAGCCAAGGAGAGGCGCTGTTGTTAGCAAAGGCATTCGCGCCGGTCGTCTGCTGCCGTAGCCCATTAACATCAAATTTCGACGTACTGTTCTAAGAGGTATGTTCGTCGCACGTTCCACGTTCCTTTCTGCGGTTGCTTCACGCAGTGTTGTTTGGCTGTTAACACTGACAACTCTACGCAAACGCAGCTTCTCTCGGTTGTTAAGTGAAGGCCGTCGGCCACTGCATTGTCCGTGGCGAGTGGTGGTGCGTGGAGTTTGGTATTCTCGGCACACTCTTGACATATTGGAATATTGAATCCTCTAACGGTATCCCAAATTGAATGTGTCATGCGTCTACCGCCAACTGCATTCCGTGTTCAAAGTGCCGTCGTGCGGCCATAGTCACGCCGGAAACCTATTCAAATGAATCACCTGAGTACAACTGACAGCTCCTTCAATGCAGCGCCCTTTTATGCTTCGTGTGCACAATACTACCGTCATCTCTATATGAGCATATCGCTATCCCATGACTTCTGTGACCTCAGTGTACATTTCGCTCCTGATTGTGAAGTCAGTGCGCCAGCCGGAGTGGCCGAGCGGTTCTGGGCGCTACAGTCTGGAACCGCGCGACCGCTACGGTCACAGGTCAGAAACCTGCCTCGGGCATGGATGTGTGTAATGTCCTTAGGTTAGTTAGGTTTAAGTAGTTCTACGTTCTAGGGGACTGATGACCTCAGATGTTAAGTCCCATAGTGCTCAGAGCCATTTGAATCATTTGAGAAGTCAGTGCAGCGGTTTTAGAGTCATGTGATCTCAGTGGTTCAAAAAATGGTTCAAACGGCTCTAAGCACTATGGGACTTAACATCTGAGGTCATCAGTCCCCTAGACTTAGAACTACTTAAACCTAACTAAGCTAAGGACATCACACACATCCATGCCCGAGGCAGCTTTCGAACCTGCGACCGTAGTATCAGCACTGTTCCAGACTGAAGCGCCTAGAACCGCTGTGATCGCAGTGCTGATTACCAAAGCCCAGGAAGCAATTGCATGAGTGCAAACCATGTTTAACGATCCCTGTGTTGTCGACATTGATAGCAGTTTAGTTTCCGTTGTGCTGTACGATTAAGTGATGACTTTCAGTCAAAATCATTACTCAGTTTACGAAATACCCATTGTCCGGTAGTCTGGCGACACGGGTTTCAGTAGCTAACTAGTAGTAGTTAGCTAGTAGCTAGCGACAGTAGCTAGCGCTCCACCGCCTTCATCGCCGACAGACGGTCAAGAACGGAAGTGCTTCGTGCTCTGTCGGCTTGTCTCAGAGTGAGCAATGGATCATACAGTGGTTTTCTCCCCGCAGTACCAAGAATGTTCGTGTCATAAAATCGTTTTCAGTTTGTAGCCCACGGCATCAACAGCTTCGCTGCCCTTTCCGTGGCATCATCTGATTTGTATTCCGCAAACCAGAGCATCTAACGATGGTCCGCGTCAGCCAGCATTCATCAACATCGATCGTTAGCACGCTACATGCAACAGTCTCTTGTTGATGCCCATAGCAGCAACAGACGGTATGCAGAGGCTCATATAGCAAGTAGACGTTAGTGGGGAGATGGCGGATTTCCAGTTGGACACAGGCACGGCCGTGTCTCTGGGCAATGAGGACACGTACCGTCGCGTTGACTCCCGACAGCTGAGGTCCCACCGTTCAGAGTGGTGATGTACAATGGCCGTTGCAGGGTTACATCATAGTCCAAGCTAAGTGTAAAAACGTGTCTCAGCAGTTAACTCCGTTAGTAGTCAATTCTTAGATAACGACTAACATTTTTGGCTTAGGTACTTTTGTTCTTTTTGGTTTTCAAATTTGGGAGCAGATAAATCTAGTTTCAACTGCTTTGTCATTCACAGAACTTAATACAGTGTTTGTGCAATTTCAGCAACTGCTTGACCCTACATTAGGTTGTTTAATAGGGTTCCAGGCAAAAGTATCCTTAAAGCAAGCAGCAGTGTCTAAATTCTGTAGAACTCATCCAGAGTCATTCTCCATGCGTGAACAAACGAAAGCATAACTTGATAGGCTGGGAAGAATGAGAGGAATGTCCGACTCGGTAGCTGCGCACTCAGCGGGGCGGATTGCCAAGCGCAGGGACCCAGGTTAGATTCTCGGCTGGGTCGGAAATTTTCTCCGCTCGGGGATTGGCTATTGTGTTGCCCTTACGTTCGTTTCGTCATAGTTGACATTCCACTATTGCGATGGCTAAATGGGTACGTCTCGAAAGCCAATAAATTGAAAAAAAAGTGGGAATTATATTCTCAATCTCGCCAGGCAGTGGGCTGCGCCTGTGGTCACAGTTAAGAAACCAAATTAATCATTTAGAATTTGGGTGATTTTGACCTTACCGTTATGGCTCAAGCAAATATCGATCTGTATTCAATTCCTAGGTCAGATGAAATGTTGGCAAGATTGGCTGGGGGCCATTATTTTTCAAAGACAGATCTCTCTGACCCCTCTTTCAGTTGCCTGTAGATGATCAGACGAAACAGTTTTTACAGATTAATGTGCCGTTCGGTAAGTATCGTTGTAATAGTTCGCCATTCGGGGGTGGTAAGCGCTCCCACGATATTTCAGAGATACCTTGAACAACTGATTCAAGATCCTCAACTACGATAATTATTTAGTTAGCTTTATAATTACTGCGATCACGCAGAAGCAGCATCTGTACAATCTACAGATGTCGTCTGAGCGGCTCCAAGTCCATGTCTGCGTTGCCACCTCGACAAATGTAGTATCTTTGACTCTCAAGTACCTAGGGCATATTAAGTAAAGATGGACTCACACCCACGCAAGATCATGTGGATCCAAACACTAACTTACAGGTTTCTAGGAACTTCAAAGGGCTTCAGTTGTTCCTTGGCAAAGTAAATCATTATGTCAAGTTTATTCCCAGTGTGACCCAAACTTCCCACCAACTAAATCAACTGCGTAAAAAAGTGTTAAATTTGTGTGGTAAGATGCATGCCAGAAGAGTTTCTTGCAGCTTAAAAGTGCTTAGGTGCGCCCCTTGTTTAGCAACGTTTCAACCGGGTAAACGTATAACGCTTGCCACTGATGCGACAGATTGAACCATTGATGCCACGGTGTCCCAAAAATATGCTAACAGCACGGTGCAGCCTATTTCTTTTGCGTCTAAAATATCAAATGCTGCACAGAGGAATTATTCGCAAATTGAAGGCGTTGGCAATCATTTATAGAGTCAGGAAGTTTCACGTGTGTCTCTATGGTACTAAGTTTCACCTAATCACCCATCATAAGCCCCTCATTTTGCTGTTCGGTCACCATTCGAAACTTTATAGTAAATCAGCGCAGTAACTGGAAGGGGGAGGGGCTTGTTCCTAAGTAACTTTATGTATTAGATCTGTCATCGGCCCCCATGCAGCACTTAATCGCTGGCGCACTTTCGCGCTTACCGTGCGACCCAGGGACAGGACTTGTAAGGCATGAAGCGCTGTGTTTTGTCTTAGAAGCAAATAAGCGACACACCCTTGGAGAATTCCCGATAACGGCGCGCGAAGTAGCAGCAGAAGTGGGCCGTGATTTGCTCCTACGCAGGGCGTTGTCTGCTGTATTGAATGGCAGGCCAGAGCACCTGTCCAAGGGCGCCAGTGCGGAGTGGCTAACCTGTTTTTCCTTATGGCACAAGCTTAGCGCCAGCGAGCTAGCCATTTTGTTAGCTACAGAAGATTATGACTGCTGGGTGGTAGTTCCTCCCACGCTCTGCCCCTCGATATGAAAATCTTCCACACTGCACGTTGGGGAATGTGCAGAATGCAGACTGAAGGCAATGGCGCGGCGATATGCGTATTGGCGTGATGTTGACGCCGTCATACAGTATAACATTCTGTTTGGAACTACCAGGCCAGCGCCCACAATCAATCAGCCCAAGCATATCGTTTCAAGCACCGGCGACGCCCTGATCATCCCTGGCAGAGAGAATATTTTGATTTCGCTGGGCCATGCTGGGGAGCAATGAGGTTGCTAGTTGTTGATGGCCCTTCTAATTTCCCACCAGTGATACGTATGGCTACCACTACAAAACTAACTACTACCTGTGCACTGTCCATCATATTTCCCATAGAGGGGCCATCTTCCACCCTGGTTATTGACAATACCTCTCCGTTCAAAGTATCTGCAGTCCAGGATTTCTGTAAACAATAGCATTAAGCACCTGATCACCACCTCCTCCCATCTGCAGCCAGTTCCAAAGCAGATCAAATGGCTAGGACATTGAAAAAGCAGATGCACAAGATAATGACGGCAGCCGACTCTAGGAAAGCACTCACTAGCTTCCTCACCTCCTACTCGGTCCACCCCTACAAATGGATGTAGTCCGGTCGACATTTTACACGGCCACAGATTGCACACACTTTTTGACCTACTGTGCCCATATCCGCAGGTCCATGGCCAATTTACACACCTGAACCACTGTGCGGGCTTCCATATCCGAGTTCTCACTTTTGGCTGTTTGGCACTAGGATGCAGCAAATATTTGAGGTTGTCGCCAGCCAGGAACATTAAGTCTGGCTTTTCAGCGAGATGTGCCGACCCCCTTCCCCTCAGTAGCCGACTGGGCAAGATCTACACAACCACACCTAGGACACGCTTGCACAACAATCTGTCTGATACTGCTACAGCCTTTGCCCTCGTGTCTGGTGTTGACAGGGGGTCGATAATGACCAGCGATGGGAGCCAATGGAGATGGAACTACTTTCAACCATTAAGCAACAGCTGGCTCCCATCAACATCGGCAAGCCCCTCACTACACAATCAATGGAGGATGAACATTTCCTGGCTGTGGTGCCCACGGAGGCTGAACTGCAACAGTTCTCCATCTCCACCATATCCGACACCCACTCCTCTCCAAGCAGGCACCAGCTAGGCGCCAGAAACCATCGATCAGCTGGTACTCCCACAGACCGCTCCACCTTTCACTCCAGCCGATCACATCGAGAAACTATCACAGAAGTCTTTTGCGGGTATCCCAGCATCTATCTCTGGCCTTCCTCGTAGAAGTCGACATTTCTGGCCTTATGAGCCGATTAAAGGCAGGAAGGGTTTAGTATCGGACAGTGATTCGGATTCCCCTCTCAACCTGAGTATCGATAGAGAGGACACGTCAGAGATACTTGGGCTACACACTTAGGCCGCAGCTTCCTTCCGCACGAAGCGCTGCTGGCGTTGCAAGCATGTCACGTGGAGCCGGCGTCTGGCGAGGGTAAGCTAGCAAATACTGTGGTCCGGCTCTTTCTAGACAGTGTCCCGTGAGTCTTTGAAGCCTTCAGTTACACACCACTGAACAGCAGAGTTATGACCTTGCCTGTCTTACTTTTGTGATTTGGACTGCTCCTGGAGTGTTGTATACTCTTGCGACAACTTTACTGCGGTCTGGACTTGGCTAGCCGTCCACATCGAGCACTCCGCCGTCATTGACCTCAGCAATTGCCAGTGCGACTGATCATAAATTATGTTCTACCTACGTACAGTAGGATATGAAAGTTTATGATATGCGATTTTAATTGCGCTTCATTTAAGTTACTAACACTGTGTGGAGTATTAAACAGAAGTCTCGTGGAAACTATATGATTGTGTGGTATTCTTCTGAGCATAACAATGTACTGACCGTTGAGTGAAATCTGTCTGTTTATAAACTGACTACATCAGGATTTATACTAGAAAGTCGTGAGTTCAATTCGCTACTAATTGTCACTGTGAATGTCGCATGTGAAATTACAGCTGAACTTATAGAAATTCTTGATACACGTTTCTTTTGATGGGACATCCGCAACTGTTATTTATTGTCAATGATAAAATCTGCTGCAGTTGTAAAAATTATTTATTTCTAAAAAGGAAAGCACTACGCCGTTTCGGGACATATGTCGCATCTTCAGGTGCATATTAAAATGTGAGTCCACTAGGGATGGATAATTAAGGTTAAAATAGTGCCTCCCTGGTACATGGCGTGCCTTCCCAGTCCTAGGTATGCCAGAAAGCCTCCCGCTGATTTCAACTTTTGGTTGCGCTTTGTGCTGGTCTGATTGGTGTCTATGCAGCAGTGTGTTCGATAGATCGCCTATCTGTCTTCATGTGGACCAATGTGTGGAGCGCCCCTAAGACTGGACCGTTGTCCTCCTCTGCGAGAGGCTTTCTGGCAGACCTAAGATTGAAGAGGATATTCTCTTGCATGCTTTGTACCAAGGATGCACTATTTTAACACATTTCAGACTATTTTAACCTTATTAGAATTATATATAAATACCTTCAGGGCGTTGATATATATCAACGGGGACAGAAATACACTGAGGTGACAAAAGTCATCGGACAGGAACACAAGCAGCACATATACAGATGACAGTGGTATCACGTACACAAGGTATAAAAGGGCAGTGCATTGGCGGAGCTGTCTTTTGTACTTAAGTGATTTATCTGAAAAGGTTTCCGACGTGATTATGGCCGCACTACGGGAACTAGCAGACTTTGAACGCGGAATGATAATTAGAGCTAGACGCAGAGGACATTCCATTTCGGAAATCGTTAGAGAATTCAGTGTTCCAAGATCTGCAGTGTCAACGGTGTGTCGAGAATGCCAAATTGCAGGCATTATCTCTCATCATGGACAACGCTGTGACCTATGACTTGCACTTAACAGCCGAGAACAGTTGCGTTTACGTAGAATTGTCAGTGCTAACAGACAAGCAACACTGCGTCAAATAACCGCAGAAATCAATGTGGCACGTACGACGAACGTATCCATTCGGTACTTTGCGACAAAATTTGGCTTAAATGGGCTAAGGTAGCAGATGATCGACGCGCCTACCCTTGCTAACAGGGCGACATCGCCCTCAGCGCTTTTTCTGGGCTCGAGACCATATCAGTCGGACATTAAACAACTGAAAAACTGAATGCTGGGCATATGAGTTCCGTTTTCAGTTGGTAAGAGCCGATGGTAGGGTTCGAATATGGCACAGACTCCATGAAGCCATGGACTTCGTCAACAAGGCACTGTGTAAGCTGATGGTGGTACCATAACGGCATGGGTAGTGTTTACATGGAATGGAGTGCATCGCCTGGTTTAACTGAACAGATCATTTACTGCAAATGGTTGCGTTCGGCTACTTGGAGACTATATGTAGCCATACATGGACTTTATTTTCTCAAACAACGATGGAACTTTTATGGATGACAATGCGCCCTGTCACGGGGCCTCAATTGTTCGCGACTGGTTTGAAGAACATTCTGGACATTTCAAGGGCCGGACATGAATCTCATCGAACATAATCGAGAGTCCGGTTAGTGGACAAAACCCTGCACTGAGAACACTTCCGCAATTACGAACGGTTATAGGGGCAGCATGGCTCAATGTTTCTGCAAGGGACCTCTAACGACTTGTTGAGTTCACGCCACGTCCATGTGGTGCACTACACAGGGAAGAAGGAGATCCGACACGATATTAGGTGGGATACCATGGCTTTTGGATACTTGAGTGTGAAGTATATGGTAAGATTAGCAGTATATGGGGCACTGACAAACGGTGGACAGGACAGCCAGTCAGGGTACAAGATACCATAACAATCTAAATGACAGTGTTGTGACTGATATTTCACAAGCTGTAAGTACTTTCAACATTCGCTTTCTAATCGTAGCAGCAAATATAGAATTCAATGGTTCAGCAAAAGGAGCAAGAGACTGTATTAAAAATGTCATTCCACAAAACTTTAAGCAACCAGAAGTAGCACCAACATCTGTCAATGAAATTAATAAAATTAAAAAAAAACAGAAGATCTTGTGTGGTTGATGGTATTTCAAACAGAATTCTGAAAAGTTGTTTCATTTTAATATGTCCTTAGTGAAATACGCAATGCATTACTGGCACAGGGAATTTTTCAAGACAGGATAAAATATGCAAATATTAAACCGCTTCATAAGGGAGGTGACTAGACAGACTTAAACAATCATTGTCCAGTTTCTTTACTGACTTTTTTTCCCAAAACATTCTAAAAATTAACGTACTCAAGCGTACACAGATACATTCCAGACACGACGGTCACAGGAGTTTTTAGTTCGAGAGACACAAACCACACACCGGGAGCCCGGTCCCTTCAGAGGACAAATCTGCCGCCCGTGGAGCAGACAGCGTGTGCCCGAGTGAAAGGGGGAACGACCCTGTATTTGGCTTAAAAGCAAATTCCGCTACATTGTGTAGGAGCGTCCACCCTACGCATTCTTTACACATAGCATGCAGTTTCAGAGATTTTCACACGGAGACAGCAAACGCCAAACGCCGATACTACAGATTTCCAGATTGGTCACCTTAAACGAACCGTCATTCTCCCGTTTTAGAAGAGCAATGCTGATTGTCAGATGATATTTCTGACACCTTGAGCGGAAGGAGTAATGGAAGAGACCGAAAGATATACCCCTTCATGTCTGGCATGGAGAGGCGCCGTTCTGTTGTCGCTCTTAGAGCGAGGAACAAGTCTCTCCTGAGTACTTCACTGGGAGAGCACCTCTGTTGAGAGTGAATCGAAGTGCGACTCTATATTGAGTCCTTGCGATGAAGCGTTGTTCACTGTGCTGGCCGACACACTTATTGTGCGGTGTGAACGGACAGAGTTACAGTTAAACGCCTGCGAGCGAATTTTTGAGTGGCAACGCGGTGGACTGGTTATCTGACCATGTACCACGCCAATAGTTAGACTAGGGGCGAATAGGAATCCTTGACTTCATCAAGGCGTAGGAGAGTTTGATTGGCGAAGGTCAATCCAGATAGAACGAGAGTTATCTTATTTGTCAGCAGCGAGCGGCGCAGACAGTAGTCATCGCAGCTTACGGTACTGTGTGCTACAGCTATTGCGAGCCCCATATGTCCTCCACAACAGTACACTTCACTGCATTTCACACGCGACAGCCTCGACCATACCTAGCAACATTCTAAACGATAATTATTCAAGTTGATTAGGCGCGCCTCTCAGCCATTCTGCCAAATCAATAACAATCTTAAACTTTGTATAGAAATTTCATTAGCGAATCCTATCCTTGAGAGGTAACTTCACATTCCGCAAAGAACCAGGATATAACTTGTTCAATTCATAACTAAAAGCGCCATTGTGATTTGTCAGAATTTTTGAAAAATAAATAATAATTTTCGTTAGTTTCATGTTTTTCTTACACTAACTAGCACTACTCCAGTACCCAAATATCCCAGTAGTTACGTAAGAAATTTTGTGAATTTTTGTGTCATTTCCTTACAGCGGACGACTGCAGAAGATATTTATTGCTGAAAGTTTTTCAGGCATTTCTCTTTAGAACGTTAGGAGCGTCTGTTTGAGTCTGTAGTAGTGTTGGGGTGGAAATTGCATCTTGCAGGAGCCACAGGGTAAAGGGTACATCTCAGATTAATCCGTTGCACAAAATAACAGAATAGCAGATCAACCCCACGCTCACAAGTGTATCGCCACTTTGTATTTTTTGTGATCTCTTTGAGGCCTTCGATTGTGTAGATCATTATACTCTCTTAGAAAAAGTAATGTTTTATGTAACTGATGGCTTTACACACAGCTGGCTTGAATCACACTTGACAAACATAAAGCAAAACGATGTGCTGAATAACTCGGACAATGTCGTAAAGGTAGAAAATTTTAGTGACTGGTAAAAATCAGGAAGAGAGTCCCACAGGGTTCAGTTTTGGATCCATTCCTATTCCTTATATACCAGGTAGTTATAATTAAACTTTCCCTATTTAACACGTTATAATACGGAAACTAATTACCATACGAGGACTAAACTTGGTAACATTAATGTCAAGGGCATGAGGAATAGAAATAATACAAAATCAGTTCAATTGAAACATATTTAATGTGCTACTTCGGTACATCATAGCATTACATACCGGTACTACTACTGCTGCAAAAAGGGCTCAATATGGTGCCCATCAGTGTTCGGGAGGCTGAAAGCACAGGATTGCATTCTGCACAGCAGAACGAAGGATGTCCGTTGGAATGCTGGCTATCTCTCTTGATATGTTGCGCTTCAGATCAGCACATGTGTGGATGTTCCCCTGACAAAACCTGTCCTTCAGGCAGCCCCACAACCAGAAATCACAGGGAGTGAGATTAGGCGATCGTGCAGCCCAAGCATTTGAAAACGATCGGCTGTTAATTCGATCGTTTCCAAAATTGTTTCGGAGAAGCAGGTGAAATTCACGGGCGATGTGTGGTGGGGCCCCATCTTGGATGAAAACTGTTGAGTTCAATGCGTCTCTCTCCTGTAGGGCGGGTATGGCATGCTAACGAAGCATATTGCAGTAATCCTCGCCAGTCACACTGCACGTCTTTGGTCCTTGAGCACCAGCCTATTATGAAAGCGTCAGGTGAGTAGTTGTTTTCTGCTTCTCATATAGAAATCGATCTCATAAAAATCCCCATCTCTCTGAAATACTTCGAATGAGGAATACGCCATGGTAATCCTTGTTGCGATACCTTTATAGCAAGTACTGGAATCCAGTATTAAAGTTATTGCACAGAACAAATGTACTTCCTGGAGTCTCTTGGTTTAAGAACGCATCACAGCTAAATGCAATGAACTAATCACTTTAACTCTGTTTATTTCAAGCAGCCCCATATTTTTCTTTACGAGTATGATGGTACCCAAGAATTTTGTGCCATTTCTTCTGAATTTGTTAGTCCATTGTAAGGGTACGACTAAAATTACTATGTTTCAGTATACCTAGTAAGTGCTAAGAATGAATTTGAAGACAGCAACAGAATGACAGTAGTTCCGGTTTCGTCTTTTGTGGTGTAGCCAGCTGTAAATTGCACTCAGAGCGTACGCTTCTTTCGTTCGAAGAATTTTATTAGCACAGAGACTTAGAATATTGTAACCGAAATGGCATCGAAAGGCATAAGATATTTAAAAGAACAGGAATACTTCGAATTTTCACTGAACTACGACATTACAGAGATTTTTGCAAAATCTCTTACTCAAAAAAAGTAGTTTTGACTAAGCGTCCTGAACAAATTATGTGGCAGAATTACAGGTATTCTCTCTCTCTCCGATACTTCAGTATATCTTGATCGGAGTGGTAACGTGTTTCAAATATCACTAATTGTAAGAAAACTGAGTTTACAGGTAATAAGGACAGTTTCGTCAAGAATGACGAGTTTGCAGATGTTTGCAATATCGTAGTATTAATCTACATAGGCATCGACTGCCATGTAAGGCAGTGTTCCCTGGCGGTGTCTTGTTGTACTAATTCTGCGTAGCCACACAACTGTACGATCAAGAGGTTAGAAAACCGACATGGAAACTTTCGGGTGTGAGTTGCATAGAAATCGGGCAGCTAGAAATTCAGATCGTGCGGTTATACGGGATGTTTCTAATTCCTAGTACAGACTTCTAGAGGTTCTAGAAGGGACTTAAGTAGATAAAGTTTGATAAGGAATAAGTCTCCAGAAATGTACAGTTTGTGTATAAAATTTATTTTACTCGCGCTTGTAACCGAAACGCCACATGTAACTGAATGCACACATGCCTACAAATCACACGTGAACTCGTACCTGAAGGGTTAGTGTTTTTATGTTCACAAAACTGCAACTCGCTGTTTTTTCGTAGTACTGCTTTTTTTTCCTAACTACGAAAAGACAGTGGCTTACATGCCTGTGCGTACTTATTGCCACACTCATTGATAAGATTGTACTAACGAAGAATTTTTCTCCACTTTGGAGGAAGTTAACAGAATCTGTGGCCTCACATTGCACGCCCGGCTTTTTTATGCAGCTTCCCCGCGACTATTAGTCAGTTGAGGCTGTGCGTATTTCTACACTTAACAAAACAAAATCGTTCTCGCCTTTTAGGTCATCAAATATTTATTGAACTCTTGACCGATATTCCAAATGTATTTTCCTAATTTGAAAAGGCACGTTATACTATCGTACTTTATCACCAGAGGGCAGAGTGGATTGGGTGGTTTGATCCAAGATAGAACAAAGCCTTAACAGTCACTCGAAAAAATTCATTGTGTACCTTACACACAGCTTCTGTGTGTTTGTGGTTCCAATCAGTTTCCGCAACAGCAGTTAGCTCGACGAGAGCTATGGTAACGTACCCTAAGGATTCCCTTGAAAATCGAATGGAAATTGCGGAGATTGGTCGCCAGCTCTTATGGTGCAACTGTCACTCTACTTTTCTAATGGAAACGCGAATGTAATTTAATTTTTAAATTTATATTTATCTGAATTCTTTTTTTAAATAAAACTGTACTTTTAACTGAAATAATTATGTATTCTACATTAATCTTTCTGAAAACTCAAACATGAGATGGATAAGCTGTCTTTAATGTAATTGTAGTACACATGCTATTAACGCAAATTCTGACGTGCTGTGTGACCAATAAAGATTGTCACATTACTAGTCACTTTCGAAAATTCTTTCAAATTTAAATAACAAAAGCGATCTTGAATGTAGTAACTATTGTTTAGCTCTGAGGGAGCGTGCGATATCGTGTTCTTACGATGTTTATGACTACAAGTTTTTATCATAATCCTAAACGTCGTAAGAACACTTATTATTATTTAAATTTACTCAAATAGAGGAAACAGGACTTTCTAAGGTGAATAACAATTTAAAGTAATTACTTTAACCTCCTCTATTTTCCAAAACTGCATTACATATTTTGAAATGTTGACTGAGCTCTCTAACAATTCTGAAAACGCTTAATAAACGTAATAACTTTCTTGTCTTGAATAAGTAGATTCCGAGTTGCGGCTGTTAGAGATGAAGTGGCAGGTAACTGATGTCTTCACGTCTCAGTATCGCTGTCTATTATTGTAAAATTGTAACAAGCCATTGTACCCGTTGATGCCATTATACTCTTGGTAGGTGCACCCAACGTTGTTAACAATTTCAGTTCGTAAGCTCTTGCATTCTTCAACTTAAACAATAGAAACAAATTTTTCCAAACATCTGCCGCTGTCACTTTTGAATATTAGTACTGCTTGCACTAATTCAGAATTCTCAACATCGCTATAGTGAGGACAGATATCGACTCTCCCTCTGTCTGTCTTTTCCATTGGTTCGCAAAGGGCTTGGCGTAGCAAGGCCACTTTGCCCGCTGAGAACGGGCCAAAGTGGCCTTGCGGTTCTAGGAGCTACAGTCTGGAGCCGAGCGACCGCTACGGTCGCAGGTTCGGATCCTGCCTCGGGCATGGATGTGATGACCTCAGAAGTTAAGTCGCATAGTGTTCAGAGCCATTTGCCCACTGGGACGAAAACCCAAAGTGGATCCTGTTCTTGACTGTATTTACTTTATTTTACTGATTGAAAACTATTAAACCTGAGATGCGTCCTTTACAATATCACAATTGATGATCATTTTAAAACTACTAACAATTATTGCATTACGTATCTTCATTCAGTTATGTCACATGGCTTCCCCTGAAACAAGTGTATTGTTGGTATGAGCAATTTCTCGTATAAATTATGAAAAGGTACGAAAAATACTGCACGTGAATTTAGATTACATTCCGTGCTTCACGTTGCGCACAAAAACTAGGAAGAGAGCGCCAAGGTCATTCGCTGTTTTAAGTATGATATCACCTGCCATTGTCGTCCGACTATGAGAACGGCTACGAGAAACTGGTCCGTTTGTAACTATGGCGCTTGATTGTGATGCATCACGGACGCGACACACTCTCGACGTCCTTCGTCACATAGAAGAGAACCCGACGACGAGTACCCGAAACATTGCAAATGTCAGGGTCTCCTAAAGGGCACCCAAGTCAGAGCTCATTGTCGCTGCTGTGGGCGTACCGCGAAGCGGGAGATTGGAAAGAAATCCGATCTTCAAACATATTTTACAGCCAAACCGTACACTTACGAACATGGGTTCTATGTTAACATTGCATCTACTAAGTCCCCTTCACAAACTGCAGAATCTCTTATAGGAACCATGAAACACTGAATTTTTCGCGCATGGTAGTACAGGCAGTTTTACGCAATTAATTTTTCTTGTGAGAAATATGCGCTTGTTGATTAAGGTCGTTGAATTACTGTGGTCCCAGAAGTCGGGTTACAGCTATAAGTGGCAAAATTTACCCATACTATAATAAAAACACGACTTGATTGAGCATGTATGACAAAATTTGATGATCAATGAAACATTATTTACGTAGATTAATGTAATAAGCTTGCCATTCTTGCATGTTAATCATTGGGTAAAAGGTCATTAAGAAAAGAGCTGCATTACTGTTTTACGACTGTAAATCTTAAATTCGTGTTGGACCCCATTAAATACATAATACCATAAGAAACTTGCACAACTAGATATAGCAGTTACTACCAGATGAAATTAAAAGTCCCAGCCGAGATCTGCTTGTTCAGTGAGGATAATTAATCTAACTTAATCGTAAACTACTGTATTATTAGCGCAATAGGTTAAGGATACCCATTTGGCCGTGAGCGATTAGCAATTAATTTTTTTGGGCTGATAATTTGTCCACTGACGACTGATGTAATTAACGCAAGTTTTGGAACTTACGGAACAAAAAAAGTAAGTTCAGTAAGCGTGCTATGACAGTCCACTTAGTTAATTAGTTACTTTTTCCATAAGTAATATGCACTTTAAACGTTATGAAGCAGAGTGCGTTAACGTAAAAATGATTCAAATGGCTCTAAGCACTATGGGACTTAACATCTGAGTTCATCAGTCCCCTAGACGTAGAACTACTTAAACCTAACTAACCTAAGGACATCACACACATCCGTGCCCAAGGCAGGATTCTAACCTGTGACTCTAGCATCATTGCGGTTCCGGACTGAAGCGCCTAGAACCACTCGGCCACTACGGCCGGCTGTGCGTTAACTAAAGAACAGTTTCACACGTTTCTTTAAACAGATATAAGTTTTCCCTATATACTGGCCGTTTTCAGATCTGTAGTTGACCGCTTATTTTAGTTCAAGAATTTCTGTATCATACTAAAGTTTTCAGTGTGAGAACCTTACTTTGCATTTCAAAATTCTACTTCTGTCTACCAGACATTTCATTTTTGTGGACAGAGTTTTACAATAGGTGTGCTTCGCTCTAAAGCAGAGAGCAGTATAGCTCGTTTTTCTCTTTCCACTGTTGTCTTTTAAACGAAATTAGCGGCTGCATTAAAATACGATTGCACTTCCCTCGAAGATGATAGATGTAAAGAGCTCTCTAAAGCTATAAGCGCAGATGAAAACCTCGAGAAAGCGAGCGATATTGGCTTGGGCGATCGGCAGTTAAAAGTGTATGAAGTAGCTGACATCATAAGCATACGAGAAGGTATTTTTTACACGACCAGTCACCTAAGTGAAAGCACTGTGCAAGGTGTATGTCGCGTTTGTAGAATGGCTAACGTTCGTAAATGTGTAAACTAAGCGATCAGCAAATGTTTGAAGAATCCAACTAATTTTGTACGCAATGCTGTTGCTGTGGGTGACGCGATAGTTCACTACTTATACCACAAATGAAACATCAACAACGACAGCGGGGAGCAGTCGATTGCATCGAAATAAAGGCGAAATAGATTTCATCTGCCGTAAAGATTATGGCCCGTGTTTTCTGAGTCGCAGTGGGGATTCTTCCTACTGGCTGTCTTTCAAAGAATGAACAATACGTGGCAAATGCTATGTAAGTCCTCTGGTCCCACTCATTGACTGTGCGGCTGGTCCCGGCGGAGGTTCGAGTCCTCCCTCGGGCATGGGTGTGTGTGTTTGTCCTTAGGATAATTAACGTTAAGTAGTGTGTAAGCTTAGGGACTGATGACCTTAGCAGTTGAGTCCCATACAATTTCACACACATTTGAACATTTTTTCTGGTCCCACTGGATGCAAAATTGCACGAGAAGAGGCCTTCTTTGCAAAAGAAATGAACACCAACGGTGTTTTATTGATAGGAAGGAGGAAGACTAGTGTTTAATGTCCCGTCGACAACGGGGTCATTAGGGACGGTTTCTTTGAAGAAAACTGAGGGACCTGAAATAACTACTTCTTGGAACATTTACCCTATTAACTACCAGGATAATCATAAAATTTGATTTATCCCTTTGAGAAATAAAGTTACGTAATTAATTTTTTGTACATTTGCAGGTGGTGGTACTACTGATACATTTTGTAATTCCCGTTCCACAGTACCGTAGCAGGACACTAGAGAAGAAAAACCAGTGTTGGAACTAGCTGATAAAGTTTTGGTGGGCTGCGCCATTTTGTTTTCGGCTCCTCTAGTACTGTGCTGTGGGGAATCCAATGTGCACCAGGAGGATAAGCAAGTACCTGGGAACAATAAAAAAATTAATTACGCATCTTGACTTTCTGAAGGTGATAATTAATATTTCATGACTACCTCTCGTAGACTGGCACTTTATCCAGCACACTCGAGTTATGGAAAAAGAAAGTTGTCACTGGAAAACGTTATGAGTCTAGTGAAGAGCTTACAAAAGGCGTGAGTGGATACTTTGCAGCCTGCCAGAACTGCACTTCCGGATTGCATCTTCTCATTCCGGAACAGTTAGATAGGGTGGACACACGTACGTTATTATTAAGACCGCCAGGTGGAAGAATATATCGGTAGACGGCTCTCCGAGTGTGCTCAGCGTGTGTGCACTGCGCGAGTGGATGGTGCCGGCGGGCTATCCAGACGGTATCGGCGCTGCCGCAGTTGTCAGCGCCAGACCGGCTTCGAACGCAGGGTCGGTCTGAATCTGCAATATCGACCGGCGCGGCTGTGCCGTGGTGCGGCCGCCCGCCTCGCTGGCGTGGCGTGTCCTGCCGCTGACGTCTCGCTGTCCTCTGTCCGCACTTCTTGCCACGTGCCACCGATGGGACGGCATGTCATAACCACACATAGGTTTCACCTTGTGTCTGCACCAGGGAAATATAAAAGGGCCATTAATTTTTATGGGCTACCCTGTCAGCACATAAAGTTTTAAGACAAGATTAATAAGAAAGACGTAAACGTTAGAGTGGAGGTTGTAAGGCTTCACTTGTTTTACGTAGGCTTCCCCCACTTGAGAACATACGTTCATGCAACCATGTGAAACCGTCTTTGGGATGATCAACTCGCTCGTCACATTGACTTGAATGTCGGTAATGTCGTCAAAGCGGAGATCCGTTATACGAATTTCTGCACCTTATTTAGTATTATGATGGTGCTGATAACACTAAGTCTTGTTAGCCATAACTTCAATTACCCTACTGGCTATTAAAATTGCTACACCACGAAGATGACGTGCTACAGACGTGAAATTTAACAGACAGGAAGAAAACGCTGTGATATGCAAATGATTAGCTTTTCAGAGCATTCACACAAGGTTGGCGCCGCTGGCGACACCTACAACGTGCTGACATGAGGAAAGTTTCCAACCGATTTCTCATACACAAACAGCAGTTGACCGGCGTTGTCTGGTGAAACGTTGTTGTGATACCTCGTGTAAGGAGGAGAAATGAGTACCATCACGTTTCCGACTTTGATAAAGGTCGGATTGTAGCCTATCGCGATTGCGGTTTATCGTATCGCGACATTGCTGCTTGCGTTGCTCGAGATCCAATGACTGTTGGCAGAATATGGAATCGATGGGTTCAGGAGGGTAATACGGGACGGCGTGCTGGATCCCAACTGCATCGTATCACTAGCAGTCGAGATGACAGGCATCTTATCCGAATGGCTGTAACGGATCGTGCAACCACGTCTCGATTCCTGAGTCACCAGATGGGGATGTTTGAAAGACAACAACCATCTGCACGAACAGTTCGAAGACGTTTGCAGCAGCACGGACTATCAGCTAGGAGACCACGGCTGCGGTTACCCTTGACGCTGCATCACAGACAGGAGCGCCTGCGATGGTGTGCTCGACGACGAACCTGGGTGCACGAATGGCAAAACGTCATTTTTTCGGATGAATCCAGGTTGTGTTTACAGCATAATGATGGTCGCATCCGTGTTTGGCGACATCGCAGTGTACGCACAATGGAAGCGTGTATTCGCCATCGCCATACTGGAGTATCACCCGGCATGATGGCACGGGGTGCCATAGGTTACACGTGTCGTTCACCTCTTGTTCGCATTGACGGCACTATGAACAGTGGGAGTTACATTTCAGATGTGTTACGACCCGTAGCTCTACCCTTCATTCGATCCCTCGAAACACTAAATTTCAGCTGGATAATGCACGACCGCATGTTGCAGGTCCTGTACGGGTCTTTCTGGATACAGAAAATGTTCGACTGCTGGCCTGTCCAGCACATTCTCCAGACCTCTCACGAACTGCAAACGTCTGGCCAATGGTGGCCTAGCAACTGACTCGTCACAATACACCAGTCACTACTCTTGATGAACTGTGGTATCGTGTTGAATCTGCATGGGCAGCTGTACCTGTACACGCCATCCTAGCTCTGTTTGACTCAATGCCCTGTCGTATCGAGGCCGTTATTACGGCCAGAGGTGGTTGTTCTGGGTAGTGATTTCTCAGGATCTATGCACTCAAACTGCGTGAAAATTTAACCACATTACAGTTCTAGTATAATATATTTGTCCAATGAATACCCGTTTATCATCTGAATTTCTTTTTGGTGAGCAATTTTAATGGCCAGTAGTGTATGTAGCGCGCAGGCGTCCACGTGTCGTTTTTGTTTTGGAGTCAAGGAGTGTAGGTCCAACTTTGCTAGCACTTTTCTCTTCTTCAAAATGTTCTGGGGTGCACACTCGATTTAGAGGTGTTGCTATTTGTGCCAGAACAATTCTGACACTCTACAATCCCACGTCCACCATTTAACATCGTCTGCTGGCAACTGACTGCTCCATTGCACGTCTGTTGTTTACAGCTGTTATTTCAAGTTGCTACCGCAGTTACTGCGCTGACGCCGCTTATACGCCAGGAATAAGAGCAGTCTATGAAATTTATGGACCGACGTTGTATACTCTAGTTTCCTTTAATCAAAAATTGTTTATCAAATTTTTTACAGTCATGTTGACAGTATTCACATTTTAAAAACGGTTTCGCATGTTTATTTGTTAACCAGTTATCGCTGCAATTAAGTGATAATTTAAAATTACTGCCGGCCGCAGTGGCCGTGCGGTTCTAGGCGCTACAGTCTGGAGCCGAGCAACCGCTACGATCGCAGGTTCGAATCCTGCCTCGGGCATGGATGTGTGTAATGTCCTTTGTTTAGTTAGGTTTAATTAGTTCTAAGTTCTAAGAGACTGATGACCTCAGAAGTTAAGTCGCATGGTGCTCAGTGCCATTTGAACCATTTAAAATTACTCGATGTTATTGCTGTGGTATTGTTAAAAAAATGTTCAAATGTGTGTGCAATCTTATGGGACTTAACTTCTAAGGTCATCAGTCCCTAAGCTTACACATAACGTAACCTAAATTATCCTAAGGACAAACACACACACCCATGCCCGAGGGAGGACTCGAACCTCCGCCGGAACCAGCCGCAAAGTCCATGACTGCAGCGCCTTAGGCCGCTCGGCTGTGTTGTGGTATTAACAACAGAAAATCATTACTGTTGATTAACTATTCTCTTCCTAGTCCGATTAGTTAGAAAATTGAGATGTACGATACATATATAGTTTACCAGTAAGTGGTTGACTATAGCTTCTAGCTGCTGGAGGAGATTGGATTGTCGTTTCAGGTCAATCCCAAGAGCAAGCATAAGTTACCTACAGGTTTTTTTCTTACCAGTAAAATGGCTTAATTTGATTGAACCTTATAATTATTTCCTTTTATTAATGTCGTTGTGATATTCAGTCTTAAGCCTAGTTTGATGGACAACTCCATGCGAGTCTAGTCAGTGCAAGGTTTTTCATCTCTGCATAACAGTTGCAACCCAAATCCATTTGCAGCTGTTTACTGTAATCTATACTTTGTCTCCCTAAACCATTTTTTACCTATCTCACTCCCCCTCTCCCAGTTGTGAAACTGACTATCCCCGATGCCTCAGGATGTATTCAATCAAACAGTCACTTCTTTAATTATGTTATTCAGTAAATTTATTTTCTGCTAAATTAGATTCAGTAGCTAATAGTAAAGCCACGCGGCTCAACAGCCTGGTGCATGTCTCTCAAGTGGATGCCACTTCGGTATCGTACGTAATCCTCAGTCAATTGCATTTGGTGTTCCCCATACTGTCACCCATTCAAGTACCAACTAGGCCCGAAGTTTCACAACTTCGGTGATAGGACGGGAAGCGGTGTATCCAAAGTAGTAAGGCCATTGGCAGTGACACCTCTTCGTTATTCAATCTGCGCAGCTAACCTAGAGCATTCTTTCTTACTTACGCTACAAAATCTCACAAAACAATTACTCTCGCAAGTAACTGAATTAGACACTGATGTAGTGGCTTCTAGCACTCCCCGTCGGTGTGACTATATGAAACTTCATGAAACATCGATTATTTTGGCGAGTCATCCTGAACCATTGTGGGGAGTTATCCTGATACATGTTCGTTCAACCACTGGCACAACTCACGGACATTGGTTGCAGCTGGGTTTTAGGTGTGTACATCTATCAAACAACTACTTTTGGGTTAGAAACCGATCTAGTAGGATTTAGTAACCTCTTTCGTCCTGATTCCATAAAACACCGAATGTGTTGGGGAGCTGTTCTAATCCATGACCATTCCACCGCTACCACCTATCATGGAGATATGTCGCAGCTGGGTTCAAAGTCCTTAGATCTCGCTCAGTGGCGTCCCTGATGTCTTTAACAAGACTGAAGACAGCTTGCCACGAGGACAGCATACATATTTTTAGTTCTGTGCAGCATTCCTCAACCCATTCTTACACAATTCGGGATTGACTAGGTGGGGGATTATTTTACTGAAGCTGCGGGTCTACTTCACTGTTCAGTAGGGAAACAAATGGATGCATATGAGCGGCCAGGAGCTTCGCCCGGGAGACACGATAGCAGATATATCAGTGACTCTTTTTCAGCCCCCGCACGAGAACACCTCGAATACCTGCAGCAACTAGGCTCTGTTGACAAACGAGATACATTGTATCATGTCGGTTTCATTGCTACATCAACATCTATACTCAGCCAGCCAACTCACGATGTGTGGTGGAGGATATTTGTGTACCATTGTCACTTACCCCTTTCCTCTTCCTGTCGCGAATTGTCCTTGGGTAGAAAGTATAAGTTCGAAACTCTCTAATTCTACCTACATATTCATTTTATGATATGTACGCAGGAGGAAGCGATATACTGGTTCACTCTTCTGGAAAATTACTCCCTAGGAGTGTGATGCACGACGCCTCTCTTGTAGGGTCTTCCATTGGGGTTCTCTGAGCATTTTCGTGACGTTTTCGCGCTTACTAAATGCATTTGTACGAAACGCCCTGCTCTTCTTTGGATATTCTCTGTTTCCTCTATTAATCTTGCATAGTCCACATCCCAGACTGACGAGCAATATTGTATTATTAGTCGGACGCGTGTTTTTAAGCTGCTTCCTCTGTGGGTGGACTGCACTTTCTACGTATTCTTCCAATAAATCTCTGTTTGGCATCTGCATTACTTGGAACTAATTTTATCTAGTCTGTCCGCTTAAAATAGCCCAGTATGCATACTTCTAGATTTTTATGACTGTGAAAGCTTCCAGTGATTGTTCTGCAAACGTGTGATGATAAAATAATGAGCTCTTCTTCCAATACATGTGCAAGACATTACATTTGTTTATGTTGCAGCCGACTACCATTCCCTGCGCCAAGTGGAGATCCTCTGCAAGTCTTCCTGCTTTTTGCTACAATTTTCTATAGTTGCGATTTCTCTGTATACAACAGCATCATCAGTGAAAAGCCTCAGGGAACATCCGAAGTTGTCCACTAGGTCATTTATGTACACGGTTCTTCATAAGTACCGCGGACGTTCCAGAAGACAACCGCGTGAAAACTACAAAATGTACAAAAAACGACACATGTAAGTAGACAGAGAATCTGTCGAAGATTCGATTCGTTATACGTGCCGTGGCGTAGTTGCAGAGTTCACTACTAGGAGGCAGGCATGTCAGAACATGTAGACATGTTACACTGAGGTGGCAAAAGTCATGGGATAGTGAATGCTCGTACACATATGGCGATAGTATCGCATACATCAGATATAAAATGGCATTGGATTGGCAGAACTGTCACAGGGTCAAAAATTCCCGGAATTTAATTACTCTAAATTCATTGCTTTGTAGTATTGCAACTTTCTTTCCGTCAATGTATTTATTAGGGACAGAAGACCTGAACGAAACTATCACTGCTTGTGGAATAACTAATAAACATTAATATTGTCTGAAGCCTTTAGGAAGAAAATAAACATCGCTGGCAATTATCACTAACTATTAAATACACGGTGCACTACACTAGCCAAAATGCAAGTCCTAGTAGGACAGTCCACAGTCAACGTTTTGTGCTCTTAAACTTAGTACGGGTTAAAGTCGCAGGACAGTCCAGTATGATAAAACAGCCAAGTCCGGGATAGATACAAAGACAAGAAATCTTACAAGTCCACTAGCTGATGACTGTCATGAAACACGGCGTTGTAGTTGCGCGCTCCAAAATGAGTTCGTGATTGATGTAATGTGACTGCATTCAGCACCTGGCCCCGGAAGCCCACTCGGAGTGAACTTCTCGTCGTGGCTCTAGCGCCGGCCTATATACAGACCAGGCCCCAGGATACTGTAGGTATTACTTTCAGTCACCTGGCCCTCGGAAGGAAATAGATCTGTGGGGCCCGCGATTTCTGTCAACGCCTTTGTTTTCTTTTAATAAAAAGAAGACTGGCGCCCCTCAACACCCACACCGGCATGATGACCAACACAAAAGGTCTACTACCATCTATGCGTAAGTGTTAGTTTTTCACTAACGTGAGATCTCGCAGGATGTGTTTGTGTTAACGCCTGGGATGACGTCTGGTGGCCGGGCGAACCGCGCCCGAGTTGCGACTGTCTGCGGGAAAGCTGGCACCTAGGAGCCTCGCGACCGCTGCACTCAGATGTAATGTTGGTTGCCGACTGGGTAGGTGCAAGACCTACCTATGGAATTCTGTTTTCCTAAGAACTCTTCAATCCAATTACACAGCTTCTCTGATTTTCTATATACTCATATTTTATTACTGTTAGCAGCGAATACTAACGATGTTGAAATCAATACATCTAACTTTTTTCTGTGCTTTGAACATCCAACGGTAGTGTTCCTGTGACAATGCCGCTTAAGTGCCGTGACGTGTTGAGAACAGAGGTATTCTTGTAAGGGAGTGGCTTCTGTACCCTGTGGCGAGAGGGTGGTTCAGTGAGGTATGTCTGTGGTGGGGTTTTTCTCCAAATAGCTGTACTGATGGTACAGACACGGTGGCACGGGAAGAACGAAACTCGTGAATGCCTTCAGAAATGGAGTGTGCCATGCGTCAGATAACCACAGACTGTCGGAGCTCAAACGCACTGACATTGCTCATTTTACTTTTATTGCGTTCGCTAGCGACGCCAGCGATCAGTGTAAGGCCTTTCGACAACCCACTCATGAGACACACTTTTGTACACACTTGTTCGACTCCTGTGTATCAACGTTATGGCTTTTATTACTATAAAATTTAAAAAAAACTGCAGTACGACTTACAATTCAGAAAAACCTGAAAGAGCTGGGATGGCACGAGGAGAAATCTTTATGGGGGAAGGATGACACCAGAAAGTCCGTAAGTCTTCGCAAAAGCGTTATCATCACAGCAATAAATAGTCCGTATAGGAATCCGTTGTTCAATCCATAGCAAGTAGCCAGATTAAAATAGCGTGTTATGAGGATGACGTGTAAAGTCTTCACTCGGTGAACGAACTGACTGTGGAACTCCCAGTTGCAGCTTCTAAAGACTTTCTGGTCTAGTTGGCGAGACCAGGTGATTCACAGAGAGCGCCATCGTTCCTGAACTGCCGCGCCCTGCAACGTCTTTGACGCTGTAACATTGATATCTTCTGTGGTGGAAAAAATGTCGCTATCCATGAGTGATGGAAGACATGGCTAACTATTCTATTTATCATGGTGACAGGAACTCCCACTCTCCCCGATTATTCGGGAGTGTATTTCTACAACAAGAGCTGCAAAATGTAAAATGAAAATCAAAACTATTAGGTGTAAGACATTTAATATTTTCATACTAGATACAACTGTGACGTGTTTGGTAAATATCAACGTCATACTCCCATGCAGTATAACTGACTTTTATTTCCTTTGTTAACTACTGAACGCCACATCGGCTGACAACAGCTCGTCCATGATTCTGACTTTGGAAAACTTCAGTCACTGTTACTATTTTTCGATGAGTTTCTCCTCCATATCGTCATACACGAAAATTACAGCTTTAAAATTATACAATGAAGCTGATGAAACTTAGCTTAACTGTGGAACATATAACACAGTATAAAAAAACACGAGAATGCAGAATTAGTGTTGAAACTTAGAGGGCACGAGGAGGAAGATTTTCCTGTTGACGACTAGGTGATTATCTCGGAATGGACGAAACTGGGGCTAGAAATGATCCGTGGTTTTTTTATGAGAAAATCTCAGGCACTTGCTTTAACTGATTTAGCGAAGCTGCTCTCGAATGCGTGTCTCTGTCTTAAGCAATTCTGATGGTAAGGTAGAAAACCTCTGCAAAGAGGTACAGAAACTGGTAAGTAATGACGAATGTCATTATGAAGATATCGAGGCAGTTGAATCAAAAAGTAAGAGAAAAACAAAATGCTGATTCTTCAGTAGGAAATTTTGGGTATTGCAGCTGAAATGGTACAGCTTCAGCAGAAATAGAACTTACTGACGACAGCCACATGTTTGGCCTTAACACATTCTTTCCAAAGAAAACTCATGGAAATAGACATCACAAGCACAGAATGAAATGAAAAATGAAACTGACAATTACAATATTTCACTGCTGCAATCACATAAACAAATGCAGTAGTGTCATGATTTAATAAAAACAAACACAATAAACACTTAATGTTTCGTCAAGAGGATTGTATATAACTATCATTAAAATTAGCTTATCAGTTGTAACATGGTCGTATTCTAGTGGGTTTTATAAGAGGCCCAAGGTCATATATTCAAAACTAGGGACTCTAGACCATGCGTAATTCACGCTTGAAACGAAAGGAACTGATGAGTTACATTTTCATTTCAAAAGTGACACCAGTTGAAAGAGAGATTAGTTCTCTCTGCATTACTTGACTTACAGTAATATATGATGCTATTGATGATAATGCCTATGAGCTCCATTGGAAGCGAAAGTTATTCTTCTCAGAAAGCTGTCTTCAGAGTGGCAATGGACTGGAGATAAGACTGCGAGCGGCAACGCTCCTGAGAGCGTTTCAGTCGCGCTCTGTTGGTTTCGGACTGGGAAATGAGGTAGCCACTTCACACATCTGGACTGGACTGAAATAAGAACATAAGCAAGCATCTAAGATGTTATGTCTTTAAATTTGCACAGTTAATTGTTTCACGTGGATGTGTATGAACATCCGCTTAAACATATATCACCCGACATTCGGTTACAGGTCGTCTAGAGACGTCTTCAAGAACGTTTGACGGATGTAACAGGTTCGATCTCTTTGTCCGCGAAATCTTCTGCCGTCACTTCACTACCTAAGATGCGAAAGATGGCTGTTTTGTTATGCAACCTTTCATCATAACAAAAACATAAAATGTTTACGTTGCATTGTGGTACTGAGATCTAGTCGTAGTAGTAGAAAGAGTGGTAGTAGTTCTATTCATCCGTGCACTACTTTTACAAGGATGCTAGATATGTCTTGGTATTATAATTTAAGAACAACAAAAATAACACAATTCATATATACAACGATTTACATACTTACAAGTATAGTTTGACAGGGATGGGACAGGTAGTTGGCCTTATAGTAGAAACAATCCCGGCATTTGCTTCAAGTAATTTAGGGAAATCATAGAAAACCTAAATCAGGATGGCCGGATGAAGATAGTAGCCTGCACCCTTTCGAATACAATGCCAGTATGTTTAAAATAGTGCTTTCTCATTCTGTTCCCTAGTGTACAATACAGTTATACAGAGAAATGCTAATGCTACACTGTTCATTCATTTCTCGCTTCCAGACACTCTTCCCGCTACACACACTATACACAAATTGTTACATTATGTGACACTACTTACTCTGTCAACTGATGTCAGGACCACAGCGAAGATGTCTGACCTCCATTCTGTGTATAGCAGCTTTTCATCTGCTAGCTCCAAAAACTGAGTCAGGATCCCTCTATAAAGAGTGAGATGAGCTCAGAAAGAAGGTAAGGTGTCAGTATTATACAACGATTAGGTTTGAGAGCAAGTTTTTCCAGAAAATAAAAGAAAGGAGGAAAAAACAGAGTGTGAAAGTGTTATGTGAAATGATATATGTTTTATCATCGTTATTCTCATGTATTTGCTACAATGTTTACCAAATACGTACTTCGTGTTATCTAAGTAATCCTTCAATGCACAAAGTGTATTGCTTAACAGCTATTTTAACTGCCTTTTTATAAAGTTTGTTTTAGTGATCTCTAATCTCCTTGGGTAATTTATTCTACAGTTTTGATATTTGGTAGAAAACCCTGTTTTGAGTTTTATGTTTATTCTTTTTTGTTAAATATTATTTCAGTCCAGCTCTTGGTCCATGTTCATGGACGTAGCGGTTTGTGCAGTAATTGTCAAGGTTATTTTTGATGTGTACAGCTAATCGATAAATGCTCTCACATCGCGTAGTCAAAATCCCCAGTGTTTTGAAGTAATCTTTACAACGAGCTCTATTACTATTTTCCGCTGTTATCCTTACGGCTCTTTCCTGTAGTTTGAAAACTGTGTTCATATTTTGTGCATTTGTTCATCAGATACGAATTCCGCAGCTAAAAAGTGAGTGTCAATATGAACAGCACGTAACTAAAAGATGCTGCTTGTTATATACTAATCAATGACTCTGAGGGCATGGCATGCTGATGACATACTGTCTGCAAGTATGTTTGTGTGTTCACACCACTTCAGTTGAGAATCTATGTTCATTTTACATGTACATCTACCTCTGTATCTACACTCTGCAAACCACTATGCGGCGAATGGCAGTGGATACGTCCTATTGTACCATTTATTAGAGCTGTCCCCGTTCCATTCACATATGGAGGGTGGGAAAGATGATGTTTAAATGCCTCTGTGTGTGCAGTACTTAATGTAATCTTGTCCTCATGATCCCTATGGGAACGAAATGTAGGGGTTTGCAGTATATTCCTAGAGTCATCATTTAAAGCCGGTTCTTGAAGCTTTTTAGCACACTTTCTGGGGATAGGTTCTGTCCATCTTCAAGAGTCTACCAGTTCAGTTCTTTCAACATCTCTGTGACAGTCCCTTGTTAGTCCTATTTGATACGGAACCCACACACTTGAGCACTATTCTAGGATGATTTGTAAGCAATCTCCTTTGGGAAATGGTTGCATTTCCCTAGTATTCTACCAGTAAATCGAAGTCTGATACCTGCATTACCCACGACTAAGACTATGTGATAATTCCATTCCTAGAAAAAGTGTGTTTGTTAAGCAGTCTGTAGAAGTGCTACATACTTTTAATTTAACAGTGTTATTTTCCCTCTTCATATTGAAATTAATGGCATTTGATTTCCTTACGTTGAAAGTCACTTCATCGCATATTGACCAACTGTAAACTTCCTTGAGGGTTTCATTTGCTTTCCCTATAAGCGATCTCTTGTTTTCTCAGTGATTGCAGTATTGCTGTCATCACCAAAGAAATTTTTTTCGCAATGACTAACACTTTTGGGAAAGTCATTGATGTGTATGAGGAATAGTGTTCCCCCTAACATGTCACCCTGAGGAAATACTAGATTAATATATTTTGGTTGTGACAAGTGTTTTACTAAAGCCTAGAACTATTTGAGGTATGTGTTATCTGACCGTTAGTATCTTATCTGCAAGGAATGATCGGAACCTGTCATTAGCTACGCCTCTTATTCCTAATACTTCTGCCTAATTTAGTTGAATCTGACGGTTTAAAGCATCAAAAGTCTTGGAAAAATTTAAAAATACGACTGTAACACACTCGTCTTCGTCGTGAGCATCAAGTACGATTTTTGTGAATTCCACTATGTCTGATTCTGTGCTTCTGCCACAAAACCAAACTAACTCACTTAGAAGTTTGTCTTTATGCCAGTAATGCATTAATCGGTTTTTCGAAATTAATGTATTACCTGTACTTAATTTGCTTCATTTATAAAATGTGTGTCTCAATCAGTAGACCTCAGACCCACAATTCTCCTGTATATATTCATATTGTGGTCCTTGACTCCACTGTTGCAGCTCCATGGCTTCATTTTATGTTAGAACCCCTTAATGCCGGTTGCAGCTAACTCGCGTTGTACCGAAGTGAAGTAAGTAAAAGCTCGGTTAACTGTTTTACAGCGCTAGTATTGGAGATTCTACAAAAAGCTACCAACACCTCTGATACGTCATGCAATTTCCTGAATGTTGCGGGTACTTCTAGAGCGACCAGCTGTTCGTGTCTTTGTTCACAACACACACACACACACACACACACACACACACACACACACACACACACGAGCGCGCGCAGACACACTGGAAGTTATCTTCAGTGTTTGGATAATTCTAGCTAGATACAGAAGTCAGTTCAGCTCTGAAAATTATTTTTTGGCCTGTAGTATCTGTTCAAATGGTTCAAATGGCTCTGAGCACTATGGGACTCAACTGCTGTGGTCATCAGTCCCCTAGAACTTAGAACTACATAAACCTAACTAACCTAAGGACATCACACACATCCATGCCCGAGGCAGGATTCGAACCTGCGACCGTAGCAGTCGCACGGTTCCGGACTGCGCGCCTAGAACCGCGAGACCACCGCGGCCGGCTGTAGTATGTGTGATCACTTTTCGGTGTAATAAACTAGTTGCACGTCCAAGTGAACCTGCATATATTGTTTCCGTAATAAAAAAAACACATAATTAGGCTTTTGTGTACCTTTGTGGACGCATGCCTGAGATGAAAGTAAGTGAAGTTAAAGAAAATATTTCAGTTGATTTGTTGCGTCAGAATACTTCTGTGACCAATTGTGTTAACTATTTACACAAATATACTTTAATTAATAACAAGTTTCCAGAAATTCGAATGAAGATGCTAACTCAACACAGTTTTGACTGACTACATTTAACTTTTATTAGGATGTGGGAATTTTAGTGAACTGCTAATACTCTGAAGCTTTTATTTTATAAGCGATTCCCGAGGTTTCGTGCCGCACGAAATGCAACTGGATATTTCAGGGCTCGTGTATCACTTGTGGAGAGGGCCAGTGACAGTTCAAAATTCGCCTTAATAAACAAAATGATCTAGTTTGTTCTAACATGAGACAACTGTCTGGAAAACGAGGCATCGTTCGAAAAACGTGTTCAAAGTGAAAAGTTAATACTAGTAAATGCGACATCCTTCTGAGCTGCAACTGGTCACCTGATACCCACCATCCCTGCGGGGGTGGGGTCATTTTTATATTTTCAAATGATAACTTTCCATTTTATTGCATTTTCGGATTCTATGCTAAAAATACGTACAGTTTACTCAAACCGTTGTTATCTATTCGTGGAAGCTAGCGCTGTAATCGAAAAATATCAAGTGTGCCTGTTTTTGCAACTAATAACAGACACGTCTGGATTTTCATTTAATTTTCGATGTAAATGTAAACCTTTGTATTCTGACGGTTGGTACTGATGTTCAACCGTTACTTGAGTGTTGCAAACGTGACTGTTGGGTACAAATAGTATTTCTAGGCATCGGCTTTTCCGGCAGGAAAGCTACCTCTATGGTAATGTAGCTTTCTGTTCCCCACGGGGTTGATTACGATGAGTCCCCAAACCACTGGATTACTTGACTTTGGTGGCCGCCCTCGAACCGAGCCAGCAGGTGACTAATTTCGGTGTATGTTTCCATCCAACCGCCGTAATTCTCTCGGCCGGCCGTGGTGGCAGAGCGGTTCTAGGCGCTTCAGTCCGGAACCGCGCTACTGCTACGGTCGCAGGATCGAATCCTGCCTCGGGCATGGATGTGTGTGATGTCCTTAAGTTAGTTATGTTTAAGTAGTTCTAAGTTCTAGGGGACTGATGGCCTCAGATGTTAAGTCCCTTACTGCTCAGAACCATTTGAACCATTTTTAATTCTCTCGCTGGCCGCCATGTGCCTACTGGTTGGTTATAAACCACAACCATTGTAATAAGGCAAAATGTTCATGAAGTGAAGCATTGGGCGAACAAGCGTACTGTAACCTACTTCCTTTGTTGTCGGATTGCATTTCCTTAGGATTCTTCCAATGAATCTCAGTCTGGCATCTGCTTTACCGACGATCAACTTTATATGATCATTCCATTTTAAATCACTCTTAATGAGTACTCCCAGATAATTTATGGGATTAACTTCTTCCAGTTGCTGACCTGCTATTTTGTAGCTAAATGATAAGGGACCTATCTTTCTATGTATTCGCATCACATTACACTTGTCTACATTGAGATTCAATTGCCATTCCGTGCACCATGCGTCAATTCGCTGCAGATCCTCCTGCATTTCAGTACAATTTTCCATTGTTGCAACCTCTCGATACACCACAGCATCATCTGCAAAAAGCCTCAGTGAACTTCCGATGTCATCCACCAGGTCATTTATGTATATTGTGAATAGCAACGGTCCTATGACACTCCCCTGCGGCACACCTGAAATCACTCTTACTTCGGAAGACTTATCTCCATTGAGAATGACATGCTGCGTTCTGTTATCTAGGAACTCCTCAATCCCATCACACAATTGATCTGATAGTCCGTATGCTCTTACTTTGTTCATTAAACGACTGTGGGGAACTGTGTCAAACGCCTTGCGGAAGTCAAGAAACACGGAATCTACCTGTGAACCCGTGTCTAAGGCCCTCTGAGTCTCGTGGACGAATAGCGCGAGCTGGGTTTCACACGACCGTCTTTTTCGAAACCCATGCTGATTCCTACAGAATAGATTTCTAGTCTCCAGAAAAGACATTATATTCGAACATAATACGTGTTCCAAAATTCTACAACTGATCGACGTTAGAGATATAGGTCTATAGTTGTGCACATCTGTTCGACGTCCCTTCTTGAAAACGGGGATGACCTGTGCCCTTTTCCAATCCTTTAGAACGCTTCGCTCTTCTAGAGACCTACGGTACACCGCTGCAAGAAGGGGGGCAAGTTCCTTCGCGTACTCTGTGTAAAATCGAACTGGTATTCCATCAGGACCAGCGGCCTTTCCTCTTTTGAGCGATTTTAATTGTTTCTCTATCCCTCTGTCGTCTACTTCGATATCTACCATTTTGTCAACTGTGCGACAATCTAGAGAAGGAAGCACAGTGCAGTCTTCCTCTGTGAAACAGCTTTGGAAGAAGACATTTAGTAATTCGGCCTTTAGTCTGTCATCCTCTGTTTCAGTACCATTTTGGTCACAGAGTGTCTGGACATTTTGTTTTGATCCACCTACCGCTTTGACATAGGACCAAAATTTCTTAGGATTTTCTGCCAAGTCAGTACATAGAACTTTTTTCGAATTCATTGAAAGCCTCTCGCATAGCCCTCCTCACACTGCATTTCGCTTCGCGTAATTTTTGTTTGTCTGCAAGGCTTTGGGTATGTTTATGTTTGCTGTGAAGTTCCCTTTGCTTCCGCAGCAGTTTTCTAACTCGGTTGTTGTACCACGGTGGCTCTTTCCCATCTCTTACGATCTTGCTTGGCACATACTCATCTAACGCATATTGTACCATGGTTTTGAACTTTGTCCACTGATCCTCAACACTGTCTGTACTTGAGACAAAACTTTTGTGTTGAGCCACCAAGTACTCTGAAATCTGCTTTTTGTCACTTTTGCTAAACAGAAAAATCTTCCTACCTTTTTTAATATTTCTATTTACGGCTGAAATCATCGATGCAGTAACCGCTTTATGATCGCTGATTCCCTGTTCTGCATTAACTGATTCAAATAGTTCGGGTCTGTTTGTCACCAGAAGGTCTAATATGTTATCGCCACGAGTCGGTTTTCTGTTTAACTGCTCAAGGTAGTTTTCAGATAAAGCACTTAAAAATATTTCACTGGATTCTTTGTCCCTGCCACCCGTTATGAACGTTTGACTCTCCCAGTCTATATCCGGCAAATTAAAATCTCCACCCAGAACTATAACATGGTGGGGAAATCTACTCGAAATATTTTCCAAATTATTCTTCAGGTGCTGAGCCACAACAGCTGCTGAGCCCGGGGGCCTATAGAGACATGCAATTACCATGTCTGAGCCTGCTTCAACCGTGACCTTCACCCAAATCATTTCACAATTCGAATCTCCGTCAATTTCCTTCGATATATCCAGGGTGTTTCAAAATTACGCAGACGAAAATCGAAGAGATTAAGAAGATGTCTTAGGGAACAAAATGAGGATAGGAACACGTGTCCGGAAGCGGTATGTAACGACGCTACAGGACGTCGAAGTTAACAGACGCCGGCGGCTCCCGCTACGCCTCCCCTTCGGCAACAGGCGTGACTGTACGCGAACTCACCGCGAGCAGAACGCCTCGCAGTGTATCTGACAGCAGTCTGGACGTTAGGTGGTGCTGAATGTGGCCACGACTGTCACACCGGCACTGCAGAGACCGCTAACACGTTAACGGCAGAGGGACCAACAGACTATGTAGCAGAAACACAGCGCTCAATGATAGTTTGTGCTTGCTGGTACACCGTTTCATTTTTTATTTGATTTTTTTAATTTTTTTCTTATGGAGCCAGACTGCTTAGGTCATCGGTCGCTAAGCTTACACACTTCTTAATCTAACTTAAACTAACTTACGCTATGGACAACACACACACCCATGCCCGAGGGAGGACTCGAACCTCCGACGGGGGGAGCGTGCCGTATCACTCAGACTTTCAGCTGCGCCGAGCAGTGCGATATGTATTTTGCGTGTAGTGAGACGAGAGGCAATGGACGCACAGCATAACGTATCTATAGGCAACGATATCCCAATAGGCGTCAACCGCACCATTCCTCGTTTGCTGCCATCCATTGGCGTCTGGGTGACACAGATGATATCACACATCATCGATACCACAGAGGTCACGCGCGAAGTATTCGCACGCTACGATTTGCGGAGGCTATACTAGACAGGTTCGACGCAGACCCATCCGCATGCACCCACGCTGTGGCACACGGAATGAAAAGCGCCCACTCAGCTTGGTGGGAGCTGCTTGAGGGAAGAAGGAATCAATCCCATCTTCGGAAGACAAAGGCACTGTTGTCCCACGGTTTTGCTCCGCGTGTAGAGTTCGAGCAGTGATCCCTGCAGCTTCGCGCCGGGTAGCTGCATTACATAGCGTATGTGTTGTTCACGGAAGAGGCCTCCTTAAGCCGTTAGGATGTCTTCAACGCCCACAGTTTCCATGTGTGGGCTGAGGCGAACCTCCACGCCATCCGCGAACGCGGTCATGAGAAAAAATTCACCATCAATAAATGGGATGGAATGATCCACGATTACTTGATTGAACCCTACATGCTTCCCTCTCATCTCACAGTTGAAAGCATACAACGTTCATCCGGGAATTGCTGACCGAATTACTGGAGGAGGTGCCACTTGCAGTCCGTGGACGTATGTGCTATCGAGCACACATACACTTCAGTGGAGTTGCCAGAACCACTGGTCGTCCGCGGGGAATCGCTTACCCCTCAGAGCCTTTTGAAGGGGACCAAAAATGGCATAATCACACGGAGAGAGATCCGGACTTTCTGAGGGTGGCCGAGAACCTCCCATTTGAATTTCTGCAGGAGTGCCGCGACTGTGTTGGCCGTATGGGGTTTTGCATTGTCGTGGAGCAGAATGGGGCTACAGGTGAGATTGTCTGGTCGTTTTGATTTGATGGCTTGGCGAAGGATGGCCAAGGTTTGCGAGTAACGCTGGGAATTCACTGTTGTCCCGTGCTGCAGGAAGTGAATCAGTAGGGAGCCATCTTGGTCAAAGAACAACATCAGCATAGCCTTCCATGCACTCGTGTTGATGACGACGTCCAGCTGTACGTGAGGGACTGGTTAACATCGCAGCCCCGGGAATTTTATGAGACAGCCATTCACCGCCTTGTGCCACAGTGGGACAAGTGTCTCAACAGCCAGGGTCAATACTTCTTACATACAGGTATTGCTTTCTGTAATTAAGCCTCCGGCTAGTTTATTTTTTCTTTTTTTGTACGCTCCTTATACATTGATGAGCCAATTCTTTGTGACCAGCTAATTAAAAGCGTGTTGGTCTACTTCAGGAACAAAATTCAGGAATGATTCTGCGCGCCATGCATTCGACAAGTACTTGAAGATTTCCAGAGTTTTGTTGCACTAGATGCCTACGCAAAGGTCACACACTTCCCGTAATTTGCGAGCGGTTGGTTTCTGGACACTGAGCTGGCGCCTCATAACGTCCCAGTTAGATATCATCGGTTTCAGATAAGCCAAATTTTATGGCCAAGACATCAACGTGAGTTCACTATTATCCTCCTCAAACCATTGCAGCACGATTCTGGCTTTTTGACGCAGACAATTATCCTGCTGGAAGATGCCATCGCTGTTGAGGAAGACATCAAGCATTAGAGGTTACAGGTGGTCCTTAATAATGTTCACATAGTCCACAGCTACCATGGTGCATTCAATTACGACCGCAGGTTCCATGGAAGCCCAGGTGAATGTCCCTCATAACATACTACTGCCCCCACCGGCCTACGTCCATGGCGCACTACATGTTTCGAGTAGCCATTCGCCTGGACTCGACTATCGGCCTGGTTTAACAATAAACGTGATTCATCCGATCAGGCGACACGATTTCATTGATCCGCGGTATGTTATTGGATCAAAATGGGAACACAGGGGTGCTACGCTGCGGAACGCCATGTTCAGCACTGTGTGCCGAACGGTGTGCTCCAAAACAGTTGTGCCTGCGCCAGCACTGTACTCCGTAGTCAGATCTGCCACAGATTGCCGCCTATCCTGCTTTAGAGAGCGGGCAAGTCTCCGATCTCTACGTTCTGTGATGCGGTATAGACGTCCAACTTCTTGTCGCGCAATATTGATTTCAGCAATCTTCAGCCACTTTCCATATATGCTCACGACAATAGCACGTGAATAGTCTTCCAGCTTTGTCGTTTCCGAGATGCTCGCTCCCAGACACCGGGCCACAACAATCTGGCTTTTGTCAAAGTCGCTTGAGTCGGCGGATTTCCGCATTTGCACCACTTATCGTCGCTAGAATGATTCCCCATTCCTATATGCTACGCTCATTACTTCTCTTACCGCATCACGTGCCACCAGCGCCACAAGGAAGCCTAAGACTTCGCGCTGGACAGTGGTCATAATGTTTTGGCTATGATATTTTGCAGTTTCGTTTTTGCAATGCGTAGCAGTAATTTGCCTTAACGAATGTTGCTCACGACGTCCTTCATGCGACGCCCAGCTTCAACGGGAAGCGATGGTTTGTTTCCGGTTGCAAACAAAATGATTTGAAAAATTGAATTTTACATGCCCATTCGATAGAGCAGTCGCAAATTAGTCCAATGCGTCATTTGCTTTATCGATGTGAATTAACGGAGACAGTAAAACGCGAAGAATAATAAATTCTCTTACATGTCTTAAGCAATTTCCTCCTTTCTCGTCAGAGTGTTGTGTGGTTGATGTGAGTTTGAGACGGTGAAAACCAGAATGTCAGTGTATGAGTGTGTGAGTGATTTGCTGTCCAGCGGTGTGATGAGTGCCTCTAATGATATTTGTACGATAGTGTTTCTTTCTTCGTAATAGGATTGCCTGCATCATTCACAGTTATCTGCGCATATCTCTGTTTAAGATTGAATGATTCGATGATGGTTTTGTTGACAGTGAAGGGGCCTTCCTTTACTTGTCATGATCATGACTCTACTTTGCCTCGTTTTTATCTGTTCTTGGGAATCCTTTTCTTGTCAGGTTTACTGTAAATTATATAATTGGGAACCATTTGTCCTGTGTATATAACAGTTCTAGATTACATGATCGTGAAGCAATTTTTATTGTGTTAGTTATAGGATTTTGACATGAGGAACACTCTGGCTTGTTCAAGCATTGATAATATTATGTGCTGAGGGAGTGGAGATGGTCAACTGTTAACTGTGTTACTCAAGCTAGGGTAGCTAAGGAGGAAGAACCTGAAACATTTCGTCTAGAATTATGTTGTTAATGTAAAGATAATTGTACATGTCGTCACTGCGGAACGTTCTGGGTAAAGAAAATAATTCATGGTCACGTCGTTGAAATTGTAATGGCTAGATCCAAGAGAGCGAGGGATCGGCATCAATTTTCAACGTTAAAAAGCATAGTGAATGAAATTAAGTGTATGTCCAGACGGGTAATGACTTGACTTTCTATATGAGGTGTTGTAGTAAACTACTGTCTGTGATTGTGTGTCTTCGTCCCTGGTACAGGCGACAATTCCAGTCGATTTAGCCATGAATTCATTTTCTTTGAGAATATTGCACGGTGAAAACTCTTGTCATGTGTTTTCAAAATTCGCTTTCTGTAAATTTGTAATTGGTTTGTATATGGATGAAAATTTTCCAAACTTCATACATAATGTATTAATTTACAGACAGCAATTGATACTCCCATAAATCAGAAGAACAATTTGCATACGTATATTTTAAAAGAAACATGAACACACCCAATTATTGCAAAACTTGCTTTCTACACAACATATTGATGTACAGCTTTCATTATCAGGCAAGTAAAACACGGTAAACAAGTATATTACCTATATACACTCCTGGAAATGGAAAAAAGAACACATTGACACCGGTGTGTCAGACCCACCATACTTGCTCTGGACACTGCGAGAGGGCTGTACAAGCAATGATCACACGCACGGCACAGCGGACACACCAGGAACCGCAGTGTTGGCCGTCGAATGGCGCTAGCTGCGCAGCATTTGTGCACCGCCGCCGTCAGTGTCAGCCAGTTTGCCGTAGCATACGGAGCTCCATCGCAGTCTTTAACACTGATAGCATGCCGCGGCAGCGTGGACGTGAACCGTATGTGCAGTTGACGGACTTTGAGCGAGGGCGTATAGTGGGCATGCGGGAGGCCGGGTGGACGTACCGCCGAATTGCTCAACACGTGGGGCGTGAGGTCTCCACAGTACATCGATGTTGTCGCCAGTGGTCGGCGGAAGGTGCACGTGCCCGTCGACCTGGGACCGGACCGCAGCGACGCATGGATGCACGCCAAGACCGTAGGATCCTACGCAGTGCCGTAGGGGACCGCACCGCCACTTCCCAGCAAATTAGGGACACTGTTGCTCCTGGGGTATCGGCGAGGACCATTCGCAACCGTCTCCATGAAGCTAGGCTACGGTCCCGCACACCGTTAGGCCGTCTTCCGCTCACGCCCCAACATCGTGCAGCCCGCGTCCAGTGGTGTCGCGACAGGCGTGAATGGAGGGACGAATGGAGACGTGTCGTCTTCAACGATGAGAGTCGCTTCTGCCGTGGTGCCAATGATGGTCGTATGCGTGTTTGGCGCCGTGCAGGTGAGCGCCACAATCAGGACTGCATACGACCGAGGCACACAGGGCCAACACCCGGCATCATGGTGTGGGGAGCGATCTCCTACACTGGCCGTACACCTATGGTGATCGTCGAGGGGACACTGAATAGTGCACGGTACATCCAAACCGTCATCGAACCCATCGTTCTACCATTCCTAGACCGGCAAGGGAACTTGCTGTTCCAACAGGACAATGCACGTCCGCATGTATCCCGTGCCACCCAACGTGCTCTAGAAGGTGTAAGTCAACTACCCTGGCCAGCAAGATCTCCGGATCTGTCCCCCATTGAGCATGTTTGGGACTGGATGAAGCGTTGTCTCACGCGGTCTGCACGTCCAGCACGAACGCTGGTCCAACTGAGGCGCCAGGTGGAAATGGCATGGCAAGCCGTTCCACAGGACTACATCCAGCATCTCTACGATCGTCTCCATGGGAGAATAGCAGCCTGCATTGCTGCGAAAGGTGGATATACACTGTACTAGTGCCGACATTGTGCATGCTCTGTTGCCTGTGTCTATGTGCCTGTGGTTCTGTCAGTGTGATCATGTGATGTATCTGACCCCAGGAATGTGTCAATAAAATTTCCCCTTCCTGGGACAATGAATTCACGGTGTTCTTATTTCAATTTCCAGGAGTGTATTTTTGAGTATTACTGATGTAGAATGCAGTAATTACATTGAGACAAATATTTAAGTAATTTAAGTCGATCCAATTAACATGTTTATAGTCCAGTGTCTAACTGTGTTTCCCCAACATCTACATTTTTCCATCACACCACTTATATTTGCGCTATCCACAGCACTGTTCGACCTAAATATATTTTCATAGAGCTCATCGGGTATTTCAGTGAACCTCATAAGCTATGCTACATCTAGACTCTTTCATTTACAGACTTGATTAATCGCTTTCATTTTTTGGGCCTCGTCCATGATTCTAAATGATTTTTGTTCCTTTTTGAGGATCCCTCCTACAGTTCGCTCCCACAATATGTGTATCTAACAGAAATTTCAAGCTTGAAGTTGCAATGCTTTTTGTACTGAATAACTCGGGCTTTGGCAATGCTGAAAGACAATGTGGACTCTACAATACTGCTAGACGTCTGTCTGAGATTGTACATATTCCTGTCATTTTGCAATGCTTTGACGGCACCATGGTTTCTGAGGATGTCGTGATACTGCTGAAATTATAAAATTAATTCTTTCTCTATGAATTTTTCCTACATTACCGAAAACTCCTTCAGGATCCAAATAACTGTGCCCCAAATTGGGAAGTAATGACGTTTCAAGGAATCTTAATAAAGTTACCATTAAAATACTGGTCTTGTTTTGTGAAATGCATTAATCAGAGAAAAGTCTTAGAAATCTATTTTGAACCACTTCCCTTAGAAGATTGTTTTCCAGGCGTTCAACGTAGTCCTTCTCTCCTGTGGCAAATTCGTTAGCTACACGTACTATTTGTGTTTTCACCTATGTGTAAAAGATTATTTTGGCCTTATCCACTTGCGTTTCATTGGTCTTGATACACAAATTGTACAACCACGTCTACCTCAGATAAAATACTTCTCCTACTTAAACCTTAGGAAGGGGGTGGTTTTGCTGCATATCAAATATTATTGTCAGTGTTAGTCTCATTTGTTTTCTACAAAATTAAAAAAAATGATTGCACTTAATTTGTGTAGTATGTATTCAATTCTTGCCCTTTTCTCCTGATTTCATTGTTTTTGGGGTCCTTGATTTTTGGTAAATATTCTTTGCAAGTGGGGCATATATCAGAGTGAGGATTTCCAAAACCCAAACTGAATTTATTACATAAAATTTGCTTGCCGTTTGACAATGAACATTCATGCTTCCTTCCCAATGTTCTCTCTTGGCTGAACTGAACGTGTATGTTATTTAAATTAAGACCTGCCGGCAGGTATGCTCCGTGTGTACTTCTTACGACTGTAATTATAGTGTCCGGGCTTCTTTACGTGATTTATAATTGCTTGTGTAGTTTCCATTCTCTCTGTTTTTACTCGGTAATCGCTGAGATTCCATCCAGGATTTTTTCATTTATTAGTAAGTATAGCGCAGTGCGAGAAAGCCTATCTCGTGATGCTCTTGTAATAGCTTGAAATGATTTTGCGCAGAAATATACGCATCTGCCATCACCGTGATTCATAAAATACTTTGTGGATACATTGTTGGGCTTACTACCTCCAGAGCTATCCTTTTGTCTTGCAGGGTTGCTGACCTCCATGCTTTGGATGCATTCATATACAGGACCAATTGCAATTTGTCGCTGTGCCCGAAGTTCCTAGTCCTGCGAAATGTTTCCACCCTGAAGCTGTTTACAACGCTGGAGAATAAGCAGCATGTGTTCTGCACTACAGAAGCCTCCAGCAATGTCCCAGGTTAGGGATGGAACCTGTTAGTCTCACCCGCGACGTTTCCTTCAAGCAGCTTTTGCTGGTTGACAAAGTACATTGATGTAATCACAGAAATTAGGGCTCTCGTAACCTACCACTTAGAACAATATCGTTACAAGTTAATGAATAATTCAATTTTCGGAAAAACCATGGAAAATTTTAGAGAATATGGAGAAATTAATATAATTTACGAGTGGGATGTGCGTTATGGCACAAGAGATTACATCGACAGGCCAAATTTCAAGCGGACCAACATCCTCAGTGAACGACTCGTCGCTGTGGAGATAGCCAAGGTTGCAGTGCAGTTCACGTAGGACTAACACGAACATTGAAAATGACATTATTAAATCAAAATACTAGTCTCTCTATAAAAACTAGCAACAGACAGCGAGTTTTGCTGTATCAGTTCCTTGGTAGAACAAGAGATTTTTCATAACGGAGGACATTTGGCAGCTACTAACGATGAAAGTAATTGGGTTCTGAAAAAACCGTTATGTGAATGAGAAAGGCGGATGCCTCAAATAGTAAATACTGTAAGAAATTCATTTTGGTAATTTTTGCAGAAAGCGAATTTTGAAAAAAGATCCTTTTCATTTACTGATGTGAATTAGCAAAATGGCTCTGAGCACTATGGGACTTAACATCTTAGGTCATCAGTCCCCTAGAACTTAGAACTACTTAAACCTAAATAACCTAAGGACATCACACAACACCCAGCCATCACGAGGCAGAGAAAATCCCTGACCCGCCGGGAATCGAACCCGGGAACCCGGGCGTGGGAATGTGAATTAGCAGAAACATGAAAGGATAAGGTATCAGAGTAACTACAGGACAAGAAGAGCGAGAGAGATTATGAAGTATGAATACAGTGTAAAGACAGATTTAAGTTTTGAAGCATAAGTAAATAAACATTTTTTTTGACGCCACAGAGACTGAAGTGAGCTCTGAGAGTGGAGTATTAAAGTTACCAGGTGCTGGGTATGGTAAGTGCAGGTGGAGAAGCAGATTAATTTTTGAGCAGAGGAACGTACCTCCTGAAACGAGTGTATAGATGTGTATTTGGAGCTTTGCGGTTTTTGAGTCTTGTGCTGAGGCTTTGTGTCTGTTCGGAAATTTTTGATGATTTCTTGTCATTAGCAGAATAAATGTCATGGAGAAATTCCCCGTCAACAGTGAGTAATAAAGTTGCGATATGAGATGGCTGACAACAAAAGTGAAGATAGCCAGTAAACTAAAGCCCAGGTTGCCACAAGGAATGGCAAAGACGAGAGATGCCGGGTTCTGGAAGACTGTAAGAAGAGTAGCCAATCTCCTGCTACCATGTTGGGCAAGGACATGTTTTGTTGAATGTTACGATGAACGGTGATATGTATTAATGAAAGTTATTCCTAGGGATCAGTCTAATGATAATTTTCTTTCAACAGCTATTATGTGGATGTTATTATGTTACAGGAGAACAATTAACAATAACTGAATAGACCCTGAATGATGCGGTAACTTGCAGATGATATTACGAGATTCTGTTAAGGTGATTTGCTGGAGACGTTTTGAGGAGTCTCATCAAAGACGTCGACAAAAAAATCGTGTCAAGACAAGAAAAAGGAAGATGGTATGATGTGGTTAGTGTAACCTGGGAGCCCCACTGTAGAACGATGTATATTGATTGTTGCCGTAATTGTGGTAGTTTTGTTTGATTAGCAGAGACCTGTTGTGGACATGTATCTATTGAATCGGGATGCCCATGCCTGTGTCAGAGGACATATGGTAGCATGTGACTATATGCACGGGGATCAGTTAGTGGCACGAAAGTGAGTAACCAGTAGCAGACCAAAATCTCTCCTAACTCTCCCATACCATTTACCTTCTTCCTGAGGAGAGACGTACTGATTTGTACATGACATTACTTAGATTTAGCTTTATCTGTATGTACAGACACTGTTGTGAGTCTCATCCTTTTTGTGGAGAGCGCATGTATGTTAGAGATATTCCAAATTGTTCAAATGGCTCTGAGCACTATGGGACTTAACATCTGTGGTCATCAGTCCCCTAGAACTTAGAACTACTTAAACCTAACTAACCTAAGGACATCACACACATCCATGCCCGAGGCAGGATTCGAACCTGCGACCGTAGCAGTCGCGCGGTTCCGGACTGCGCGCCTTGAACCGCTGCACCACCGCTGCCGGCAGAGATGTTCCAAATCAATATTATTGTACCAAGCGTTGTAAAGTAAATAACTTTTAGATTAGGCGTATACATACGTTTTAGAGCTTCATTTCTAATTTGATGTATTTTGAACCTCACTCTCATGTTTTTGTAAATAACCACAGCAGAGTGTCAAATAGAAATAAGTTGCTTCACGTAAAGACGTTGAGTCTAAGGAGCTGAGAGACAGAGAGTCTGAGCGCTGGTTATACAACAGGCTGTCACCTGAGACGACCTCCCTACGATGTCATGGGACCCAGATTAGCGACGAGCGGCGGAAAAAAGCTGGCGCGGAATGTGCGTTCACTTTCCGGCACGCAACCCAGCGACCGCCTGACTCTCGGCGTGAATCTTGTTTTGAGTGACCAGCTGATAGCGTTGCCTCTCACACCTGCCTCTGGCAGCCATGTACCAGTTGACTGAATGACGTCGGTAGCAGCCAAGGGCGACCCCTGCCTGCCCAGCAACACGAGAATGCACAGGACACTTGAATCCAGGCGTTGCTTAACCGGATCCTTACTACCTGCTGTGGTGGGGGCAGGCTGGAAGCTGCCGTTTTTCCTGTCCGTAGGACGACAAAATGAGAATCGCTACACGCTACCTGTGTCTACTAGTTTGCGTATTGTAGCACAATATCGGCGCGTGGATGACGGGTGGATGATATAGAATGCACACTGTTCTGAAAATTGATTTTCTTTGACATGTTTTTTAGTGATGATGTTATTAATGACTTGTACCGGGACACGACGTTTATTTTCCTTTAGGTTTCGGATATATTGAGATGGGTAGTCCTTTGAAACATTTCTCTTATATCATACTGGAATTGTAAACTCTGTTCCTTTTCTTAAGGAAAAATAATAATGAATTAAAGATGGGTGCCCCTGTTTGCTTTAATACCCAAGCATATTTTGCCACAGCTGTTGCATCCTTATTGGAGTTTTTCTTCTATTTATCTTGAAATACATACATACATTTGATTTAGGGTAAGAAATACGTTACATCTGATTTTGTCGTCACTTAAATAGCTTCCGCTCTTTACCTTTTATGTACATTGTGTGTGTCCTGTGGCCACAAACTGAAGTCTGCCACAGGTCTAAATTAATACACCATGTTACCAGCAAACATAAGGGATGTTGTGATATCGTCTACACTAAATTTTCGTTTAGAAACACATACTTTAAAATACATATTCCGGTATAATCGTGACATACGCACCTTTTTAGCCTTACCATTGATGTATTTGGCTTTCCTGTGCTGTGTCTGGTTTTTATTTTTCCGCCAACCGTGTTTTTGCTGTTGTTTGTGTGTTTAGAAAGACATGTGAATATCGGCAACCCGCTTTTTTTTGCGGATTTGGTATGGGGAGCTTTTTTGATGTGGTTTGATTATTTATGGATTATGTTCCGTATTGTAACACCGTTTACTCAAGTTTTTTGCTGTTCATTGATGTATTGTGCGTCTTGTTACGTTGCTGCGGCTTAGAAACACATTTACGATTTTTGATGCGCCTTTGACAGTCGTTTATTTTACTGTTTCGTTTTGGATTGAAGGCTGTAAAATTTGAGTTTGTTCCGTTCGTGTGCGGTTCTCCTGTAAGTGTGTGTGTGTGTGTGTGTGTGTGTGTGTGTGTGTGTGTGTGTGTGTGTGTGTGTATTGTTTGACAGTACTGAGTGTGTTGAACAATACGACGGTTGGAACTTTAATAGTGGCAACTATTTATTTACAGCTCGTACAAAATAGATACCTGTTTCAAAGTTTTACTGACCTTCAAAGTAGTCACCAGCATTGTGTATAACCCGTTGCCAGAGATGTGGAAGTCGTAGGATACCCTTAGCAGTGCCAGTTGTGTTGACAGCTCGAGAGGCGCGGTCTATTGCCCGACGAATTTGTAGCAGTTCTGAAGCGAATGCCGTGAAGTGTTTCCTTCAGTTTAGAAATCGAACTGAACTTACGAGGGCTTACGTCAGGAGAGTGCAGTAGGTGGTATAGCACTTAGCAGCCCCGTCAGTCAAACAAATCAGTAACTGGACTTTTGTGTGTGCGCTACTGATGTCTCTGTGCAGTTGTAGTATCCGGTCCTGTGTTTTATTTACGAAGAAAATTACGTCATCAACATAACAGTACCAATATATTAATTTCTACTGTTTTGGTTTTCCAGCAAGCCACTTGTGGATGATCTCATAGCGAGACCTTTCTGTTGGACGTAGAATTAATCTTTAAATTCGAAATAGTTTAGTCCTTTGATTACTGATGTATCCAGTTGAACTCAGAGAGGTGAGCAGTGATGGTGACGGGGCGGAGGGCCCAGTGGAAACACTGCTGACAATAAAGAAGACTTTTATTCAATCTCAGTACGTGCTTTGTCATGGCTCAGCGAGGCAGAACAAGCTTCACGCTGTTGACCCTTGGCGGCACTGAAGTACGGAGTGCGGCTTCTGCCCTGATGAGAGGATGCTATATAGGTTTCCCGCAAAGCTGACGGGAGGCCCGTGAACGGTCGGTGGCCTCCTTAGGCCATGAGCTTGACGTCAGCGGCGCGCAGCTGTTGCGCTGATGGCGGTACCTGGAACAACCCCTCGGCTCTGCACACATTCACTGCGGTTGTGCGGAAGCTGCTGCGCGTGGCTTTTGACCTGCTGCTATCTGGCAGGAGTCAGACGATGGCTGCCGCTGTGGCACTAAGTCCCCACCATGGAACTCATTGTTGATCGCAACAGCTGCACACGGCAGGTCGATGAAGCTGTGGCACCAAGCTCCGAGAGGAACTTAGTGATGGTGGCTGTAAGTGCAGACTGGTCTCGAACCCATGCCTGCTACTGGTGATGCCCAGTCGTCTTCCTGTCTGGCATGGCCCTAACATCGTGGTGGTGCTGCTGGACCTCGCCTGCTTAGCTGGATGGTAACGTGCTCGCCTCCCATGCAAGTGGGCTCAGGTTCGATTCCAGGGCGGGTCGGAGGTTTTCTCCTCTCGGGGACTGGGTGTTGTGTTGTCCTTATCATCATTTCATCGTCATCACCGGCGCGTAAGTCACCCAATGTGGCGTCGACTGAAATACGACTTGCACTTGGCGGCCAAACTACCCCAGATGGGGCATCCCGCCCAACGATGCCATACACTCATTTCATTTTTTTTTTTTTTTTTTTTTTTTTTTTGCTGGACCTCTGTGATGAGAAGTGCTTCTGCCTCAAAATTTAGCAATACTTACATCGCTCTGAGGAGCATTTGTTTCATCAAAATCTGACACCTGGTCACTTCGCCTGTAACATGAGACTTACTTACCCTGGTGTGGTGACATGAACCCGCCCAGGGTAATTACCACTGTGCGGTGCCATTTCCCGCTGAGCGCAGCTAGCCTTGTCTCTGTAGCCGGCCGCGGTGGCCGTGCGGTTCTGGCGCTGCAGTCGGGAACCGCGGGGCTGCTACGGTCGCAGGTTCGAATCCTGCCTCGGGCATGGGTGTGTGTGATGTCCTTAGGTTAGTTAGGTTTAAGTAGTTCTAAGTTCTAGGGGACTTATGACCTAAGATGTTGAGTCCCATAGTGCTCAGAGCCATTTTGAACCTTGTCTCTGTATCCCTTTATATGTATGTTATTGTGACACAAGTGTCGTCAATCTGCGACTAGCAGCCTGCGTTTGCTAATGCAATACTTCACGCTGGCCTTCTCACTACTTATTACTTTTGCGAGAAGACTGGTAGCAATACTACAGAAGCAAGTGAGAGGCCACTTTCTACAAATTGGGTTGCTAGCAACCATTCATGTACTTTTTACATTCATCAGAGCCATGAAGCCTACTAGCAGTAATGCATCCAGTTATCACATGGAATTTGTCGGTTAAATAAAGAAGGTTAAGACTGTGTAGGGTTATCTTGGAAGCTGTCGCTAAGTTGAGAGAGTCATCAGCGTCTGGGGCAGATGAACTGACGGGTCTGTGTTTAACAGAGGAGAGGCAGTACTCAAAGAGTTCATTGCGATGATAGTGAAGACGAATTCAATAGACTACAGGCCAGCTCATTTTGTCAATTGGTTTAAATAGCTCTGAGCACTATGGGACTCAACTTCTGAGGTCATCAGAACTGAGAACTACCTAAACCTGACTAACCTAAGGACATCACACACATCCATGCCCGAGGCAGGATTCAAATCTGCGACCGTAGCGGTCGCGCGTTTCCAAAATGTAGCGCCTAGAACCGCTCGGTCACCCCCGGCCGGCAGATGATTTTGTCAGACTTACCACTTCCCTCATGCCATCCTCAAAATACTGTTAGAAGGAATTTGCTCCAGTGGTCCTTACTTGATTCTATTATTTTATCCTCATGAGTCAGGAGTGTAGTGCAATGATTAAATCTCGTGTGACGTTCCGAAATCCCAAGTCAGTATCTTGTTGTGTATTTCTTTTACTCGTGTCTTATTTTTTACGACTAACACCTGTATATTTATTTTATACCCTTTTGGAATGGAATTAAATATCACCATTATACACTCCTGGAAATGGAAAAAAGAACACATTGACACCGGTGTGTCAGACCCACCATACTTGCTCCGGACACTGCGAGAGGGCTGTACAAGCAATGATCACACGCACGGCACAGCGGACACACCAGGAACCGCGGTGTTGGCCGTCGAATGGCGCTAGCTGCGCAGCATTTGTGCACCGCCGTCAGTGTCAGCCAGTTTCCCGTGGCATACGGAGCTCCATCGCAGTCTTTAACACTGGTAGCACGCCGCGACAGCGTGCACGTGAACCGTATGTGCAGTTGACAGACTTTGAGCGAGGGCGTATAGTGTTCATGCGGGAGGCCGGGTGGACGTACCGCCAAATTGCTCAACACGTGGGGTGTGAGGTCTCCACAGTACATCGATGTTGTCGCCAGTGGTCGGCGGAAGGTACACCGTAGGATCCTACGCAGTACCGTAGGGGACCGCACCGCCACTTCCCAGCTAATTAGGGACACTGTTGCTCCTGGGGTATCGGCGAGAACCATTCGCAACCGTCTTCATGAAGCTGGGCTATGGTCCCTCACACCGTTAGGCCGTCTTCCGCTCACGCCCCAACATCGTGCAGCCCGCCTCCAGTGGTGTCGCGACCGGCGTGAATGGAGGGACGAATGGAGACGTGTCGTCTTCAGCGATGAGAGTCGCTTCTGCCTTGGTGCCAACGATGGTCGTATGCGTGTTTGGCGCCGTGCAGGTGAGCGCCACAATCAGGACTGCATACGACCGAGGCACACAGGGACAACACCCGGCATCATGGTGTGGGGAGCGATCTCCTACACCGGCCGTACACCTCTGGTGATCGTCGAGGGGACACTGAATAGTGCACGGTACATCCAAACCGTCATCGAACCCATCGTCCTACCATTCCTAGACCGGCAAGGGAACTTGCTGTTCCAACAGGACAATGCACGTCCGCATGTATCCCGTGCCATCCAACGTGATCTAGAAGGTATAAGTCAACTACCCTGGCCAGCAAGATCTCCGGATCTGTCCCCATTGAGCATGTTTGGGACTGGATGAAGCGTCGTCTCACGCAGTCTGCACGTCCAGCACGAACGCTGGTCCAACTGAGGCGCCAGGTGGAAATGGCATGGCAAGCCGTTCCACAGGACTACATCCAGCACCTCTACGATCGTCTCCGTGGGAGAATAGCAGCCTACATTGCTGCGAAAGGCGGATATACACTGTACTAGTGCCGACATTGTGCATGCTCTGTTGCCTGTGTCTATGTGCCTGTGGTTCTGTCAGTGTGATCATGTGATGTATCTGACCCCAGGAATGTGTCAATAAAGTTTCCCCTTCCTGGGACAATGAATTCACGGTGTTCGTATTTCAATTTCCAGGAGTGTATGATTTTAATTTTATTGCTGTGTATATGTGTCCTGGGCTCTGTACTCAGGGAGCTAAATGTACCTATAAAAGTTTGTGGCTCACCACTCCATTCTTATTTTCTATTGTGAGTGTGTGTAATCGTTATTATCAGGAGTTAATCCTGTAACTTATTCCTCAAATATTTTTTGTCCAACAATGATAGTGAACGATTGTCGTTCATTGTTTTTCAATGCTTAGCATCATTGTCACCATAACTAAAGGACTCTGTGTATAAAATTTTGCTTAACTATAAAGTTAACACATAACGGTTTGTTACACAAAGTTATCTTATCATACACACACTATCACGTACACTTAAGTTGAATTTTAGCAGTATCTTTTTTGATTGTCATTTGTTTGAGGAGGTGATGGTCTCAATAAAATATTAATCATTTTATTAATTCTGAATTGTGGCAAGTTAGCGTTAAGGTGTGAAGATACTATAAGGAAGAGATATTCAATCTTTTTAAAGCATTATAGCGTTGGGCACCGTACAGACTGATAAAAATAATATTGTAGTGAGTATGAAATCACTGTAGGTTTGAAGGAATATGAGTTGATACGAGCGATGAAAGAAGTATTCAATGACTATAGGGAAATGAAGAATCTAGAACAGTACATAAAGGTGTTAAATAAATAAAGCTTTCAGCAGGTAACTAATGAGTCAATCTGGGCGAGCAGAGGAGGTTAGGCGTATTTTAACTATGGTAAACCCCAAAGCTCGCTATCCAGTCGATACACTGCATGGGGTTTCGAAAGTAATAACGTAGTTTTAAGTCACTATTTAACTAGTTTTACAGTGTGATAACTATGGAGAAATAGTAAAGCAAAATACTCTAAAATTTACCATCTTACCGGAGGTGTGGAACGGCAGCACTTCCACTCCAGCATCATATATCTCTACAGAGTGAAAAAAAAAGTTTAACAGACAGCGGTCTCGAATAACTAAGTGACGAGTAAATTCCAGTCACTGTGCTGCAATAATACCAATTCAGCAGAAAATGAAATAAGCCAGGGTTAAAATAGTGTATTGAACTGCCTCCCCGCATTCAACTCGTTCCCCTCACGTAATTACAGTGATGAGCATGTAAGTAGTGGGGCAACCTATGTACGACGACATGCTGCATTGTTGCCAAATTTATTCAAGATGGCGGCGATGACGTCATCCAAGATGGCGGCATGTAGACTTGGCAATAGTGCATGACGTCATCCAAGATGGCGGATTTTGGCGGGAAAATAAGCCAATTGTGCTACATCCACTAACCTAAGCCTGTTCCTACCTGTATGTCCGACGCGAGTATAAAGGTCCAGGCTGTGACCTGGGCGGTCTCGCGCTCGTGGTGTGTGGGAGAGGCAAACCAGTCGATTTTGAGTCATCACAGGTGACTTAGGTTAGTGGCTTCGTTTGCCACAATTTTCTTGCGTTGGTAGCGAAGCACAAACTGACCATCAGAATTCAAGCTTGGCTTATTTGTATAGACAAAGTGTGATATAAGTTCATGTAGGTTTGTACACGTTAGTAAACAGAAGTACACATTAGTACATGTTAGCCAATGAACATGGGTTGGTAAAGGGGCGTGGTGGTCGGCAGGGACTTTAACTATTTCATTTCAAGCCCAGGTGGGCGTGGCATTGGCAAGTCTATGTGGAAGTGGCAGTTTTCTGCATCAGAGAGATTAATTAATTGATCAAATTTATTAAGTGGTCATGCGAACTTTGTTATATTCACTTGTGGAGGTACTAAGATAGGTGCATGCGGTGGCTCATGTGTACAGACGTGTGTTTTCGCGACGATCTTCGATTAGGTAAGCGCAAAATGTGGATTAAATAATGAGAGTCAGGCAATCAATTAACTTAGCGGGGGACGTCGTGGCGAGCAGATGTGCTGGACAACCTGTTGTGACGTCATGGCGGATTTCACTCTCGAGCAAACTTTGGCGCCAAACGTGTGGCAGGGCGTTGTTCGTCAACCAGCTGCTCGATCAACCGACCTACCGTTATGAAGTCGGCAGATTCCAATCTTCCAGCTAACAGCTTTGGCGCCAACTGACTGGTGGGGGTGGACTCCACTGTCCACGAAAACATGTATACATCGTTGGACCAGCGCGGGCCTGCGGCGCGAGTCGGCGCCAGTAGGCAGTGACGTGAGCGACTGCTGGACCGGCAGCGGGCGCGGACGCATCAGACGGCCGTCACGTGAGGCGGCCGCTCGCTTGCCGATGGCGCGCTCGGTCCGGCGAGGGTCGGCGGCGACCATATGAACGAATTCAGTAAGAGGCATTGTGGCGACTGGACTACGATCTCTAAGATGTGTACTAACTCTGTTGGAGAACAAGTGATGACGGTACTGTTTTAAATAAAGACATCAGTCCTTCTCCAACGAATTCACAGGAGGTGACTTACGTTAGTAAAAGTTCACTTTATTACTATTTGACGCGATTTTCATAGCTTAGGAGTGAAACAATAAGTGAGGGCAAAAAATTCAAACTTCGATTCAAACTTTGTAGGATGAGGTGGACTTAGATTAGTGCACATGACCCAATTGGTCTCTTTCTTTTTTTTTTTTTTTTTTTTTTGGTAGCTGTGACAGATTATCGTGTTTGAATTGGAATTTGTGAGAGATCTTTTGTTATGGAAGTAAGGGAATTGGCTTTCTTGCTGCAGAAAAATATATATATATATATATATATATATATATATATATATATATATATATATATATAATAAATCATAATAAATGCAAATATATAATAGTATATGATAATAATAATAATAATAAATAGAAGTACAGTTTTCCAGAAATTATAGAGCGTCAATTTGGACATGGCGCGATTTTCTACATTAGTAGAGGTAGGCCAACAATAATAAATAATAATAAATGGTAATAAATAATGATAATAAATAATAATAAATGATGAATGATAATGAATAATAATAAAGACGAGTATGGTTTTGCAGGCATTATCGTTTTGGAATGTGAATTTGAGGTGAATTTTCTCGTGGAGGTAGGCCAATAATAATAAATGTTAATGAATGATAATAAATAATAATCGATTTTAATAAATTATAATCAATAATAATGAATAATAATAAAGACAAGTACGGTTTTGCACGCATTATCCTGTTGGAATTTGAATTTCGCGCCAATTTTTTCTGGAGTCTTAGGTTAGTGGATGTAGCACAATTGGTCTATTTTCCTACCAAAATTCAAAATTCCCACCATTTTTCTGGAGGTTAGGTTAGCGGATGTAGCACACTTGGCCTATTTTCCCGCCAAAAGCCGCCATATTGGATGACGTCATGCACTGTTGCCAAGTCTACATGCCACCATCTTGGATGACGTCATCGCCGCCATCTTGAATACATTTGGCAACAATGCAGCATGTCGTCGTACATAGGTTGCCCCACTACTCATGTACTGGGAGACAATTACTGAACTATATGAAAAAACGTACATTAGTTACAAACTACAACGTTCTACACATAAACGTCACTTACAGATATTCGGATGTAGGTTATGACATGTTTGATATGTGTGGTGCAGACAAATAGTGAAATTCTGCATGACCCCCTGAAGTGTTGCATGTGTCCAGATCCAGAGAATATCTCGGCCAGTCGAGACCCAAGTCAGTGGCCTTGCAGTACCCCAGAGCTAGTATGTGGACCCCAAAGTGCCTCTCGAGCACATCAAACACTCTCCTGATTCGATGGGGTTGAGCTCCGTCTTTCATGAACAACATCTTGTTGAAATCAGGGTCACTTTGGATAATTCAGATGAAATCATCATCCAAAACCTTCACATACAGTTCTGTAGTCACTGTGCCATCAAGGAATGTCTTACCGATTATTCCGTGACTGGACATTATACAACACACAGTCAAACGTTGAGGATGAATAGATTTCTCGATCGCTGAATGCGGATTCTCAGCCCCCCAAATGCGCCGATTTTGCTTATTGACGAACCAGTGCAAATGCAAGTAGGCTTCGTCATTAAACCAAAGCAAGCAAGCTAATTCCCATCAAGCTCGGTGGTCAATGGTAGTCCAATAATTATCACCCTGTAAGGCAAGGGTAATTGCTGTGTTCTGTGTTGCTGTCAGTTTGATGGATGGAATAGTTCAGCCGAGCATTAACCTGCGTTGTCGTCAGATTTTATGCTCGCCATCTGAGTGGTAGTTGAGCATGCCATGGGCAAAACGCAGTATTACGTATGTTGGAGACCAGATCGTCGGTGCTGCACCTTCGAATTCATTCTGAAAATGGTAGTTTCAGGGCTACATTACTGAGGACTCTTGAGTACCTAGAGTTAGGCAAATCTGTTACAATCTGAGTCAAGAGACCTAGACAGCAACATGTGAACTAAACGGAATGCCACCAGTACATAAACGGACCAGAGCTGAGTACAGTATTCTGAGTTAAATGTCAACAATTGGTACCAGTCTCATCTTCTGGGACTTCATCCTTGCTATTGTGTAAAAGAGCAACCCCTCAGCATCGCAGGTCAGCGTGTATAGAGGTTAGAAGCGACTCACTCAACTCACAAATTGATCATTCAGTTGTGGCAATGGTAGTGCAATCAGATTATTCGTGTACCATCGGCAGTCTACGAATGTGTTAAAAAGTTTAAGCTGATGATCGTATAGAGGTTTATTACATGGGATGAAATACGATTCTTGAGGTAACTGCTCTCGATCATCGAACAAGGTATTATGCTAAAAAAGCCTCATCGTATGTAGAGCTCAATGAGGTTCGTTACGTTTGTTACTAATGGCACATAACTGTAGATAAGTTTGCATACACCGGTAAAGTGTTCTGAGGATGATAAACTACGACTGTATGAAATTACACTGATCAACCTAATAGCCGGTATGTCCACCTTTGGTACGGATAACAGCGACGACACGTCCTAGCATGGAAGCAATGAGGCCTTGATAGGTCGCTGGATGGAGCTGGCACCACATCCGCACACACAAGTCACGTAATTCCCATAAATTCTGGGGAGGATGGCAATGAGCTGAGACGCCACGTTCAAACACATCCCAGATGTGTTCGATGGGGTTCACATCTATTGAGTTAGGGGGCCAGAATACCAACTAAAACTCGCCACTGTGTTCCTCAAACCACTCCATCACATTCATGGCCCTGTGACATGGTACGTTATCTTGCTGAAAAATGCCAGTGCCTTTGGGAAACAGGATCGTCATGGAGGGGTGTATGTGGTCTGCAACCAGTGTAAGACACTCCTCTGCCGCCATAGCGCCTTGCGCGAACTCCACCGGACCCAAAGATACCCACATGAATGTTCCCCAGAGCATAATGGAGTCACTGCCAGCTAGTCACCATCCCGCAAAACAGGTGTCAATGAGCCATTCCCCTGGAAGACGGCGGGTTCGCAACCTCCCACTGGCGTAATGAAAGAGGTATCGGGATTCATCACACCTTGCAAAGCACTGCCACTGCGCCTACATCCACTACCAATCGTCATGTTCCCATTTAAATTGTAGTTGCTGATGCCATGGCTCTGACATTGGCACATAAATGGGTTGTCAGCTGCAGAGACCCACCGTTAGGAGTGACTGGTGCACTTTGTGTTCAGATACTCTTGTACTCTGTCCAGCATTAAAGTCTGATGTTAGTTCTGCCACACTTTGCCACTTGTCCTGTTTTACCAGTCTGCCCAGCATACGACGTCCGACATCTGTAATAATGGGTGGCCGCGCAACCCACGACAACTGGACGTTGTTTCACCTTGATTTCACCACATATTGAAGACACTCACCACAGCACTCCTCGAACATCCAACAAGTCGTGCAGTGTCAGCAATGCTCGTACCAAGCCTCCGGGCCATCACAATCTTGCTCGGTTAAACTCAGATACACTCCTGGAAATGGAATAAAGAACACATTGACACCGGTGTGTCAGACCCACCATACTTGCTCCGGACACTGTGAGAGGGCTGTACAAGCAATGATCACATGCACGGCACAGCGGACACACCAGGAACTGCGGTGTTGGCTGTCGAATGGCGCTAGCTGCGCAGCATTTGTGCACCGCCGCCGTCAGTGTCAGCCAGTTTGCCGTGGCATATGGAGCTCCATCGCAGTCTTTAACACTGGTAGCATGCAGCGACAGCGTGGACGTGAACCGTATGTGCAGTTGACGGACTTTGAGCGAGGGCGTATAGTGGGCATGCGGGAGGCCGGGTGGACGTACCGCCGAATTGCTCAACACGTGGGGCGTGAGGTCTCCACAGTACATCGATGTTGTCGCCAGTGGTCGGCGGTAGGTGCACGTGCCCGTCGACCTGGGACCGGACCGCAGCGACGCACGGATGCACGCCAAGACCGTAGGATCCTACGCAGTGCCGTAGGGGACCACACCGCCACTTCCCAGTAAATTAGGGACACTGTTGCTCCTGGGGTATCGGCGAGGACCATTCGCAACCGTCTCCATGAAGCTGGGCTACGGTCCCGCACACCGTTAGGCCGTCTTCCGCTCACGCCCCAACATCGTGCAGCCCGCCTCCAGTGAAGTCGCGACAGGCGTGAATGGAGGGACGAATGGAGACGTGTCGTCTTCAGCGATGAGAGTCGCTTCTGCCTTGGTGCCAATGATGGTCGTATGCGTGTTTGGCGCCGTGCAGGTGAACGCCACAATCAGGACTGCATATGACCGAGGCACACAGGGCCAACACCCAGCATCATGGTGTGGGGAGCGATCTCCTACACTGGCCGTACACCTCTGGTGATCGTCGAGGGGACACTGAATAGTGCACGGTACATCCAAACCGTCATCGAACCCATCGTTCTACCATTCCTAGACCGGCCAGGGAACTTGCTGTTCCAACAGGACAATGCACATCCGCATGTATCCCGTGCCACCCAACGTGCTCTAGAAGGTGTCAGTCAACTACCCTGGCCAGCAAGACCTCCGGATCTGTCCCCCATTGAGCATGTTTGGGACTGGATGAAGCGTCGTCTCACGCGGTCTGCACGTCCATCACGAACGCTGGTCCAACTGAGGCGACAGGTGGAAATGGCATGGCAAGCCGTTCCACAGGACTACATCCAGCATCTCTACGATCGTCTCCATGGGAGAATAGCAGCCTGCATTGCTGCGAAAGGTGGATATACACTGTACTAGTGCCGACATTGTGCATGGTCTGTTGCCTGTGTCTATGTGCCTGTGGTTCTGTCAGTGTGATCATGTGATGTATCTGACCCCAGGAATGTGTCAATAAAGTTTCCCCTTCCTGGGACAATGAATTCACGGTGTTCGTATTTCAATTTCCAGGAGTGTAGATCGTGCGCCTGACCCATTCTGCATGCGGACAGCACGCTCTCTGATACTGCGTGTACCGTGTGTGTGTGTCTGACTAGCAGTCATTCCTCGCCAGATGACGCTGCTATCGCTTTGACGGGTTTATATCGATAGGAGGTCGGTAGTCATCATTTTTCTGTCTGACCAGTGTACAAACAATAGTAATGCAGAGTGAAAAGGAATGTAAAGTACATTAATGACGAAAAAACTCAAAACATGGGTCTGAAACAGGCATTTTGGAGTACTTCCGTACAGCGCACAAAAGGAGCTATCTGATCCATTCTCTGTGTAATTTCATCAAAACTACAGTAAAAAAAATGTTCAGAGGTTAGGAATTCTAACATTATACCCAATATATATTCTTAGTTATGAACTCGTGAGATTTGTAACAGATATCATGGACTCATTTAAAATTTCCTCTTTGATGACATTTCTGTTGACCGTACTGGGTTTGACAATGTTGACTGGAAAACACCCCTTGAAGTTCTGAAGGCAGCAGAGATAAAGTACAGGGAGCGAGAGATTATCCATAACTTGTACAGAGACCAGAATTCTATTACAGGAGTCGAAAGACATCAAAAGGCAGCAGTAGTTGTGAAGGAAGTGAGACGAGGTTGCCTGATGTTATTTAATTCTAACTCTGAGCAAGCTGTGTAAGAATCCAAGGAGAAATCTCGAAAGGGGGTTTAGGTTCCGAGAAAAGAATGAAAAATTTTAAGGTTTTCGAATGAAATTGTATTTCTGCAGTTGAATGGAATGGATAGTGTCTTGAAAAGATTCTAATAGATGAACATCAACACAAGTGAAACAAGGTGTTGTGTAGATAGTGCTGCGTAGTCAGCGTGTACACAACTTCCCCACTAGAGCGCGCCCCGCTAAGCACAACAGCGCAGGCACAGCGCTCGTCCATCTCCTCACTCCGAGATGGCGCTGCCATAGAGACGGACCAAATTCTGCTTCCGCCGATCCGCATATTAATATGTAACGCAGCCAATGAGATTGCTCCTAACGTAGAACCTTTTCTCCTCGAGGATCACACTCACACAGTGATACATGAACGTGCGAGGTATTATAACAAGTGTACAGACCTCCAATTAGGCAGTCTGCATTACTCTGTACCAGTCTGTACGAGTTCTACATTTGTCTGTACCAGTCTATAGTCAAGTTTCAGTCAAGTTTCAGTACATAGCCATGAAGATAAATGTACAGACATTTTTGTCAAGTATCAGAGATATATGTGAGAATAAGATTAACGTACCAATACCAAAGAAAATTCAGATTGTCAATTGTAAATAGCATCCAGAACCAAGTTAAGTAATTTTTATGCTTGTTATTATTGTAATAAATGTATGTGAAAATTAATCAAGTTCTGTTTAAAGTTGGTCACCGTCAATCTGCTACTCTTAGCGTGCAAGTGGCACTTCTATTGTCTGATCTAGCGGCAAAAGATAAACACGCCACGATAAGACCACGAGACATATTGCTGACACTCGCCTACTTCGTTAGAGCGACAAGTCAAATAATCTGATGGTGTGTTACTGAAGGTCTTACAGTATGCACACCACACAAGGATAATGGAATGGAATTATGAGGGAATTAGATTAGGAAATAAGACTCAAACATGTAGAGGTGATGTTCCTAAGAACTGAAGAAAAATGATGAAGACTGGATGGGTAGATCTAACAACTAACGAGGAGATATTACAACGAATAGGGGGTAAAAACAATTTATGGTCCAGCTTGAATAACGGTTCAAATGACTCTGAGCACTATCCGACTTAACTTCTGAGGTTATCAGTCACCTAGAACTTAGAACTAATTAAATATAACTAACCTAAGAACATCACACACATCCATGCCTGAGGTAGGATTCGAACCTGCGACCGTAGCGGTCACTTGAATAATAGAAGGAATCAGTTGATAGGACACGTCCTGAGGCATCAACTGACAGGCAGTTTGGCAGTAAAGGAAAGATTGGAGGGGCAAAAATTGTTGGGAGAGATCAAGGCTTTACTACTGCAAGAAGGCTGAAGTGGTGCAGGTTGCAGTATTGGTGCAGAGATGAAGACGCTTGCACAGGACAGAATAGTGTGGAGAGCTGCAGCAGACCAATCTTTTGACTCAAGACAACACCTCTGTCAAAAACGCACAGAAAAATGTTAAACAATCTGTAGATTGACTTTTGTATGGGCTTCCAGGAGGAATGCAAGAGGAACTGAGTTATAAAGGTAGGAGTTTCAGATCTATGTTCTAAAGCTTCCTTGTTGCCCATTCCTTTTCTTCTGTACGGAATATTCTGGAAGTAATTTAGAGCTTTTCTTTGGGCTATTGCAGTCATGTATATATACTGCGTCAAATCTCTTGTATTTCGTGGTCTTTTAACTAGCGTTCTATAAGCTGTGTATGTGATTAGTCGTACCATGAAAGAGTAACTTTGGCTTAGATTGCCCACAGAGACGGAGAAAATAAATAATATAATAATTAAGAAAATAACATTCGATTAATTACCGAGGAACTCAAACCAATGTCCATTTCATAATATATATTGTGTCTTCAGGATTTTTAATTATTATTGTAGATGAAGTTGTGATTTTATAAATGGTTCAAATGGCTCTGAGCACTATGGGACTTAACATCTACGGTCATCAGTCCCCTAGAACTTAGAACTACTTAAACGTAACTAGCCTAAGGACATCATACAACACCCAGTCATCACGAGACAGAGAAAGTGATTTTATGCTAAGGCAACTTGAATGATCTTGTGTAATGTAATGGATTTCGTCACAACGTGCTGTTGTGACTGGTAGGACTGTGCGTCACCTTTAGGTGTTTTAAGTGGTCAGCACTTATCTACTGCAAGGTCAAAGCCGAAAATTCAGGTAGTTAAGTGTCCTGTCATGGCCATGTGGAGAAACGTCGTCTGAACTGGCCAGTCGAAGTCATACTATTACTTTCTATGGTTTCTGTTTTAAGTGTTAAATAAAAACTGAAACCAAACTTCTCCCGAACAGGCGATGAAGGCCCAACGGTACTGACCTGACGCCGTGTCATCCTCAGCCCACAGGCGTCACTGAATGCGGATATGGAGGGGCATGTGGTCAGCACATCGCTCTCTCGTCCGTCTGTCAGTTTACTAGACCGGAGCCGCTACGTGTCAGTCAAGTAGATTCTCAGTTGAAGTGTTAAACGGCACAACGATTTTCTCCGACTTCATTTTCAAGTCGGCTTTTGACTCCTCTAGACGAAACCAATACGCCACCTACCACGCTGTCCGAGATGGGCTGGATGTAGTACTTGTGTCCGAAGTGGAACACTCTGTATAAGAGAGCCCCAGTGGCTGAACGAGATCAGCCGCCAATTACGTGTTTAGTCAATAGAATATAGGTGCTCAATATCAACACCTACATCTATTCTCTGCAAACCACTGTGAAGTGCATAGCAGAGGGTACATACCAATGAGACAATTATTAGGTTTTCTCCGTTCCATTCACGTATGGGGCGCGGGAAGAATGATTGTTTAAATGCCTCCAAGAAGGCTGCAATTAATCTAATCTTGTCCTCACAGTCACTATAGAAGCGATACTTAGGGGGCTGGAGTATGTTCCTAGAGTCACCATTTAAAGCCAGTTCTTGATACTTTGTAAGCAGGCTTTTCCGGTATCGCTTACGTCTACATTTTAGTATTTGCCAGCTTCAGGTTCTTCAGCATCTCCGTGACACTCTCGTACGGGTCAGACAAACCTGTGAACATTCGTGATGCCCTTCTCTGTATACCTTCGATATCCCCTGTTATTCCTACTGTGTACAGGTCTCGCACATTTGGGCAATATTCTTGGATGGGTCGCAAGAGTGATTTGAAAACAATTTTCTTTGTTCACTGATTGTATTTTCCCAGTTGTGTACAACTGCTTTACTCATGACTGAGCTTATGTGATCATTCCATTTCATACCTCTACGAAGTGTTACACCCAGAAATTTGTATGAGTTGACCGATTCCTATTGTGACTCACTGATATTATAGTCACAGTATACTACGTTCTTTAGTTTTTTGAAGTGCATATTATTACATTTATGAACATTTAAAGTAATTTTCCAATATTTGCAACAATCATATCAAGATCTGACTGAATATTTATGCGGCTTCTTTCAGACAGTAGCCTCGCGGGGTAGCCGTGCAGTCTTAGGCGCCTTGTCACGGTCCGTACGGCTCCCCCCGTCGGAGGTTCGAGTCCTCCCTCGGGCATGGGTGTGTGTGTCGTCCATATTGTAAGTTAGTTTAAGTTAGATTAAGTAGTGTGTAGGCTTAGGGACCGATGACCTCAGCAATTTGGTCCCATAAGACCTTACCACAAATTTCCAAAAATTTCTCAGACAGTATTTCATTAGAGATAACTGCAACATTTGCTAAGAGCCTGAGGTTACTATTAAAATTGTCCTGACGGTCATTAATACCCAACATGAACATCAAGGGTCACACCACACTTCCGTCTAGTACACCTGAAGTTATTTCTACATCTGTCGATGATTCCCGATCAATGATAACTTGCTGAGCCCTCCTTTCAAAAAATCCTCAGTCCGTCACAAATTTGCTTGATACCCCATACGATCGTGCTTTTCATAATAAGAGTAGATGTGGTACTGAGCCAAATGCTTTTCGGAAATCAAGAAATACTGTACCTGCCTGACTGCCTTCATCCAAAGCTTTCAGTGTGTCATATGAGAAAAGTGAGGGTTGGTTTCACATGAACTATGTTTTCGGAATCCATGCTGGTTGGCATAGAGGAGGTAATTCTCTTCGAGATGTCTCTTTATGTTTGAGCTTGAAATATGTTCTACTATTCTTCAACAAATTGATATCAGGGATATTGGAAGGTAAATGATTATGTTTAAAAGAGGGGCTAACTTAGCCGCAGATTCAGTGTAGGATCTGGTAGAGATTACATCTGGCAATGGAGCTTTGTTCAGTTTTAATGATTTCAGCTATTTCTAAACACTACTGACACTGAGATTTATTTCACTCATCTTTTCCGTAATACAAGCATTAAACTGGGTTTTTCTTTGTAAAGGAACATTTGCTTAGCTATCCTGAATTTCAGTTCCTGTCTCATACGGAAGTGACAGGGAGCTAATTTTGGTCCCACTAACAGCCTTTACATAATTTATTTGGGTTTTGTGATAGGTAGTTTGACAAAATGCTGCTACGGTAGTCACAGAAGGCTTCATGCATTGCTCTCTTGAGAGACAAATGCGTTTTATTCAGCATCTCTCCCTCTCTCTCTACAGCCCTGTTCTTTGCTTTACACCTATTAGGCAGTAGCCTCTGATACTTTAAAAGTGACTGCGCACCATAGCCGGTGTCTCGCATTACGAACTGTTCTCCAGTGCACATATCTATCCACTGCACCTACATCTTCATCTAAATGATTATCCCTGCAGTTGAAACTTAAGTGCCTGGTGGATGGTTCTTCGAACCACGTGCAGACTATTTCTGTACAGTTCCACTCTCTAACAGTAAGTAGGGCTAATGAACACTTAAATCCTTTCGTACGAGCTCTGGTTTCTCTTATTTTATTATGATGATCGTTTCTTCCTATGTAGTTCGGCGACAGTAAAATATTTTGACATTCAGAGGAGAAAGTTGGTGATTGAAATTTCGTGAAAAGATCTCGCCGCATTCAAAAATGACTATGTTTTAATGTTTGCCATCCCAACTCGCTTATCATATCCGTCACACTCTCTGCCCTATTTCGCAGTAATACAATACGAGCTGCTCTTCTTTGAACTTTTTCGATGTCTTCCGCCAATCCTATCTGGGAAGGGTCCCATACGGCACAGTGGTAAGCTTTTATGCGACCCAACTGCTGAGGTCATCGGTTCCTAGACTTACTCATTACTTTATCTAATGTAAACTAACTTAACGCTAAGGACAACACACACACCTGTGCCTGAGGGAGGACTCGAACCTCCTACGGGGAGAACAGCGCAAACCGTGACAAGACGCCTGAGACCACGCGGCTACGCCGCTCGGCCAGTTCTCTAGCAGAAGACGAACAAGCATCGTGTAGGCAGTGTCTTTAGTAGACTGGTTGGATCTTTTAAGTGTTCTGGCAATAAAACTTAGGCTTTGGCTTGCCTTCCACACAGCATGGTCAACTATTTTTTAAACTTTGCTCTTTATACCCGTGTCATGTGCTAAAAGTTTCAAGGTCTTCATTGAGATATGACACTACTGCTTTTTTTTATCTATTTTAAGGAACAAATATATCCCTCTAACTGTTTAGGTTGTCCTTTGTACTTTGGCAATCATTGCTGTCACAACTGTATAATGGTCATTGACATTAAGTTCGATGTGGACATCTTCAAAAAAGATACGTTTATTTGTTGCCATTAGATGTAATATATTTTCATCATGAATTGGATTTCGAATCGTCTGTTCTAGGCAGTTTTCAGCGAAGACATGTAGTAATGTTTCACAAGATGTCTTGTCACGCCCACTGCTACCAAAATTATAATGTTCCCAGTGGATTTGGTGGGTTACTAAATTATTCATCGATGATTACAGTACGATTGAGGAACGAAAGTACAGGCGAAGTGAGGTTTTCTCCGAAGTTTTCGGCTACGTCGTGTGGAGAATCTGGCGGTCGATAGAAGAATCCAATCACAATTTTTGTCTACCACCTATACTGATTCTTACCCAAACAATCTCGCATGCAGCTTTAATTTCTAACTCGGTAGATTTGAGTGCCTTGTCTACTGCGGCAAACACGCCACATGCATTTCGCATTAGCCTATACTTTCGATATACTCTTACATTTTCCACAAAAATCTCACTGCTATCGACGTCAGATTTTAACTAACTTTCTGTACCTTGTCTCAACTAGACGATATCGGATGAATGTTTCCTGATATTTATTATACACCGTCAAGTCACATTAATGTCAGCACTTGTCGAATGCCTGAATACCTTCTGCAGCGCGGACAGCTGGGAGACATGCTGGAAGTGAGTCAGTGATGTTTTGGAAGGTAAAAAGTAAAGTAAAGTCGTATGGCATGAATAACTGGAAGACCTCGAAGGACTAGTTCTGCAGCCTAACTGGAAACGTTTTCCCTGGCCTTCGCACCCGAGGGCACCTTTTCTTCACGATGTATGAGAGCTGTGTACGGAAGCGTATCTCTTAAGTGTAGGTGACTGAGATGGGTGTGTTGCATTGTAGTGTCATGTTCGTGTTGGAGATGAGGGAAGGGAGACGGTGAAACCCGGTGCCGGCACATAGCTTACTCCTCTCGAAAAGTACCAAGGGGGTCGCCGAACCTAACGTTCCCATCCGACGGACTCATCACCATCAACAATGTCGTATGCCTCACTTCATGAGACACTGCGGAGAGGTATGGAATTGGATTAAGGACATTGGGAGTAAAGACTGGTGATCAGGGACTACACAATACCAACCCTCCTGCCACTCGTCCTGTCCCCTCTACCGTAAAGACAAAAGGGAAAATTGTCAACAGTTACGGCATACACGGATGCGCATCCATTCAAGTAATGGCTTCGCCAGACGATGCTTGACTTCGGTGATCTGACTGGAACCGGTGTATCCACTTTTTTAAACATATTAGCAATTTTTTATAGAATAGAACTGCGAAGGCGCGGGAGCAGAGTGGGCAGTGGTCGAAACCCGAGGCCTGGTCACAGTGTCGCCGTCACGACCACTGAGTCGGTGTTGCTTAGGAAAGTGGAAGACATGGGAATTAACTTTATTATCTATTTTTTGTTTATGCCTTATTTTTATTTTTTTACTGTTATTATGGAGCTGTGAGGAGCATAATTCACCTATGTAGACGAAAATAAAAACAGAAGACCGGAAAAAAGAAGCATTTAAGGCCCGCTCTCCCATCCGAGGACGTCTGGGATAGATCATAGGCGCCTGAAACTCAGACACTGCCGGCGGGGAGTTAAGTGCCCTCAGCTCCCGTACCCACTAACTAAGTGGTGGTGTAACAAAGACACCTCGAAGGTAGTTGTCAAATAAAAATTGGTAAAGTGGCGTTGTTCGAGAGCTGCATGGGATCTTTTTAAGTAGTCCCAGATGTAGAGGTGGGATTTTGCTCCCTCACTGAGGAGGTAACTGACTGTCCACCCCTATATCCACGTAATGGCATGATATTTGGCGGCGAGAAAATGTGTGACCTCCGGGTATATAAATATTTGCGGCTCTATCGCATCAGGTAGAACTCGGATGTAGCAGGCAGTCATCTGATGCAAGAATCTGAAGACGTGTGAAGAGGCACAGGTCGACGGTGGTGATCAGTACTGAGATGCTGGCAAAGGAGACAAAGAAGGTAATCTGACAAACTGATTTTGTGTAGTCGTTATTTTGTGACAAATTTCCTGTTGACTATGTGATATCACATCTCCTGGACGTTGATAGAGAGGGTGGTGGCTAGTACTCTGCACTGTGAGCCACCAGATTGAGGGATATGAGGTATCCAGTACATTAAGGGGAACACGGCGCAGTAGTAGAGTGCAAACATCCTTGGCCTTGGGTGGACGCCTGTCTGGGAGACCAACATGTGCGTAACTGTTGTCGATGAAGAAGGCTGGAATGCGAGACAGGTGAGACGTGACGTGGCCGACAGACACCTTTGATGAGGTAGATGCAGGCAGGAAAAAATCAAGCAAGCTGCGTGTTAGGGACATGACTCGTTTGGTTCATTGTTATCTCATAGTGCTCATATACAAGGCTGCAGCTCACATTCGGATGTTGAGGAGTCCGGGGCCACCATCCTCTGGGGCAGAGTAAGACTCTCATACTGACTTTAAACGTGGAACCAGTCGTATGATAACGGCCAAGGGCCGCCTGAAGGCTGCAGCTAATCACCTTCGGTAGAGGGGGCACTTGCACGATGTCGTCCAATTTCGATGCCACATAATAATTAGGGAACTCGATGCACTGAGGGGTGTCCTGGTGGTGCAGGAGGGCCTCGGATGACATGTGAATGGAGACGGCAATTCGTCGAGGCAGTGAGTGTTACCGTGGTGATAAAGGTAACGCCTAGGTACCACAAAGTCCGCACTAGTGGATGGGTGCCACTTCACATTCCTGGAGGCCTGGTGCGACGTACATTGCAGACCATTTGGCCACGTTCATGACACTGCCTTTGGTAACCCCATAATGCGTAATCAATTCGAGGACTGATTGACTCTCAGAGAATAGCAGAAGAGGAGTAGAAGGTCGTCAGTGTATGCCCAGCAAGGTGCGTTGGCGAAGGGTAAGTTCGGAGAGCTCGATCGACAGGTCCCCAATGAGGGCCTCCAGGACAACAGGATGCAGGAGGGTAGAGAAGGGACACCCTTGCCGAATTCAGTGGCGAATAGATACCGGTCTTGTCAAATGTCTGTTGACTTGGATTCGGGAACTGGCACCACCGTAAAGGCGCTAGAGGGTGTCGATGAAGGGAGGTGGGGCGCCCATGAGGACTGCCACCGAAAACAGAAAATGGTGACGCACTTTATCGAAGGCACCATCGAACTCTATAGTGATGGCTGCTATGAGGAGTCTGAAGGTTGCCGCCATCGCAATTAAGTTGCGGCACTCGCCTATGACGTCGTCTGCTCCGGGGAAAGGATGCCAGAGAGTAGCATTCAGAGACACATTGCCAGTACGTGGGCGAATATCTTGTAATGTGCATTGAGAAGGGTGAGTGGTCGATAGCTGTGAGCGTCAAAATGTGGAATGGTTTGTAGGTCTGACTGATGACGTCGTCAGCGAAGGCAGGCGGGACTTATAGGTCAGATGTCATCAGTTTCTGGAACCCAGTCGTCCTCCAGTTGCCATGAACCACTGGAAGACTCAGTAAAACTCATTCAGTAAGCCATCGATACCGTTCGATGTGTTGACTGCACCCTTATCGACTGCATCGTTGACTTCGCCTCATATGACTGCCGCTGTTAAAGTATCCGCCTGTATATGGGTGAGGCTGCGCCTGGCTTATTGTAAGATGAAGTCGTCCGTACTGCCGTTGGCATCATCTTCTCTGTAAGAGAGTCTATAGTCTTTGACGAACACGTAAATGATGTCGGTCTCATTTGGTCACCCCAAAAGTCATGTAGTATGACAATAGTGTCGATGAGCTATCGACGATGCCATGGTTCGTCAGACACAATGTGATGCATGGACAGAATTTCCTGTCACTCCTGGTCGTGGCGTCGCGTCCGTATCATCACACACTGTAATTAACGGCGTACTAGCGCAATTATCCTCTCTTTAATTATGTGGCGTTCTATCTGGCCGTCTGGGGTAGGCATCTGGTCGTCCATATCTCGGATGTAGCACAGTAAAAGTTGACAGAGTGACAATGTCATTCGGCCAAGTCCCTCCGGATTGCTGGTTTAGCGCAGTCGATCCATCACATCAACGTCGAACAGTATCTGGCAATGTGTCGCTTGGAAGCTGCCCATGCCCCAGTGACTCGCTGGCGACAATTTGGGTTATGCACACTAGAAGTATTCGGTTTCGAAGGCGCACGACTGTGCCATACAGATCAGGGTGGAAGAAGGACCAAGCGGGTCTATGTGCAATGGTCAGAAAAGACCAGTAACCAGCGTTCAGCGTCCTGTACCACAGACGTAAGATCCTGCGAGACATTAATCCTGTCTGGACGATTTGCAGAAACGCTTGTAAGATACATCTTTCCAGAATGGTCGCCATGTCTGACTTCTCAGGTATCGCGAAGCAGGAAGTTCTCCACCACTAAGCGTAGTTCCGGGCATGCAGTGTAGTGGGGAGTCTGACCTTGGGTGCAGACTGCCGTTAAAATCACCTGCCAGCAGGCAGTGTTAGTATTTCTCCCCCCTCCCCCCCAAAAAAAACCAGGGGGCAATATCTTCATAATAAAACCAGGCTCCTTCATGTCTTTAGGTGGTGCCTGATGAGACCTAGACATTAATAAAGAGTGTCCTCATGCTGTGAGTGTCATGCCCCTAGCTGATGGTAGGAAGGTAACATAGCTGATAGGCCACTCAATGCCCAATGGTATCACCTGTGGAGGCGTGGGCAGTATATCGATTTATATCCGAGAGATTGGCCATGAACTTCTTGCAGGAGAACAGAACAATATCAGAAGTCCAGAACATTTACCACATAAAATGGATTTTTATCCGTGAATTGATGTTGTTGGTGTTTTAGTTGCTATCCAATAGGTCTGGTGGCAGACCGCTGGAGGCTGATCTGCTGTAGCGTTAGTGGCTTCACGGTGAAGCATTATACTGCTCGCCCCCCTCCCCCCTACTCCCCCACCTCTCCAGAGGGTTTAGGGAGAGTATGATAAGCGGAGCGGACCCGACGACGCAGGGCCCCGTAACGGTGCACTGAGAACACATGGGAGGTACCGAAAGGGATGTAGAGCCATGCTGTCTCAAATGTCATGGCCAGCTGCACTAGGTTTCATGGCGCATATAGTCCGATCGAGTTGGTCCCACAGATTCCCGATTTGGTTTAAATCCGGTTAGTTTGGTGGCCAAGGGAGTACGGTAAACTCGTTATGGTGCTCTTCAGACCACGCACGTAAAGTGCAAGCTGTGTGACACGTGACGTACTGCTACTGATAGATGTCATGCCGAGGAAAAATAAATTGCATGTAGGGTTGTATATGGTCCTCTAGAATAGATGCAGATTTGTGTTGATAGACTGCGTCTTCCATAATGACGACACTACACAGGGAATGCCACGGAAACGTTCCTCAAACCCTAATGCTCTCTCCTCTGGCCTGGACTCTTACAACGATTATTGCAGGGTGTTTGCTTTCAGAAGTTTTACGCCGAACACGCCAACGGCCGTCTGTTCTATGGAGCATAAAACGTGATCCACCTGAAGAGGCCAACAGTCGCCTCTGAGTGGACGTCAACTTGCGGTATTGGCGTGCAAATTCTAGCCTTTTTCGCTGATGAACAGCAGATTTCGCTGAACGGTCGTTGAGGAGACAGTGTTGGTAGCCCCTTTGTTCATCTGGGCGGTCAGTTGCTCAACATTTGCAAGTCTATTCGCCCGTACACATCTCCGCAGCCGTCATTCATCCCTGTCATCTATAGCCTGTGGTGCACCACAATTGTCTCAATGCCGGTTTTGGATATTGTCGTTTTACCATAAACGGCATACTTTAACCACGGCTGCATGTGAGCAGTTTACAAGATCAGCCGTTTCAGAACTACTTCCACGCTTGGCCTGAAGGCCCATAATCATGCCCTTCTTGGACGTCAGATAAGTCGTCCAGTTCCGCATTAAGAAAACTGCTGCACTGATTTCCGCGTCCCCCCGACAAGCTTTATATACCCACCACTGGCAGTGCTGCTATATGCCGTCTACGAATGGCATTTGCGTGACTGGACCGTGTAGCTGTTCTCTGATCGATGCGTTGCATTAATAAGTGGTTTCAATGGCATTCTGGACATTTTTATGAACTCCCAGATTTACGATTCGTGTATAAAAGTACCTTCAGCGTTAGATGTTGCCAAAGAAAATGACTGGAGAGTAAAGCAAATTTTGTGGAAATCTTGAATTATTGACACTATTCGCATAGGCAGAGTGCAGCATTATAGTATATGTAATTTGCTGTAACCGTTGTTGTTGCAGATTCCTTTGAACATTCATCTTGAATTTGTTACTATACAGGACAAATAAAATGGCAACAAAAAAGTTAATCCAAGGACGTGACAGGTTACTACGAGTGACAATGTGTCCATTGAAATGTGAGAGGACAGGCGCAGTGGAAAAGAAATGTCTAACCACAGCAGGACAGTAGAGAAATTCTAATAATTAACGATCTCGGGGATACAGTGTAGTCGGGCTGGATGCTGAGAGCAGTAGAAGAGAAGCAAAGGAGATTTATTTAGGCGGTTACTGGGGTGTACACGGAAGGCAGCAATACTGGAAGTAGAGCGTGTCACAAGTGTGATAAATTGCTTTTTACGATCAATATGGGAGGAGAAGAGAAGTGGCATCCATTGTAGATCTACACAAGGTGAATGACAGAGCCAACGTCCGTAGCTCTCTTGTCTATAAAAATTAAGAGAATGGAAATATTAACGATTCGGTCCATGAAAGTTAAACCATAAAGACGTCATCATAATTAATGAATAAAAGCAAATGAAACACAAGTGAGTAATGGCCGCTATACTGACAAAGCGACAGGCAGCAAAATCAGTAGCTTAGTCGGGAATCGCCCAGCGGGAGAAGAACACGGCACTGACTTTTTAGCACGGTGCTCATGCACATGGTCTGCCAGTGCCTTCCTCCGACTCATCAGAGAACTGTCACAAGTGTATCATGTAGATGACTGAGATGAGTGCATCGCTAATGTGGTGTTATTTGTGATGCTAAGATGAATATGGAATGAAAAGAGAAGAGGTGACTAAACCTGGAGACGAGACGAGACGAGTATAGCGCCCTCAATCGACCAGCTACGTAACTCGCTCTGACGCCACGAAACACCGGCCTAATATCTGGGACTTAACTCTGGCAACGAGAATTGTACTGCACTACCTCACTTTAAAAACGATGATTTTTGGTTGATATCGATTGAAATAACAGGTTTACCGTTACCAGTTTGATAATGAACTCACCGACTTGGTTAATATCTATAGAGGAGTCCCACAAGGATGCGTACTCTCACATCTGTTATTCAATTTGTAGTCAGTGAGTTTCTTTCAGCAAGCACTTGGTGTTACAGAAAAAAACATAATGTTAATGGTGTCTCCATCAACACCATTCATTATGCTGATGATGCACTTTTGATTGCTGACAATTTAGATGATCTGCATCACCTTGGCAACAGAGAACGAGATTACAGCAGTGGTACAGGTCTGAATATCAGCAACAAAAAGACATTGCATAATTGTCACATGACAGCTCGATTCCTTTACAAATACAAATCTGCGAGTCAGTGGCTCCTTAATACAAATATTATAAATGTTTGTTACTTTGGAACGTGGCTCTTTGAAAACTGGAGATCAGGCATGGAGATAAAATACCACACAGAGAACGCCCGTAATGCTTTCACAAAATTCAGGAAAATTCTCACAGTTACAGTGAAGGGCCGCTATATGAGCCCCTTCATAATATTTCAATAAAATTTAACGTCATTTCACATGTCCTATAGCACCTTATACTTTCGGTGCATTCAGTAGCCGGCCGCGGTGGTCTCGCGGTTCTAGGCGCGCAGTCCGGAGCCGTGCGACTGCTACGGTCGCAGGTTCGAATCCTGCCTCGGGCATGGATGTGTGTGATGTCCTTAGGTTAGTTAGGTTTAAGTAGTTCTAAGTTCTAGGGGACTAATGACCACAGCAGTTGAGCCCCATAGTGCTCAGAGCCATTTTTTTGCATTCAGTAAACATGCCGGGAGAAAGAATCAGCAGCTGAATATCTTCCAATCAGCCACAACTGCATACATACTCTGAATTCATATTTATTCTGTGTCTATTTTATATCCATATATTGATTTACTACGTATCTGTATATTAATTATAGTGTATTTACATTCTAACACTATCCTTCTTTCCTATTTCTACCATCTCACAGCGACGGAGAGAGTAGTGAATGCGTATGTGTTTCCATAGATCCTAGCGTCAAGTGAACTTCCTGCCCGCTTTTGTGGCAGTTTAGCAAACTTTGGTATAAGCCTAGAGAGTGGCACAGACTTTTCGTTCCCTCATAGTCGAATCGCTGTTGTGCTTTTGTTGGCAAGCTGCAGTAAGGGTGTTCTCTGACAACTTCCGCTCCCCTTGTTGGGTCCCCTATTACGTCACGGTCCCGGTCGCTCGTTACTAGGAATTTGGTTAACGAGGTTACTTTTCCGAGCTGGACTGTGATAGCCGACTTTGCGTAAGTTTCAGTTTAGTTAAATCTTAACCGATTTTTTCTCGCAGCCTCAGGCATTAATAATCATGCAGAGTATTTATGTGGTACAAGGAACGATAGTTTTTGCAGTAGTTCATTTGCACGACTAGTGGCTTTGTTCACTCAGAACTTTGAAATGGGGAGCATGGTGTGAGCACTGTGCCTGATTACAGTTAGAATTTGTGTTCATCGGTGTGACTGAGTATGTGTGTTTGCGTTCCTTGTATTGTTTTATTCTCCTGTTCGTTAATTTTCCCCTGTATTCAGCCTTTTATCTCGTTTTAATGGGTATGCCTTTGGCCATTCGGTTCCACGTGTTCAGTAACGGTTTAGAGACCCTTCAGCTCTAAGTATCTAAGTATCAGATTTAGCTTGCGACGGCTTAACAATAATTTAGTTCTGAGTGTAGTTCCTTTAATGAATTAACCGACTTTCCGAAATTTTGTAATTTTCTTGGTTTCGTGTGTTGTGGCATGGTCCACGTGGTTCGGCTCAGATCAGTGTTAGCTTCTATATTGTGGACCCGAATTACATTTGGGATTATGATTTTCATTTAATTCCACAAATGAATTTTCTGGGTCACATTAGACCGGTGAAAGAAGCCTCTATCGTCTATAGGTATGTTGTACGGCACCCTATATTCTAGTTTTCCTCTTCCTTCTGTGTAGAGTAAGTATGGACGTGGAGAACGAAAGTGTTTCCCTTAATACGCTATTTCCATTTCTTGCGCACATTCACTGATTTGCAAGCCCATCAGCCGAGAAATTTAATTAACTTTTGTGATTACTTAACGGTCCAAGCCAGGTATCAACAGCTTTCATGTTTCACTTAAATGTGTTATGCTTCTTTTCAATTTGATTACGTAAAATAAATGTTCAATCCAGTATAAATTAAATTTCCTGTTAATGTTTTATCCCACACATCTCAATCTCTGTTTCATAAGATACATCCTACAGTGTGTGACTATTGTGTAATTCTTGCAGGCCTGTTTATTTAATTCCTTGTTAAGCAAAGTTTCAATTTCGTAAAGTACATTGTCTATGAACAGATCGATTGCCTGACTGAGAACAGAATGCACACTCTCGTCTGATGAGAGAGGCTTGTCCTTCGCTGACTAAATTAATGTAATTTGTTGTACAGTTATTTAATTTATTAGTTTTAAGAGACTGATTAGTCGATTATGCAATTAATCTAATACATGATGACTATCGGCTTTTAATGACGACACAATTGCTTGCTATGAGAGGCAAAATCTAATTCTACATCTACATCTACATCCATACTCCACAAGCCACCTGACTGTGTGTGTGGCGGAGGGTACCTTGAGTACCTCTATCGGTTCTCCCTTCTATTCCAGTCTCGTATTGTTCGTGGAAAGAAAGATTGTCGGTATGCTTCTGTGTGAGCTCTAATCTCTGTGATTTTATCCTTATGGTCTCTTCGCGAGATATACGAAGGATGGAGCAGTATACTGCTTGACTCCTCGGTGAAGGTATGTTCTCGAAGCTTCAGCAAAAACCCGTACCGAGCTTCTGAGCGTCTGTCTCGCAGAGTCTTCCACTGGAGTTTATCTATCATCTCCGTAACACTTTCGCGGTTACTAAATGATCCTGTAACGAAGCGCGCTGCTCTCCGTTGGATCTTCTCTACCTCTTCTATCAACCCTATCTGGTACAGATCCCACACCGGTGAGCAGTATTCAAGCAGTGGGCGAACAAGTGTACTGTAACCTACTTCCTTTGTTTCCGGAATGCATTTCCATAGGATTCTTCCAATGAATCTCAGTCTGGCATCTGCTTTACTGACGATTAATTTTATATGGTCATTCCATTTTAAATGACTCCTAATGCCTACTCCCAGATAATTTTTGGAATTAACTGCTTCCAGTTGCTGACCTACTATATTGTAGCTAAATGATAAAGGATCTTTCTTTCTACGCAGCACATTACATTTGTCTACCTTGAGATTCGGTTGCCATTCCCTGCACCATGCCTCAATTCGTTGCAGATCCTCCTGCATTTCAGTACAATTTTCCTTTGTTACAACCTCTCGATATATTACAGCATCATCCGCAAAAAGCCTCAGTGAACTTCCGATGTTATCCACTAGGTCATTTATGTATATTGTGAATAGCAACGGTCCTACGACACTTTCCTGCGGCACACTTGAAATCACTCTCACTTCCGAAGACTTCTCTGCATTGAGAATGACATGCTACGTTCTGTTATCTAGGAACTCTTCAATCCAATCACACAATTGGTCTGATAGTCCATATGCCCTTACTTTGTTCATTAAACGACTGAGGGGAACTGTATCAAACGCCTTGTGGAAGTCAAGAAACTCGGCATCTACCTGGGAACCCTAGTCTATGGCCCTCTGAGTCTCGTGGACGAATAGCGCGAACTGGGTTTCTCACGATTGCCTTTTTCGAAACCCATGCTGATTCCTATAGAGTAGATTTCTAGTCTCCAGAAAAGTCATTATACTAGAACATAATACGTGTTCCAAAATTCTACAACTGATCGAGGTTAGAGATATAGGTCTACAGTTCTGCACATCTGTTCGGCGTCCCTTCTTGAAAACGGGAATGACCTGTGCCCTTTTCCAATCCTTTGGAACGCTACGCTCTTCTAGAGACCTATGGTACACCGCTGCAAGAAGGGGGGCAAGTTCCTTCGCGTGCTCTGTGTAAAATCGAACTGATATCCCATCAGGTCCAGCGGCCTCTCCTCTTTTGAGCGATTTTAATTGTTTTTCTATCCCTCTGTCATCTATTTCAATATCTACCATTTTGCCATCTGTACGACAATCTAGAGAAGGAACTATAGTACAGTCTTCCTTTGTGAACCAGCTTTGGAAAAAGACATTTAGTATTTCGGCCTTTAGTCTGTCATCCTGTGTTTCAGTACCATTGTGCTAACAGAGTGTCTGGATAATTTTAGTAGAGAGCATTCACATAATTTTAATAGATACCATTCAAGAGACCTAGATTAAACCTTAGAGTTCGACTGGTAAGATGTTGCACATGTCGTTTATACAGCTATACGATTATGAAGGATGGCGGCCTTTGAAATGGGGTTTTACCGCAGAATATTTAAAATACTGTGGACCGAAAGAACTAGTGTGACAAATTTAGAAACAGCGAGAAACATTAACAACGTTTAAAGGAAGAAAAGCTCCGTACCTTGGACACACCTTGCGGGACGCCAAATATATACATCTACAGTTAATAACAGAAAGGAAAATTGAGGATAAAAGAAGAAAAGGGCAAATAAGAAAATTTTGGTTAGATAACATAAGGCAATGTTTGGGACTATCAAGTGCATATCAACACGCACATGCTGCGGGTCGTAGAATAAAGATGGACTGTGTGGTCGCCAACATCCATTAACGGATACACAGAAGAAGAAGAGCTGGAGGACGAGGAGGAAGTCACAATTTATTTTATTGCCACTGCGCATTTCAGAGATTTAAACCTTCATCATCAAGTGGATTTATGTGAATTAATACAACATTTATGTTTTGTGTGTATGATTCTGAGGTAACCTATAGCACTGTATACAGAAGTCTTCGGCTCGTTTTTCTGTTGTGTTACATCACATTCTACATCGCACACACATTATAAGCACTGAACTATGTAAGCATAGTGTTTAGAAAGTGTACGTGATGTAGAATGTGATGTAACACGACAGAAAGAGGAGCTTGTGACCACTGTAGGGAGTAGCATAGGTTTTCCGAAAGTTCTAGCACAACGTATACATTTGGCACTGATTCATATAAATACACCTCTGAAACGCGTTGTGGCTCCAGCTCTCCTCTACTCACAGATCGAGGTCTGGAGATCCAAATTTACCTCTAAACCGGGATCCGGATAAGCTACTTCCGAGGAAAAGAACAATAAGTTTTAACGTCCCGTCGACGACATGATCAGAAAAGACTGGTCACAAGTTCGGTTTAGGAAAGCATGAGAAGGTAATCCAGTGTGCCCCACCCCAGCATTTACCTGAAGCGGTTTAAGGAAACCACGGATAGGCAGAGGCCTATTTGAACCCCGTTCCTCCAAAACGTGTCTTAACCGTTGCACCGTTTCGCTGGGCTCGCACTACCGCCTTGAAGTGTATGTTACCGACCTTGGCTACAATGGTGGGTCTTCCGCGCAATGCTGATGATGGTGCAGATGCGGTGAACTGACGAGCTACGTCGTGAGTCATCTGAAATACTAAAGAACGGTATTTTTGTTTGTAATTCAGCTACAGATTGGAGGGCTAAAAATAGTTCAAATGGCTCTGAGCACTATGGGACTTAACATCTATGGTAATCAGTCCCCTAGAACTTAGACTACTTAAACCTAACTAACCTAAGAACATCACACAACACCCAGTCATCACGAGGCAGAGAAAATCCCTGACCCCGCCGAGAATCGAACCCGGGCGCGGGAAGCGAGAACGCTACCGCACGACCACGAGCTGCGGACAGATTGGAGGGCAGGTGGAACATTAAGGGTGCTTTAGAGCTATAAGGGAATGCAAACAACGATATTTACCAAACAAAAGACTAATGATGACAAGCGTTACTGCATGTCTGCATGTCAGGGAGCGGCATGCTCGCTGTAAACGAGACATATTGTCAATCTTAAGAGACTGGTCTAATATAATAACAAATATCATGAATGATAATTAATTGAAACCCTCAGTTGCCGACAGGTGTTGTTTATATACCTCAATGGGGACAGCTGAAAATATGTGCCCCGACTGGGACTCGAACCCGGGATCGCCTGCTTACATTGGCAGCTTACATAGCTTCTCTAGAATAAATGATATTTAATTGAAACACTCAGCTGCTGACAGGTGTTGTTGATATACCTTGATCGGGACATTTGAAAATGTGTGTCCCGACGGGGACTCGAAGCCGGGATCTCCTACTTACATGGCCAGCACTCTATCCAGCTGAGCCACAGAGGACGCAAATGAAGAGCGCGACTGCACGGACTGATTCCTTGCACGCTTCCCGTGAGACCCACATTCCCAACTGTCCACGATTACATACGTAATGTACTTAATAGGTATTTGCCCATCCACTCATTACTCGCGCACACTAAGGTGACGATTCCCACAAGAGTTTTGGCAACCTGTGCGCATTTGCGCAGACGAAGGTCAATCACTGGGTAGCCTTTAACTATCGGGGCACACATTTTCATCTGTTCCCATCAAGGTATATCAACAACACCTCTCGGCAGCTGAGGATTTCAATTAATTATCATTTATTCTAGAGAAGTTGCACGGTCATCAATGGTATTTGTTCTTTCTAGAACACTACTATCTTCATACAAATATCATGGCTGGAGTGCAGTACCATCTGTAGAAACAAAGTTTGACATCCATCGTATCTGCCATATTGCCTCCAAATTGATTTCAGAACCACATCATTTGAGATTGGCCTTTGAGCATTTGTAATTTCTTAGCACTTCACCATTTGTTCAGCTACCCTCCCCTCCCTCCCCTCCTCCCCTCCACCCTTACACCTGGAAAATGCGGGAAATTGTTATTTTGGTGGGAAATTCAAAATTGCAGAAAATTCAAATTCATTGGCAGGAATATCAAATTTTGTGTGTTCAGAGACAAAGAGACCCAGAGACAAAGTGACCTACTTCATTCATCCCCTCCTCCATTTGTGAGGGAGCTTCAGTCTGTGCTGAGCTGTCGGATAGGACTGACGTAAGTATTTACTCAGTACTATGTGTTCAATGGATGGGATGTAACTGTTTTATTAACTGTAATCATCTAGTTGAATACAGTGTCCATAGATCCACACACGGTGTTTGGAAAGAAATGATACTGAAAAAGAGTATGAAGAACATGGATATGCTTCATGTGATTCAGCTGAAGCAGTCAAATCCCTCTGCCAGAAAAAGTAAAGCCTAACACAGGGTTAGTATTTGGTGATGTTGCTGTGAAAACCGAGATCAAATTGTACAATATGTCTGTATGGGTACTGGAGTACTTCATCTGAGTCAGACATGTTCCAGAATCTCGAAACAGTTGCTGAGGTATAATGCAAATCTCATTATAGCTTGCAAACAAGACAATTTGAATCTAAAACACATTTACCAGGAAGAAGTAGGAACCGACATGCCATTGAATGGTTTTGTAAAGATATGTTCAGATTGCTGGAATGACACATAGTACAGCGTTGCTGTTATTGATAAATCAAGAAAATTGAATGGAGGTTGGTACAGACGGAACATCCAGGAGTTTATTGAGAGAGAGATTGGAGATGTATGGTGAGATAATAAAATTCCCTGGTGTACACATGAAAGCAGGAAACCAATGCAGTGCGAAATACAGAGACATTATAAAACCATTATCATTAGCCGGTCGGTAAAGCAGCTGTGATGGTTTGGCATCCAGCACGAAAGAGTCAGCAATCAGTCTCCTTAGTATGTATACTACGACGACCCCAATGAGATAATACACTCCTGGAAATTGAAATAAGAACACCGTGAATTCATTGTCCCAGGAAGGGGAAACTTTATTGACACATTCGTGGGGTCAGATACATCACATGATCACACTGACAGAACCACAGGCACATAGACACAGGCAACAGAGCATGCACAACGTCGGCACTAGTACAGTGTATATCCACCTTTCGCAGCAATGCAGACTGCTATTCTCCCATGGAGACGATCGTAGAGATGCTGGATGTAGTCCTGTGGAACGGCTTGCCATGCCATTTCCACCTGGCGCCTCAGTTGGACCAGCGTTCGTGCTGGACGTGCAGACCGCGTGAGACGACGCTTCATCCAGTCCCAAACATGCTCAGTGGGGGACAGATCCGGAGATCTTGCTGGCCAGGGTATTTGACTTACACCTTCTAGAGCACGTTGGGTGGCACGGGATACATGCGGATGTGCATTGTCCTGTTGGAACAGCAAGTTCCCTGGCCGGTCTAGGAATGGTAGAACGATGGGTTCGATGACGGTTTGGATGTACCGTGCACTATTCAGTGTCCCCTCGACGATCACCAGAGGTGTACGGCCAGTGTAGGAGATCGCTCCCCACACCATGATGCCGGGTGTTGGCCCTGTGTGCCTCGGTCGTATGCAGTCCTGATTGTGGCGCTCACCTGCACGGCGCCAAACTTTCATACGACCATCATTGGCACCAAGGCAGAAGCGACTCTCATCGCTGAAGACGACACGTCTCAATTCGTCCCTCCATTCACGCCTGTCGCGACACCACTGGACGCGGGCTGTACGATGTTGGGGCCTGAGCGGAAGACGGCCTAACGGTGTGCGGGACCGTAGCCCAGCTTCATGGAGACGGTTGCGAATGGTCCTCGCCGATACCCCAGGAGCAACAGTGTCTCTAATTTGCTGGGAAGTGGCGGTGCGGTCCCCTACGGCACTGCGTAGGATCCTACGGTCTTGGCGTGCATCCGTGCGTCGCTGCGGTCCGGTCCCAGGTCGACGGGCACGTGAGCCTTCCGCCGACCACTGGCGACAACATCGATGTACTGTGGAGACCTCACGCCCCACGTGTTGAGCAATTCGGCGGTACGTCCACCCGGCCTCCCACATGCCCACTATACGCCCTCGCTCAAAGTCCGTCAACTGCACATACGGTTCACGTCCACGCTGTCGCGGCATGCTACCAGTGTTAAAGACTGCGATGGAGCTCCGTATGCCACGGCAAACTGGCTGACACTGACGGCGGCGGTGCACAAATGCTGCGCAGCTAGCGCCATTCGACGGCCAACACCGCGGTTCCTGGTGTGTCCGCTGTGCCGTGCGTGTGATCATTGCTTGTACAGCCCTCTCGCAGTGTCCGGAAAAAGTATGGTGGTTCTGACACACCGATGTCAATGTGTTCTTTTTTCCATTTCCAGGAGTGTAGTACAGCGTTGCTGTTATTGATAAATCAAGAAAATTGAATGGAGGTTGGTACAGACGGAACTTCCAGGAGTTTATAGAGAGAGAGAGAGAGAGAGAGAGAGAGAGAGAGAGAGAGAGAGAGAGAGATTGGCGATGTATGGTGAGATAATAAAATTCCCCGGTGTACACATGAAAGCAGGAAACAAATGCAGTGCGAAAGACAGAGACATTATAAAACCATTATCATTAGCCGGTCGGTAAAGCAGCTGTGATGGTTTGGCATCCAGCACGAAAGAGTCAGCAATCAGTCTCCTCAGTATGTATACTACGACGACCCCAATGAGATAATAGATCGTCTACGACTGCTCATGGATTCAATTGCTGCGGGCAATACCACTCATTCGAAATAAGTTGTTTCAGTAATTTCGGAGCTAAGAGAGAGGTATAATCGAATGAGTATGAAGACAGTAGTTCGAGAACTGCACAAACTAGCACGCAAATCATGCCTTCATAGGCATGTTATGATTTGGATGACTTATGGCTGGTTGATCTTGTAGATATAAGGAAATATTCACATGAGAATAATGGATTCAAATATATTTTAGTGGTTATTGATACATACTCCAAATTTGTCTGGGCATTACCTTCTATAGCAAAAACTGGGAGTAATGTCGCGGATGCAGACAGGGACAAATCAGTGTCCACACAACCTCCAGACCGATCACAATGGAGAGTTTTACAATAGGTATTTCAGTTCCGTGATGCAGCGGAACGGAATATATCACTATTCAACATTAATCCACCTAAAAGCGAGTATCGTGGAACGTCTGAACATAACAATAAAAGATCAAATGTGGATGCGTATTACTTTTCGCAGCTCATACAAATGTACAGATATACTCTCATAAATAATTGCACAGTATAAACGAACCAAACATAGCACAATAAAAATGAGACCAATCGATGTTCATGATAATTGAGTCATGGATATGGTGTACTATCGTATTAAAAAATTCACGTAAACAGAAATTGAATGTAGGGGATTTGGTGCGTATCTCAAAACACAAGACAGAATTTGAGAACTCATACCTCTCAAAGTGGTCGAGTGAGATACTTACAGTTTCCAAAGTGCAGAGAACAAATCCCAGAAGTTATATCTTAGAGAATAGCAATGGCACTGAAATTTCAGAATTATTTTACACAGAGGAAATGGAGAAGAGCTCGAAACCACGCTTGTTTCTTACAGAGGGTGTCATAAGACGTCGAGGGAATAGAGCAGTAGCTAAATGACAAGATTTTCCCTCCACATAAAACAGCTGGATTGACGCTGATGATCTGCTATATAATCGGGTGCACTGAGCACAACCGACACACTAGCATAACTTGCGTGATAGGGAAAGCGTTATATGACGCGGTAGTATTCTCGACAGTCTTCCCGTCGAATTGCACATTCCGCGGAATAAGTACTGTGGACCCGTACAAAGCTTCAAAAACTTTTGGCTCGTGGTAATAAGGGGATTAACCTGCTTGAAGAGGCGTGTTTAGAAAACGACATTGCATACACAAAACATGAGGAACTCCCAGGACGTCAACTCGCAGAGCGAATTTTAGTTGATAAGGCTAACGCGATACGTAGAAGAAAGGATACTGGTGTAGGACAGCGCACTGCGGCATTTGTAGCTGATAGAACCTTGCGTGGTAAAATTAAGTTGGGCTTAGTGGTGATGAATTTCAAGCAAGTTATAAATGTTGCACGTCGTGCGCTGAAGAAGAAGAAGACAACAATCAAGAAGAAGAAGACTGGCGTTTAAAAAACTGCATCCTGAAAGCGATGCAAGCAGCTAAAAGCGCCCTGAAGCATAAAGGTCCCGTTAAAACACTCAAGGTTCTGCCGACACCAAAGACATCAAGTGGAATTATTTCTTTTCTCATTCCTGCCCTCGCAGGTCTGTCAGCGATGGGTTCACTTTCTGGTGGTGCTGCAGCTATTCCCAGAACAGTGAAGAATTTGCAGACCTCCCAGGAGCAGCTAGCTGAAGCAAGAAGACATAACTGTATGATGGAAGCAGCAGCCATCCGAAGAGGACTATACCTGAAACCATCAAAGAAAGGATTAGGTCTCTTCATAAATAAAAGAAAGAGTCCCTTAGCTATTCTACCGGACAGACCGCTTACAAACACAGATCTGCTCAAGTTTGGCAGGAAAAAGTTCGGCATTTCAAGATTCCGTGGCGTGTTTCTGCGGGATACATTACCGAAGACTATGTGGAAATCCAGAGAATGTGGAATTGTGAATTTAGTTGTTTCTGGGGGACCAGGAACCCACTGGGTGGCGTATGTTAAGAGAAACGAAATAACGTCTACTATTTCGACTCTTTTGGAGAAAGAGGAGTAACAACGATACTTGATCCACATAGAACGTATGTTCTACAATTTTCATCGCTACCAAGACTTTAATATCTACTTATGCCGGTATCTGTACATCATGTTCCTCCTAACTTTTACGGAATAAGTATATACGAGGGTTGGAACTTTAATAGTGGAAACTATTTATTTACAGCTCGTACAAAATAGATAAGTGTTTCAAAGTTTTACTGACCTTCAAAGTAGTCACCAGCATGGTGTGTAACCCGTTGCCAGAGATGTGGAAATCGTAGGATACTCTTAGCAGTGCCAGTTGTGATGACAGTTCGAGCGGAGCGGTCTATTGGCCGACGAATTTGTAGCAGTTCTGAAGCGAATGCCGTGAAGTGTTTACTTCAGTTTAGAAATCGAGTTGAACTTACGAGAGCTTAAGTCAGGGTAGTGCAGTAGGTGGTACTGCACTTAGCAGCCCCATCAGTCAAACAAATCAATAACACCTTGCACTGTACGTGCTTGAGCATTGTCCTGCAAAATGATGGTCAGGTTCTGCAGAAAGTGTCATCACTGCTGTCTCTAAGCTGGTCGTAGGTTCTGTTCCAAAAATTAACAGCATAGAGACAGAAGTGCACCACTTCACAACAGAACAGCAAGGTGATAACATGAGCAACCTATCAGTTTCTTAAATCAGTGGGTCTGCAGCTGCGCAATGACGTCGTTCGACGTAATTATCCCGGTGGAATACGACTAGAGCGTTATACGCCAGGAAGACATCTCGGATAAATCTTATGCATGAACGAGATTTAACAAGAACGATGAAATTAGGATTGTCATCCAACACCAGGATGTTTGCAACTTCCCGTGCGAGAGTTTCATATATCTTGATGAATAATTTACGAAAAGGGATGTAGGCAGAACATCAACTCTTAATTCTCTTGGATTTCAACGATTTATAAAATGCGAGCCAGCGGATAGAACAGAGGAAGAGTACAAGAGATTTACTGCGTGTGTACCTTCAAAATTGCTTATGGGATACTTTGAGGCCATGCGGAGAATCAGAACATCACCATCAATAAAATAATATAGAAGATGCCACACATCACAGTATTGGATGAAGAGTGTTTGAAGCTTTTAAAAGTTCTGAAACCCTGTGTCCCCAAAGCTACCGAATGCAAGTAGACAAATGTGGTCTATTAAAACCTCCTCTCAGGTGGAGGCTCCTAGGTTCATCGTACTTGGGTTTCAGACCAGTAGAAAAGGGAATACAGCAAATGATTCCACCAAATTTGATAACTGAAAGTTAACTAATGCCATAGTCTACCTGACCTCTGAGTTCTACCAGTATGATAATCGACACCTGCAATGGGATGAAAATGTATTCAGTCTAATCCACGGAAATTCCAGGATCTGCTCAAAAAAGGAAAACAGAATTAAATCTGGACCTATAGATGTATTAATTGAATCTGAATCTTTGGCAAATTCCCTGGAAGACACTGCAGTGTATGCTCCAGTTCTACATGACTGTGTGATTATTTACTGTCCCCTCTCCGGCGTTGCGCAATGTGACGTGTTAATGAACAGGTCCTGCAACATAGTCAGAGCATTGCACAATGGTATTTCAAAGTGTGGACATCTTTGCAGACACAGAGTTTATGCACTGAAGCGGCAAAGAAACTGGTACAGACATGTGTATTCAAATACAGAGATATGTAAACAGGCACAATACGGTGCTGCGGTCGGCAAGATATAAGATAACAAAGAGTCTGGCGCAGTTGTTAGATCGATTACTGCTGCTACAATGGCAGGTTATCAAGATTTAAGTGAGCTGAACTTGATTTTATAGTCGGAACACGAGCGATACGACACAGCATCTCCAAGGTAGCGATGAAGTGGGGATTTTCCCATACGATCACTTCACAAGTGTATCGTGAATATCAGGAATCTGGTAAAACATCAAATCTCCGACATTTCTGCGACCGGAAAAAGATCCTGCAAGAACTGGACCAACGACGACTGAAGAGAATCGTTCAACGTGACAGAAGTGCAACCCTTCCGTAAATTGCTGCAGATTTCAATGTTGGGCCATCTACAAGTGCAAGAGTGTGTACCATTCGACGAAACATAATCGATATGGGCTTTTGGAGCCGAAGTCCCTCTAGTCTATCCTTGATGACTGCAAGACAAAAAGCTGGACCCCTCGCCTTGGCCCGTCAACACTGACATTGGACTGTTGATGACTGGAAACATGTTGCCTGGAAAGGACTAGTCTCGTTTCGAATTAAAACAACCAGATGGAAGCGTACAGGTATGGAGACAAACTAATCAATGTTCAAATGTGAGTGAATTCCTTAGGGAATAAAGTGCTGAGGCCATCGGTCCCAAGACATACACAGTACTTAAACTAACTTATGCTAAGGACAGAACATACAATCATGGCTGAAGGAGGACTCGAATATCCAGCGGGAGGGGCTGCATAGACTGTAACATAGCGTGAATACCAGGATCCGGTAAAATATCAAATCTCTGACGTTGTTGAGGCCAGAAAAAGATCCTGCAAGAACAGGACTAACGAAGACTGAAGAGACTCGTTCAACGTGACAGAAGTGTAACCCTTCCGCAAAATTTCTACAGATTTCAATGCTGGGCCATCAACAAGTGTCAGCGTGTGAACCATTCAACGAAATATCATCTATATGGGCTTTAGGAGCCGAAAGTCCACTCGTGTACCCATGATGTCAACACCGACATTGGACTGTTAATGACTGGAAACATGTTGCCTGGTCGGACGAGTCTCGTTTCAAATTGTATCGAACAGATGGACAGTATGGAGACAATCTCATGAATCCATGGACATAACATGTCAGCAGCGGACTGTTCAAGTTGGCGGAGACTCTGTAATGTGGGACGTGTGGAGTTGGAGTGATATGCCACCCCTAATATGTATAGATACGACTCTGACAGGTGACACGTAGGTAGGCATCCTGTCAGATCTCCTACATCCATTCATGTCCATTGTGCATTCTGATGGACTTGAGCCATTCCAGCAGGACAATGCGATATCCCATATTCCCAGAATTGTTACAGAGTGGCTCCAGCAAACACATTTCTGATTTTAAACATTTCTGCTAAGCAACAAACTCCTCAGGCATGAATATTATTGAGCTTATCTGAGGTACCTTGCAATGTACTGTTGAGAATAGATATCCATCCCATGTTACTCTTACAGATTTATGGACAGCCCTGCAGGATTCATGGTGTCAGTTTCCTCCATCTCTACTTCATATATTAGTAAAGTCCATGCCACATTCTATTGTGGCACTTGTGTCTGCTTGTTGGGACCCTACTGATATCACGCAGGCATACCAGTTCCTTTGGCTCTTTATGTATGATGACAAGTGTAGACTATTCATATTTAAAGATGTTGCCTTCATAGCTTACACAGAAGATAACAGAATAATGCAGCAAACACTGCATCACCAAGGTTTTTAAAGGATGTGAAGTGTGCTAACACACAGAAGACACATTTCTACCATGGAATTCACTGGGATGATACCATCACCTATGAGAAGGGAAAAGAGAAGATCTCATGCATGTGAGTACATATTATATGACAATTTTAAAAAATTCATATTCTGCTAATTAATCTGTATAATTAATGAATTAAGTCGACTAATCACTTAAAACTATAATTACATATTTTTTAAAATACTGTGACATAAACCAAGATTTTAGTTTTACTGTACCCCAACTCACAAATTTATCTTTACCCATAAACGAAATTTTCATTAAGTTAAAAAATTAAAAAAAATTCAGTTAAAAATTCTAATATTCAACAAACTAAATTTATTCAACAAAAATTTAAAAAAAATTTGAAATTCATTCAAATTTAATGATATGAACCGATTGACCTCCATTTTGTGCTTGACCTCGATATATGTTCATCCAACAATTTTCTATTTGACCATATTTGGTTACCAAAATTTCAGGTTTGGAAATGTTGTAAGAATTATGCTTTCAGCTATGTCAATTTAGCGAACACTTCTGCATAACCATTACTATAACTGTTAAATTTACTTACTAGATTTTCACACTGTCATTTATGCTTATTTTGTGTTGAATTATACATACATATATACACACACAGATATATATATATATATATATATATATATATATATATATATATATATATATATATATATGACGAGTCACCTAACATTACTGCTGGATATATTTCGTAAACCACATCAAATACTGACGAATCGATTCCACAGAGTGAATATGAGAAAAGGGGCTAGTGTAATTGATTAATACAAACCATAAAAAATGCACGAAAGTATGTTTTGTAACACAAACTTAGGTTTTTTTAAATGGAACACCATTAGTTTTTTTAGCACATCTGAACATATAAACAACTACGTAATCAGTGCCATTTGTTGCACTGCAAAATATTAATTACATCCGGAGATATTGTAACCTAAAGTTGACACTTGGGTACCACTCCTTCGCTGTTCGATCGTGTATATCAGAGAGCACCGAATTACGTAGGGATCCAAAGGGAAAGGTGATGGATCTTAGGAACGGAAGAGTCTGGAACAGCACATTACGTCCACATGCTAACACCTTTTTATTGGTCTTTTTCACTGACGCACATGTACATTACCATGAGGGGTGAGGTACACGTACACATGTGGTTTCCGTTTTCAATTATGGAGTGGAATAGAGTGAGTCCCGACATGTCAGGCCAATAGATGTTCAATGTGGTGGACATCATTTGCTGCACACAATTGCAATCTCTGGCGTAATGAATGTCATACACGCTGCAGTACATCTGGTGTAATGTCGCTGCAGGCTGCCTTAATACGTTGTTTCATATCCTCTGGGGTTGTAGGCACATCACAGTACACATTCTCCTTCAACGTACCCCACAGAAAGAAGTCCAGAGGTGTAAGATCAGGAGAATGGGCTGGCCAATTTATGCGTCCTCCACGTCCTATGAAACGCCTGTCGAACATCCTGTCAAGGGTCCGCCTAGTGATAATTGCGGAATGTGCAGGTGCACCATCATGCTTATACCACATACGTCGACGCGTTACCAGTGTGACATTTTCGAGCAATGTTGGCAGATCATTCTGTAGAAACGCGATGTATGTTGCAGCTGTTTGGGCCCCTGCAATGAAGTGAGGACCAATGAGGTGGTCGCCAATGATTCCGCACCATACATTTACAGTCCACGGTCGTTGTCGCTCTACCTGTCTGAGCCAGCGAGGATTGTCCACGGACCAGTAATGCATGTTCCATAGATTCACTGCCCCATGGTTTGTGAAACCCGCTTCATCAATAAACAGGTAGAACTGCAACGCATTCTCTGCTAATGCCCATTGACAGAATTGCAGTCTATCATTAAAGTCATCACCATGTAATTGCTGATGTAGCGACACATGAAACAGGTGATAGCGGTGATGATGCAGTATGCGCATGACACTACTTTGACTCAGTCCACCGGCTCTTGCAATGTCCCGTGTACTCATGTGTGGGTTCATGGCAACAGCAGCTAACACACCAGCTGCACCCGCTTCTCCTGTGATGGGCCTGTTCCGGACCCGTTTGCATCCTATGACCATAGCTGTTGCATACAGTTGGCGGTTGATGTTTTTCAATGTGTGGCACGTTGGATGCCCTCTGTCCGGGTACCGTTATGCATACACCCTGCAGGCTTCAGCTGCATTTCGTCGACACTCGCCATAGATGAGTATCATCTCCGCCTTTTCAGAGTTCTAATACACCATGGTTAGAGCTCCTACAACACTACACTATCACAGATGTCTGGTAACACGGTGTACTAGAGTTGGTCTGCGTGCCAAGACGAATGCTGAATAACAATAGCAGCAAGCGCTACATGCAGACACTGCGACAGCTAGACCAAACCACAACAGTGCACTACAGCCACACTTGTAAACACGGTCGTCATCGTAAACATGTCCCTGCAGATGCTGCTCGCCGACCATGGCCAGTGTTTGTTACAACACGCAATTGAGCATCGGAGGTTTCAAGCGTCAACTTTAGATTACAATATCTCCGGATGTAATTAACATTTTACAATGCAACGAACTCCACTGATTACGTATTTGTTTATATGTTCAGATGTGCTAACAAAACTAACGTGGTTTCATTTAAATAAAACGTAGGTTTGTGTTAAAAACATACTTCCGAGGATTTTTGTATGGTTTGTATTAAACAATTACACTAGCCCCTCTCCTCACGTTCGGTCTGTAGAATCAGTTCGTCAGTATTTGATGTGGTTTACGAAATATATCCAGAGGTAACGTTAGGTGACTCACCCTGTATATATATATATATATATATATATATATATATATATATATATATATATATATATATATATATATATATATATATATGTATATATATATATATAGAAAAATTTAGATTACACAGCTTATACATTTTCAGTTAAAATTATATGTTGTGAATCATAAGTTGAAGTCGTTTTACTAAATATAATTATATATGCACACAATTTCATTGTTGTCTTTTGACACTGATTTGTCTAGTCAAATTTATGACAAAAATAGGGTAATTTTGAATAAAATTGAATGGACTTAGATTGAAATCGTTATTTAATGGTGTTATCCTTTCAAAATCTCCAAAAACGTCATAAGGCATCTATAAGTTATTCGATGGATTAAGATTCCATACTTTTTGAGGAAAAACATTTCTTCCATTCTTTACGTAGATATTTTGTAATTTAAATAAAATAATGAACAATTTGTTAACTGATTATTTTTCCAGTTACTTTTGGAAACAATGAAAAGAAAGTAATGCATATCAAATTTTGCAGAATTATAATAATTTGTAATACATACTTCAAAGTTTTTCCATTTAATCGAACAACTTCTGTTGTTAATTGAACAAAGCAAAAAATTTGAAATTTTGGATTTTTCCAGACTTTCTAGTGCAAGTAGGGTATCTGGTTCATATTTAAGAAGTGGAACACGTATTTCCATTGATTCTACAACCATTTTCCTTCTTTTGGGAGTTTATCTTTTATATGAATTCCAGCTTCATTTCTATGCACCCTTCTGAGAACTGAACCATTCGAACTGGAACTCCCAATGAAAATTACTGTTTAATCTTCTTCCCAAGTTATAGCCTTAAACTCTTTAAAAAATCGCCCAATTAATTCTAATGGATAAAGTTTTTCATTTTGCTTGTTTTCAACTTACTGCTACTAAGAATATGCCCTTCTATAGTTAACTCATTTGATGGAGATGAAGTCAAACGAATAAGAATGGAAGAAGAAATAAATGGATGTTCTAGTCTATACAGAATATTGTTTTCTTTTTTAATTGTGATAAATCGACAAGTTTTGTCAAATAATTATATATTTTTATTAGATTTTCCATCATACATTGGACAATCTGTTTTATCAGTTTCAATAAAACTAAAATTCATTTAAAGTTGTGAATGATTTGGATCACTCCATCCATTACATTTATTAATATTAACTTCCATTTCCTTGTTTCGAATATTTAGATTATTTTTTTGTTCTCATTAACAGGAAATGACAAAAATTTGTAGCTCTCGAATTTGTTCATGATTTCCTAAGAAAAAATTTCATTAGCTCATATTTAAAATTAATGTTACAAAAGCACTATTGAAGTCAACAAAATTCTTATTTTCATAAGTTGTAGTAATTACTAAGTTCTGAATATTATCAATAATTTGAAAATTTATAGGATAAAGTGCTTTATCAATTATTGGTTCTTAAAATTAAGCATTTGGTTTAAATAAGATTAGTTTCTCTATGGAAATGATCGTTATGTTTAACAAACATTTCATCAGCAACATTGAAATTGATGTTTGTTAATTAATATGGAATAATTATAGGAACATTATTAGCAAATGATTTTCACTAACTTCAGTAACTTGATTAAACGAAAATTTGTCCCATAGAGTCTTCTTTATCCATAAATAATTTAAAATCACTTTCAATAGTAACTCTGTTTAAAACTTTATCTGCGTTAATGTGTATATTAGGTTTTTTCCTTCAATAAAGTTTTTCAAATTTGTCAGCCTATATTGACTAATATGAATTTTCACCTTTTCTTTATTTATGAATAATTTATTATTTTTGAAGTCATATTTAGAGTTAAAAAAGATAAATATATAATGACCTGCGACACAGTTATATTTCTCCAATTGGGACAATTATTTTTTTCTAAGAACAGATGAATTATCACTGAATTTAAATACATGAGCCATTTATTATCAAGAAAAGTTATGTAAATAAATGAGATGGAGTCACGACAGCTTTAGTTGTCACACAGATTGGGAGGTAACAATAAGAAATCCAGAAAATAAATTAAAAAATTAAAATGGTTAAGTTTTAGCAAATTCTTTTCATTGTTCTATAACAGTACTAAGCCACTGTCCAAAAACTACTATAATGGTTGATAAATGTATTCTAGCCCCAGGATGGTTAAAGAGGAATAAAAGTAATCATTTGTATGTTTATTCTAAAATTTAGATCAATCAAAATATCAAAAAAAAATTATAAATAATATTAACGAAATAATTTTTTATTTTCTTGAAAGGAATGATGAAATTACTCTGTAGAAGAATGTGACGATTATTCAGTTATAGTATTCAACGATTTCATTGTCGAAATTCAATATATAGTAATAGAATGTTTTACCAGATGGAGTAGACATAAAGGAACTGATTGTTTCTATTTAACTGCAACATACACAAAAATACCAAAACATTTAGAAATAACGCTAATGTTTTACATATTTTCAGACAAGATACAAATTTATGTCGTATGAATCAAGAATTTTTTGCTGGTGATTTGAAATTCAATGATTTATAGAAATACGTAATAAATGTTAATTACAGTAGATATGAAAAGAAAAATTAATAATAGCGAAATAGCAGGAAGATTAAGAACATTTTAAACATTGAATGTTAACACTGAACATAAATGTTAAACATTAACATTAAACACAAGCATAAAACATAAATGATAAATATAAGAAATGCTAATGATTGTGATTTTTCCTTTATAAATGTTTGCAAAATATTTTCGTTCGAAAGGATGAAGTTCAACATCATTATATGATCCAGAGATTGTTAATAAAAGTAGATGAATTGGAAGGACAGAAGAAAAATTGAAAGAAAAGTTTAATTAATGAAAAAAACCAACCAAGAACAGTGTATGAAAAAACATAAAAAGGAAGATTAACTTATCATCAATGCAACTGAACACCTTAAATAAGGAATCGAAGAATTAGCTGATGACATCTAGATGGGATTTGAAGAAAAGAGAGAAGTTGAAAAAGAAATGTTTGTTATGATCAAAATTATATAGAAGATTTAAATAAATTTCAACAATCAAACAACATGATGGGGATAAATGAAATTACATATTAAGTGAATTGGAGTTACAACTTTTATTTAACAAATGTGAAGAAGAAATTAAAGGCAGAAAAAATTAAAAAATAAAGAAAAATCATTGAATACAAACAAATAAATATAAGTAAAGAATGTAAGAATATATTAATCATAATGAAGATAAGGTATTTTCATTAAGGCTTATTTTTATATTTAAATTTCTTGTTATTTATCCAGTTGAATTTAATGGAGATAAATAAAATCTTGATGAAAAAGAATATGAAGATACAGATGAACTGATGAATCTTTTAACCAAAACACAAATAACTATGGATGATAAGAAGTCACTATTTACTGATTTGTCAAATTATACAGACAAACTGAACCACTCAGAAGCATTGATTCTGATAATAATACCAAGAAAATGAAATCAAATAAGGGTAATAATTATAAATATTTGATAAAGCAATTTGTGGGCCTTTATCTTTCCAAAAAATTACCAACAAATTTATATTCAAGTGCTGATGTAAAAATAGTGAATGATTACTTCCAAAATAATACCCTCAGACTTCAAGAAGAATATAATAATTCCAATCCCAAAGAAAGCAGGTGCTGACAGATGTGAAAATTACCGAACTATCAGTTTAATAAGTCACAGCTGCAAAATACTAACGCGAATTCTTTACAGACGAATGGAAAAACTGGTAGATGCGGACCTCGGGGAGGATCAGTTTGGATTCCGTCGAAATGTTGGAACACGTGAGGCAATACTGACCTTACGACTTATCTTAGAAGAAAGATTAAGAAAAGGCAAACCTACGTTTCTAGCATTTGTAGACTTAGAGAAAGCTTTTGACAATGTTGACTGGAATACTCTTTTTCAAATTCTAAAGGTGGCAGGGGTAAAATACAGGGAGCGAAAGGCTATTTATAATTTGTACAGAAACCAGATGGCAGTCATAAGAGTCGAGGGGCATGAAAGGGAAGCAGTGGTTGGGAAAGGAGTGAGACAGGGTTGTAGCCTCTCCCCGATGTTATTCAATCTGTATATTGAGCAAGCAGTAAAGGAAACAAAAGAAAAATTTGAAGTAGGTATTAAAATTCATGGAGACGAAGTAAAAACTTTGAGCTTCGCCGATGACATTGTAATTCTGTCAGAGACGGCAAAGGACTTGGAAGAGCAGTTGAACGGAATGGACAGTGTCTTGAAAGGAGGATATAAGATGAACATCAACAAAAGCAAAACGAGGATAATGGAATGTAGTCCAATTAAATCGGGTGATGCTGAGGGAATTAGATTAGGAAATGAGACACTTCAAGTAGTAAAGGAGTTTTGCTATTTAGGATGTAAAATAACTGATGATGGTCGAAGTAGAGAGGATATAAAATGTAGACTGGCAATGGCAAGGAAAGCGTTTCTGAAGAAGAGAAATTTGTTAACATCGAATATAGATTTAAGTGTCAGGAAGTCATTTCTGAAAATATTTGTTTGGAGTGTAGCCATGTATGGAAGTGAAACATGGACGATAACTAGTTTGGACAAGAAGAGAATAGAAGCTTTCGAAATGTGGTGCTACAGAAGAATACTGAAGATAAGGTGGATAGATAACGTAACTAATGAGGAGGTATTGAATAGGATTGGGGAGAAGAGAAGTTTGTGGCACAACTTGACTAGAAGAAGGGATCGGTTGGTAGGACATGTTTTGAGGCATCAAGGGATCACAAATTTAGCATTGGAGGGCAGTGTGGAGGGTAAAAATCGTAGAGGGAGACCGAGAGATGAGTACACTAAGCAGATTCAGAAGGATGTAGGTTGCAGTAGGTACTGGGAGATGAAGCTTGCACAGGATAGAGTAGCATGGAGAGCTGCATCAAACCAGTCTCAGGACTGAAGACCACAACAACAACAACTTCCAAAATAGACAGAAAAACCAAGAGAATAGAGTTGGATCAATCATGTCAGTAAATTAACTGAGAGACTAGCACTAATTAATGATGAGAATAAGATCAAAGTAAAAATTATCTCAATGAAAATGTTGTAATAACAAAAATGTTAACAAATGCATATAATGATATTATTAGTAATAATCCAAAGGAATTCTATGTTTAATTGGATTTTAGAAGAATTTACCATACACGTTTTTGAAAAGTGAAAAGTATAAAATAGGATTCGTTAATATGTTAATTAATAATTTATGACTTCAGTTACAAATTCCTGGTTATAATTACTGGGCTCCTGAAAAAAATAGCAGAAAGATTCCCTAGAGGCAATAAAGAATTTGATTCATTAGATGAAGTTTATAAAAAATATCACATTACTAATAGATATAACAAAGATTTTAGAAAAAGACACAAAGCAGATAAAGATTGTGAATTAAAAAGAAAGAATATATCCATTTTTACTATAAATGAAATGAAAAGTTAGTACGAACTGTAATTAGAGGAATGATGTGTGCAAAACGAAAATTAGAAATGGGAATTGATATTTATGATATATTATGGAATTTATAAAATTTTTCTTCATTGAGTTTTAATCTATACCTATGAATAACTTAGTATTGATTACTTCCAAATGGTAAAATTTCAAATCTATTAGTGTATTAGAGTTAAATTAAATAACGAACAGTTATTAGTAAAAGCAATTTTTCAATTGATGCATAAAAAAGAAAGAGTGATACGAAAGCTTGTTCAAATTTACAAATTAGATTTGATATTCCTATTTTAAAACTGATTCTTAAATATGAAAAGAAAACAAAAGAAACTAAACACAAAGGTGGATTTTAACCAATTTTACTTGTGTGATAGGTGTGAGCGGTTAATTACCTTGTGGTGCTGTAGCGATTACAAAATCAGTTCATGAGAAACAATAAATGTAAAAAATTAGAAGAACAAAATGGACAGTCTAGTAATAGAAAATAATGTGGCAGCTAATGGTGATATAGTGTGCAAATGGAAAAAGCCTGCAAAAGGAAATATATATTTTAAAGAAATAATCAAAAAATACAATAATCACTTATCAAATTTCATATGTAGAAAAACTTGTTTGAAATTATACTTTATATCTTCATGGCATATTCTTCATTCAAGAATTAATCGATAAAAAAAGAATATTCAATATGGAATAATTAATTTGGATACATTTGATAATTTTGGTACTTATTGGATTTCTTGTTATAAGAATAAATGTATGAAATTTGCTTTTGATTGGTAGTAATAGACCAAAACAATTTGTTAACTAGTTAGAAAAATAACTTATATTCTTATGCTGAAAGAGTATAAAATTTAAACGAAATTATTTGCAATTATTTTCTTTCATTTGTTTTAAAATTATTATTAGTTATTTAAAAATTTCAATGTATTTTATATACAAATAATTGAAATTAATTGAATTTGACAAGCATAAATGATTAGGAAAACCACCAAGCTTTGAGTCATTATAATAAAAATCGACAGTGAATTAGCTAATCATTGTAATATGATAAACATATTACAATCTATAATTAAAAATATACAAATATCAGGATAAAAGACTAAAAAAGGCTTGACTGAAAAATTTGAAATCTGTCTACCAAAATTTAAAGATTCTGTACCATCATTAGATACAAAAATTATAAATAAATTAGATTCGAAATTAAAAAAAATAAAACCATCATTAGAATGAAAATGGTGCCATAGAAGTATCATTAGATACAAAAATTAAAAATCTATTTGATTGCGAATTCAAAAAATTAAATAATCATTAGAACCATAGAAACAAAAATCAAAAATATTCAATAATCAAAAGATCAAAAAATAAAAATATCATTAGAAACGCTAGAATAAAAAATTAGAAATATTCTGTCATCAATAGACCTGATACTAATACTACATCAGAATTTAGGATGCCAAAATTAAAAATAAATAGTCATTAATACAGCAAAAAATAAATGGTGTAATCAAGAAATTTTATAGTAAATTGTAAGAATATTCTGTTACTAAGAGTTATCCTAATTTTATTGGTAAAAGAACAGTAAATCTGAGTGATCCAATCGGTAAAAAAGATGTAGTTCTTTAAGAATATCTAACAAAACAAACAAACGATCTTGTTACAAAATCTTAATACACGACTACTGTATGATTTTTGCAACATTGTGTCATTAACAAGGATTTAAAAAATCTTATCTTAAAACATGACTTTAACAACTTTAATGAAACTAGAGTGTTATATTACTTTAAAAAAAGGACATTGATGAGTTTTTATCAAATTATTTCTCAAAAACAGATTCAATTTCATACTTAAATAAGTAATGATTAAAAACATAAAACTGTTATGTATGACTGGAGGTGAACACAAAACTCACAATATCGCATATAAGTTTCACTTTCAAAAAAGTTATTCTTATTTGTCGAAATACAGTTACATGCGTATCATTTATTGTTTTTGTTGTTTCATTAAGGTTTTATGATAATCATTTAAAATAATACTTACTAATCAGTCGACAATAGCAAATAAATCAAGTTTTGAACTGTAAGATTCTGTGAAAACTATTCCTGCTGATGTACAGCTAATTATATGTCGTGAAATATTTTAAATTAACTTTATTCTATATAAACTAATGATTATCATATGTACTGTATTAACTGTAAAAGTTTACTGAAACATAATGCTCACAGAGTAACTAAAAGTGTAAAACATATAATTGAAGGAATTTGTTCAATTTGTAAAACTAAAGGAAGAAAATTTCTCATAAAATTTGTAGGTAATAAAGTACAGTCTATTAATAATCGTGTACATATTTTTAATGAAAATATGAAAAATTAAACAAAGAGTAATTCTTGTAGAGCAGAGGAATTATGCCAAGTTGATTTAGTCAAAATGGACTCTGCTAAATTAAAAGGAATATCAAAAATATATAACTGATGTAATAATTTATAAACAATTATTGATATGTTTTCTAAATTTCATTTGGCAATTTCTGTTAGAGACAAAAACATTTAGTTTACTCTTTTGGAAAATATTAGAAATAGGTCACCATACAACAGATAATGTCATATTTTATAATAGAAATTTCAAGAATTAATCGAAATATTAATATTAATCATTATTTAACATTTTCTCAATTGAAAGCAATGTTGTTGAAGAAATTAATGGAACACTTGGAAAAAAGATGTAGAAAAAATTAGATATACAAAGATATTGTAAATGTTTGATATGTCTAATAGTCTTGATAACGTAAATAATAAAACATTCAACATTAAAAAGTAATCCAAAAGATGTAAGCCATGACAATGGAAACAATTCTATTGAAAACTATTTATGTAACTATCTTGTTATCTACTGATGCTAAATATAAAAAGGGCATGAAAGGTAATAAGAAAATTAAATGAAACTTTCTATAAAAGATAAACAGCAAGTAGTGAACAGAAATTTATGGAATTGAAGACTTTAATCGTTCTAATCCTCTCAGACATAAACTAATGTTTAAATGATGAAGAAATTAAAGTAAATTTTTGTGATCAAAACTTTTAAATACCAATTTTCCATATGTTCATCTTGTTGAAAAAGCTTAACTAAGGGAGGTAGTAAAGTAATGATAAAAGTTTTGAATTTGGTATTTTACATAGCAATTGGTAGATAAAAATTGAACAATTTTAAAATTTTCTGGCAACTAGCGTTATTAATTGCAGATTTAAACATGCTTCACGTCAAATATTATATTCATTATGCTTATTGTTTTGTTAAAGGAGATGGATAATATTTACATTAAAACAGAAGTTTATGCTGATGACCTTATGCCAAAATTGTTAAGGCGTTATAAATATGAATCAATGGATTCAGATTGTTTTATAGTTATAATTTATTAGATGTATATAAAAATATTTATTAATGTTTTATTAATTTCGAATATAGAAAAGCAGTTGGAAATTCGGTTTTATTATTTATGAAATGGTCACAAGACGCAGTCTAATGACTGCTTTAGCAGTCACTAGTTTAATTAAATCATCTTACAATTCTTCATGTGAGTAAGGCTCGAAAATATTGAAATAATTTCCATAACAACAAACATCCATCCAATCTTTGTGTCATCATTTGGAATAAATTTATTGAATCAGGTACATAATTAATACTTAAAAATTCTTCACAATTTCGATGTTTATTTATTAAATTATGTATTTCTTTTAAACATTTTACATTGTGTTCCATTAACATAATAATCATAATTGCAATGATTATCATTGAAATTTAATGTAACAAATGTAGCTCAATTATTATTAGTTGTTTGGGTAAGAGCAAGGTTTATAAATTATTTGTTAATTTTTTAATGCAAAATTTTCGTATTTCTATTAGATCTATCACCTGATTTTTCTGAATAACTTTCCTTAATTTTATTGAGGTCTTCTAAATGTCTTTGATCTCAGTAGAGTTTTTGTATACAATTTTTCTTTTATAGTCACCGTGATTTGGAATGTATGGTAAAACGTCCTGAATAACCAAATGTTTTAAGTTATTTGCTTATATTTTCTTTGCAATAATATTAAAGAATATAATAGAGTTTCATTATAAATGTTGTATGTTTTCCATTATAAGATATACATGTGTGGTAGTATCTCCATATAAATTCGTAAATAATTTTACAACCTTTATTAATATTTTTTCTAATTGTGTGTTTAGTACCTTCATATTTTGATACTTTTGCAGCATCTTTCTCTTTGAACTGTGGGTAATTACTTTAATCAAAACTTTTATCATTATTTATTAATTGCTATTTTGAAGCTCTATTAATGAATCCATTAATTTACAAACAAATTAATTAAATTTTATTATTTTTTTCCTGAATTTCTTTCTTCAAAAATCAGAACGTGAAAATATGATGATTCGCTCGTTGTGTAAGACAGTAATACAAATTTGTATGGAAAAAAAATTAATCTAATATATTCAAAATACGTTTGTATTCGTTGTATTAAAAAGAAAGAAAAAGAAAATTAATATGAAGATACTTAAGAGTTTATTAATAACTTAAATAAGAAAACATTATCCTGTTAAAATTTGAAAAAAAGGAGTCACAATACTTCAAAATATATTCTCAAATGTAGCTCAAAAAGGGAGAAAAACCCTTTCAATCATCAAAAACATGGAGTAAAATGTTACCAAATAGTTGCAATTTTGTTTGTAATATATATATATATATATATATATATATATATATATATATATATATATATATCCATGGAATAATGTCAAAAGCTACCGTATTATGATAAAATATAGAAAAGTCGTCTATATTAATTTTTTATTTTGTAATGTCTTTAAGTTTAAACCTCATGTATATATACACTACAAATTTTCAAAATTTTAATTTTCAGAAATCAATCACACATTCATTTGTGGAATATTTAATTTATCTTTGTTTCTTTAGTTTTAATTTTTATATATAGTTTTTATACGTCATGTTTTTGTGTGTTATATTTAATTCTGTCATTTTATAATTGCCATAAGACAAAGTATTTATTCCATACATTTATCATTATCAGAGCTTAAAACAATATCATTACTTTCAACTATAATTAATTCATGTTTCAATAATCTAATCAACACCAATTCCTTGCATTGTTAGGTTTCAGTGGTTAAAGAAGTTTCATAAGCATCAATAGGAATTACATTTCAACAGCGGCTTTTTTGTCTAGTTTGATTTTTTTATATTTCCAAATTTTGATGTTATAAGCATAGATTTCTGATTTTAAACTGACGTCATCTAAACTACTTTTTCCGCAGTTTTCATGTGTCAGTTTTTGAGTAACTTTCTAGTTTACATATCTAATTTCATAAATATTATCTCCAGAGTAATCACTTATGTCAAAATCGTTATCATAGAAATATATCATCATAAAAATCTTCATTTTTTGTATTGTTACTATTAAAATCTGTATCCATGTAACATAAATTAAAATTTTTACCAAATTTATATTCATTATTTGATAATAAAGTTCCTATATTTTTATTTTCGAAATATCTTGAATACTCATTCCAATGTGAATTATATAATTGACTTTACATTTGTTTTTTTCCTATGAACTGTCTCTATGTTTTCTGAAAATACTTTAGTATGTTCATAATTTGGTTCTGAAATATAATGTGTAAATTTTCAAGATCCTTTATTATTTTAATATCTTCTTTACTTCTAATCTTGTCCTCTACTCAACCAAACACAGAGATATTTATATATTTAGAAAACTTTTTCTTGTATTCATTAGCTGCACCTTTTCTCATTTCTGTATCATGATCAATGTATTTCACCTACCACCTGATTGTTCAAATGAGTAGCACCACTGATTTTTCATTAATTTAAATCAAACATTTAAGTATTGTTTGCGATTTCTGTAATGTAATACACATTTTTCTTCATTATATAATGTTGTTAATAAATATTACCTCCTTATGGTGCTGATGGTAAATCCTTCTGTAATTAATGTAATGTTGTGGATATTCTAAAGTCACTTCTAGAACTTAACCATATTTTTAATGACCGGCTGTTTTAAGTATTTTTTGAGAATTAAAATATATTGGTACTAGCCCTTCAAAATTATTTAATGGTAGAAATGGAAACATAACCCAAGCTCATAATTTACTTTCATCAAAATATGCTATTTAATCTGATCCTTCTGTAATTAATGTAATGTTGTGGATATTCTAAAGTCACTTCTAGAACATAACCATATTTTTAATGACTGGCTGTTTTAAGTATTTTTTGAGAATTAAAATATATTGGTACTAGGCCTTCAAAATTATTTAATGGTAGAAATGGAAACATAACCCAAGCTCATAATTTACTTGCATCAAAATATGCTATTTAATCTGATCCTTCTGTAATTAATGTAATGTTGTGGATATTCTAAAGTCACTTCTAGAACATAACCATATTTTTAATGACCGGCTGTTTTAAGTATGTTTTGAGAATAAAAAAAATTGGAACTAGCCCTTCAAAATTTTTAAATGGTAGAAATGGAAACATAACCCAAACACATAATTTACTTGCATCTAAATAAGCTATTTAATTTGATCGTTTTTCAGTATGAAAAGATTCATGTATTTATTTTCGATTTAGTATGTATTTTAATACTTTGTGAAATTCGTCCTCGAATTCCTTTCCCAAGAAATAAATTCTTGTCATATTCGTTTAATAAATTTAGTTCAATTTTTTTAATTTTTCTCATCAGATTTATTATATAATTTTATATATCCTTCTAAATTTTTAATATTGAATTTATCACTTAATTTTATGCTTGCTTCCTAAGTTTTGATATTCGATTTTTCGAAAATAGTTCTGTATGATTCTAATCTTTATCAGAAGTACTCGATTTATTAGAATCTAGAATAAAAGCTTTCTTTTTTAGGTAATTTTATTTCTTGTAGTTTTTCTTCAGAATGTATAAACATTAATGGAAATATTTGATTCATCAAATTTTGGAACATCTGTTAATTTAACAGGAAATTAATATTCTGTTTCAAAAAATATCATCTAATTTTAATCCAACATGTTTATAGTTGTTAACTCTTTCAACACGATAATTTGTTGGATATGAATTTGATTTTATTGAAGAAAGGAAATATGTTGGAACAGTTTTTTGACATATATAACAAGGATTTTGACATCGTTATCTTTTGGAAGATCCTAATATGGAGAAACAGAAATTTGTTTGTATCTATTAATTCTTAGTTCTTAAATATGTATAAAAAAACCCACCAAATATTTTCCTTTGCATTTCCTTCATTTCTGTTAATAGGTCATCCATTGATTCTTCTAAATTAGATGTTCTTAATAAAACTTTGTTTCTTGTTGCAAAATTAAATTCTTGTTTTTCAGGTTAATTTTTAAAATTATAATAAAATTTAATATTAGCTTTAATTGTTTTTTCCTAAAAGTAGTCTTTAATTTGTTCATTAGTTCTCCTTTACTTTGATTAAAAATTTCTTGTCGTACAGCAATATTATCATTTTCATTGTTTTCATAATTTTATTCTCAATTTGATAGCAGACATTTTTGTATTAATTCATTTAAAAAAACATTATCATCTAGAAATTTTAATCCTGAATAACTTTTTTCTTTAATTCCTTGATATTTATCTAATACAAGCATTACAATATAATTGTCATCATTGATATTACCCTCAAAGCTTTTGATTAGATCAATTACTTGTTGTTTACAATGTTTATAATAATTTTATCAATTTCTCGTTTTACAGATGTTATGAAGGTCTTGTAATTTTTTTTAATGAATTCACTGTTGGTATTATTAATATTGCATTCAGAACTTCTGGTCAGGTAGCGTAATTATTGTTTATTAAGTTTGGAATAAATATTTAATTTTTTCATTTGAGAGATTTGATGTGGTTCTGGTAAAGATTTTATAATAAATTAATTATCGCTAACGTTAATATTGCTAACAGGATTTAATTTTTCTTTATTATGATGGGAATAACTTTTTTAAACTTCTTGTTTTAAACATTCTGTAATAGTTTTATATCTTAATTCTGTCTTCTACTCATCTTTCATTGTAAACCAGTCTATAAATTCTAACTGATCTGGTCTAGCTGCATTTGAATAATGTTTTTATCTACAATTATTTTATAGACCCATATTATTACATCAACTTCTTTTTTGCAATTATTGTCTAAGTTTAAAAACAGCTCAGCTTTGGAGTACATTTTTTTACTTATAATTAATGTAAAAAAATTAGATTTTATTTTTTAAAAACATTTACACCTAAAGTGCACTTCTGAGTTTTTCAAATGGAAGATTCAGTCATTTGTGTGGATAACCAAGATTTTAGAGAACATATCTATGAAGAAACATATCTATATTTTAAAATAAATGACAATATCTTTGGTAGGTATAGGGAGATGAGATTTGGTAGTTCTTATTTGTAAAGAAAAAAATTTATTGGATTTCTTTGTATTCTTAAATAAATGAGAATTTCTTTTATGGATATAATTAAACATAATCTGGTAGATTTTATTTATAATGAAAAAATTTATTTGGTTTTTTATTTTTTTAATAAGTTAGAATGGTCTTTGTCAATAGAGATAAATTTATAAAAGAGGGTTAAGGAAACTAAAACTTGGTTCATAACAGGATTTTTTTTTAAAAAAAGAACTTATTATTGTTACTCAATTAATCATATTAATTGATTATGCTATTAAATTAATTAACTAATAAATTTGATTAGTTAGAAGAAAATAGAATATTTTTAAAAATTTATTTTTGATTCAGAATGAGCATATAATATCTAATGATGCTTCAAGTCTTCCGTTCTTGCTATTCAAGACCTGTAATTCTACTGGTGCATTGCTCTCTATCGATTCAAGAAGTAAATGTGTGAAAATAGTTGCTGAGTCTGCTTATAAAAATGTAAGTTTACTTTTAAGTTGGGTGAGACATATATTATTTTTTACCTTTTAATATGTGCATACATTTTTTACTGATTTCACCCTTTTCCCTTTATCATGGTATATAGTTTTACCCAGATACAATGACTGTAGTTTTCTTCATTTATGGGAGATATTATTTTCGATATGTTTGCTATATGGCTTTGGATACAAACAAGGTCACATGCTTCCTGCTCCCGTAAGCCAATTTGTGCTGCATGAGGGCGTAATCCTAAGCAACCAGACTATACGTTTCATTTTCTATCATCTTCCACTTGATCTCCTTAGTACCGCCCATATTCAGAAAAACTGTCACTTGTTTCATGCACATCCTTTATATATACAATGCAATAGAGAATAGGTTTTTTGTAAATAACAAGAACAAAGATCTATGGTAATGAATAATTTCAATTATTCTATTCACACAAATAGAATTAGATTTTTGAGATACAGTTCATTTCTGAAGATACAATTCAGTTCTTGAGGATCAGTTCAGTTCTTCAGAGCCAATTTGGCTCTGAAATTTCAATGCAGAGCTACTTTTAACTACCTGCTACAATAGTAACATTGGTTGAGAATATTTCTTACAATTTTTTTCCTGTCACAATTGTGGAGAATATTTACAATTTTTTTATAAATCTATACTAAACACTTATGCAAGTATACTTTTTTATGACAACTTAATTCCACAATCCCAACAGTATAGCTCGAAAAGTAGTTCTGATGAACTTCTGTACTTAGGAACTAATCAGTCTTGGACAGCTAGCACCCGATGAAACTTGAAAACTGTTCCATTTACATGATGCGCATGTATATTTAGTCTGAATACATACACTGTGTATGCATAAATGAATATACAAATATTTTTTATCGTTTTGCCCTTGTTTCTTTTTTAACTTTTTTCTATCACACTTGGTGTCCATATATCTATATATAATTCGTATAACGAGCAGAACAAATTGTATATACGAGACTTGCATTGCATAACATAGTTTGCTGACACCAGCCACTAGAGTGCAGTGGGGGAAACATTCAACAATATGAACACCTTTCATTGTCAGTGACAGTGTATGGTCATTGCCTTTAGTACAGACTGCAGTCTGGGTTTAGTGCTCTTTGTGCTATCATCCTAGTGGAGCTTTAGAGCAAATTTTTCTAAATTTATATTCACACAATATTTTTTTGAGTGCAAATTTTAATAACCTCTGTAGAATTGTCCCCAAAGATAAATCCGTGAGAAGACGTCTGTAAGAGAAAGAAAATGACCTTACAAATGAAACATAAAATCATTGAAAAACGAGAACATGGTGTGAGCATTGCTGATTTAGCACGCACATGCAATCACTCTACATTAACTACTAGTACTTGCACTTTCCTCAAGAAAAAGGACAAGATTAAGGTGATAGATGCTCCAGAGGGGGTGAGAACAATATCTAAATCACGGTTTCGTATTCTGTACGATGTCGAAAGGTTTCTCCTTATATGGATAAATAAAAAGCAATTGTAAGTCGACACTATTAACGAGATAATTTGTGAGAGCGTGAGAGTGATTTTCGCCGGCCTTGTTAAGAAGACACAAGGATCATCATCGACCGAAGAACTGTTTAAGCGAAGGCCTGGGGGTGCGAGCAGTTTAAGAGAAAAACTGGAGTGCACAGTGTTGTGAGGCATTGAAATTGGAAATTTGTGGTATGGTCTCATGGGACCAAACTGCTGAGGTCATCAGTCCCTAAGCCTACAAACTACTTAATCTGACTTAAACTAACTTATGCTATGGACAAGACACACACCCATACATGAGGGAGGACCCAAACCTCCGACAGAGGAGTGAGGCATGGTGAAGCAGAAAGCTCCAACACAAAGGCAGCATCAGCAACTTCAAGATGGTCGTAGATTCTGAGGTTACTGCTCACAACAGGTTTTTAATTGTGACGAGATGGCCCTGTTCTAGAAAAAGATGCAGAAGTGTCCCTTTATAACTGCAGTGACTGTTCAAAAACCAATGAAAGACTGTCTCAAACTGAAATTCTGTGCCAATTCAAGTGGCGATTTGAAAATGAAACCGCTGCTTGTTTACCATTCAGAAATTTTATGAGCCTTCAAGAAGTGTAAAGTCCAGAAGAGCAAGTTAAATGTGATACAGAGGTCCAACAGCAAGACTTGGGTGACAAGTGATCTCTTTTGTGACAGGATCAATGAGGTGTATGGTCCTTTGGTGAAAGAATATTTACTTGAGATGAATATGCCACGCCATGTATAGCTTGTTATGGATAACGCTCCTGTCAACTCTCCAGACCTACAAGACCACCTTCTTGAAGAATTTCAGTTCATCAAAATCCAATTTCTACCTTCCAAGACCACTCCCTTACTTCACCCTGTGGACCAGCAGATTATTTCTAACTTTCAGAAGCTTTACACTGAAGCACTTTTGGAGTATTGCTTTGAGCTGACTTATGTTACCAATTTCACTCTCGGAGAGTTTTGGAAGTATCATTTCAACATCGTTGCCTACGTCAAGGTCACCAAAAGGCGTGGGAAGGGGCTAACAAGAGAACTCTGACTTCTGCGTGGTAGAAGCTTTGGCCAGAGCGCATTGTTGCATGTGGCTCTGAGGCATTTTAGTCAGTATCTGTGGACGCAGTAGTCAACGAGATTGTGTCTTTGGCCAAAAGCATGGGACTAGAATTGCATTACAATACCATCAATGCCCTTGTGGTAGATCACAAACAAGAAATGACCACTAAAGACCTTATGGAGATACAGTGTGTTTCATAGCAGGAAGTTGTGGAGAGGAGTTCTTTTTCTTCAGAGGAGGAGGAGGAGGAGGACACAGTAACAGCAAAGCAGCAATCTTCTGGCGGAATAACAGAAATGCTGAAAGCATGAGAATCGGTTGTATCTTACGCTGAAAATCATCATCCCAATAAAGAAGTAGCTACAAGAGCTATGAATTTATTTGACGATTATACTTTGTCGCATTTTTGCCAAGTGTTGAAGTGTCGGCAGAGACAAATGGCTATAGATAGCTTTCTAGTAAGAAAGACTTAATTACATATCGTGAACAATAAAGTAAATAATACTGTATGTATAACAATCTTTGAATAAATGGCATCAATAAGACGAAACTTTTAGTATTTTTTCTGCATGGAATTTGTTATCGTAATTTAAATTAATTGGGATAGATTGTTTTGCTTAAAGAGTGTTTAACACTATGAGTAAGATTCTGGAACGAATTAAGCTCGCTGTGCGAAGTTGTGGGGCTCTGCACACACACACACACACACACACACACACACACACACACACACACACACACACACACACACACATGCATTCCCTACATCCCACTCAATCAGAGTCCCCCAGCCCTTATCTTGCTACAAGTGAATAATGTGAGTGCGGGAGAGTTTCAGTGCCATCGTCACAGAAGTCCCTTTTATAGTCATGAGGCGACAGGCCGATTTTAGATTGCAGCACAGTGTACACCTCATGTCCTCTCGATCGAATACTAGTTTGCCCTACCACATACGGCGGCCGCAGTGTAGCAACGTGAGCTCCATTGCACAGGAACTGCAAATAATCTTTGACCGAGGGCTCTCAAAGCCATACAACACACACCTTTTGGCCACCTCTGGGCGGCACATTGCAAGGTATGGTAAACATATATTTTTGAAAGCAGACCTACAAACTCTACAATCTGCAATCGATTCACCTTGTCTTTTATAAGTCCAATAATCTTCTTGTTCTGTGGAACAATACTATCAGGATTGTCGGCTGTGTATGAGGAGGTGTCGAATTCATTACCATCGGACCTCATTACTTCATATGGATTGCAGTTCTTCACCCAACTGATGAAGCTATCTGTATCCATCTAAAGTAAATTAGGAGCCATCAAATGAGTTGTAGCAAATTCATAATGAAAGAGGTACATGTGGAAGTTGTATACGTCTATTACGCACAAACCCACATAAGTAGGTTTCGTAATCTCTACTGCAGTGTTCGCCATCGCCGCATCAACAAATTTCTTGTTGAATATGGTGACCCACTTAATATTTGGTCTGGCGATGCATTTTGTTAGGCCATAACGCCTTGTTTATTCGGTTTTAATCAAAATTTTCCGCCATTCCCTCAAATTCAGCATTGTTTTGCCGAAAACTGAATTATTCATTAATTGAAAAAATCTTTCTGTCACACGTTGTGGGAGCTCTCTGTCTCCTATTCAAATCAATATACTTCTTCAACCAGAGGGACAGCTTGAAGAAGATAGTGCAGGTGATTATAACCAGCTCCATTCCCAAGCAGAGATACTGCTGGTGATTGCGATAATCAGTAATATGTCTCCGTTTATTCCCAAGCGTTGTAATTAGTTTTGGGGTGGACCCTCCTAGCGGAAATAGTTGCTCAGGACACAGCAGCAAATTGGCATGTGCATCACTCAAACTAACAGGGTATGTGATTTCTGCCTCCAACACATACCCTACATCAGGAGCAGCCGCTGTACCCTTGATTTTTCCACATAATCCCTTGCATTGCGGGCACCCATCGAAACTCAGCAATCGGCAGTGACTGCTGCAAGGCATGTCTGTAAAAGTTATTCACATATAGGTACATGACGTAACTCGAATCAAGGGATGTGCTGAACCTGTCATCCATCCACAGGTTATCTGTTTTGTCGTGTCTACAGACACAATGACAAAGTACCCCAAGGATCCATCGCTCATAGATAAGAAACATGTCAGCATCAGTCAATAATTCAAAGCTGCACTTCGTTTTCTAGAGCATTGTATCCCAAGACAACCCAGGTGCCATGTAACAAAAGGCGGGATCCAGATCATACGTGGCCATGCATGGACTCCGAAATTTCTCAAAGACATCAGCAAGCAAGTTCACATCTATACCCATGAAAAGAATGCATACTTTTTTAAAGGAGTGATGTGAAATTCCCACCAGATGTTGATGGCACTGCATCCGTTATGGAGGTAAGGTTGCTGGAGAACGCTGCTGTGTCAGGTAGCCTGGTTTCGTTGAGTTTTTACATACTATCCATATACTCATATGGAGGAACCCCCTTGCTGGTCACAAGTTCTAACTTTTCCAAGTCGGGGAACGCAACTCAAGTGTTATGCGTATTCTCCTGAGGTAGAGTTTCAACAAGTTTCTGGACTGATGCATCCATAAAATGTAGCGTATCAAGGAAGCAGAATGTAATTCTCGACGACTTTCGATTGGAGAATGAAATATATTTCTCAACGTTCTGCCAAAATCAGCCAAGTGCTTAACAAGAAAGTGAGTATCACCCACTCAAATTATGGAAGAAAACGGGTATGAGCCATGGTAACTCGTACTTCGAATTGGACGTATTGTGAACTGCACAACGAAACTTCCCCATAAGATGATATTAGACCCTATGATGTGTTTTCACCTTTCTATCTAACGGCAGCCCCCAAATTTGACAGTCAACCGCATTGTTGTACAAATCTTCATTCTCCTTCTATTTGAAAATGGGAATCTTGTCATTGTAAAGCTTGCCAACCTCCCGTAAGAGGTTTTCGAGTTAAATGAGCAGTCAGACTTGATACACTGCCGCATATGGTGTGTGTTTTTCTGTAAAGGTATTATATAATGCTGGAGGGTCACCTTCACAGCGTCAATCGCCGAGTGGTTTCGTGAATCCACCGTGGGAACTGTACTGGCCCTAGAGTTTAATGGGAACTTGATATTGTCAAAGTTATAACACTTATGTATGTCAAGGTATCTACTGTATAGAGATGTGTGTTCCGAATAATCTCTGTAATTGTAATTTCTTTCACAAGCCAGGATTGGCCATAAAACATGATTGATCGCTTTTATTTTCGGCATTAATGCATGTCCTCTTATTAGCTATATCCTTAAAGAGCTTGATATCTCAGGACCCTCCATTTACCAGACCATAGACATGTCGGCATACACCACAAAACGGCATCGCTCCTGATGGTGAGCATTTCTAAAATTTATACGTTTGTTTTCCTCAACAGGCATAACAGCAGATACTAGGTCCTTGGATGCGCAATCTACTACATGTTTTTTGCTAATAAAGTGTCTGAAGAAAAGGCATTGAGGTGTCTTAAGCAAATATATTCTTTACCATTATGTTTACTCATCTGGAAGACGAGAAGGTGGGACATGTCCTTCATCCAAGCATAATAGGAATTGCCTTCTCCCTATTTTTATCATCGGAGAATAAGAGCACACTTACAAGTGTCTTATGCTCACCAGCGAATTTTGAGAAATGGAGGGGGCCAACGACTGTTTGCTCATCTGATGTATGTTTATTTAGGCAGTAACATGAACTGAAATTCTGGCACTTCGCACTTAGAATTTAGGTATATGCCGGAGTTTAATGGGAACTCGATATCATCAAAGTTATAACACGTATGTCAAGGTATCTACTGCATCGAGACGCACACTCTGAATAATCTCTGTAATTGTAATTTCTTTCACCAACCAGGATTGGCCATAAAAACAAGCTTGATCCTTTTTATTAATGCATGCCCTCTTATTAGTTATATCCCTAAAGAGCTTGATATCTCCGGACCTTCCATTTACCAGACAAAAGACATGTTTATGGATGTCCAGGTGTCATATTCGGCTTAGTGCTTTAGCTGACCCTCTCACTTCCATCTCAGAAAACTGGGCCAGTGTAGCTCTCAATGTGGATTCACGGAACCCCTCGGCGCAGTTGACGTGCTCAACTTCATCACGTCACTTTTCCCCACAAAGATAATGAAGACTTATCTCTTCAGTACCAGAAGGAACTTTGCATGTGGGGGGCTGACGTGCGACAGTTCGATGCGCAGCACTGCACTGCATTTATTGCAGATCATTAATGAGCTTGAGGAGCTCCATCTCCATGAAAGGAAGACATTCTCTTAGTAGAGAGTGGCGAGTATGTGAAGGCCAACAGCGCCCTCTGGCTGTGGTGTTGTGAACTAGGTCAGTTGGTCTCCAGACCTCAAAGTGAACACACAGACTTTGATATTCCCATCAATAAATTTGAATTTTCCGTCATTTTGAGTTTCCCACGAAAATTTCAATTTTACGCCATTTTCTGAGGTGGTGGTGGAGGAGGGAGGATAGGAGGAAGGGAACTATGTTCAAACTGGGGAAATCCCATGATATCATCAAAGGTGGGGAGTGTATGCAACCTCCACTAACAAAGTGGAATGATAACCACTTCGCCCCACTACTTCCACCAACTGATATGTCTGCACAATTCATACATCTCCACAAGAGCAGAGCATCACCCACATACATGAAATTTAAAAGCAAGTGCTATAATTGTTGATGTTATTTGTATTGAACCACATGGTTGTATGAAAATAGTTTATCTGATCAACAGTATTTGGACACCCATAAGCAGACATTAAAATGGTGTAGGCCCTTCGACTTTCAAACGCCTTGAACTCCGCTGGGAAGGTTTTGAATGAGATATGGAAGTCTGTGGAAGAATGGCAGCCCATTTTTCCTCAAGAACCGAAACCAAATACGGTATTAATGGTGGACACTGGGGTCTGGAGCGAAGTCGACGATCTAACTCATTCAAAAGGTGTTGTGTAGGATTCATGTCATGACCCTGGCAGGCCAGCCCATTTCAGGAATTTTATGGTCGACTAAACAATGTCTCACATATGCGGCTTTATGATAGGGAAAATTGTCATACTGGTACAAAGTCATTGACTCCGAACTGTTCCTGTACTGTATGCAGTCCACAATTCTGTAATTGCAATTTGGCATTTACTGAAGTGCAGTAAGTGGACCATACTCCAACCATGAAAAACATGTCCTGTATTGTAACACAACCTCATCCATACTTCCCTATTGCCGCTACACATAAGGGTAGGTAAAGTTCTCCAATCATTCTCCAAACCCAAATCCTTCCATCGGATTTCCACAGAAGATAGCGTGGTTCATCACTCCAGATTACTCGTTTACAGTCATCCACTGTCCAGTGACGTTGCTATTTACACCACCCCAATCGTCACTTAACAATGACTGCAGATATGTGTGGCTTGAGAGGAGCTGCTAGACCAATTTACGTCATTCTTTATTAACTCCAAGAGTACAGTTATTGTGCTACCTGGAATGAAGATAGCGTTTTGGAAATCACGAGTGATTCTTTGTGCTAATTTCCTACCCTCCAAACTGCTAGACGCTTCCTGTCCCTCTCTGTTAGTGCATGAGGTCTACCTGGTCTTGGTCTAGGTATGGTCTTTCCTTTACATTTCTACTTCAGAGTCACGTCACCAAAGTCGACCTGGTCAACTACAGAAGGGTTTAAATGTCCTTGATGAATGTGTTACTTAGGTGACATCCAATGACTAGCCAATATTCGAATTCACTGCGCTCTCTTGGCCGATCCATTCTGCTGTTGCTGCTTCTCTCCTGAGAGCACAATACTCCCCGCCTCATTTTATATTGGCAGGTCCTGACATCAAGTGGTTAATTTCACATTGCAAAAGGATGTCCAGATAATTTTTGATCAGATAGTGTATACAATGTAGATGTTTTTCTGAGTTCCAGGGTAAACTGCCTTGGAATGCAACCCTGAACTACACTAAAGCGAAAATCACAAAAGCAAATTATTAATACAGAAATTGATATTACGCAATTTGGCACTAAAGTAATTTAACACAACGCTACGACGTGTACCAACGGAGTTGCATGCTTACGTTAACTGCAAGGAAGAGCTGTAGTCAATGTCAGGAAAAAAAAACTGAGATAGCTTACTTAATCAAATGACATGCAGACGTCATTCCCCGGATGAACAACGATGGACGACCATGTGGAGATTTGAAACAGATAAAACCTGTATCTAGGCGACCGGGTTACAGACTGTAACAACATGTTTGGAATCCAAGATAGCTTAACTGACAGCTACCTGATATTATGATGTGTATTGAGGGCCGATGTGTACTTTCATGCATTACAAGTAAATGGTTTTCGGACCTGGCTACCTACTATAACAACTGGAAGTGCACGAAAATCTAATACTGTGCACAGAAGACTTCATGGATAGCAACATCATCACAAAAAATAAGTAGAGGGAAGCACATTAGATTAATACTTGTTCCATAGATCATGAATACAACACTTCGTAATGATGTGGAACATGTCAGGTTAAAGAAAGATGTCTGTACAAGATATTACATTACACAAAATATTGCATGACACTAATGCTTAAGTTAGTTTTTTTCCCTCCCTTAATTTATATCTAAAAATTCAGCCAATGAGTAGAAGGAGTTGTCATCTAGAAATTCTTTTAATTTATTTTTAAATGTTGGTTGACTATCTGTCAGGGTTTGATGCTGTTTGGTAGGTGACCAAAGACTTTTGTGGCAGAAACATTTACCCCCTTCTGTGCCAAAGTCAGATTTAACCCTGCTTAGTGAAGATCATCCTTTCAAATCAACTTGCTTCATCAGCAAATTGGGGGGGCGGGGAATAAAGTAAATGAGTTATATATTTTGAATTAACTTAGTCATTGAAAAGAAATTTATGTCATTGGTCTGCCCGAGGATCATATATTATTTTAAAGTAAGTAGTCATTCATTAACTATATACTGATGTGAATCCAATAAGAATAAAGGAGGAGCACAAATTTGGAACACTGAAATGAGCAATTTCTGTATAAATCAGAATGAAGAATCATGTGCATTTGACTTAATATTGAATAATGTACTACTTGCTATTTTTACAACTATATAAGTATTCCTGGGGAAACTGCGAAAGGCTCATGAAAAATTTTGAAGATATATTATGCTGGTTGTTAGACAGGAAGAAAGGATTACTGATTAATGACGATTTTAATGCAAGTTTTGTAAGGGAACCCGAGAGAAAAAGTTATCTAGACATGCTGTTATCCACTTTCATTGTGGTTTAAATTTCCCTATTCGAGTAGCTCAAGATGAACAATGATAGATAACATATTCATACAACAAGCAGAAGTTACACAAACACATTGTAAATGAACTGTTAAATCATGATGCACAGTGAATCATGTTACCTAATGTAGCTGCATATACAGTACTCAAACATCAAAGGAAACGATGAAGGTGGTTAATAAAAAATAATTAAAGATTTTAGAGAGAGCTTCAAAATATTTCTTAGTGTGAAGTCAGCTATGAGGCTAATACGGCTCTAAAGTCAAAATATTTCGTAACAAATCTGCGTCATGTCTGAAAGAAATATTTTAAAAAAATTATATGCAATGCTAGGAAGTCTTCAAACAAACCTTGGATCATTACAGGTATCAGTATCTTCGGAAAGAAAAAGGGAAACCCACAAGATTCTGAAATGCAAAGTACTGTAAGATATCCAGGAGTACGCACATCTCCTCAGACAGATCAGACAATAAAATCAGGTAATTTTGAAATATTGGCAAAGAGTGACTAAGAAAGTAGAAGATGGCGCTTTTTGTGTTAGAGAGAATAGGGTGCTATAAAGACAGTTAATGCAGAGCAAAAATTTTCAATAATTATTTTTTGAAGGAAAACGAGGAAATTAGTCACGAAATTCAGAACATAAAGCGAAATACTACGCTCTAGAAGCAATACAGAGTAAATTTTGAAATATGTAATTTTCCTACCCATCCCATCCGAAGTAAAGAAAATCGTCACTCCATTGGAAACCAGGCGTTGATATGGAGTTAATGATATCACATATACTACAATAAAAACTCTTGGCCCTATGATACGTAATATTATTAGTAAAATGTGTAGTACATAATTAATTCTCGGCACTTTTCCCACCCATACTACAAAACACCATTGCAGGGCTCTCTGTAAGAATGATGATTCCACGGATATCAATTAAGAACGGGCCTGACTCACTCCTTACATGATTTTCAAAATTTTTGAAAACTGAATATACTAGAGGATTGTCAGAAACCTACGTAGTAGCGGCATACTTAGTGAATTATGTTTTATACACTATGTAATCGAAAGTAACCGGACACCTGGCCGAAAATGACTTACAATTTCGTGGTGCCCTGCATCGGTAATGCTGGAATTCAGTATGGTGTTGGTCCACACTTAGCCTTGATGATAGCTTCCACTCTCGTAGGCATACGTTCAATCAGTTGCTGGAAGGTTTCTTGGGGAATGGCAGCCCATTCCTGACAGAGTTCTGCACTGAGAAGAGGTATCAATGTCTGTCGGTTTGCTGTGGCCCGAAGTCGGCGTTCCAAAAAATCCCAAAGGTGTGCAGGCCAATCCATTGCAGCTGCGGTCTAGCGGTGGTCTAGCGGTTCAGGCGCTCAGTCCGGAACCGTGCGACTGCTACGGTCGCAGGTTCGAGTCCTGCCTCGGACATGGATGTGTGTGACGTCCTTAGGTTAGTTAGTTTTAATTAGTTCTAAGTTCTAGGGGACTGGTGACCACAGATGTTAAGTCTCATAGTGCTCAGAGCCATTTTTGAACCACTCCGCCACAGGCCGTGTATTATGAACAGGTACTCGATCCTGTTGAAAGATGCAGTCGCCATCCCCGAATTCCTTTTCTACAGTGGGAAGCAAGAAGGTGCTTAAAACATCACTGTAGGCCTGTGCTGTGATAGTGCCACCCAAAACAACAACGGATGTAAGCCCACTCCATGAAAAACACGGCCACACCTCCGAATTTTACAGTTGGAACTACACACGCTGGCAGATGACATTCACTGGGCATTCGCAAGACCCATACCCTCCCATCGGATAGTCACATTGTGTACCGTGATTCGTCACTCCACATAACGTTTTCCACTTTTCAGTCGTCCAATGTTTAGGGTCCTTACACCAAGCGAGGCGTCGTTTGGCATTTATCGGCGTGATGTGGGGCTTATGAGCAGCCGCTCGACCATGAAAGCCAAGTTTTCTCACCTCCCACCTAACTGTCGTAGTACTTGCAGTCGATCCTGAAGCAGTTTGGAATTCCTGTGTGGTGGTCCGAATATCCGAACGCGAGACCAGGTGCTTGCATTTTTTTTCGGGTGTGGGCCATTGCTGCCGTCTATGACTGCAGTCACCGAGCCCATCGTGCTGTGTCGCCCTGACCAGCAGAAAGGTAAAGTATTCGCTGCTACGGCGTAGGGCTCCAATATATGCTTCTCAGCACCCTGTTCTTAGGAACCATATTCTTCTTTATGGAATAGTAGAGTATAGATGCTTGATAGTAGCGTAGTTTTTGGGCCGTACCACGGATTCACATCTATGAAGTCAGGTAAAGCGATTAGGTCTGGTTAGTGTCGTGTGTTGATCCCCAGATGATCACTTTGTTCATCATAGACTGCATATCACTGAAAGCTTTTGTCAAGTATCTTTCGTCATGTGATGTTAAGAATGAATAAATCAATTGTTATTTAGACCACAACTCCTCCGAGTGTTCTGATTTACATTACCTTTACCATTTTTATTAAAGGCTTGATTGTTATTGAAAGAGCTGAATACTGCAAGAGAATTTGAAGGATTAGGAAGAAAAGCTGAATGTAATAAACAGTGTCTTAAATAGGGGTTATAGGACGAACGTGAACAAAAGTAAAGCAGAGAGTAATGGGATGTAGTCAGTTGAATCAAGCAATAATTAGGGGACTAGATTAGGAAATGAGACATTAAAATATAGATAAGTTTTTGTATTTAATGCAGACTGGCAATAGCAAGAAAAGTATTTCTGAAAAGGGAAATTTATGAACATTTAATATAAACTTGTGTGTTAGGACATCTTTGTGAAGGTATCTCTCTAGAGGATAACCTTGTGCAGAAGGAAACGTGGATGATAAAGTATTCAGACAAGAAGAGAACAGAGGCTTTTGGAATGTGGTGCTACATGAGGAGGTACTGAATCGAATTGGGGAGAAAAGAAATTGCTGGCACAATTTGGCTAATAGAAGGCATCAGTTGAAAGGACACATCCTGACGCATCAAGGAATCGTCAATATGTTAATAGAGGGGAGCGTTGGGAAGGGGGGGGGGGTGAAAACTGTATGGGAAGACCAAGGCTGGGCTGCAGTTGCAGTAGTTTGGCAGAGATGAAGAGGTACGCACAGGATACAATATTATGGAGAGCTGCATCAAATTAGTCTACAATATTAGTGTAGTGCACTAATAAGAAATAATAAACATGGTAGGAAGTTCTAAATTCATCGATGTGCAGCTAGAAGAGAACTTTAACTGTCAAACTCATACAGTAAACTTGAAAACACCTTGAGGTTCAGCTACTTTTTCCACAAAAGTTATTGCGAACTTCTGGAGATAAAATTCAATAAGTTAACAAATTTTGTATATTTTTATACACCGATGTCCTTCCAAATGCTATTATGATGTATCTCCTCGCCTGGATGAAAAGTTATCCGAAAGAAACTTATTACAATTGTGTATTTGTTTCATGCATGCACATCATGAAGACATCTGTTTAAGTAATTTGGAATATTAAGCGCTGCCATATGGTACATTTATTCACTGATGAAATATGTTGGACACAATCCACTGCGGTGTGAGAATAACAGAAATATGTGCAACTAAAATACTAAATGGAAAAATAATGTGCAGTTACTTGTAGTGTATATAATTTTGGTGTATAAAAGAGTGGAATAAACTGCCTTCGGTAATCTGCCCGCTGAAACAAAATGACTGGCAGATCACAGAAGTTTTTTCAAACCTAAATTAGAGTTATTGCTTCTTAAGTATTTGTTCCGTATCATAGAGTACTTGATGAATAAAAATATGTAGTAAACTGAAACTCTGAAAGTAGCCAGAATCTAGCTGTATACACAACATATTTAAGTAATTTTTGCACCTTTTATTCACTTAACGAGTTTCAGTGTAACGTTTATCCTGAATTTGATTTATGAAATATGCAACTAATTAACTAAGTAGGCGACCAGCCACGAGTCTGGTGCCCTCCGGTGCTAAGAAAGAAGCATCTGCTATGGGAAGCCCTTGCTCTTGCAGGACAGTAGACCAACGCAGCCTACTTTACCGGGCTATTGCCATGCTGAAAGAAACATTTCAAAATGAGCACTATTCATATATCACGAAATACATAGAGACTATCATTAAAAATATCGTCCGTTGCCATATTGCTGCTCTGTAGATATACGCAGTCTATTTTCCCGGGCTACTGCCATGCTGAAAGCAACATTGCATAATGTATACTGTTCACTTACAATGAAATACATAGAGACTGTCGTTAAAAGTATTGTCCATTGCCATATTGCTGTTTTATAGATCTACGCAGTCTACTCTCCAAGGGCATTGTGTGGGCGGTGGTGGATAGTAAAATTATTTAATGCTTCACCGTCTTTTTCGAGAGGCTGAAACCTATTTTTGCGGTCAGCCATACATCAATGGAGAACATACTGACCATAATTTCTAGTCTGCAAGTACACATTCTTCTTGTACTCACTGAAAGAAATGTTTTTGCTCTCTGTTTACTCAACGGGATCAGGAGCTATGATTGTAAATGAAAGTTTTGAGTTCTAACTGATTCACATATTTTATAAAACTTCACACGCACGTCATAGTAATATTCTTGATAATAATAATGATGTCTCCACTATAAAAGCACTAAGAGCAGTTCAGAGGCGACCTCTACGGTAAGCTTACATTAAATGGTGTTTCGCGCTAACTTCTAATAATCAAAGTTAACTGCTCGCCACAAAAGTGGAAAATATCACCACTTGCCACGCGGTTTTGTTAACATTATGGATGGCACACAAACAGTTACTTTCGTGACATCTAAACGATACAGGGCGGTATACAGTCCTAGCGAGATCACATTTATTTGTACCGAAAGCATGCGTTTACCAGCAGACTGGCTATGAGATCATCCGACACAGCGCGAAAGCCGGCGTTTGACTGACAGGCGCCGATGGATAGCTGGGTGCGAAATGTGTGTTTTCAGACATCTAAACGATCCAGGACGGTGTACAGACCTCGCGAGTTCACTTTCTACTCTTAACAAGCACGGGTTTTAGTAGGAGGCTGGCTGTGACCTCATCCAAGGCAGCGCGTAAGCCGACATTTGACTGACGCGGTCCATACGATAGCGGGATGCGAAGTGTGTCCTTCACTGCCTCTCAGGCCATATTTGTGTATGGGTAGCGTTGCCAACAGAAAAAAATTTATTTCGCTAAACTGAAGTTAAGATTACGCTAAAATGCGCTAAATGCTTATTATTGTTATTTACCTTTCTAAAAACAAAAACTTCAATGCTCTGATAACCTACAAAGAAATTTTTTGTCAGCGTCATGGCATATTATTATTATTATTATTATTATTTCTTTCTTATCTCAGACGTTATGTCTGGTCAAAAGTAAAAAGTGACGCGGACCTTGATCAAGCGTGACTTCCTTTTAACTGTATGGTATATGTTATATTGCATTTAGGAACTTTCGGGTAATTGAACATGTATTAATAATTACCTATTTCTGTAGTTGGATATATAAGTTTGGATGTATCTGTATTGCGTTGATGTACTGGTGGATATTGTGTGGTATGACTCCTGTAGTTGATAGTATAATTGGTATAATGTCAACTTTATCCTGATGCCACATATCCTTGACTTCCTCAGCCAGTTTGATGTATTTTTCAATTTTTTCTCCTGTTTCCTTTTGTATATTTGTTGTATTGGGTATGGATATTTCGATTAGTTGTATTAATTTCTTCTTTTTATTGGTGAGTATGATGTCAGGTTTGTTATGTGGTGTTGTTTTATCTGTTATAATGGTTCTGTTCCAGTATAATTTTTATTCATCATTCTCCAGCACATTTTGTGGTGCATACTTGTATGTGGGACCGTGTTGTTTTATAAGTTTATGTATTTTGTATTATTTTGTATTATTTAGCATGTTGGATAGTGGGTTCAGAGCAAGGCAGAACCAGAAAGGACTTAATGGGACTCCTTGGTATATTCCACACTTAATCTGTATTGGCTGTGATGTTATATTATTTGAATTTGTTTAGACATTAAGTGTGGTTTTCCAATTTTTCATTACTATGTTTAGGAACTGTATCAATTTAGGATCTACTTTGTATATTTCCAATATTTGTAGTAACCATGAGTGGGGTACACTATCAAAAGCTTTTCGGTAATCAATGTATGTGTAGTGTAGCGACCTTTGTTTAGCTTTAGCTTGATACGTTACCTCTGCATCTATTATCAGTTGCTCTTTACATCCTCATGCTCCTTTGCAACAGCCTTTTTGTTCTTCATTTATAATTTTGTTCTGTGTTGTATGTGTCATTAATTTCTGTGTAATGACTGAAGTTAATATTTTGTATATTGTTGGTAGGCATGTCATGGGGCAGTATTTATCTGGGTTTGCTGTGTCTGCTTGATCTTTAGGTTTCATATAAGTTATTCCATGTGTAAGTGTATCAGGGAATGTGTATGGGTCTGCAATGTAACTGTTAAATAATTTAGTTAGATGTGAATGTGTTGAGGTGAACTTCTTTAGCCAGAGGTTTGCTATTTTATCTTTTCCAGGGGCTTTCCAATTGTGAGTAGAATTAATTGCTTTGGCGACTTCATGTTGCAAAATTATCACTTCAGGCATTTGTGGTATCATCTTGTATGTGTCTGTTTCTGCTTCTATCCACCCTGCATGCCTGTTATGTTGTTCTGGGTTTGACCATATGCTGCTCCAGAAGTGTTCCATATCTGTTATGTTTGGTGGATTGTCTATTTTAATGTGTGTGTTATCTATTGTCTGGTAGAATTTCTTTTGGTTTGTGTTGAATGTTTGGTTTTGTTTCCTTCTGTTTTCACTTTTTTTATATCTTCTATGTCGTTTGGCCAATGCTTGTAATTTCCGCTTCTTTTCATCTAATTGCTCTATCGCTTCTTGTTGTGAGATTTTACCTAAGCTTTTTCGTTTTTTTTCTGACATTTGATGTCTTATAAATTGTGTTAGCTGTCCAATGTCTTTTCTCAGTTTTTCTATTCTGATCTGTAGCCTCTGTTGCCATGCTGGTTTTGTGGGTTTCTTCTGTGTGTTGGTTTGCTCTGATCTCTGCCTAGTGTGTATATTTAGAGTAGTGAGTGCTCCTATATAAACCAGTAGTTGTAACTCTTCCATAGTTGTGTTTTCATTAATTTTGTTGTGTATGATTGTGTTGATAGTTTTTATTGTTGTTTCGACTTGTGGGTTATTTGGCGGTCTATGCAAGAATGGTCTAATGTCTATATTTGTGTCTTTGTATTCTATATATGTCAGCTGATATTTTTCTTCTATATCTAACATGTGTGTCACTTTGTGTTCTATTTGTACTTGTTCTGGTGGCAGTCTTAAGACTTCGTTTTCCTCTGATTGTTTAATTGATGCGTGTTGTTCTTTGTTTGTTTGCTCTGGGATGTGTGAGTCCATCACTGTACTTTCTTCTCCTTCTGATTGCACATTATTTTGTTCCAGTATTTGTTGTACTTGTTGTTTGATGTTTTCTAATTCTGACTGGGGTATCCTGTTATTTTTGATTATTACACGGATCTGATCAGCTATTAGTTGTTCTGTTAAAAATTTTAATCCTGGGTATCTGGTAACAAATGTTGTGTATACTTGTGATCTGTATCCAGTTGTGTTGGTTCCTAGGTTTGTTGCTTGGTAATAACAGAACATGAGGTGTCGATTAACTTTATCTGACCATCTCATCCTCTGTCTTTTTTTTCCTTCTAGGGTGGTTGCAGGAAGCATATCCTGCAAAACACCTCTATTTGGATTTAAATCATTTTCCAGTTGGGTAGCAGTGTCGTTACCATTGTGGGCGGGCATAGGGTTCAAGCGTCGTCCCCGACCATGACGGCGCTTGTCCGAGGCTTCTGTAGTTGTGTCCTGAACCAACTAATCACACTAAAAGGGAGGTTAGCCCTATTAGTGGTTTGTTCTTTTCGTCGCCTTTTACGACTGGCAGAACATACCAGAGGCCTATTCTTTTCCCGGGCCTCCACGGGGATAATAATAATAATAATAATTATTATTATTATTATTATTATTATTATTACTACCACTACTACTACTACTACTACTACTACTTCTACTACTACTACTACTACTACTACTACTACTAACAGTAAGTTAACTAAGTTCAGATTCCACTCACCACATTAATGTAGTTCAAACCACAGCGTTTCATTTTCCTCCTCATCTTGCAGTTGGTTATCTTCCGTGACCACCAATGAAGTACTGAGACCGAGTGAAGATATCTGTGGGGATATGATCTCATGGTGACGATTTCTTGGAGAACATTCTCTGGCAGACGTTTTTATCAAATTTAGTTGGCTGACGGCCTTTCCACCTCTGCATTGGACCATGGTAAAACCAAAAGCATAATAGCCAGATGTGAGAGTTCTTGGAAAGGATTTAAGCCGCTGACATCGCTGTACGACCAGATTTAATTCCAAAACTCCGGAGTATTATTGATTTGTTTCCATTGGACAGTAGTGAGCTTGCACCACTGAAAATCAATTTTTATTACTGTAAGCCCATTTCCTTAACCAACGATACTATTGGTTCTTTTATCACTCTCAAGCATTCTCTTGTAGCAATTAAGGATACTTTTTGCAACTCTTTTACATTTTGGGGCAAGCGGCGCTGCAGCTCAGAAGCAAGGGAAACAAGAGAATGTTCACATCTTTTCCTTCTGGCATTCTCAACCTCAGGTGAAATTTTGTTGGATGTATTCATACCCTGCAGTAAGACTTCGACTTCATGACCTATGTATATTCTAGGCGACTTATATTTGCGAACATCTTCTGTTAAAGGATCACCTCTATAGCCTGGTACAACAGTTCTTCTTATGAGCCCACTGATTAGTAAAACAATATCGTTTAGGAGCTGTGATTGGTCTGCAGAATTTGACTGCAATTCCTTATTTACCAGCTGACAACTTCCAAGTAAGGTTTCAGAAAATTAAGATAAATTTTGTTTACGTGATCATTGCACATATTCAAATGATTCAAATGGCTCTGAGCACTATGGGACTTAACATCTGAGGTCATCAGTCCCCTAGAACGTAGACCTACTTAAACCACCGACCGTAACGGTCGTGCGATTCCAGACTGGAGCGCCTAGAACCGCTCGGCCGCAACAGTCGGCACTGTACATAATATGGAGGACTTGGGCAGTATAGCACTTCTTATTAAGCATTGCTATCGCAAAGTGGGATTTTAGTACAAGCCACTGAGACAAAGCACGAGAAACAGCATCTAAAATAGACATCCATCGTGTATTGCACTTCTGAACTATTTTCAATGGATTAACTCCGTTATTTATTGAATTGAATACTTTTCTATAAGCAATTTGACGAGATGAAGGCTTGGAAAACCAAGAATACGTTTCTGACAATAAAAATTCCAAATTCCGGAGCAACGTTTCAGCTGCTGTAGAAGTTACCGCCAGTTGCACCGAATAGAAGACACAAGGAATTAAGACAAGATGAGGAACTTCTCTTTTCAAATTCTGATACACACCATTATTGATGCCTACCATAACTGTTGTACTGTCAGTACCCAAACCGGGCACTAAATGAATGTCGAAGCGGTTCTCGGCGCTACAGTCTGGAACCGCGCGACCGCTACGGTCGCAGGTTCGAATCATGTCCCGGGCATGAATGCGTGTGATGTCCTTAGGTTAGTTAGGTTTAAGTAGTTCTATGTTCCAGGGGACTGATGACCTCAGAAGCTAAGCCCCATAGTGCTCAGAGCCATTTGAACTGTACTCATTAAGAAAAGATTTCAAGCCATTATTTACTGCCACTGCGTTGCCTTCCTCCAACTTTAACATTCCCAAGAATGTGGAAATAATGCTACCTTGGGCCTCAGCAAAGTATGTCACTCACGAAGCTAACAATTTACTAGCAGTAACGCATGTAGATTCATCCAAAAGTACACTGAACTATCAGTTACCTATGGCTTTTTTCAGACTGGCCTTGAAATGTGGGTAAAAGGATGTTTTTAATCACACCACTACAGTTGCTTCTATGCAAACGCATCTGAGAGTTATGGTCAGCACCTACAAAACACCTCTTTGAAAGGCTGCAGAGTTGATCCACAGGTCTTATTGCGGAATGGTTAGCCACAAATAAACATATTACAGCTTCTGCAATAGAAACTTCATTGGACTGCCTCATTGCATGTGCATCTAGTATCAACTGCCTTGTGAAGAAAAGGATGCCGCAGTTTTACATGCTTTTTGCTTTTTTAATGATTCAATAAATCGACGTGAATTTAAATTGCACTGGCAAAATCTAAATCGCACTCTAGAAGGATTGGCGGGGATTTCAAGAAGCCTGTCTTTCAGTTGTTTGTTGCTAAGCCACTCTTTTCTAAACTATTGGGGGTATTTTTTTGTCCTTTTGCTTCGACATTTTGACGATACAACCAATAAAAAAATAAAGAAAATGACTGATTACAGCTCGATTAACAGCACCATAAACATTAACAATTCAACTTTATGCACTGTACCGACTTCGGTCCACGGTAACTTGTAACTGCACTGCTAAAAGCTCAGAACTGAGACTGCTATGGATTGTTCTCTTGCGTTGAGGCAGGGGAAACACTATATCGAAATCTGATTATTAAGAGTTATCTGGAGCCATGTTGTTGCAAGTTTAGGATTTTTCACGCTAGATTTAATTTCAAATCGTATAATGGGAAGACTGAATTAAAGCAATATTGTTGCAGACATCAATCTACAAATCTGTTAAAAATCCGTTGACAACTAAATGCAAAATTTCACCCTTTGTCAGTGAGCAAAATCTATCAGTTTTAGCGGAAATTCCGCTGGCAACCCTATGTATGGGAGCAGCGGACGGTCGAAGGGAACGTCTGCCGTCATCTGCTGTATGCCCAGGTAGCAGCCCTAAATGGCCGTTTTCTCGAACACGTATTTTAATAACCCTGTCACGAATCAATTTACAATCTCCACAATTTTTGTATGGATAGAGTTGAGATGACTTTAATTGCACAAAAAGGTTTTGCTCAACTACATTTAAACTTTGCCGGCTAGAATTTTTAGAACGGATCCGATAGCGGAACATGACTTCTGAACTACAACTTTAAGACCTTCTAGTGATTGGTATTTACATCAAAGCCTTGAAACTTGTTATGAGTTTATTATTTAACGGATGCAATCAAGTGCTGTAATCATTAATATAAATGATACTTAGCCTATTACAAATAAGGATGTTTTTGTTCCAAATTTAATTTTCAGTGAATTACTCGAATACGACTAGAGGTAGCTGAATGGGGTCACATAGTTAATTTTTTTTATATGAGACTGAAGCTTCATACCAACTTTCATTTTTCTAAGTCTAATATTTAACGCATCCAATTTTTCGTAAAAAGGCCGATTTTGACCAAAATATTACTCCGTTCAAGTTGATTGCGACGTACATATGGACTTTCTGAACAATTTTTGGCTTTCTAGCTTTATTAATTAGCGCCACTTTTTTTATTTAAAACTACGTACTTAGGGGAACATATTTATCTGATCACTCTGGGATTTAACAGTTTAAACATCAATGTACTAAAGCATATGCTGACAAAGTTTGGAAAAGGTACTTTAATTTTTAATTTCATCCACAATTATGGTGCAATATCTGTATGCTATGCGCGGGCGCGTTATGATGGCGTGGCGCTAGTAGCACTGAACTGGGGTAAGCACCGGCAGACTCTCTCGCTTCCGTATCTCCCAAATGATATAGCGCTTGTTTCCTCACATCGCTCCCTATTTATTTTTGTGAAAACATTTATTTTTGAACAAAATTAAATATTAGAAACAAGGGTGTACTCTAGGGGACTTCTTTGAAATAAAATTGATTTTAGCAAAATTTTCCTTAATACAACACTCACAAAATAACCATGTATATACAGGGTGGTCCATTGATCGTGACCGGGCCCAATATCTCACAAAATAAGCGTCAAACGAAAAAACTACAAAGAACAAAACTTGTGTGGCTTGAAGGGGGAAACCAGATGGCGCTATGGTTGCCCGCTAGATGCACAGCCGTAGGTCAAACGGATATCAACTGGGTTTTTTAAAATAAGAACCCCCATTTTTTAATTATATATTCGTGTAGTAAGTAGAGAAATATAAATGTTTCAGTTGGACCACTTTTTTCGCTTTGTGATAGATGGCGCTGTAATAGTCACAAACATATGGCTCACAATTTTAGACGAACATTTGGTAACAGGTAGGTTTTTTAAACTAAAATACAGAACGTAGATACGTTTGAACATTTTATTTCGGTTGTTCCAATGTGATACATGTACCTTTGTGAACTTATCATTTCTGAGAACGCATGCTGTTACAGCGAGATTACCTATAAATATCACATTAATTCAATAAACGCTCAAAATGATGTCTGTCAACCTCAATGCATTTGGCAATACGTGTAACGACATTCCTCTCAACAGCGAGTCGTTCGCCTTCCGCAATTTCGCACATGCATTGACAATGCGCTGACGCATGTTGTCAGGCGTTGTCGGTGGATCACAATGGCAAATATCCTTCAACTTTCCCCACAGAAAGAAATCCGGGGAAGTAAGATCCGGTGGACGTGCGCGCCATGGTATGGTGCTTCGACGACCAACCCATCTGTCATGAAATATGCTATTCAGTACCGCTTCAACCGCACGGGAGCTGTGTGCCGGACATCCATCATGTTGGAAGTACATCGCCATTCTGTCATGCAGTGAAACATCTTGTAGTAACATCGGTAGAACATTGCGTAGAAAATCGGCATACATTGCACCATTTAGAGTGCCATCGTGTAATGCTCTTCCGACCAGTGGCAGAACTGTACACGACGTTCAAAGTCGTCGCCATGCAATTTCTGGTGCATAGAAATATGGTACGGGTACAATCGATGTTGATGTAGCATTCCCAACACCGACGTTTTTGAGATTCCTGATTCTCGCGCAATTTGTTAGCTACTGATGTGCGGATTAACCGCGACAGTAGCGAAAAAACCTACTTGGGCATCATCATTTGTTGCAGGTCGTGGTTGACGTTTCACATGTGGTTGAACACTTCCTGTTTCCTTAAATAACGTCCTTAAGTAACGTGACAATGTTGAGTGTTTATGGAAAAAGTTCAAGGCAATCATAAAATGCGTTTTAGACAGGTTAAGTGCCGAGTAAAACTGTGAGAGACAGGAAAATCCACCGTGGCTCAACAACAAAGTTAGGAAACTATTGCAAAAGCAAAGTGAGCTTCACTGCAAGTTTAAACGCAGCCAGAACATCTCAGACAAACAGAAGCTAAACGATGTCAAAGTTAGCGTAAGGAGGGCTATGCGTGAAGCGTTCAGTGAATTCGAAAGTAAAATTCTATGTACCGACTTGACAGGAAATCCTAGGAAGTTCTGGTCTTACGTTAAATCAGTAAGTGGATCGAAACAGCATATCCTGACACTCCGGGATGATGTTGGCATTGAAACAGAGGATGATACGCGTAAATCTGAAATACTAAACAGCTTTTTCCAAAGCTGTTTCACAGAGGAAGACCGCACTGCAGTTCCTCCCCTAAATCCTCGCACAAACGAAAAAATGGCTGACATCGAAACAAGTGTCCAAGGAATAAAAAAGCAACTGGAATCACTCAACAGAGGAAAGTCCACTGGACATGACGGGATTCCAGTTCGATTCTACACAGAGTACGCGAAAGAACTTGCCACCCTTCTAACAGCCGTGTACCGCAAGTCTCTAGAGGAACGGAAGGTTCCAAATGATTGGAAAAGAGCACAGGTAGTCACAGCCTTCAAGAAGGGTCGTTGAGCAGATGCGCAAAACTATAGACCTACATCTCTGACGTCGATCTGTAGTAGAATTTTAGAACATGTTTTTTGCTCGAGTATCATGTTGTTTTTGGAAACCCAGAATCTACTCTGTAGGAATCAACATGGATTCCGGAAACAGCGATCGTGTGAGACCCAAATCGCTTTATTTGTTCATGAGACCCAGAAATTATTAGATACAGGCTCCCAGGTAGATGCTATTTTCCTTGACTTCCGGAAGGCGTTCGATACAGTTCCGCACTGTCTGTCACGTGATAAAGAAAGTAAGAGCCTACGGAATATCAGACCAGCTGTGTGGCTGGATTGAAGAGTTTTTAGCAAACAGAACATAACATGCTGTTCTCAATGGAGACACGTCTGCAGACGTTAAAGTAACCTATGGCGTGCCACAGGGGAGTGTTAGGGGACCATTGCTTTTCACAATATATATATATAGTGTCGGAAGTTCCATGCGGCTATTCGCGGATGATGCTGTAGTATACAGAGAAGTTGCAGCAGTAAAAAATTGTATCGAAATGCAGGAAGATCTGCAGCGGATAGACACTTGGTGCAGGGAGTTGCAACTGACCCTTAACGTAGACAAATGTAATGTATTGCGAATATATAGAAAGAAAGATCCTTTATTGTATGATTATATGATAACGGAACAAACACTGGTAGCAGTTACTTCTGTAAAATATTTGGGAGTATGCATGCGGAAAGTTTTGAAGTGGAATGATCATAAAAAATTAATTGTTGGTTAGGCGAGTGCCAGGTTGAGATTTATTAGGAGAGTCCTTAGAAAATTTAGTCCATCAACAAAGGAGGAGGCTTACAAAATACTCGTTCGACCTATACTTGAGTATTGCTCATCAGTGTGGGATCCGTACCAGATCGAGTTGACGGAGGAGATAGAGAAGACCCAAAGAAGAGCGGCGCGTTTCGTCACAGGGTTATTTGTTAAGCGTGATAGCGTTACGGTGTTGTTTAGCAAACTCAAATGGCAGACTCTGCAAGAGAGGCGCTCTGCATCGCGGTGTAGCTTGCTGTCCAGGTTTCGAGAGGGTGCGTTTCTGGATGAGGTATCGAATATATTGCTTCCCCCTACTTATACCTCCCGAGGAAATCACGAATGTAAAATTAGAGAGATTCGAGCGAGAACGGAGCTTTGCACCAGTCGTTCTTCCCGCAAACCATACGCCACTAGAACAGAAAAGGGAGGGAATGAGAGTGGCACGTAAAGTGTCCTTCGCCACACACCGTTGGGTGGCTTGCGGAGTATAAATGTAGACGTAGATGTAGATGTAGAACTACCCGGCGAACGATCCGGACACTTGAATGATATCGTCCAGGATACCGAGCAGCATACAGAGCACACGTCCGTTGGGCATTTTGATCACAATAGCCATACAGCAACAGCATATCGACCTTTCGCTAAAATGGTAAACGGTCCATTTTAACACGGGTAATGTATCACAAAGCAAATACCGTCCGCACTGGCGGAATGTCGTGTGGTACCACGTACTTATACGTTTGTGACTATTACAGCGCCATCTATCACAAAGCGAAAAAAGTGGTCCAACTGAAACATTCATATTTCTTTACTTTCTACACGAATATGTAATTAAAAAAATGGGGTTCCTATTTTAAAAAACGCTGTTGATATTCGTTTGACCTACGGCTGCGCCATCTAGCGGGCAACCATAGCGCCATCTGGTTTCCCCCTTCAAGCCAGACAAGTTTTGTTCTTTGTAGTTTTTTCATTTGACGCTTATTTCGTGAGATATTTGGCCCGGTCACTATCAATGGACCACCCTGTATAAATAGGAAAACGTGACATAATGAATTTTATAAATGATGTTCATAAATTACATAGAAGCATAAGACATGAAATAAAACTTTCAGCCATTACAGTATTACTTTTTTATGTAAATTATTCAGTCTTTACCTGAAAGAAAAACACAAAAATTTTCACTTTTCAGTACTCACTCATTTAGTCACAAACGTAGGCACAACTGTGAGCGTCCATACGAACCACATTCACACTGGTAGAGGGCGGGAAGTAATTTTAGTGTGTTTTTCAATATAACAAAGGGGAAAGGGGTGGATTCACTGCAGATTGTGTCCTCGCTTCCTTCTCCACTACAGCTTGTAGGCTGCCTTTCATGAACCCTCCATTTCCCACTCACATCTAAAGGAGCACGAAACACATTCTATATCCTATTTTACTTCAATAATTTAAATAAACAATTGAGAAGTTACCAGAAAGAATTTTTTTTTCAATTTTTTATATGGAAAATTTTTATTAACTTTTTCAACTAATTATTGGCAATACGTTACATCATAAAATCGTAACATCTCACTTCATTCGTTAACGTGAATCACAAACTTCGCCATTCTCTTTTTTAAGGTATAAACTGTAGCCATTACATTTTTTTAAAAGTCGACGCGGGTTTTTAGATAGTCACATATTGAGCTAGATTGAAATTTACTTTAGTATTTCAGATGTTGCTTTACTTAGAAAATCGAGTAACATTTGTAAGTTTTAACTTCATATGGCTCAATTATCGTACGGATTAGTATGCTAAAGAAGTCATTTGTCCGACAGAAATTACACACATTTATTATAACAGATCAATACTTTACATTCTGCATTTCTTAACACATTCGTTTATTTGTATATTGTTCTCTGTATATATCTGTTAACTGACCATGTGCCTTAAGCAAGATTACGCATTTCGCAAACCTTTTTACAAGACGTGAGGGAATTAACTCATCCGGTTTGCACAATATATACCAATCTACTGACTTCATTATTCCAATTTCTCTCTATTTTCATTTATTCATCGATTTTGACCCTTCTTTGTCCATTTTACCTCCTCAGCCTACTGACCTCATTATTTATCGATACTTACGGTGTGATCCTCTCCTTTAACTTATATCAAACGCTTTGGCTTGCCTCTAGTGGCACCATTTTTTTAATCTCTCTTACCTTCAGACAACCTCACTCCCAACTGAAAATTATTAATTTATGCAGAGTCCACTGTTTCAGAGTTTAGAAATTTCTAGATTCAATAACTTTTCTTAATGCAAAGTGTTCCGTATTTCGTAGTTACTAACCCTTTTGTGGAACTTACGTATTTGTTGTTTACGTACTTCAGCCATGATTGTTCTATTATTGGTGTTCAGAAGTTACCCATGTTATTTTACTATTTAGAATTTGCTACTGCGAATTACCTCTCATATTCTCTTGTAAGTCATCAGTCGGGTATAGTCATTTTCGGGAATCATTCTTAATTACAAGGAAGACACTTTAAACTAACAGCATATTTACAACATGAAGACATATATTTCTTACTTACCATGATAGGGTAGAAGAAGTAAATGAAACTCTAAAGGTAAATAAAATTTCACACTGCTTGTACCGCACATTACGCCAAATTGTGTATCCGCCAAAGTGTGGCAGAGTCCCTACACAAACTAGTTACTGTCCACTTTGAATCGCTTACTTACTACCCTGAATGGTCTTTGATGCCCATGCATAAAATTCTTTGTTTCCGCTGAAATTTTCTTAGATTTTTCTTTAGTTATGACGAACACTAGTTCACCAATGCTAAAAGTAATAGGGAAAGATTTTGCGTCATGCCTTCTTTTTCTGGTCAAGGCTTTTTTTTTATCAGAAATTTGATTTGTTGGCTGTTCCTTTGCGTCTGTCTCTTCTAGGATATAGTGCTCTTCCGCATTAGCAGCTTGCACCTTATTACCGAATTCAGTATTTTCCTGCAAGTATCCCTTATTTCTCATTATTCCAATAGGCAGTTACCATGCTTCATTACTACTGCCTCTCTGTTTATCAGAAATTTGGTCTATTGTTATATTACTTATATCAACTGGTATCAAAGCCTTGCGCTGGACTGGTCTATAAACTTTTCCAGTAGCATCTATTATCTTTAAACCACTTACTTTCATGACAGTTAGTTCATTATTATTAGGAAAAGAATCAAAGAAAGCTTGGGACACAGTACTTGCTTCACTGCCACTGCCAAGAAGACAACGCACTATTAATCCTGAGATGTTAGTTTTTATGATAGGATGAGTTATTCTAGTATGTACAGGTTCCTCATAAATACCTTCTCATAAATCCTTTTCAATATGTTTCCAGGTAAGGTAGCTTTATTCAGCTGCAAGCACATTCACACTTAGATTCATGGGGTCATCAATCTCTACATTCTCAGCTGCCTATTGCAACCTGTCCACCAATTTTAAATCAAAGCACTTGACGACGTCCACTACTTTCGTTTGCAGCACAGCAGCTAAACTATACTCTAACTCTGAGCAACTGCGTCTCTGCGCAACATTGCTATCTATAACACTGTCATCGGCTTTTGCAGTTTGTGGCAAGTCAATACAGCTAATGGGTTCCTTCACCTCATTATTATTGCTACCCTCTTCATCCATCAATTCATCCTCTTCAAACTCTTGGAAAACTGACCCCACTTTCTCTATCGAAACTTTACCCTTCAGATTGCCATCACTGTCGAAGATGTAAGCATTTACATCATCTTGGTCTTTATCAGATTTAAACCCGTTACTTTGTTCCTCCCTATTATGTGTAGTGTTTGCTTTCTCCTCCTTGACCCATTTTTCTAAAGTGTCCAAAATGCTGTCAACTATATAATGAGAGTAGTTTAGGACATAACTGATATTGTTTAGCACATCACTAGTACTGTCTGTTCCTATTTCATCATCCCTGTCATACGTTTGCGTGTTCTGACTGACTGTGGTTTGTGTTTTTGTTACTGGCTGATTTACTGTTTTCGCCTTGTGAGCGCCAGTTTCCTCATAGATGGGACTTAATTTCCCTCACGCTGCCTGTAGTGTTCATTTTATACAGAATCAGATAGGGTAGCATTCTGCTCTCCGTCTTATCTCAATAGTACATTGTTTACACTTTTGCTTTTGTCATAATTATTGTGAAAGCGTGGTGGCTGATCTATCCCCACTTCTATCACGGCCTTGACTACGATACTTACATCTTGTATCTGAACCTCCATAATTCTAACATTCACGTTCCCACTGTCATTATTTCTGTTGTTTACGTGATTGTAAGAAGATCTGTTATCATTTAGTACCTGCTCCTCAGCAACAGCTACTCTTTTTACTCGCTCCAAATATTCAGTGAATCTATCCGCACTATATCTAGGTGCGGAAATGATTCTCTTCTGCCAATACCAAGGGAGCTTATTTTCAAGTCCCATGATAACCATTTACGGTTTTATCTTTCCTGTCAGATGCGACATCCGTGAAACACATTTTCCGGAGAACTCTTTTACTGACTCACGACTTGGAGTAAACTTTTTGCTGCTCCAAAACTCTCTCAAGACATCGTTTTGTTTTTTGTGCCACCAGCACTCATTAAGAACTGCAGTTTTGAATTCAGAAAGAGTTTTGCATCTAATCGATTTCGTCAGCTAACCATCGCAAAGCATCTTCCGATAAATGTCTTCTTATGAAAGAGATTTTCTCTCGCTCTGACCATGAGTTAGGCAAAACATCCTCAAAATTATTCCAGAACTCTAATGGCCGAATTTGTTTGTCTACAACAAAACGTAAGAATTGACGACACCCGATGAAAGCGGCGTCAACTGAAACAACAAAATGGCTCTGAGCACTATGGGACTTAACATCTGTGGTCATCAGTCCCCTAGAACTTAGAACTACTTAAACCTAACTAACCTAAGGACATCACACACATCCATGCCCGAGGCAGGATTCGAACCTGCGACCGTAGCAGACCCGCGGTTCCGGACTGCGCGCCTAGAACCGCTAGACCACCGCGGCCGGCACTGAAACAACATGCTGAACAGTAGTTTAACAGGAACTACCAGAGGTTACTCTATTTTTGATGTTAGTAATACTAGTATTTAGTTCTCCTACTTGTAATTCAACTGCTTCCATTCTGTGAGAAAATATTTGATCAACATCTTAACAAAATTTCACATAGTCAGATTTTACTTTCTTAATATATTTCTAACTAGCATTTATTTTAGTAGTTTCTTCTTCAAATTGATTAGAGCAAAGTCTGGATTCGTTGCCTATTCTTTCTGACAACCTCCCTTACATAAGTTCATCTGCCTCTTTGAAATCTCTGCGAACTTCGTTAATTTCGCTGTTGAAAGTACTGTCCAATTTATTTAGCTGTTTCCATATTTTGACTTGCAGATCATGGTGATTAACATCTATTTTATACTCTAAAATAATCATTTTTGAGGTCGTTTCCTCCTTAAATGTTTTTGTTACTATTTTTCAGTTCTTTAATACTAGATTACATTTTATTGTTCAGCTCTTTATTACTAGTTCTTTATTGCCATTCTTAAGTTCTCTATTAGTAGACTCAATCTTACTACTGAACTGTTCACTATTTGATTCCATCTTACGGTTTAGGCCTTTATGATGAGATTCAAGTTTAGCAAGCAGTAATTGCATTCAGTTGGGTGCCTCTACATTACCACCGGTTTTGAAGCAGTTTCTAACATTCTGTGACTTGGCTGAATTTCAGGCAATTGAACTCAGTTTCGTTATCTGATAACTCTATTACTTCTACCTTTTCCTTTTTGACCTTAACTTCAATTACCTCGTTATCCGAAAACAGTTCTGACTTTGGAGTAACATTTAAATTCATTTCAGATTATAATTTCGACATACCACATTTCGACTTTGGATTTATTACTTAGACGGAACAAAATGGTTCAAATGGCTCTAAGCACTATGGGACTTAACATCTCAGGTTATCAGTCCCCTACACTTAGAACTACTTAAACCTAACTAACCTAAGGACATCACACACATCCATGCCCAAAGCAGGATTCGAAACTGCGACCATAGCAGCGGCTCCGGACTGAAGCGCCTAGAACCGCTCTACCACAGCGGCCGGCCTTTGACGGAACACTCCTCATTAATTTCAGTTTCTAACTCTGATGATTCATCGTCAGAGACCGGTTCCATCGTAACTTTCACATTATTCTCATCAATGTTTTCCATTGGGAAGCAATTAACAAATACTTTAAATGCTCTTGACTTAATTTAATTGCTTGACCACGACGAACGATGCCGGCGCGGTGTACCAGAAAACATTACGCGAAGCATCGCGACATAATGGAGGCAGCAGCAGTAGCAGCTGTGGCGAAGAGGATGGCGGCGAATATCGCCTACTGCAGTAGTTCCAGGGGTGGCTGAGCACCAGTGAGCTCGCGCATTAGCTTGTAAGCAGCTGTAGCTCTCAAGTCTTACTGTGTATTTCACTTCGGTATCCTGTTAGTGCCTACGGAGTTCGCTGTTTTATACCGATCACTTTACTGTTCCGTTTCCCGGCCTATGCGCACCGTATGTAGGGCGGCGGGTGGATAGTAAAATTATATAATGCTACGCCGTCTTTTACGAGAGCCTGAAACGTATTTTTGCTGTCGGCCAGAAAGCGATGGAGAACATACTGACCATAATTTTCACTCTGCAAGTCCGCATTCTTCTTGTACTCACTGGAAGAAATAATTCTACTCTCTGCTTACTCAACGGGATCAGGAACTATGGTCATAAATGAAAGTTTTGAGTTCTAAATGATAAAATTTCACACGCACAGCACAGTAGTATTTCTGATAATAATAATAATAACAATGATGTATCTATTAAAAACAGCACTATGAGCAGTTCAGAGGCGACCTCTACGGTAAGTTCCCGTTAAATGGTCTTTCGTCCTGACTGCTAATAATCAAAGTTAATTGCTCGCCACAAAAGTGGAAAATAGTTTTACTGCTTGACACACGGTTTTGTTAACATTACGGGTGGCACACAAACAGTTACTCCCGTGAAATCTAAACGACCTGAGACAGTATACAGTCCTAGCGAGTTCATTTCCTATTTGTACCAAAAACATGCGTTTAGTAGCAGATTGGCTGTGACGTCATCCGAGGCTATGGTTAAGCCGGCGTTTGACTGACGCGGACGGTACGATAGCGGGATGCGAAGACTCCGCTTCACTGCCTCTCAGGCAATACGTATATATGGGTGCAGCGGACGGCCAAAGGGAACATGTGCCGTCATCTGCTGTATGCCCACCCCGCTGCTGCTACGGTCGCAGGTTCGAATCGTGCCTTATGCGTGAGTGTGTGTGATGTCCTTAGGTTAGTTAGGTTTCAGTAGTTCTAAGTAGAGGGGACTGACGATCTCAGATATTAAGTCCCATAGTGCTCAGAGCCAATTGAACCATTTGTGCTGTATGCCCAGGTAACAGCCTCTAAATGGCCGCTTTCTCGAACACACATATTTTAATGACTATGTCATGAATCAACTTACAATCTTCATAATTTTTATATGAATGGAATTAAGTCGGCCTTACTTGCAGAACTTGCAGAAAAAGTATTAGTTGGACTGCATTACAACTTTACCGGCTAGAATTTTTAGAACGGAACTGACAGTAGAACATGACCGCTGAACTACAGCTTTAAGAGACCTTGTATTGACTGATATTCACACCAAAGTCTTGAATCATGTTACAGCCTTATTATTTAATGGATGTAATCAAGTGCTGCAATCAAAATTTGCTATCATTAATAATTCAATTAATTAATTTATAGCAAGAACTGTGGGACCAAACTGAGGTTATCGCTCCCTACGCTTACACACTACTTAATCTTACTGAAACTAACTTACACTGAGGACACCGCACACACACCCATGCCCGAGGGAGGACTCGAACCTCCGACAGGGGGAGCTGCGCCAGCCGTGGCAAGGCGCCCTAGACCACGCGGCTACCCCGCGGGGTTTTTGTTCTACATTTAGTTTTTAGTAAATTAATTGAAAACAGTTACAGGTAGCTTAATGGGGTCATACAGTTGATGCTTTTATATCAGACTGGAGCTTCATACCAACTTTCATCTTTCTAAGTCTAATATTTAGCGTATTCAATTTTCTCGTAAAAAGGCCGATTTTGACCAAAATATTATTCCAATCAAGTTGAGACTTGCAACAGTTGACTGCGGTTTAGATATGGACATTTTGAACAATTTTTGGCTTTCTAGCTTTATTATTTAGCACCACTTGTTTTTTTATTTAAAACTGTGTATTTAGGGAAACATATTTATCTGATCACTCTGAGATTTAACAATTTAAACATTAATGTACTGAAGCATATGTTGACAGAGTTTGGAAAAGCTACTTTAATTTTTAATTTCATCCATAGATTATAGTGCAATACTTTTATGCTACGCACAGGCGAGGTATAACGTGGCACTAGTAGCAGTGAACTGTGGTAAGTCCTGGCACACTCGCTCGCCTCTGTATCTCTAAAATGATACAGCCTTTGTTCGCCACAATTGCTACACTGAAAGCAACATTGTATAATGAATACTATTCACTTGTCATGAAATGCATAAAGATTCTCATTAAAAGAATAGTCCGTTGCTATACTGCTGTCGTGGGATTTATATTTTGTGTAGACGTCAGTTATGCTATACTGATCCGGAACATCCATATTGTGCATTTAAAATATGTTCTAACTTAACGGCCTGCGCTACTTATTCATCTTTTGTTTCATCTCTGTTGCGTATTCTGCACTTCCGTTCATATAATTTCAATCAGCATATAACGTTTGGAGTTGTGATTATTTTATCGATTTTTGTTTGACTTATGGATACTTGTTTACATACATGTAGATTTTTCTTGTTATGTGTTTAAAAAGCACAGAGAAATAAATTTCACTTTTGCAGTCTGTTCACTACATCATCTACGTTTCCAATCGCTGTGAACTGTATGGCACAGAACGCTTCTCATCCTATTTACCTTTTCACTGATGTCCTGAAAATAGGAAAAAAAGTGTTTACATGATGCCGCATGCACTATAATTTTTCCTGGTTGACATTTATCTTTAGATTATGCTCCATTCTCAAATGTTTGCATTATCTCGCATAATGTGCAACTTGGAAAAGAATGTCACTAAACGAATAAGGACTTTGCACATAGCGGACAGCAAAGACAGAGAAACAACGTAGCATTAGGCAACACTGTGCTGCCAGTGTATAAATGATTGCTGTAACAACGTTTCTGGACTTTTTTGACTTTTAGTATATTTGCCATCCGCACCATTTGTGGCTTCGGTAACAACGAATCTGGTATTATTTGTACAAATTCTCGTATTCCAAACGCCAGTACGTAGCCAGCCGTTCATGGATTCTTGCTTCTTTTGAGATGAAGGGAATTTTAGTCAGAAAAATAACGTGATTTTCAAAATTAAAGGTCTCTCATTTAATGGAGAACCGGGTGAGAATCTGCTTTGCACTGAATTTTTCGGGATACAACAGTATGGGTCTATTTGCCCTTGCCTGTCTTGTGACTGTGAGAAACACACTCTCACCAGCGTTTACCTATAATGGTTACAATGTATACGCTCGACCCTGATTTGCTAGACGGAAACATAATTCCTAGAAATCCTGGCGGACGGTATTAAGCGACAGCTTAATTACTGTCTCAAGGATCTGCAGGTTTTACAAGGAGACCTGTAATTAACGATATTACTATTGTCAAGGTTTGCGGTTTTTACATTCCTTTCCCAGCTTCTCAACAGAATAGCCAATAAAGTTGCCTTGTTCCGTCTTTAAGTGCCTACTCACATACACATCCGTCACGCAAGGAAGATTAAATGTGCAGCTCTTGCATAACTATAAGAACTTTGGCGACTACGGTAATTCCAATTTCGAAACAACGAGAAATACAGCATGAAGCAAGAAGAAATGAATTGTTTTGAAAAGAGAAAAGGTAAGATAAAAGTTCCGTCTATATCAATTTTTTAATTTGTTTGAATCATGAATTCCATTCCCAGTCGTGTGAGCATGCCGGGTTGTTGTAGAACTCGGTTCTTTGCATCAGATATCCCGGCAGACTTTGGTTGGCCAGAGGGAATCATTGGAATATTAAGAGGGAGGATTCCAGTTCCTACATTCGTCTGATGACCACGGGAAACCTCCCGTAAACCTCTGAGGGAATAGGCGATTGGAACTATAATTATCAGTTTTGAATATGTTTATGTTCTGTGTATGCATGTTTTCTGTGTATTGTGTTTTGTGTATCGATGTCATTGGAGGCGGGTAATCTACATTTGACTGGGATGGGGGAGCAATTCGACTGCGAATTCGGTGAAGGATTCTTACCGGTATTCGGTTGAAGAGATTTGGAGCCACAGAAAACCTGAATCAATATGACTGCGTAAAAATTTGAACTAAGTGGCCATCGACAACCAGTTTAGTGTCTTAACTTTCTCGGCGGCTCGTTTTGTGAAATTACTGCGGGTAAAACACGTTCCATAAGACTCTCTTCAGTTCTCCATGGAACACATGATTTCTCGCGCATATTGCGTAAGTGTAAGTGACATTGTTTCATTATTACAGATGCACTGTAAGTGACACTTCAAATTCCACTCTGACAATTAAATCGCAAATAGTCGCTTCTGAGTGCGCAGATTTCTAGTTCCTCAAATGATTTATTAGATATTAGGGATTCGTTGTTTTTTCCTATTTTTTAACACAGCCTTATGCAATACACAATGTATTTCTTTGTTGCACCACAGAATAGAATTCTGGGTGAACATAAATTTTTTAAAAGTTTTTTCTGCGGCAAGCACGGAGCGGAGCTAAGGCGTGCTTTAATGCAGTGTCTCAATTCGAACGTAAACCATGAAGGAAAGACGGAGGCAAATAGCGAGACACACAACTGGGGCGTTGCCACACAATGCTCGAGCGGAGAGCACAGAATGTGACTACAGCAGAATAACCAGACTATAATGTTATTCTGTCAGCACCGCAAGGTGAAGAAAGATCACCTATCACACACACGCACACACAAGAATGCCACCACAGCAACTAACAGTTGCAGAAAGTGCTAAGCTGAACATCATAAAGTAATAGTTGATTTATCGAGGAGCTGTATACGGCGCTGACAAGCCTAGACAAGAGGGCGAAATTCGCTCATCGCCACAGCTCGATAACATCAGAGTCACCAGGTAATCAGTATAAATATTTGGACTTCTGATTCACAGAGGCAATCGGTATGACAGTCTTGTTGGAGAGCAACCACGTTGAAGCTATTCTATGATGTGCTATCTACAGCTCGTCTGATGACTTCCACTACGCGACAACAGACAGTCAGCCCGATGCTGTGGATTCCCAATGCTGCCATTCGTGCTGCTGCTACTGATACGAAGACTGTGATACTTCCCATACAAAATAAGTAACCAGAAAACAGTCGTAATGCTAAATGCCATTGTGCCTCAGAATACTAATTGTTCTGAGGATGGATTGAAAATGATTCTGTTTAGTTTTCAGTTAAGATATGATTTGAACAAGCTCCCACTGAAGCTGATTCTACGCGCGTTACCATTATTTTTCTCGTTATGATAAAACCAGGCGTAGAGATCGCTTTACGAGAGCGATAACTTTGGTGATTTTTACAGCATTAAAATGAACACGCTGAGACGTAATACACTGAAGAGACAAAGAAACTGGTTCTACTGCCTAATATTGTGTAGGGCCCCCGCGAGCACGCAGAGGTGTCGCAACAACGACGTGGCACGGACTCGAATAATATCTGAAGTATGCTGGAGGGAACTGACAGCATGAATGCAGCAGTGCTGTCCATATATCCGTAAGAGTACGAGGGTGTGGAGCTATCTTCTGAACAGCACGTTGCAAGGCATCCCAGATATAGTCAATAATGTTCACGCCTGGGGAGTTTGGTGGCCAGCGGAAGTGTTTAAACTCAGAAGAGTGTTCCTGGAGCCACTCTGTAACAATTCTGGACGTGGGGGGTGTCGCATTGTCCTGCTGAAATTTTCGAGGTCCGTCGGAATGCACAATGGACATGAATGGATGCAGGTGATCAGACAACATCCTTACGTACGTGCAACCTGTCAGAGTCGTATCTAGACGTATCAGGGGGTCTCATATCACTCCAACTGCACACGCCCCACATCATTATAGGTCTCCACTAGCTTGAAAAGTCTCCTGCTGACATGCAGGGTCCATGAATTCATGAGATTGTCTCCATACTGTCCATCCGTTCGATACAATTTGAAACGAGACTCGTCCGACCAGGCAACATGTTTCCAGTCATCAACAGGCCAATGTCGGTGTTTACGGGCCCAGGAGAGGTACAAAGATATGTGTCGTGCAGTCATCAGGGACACACTTGTGGGCCTTCCTCTCCGAAAGTCTATATTTATGGTGTTTCGTTGAATGATTCACACGCTGACACTTGTTGATGACCTGGCACTGAAACCTGCAGCAATTTGCGGAAGGGTTGCAGTTCTGTCACGTTGAACGATTCTCTTCAGTCGTCGTTGGTCCCGTTCTTGCAGGACCTTTTTCCGGCCGCAGTGATGTCGGAGATATGATGTTTTACTGGATTGCTGATATTCACGGTACACTTGTGAAATGGTCGTATGGGAAAATTCCCACTGCATCGCTATGTCGGAGATGCTGTGTCCCATCGCTCGTGCGCCAACAATAACACAACGTTCAAACTGACTGAAGTCTTGATAACATGCCATTGTAGCAGCAATAACCGATCTAACAACTGCGCCAGATACTCGTTGTCTTATATACGTGTTGCCGACGGTAGCGCCGTATTATGCCTGTTTACATATCACTGTATTTGAATACGCGTGCCTATGTCAGTTTCTTTGGCGCTTCAGTGTATATCGCAGTGCACAGCAAGAATAATCGGACTTAGAATATCAAACAATTTATACTGCAGTCTCTAAAAGTAGGGATGCAAATACGCATATGATGGCGCGCTGATGACGCGTAATCGTCGCATCACCGATCTTACACTTCCCAGTGGAATTAGTTTGCAGAAACATTTAACGAACTTATACAGATAATTAGTGATATTTAAGGCTAGGCTAGAAAGTCATTTTAACTCAATATCAAGATTATTAAACGAAACTAGAGACATAAAGATGGCATTCTTACATGCATCTAGTTAGTATAAGGAGTGGTAAATAAGTAGGACTCTAAGAAATTTCCTTTGTTTCATACAAAAGGCGAACGAAATTAATCCATCGACTCCAATACATTGATATCGACGATATACAGATATATCTACATAGTACTTAATCAAACCACAAAATTTAATTTATTGTATCGCCCCCTTGATTGGCTGTGATGTGTATTGGAAAGACTTGGAGTAGCCATTCAAATGCATTGTCAGGGATTTGTTTCATGAGACTTGGAAAGATCACATATTAGTTACATTATTACAGGTATAAATATTTACGGTAGTTGTATTGTTCAACAAGTATTTCTTAATGGTTGATTATTAAGGTTTCACATTCGTATTACGATTTTATGTAATTGCGGTGTACAGTGATATTTTACGTTATAGTCAGCTAGTTAGATAAAACAGTCATAACATTTTGGTTTAAACGTCTTCAAGACAAAGCTTTTGCAAGCAGCAATTATGGTAAAAACCTATATCACTGATCAGAGCTGATGTTTGAAAACATTTTATGGTCAACGACGTATCATAGTGCATTGCACTTCGCAGCTCAAAATCATTAATATGAACTTTCTACTATTACAAATGCTTTACATATTTAGTTATAACTTTCAGTGTCTTTCTGTTTTAAAGCTGTAGTGACTTCATGCAAAGTGATTACAATGCTTAGCTGATTAGTGTTCTCTTGTGGTACTGACAATAAGGGTTCTAGTTCATGAGGTGTATGTTTCCAGTATCGGACATATGTTGCGGCAGACGATAACTAGGGGTGTTGGAACCAAATAAATTGCACAGGTGATGTCATTCATCTGTGTTAGAACCCATCTTGGTACCCAGCCTCTTGTTAACAGGCCATCATCCGGAATAATAGGCACCAAAAATGAGTTCAGTTTACCCGGCATCCTAAAGTTCCCCCCCCCCCCCCCTCCCTCGGGTCCATATAAATTATATAGTAGATGAAATAGGCAAAGGTGTCCATATTTGGTGAGGAATATACATATATATATATATCACTAAATATGGACACCTTTGCCTATTTGATCTGTATAATTTATATGGACACGGGGGGGGGGGGGGTAACTACTATATATATATATATATATATATATATATATATATATATATATATATATATAGTTTTTATATAAAATTGGTCCATGTTTAATGTGGGAAGTATTAGAATCTTTTACGGTTAGAGCATCACTTCGTTTATTGTCACAGTTAGTTATAAAGGAGTTCATTTACTCAAGATTAGACATTTTTATTAACGCCTTAGCATGCCCAATACGCCTGTGCTAACTAACTCTATAAGGTTTTAGCTATAATTCAGGTCAATAATGACGGCGCGCCAAGTAAAACCCAGACAATCGGACCTTACAACACGCCATACAGAGCGCTTAGCTCAAGCCGGTACACAGTTGTCTCATGCTCAACGGCTGTGCGGAATTCCTAAGTGAGTGCCTGTGACGTGTTTGAAAAGCAACAACAACGCACACGGAGTCCAGCTTCCATTACTCTACACGACACCAAGAGTTGTTAGCGAGTCGCTTAGTCAATCTCAAGGTGAGTGCAGGACCTGATGCAGAGCGTACGCCAACATTTTAGTTAGCTGTCCGTAATTTAACGCTCCCACACCGTATTGTTGCAAGTGTACAAGTGTACGTTCATGTGGTATATTTCCATCACTGTCCTATTTGCTACCACAGTAACCTTTCGAAGTAACATTTCATTGCATTACTTATCGGCCATGCTCTCGCGATTTGACACATGGATTTCAATATTTTCAGTATAATATAACTAGATAATTTGTCCACAAAATAAATAGACACATACATTTTCTTGTAGGAACCTTGCGTCTTAGCAAAAAGATATATTTACATTCATTTATCAGCTTCCTATATGCGGTTCTGGCGTGACTCGTCTAATATTGCTTTGGGAAGGTAACATAATTACATAGGGCAGGGCAACATTGTCTTTTACTGTGTAATATTCAACCTCTGTATGCAGTGTCAGACCAACTAAAAGCAAAATCCGAAGAAAAGTAGAAAAAGAATAAAGCAAACGCTCAAAGCTGAGCAGAATATGTGCTCGTGCTTGCAAAAATTCAAAGTAGGCCTACAGTACTCATTCAAAGAATACCTACTAACTTATCCTAATTTCTGCATTGCTTTGGTATGGCTAAAACTAATAACATTTTGAGTATATAAGCTTGTGTAGTTAAAGTGCTTCCACTTTTTGTTGGGTCTAAAATAGTGATATCAGAAGTGATAATCCTTAAACTACTATTTACATATACATGCATAAATTGACAAGTATTCAAATGGTTGAGGCAGCATTATACCTAGCAAATTATGCCTCCTCTTAGTTAAAAGTCAGGAAGTGAGAACTACATTCACCCAAACACCTGCTCTTAGGTGGCTTTCTCTTGTGAGTACCTAAATCTGAGTATCCTTAAGTTAATAGTATCTTTCCTTAACGTTGTTAAGGCATCTCCCTTTTCTGTTTGATTCATGGTTCCTGTAAACATTTCAATCAGTACACTTAAACATAGCTATTACATATACAAAAATAAGATCATCTACTTCTCCAAATTCTGATGGGAATATGATCCCTTTATTTTATCACTTTTAGGTTAAGCAAGAAGATAACATTCATGATTGGGTATTCCCACAATCCTATAAGAACCAGTATATAAAAATTGCGACTTACAATTTTGTTGTGCATATGTGATGACTTCGAGTGAGTTCCTAAAAGAATGCAATCTCTGACCTGTTTTTTATTTATTTTTTATTTTTAAAAGAGTAAACCACCATTTGACTGCGTAGTACTTTATTTATCTTCTGTATTATCTAGATTTCGGCTTTTATCCCACTATCAAGAACAATGGTAAAAGTTGTTATACCATTATTATGTCATATCTGTTAAGGCAGTCCAAAGCAGGTAAACAAGACTAACACATGTCCTTAAGATCTTGCATTAACAGTACTTAATCGTCAGTTCTTTTTTCTATTAGTTCGGTCTATTTGGGCAAGTCTTGTGGTAATCGTGGCAGTGCATCTGCTACATTGTTGTCTCTTCCGGATACGCAAATGACTTAAAAATTGCACTCTTGAACAAACGAAGACCATCACACTAAATGGAGGTGTAGTAGCTTCCATGAAATTAGAAAGCTCAACGCCTGATGGCCATAACAGACGTTAATTTTCTTTTCGTAAGTGTCGCAATTGAATTTCAAAACTTCCAAATCAGTGCTAAAGTTTGTAATCCACTAGTGGAGTATGAGCATTCGCATTCAGGTGTGACTAGCGAAACTTATGACTCGAATATCGCTTTTCCCCCTATTCGTCATATACCTGAAATAAACAAGCTTTTTCTCCAAAAAATGGTTCAAATGGCTCTGAGCACTATGCGACTTAACTTCTGAGGTCATCAGTCGCATAGAACGTAGAACTAATTAAACCTAGCTAACCTAAGGACGTCACACACATCCATGCCCGAGGCAGGATTCGAACCTGCCACCGTAGCGGTCGCTCGGCTGCAGACTGTAGCGCTTAGAGCCGCACGGCCACTCCGGCCGGCCTTTTACTCCAGAAAATAATGTGTCAGTCACTAAACAGAAATCCTTAGCCACATCAGGATGATGGAGAATGTCGTAATTTGCTAAAGTCTCTCTTACTGCATTAAAATAATTCTCACAACCACTTATCCAAATCCACAATGGGTTTTTCCTCGAAAGACTTAGCAACTTTGTACTGTTTGAAAGCTGATTTCGTACAACGAGGAAAAAATAAGCATAGGCCTGAGAAGGCTTTAAGTTGCTTCTTAGTACGTGGGTACAGAAAATTTGGATAGAGCTGATCTTACCGTGGTGAGATGCTACTTTAGTTGAGGCAATAGTGGGACCACGAAATTTGATCTTCTCCTTGACAAATTTAGACTTATTAGCGGTAACTTCTGCCGCCGATAATATCTAGGGCGGTTATAAGTGCTCCTGAACTCACATTCAGTAAGTGGCAGAATACATAATTGGTAACTTCTTCCACCGAAAATAAAGGTAGTGTATTTGCTAGATTCTTTGCTAATCCTTACCTGCCAATACGAACTTCCTAAATTGATACTAGTGAAGAATTTAAGCCCCAGAAATTTCCATAATTGTTCATTCAGATTTTCCAGACGAGTTAGTGCAGGGATGATAATGTTGTTAGTTGACCTCGCATCCAGTACAAAACGAACATTGATATCAGGTTTTGCCACAGCTAACAGCAGACTGCAGGAGGGCGGCATGGATGGTTCTATTAAATGCCACTCAAGCAACTGTTTTATTTTTCTGTTAGCTGATGCGTGCTTAGACCAGGGCTTAGAATAGGTACTATAGCAATAAACCTCATTGGGGCAGACTTCCATATGACACTGATAAGTGTGTATGATACCGAATGTTTTAAAACATGAACGTACTTTAATCATAAACTTTCTAGGTCAGCTTACTGTGATGAGTCAATAGTGGTAGACTACGCTATTTAAACAACTATTTGAATCTATATATCCTCAACCTGATTACTTTGTATAGATGTATTACAGACAGATGCTGTCATGGTTTTAGCCAACTTTCCTATTGTCGTTTGGCAGTACTTACCATTGCCTATTTCTGTCTTTACCAGATCTACAATGACTCTTTGGTTGTGGACGCTCAAATAGCATTTACCCCTAGAGAAGTCTGTTATTGTGTATTGTGTCCTTCTCTCATAAGATGTCAGGGCCCAAAATACATTTGTCTATTAGTCCATTTGTGATTAAGATGGGCATTTTATTACTCCATTCCCTAACTTCTATCTGTGCCTTGACTCTGACATTCCGTGGTTTAACTCCAATAGCACCCAGAATTCTACGGTTCTGGCTGGGATATGTAGGTACTTTAGTAACTTCGCATATTTTATTTTATAAACTAGTTGAGTAACACTTACCATAGCCCTGTATCAATCACAACGTCAGTTAGTATACCTCCTACCACTGCATCTACAATAGTCTGTACAATCTCTTTAATCTGATTACTACATTCAAATTTATTTGTGACCAACTCTTCCCTGATATGAGTATTATCATTGCAATCTAGCATTTTATTGGATTTTCTATGTTGCCCCCGAATGATCACATGGTCAGCCTTTGATTACTTAATGTGATTGTGTCTGGGTTGTTGATCCTGTCTTGGAGGACAGTGATTTATATGCCACTTCAGTTATATTTATTGTCTGGCGTTGAGTTCAACAGTCATCTGTAATAGTAGGGATATGTTCTGGCACCTTATGCATAAAAAATGGTTCAAATGGCTCTGAGCACTATGGGACTTAAATACTGAGGTCATCAGTCCCCTATAACTTAGAACTACATAAACCTAACTAACCTAAGGACATCACACACATCCATGCTCGAGGCAGGATTCGAACCTGCGACCGTAGCGGTCTCGCGGTTCCAGACTGTAGCGCCTAGAACCGCTCGCCACTTCGACCGGCACCTCATGCATATTATTGCTATTATTGTGATTATGAGTTTGTTGTTGGTCATGACCTTCCATACATGAATCCCATCTGTTGGTGTTGCTGTTGATGTTGTTATTCCAGTTAGTATGGTGATTTTACCAATGGTCATTCTCAGTTTCATAATATCCTGGAGAATAGCGGTTATCATCTAGCTTCAATTTAAAAAAATCTGGTGGTTCGCGATTTATGTACCTTGAATGTCGCATGTGAGGCGGTCCTGCTGCGTTATGTAATGTATTCCGTTGTCTTTTGGACAGTTGTGGTTTTATCACTGTATCCGCAGTGAAGAAGATTGTGTCGCACTGTTATTGTAGTGATTGTTCACTTTCGAATCCTCTTGTATATCAAGAGAATTCAAGGCCGACATAAAGTGATCAAGATCAGTTTCTGGTACTTGTACTAATTTATCCCTGAGATCCATTGGCAATTTGGCCTTTAACACTCCGGCAACCTCCCGGTTAGCAATACGCTGTTTCCAGTAACTAGTCTTATTATATTTATATATAGACCTCCTTTCTAAGTCTTTCCTGCAAAGACTCAACTCAACATTTTGATAAAAATGCGCGCTCAAGTCGACTATAGTCTTGGCAGTTCTCGGCTGTCTCAGTGGGCTAAAGGGTGGCTTCCCCCTGTATGAAACCTGTGTTGTATTGTATCATAGTTTTAAAAATCTTAATGAGCACAATAGGAGGTATCTTTTTCTCAGTTTTTTCTAAGGATGAATACTTGAAACTGCCTATGTTTAAGCAGACTTTCATCCAGTAGGGCGGAGGACAATTTTGGCACTGCCACCATACCATGTAACACACAACCCAGCGACAAGCCATTGTGATTCATTTCATTACCATACCCTTGCCCAGAAGCGATAGGACTAATACTTCCGTCTGATTTAACAACAGTGAAAGACGGACTATTGACACCTTTCTTAATCTTCGCCAACTCTTGGTGAATTTCTGTAACTTGTGACACGACATTCTCTCGCCACTATGGCAAATCTTTGTTCATCGTGGTCTTTAACTGTTTCACCTCTGCATAGACAACTTCTCCTAGACTACCTCCTTGTTGCAGTATCACATTAACAGATTTCTGAACTACGCGTGGCAGTTCATAATACAGATATTCATTTACAAACCTATCTTTACCAGGAAACCGCTCAGAATAGTCTTTGTCGAAGTTCTATAGTTGTGCATCTAAATGTAATTTAATGTTAGCCTGTTGTTCTGTAGTTATGTTTTCTATTTTGATGTCTAACTTATGTGCAGATTCTGGAATTCGTGTATGCTCATGAGACGATTGTTTCATTTTCTTAGATAAATCTTTGTCTGCTTTCTTCAAGGCAGTGACTTCAGTATTCATGTTAGATTGTTGTAGTGAGAAATTTGCTACAACAGTTGTGCGGGTATTACACTGTAATGTTAACTTAAATATGTCCACAGATAGATCGTTGACTGAGCAGAAATTTCGCTACGTAACTCATCATGCTCTGCAGAAATTTAAGACGATAATTTTGCTGACAATTCATCGCCTTCAACTCAGTTTAAGAGACAACTGATTTGACAATTCATTACTTTTAGTGGGAACTTCATTTCGTTGAGTGGATAATCCATTTCTTGTTATCTCCACAAAACTATGAAACAGTGTGCTACTCGTATCTTGTACTTGACTAATGACTGTATTAGTTATAGTATTAATGGTAGGATTAACTGTAGGATTATCCACTTCCTTTCAGCCCACAAATAAATTCTTGAACTGAACCATCCATTGCGTTTTCAACTACGTCTTCAAACTCATTCTTATCATCACTAGATTCATTATTATATTGTGTTGCTGGCTCCATTGAGCCTCGTTTTCCTATCTTTATCGTTACAGCACAATAAGACTAGATTCCTTCGTAATTCAAATAAAGTCAGCTTCCAAGTAATTAATTCTGATACGCAAACACGTTCTTGCAGTAAAACACGGCTAAGCTGAAACGGTGAAACAGCGTTGGGCTATTACAGGCTCCTGTGAAATGAAATCATTCATCTTGTGCGGAAAATTAGCCACTATTGTTAGAACTCATTATTATGGAATTTTTTAAATTCCGCTGTAATAAGCAAGTTTATTGAATGAGTGCTGTATGCAAATGAACCCACTCTACACACAAGCTATTGCAATAGACGATATCATCTTTACCTGTTTTCGTAAACTGAGCGCAATTATTCTCTTAGTATTATAATTTTTCTTGTTGCTCCAGTAAAACGTTTTTGTGATTATTGATGACGTGTTCCTCTTTATAACTTATATCTATTTGTCGTACATACTGCCAGTTTTTCCAATATTGCGCTCTTATCATGAAGATAGATAAATTAAAACACGGAAATAACATATTATATATAATACTCATCCAGTTTATACAAGATTCTGTCTTAAGGGGGATAGTGTGGTACTTCTCATAAAAATGTGTAGTCAGAATAAAGATGGAATGCTAGATGGCATTACACCTCAGAATGCTAATTGTGCGCCATTGTGTGGACGTGGGAAAATCACAAAGGCTACAGCGGGAGTAAAAATAATTTTGTTTGATTTTCAGTTAAGATATGATTTGAACAAACTCCCACTGTAGCACATTCGAGTCCATTACCATTATTCTTCCCACTGTGATAAAACCAGGCGCAGAGTTCGCTGTAGTAGAGTAATAACTTGCGTGATGTTTTACCGTGTTAAAATGTAGCCCAATGCTACGAAACATATCACATTATACAACAAGAATAATCGGACTTTTACATTGCAGCTTCTAAGAGAAAGGATGCAAAATGCATATGATTGCGCTCTGATGGCGCCTTATGGTCACATCACCGAACTTAACACTTCCCAGCGGAATTAGGTTGCTGAAACGTAAAACGAACTTTTGCAGCCGGCAGAGGTGGGCGAGTGGTTCTACAGTCTGGAACCGCGAGACCGCTACGGTCGCAGGTTCGAATCCTGCCTCGGGCATCGATGTGTGTGCTGTCCTTAGGTTAGTTAGGTTTAAGTAGTTCTAAGTTCTAGGGGACTGATGACCTCAGAAGTTAAGTCCCATAGTGCTCAGAGCCATATGAACGTTTGGAGATAATAAGTGATATTTAAGGTAATAGTTCAATAAATACTAACTCATTTTAACTCAGTATTAAGATTATTGTTCATAATTAACTTAAAGGCATGAATCTGGCGTTCCTACACGCATCTAGACCAAAGGAGTGGGAGATAAATAGGACTGTAAGGAACTTCGTTTGTTTCATATGAAAGTTGGCTCTGAGCACTATGGGACTTAACGTCTGTGGTCATCAGTCCCCTAGAACTTAGAACTACTTAAACCTAACCAACCTAAGGACATCACACACATCCATGCCCGAGGCAGGATTCGAACCTGCGACCGTAGCAGTCGCGCGGTTCCGGACTGAGCGCCTTAACCGCGAGACCACCGCGGCCGGCCCGTATGAAAGTAGTAGAATCCACCGACTTTAATACATCGAGATCAAGGGTATACACATACTTCTGCATAGTACTTAATGGAGCGACGGAACTTAATTTCTTATAAGACCTGTGCACCTTCGACCAATAACTCACTCACTGTGAGTCTATTGAGGGAGACAAAAGAGGTGCCAACCTCACACCTTTCGGAAGAGGTGCACTCTTGCTGCCCTGTGGCTATATCTGTGTGCAGCTGCCGGGTTGCTGAAACGTACAACGAACTTTTGCAGCCGGCGTTTCTGTTGTTGGGAGGCGAGGGCATACTTCTGCTGTCATCTTGTGAGGAGCTGCTGGCCGCTGACCAGGGGGAAACCTCGTTGCCACTAGAGCGCCTTGGTGGATTGGTTCGGCAAGCTGTTAGCATCCATTCTGGACGGGGAACGCCTGCAGACGTCCCGGCCGGCATCCTATATGAAGCTGCCTCCACTGAGAGAGCAGTCACTGACCACGCCAAGCAACGTCGACACCTACTGAACCAGCTGCTCCCAGCCACGCTCACCGCTCTGCCGCAGCAGGTCAACGCCACTGTGAAGCTAAGTATTTTGCATTGTATAAATCAAGACACTAAATGTATTCACAGCCAACACCGTCTTACTAAGGCACTCGGGTGTGCCACTGGGCCCCACTCCCGCACTCTGAGGTTCGCGTCCTGCACACGTATAGACCACGGTTCCTTGGGTCTCTACATCTCTTTTATTTATAAAGGCATGTTTTGACACCTAAGTGTCATCTTCTGTAGTTCTCGACTAATTTCTGTAAAATATCATACAAAGTTCACGGTTGTTTCTCTTTTTTTAGGCCTAAAAATCTTAGCACGTGCATTTTATTTAGTTTGTTTCAATTGCTCACCTGGAATTACATTGGTTTGTGAAAACTGATTTTTCTGGTCCTTTTTTTGTGTTTTCTGTCAATTTTGACTGCATGTCATCTGCAGATTAGTCATGAAGAAAATTACTTCTTTTAAAATGCATTTTTAATGGTTACTGATTATCTATGTCTCTGTACTGATATGTTCGTCAGCTGCATGTTTATGATAAATTTCTCTTACTGTTCGTACTGTGTGCACAGTGTTCCACATCATTTCTTGTATCCACTCTCACATTTTTTCTACACACATATTTTTCGGAAAACGATATTTGAGCCAATACTTACGTTTTCGTACTCAAAGTAGAAAATTTAGAACGGACCTGGAACCAGAGGTTGCCCAGAATTTCAGAGAGAGCATTAAACAACGACTGACTGAAACAACGGATAGGAATACAGTAGAAGACGAATGGGTAACTTTGAGAGATGAAATAACTACGGTAGCAGAGGATCAAATACGCAAACAGACTAGAACTACAAGAAATACTTGGATATCACAGTAGGTACTGAATTTAATCGATGAAAGAAGAAAGTATAAAAATACAGCAATAAAGAAAGTGAGAGGAAATTCAAACGTCTAGAAAATTATATTGACAGAAAGTGCAAAATGGCTAAGCACTACTGGTTGCAGAGGAAAAGTAAATTTATAGAAACATATATATCTATACAGCCTACGGGAAAATTAAAGTGGCACTTGGAGAAATGAGAAACAGACGTATGAATATCAAGAGCTCAGATGAAAAACCAGTACTAAATAAAAAAAGGGGAAGCTGAGAAGTGGAAGAACTATACAGAAGCGCTCTACAAGGGAAACCGACTTCAAGGTAACATCATAGAGAGAGAGAAGGACGTAGATGAAAACGAGATGGTAGATGTCATACTGCGAGAAAACTTTGCCGGAGCACTGGAAGACCTAATCCAAAAACTCCCCTGGAGTAGAACTGCTTATATTCTTGGGAGAACTAGCCATGTATAAACTATCCCACTTGGTATGCGTAATGTATAGGACAGGAGAAACAACATAAGGTTTCAAGGAGAATGTAATAATTCCAGTTCCAAAGAATGCCGGTGCTGACAGGTTTGAATATTACGCATCTATCAATTCAACGAGTCATAAATGCAAAATACTAACAACAGTTATTTACAGAAAAATGGAATGCTAGAAGCCGACCTCGCGGAAGATCAGTTTGGATTTCGGAGAAATGTTGGAACACGCGAGGCAATACAGACACTACGAACTGAAGACAGGTTAAAGAAAAGTAAATCTACGATTATAATGTTTGTAGACTTAGAGAAAGCTTTTGAAATTGTTGACTGGAACACACACGTTAAATTTCTGGAGGTATTAGGGGTAAAATGTACGGAGCGAAGGGGTGTTTACAACTTGAACATAAATCAGACGTCATTTAAAAGACTCGAAAGGTGTGAAAGGCAAGCAGTGGTTGAGAAGAGAGTAAGACAGGGCTGTAGCCAACCCAAATGTTATTCAATTTGTACTTTGAGCAGTCTGTGAAGGGAAGGAAGGAGAAATTTGTAGAAGGAATTAAAGTTCAGAGAGAAGACATAAAGATTTTGAGGTATACCAATGACATTGTAATTTTGACAGCCAGAGCAAGGGATTCCGGAGAACAGTTGGATGGAATGGACAATGTCTTGAAAGGTGGTTGGTTATCAGATGAACATCAACAAAAGCCAAACAAGGATAACAGAATCTAGTCGAATTAAATTAAGTTCTGCTAAAAGTATTAGATGTATTTTGGTATGTGCGCAGTAAAACAACTGATGATGGGCAGAGTAGAGAGGTTCTACTAGACACGGCCTACACATGGATAGGAGAGGGTAAAAAAGGCTAGCTTAGCTTCTTGCAGAAAATGTTCTTGGGCCACCATCACACAATGCAAGATCCCTGTGGTCAGCGCACTGGTGTGAAGAAGGTATCTTTTTTAGGTCAGAATCAGGATTTAGGCACTCCGTTTTGAAAGAAGTCAAAATAATAGAAGAGCCCCACAAAACGTTTAAAAATGGAGAGTAAATTAAGGTTAGCTTATTTCATCAAAGTATTAGAGGACTGAGTAATAAAGTAGAAGAGCTTCTTGTCTGTTTGGAAAATTTAGAAAGCCCTGAAAAAGCCAGACACTCTGCGTGTATCTGAGCACCATATAATCATACGGTTAGATGAGTTACATGTAAAACATCACAGTCTAGCAACTTACTCATGCAGAACTAACATTGGAAAAGGAGAAGTTGTTACATACATAAAGATAAGACACAAATTAAGAATCATTGAGATTAGTAACTTTTGTATTGATCAGCACATGGATGCGTGTGCTTGTGAATAAATACTGAAAAAAGTTCACTATTAATCATAACTGTGTTTAAATCCCCACTGGGAGATTTTGAATTCTTTATATGGAATCTGGATTCCTTACTATGTTGTTTGTCAGACAGCAGGAAGCAAATAACTGTCTCTGGTGACTTCAGTGCAGAATTTGTACAGAATTCTGAGAGGAAAAATGATCTGGAAACCTTATTTGAATCTATATTTTAAATTCAGTAACTAACTTTCCAACACAAGTAGATAAAGTCACTAGGTCCCTAATCTCAAAGCTAGAAAATAACCCAGTAACAAATGCTCTCTGTGATCATAATGCACAGTTATTTAGGCTAAATAACATATTGCCTTATAGTGTAGGTACTCCTCAGTGGAAACCGGTTAGAATAATTAATAACTCCAGGACAATTTTTTAAAGAATAGTTTACGAGAGATGATCTGGGCTGAAATTTATAATGGACCTAATGGTAGCACAAAATTTAATCTTTCCACGAGAAATTCATATCATTATTTGTTAACAGCTCTCCATGACAGCTAATCAGAAAGGATATTAAAAAACCAAGTAGAAAACTATGGATCACTAGAGAGATCAAAGTATCTTGCGAAGGGAAAAGGGAAATGTATTTGTTGGCAAGAAGGAGTAGAGATGCTGCAGTAGTTCCACACTACAAAACTACTCAGATTACTAAGAGAAGTTATTAAGAAGTCAAGGAACGTGCACATAGCGTCAGATGTTAATAATACTTAAGCCTATATGGAAAGTAGTGAAACGAGAGACAGGACAACCAACCACAGAACAGGGTAAAATCACAATTGAACTGAATGGAAGGGCTATAAATGATGAATGGCATGTAGCAAATATATTTAATAATCATTTCTTAAGTATAGTAATACGTGTAGGGACAAACACTCCAACAGAAAAATCACAGCAGTATTTGGTAAAGGAACTCTCACAGAATTCAATCAAATGAATGTATCACCAACTTCTTCTGAAATTAAGAAAATTATACATTTTCTCACAAATAAAAGCTCATCTGGTTTTGATGGTGTTTCCAATAGGGTACTAAAGACTTGTTCCAATGTAATAATCCCTGTATTATCTGAAATATGTAATGCATCACTAACATAAGGTATTTTTCCAGAGAGACTGAAATATGCCACTGTCAAATCCCTCCACAAGAGACGTAATAGGAGAGGTGTTAATAACGACCGACCTGTTTCACTGCTGACATAATTTTCCATCATTTTTCAGAAGATGATGTATTCTAGAATAGTATCTCATCTTAGCAACAATAATATCCTGAGTAAATCACAGTTTGGATTTCAGAAGAGTTATTCTACTGAGAATGCCATTTACATGTCCACTCATCAAATTTTACAAGTATTAAATAATAAAACAACTCCGCTTGGTTTTTTCTGCGACTTATTTAAGATATTTGACTGTCTGAGTCACAATAATTTCCCAGATAAATTGAAGTTTCATGAGACTAATGATATAGCCAACCAGTTGATAATGTCATACCTAATTAAAAGATGCAGGAAGTTGTTCTTATTCATTCAGCCAATGTAGTTTGGAGATGTTCTTATGAATGTGGAGAAACCATGTAAGGGGTTCCCCTAAGCTCAATTTTAGGAGCACTATTGCTCCTTATATACATAAGCTATTTTCCATCTATCATACAACAGACAGAAATAGTTCTTTTTGCAATGTGATTCTTCAATTTCTCCAGGGGTATTTTATGACGAAATAAATCTCAGGTGAACAGCCTGGTATGAGTGTGCATAGGATACAATATTTCGGCAATCGACCACGTTGCCATCATCAGGCCCCATCTACTTAATTTCCTGCGTTTTGCAATTTCTCCAGTTCTAAACTGCTGTTCATAACCAATAGATTGTGGTAAGAGTCCATTTCCGCCCCCAAAAATGTTTTACATTTTGACATCTGTTTCCGAAATCTCTCTCTTACCGTTATATAATCAATGCGAAACCTTCCGACGTCTCAATTTCTGTTCCACGTATATAACTATCTTTTGTGATTCTTGAACGATGTTTAGAAAATTAAAAAGGAAAATGGGGAAAATGGATAGGTTCAAGTTAGATGCAGTGAAAATTAGTGAATTTCGGTGGCAGGAGAAACAGGACTTTGGTCAGATGAGTACGGGGTTACAAATACAAAACCAAATAGAGGTAATGAGAAATGGGTCTAATAATGAGTAATAGGATAGGAATGCGGCTAATTTATTATGAACAGCACAGTGAACGCATTATCGTAGCCAAGATAGACACAATGCTAACATCCACCACAGTAGTAGAAGTTTATATGCCAACTAGCTCCACAGATGAAGAGATTAAAGAAATTTATGACGAGGTAATGAGAATCGTTCATATAGTTAATGGAGACGAAAACGTAATTGTGACAGGAGAGTGGAATTCGATAGAAGAAAAAGAAAGATAATGAAAAACACTGGGTGAATATGGACAGCAGGAAAAGAATGAAAGAGGAAGCCGCCTTGTAGAGTTTTGGACAGTTCATAATTTAATCATCGCTAACACTTCGTTTAACAATCACAAAAGATAGTTATATACGTAGAAAAGAATTTGAGACGCCGGAAGGTTTCGCACTGATTATATAACAGTAAGAGAAAGATTTCGGTAACAGATGTCAAACTGTAAGACATTTTTAGGGTCAGAAATGGACTCTTATCACAATTTAGTGTTTATGAACCGCAGTTTAAAACTGGAGAAATTGCAAAACGAAGGAGATTAAGCAGATGGGGCCTTGATAAGTTGAAATAACCAGATGTTGAGCGTTTCAGGGAGGGCATGAGGCAACGACTAACTACACCAACGGAAGGGAATACAGTAAAAGACAAATGGGTAGCTTTGAGAAATGAAATATTTAAAGAAACAGAGGGTCAAGTAGGTAGAAAAACAAGGTCTACTAGCAATCCTTGGATATCATAGACGATATTGATTTTAACTGATGCGAGGAGAAAACATAAAAATGCAGAAAATGAAGCAGGCGAAAAGGAATACAAATGTCTACAAAATGAGGATGACAGGAAGTGAAAAATGACTAAGCACTAGTGACTAGAGAACAAATGTATGTCTACAGAAATATATATATATATATATATATATATATATATATATATATATATATATATATATATATATATATAACTACGGGAAACTGTACAAGAGAAACAGACTTTAAGGCAATATTATAGAAAGGAAAGAGAGCGTAGATGAAGATGAAACAATAGATGTAATACTGAGAGAAGAATTTGACAGAGAACTGAAAAACCTACGTCGAAAAAAGGCCCCTGTAGTAGATGATATTCCCTCAGAACCAGTTATACATTTGGGAGGGCCAGCCATGTCTAAACTGTCACACCTGGCGTGCAAGATACATGAGACTTGGAAAATACTCTCAGACGTCAAGACGAATGTAATAGTTCGGATTCTTGCTGCCAGGTGGGAACACTACCGAATCAGCTTATTAAGTCATTGCTGCACAATATGTACACGAATTCATGGATTCCGGATAAACGTAGAAACATACGAGGCAACACTGACACTACGACTTCTCTTAGGAGAAAGGTTAAAGAAAGAAGAACTTACGTTTACACCATTTGTAGACTTAGAGAAAGCTTTTGACGGTGTTGGCTGGAATACACACGTTAAATTTATGAAGATAGCAGGGGTAAAACGCACGGAGCGAAATGGCGTTTTCAACTTGTACATGAAACAGATGGCATTTAGAAGAGTCGAAAAATGTGAAAAACAAGCAGTGGTTGAGAAGGGAATGAGACAGTGTTGTAGCCTACCCAAAATATTATTCTATCTGTGCACTGAGCAGTGTGTGAAGGGAAGCAAGGAGAAATTTGCAGAAGGAATTAAAGTTCAGGGGGAAGACATAAAAGTTTTAAGATTTGCCAACGATGTTGTAATTTTTGCAACCATAAGATAGGACTTGTTGAATGGAATGGACAGTATCTTGAAAGGAGGTTATAAGATGAGAATTAACGAAAACAAAACAAGGATAATGGAATGTAGTCGAATTAAATCAGGTTATGCTGGAGGAATTAGGTTAGGAAACGAGACACTTAACGTAGTAGATGAATTTTGCAGTTTGGGCAGTAAAATAACTGATGATGGCAGAAGTAGAGAGAATATAATACGCAGAGTGGGAATGGCGAGGAAAGCGTTTCTTGGAAGTCTTTGCTGAAGGTATTGGTCTGGGGTAAAGATGTGGAAATGAAACATGGACGATAAACAGTTTAGACAAGAGAGAATTGATGCTTTTGAAATGTAATGCTACAGAAGAATGATGTAGATTAGACGGGTAGATCACGTAGCTAATGAGGAGGTACTGAGTAGAATCAGGGAGAAAAGAAGTTTGTGACACAATGAAAAGAGCGGATCATTTGCAAGGGCACATTCTGGAGCATCAAGGGGTCACCAGTTTAGTACTGGAGGGCTGTAAGGGGGTAAAAGTCGTAGAGGGAGGCTAAGAGATGACTACAGTGAACAGATTCAAAAGGATGTGGGTTGCAGCAGTTATTCGGATATTAAGAGAGTTGCGCAGGGTAGAGTAGCATGTAGAGCTGCATCCAACCCGTCTTAAGACTGAAGACCATTACAATAACAACAAAATTTTTAAACTGGTACTTTTGTCATAGGAAGTTTGTCTGTATTAAAATTAATGAGGTGTTTCTACTTTTATTTTATTAGATAGGAATTTAATCCATGAAGTAGAGGGAGTTGTCTGGCACACATAGTTTCAGTTTGTGTTCTATGTCTTGTATAGTTCACATCACTAGGTAGTAAGTCAAAGATTTTTATGGCTAATTACCTCACTCGCTTCAGTGCCACCCTAAGGCTTAGTGAAGGATATTGTGAGTCATCATCTTCTAATAGCTTCACTTGCTAATCGTCCCTGAGGCAGTATTTGCTACTGTTAAGTCTTCTTTTTTTATATCGTGGGTGCGTATGCGTGCGTGCGTGTGCTTGTTTGTGTGCGTGTGCGTGCGTGCGTGCGTGTGTGTGTGTGTGTGTGTGTGTGTGTGTGTGTGTGTGTGTGTGTGTGTGTTTCATTTCTTTAGTGATGTATATATACACCGTCAGTAGGGCCACACTAGGCCAGGTTATAAGCGGTAGAGTAGGCAGTCGGTACTCGCATTTGGCTGTCTGTCTGTCTGTGTGCTGCGCATTTATGTTCAGAGAGTTAGTGCTCGTTTAGCAGCTTGTGCTTTTGATTTTTGTGGCAGTGTTTATTAGCATTGCCACCAGCGCCGACTAAAATACATCAAAGCTGTTTTTTGTTACTCTTGGAATTTATTCTGTGAGTGTAGTAATTTTAGTAGCGTAGATGTATGCAAGCGCACCCATACAATAGTTTGTAGGAGGGAGGGGGGCTAGACCTTTGGTATCTGGAGTACTTTGAATATTTTAGAAGACGAATCGCGGCTTGTAAGTACCCTTAACAAAGTTTCAGTTCCAGCTCGCTAAAAACATGCGTAATACCAGTAAATCTTTTTCTTAAAAGAAAATACGTGACTACCTATGTTTTTTTCATTTCCTTAAGAGCTAGGGTGAAGCCGGTACGCCTTGTCCCCAGGTATGAGTGCCTTTGAATGTATGCCTTCTACAGCGCCTCACTCTGTGACTGCTTTGGTAAGTACTTTCTCTCTATTATTGTGTGTAGTTTAGCATTGTAGGAAATGCACATGGGCCGTGGTGCTTATGTGCAGACATAAGTTGAAGTGGCTGTTCGGAAACAGCTAGGAACTACATTGGCCGCAAAAGACAGGCTTCCGGCTGCTGGCTCAAACCACAGCGTCATTGGGACATATGTGGCAAAAGCTGTGACACCTCTAGTACCGCTGAAATGTTCTGGAAACCACGATGGCACTGTGCTTTCCGATGGGCAAAATCTGACTGGTTTGCCTTCACAGGGCAGTGAATCGTGGACAGTGGTGGTCTCTAGTTTTTCTGATCAGAGAGTGAACGTGAGAATTAACCTCACGACTTTCCCTTACGCCGCCGGCCGTGGTGGCCGAGCGTTTCTAGGCGCTTCGGTCCGGAACCGCGCAAATGCTACGGTCGCAGGTTCGAATCCTGCCTCGGGCATGGATGTGTGTGGTGTCCCTAGGTTAATTAGGTTTAAGTAGTTCTAAGTTCAACGGGACTGATGACCTCCGATGTTAAGTCCCATAGTGCTCAGAGCCATTTTTTCCCCTTATGCCGTAACATAAGGTGTGACGTGCTGCTCGTTGGTAAGATATCTAAGCTGGTACATGGTGCTTCCTCTGTTGGACCAGTGGCTCAATTTCCCCCCAAATGCGGACATTCTCAGTCAGCAGGTATAGTGGCCATTGGCTGTTACGATGTTATGTATGTTAGAGAGACCTCGGGGAAATAGCGGGCAGGTCGGTGAGGAGGGCCACTGACCACTCGGTATGCATTCCGGGAGATTTCGTTTGACACGTGTAAGAAGCTCTGCCGGGTGCTATTGAATGCAGCGGGTAGAACCTGCTGGAAATAATGGTTCATGTTCGCAAGAATGGCGTCTGCCGTCTAGTTTCTGAGGCTGTCCGCAGCCCCTTTAGACCTGAATCCATTGCTGTCCACCGATTTCGAGCGGGATGAAATGCTTGTAATAGAGGGTCAGGCTACCTCGTAAATGGATTTCTCGAACACCGCTGTCGAGTGGAGAATTGTAAGGCTGTGCATAGGCTCGGGAGAGCGCTATGCACAGTAAGCGGCTACGCAGAGGTCGTGTAACATGTACATGACAATTTTTTAGATTAGTGCAAATTATCTGTAGGATCACTGATGATGTACCTGACATAATTTCAAAAAGGACAGTATAATGCCCATACGTATTCAGAAAGCAAAAATATCAGATATCTTATCTGGCGGCACTTGACAGAAATGTAAAATGATTTACTTTTAAGTTATTGCGAGAAGTAATCTCAGAAATAAACCATGACGCTGCAGGCTCTTTGTACTACCGTAATTAAACTGAGCATGTATTGTCTCTAGTAAGTACCTTTCCAGATAATAACACGAACACATAACACGCATAAATCTACACTACTGGCCATTAAAATTGCTGCACCAAGAACAAATGCAGATGATAAACGGGTATTCATTGCTAAAATATATTATACTAGAACTGACACGTGATTAAATTTTCACGCAATTTGGGTGCATAGATCCTGAGAAATCAGTACCCAGAACAACCGCCTCTGGCCGTAATAACGGCCTTGATGCGCCTGGGCATTGAGTCAAACAGAGTTTGGATGCGTATACAGGTACAGCTGTCCATGCAGAATCAACACGACACCACAGTTCATCAAGAGTAGTGACTGACGTACTGTTACGAGCTAGTTGCTCGGCCACCATTGACCAGACGTTTTCTATTGGTGAGAGATCTGGAGAATGTGCTGACCAGGGCATCAGTCGAACATTTTCTGTATCAAGAAAGGCCAGTACAGGACATGCAATACGCGATCGTGCATTATCCTGCTGAAATGTAGGGTTTCGCAGGGAACGAATGAAGGGTAGAGCCACGGGTCGTAACAAAGCTGAAATGTAACGTCCACTGTTCAAAGTGCCGTCAATGCGAACAAGAGGCGACCTAGACGTGTAACCAATAGCACTCCATACCATCACGCCGGATAATACACGCTTCCAATGTGCGTTCACCGCGACGTTGCCAAACACGGATGCGACCATCATGATGCTGTAAACAGAACTTGGATTCATCCGGAAAAATGACGTTTTGCCATTCGTGCACCCAGGTTCGTCGTTGAGTACACCATCGCAGGCGCTCCTGTCTGTGATGCAGCGTCAAGGGTAACCGCAGCCATAGTCTCCGAGCTGATAGTCTATGCTGATGTAAACGTCGTCTAACTGTTCGTGCAGATGGTTGTTGTCTTGCAAACGACCCCATCTGTTGACTCAGATAATGAGATGTGGCTGCAGGATCCGTTGCAGCCGTGCAGATAAGTTGCCTGTCATCTCGACTGCTCGTGATACGAGGCCGTTGGGATCCAGCACGGCGTTCGGTATTACCCTCCTGAACCCACCGATTCCATATTCTGATAACAGTCATTGGATCTCGACCAACGCGAGTAGCAATGTCGGGATATGATAAACCGCAATCGCGATAGGCTACAATCCGACCTTTATCAAAGTCGGAAACGTGATGGTACGCATTTCTCCTCCTTGCAACGAGGCACCACAACAACGTTTCACCAGGCAACGCTGGTCAACTGCTGTTTGTGTATGAGAAATCGGTTGGAAACTTTCCTCATGTCACCACGTTATAGATGTCGCCACCGATTCCAACCTCGCGTGAATGCTCTGAAAAGCTAATCATTTGCATATCACAGCATATTCTTCCTGTCGGTTAAATTTCGCGTGTGTAGCACGTCATCTTCGTGGTATAGCAATTTTAATGGCCAGTAGTGTATTGTAAATTTTGCCTTTCTCTGGGATGTAATATAACTTTTATCTGATGAGTGTATTTCAACGTGTGAAGCTATGTAATGAATAAACAATGTGAGAATGTTTCGCTTAACACCAATTCACATATTATTTCTGAATAAATACATGTCACATCCCTGTCCAGAGCAAGAACATAAGTGGGAATTTAATATGGCTGTAGTAAGTTTTATAATAATTCTTAGCAACCATCTAGTCGTATTAAAAGACGACAGCAATTCAAACGGAGCGCGTCAAGAGCCTGTGTAAAGTTACGTAATCTTTGGTGAAGCTAAAATGTATCGTGAATTACTAGCATTCTGCTATGATATATTATAACGCACCTAATGGCAGTAGACACTATTTATGAGATATATGAGGCTGCCGCCATTCTAAGTTTACTCGCTGAGCTACTGGTTGGTTCCTTATCTTTCTTTCTATGGTGTGGCCAAGTTCATTTAATTTTTTATTTATTTTTTTATTTAATTAAGAGCACTGATTATCTACGGTTGACAGAGGGCTATGATTATAGGTTTCTCTTTGGATACAGTTTTGTTTACATAGTTTTTTTCGTACATTTTACGATTTGGTTATGTTCACAGTTATTTTACATCGTATTCCACTGTTAATCTACACTGAAGAGCCAAAGACCCTGGTACACCTGCCTAATATCGTGTAGGGCCCCCTTGAGCAAGCAGAACTGCCACAATACGACGTGGCATGGACCCGACTACTGTCTGACGTAGTGCTGGAGGGAATTGATACCATGAATCCTGTAGGGCTGTCCATAAATCCGTAGGAGTACGAGGGGGTGGAGATCTCTTCTGAACAGCACGTTGCATGGCATCCCAGATATGCGCAATCATGTTCACGTCTGTGGAGTCGTGTGGCCAGTGGAAGGATTTAATGGATGCCTCCACCAGCTTTAACAGTCCCCTGCAGTCCATGGACTCATGAGTTTGTCTCATGATCAATCAAATTATGCTATCAACAAACACATGTAAGTTCCTTTAAGCACCTCTGTTTCAGGACTGCCTCTTGTACTCCCTTAACTGCGGTCTATTGCACACCGGCCGCTGTGGTCAAGTGGCTCTAGGTGCTTCAGTCCGGAACCAAGCTTCTGCTACGGTCGCAGGTTCGAATACTGCCTCGTGCATGGGTGTGTGTGATGTCCTTAGGTTAGTTAGGTTCAAACAGTTCTAAGTCCAGGGGAATGATGACCTCAGATGTCAAGTCCCATAGTGCTTAGAGCCATTTTAACCACCTATTTCACAAACAGCTAGTGTGTCTAAACAGAGACAAGGTGCTTTGGTCGTTTAGCTATGTATTTCCACCCGTACTCACTGGTTCCAAGCTCAGTGAGGTCAATACTTAGCAGAAAAAGTAAGTCTGAACAACAGATAAATTCAGAACAGAATCCTACACCTAACTTAACGTCCCCTACTCAGTTTAGAATTATATAAATTCAGCAATTACTTAACCTATGCTGAACTTAAATGGAGAAGACGTACTGTTTGTTGTCTGAACTTCAATTAATCACTTTGCCATTGAATGGCTGTCTCCGTAATTGCATATTCTTGAATGCAATTAAGAGCCGGCCGCAGTGGCCGAGCGGTTCTAGGCGCTTCAGTCCGGAACCGCGCTGCTGTTAGGGTTGCAGGTTGGAATCCTGCCTCAGGCATGGATGTGTGTGGTGTCCTTAGGTTAGTTAGGTTTAAGTAGTTGTAAGTCTAGGGGACTGATGACCTCAGATGTTAAGTCCCATAGTGCTTAGAGCCATTAGAACCATTTTTTTGCAATTAAGAAAAGATTTTCTCTTGGTCACTAGCACGTGGTATTTCCCGTCCATAGTTTATTGACTGGAATGTCATTCATATCCAGGTACACACATTGTTCTTCGACTCATATTACTTCCCGCAGTGAAATGCCTTATTTCTTTTCTGTAGTAATGTGTACATAAAATACGGTTCAATAACATAATATTATGCTTCATATTTACAGTTAGATCGTAATTTTTAGGTCTCTACTACTCGTACTAAAGAACAGGTGATCAGTCCTATATCCAAGCAAATGTGTACTCTCTATAAATTTACGCTTTTACAAGTACACATGTGTCGGGCACCATAGCCACGACTATCGGGCGAGCCGCGATTCGCGCTGCCTGGTCAGTCGATGAGAAGGCACCGAGACCTGCGCTTTCCCTCCAGGCCTGGAGGCCTCCCGGGCGCCCGTGTGGTTCGGCTGCTCGACAAGTCGCGTGCTATGCGGGCACTAGACTGTTGTGGACGCGAAACGAAATCTCTGTGGCCCGTTTGGACCCAGTTTTTAATTAGCACAGTATATACCGCCAGAGTATTTTTTTCCTTTATTGTCATTTCACTCTCCAAACAGGGGCGGGCTGGCAGTGGCACAATACGCCACCCTTCAGCCAAGAGAGTTACAGAGAAAACATAGGCTAATGAGAAAATAGCACATAACATAGAATGGTATAAAATGATGAATTCACAAGTCCAAAAAGAGATGAGTAGAAACAGTAGATTTAAAAACAACATAGACTACAGCCATACACAGATCCAGAGAATGAACACTGTGAGTCGACACAAAAACAAAGAAACACCACAGAGGGAACACAAATGAATGACGCTGGCGACACTGCTGGTGCTGGTGGAGCGTAGCACTGCACATGGCACTGGAGTAACACTGACACCACAATGAAAATGTTAAAAATCACTGCACCAAAGGGGACCTAGCACTGGGTGAAGGGAGGAGGGAGGGGAAAGAAAAAAGGGGGAGAGACTGTAGGGAGGAAACTGGGAGGGGCATAGGAGGGGGCAGTGAAGGGGAGAAGGAAAGGAGCTGGAAGCCCAGGGGGGGGGGAGAAAAAGAAGGTGTTTGGCAGGGGAAAAGGAGGAAGAAGGGAAGGATGAGAGGGAGGGACAGAGGGAGCCCTGAGGAGGGGGCGAAGAAGGAGGGATTAGATCTGGTAGGAGGGATAGATGGAAGGCACGACGACATCACATGGGAGGGGGAATTGGCGGAAGCCACCTTGGGCGAGGGTATGGAGAGTGTGGAGGCGGAGACCAGGCGGGACACTGTGGTACAGGTGCAGCAGTGGGTTCGGGTGGGAGACGATGTAGGACATCAATGGATCCAGTTTGCGGGAGACATATAGGCTCCATATATATTCAAGGAACAGGAGTAGATGGGGGAAGGGAATCAGATCGTAAAGGATCCACGTGGGGGATAAGCGAGGCGGAGTGCATGGCGCTCAAGGATTTGTAGGGATTTGTAGTAGGTGGGGGAGCGGAGATCCAAGCGGGGTGCGCCAGAGTATTTCACATCTGGTCTTAAATAAGATTAACTGACGAGTGTAACATCAGGAACAAGATGTTTCCTTAAATCACCTCCGTTATTCGTAATTCTTAAATGAATGCATTGTTACAATCTTGGGAAAAACTCTGTACTTCACAATGAAGTGAAAATAGGTAATTTTATCAAATATCGTTCTGTTAATTATCGAATTGTTGTAATACTGCTTCAGGAAATGGCAAGTATTTAAAAGTTTGTGTTGACTCACACAGAAGTTAGGTGGCAGAACTGTTCTCATATTGTATGAAGCTTATCTTTTCCTCGCCAGCCACAACTTCCCCTTGGCAAAGTTTGACTTCAGACTGGCTTATTTGGCAAACATTTTCTTAAAAATCAACACTTTAAATTTATTACTTCGGGGACCAAACACTAACCTTCGTACTGTGTACGAACATATTGTGTCTTTCATTAAAAGTCTTACAGTATGGGATTTTTTTTTTAAATTTCGGTCAAATATAGTGCTTAGTTTTGTAAACCTTCGTCGCCAGTTTTGTAAAGGCCCCGTCGCTACTGCTGTGGAGGCCTAGTTGCTACTGGTGTTACGATCGGCCGAGTTTGTGAGTTCGTGAAACGTCTTCTGGTGAGTATGCTGCTAAAATAATTTCTTCCCATCACTATTACACATCTATGCCCTAGGGTCAGGTAACAGGATAGGAGAACGAAGATTCTACAACACTCCAACAAATTAGTAACAAAGTCACACAAATGAGTTACAAGGTTTACTTATCATTGTGACTTGTTGAATAATGAAGTCTGCAACACTGCTTGTAATGTAACACAAAAAAGGCCCTCAATCGCTAAGTGCAAATAATCGTAGGTAAACTTCAACGTACATAGCAATTGCAATTTACAACAACTGTCTGTTCACTTCTAAGAGTTCACAAAACGACGTTCGCTGTCTAAGGCAGTCCTGGACGACGATCTATAACCAAGTGGGCGTGGGCTGTTCTTCTGTCTTCCGAGTAGGTTTCTTTCCGTTGTCCTTCGGTCATTGCCGGACTGTACTCGGCCGGCAACTGGCCGAGGCGAAGTCGATATCTTCATCCTCAGCGCCACTTGTGGCGCTGGTGGAACTCGAGCAAGCGGCGAGTCTCTATGGCACTGGCACTAGCTCGCATCTTTGCGCCTGTGGTGCTTTTGCCCTGGCTGTGTCTCGTTCGGACGACACACCACTTAGACTCCCTTTGCGATATGCTAGCAGACATTTTTCTTACTTCAGGTTAAAACGTTAAGAACATAGTTATAGAACCTTTGAAGGGGCTTGGAAAAGTTTCAAATATTGTTTCCGCCTCTGTCTAGTAATAACGACTGGATTCGCAATCTCATTGAAGAGACAATAATTATGAAATCCACATGAAGTGTGAATTAAAATGAGCAGCTTCTCGAAACTTCCAGTAACTTAAAGTTACAAAAGGGAAATGAGCGTTTGGCGTCATTGCCCGAGAGGCCCCTTGCGGGGCAGGTCCGGCCGCCTTGATGCAGGTCTTATTGTATTCGACACCACATTGAGCGACCTGCACGCGAGATGGGGATGAAGTGATGATGAAGACAACACAACACCTAGTCCCTGAGCGGAGAAAATCTCCGACCCAGCCGGGAATCGAAGCCGGGCCCGTAGGACGGCAATCCGTCACTCCGACCACTCAGCTCTCGGGGCGGACACTTAAAGTTACAGAAACGATATAACCCTTTGTCACCGTTAAGTTTCCGGTTAGGCTTAAAGGCGGAGTTCCAGTGCTTTCAAATAAGGTGGTAACAAATTTATTAGCTATCTCGTCCATATATTCGGGAGAAAAGTTTTTTTATTTCATACACGTGCATAAAAAATAAATACAGGAGAAAACGTCTCGTCAAAAGTAATTCGAGACTGTCTTTAACTTTTGTGGTTCCTGACTTCAAAGGTATATGTCATTCAAAGCAATCGTATACCTCTCACCGAATTCCAAGAAAGTGTCGAGCCAGTTAATTCTATAATGAAAACTTGTAGGTAAACAAAATAGAGTAAATACTTTAATAATGCATACTAGACGTACCCACCGTGCAAAAGTCTTCATCAGCCCTTTCGATTTGATACAGCTGAAACGTAAACCATGTAACAGGATATGGCTATTGAACCGTTTGCTTGGAATTCAATTACATATATATTACATTGCGAGAAATTATCGATCAGGAAGCACGTATCTTGCACTTGCAATACTTTGGTACTGTGCTCCTTTTTCTACCAGTCTCTGTGCAAGATCTTGAAAGGCTTCTCCTGCGGCTGTTCAAAAAGAAATGTTCAAATGTGTGTGAAATCTTATGGGATTTAACTGCTAGGATCATCAGTCCCTAAACTTACACACTACTTAACCTTAAGTATCCTAAAGACAAACACACACACCCATGCCCGAGGGAGCACTCGAACCTCCGCGGGATCGCTCGGCTAATCATGCGCGGCCCTGCGACTGTTCTGAACGGCCGTAAATCTGTTGCACACATTCTTGCACACTTCTCCAGCACAAAGGATTTTCCTAACGCCGGTAGGTTGCTGCTACTACTGATCTGACGACTAGGCGAAGCTCTTCCGGTATTGAAGCATCGCTACAGGGTACTGCCAGTACCACTACGGAAAGCTAATAACTTGCGATAGCTACTTCATTCTACAAGACCTACAGATTTTTTATGATTATGTGCAACCAGTGTTAAGTTTTGCCATACCATGATATCTCCTGATTTCTTCAGACGAGTTTAGGTTCCTTCATCCAGTTTCAGGGAAAGTCCTTGTTTTGTTCCATACATTTTCTAATGCTTGAACGTTGGGAGGTCCTTTGCTTTTTGATATCTTTTCTTGACATAATAATAGTAATGTATGATGACCCAAACGTGCTATCAAGAAGACCAAAAAAATTACGAGTTGCTTAAGCTCTGATCGCTTCGTGTCATGCGCCGAATTGTCTGCATAAGTCACACGAGCGTGTTAGCGACAAATTCTGGAACACCTGCAGTCTTTATCTGTGCATTATTGGAGACGCGACCTTGCGGTCTTCAGCTGCAGTTGTCGGAACAAACAACCCTGCCATATTAACTGCTCACACACGTGCAGATTTCTGCAACAACGGGACAGATCACGTGCAGAGAATACATGACTTGCCCTTGGTTTATAGGTGACAGTAAGCTCTAGTTGCTTCCAGTATGGCTAAGAAGTGGATCACTGATCACACCGAAAAACTTATAAAATTGTACCGTAGAAGACATCATTTTCTGGAAAATAATTCAGGGACATTACACGAACAAGAATATATAAAAAAAAATGAGATGTATGCGCGACCGCTACGGTCGCAGGTTCGAATCCTACCTCGGGCATGGATGTGTGTGATGTCCTTAGGTTAGTTAGGTTTAAGTAGTTCTAAGTTCTAGGGAACTGATGACTTCAGAGGTTAAGTCCCATAGTGCTCAGAGCCATTGTTTGTGATGTATGAAGAGATCGTTTAAACATTTCTAGATAATATTCCATCTGTAGACCAAAGTGTAATAAAAAGTTAGCTATAAAATTTGAGATCAAGTTTCAGAAAAGAGTTCACAAATGTGGAAGGTAAAGAAAGAAGTGGAAAAAGGAAGGATGAATTGTATAAACCAATATAAAGTCGCTTGCACTATGCTCATGACTGTATTACGCATTACTGTTTGCATATACACTCCTGGAAATGGAAAAAAGAACACATTGACACCGGTGTGTCAGACCCACCATACTTGCTCCGGACACTGCGACAGGGCTGTACAAGCAATGATCACACGCACGGCACAGCGGACACACCAGGAACCGCGGTGTTGGCCGTCGAATGGCGCTAGCTGCGCAGCATTTGTGCACCGCCGCCGTTAGTGTCAGCCAGTTTGCCGTGGCATACGGAGCTCCATCGCAGTCTTTAACACTGGTAGCATGCCGCGACAGCGTGGACGTGAACCGTATGTGCAGTTGACGGACTTTGAGCGAGGGCGTATAGTGGGCATGCGGGAGGCCGGGTGGACGTACCGCCGAATTGCTCAACACGTGGGGCGTGAGGTCTCCACAGTACATCGATGTTGTCGCCAGTGGTCGGCGGAAGGTGCACGTGCCCGTCGACCTGGGACCGGACCGCAGCGACGGACGGATGCACGCCAAGACCATAGGATCCTACGCAGTGCCGTAGGGGACCGCATCGCCACTTCCCAGCAAATTAGGGACACTGTTGCTCCTGGGGTATCGGCGAGGACCATTCGCAATCGTCTCCATGAAGCTGGGCTACGGTCCCGCACACCGTTAGGCCGTCTTCCGCTCACGCCCCAACATCGTGCAGCCCGCCTCCAGTGGTGTCGCGACAGGCGCGAATGGATGGACGAATGGAGACGTGTCGTCTTCAGCGATGAGAGTCGCTTCTGCCTTGGTGCCAATGATGGTCGTATGCGTGTTTGGCGCTGTGCAGGTGAGCGCCACAATCAGGACTGCATACGACCGAGGCACACAGGGCCAACACCCGGCATCATGGTGTGGGGAGCGATCTCCTACACTGTCCGTACACCTCTGGTGATCGTCGAGGGGACACTGAATAGTGCACGGTACATCCAAACCGTCATCGAACCCATCGTTCTACCATTCCTAGACCGGCAAGGGAACTTGCTGTTCCAACAGGACAATGCACGTCCGCATGTATCCCGTGCCACCCAACGTGCTCTAGAAGGTGTAAGTCAACTACCCTGGCCAGCAAGATCTCCGGATCTGTCCCCCATTGAGGATGTTTGGGACTGGATGAAGCGTCGTCTCACGCGGTTTGCACGTCCAGCACGAACGCTGGTCCAACTGACGCGCCAGTTGGAAATGGCATGGCAAGCTGTTCCACAGGACTACATCCAGCATCTCTACGATCGTCTCCATGGGAGAATAGCAGCCTGCATTGCTGCGAAAGGTGGATATACACTGTACTAGTGCCGACATTGTGCCTGCTCTGTTGCCTGTGTCTATGTGCCTGTGGTTCTGTCAGTGTGATCATGTGATGTATCGGACCCCAGGAATGTGTCAATAAAGTTTCCCCTTCCTGGGACAATGAATTCACGGTGTTCTTATTTCAATTTCCAGGAGTGTATTATTTTGTATTACAAGTTGTTTTTCTTTACATAGGATCAAGAATGCCCTTTTCCTAGTATATCAAACCTTCACGATTTTCAGAGGAGTGCCGACGATTCAGAAAGCAAATTCGCTCGCGTGTAGCCAGTCATTCCTGCCTTCCCAGCACTGCCCGTTCCCTTGTTGCACCGAGCCCTGATGACTCCCGATCTCGGCCGGTACCCGACGAGCCTATTCCAGGTACAGTTGAGCACAATTGCCCGCAGTGTGGGCAGCAGAACGGAGCGGTCGGCCGCTGGCGGCGTCGGGCAGGTAAATGTGGCAGCGTGTACGACTCTGCTGCTACTTAGTTAGTTTCCGTCCCATAAATATAAATCTACTTTTCCACACTACATGGAAAGTGTCCCGTTACATAAATTTTCTGTATGACATGTTTGAGCCGTGGCGAGACAGGTCGATTTACCTTTGCGTGATTATCTTCTACGTCTCATACACTGAAGCGCCAAAGTAACTGGTACAGGAATGCGAATTCAAATACAGTCAACATACAGCGTTGTGGTCGGCAACGCCTATATAAGACAAGTGTCTGGCGTAGTTGTTAGAGTGGTTACTGCTTCTACGATGACAGGTTATCAAGATTTAAGTTATAGTCGACGCACGAGCGATGGACACAACATCTCCGGGATTGCGATGACGTGCGGATTTTCCGTTCTACTATTTCACGAGCGTCTCGTGAATACCAGGAATCCGGTAAAACATCGAATCGCCGACATCGGTGCTGCCGGAAAAAAACATCCTGAAAGAACGGGACCAATGAAGACTGAAGAGAATCGTTCAACGTGACAGAACTGCAGCCCTTCCGCAAATTGCTGCAGACTTCAGTGCTGGGTCATAAACAAGTGTCAGCCCGCTAGTTATTCAACGAAACATCATCGATATGGGCTTTCGGAGCCGAAGGCCCACTCGTGTACCCTTGATGACTGGTACTTCAGTCATTAGTCGAGTCCATGCCATGTCATGTTGCGGCACATCTGCGTGCTCGCGGGGGCCCTACACGATATTAGGCAAGTGTACCGGTTTCTTTCTCTTTTCATTGTATATCGGCAGTGGTCAACTCTTTGGTTACGACCACAGGACATGATCGAGGGGAGCAAATGCTCAATAGTGTTCGCTTGTTAAGCGAGCTCCAGAGAGAAACAAGGTTGGACGGTGTTCGTTGAGACGGCGAGTGCTCTGATGCGCTTCTAATATTAGCTGTGCACTTGCTACGGACTTAAGTTGCGAACGGATGGAATACGCCTGTATCGCCGTGGTGGTGTGAAGTGCGTCGCGGCGAGAGTGTTCGCTGGCCTGACAAGAGGAAGGCCTCACACACGGCCAACTGACTCGGCTCAGATTTGGCAGGTCGTTTGTGTACAACCTAAAACGAAGGAATCTAAGATGTTTTGGGTCAACACCATCGCTTTTTTTGAGAAAATCACCCCTAATGCTTACGACGAGCAATCGACTCAAAACTGGCGGGATCGACAGATAATTGTAAATAGAGCATTTTTCATCATCAGGTATGGGGTCCGAAAACGCATACTTTTCCAGAAATCGAGGTAAGAAACTTTTACAATTGCCGCTTCTGTTCCCACATGGAAAACGCTTTCGCCGATAGCACCGTTAGCGCAACGGCCAAGGTAACTGGCTGGGAATCGGAGAAACTTCGCGAATATTCTTCTTTTCGTTTGTATTTTTTCGCCGGCACGGTAGCTCAACGTGTTCGGTCAGAGAGCTGCTGCGTACTCTCTGTAATAAACAAAACTGAGTCAAGGAATCAACGATCAACTTGAACGGATGTCTTGCGACGTCCGCTCAGATGAAAACGCAAAGAACTATATAGAACAAAATGGAAGGAAAAAAAGGTAACTGGCTGGGAATCGACGAACCTGGGTTCGAATCTCGAAGAAAGTTCGCGGATATTCTTCTTTTCGTTTGTATTTTTCCATATGTCAATTGATAGGGATAGGAGGGTTAATAAGGTAAGTAAATCAATAAGCAATGATAATAATAAGGTAGGCAAATAAATTTCTCAAACCTCTTGGGGTAGTAAACGACTAAAATGTTACTCCAGGTCGCTTTACAATGGCTCTTCCAGTAACTGTTACGTGTCCTCACTTTTCTTCGAACAACTAGATGGATGGCACTTGTCATATAAACATTCGAAAGAAATATACTCACTGCACCAAGAACATCTAATGAATGCAATCTCTCGACAGCTACACTGTTCGGCGGAAAACAAACTTGGTTTACATTTAAAAATACGTGTTTTTCGGTAATTAATTTTGATGCGTACCACGCATACGATATCATTGCCTGAAAAATCGGTGCTGAAAGTTGGTTATGAGTTATGCTGTGAATAGTTATTGCATCCGTGCGTTTGTGCGATTCCCGCTGGGTTTCCAGAAGCACACTGCAATTCTGAAGCCTGGAAATAAAGTTTTTAACCTGGCGATAGAAATAAACATCACACGGCTGGCACACAGGTGTGCAGTTTGGCGGTATTACTTTTACTGTGCACGTCGGCTGACCATCGTCATCTATAAACATAGTATCATATATTGTAGTATTAATTTGTCCACTCCAGGAATCCAATATTAGACAAAACTTGTTATCAGAAGCGTTTGGCTTTAAAGAATTCTCAAGAAATGTTCTGTAAATCGCATTCGTCAGTTTCCCGGATTTATAGCAAGTAAGGTAAACATTTTTGAATGAGTCAGTTAAACGATTGACCTCTTCTATAAACCGAGGACCAAATGTAACATTAGTTTCTTGAAAATACAGGTAAACCATAGGCAACACTCTTCCAGAGGCTGTGATGGCATATTGCGCCGTGTACCAATGTGTTCGTTTGTTTTTACTACCAACTGCGACAAGGGCTCCTTTTTCTCCCTTATGCGATAACGTCCGTCGAATGTTCACCCGATACTCCCATCCTGTTTGATCGGTGTTGATCACGTAATCACGATTAAAATCGGTTAAAGTGACGCCGTTTGCGTGCTGAAAAGAGCCGCCATTTTCTGTATATCTTCTATATTTTGTACCTCCTCATGAGAGACGTATATAGTGACGTGCCTTTGACAAATTTTTACTCAGATTAGAAATTTCTTGCCCAAGATAATAATGCAGCAAACGTAAAATCCTCGTTGGCCGTATACTGCACTTGCAGCACACTCCTGAAATATCGTCTTTGTTACATTCTCGTTACGACAACGAGATTCGACAAATCGATCGTATGTCCACTTATTTATCGCCTGGTATTTGTCGTATCTTGTCCCTCTTTTAACGATATCACTTTCTCACAATTTCAAGTACTTCTTCCTTTTCAGGTCTGTTGTTGCTCCATTCTTTTGCAGTGTTTGTAAGTTCCAATTTGGATGATTCCTGGCTAGCGCTACCGCCTTTACTTTTACTTCAAGGGGTGTAGCGCCGTAGTTCAATCGTTTAGTAATCGGTTCGTAATACTCATCGGGAACAGATAAAGGACATATTCCCAGTGAAGTGCACACTCAATGGTCAAGAATGTGTACTCTTACATTACTGTTCCTTAATACTAGTCATGCGGGTCGATTCTGGCTGCTGCCTGTCCATACAGCTAATCCCACTGTTTATCGTTTGAAATTTTTAGCCACCCGATATGGCCGAGCGGTTCTAGACGCTACAGTCTGGAACCGCGCGAATCCTGCCTCGGGCATGGATGTGTGTGATGTCCTTAGGTTAGTTAGGTTTAACTAGTTCTAAGTTCAGGGGGCTGATAACCTCAGAAGTTAAGTCCCATAGTGCTCAGAGCTATTTCAACCATCTGAATTATGAAATTTTTAAACCTTGGCAATACTTACCATCACCTACGTTGGTTTTCAGCAGTTCTATCAATACCTTAACGTTGCCAACATCAAATTGCCGTCTCGCAGCCGAAAGGTCGATCATAGCGTTTGTTTCGCACAGAAACTTCAAAATTAGGATGAAATCTACCATCAATAAATCTATTGCTAAGAATGTACATAATAGAGCTACATTTCTTAGGCGAAGCGGTATGCAATCTTGCCATACAGTGTTGGGGGACCTGGTGTCTGTTGCTCCCAGTATATTGCAATTTCAAACGCGAAAGGCTGGTACATGCATATTCTTGCATATGTTGTGATAAAAATGATCAGAGACAGCTAACTGCAGCACCTATATCTAATACCACGGCCGTTAAAATGTTGCCTGCGAACATATTCGCAGTGGACTGCAACGTATTAATGGGTCGACTGTCGCACTTAGTGCCATCAGATTACAACTCATGCCTGATAATGTCCGTTCTCTAATCATATTGTATGTATCGATTGATCTCTGACTACATCCAATCCATCGAGTGTCGTTTCAAGGCTAAACATGGTCAGGTCTACTTTTCCGTATTAGATGAGTACAGACGATACATATCGTCTGCCAGTTCTCCTATGAAACTAAACTATACGAATTATGATTACTTTGTTCCTTGCGTTTAAATATCCTGGACTGTACCGGTTATAGCGCCTTTTTTCTTGCTTATGCCTGTTAAAGGAGTTGTTCCGATTTTGTTGCAGACTGTCACACACTCTGCGCTGGTCTCCCGGTACGCTATTTTGTCTGATGTGACCGGCACGATTATTCTATACAGAAATATGGTTATCACTACCATTGATATTAAATCATACATTTCTGCTTGCGGCTTTTGCATCTTCCTGTGTCAAACCCATGGAGTTTAATACTTATACAAATTATTCCAAATTCATTTCTGACACAGTGATTAATTTTTCTCTAATGTGTACCAGCATTTCCATCTTTAATACATGTAGCACATCTCTGTGAGATGTGATTATCCCAGTATTTTGTCTTGTTAATACATTTCTAGACTATTTGTATAATCTTTCCGCCGGCCGTTGTGGCCGTTCTAGGCGCTTCAGTCCGAAACCGCGCTGCTGCTACGGTAGCAGTTTCGAATCCTGCCTCGGACATGGGTGTGTGTGCTGTCCTTAGCTTAATTAGGTTTAAGTAGTTCTAAGTCTAGGGGCTGATGACCTCAGATGTTAAGTCACATAGTACTCAGAGACATTTGAACAATTTTTTCTAAACTTTCCTGCCAGGCAGAAAGGCCCAAAATTGAACACTTCCTTATGAAGTCGTTCTTGGACTTCGGTAGACCAATGCTTCTCCAGAAATGCTTTCTCAGACTCATTGTATGTTTTGCAGGAGTCATGTTTAGTGGCCCACGTCACCGCGTCTCCATGGCAAAACTTATCTTTTGGCCATAAACATTCAACGTCTTTACTATGTGCTTAGTGCTCAACCAGTCGACTGGTGATGAGCTCCAGTTTAGTGATACCATCATTGTAGAATGTTTGACTTTGTTGACTGAGCCACAACCTCACCTTTGCTTGCACGGCTGCATCACTATCAAAGTGAAGTTCTCGAAGACGTTCGTTAAATTTTGAAAACTGTTGAAAATCGGATGGGGCCAAGTCGGCACTGCCTGGAGGGTGATCGATGACAGTGATGCCAAGACGTCGGGTTGTTGCAGACGTCGCAGCGCTTGAGTGTGGCTGGGATTGTCATGCTGAAGGAGAGGATGCTCCAGGTGTGGATGAACTCTTCGAATACAAATCTTGAGATCATAGCACATTGTTTCTCACGCTCCCACGTAGGTACGTTACATACCACCATGTTGCTTGCTACAAATCGGAGCCCTGTGGCGACAGAGGGCTACGAATATGTAGACATGAAGAATAAAGATGTAGAATATTAATAACGTTTGTCCCATTTAAAAAGCTCTAAAAATGTCCACATTAAAAATTTGGAAGCATTACATTTCAGCAAGGCCGCAAAGTTTTTACACCGCCTCCGATATATTGGCGTTTGCTCTTTTCAACTGTGATATTTCAGCAGGTAAATTCTTCACTATCTTGTATTGTCTTTCCGAAATTTCGGTAAGTTCTATCACAACTGCGTCCTGCTTTTTTGATTTTTTCGGGATTTCGGTTGACACACCATCCTGCTGCTTTGAAATTTCGATCACCGCTGGTCATCGAGGCTGAGTTCGAAGCGGGGCTCATCACTGAAGACATTTCTACTCCAGTCAATGAGATTCCAGGCCGAAGACGTGTCTCACGCTGGGACACCACCCTTGCTGTCGCTCACCATACGGTCCGGCAACCAGGAGTGATGGTCTGGGCTGCCATTACCGTTCAGGGCAGGTCATTTGGTTGTCGTCCGTGGCGCCCTTGCATCATAGCGGTACGTCGACGATATTCTACGCCCCGTTTTGTTGCCCTTCATAGGGAGACATCCTGCGCTTACATTCGAGCAAGATAATACCCTCCCCCCCCCCCCCCCCTACATGGAGAGATTTTCTATTACTTTTCTTCGTGCTTGTAAAACCGTATTTGGCCAGGTCGCCGAATCTCTCAGCAATTGAGAACGTTTGGAGCGTTATGGGAAGCTGGGTTTTTTGACGTTCTAATGCCCCTCCTGGACAGAACCTGGCATGATATCCCTCATGAGGACATCTAACAACTCTATCAATCAATACGGAGCAGAATAACTGCTTGCACGAGAAAAAGAGGTGGAACCACGCGCTTTTGACTTGTTCAATTTCTGAAACTTTTTCTTGAATAAATCACCCAATTTTTCTGCAATTGTAATTATTTATTTGCCTGCACAAGTAAATCACATATACCTATTTCCGCCCCACTGGCATAACTTCGTTGTCGTACTTTTTTTTTATGTTAGAGTGTATATTTGTACGGATGCCTGCTAAGAATGGGTCGAACAGCAAACGAGATAGGACGGAATCTTGACGAAGACGTTTATTTGTTTCTTTGGACCAACAGTGTCTATTTTTTGGCATGATCAGGCTCCTACGTTCAGTACGAACCAGAGCTTGTAGATAAACAGACACGGAACGCGTTGATTTCTGATCTTTTCGGCCAGCAGGGGTTGATATACACATACGTTTTTGATCCCTGTCAGAACTGTTAACAGGTATTTATTCTCGCCATAGGTGCTCCCCGTAAGTCGGTCACAAAAGGAATAAGTGTCTCATTTGTCCGCTTCCCCTTTCTGATTCCAGTTTACCCAGATAGGAAATGTTTATGATTCTCAACCGAGCATTCTAGTTTATTTGATCAGACTTTACAGTGTCATATACAGAAGTAGTGTGATAAGCGTGTACAACGAAGCACATTTTGGTTGCTTCCTAGGTTTTTGCTTTGGTATAACACTAGCCGTCATTAACTCTGGGCTATAGGCTTTATTAGTTCATTAATTATTTATGACGTACATTAACGGATTCCTCCTTCCCCAGCAGATGTTTTAGTACTGCGCACTGGATGTACTCCGGACTGGGCGGTATACGTTTGAAATTTCCGTGCTGAAGCATCTTATTCCTTTAAAATTTTCCCAAAATAATTTTTGCAGGTTATTTCGAGAAGATGTTACAAAGGTTTCGTCAGGTTTCCCTCTTATTATTCATCTTCTCTCTCTCTTTTTTTTCTTTTCTCTTAAAAAGACAATCGCTTCATTTTGGCCTGTATTCTATTCTGATTCAGAAAATTTTACTCTGTCGCTTGTTCCTTATACGTTCTAAGTGCTACTCTCCTCTCCTTGACCACAGCCTCGTGTTCTCCGTCCGACCAGATATATTTTAGTCTATCAGAAACCTAGACAGATGTGTTTTCACGGATGGAGCTTTCTACCGCCCTTTCTACATGACCCGTTTAAAAATTTCAGAGACTGCTTTTGATTCTGGCGTACAAGCGTGTTAGCGCAGTATCGACAGTGTTAGCTTGAACTAACAACCGTAAATAGCAGATGTGCATTAGTCCAGGCAACTGAAGGCTGTGTTAAGTCGTGGATGTGCGACTGCAGTTTGTCAACGTTGTTGTCACAAATTGCAATGGAACATCTCTAAATCAAAAGTTCAATATCTTGTCCAGTAAATTTTAAAGAAGAGATAAGTTTGTGCACAGTTTCTTCCGCACACATTGACTCCAGAACAAAAATGTCACTTGGACGCCTGTCACAATTGGAGTGAAATGCTAAACGCAGACAGTTCTTTTCTGGAAACAACCATCACTGGTGACAAGACTTTTTTTAATGTATTGGCTTTCAGACGTGTTTATAATACTATCACAAAAATGGTACGTCAATTATGACGGTACTAACGTAAAGACAACACAATACTCAGTCTCCGAGCGGAGAAAATCTCCGATCCAGCCGGAAATCAGATGCAGGTCCCTTCGATTAGCAATCCGCCACGATGATCGCACAGTTATCGAGGTGTGCTTCTGAGAAGACGTGGTGTTACCCGTACGAACCTACCACAAACGATAAAGTGCAGTAATTCATATGAAGGGCAATGCTTTGACGATATGACCAACATTCAAGCCAATGTGACGCACTATTTGAGCAACAGACAGGCCGAAGAAGGATTTTTCCTACAGTTTCACATGGTTGTATGAACATTCTGTGCATTGTAATCAAATAGAGGGAGATTATGGAGAATTCCTGAAGCAGTAAAGCTACTATCTCTGTTTTATCAATCCAGACTAGAAACTATTCGGATTGACGAGGTACGGACATATACAGAGTGTAGATTTGACGGAGGGATAGGTTTGTTGCATGCTGCAACATCATGCCTATACGTATCATATTGATATCTTTCTTACGAATAAAGCCATGTAGAACGCTTGATATACTTTCATTTATTACGACGTTTCTGCTCCCGCCATCATCAGTGCGTAAGAAATGAACATGTATTAAGTGATCTGGGCTTCCTTATTCCACAAAGCGATAGTTCGAGTTACTTTTCTAAACCATTTTTAATAAAAGTGAGTATATCCTGTAACCAATTGTTTCATCTCCGTGTATAATAGCATTCCATGGTAAAGAAACATGTTACAGCAGTAGCACATATAAATACTTTTTGTTCTTTGACAACTCTTAGGTTTACCATGTTCATTTGAGCACGCTTTCCTCTGTAGTATACTGTCAGTGAACATCGCCATTGAGGCAAGGCGCACAGACGAGTGCATTCACAGTAAGAGCATTTATGGTACTACGCTGTGCTAGATACAGCAACTAAATTTATGGATTTACTATCCGTAATACTATTCGCACGCCAGTACTGATGAATTTATCGATTAAAACGCTTTACGGCATTTTTTGATTTCTGCTGTATATAAATTGCACTGAGGGTGGTTAGTTTTTATTGTTTGACAACCAAAAATTGTCATATGCGCTGTACAAGACTAAAGTATTGATTCAATTCTCGCTATTCCTTTCCTTGCACTCGTGGCCGGAATGTTGTTTCCGGAGTTAGTTAACTACCTGCTGAAGGTCTGTGGGGACCGGTGACGGAGTCAAACTTGTTGCTGTACGTGCGTAACTGGCGGGGCAGAAAGTTTCTCCTGCGCGAGTTATCCTCTGGGTACCGGAGGGGCGGCTTCTGGGCTCTGGAGATTTACTTGAGGCGTTGCTATCAAGTTGGGATAAATTTTGCTCCTAAACAACCCTGCGGCCTGTTTGTATGCAATGTCGTGAAAATCCAGTATGCTCTGAGCAGCTTATATCACTGGATGTATTTTGGCCAGAACAGCCTACGGCTACTACCATAGTCAAAACGTAACAAAAGAAAATATATCAATAATTTATATTAAGCGATGTAGACGGCTCTATTCGCAAATATTCATAGTCAGACACATTCAGGGGATTTATTTCCTTTGTTAATAAACTCACCTCATTGTTGCTTTCTGCACCGTTTGCTCTCACGCCCGCGGAACAGACAACTACAATATCGCATTATCGGACTTTCTGGTTCTACAGAGCAGGTGACTCCGTGGATATATAGGAGTAAAAACCAACGGGGCAAGTACAGATCACATAAACAAGCAAATAATTCTAATAAACATAGGTCTGATAACCAATGGCTTTCCCAACACGACGTATGCACAAGTACAGTTACGCCAAAGTTACAATACTTAATATCGGAGATTCTTTAGTTTCGAAATACCGCAAGTGAGCCGTAAATTACAAAGTGATAAACTGTCCTCGTTTGATTTTATCATCATTCCGGATACCCAACTACTGGTAATTGGCGTTTCGACACTAGAGTGAGTCTGTCGGGGCTCGTCGCCAAAACCATGACCTCCCAGGTCCGCGACTTGAACTGACTGGTTTTTTCTTTGGGGACATTTAAACGCTCTGACGTTTTCCAGCCCTCTTTATAGTGTCGATGAAGTCAGGGAACGTATTGCCAATGGTTGTCAACGCATTCGGCACTCGTGTGGGGTTCTTGAACGTGTACTGGCATCGGTGAGGAGACTTTCTGCAGCCACATTCACATGAACGATGGCCATGCCAACACTTTTATGAAGTGAAACTTCCTGGCAGATTAAAACTGTGTGCCGGACCGAGACTCGAACTCGGGACCTTTGCCTTTCGCGGGCAAGTGCTCTACCATTTGAGCTACCCAAGCACGACTCACGCCCCTTCCTCACAGATTTACTTCTCCCAGTACCTCGACTCCTACCTTCCAAAATTTACAGAAGCTGTTCTGCGAACCTTGCAGAACTAGCACTCCTGAAAGAAAGGATATTGCGGAGACACAGCCTGGGGGATGGTTCCAGAATGAGATTTTCACTCTGCAGCGGAGTGGTTGGGTAGCTCAGTTGGTAGAGCACTTGCCCGCGAAAGGCAAAGGTCCCGAGTTCGAGTCTCGGTCCGGCACACAGTTTTAATCTGCCAGGAAGTTTCATATCAGCGCACACTCCGCTGCAGAGTGAAAATCTCATTCTGGGAACTTGTATGAAGTGTTGGTCCTCAAGTGCGTATCTGTCGTTTGAATCGTAGGGAACAGTATTATAAGGCGTTTATGTATTCAGTCACAGTACGTCGTATCGGGAAGAACCGTTGGTGTCTGTAACTATGTTTATTACGATTATGTGTTTGTTTCATTGTCCTCGTCTCGCCCCTTTCGTTTGTACCTATGTAGGGGGAAGCCGAACTCCACTGACAAAATATCTGACGTTGTTCCACGATATTTTATTGGTATTTTGGCGTAAGGGATCCGTGGTCACCAGTAGCTCATTATAAATTAATAATTTTTTCGGCTTTTTATCCCAGTTAACTTTGTTTCTGTGAAAATACCTTTGCAGCAGTCAAAAAGCCTGTAATATGCAATCACCAAGATGTGTAACACAAAACAAAGAGTAATGCAACAACCCTCAGGTAAAATAAATTTACTTTTATGACAGTGTGTTCAATTTGTTTTGCCAGTGCAGTACATTACGTAAAAAATGCAGACTCGTACTCTTTCCGGTATTGTTCAAAATGTCGACAACAATGAGGACGGTAATGTATAGCAATTATCCATTATTAAAGGTGTGAGTGGCTCAGTAAGGAGCTCAATATGCAGCAACGATTTTTTTTCTACATTCGCTTAATACAATAAAATATCCAAGAAGTAGCAGAGCAAGTTTTAAATCTAATTTAAAATAATTCCATTGACGAATTTTTATTTAAGGACTGGCAGCCAGAAAAATCCTTGTTATTAAGTGTAGTTGCATGAGTAGGACTAAAAAAACATATTCGTTAAAGTTAACACTAACCATATGTACATATCCCGTAAACTGACTCGTTCGATAAAAGAATCGTTCAAACGGTCTATGGAACACATAATCAACTCACTACACCATCGACTGTCTTACACGCTCAAGAATCCCAGGAATTTGGCATATTGTTTCAGAGGTTGCGACAATCCTAGGACCCATGTTCATGTGATTATAGACCTGAGTCTCTCAAACTAGGCTTATCACATGTCCCCAGAAGCATAACTCCATTGGTGACCCAGCTGGCCATACAACAGGACCACCGCGACAATTCGGTGTTGCCAAAATGTAACGAACCACCGGATTCACGGGTCTCTTATTCCCGAGTCTTCATAAAATATCCCTGAACAACATGGAAATTTTGTCGATGTAGGTCAGGTTTATCCTGTACTCTCGACACACCCCCGCTTCACAACGGTACCGATAAGAATCTATTGCTGGAAAGCTTAATAAAGTGTAGTGCCATGGGTTGACTAAAGCGAAATCATTATCTTTCACTTCCCTATATATTGTAATAATCTAATTAACGTAACATTTACTGCATGCAGTATTAACCGTAAGATTTCTTATTCAGAGACCTCTGTCATGATGTTACGAACAATTCATTGTTTAGTACTTCTATATTGAGTAACGTAAACCTGTAAATCTCAGTGAGTAGAACATGCTGTGCTAAACTACTGGAACTGGACTCGCATTCGGGAGGACGACGGTTCAATCCCGCGTCCGGCCATCCTACCTTAGGTTTTCCGTGATCTCCCTAAATCGCTCCAGGCAAATGCCGGGATGGTTCCTTTGTAAGGGCACGGCCGACTTCCTTTCCCATCCTTCCCTAATCTGATGAGACCTATGACCTCGCTCTTTGGTCTCTTCCCCCTAAACAACCAAACCAACCACTACTGGATTTTAAGGCAGAACATACTTCAATTTTGGTTCATTTATATGCAGGTGGTATTACATCCACGAGATTCCCGGTAATAGCCCTGTCCATCTGATGCAATAATTTTCTAACCTACCTGTGGTATAACCTGCCAACGCTCCCGTCCTTACTCCCCACAAAATGTGTTCCAGTACCATACTGATTCACTGACTGCAAGTTTAACTGCTGCTGCTTAAATGCGCCTGTTTCTGGCAGTACACTGCGAATATTACTGGCTGGTAAGTTGCCATTACGCAGGTACCCTTCCAGATTACGCTCCTTTATATCTACCGTCTTTACTCTTTCCGTGTGTTCCAGTTCTCTTCGGTTATGTTGACGAATCGCTTCGGCTGGTTGCTCTCTTCATTCACAATGTGACTTCGTTTCAGTTGTCGTTGACTCCAAGCGTGATGCCTGCGGCTGGTTGATGATCTGAGACCACTGACGGAACGGAATCCTCATTAGGTGTGACGGTGTCGGCACGTCTTCATAGATACCACTTTACAAAATGGCTCACTCGACTTCCTCTAACGCACTGAACTCCACTAGATCAGACGGATTGAGAGCTTCGTTCTCACTCAACCTCCCACTGTTGTGCCTCGGAGCCAGATAGAAGATTCTTGAGGTGGAAAAACAGCTGCTAAAGAATGTAAAGACAATAACACTGGGTAAACATCAGATAGAAGGTATGAACCAGGATCAATATAGTTCGCAAACTGAGAAACACCGAGGGGGAGCACAGCCTAGCTTCCTCCGCACACCCGCTCTGTCTCTGTGTTTTTTTGCTGCCGAGTGAGCCACTCCAGTCTGGAAGAACTCTACACATTCTAATCAAGTTGATGTGGCTCCTCATGAGAAAGACCGTATGGTCACCGCGTACCTAAGACCAGACTTTCCACTAATGGCAATAGCACTTCCAGACGTAAGAAGACAAGTAGCAGCACAGACTGAAAATATGAAGCAGAAAACAAATCCAAAGCATCCTTTGCTTGGTGTTCATGCTTATCCAGCATGACAAATCCAGAAGAAGCTTCCTGCTTCTCCAACTTCCGAAGGAGACCGCCGAACTGAGCTGTGGAGGACAAAATCCCCTGCAGGATTGTGGACAGCAAACGAAAAGCTACCATCTGGCTGCCAACTCCAGTACGGGACTTGAAACACCCACAACAGATTGAGAACAGAAGTGATAAAGTGCAAAATTAATCTGAGGGAGTGAGAGACCAGTGGTGATGAACTTCGTGAATGTGGCGCAAGGCAGGACTCTGAACACTTACTGCTTTGCAGTAATCTGAGCGAATCCTGTGACGTGGAAGGTATGTTTGCAGCAAATGATCATTCTGTTCTGACTGTTGAACATTGGACTCTCAAACCTGAAATTCTCTACATCATTAGTATTTGATTGAAGTGTTAGGATTATATGAAGGGCTTATTTCAATAGTGGTACAAGTCCATTTTTGTTCATCTTGAGATACAGAGTCCTAAAGTTAAATGAGCGCTGAAAAATCTGCAGTTGAGATACCAGAAATATTCAAGCGTATGGCTTCTTGCTGGAGATGAAATTTTCTTTCTGTTTGTTTGGATCATTAATTTCAGAAGCATTATAGGCAGAAAAGTGGAGGTAATGGACTTGAACCACTATTGAAACAAGCCCTTCATATCGTGGTTAGTGTTCTTTTAGACATGGATAGACAAATAAATAAATAAACAAACATTTTTTTAATAAAATACCTGTCTTCTGTCATGAAAGAATACGTGCCGTCGTCAGTAACTCTGTATATAGTCCACCTCGGTAACTGCGGAGTGAGAGTGGCACATTGCTAACAGGAGGGGTCCGGTTTCGATTCCTGGCCGGGTCGATTTTCTCCGCTCAAGGACTGGGTACTGTGTTGTCTTTACGTTCGTACCGTCTTTAATGACACGAAAGTCGCCTCAAACAAAGTGTCATATCGTCTTTCTACTACTGAGTGGGTGCATGTGCAATAAACTTCAATAAAGGAACTATGAATACAGCGTGTGACAAAAAAGAACAATCAAACATTCAGAACACTTTCCCAGCACACAGAAGAAGGAGAAAAACGTTCTATTCACATGAATGGCTAACTTTTTATTTCCATTGTAAGACTCACTTTGTGCAACTCATCATTGTACAATAACCATGGAAAACACACAGGAACAGAATATATCAACATACAACCTGTAACTCTTTCTTATATAACATGTTCGAAACGCCCTCTGTTAGCATCAATACATGTGTCAACTCGCAGTCGCATGAGTCCCATATGCACTGATGCACACCTGGAGTATTGTTTCACGCATTAATGTAGGAGAACTCTCTGCACGTTTGACCTAGATTCGATACACAATGGCAATGTTATTGTCCGTCGACTTATGACTAACAGATTAGTGACAGATGGATGTACCAACATACAGCCTGTAACTCTTTCTTATATAACATGTTCGAAACGCCCTCTGTTAGCATCAATACATGTGGACTAATTTCTGGGCCTCCAAGTTCTCTGGACCTAGATCCACTGGGCTATTTTCGGGGGCATTTGAAAGCTCTTAATTAATGAACCCTGGTACAAGATGCTGGGAGTTTAAGGGCAAGTGCATGGAACGCTGCTAAACCATACGCAATTCAGAGACATATAAACGCATCCGAAATTCTATGCTACAAACAGCGGGATGGAGGTTCCGAGGTTATCCAGTACATAATTAATACATAGTAGGAATAGTAATGGTCCTATAAAACTGCATTGCGATACGCCTGAAACTACTCTTACAACAGAAGACTTCTCTGAGTTAAGAACGATATGTTGTGTTCTATTTATTCATCATGTGGGTTCAATTGTGGAATAACGTAGTGAGCTGAGTTTCACAAGATTGTTTATTGTGGACCCATGTTGATTCTTGCAAGTAAAATTTTTGAACTCCACATAAGTCATAATAACTCAACATAAAGTGTCTTATACAAATATAAACTTTTAAAGTGACGTTTTTGAGTAAATTATATTGTTACATTTGGAAATTATACAGTAAATACTCTTCACTTGCACCATTAGCATAAAACATTACGAGGGGCACTCCAAAGAAAAAGCCATATTTCAAGCATCCACCATTAGCTGGCGTCACAGTAACCAAAAAAAAATCCAAGACGGTGGTGGTAGGAAATTTAAATCAAGTAAAAATTACGGAATTAGCCCAGTTGTACTTTATACAACTCTCTTCTGCTCTAGTCTCGAGCCAGTCACAGCATAGTATTGTAGCGGTCAGCAAAACGAGGCAGCCAATCACAATGAAGCTTTAAAATTATGTAAGCTTTTCTGGAATAGCGTAAAAATGATGTCATGTTCAAATATATGCAGTATTTTCGTATCGAAAAGTACGTAACCTTCACTTGAATTGTCGTCGGGTTAAATATGTAAGCATTTTCACCTAAATCACCAGAAGTGCAAAAATTGGCGTCATTCAACACACACACACACACACACACACACACACACACACACACACACACACACACACACTCGACCACGTATTTCGTCCCTCTCTTTCTCTGTTTTACAATCATCCAGGATCCTGTGTGTTTTTATCAGAACCCAATCTTTATTTACCAAAGCTTTATCTCCTTTTCTTTCTGTGCACGCACACATGCTTTCACACTTTCAGGTATTTAAATTATTCACAATAAAATCAGTTATCATCATCATCGTTTTTCAGGCGGTAGTGAGCCCAGGCTGATGCATTCACCTTTATCCGGAAGTATATATCGTTTATCATCTTACTAACATGTACATAACTTATGTTGTTTAACAGCAGAAATTACATGGTACTTTGACTGAATAACGCACTGCAGAGTTATTTTAACCTCAGAATCCAGCACACATTGCCTGTAATCATCGACGGCCAAGTCATTAACACAAGATTGTTTTACACGATTTGATGTGCATTGTGTGTAGTGACTCGAGTGCGTGCATTGTGTTTGTAGACCGACAATTTCAGTAGCAGGTTCCTCATTCGATTCGTTTTACATTAATCTAACCTCTTCTTTATTTACCAGTGAAATGTTGTATCTGTTATTTACAGGGAAACTTGAACTATCGAACCATGTATGGACATCACTTCTGATATACTCGTAAATATTTCCAGTTTTAATTTGATAAATTAAGCTATCAGTGTCTGTGTTTTACTTTTATTCCCCAAAAACTTATTTAATACACATTCATAATGAAAGTATATAAGACAGGGTTTTGAAACATCTAAAATGGCCATTCGCACTGCAGTGAGTTTATCAGAGACTAGATGAAGCTTGTTCAGCTCAATGGTAACTAAATTTTCATTAACAATAACTTTTGTTTCAAAATATGTTTAGTAATTACTGTAGCTGCGCCATATCTACCTTGTCAGTATGTCACTAGTTTTACGTCGCGCATCTTTCACAAATTTTGCAAGGTTTTTCCAAACACAGTATTATTCATAAATTTTTCAAAGAATTTTTGAAATTATTTCTTGCACTCACGAGTGTTTGAGCATTAATGATAATGTGTGGCTTTTCCTGGGAGCTCATCTAAATGGTAAAATTCCGTGAATCTCTTTTAATACCAAATTGTGTTGTAATTTGTTGTGTTCAGACTTATGTAGTGAATAACATAAATTCTCTCGATTTGTCGGTTGTTGAGGTGGCCAATAATAACTGAGGTATACGTAACTTTGTGTTGAAGCAAGGTCCTTTTGTCGTGCTGAGCTACGACGAGAGTAATGTTCTTGAAAGCTGATACAATTTGAAAAGTACTGGCAACAAATAATGCTTAGTAGCGTCATGCTGCTCCAATGTATTTTCCTCGCTGTAGCCTTCCATACTAAAGTTAAGCCTGTAGATTCCACCGAGTGAGGTGGCGCAGTGGTTAGCACACTGGACTCGCATTCGGAGGACGACAGTTCAATCCCGCGTCCGACCATCCTGATTTAAGTTTTCCGTGATTTCCCTAAATCGCTCCAGGCAAATGCCGGGATGATTCCTTTGGAAGGGCACGGACGTCTTCCTTCCCCGTCCTTCTCTAAACCGATGACATCGCTGTTTGGTCTCTTCCCCCAAGCAAGCCAACTCTGTAGATTCACTGAGTGTGGGGGCGAAGCCCTGAATGTGGCTACTTAATAAGAATCGCACACAGTGAGGTCATGTTAATCCAGTATCTTTTGGTGGTGTGTACGCATGACGCCTCCCACGGGAGATTATGAGCTCACCGATGGCTTAAAAGTGCAATCTCCCGCGTAGCTGAGGGCTGCGAAGGGCGCACTGGGTGCGGTAGACGAAGACACTGTCAGTACTGCATTCCTTATTATACACTACAGCTGAAGAAAGTTGTACAACTGCCTATCGTGTAGGGCCTCAGTGATCACGCAGAAGTGCTGTAACACGACGTGTCGTGAACTCGACTAATGTCTCAAGTAGTGCTGGAGGAAATTGACACCATGGATACTGAAGGGTTGTACATAAATCCGTAAGATTACAAGTGGTTGAAGCTCTCTTGTGACTAGCACGTTGCAAGGCATCCCAGATGTGCTCAATAATGTTCACGTCTGGGGAGTTTGGTGGCCAGCGGAAGTGTTTAAACTCAGAAGCGTGTTCCTGGAGCCACTGGGTATCAGTTCTGGACGCGTACTGTCACAGTGTCCTGCTGGAAGTGCACAAGTCCGTCGGAATGCACAATAGACATAAATGGATGAAGGTGATCAGGCAGGATACTTACGAACGTCACTTGTCAGAGTCGTATCTAGACGCATCAGGATACCCATATCATTACAACTGCACACGCCCCACAAGATTACAGAGCCTCCACCAGCTTGAACAGACCACTGCTGACATGCAGGGGCCATGGATTCATGAGGTTGTCTCCACACCCGTACAAGCTCATCCACTCGATACAATTTGAAACGAGACTCGTCAGACCAGGCAACATGTTTCCAGTCATCAACAGTCCAATGTCGGTGTAGACGGGCCCAGGCGAGGCGTAAAGCTTTGTGTCGTGCAGTCATCATGGGTACACGAGTGGGCTTTTGGCTCCTAAAGCCCATATCGATGATGTTTCGTTGAATTATTCGCACGCTGACACTTGTTGATGGCCCAGCATTGAAATCTGCAGAAATTATCGAAAGGGTTACATTTCTGTCACGATGAACGAGTCTCCTCAGTCGTCGTTAGTCCCGTTCTTGCAGGATCTTTTTCTGGCCTCAACAATGTCAGCGATTTGATATTTTATCGGATTCCTGATATTCACGATACACTTGTAAATCCCTACTTCATCGGTACTTCGGAAACGCTGTGTCGTATCGCTCGTGCGCCAACTCCAACACCACGGTCAAACTCGCTTAAATCTTGATAATCTGCTATAGTAGCAGCAGCAACCGATCTAAAAACGGTACCAGACACTTGTCTTATTTAGGCGTTGCCGACCGCAGCGCCGTATTCTGCCTGTTTATGTATCTCTGTATTTGAATACGCATACCAGTACCAGTTTCTTTGGTGCTTCAGTGTATAAGGTCGAAACTACACTCCTGGAAATTGAAATAAGAACACCGTGAATTCATTGTCCCAGGAAGGGGAAACTTTATTGACACATTCCTGGGGTCAGATACATCACATGATCACACTGACAGAACCACAGGCACATAGACACAGGCAACAGAGCATGCACAATGTCGGCACTAGTACAGTGTATATCCACCTTTCGCAGCAATGCAGGCTGCTATTCTCCCATGGAGACGATCGTAGAGATGCTGGATGTAGTCCTGTGGAACGGCTTGCCATGCCATTTCCACCTGGCGCCTCAGTTGGACCAGCGTTCGTGCTGGACGTGCAGACCGCGTGAAACGACGCTTCATCCAGTCCCAAACATGCTCAATGGGGGACAGATCCGGAGATCTTGCTGGCCAGGGTAGTTGACTTACACCTTCTAGAGAACGTTGGGTGGCACGGGATACATGCGGACGTGCATTGTCCTGTTGGAACAGCAAGTTCCTTGCCGGTCTAGGAATGGTAGAACGATGGGTCGATGACGGTTTGGATGTACCGTGCACTATTCAGTGTCCTCTCGACGATCACCAGAGGTGTACGGACAGTGTAGGAGATCGCTCCCCACACCATGATGCCGAGTGTTGGCCCTGTGTGCCTCGGTCGTATGCAGTCCTGATTGTGGCGCTCACCTGCACGGCGCCAAACACGCATACGACCATCATTGGCACCAAGGCAGAAGCGACTCTCATCGCTGAAGACGACACGTCTCCATTCGTCCCTCCATTCACGCCTGTCGCGACACCATTGGAGGTGGGCTGCACGATGTTGGGGCGTGAGCGGAAGACGGCCTAACGGTGTGCGGGACGTAGCCCAGCTTCATGGAGACGGTTGCGAATGGTCCTCGCCGATACCCCAGGAGCAACAGTGTCCCTAATTTGCTGGGAAGTGGCGGTGCGGGCCCCTACGGCACTGCGTAGGATCCTACGGTCTTGGCGTGCATCCGTGCATCGCTGCGGTCCGGTCCGGTCCCAGGTCGACGGGCACGTGCACCTTCCGCCGACCACTGGCGACAACATCGATGTACTGTGGAGACCTCACGCCCCACGTGTTGAGCAATTAGGCGGTACGTCCACCCGGCCTCCTGCATGCCCACTATACGCCCTCGCTCAAAGTCCGTCAACTGCACATACGGTTGACGTCCACGCTGTCGCGGCATGCTACCAGTGTTAAAGACTGCGATGGAGCTCCGTATGCCACGGCAAACTGGCTGACACTGACGGCAGCGGTGCACAAATGCTGCGCAGCTAGCGCCATTCGACGGCCAACACCGCGGTTCCTGGTGTGTCCGCTGTGCCGTGCGTGTGATCATTGCTTGTACAGCCCTCTCACAGCGTCCGGAGCAAGTATGGTGGGTCTGACACACCGGTGTCAATGTGTTCTTTTTTCCATTTCCAGGAGTGTAATTTCTTTGGATTATTAATATGTGATGGTGGTGACATAAAAACAAAGCTGAATGAAAATCGTGAATACTCTCAGGATATCCGGGAAACACTCCTACATTGGAACTGCCGGGTACGTTTTCCAAATCAAAAGCTTTAACACTCTTTGAGTATTCAATACTGGACACCAGAAGGTACTGCAACATCACCCAGATTTAAAGGCTATTCACATCAAGATATATGTTCTAAGATTCGTCAATTTTAATATAACTGACCATGAATCTGTTGTTTGCTACAGCATGTCTTCATAAACAGTAGACAATACCGCCTCTACGTCTCTTTCATTAAATTGGAGTTTTTCAGTTTCGGTAACAAGTTGCAGTTTTGCTCTAGTCATCTTCACACAGAGCGTCAGATGAAAAGTCAGGCGGAGTAGTATAATTTGGAGGTCCAGTTCATATCTTTTAAGACATAAAACGTAAAACTTTTCGAATACATCAACAAGGAGTAGCGTGTCAGTTTTAAAAAATAACAAGCAGGTCCAGTTCATATCTTTTAAGACACAAAACTTGAAACTTTTCAAGCACATCAACAAGGAGTAGCGTATCAGTTTTCAAATACACACATCAAAAAAGGTTTTTTATCACCTCGGTTCCGAGAGTTCCGAAACCTGTACAGAAAATTGAAATAGAGATAATTTCCTTTATATTGTTCATGAAAATCATACATTGCATGCTGTATCACCACACAGCGAGACCTATAGAGGTGGTGGGTCAGATTACTGTACACATCGGCACCTCTAATACCCAGTAACACGTCCTCTTGCATTGATGCGTGCCTGTGTTCGTCGTGGCACACTTTCCACAAGTTCATCAAGGCAGTGTTGCTCCAGATTGTCCCACTTCTCAATGCCGATTCGGCGTGTTCCCACAGAGTGGTTGGTGGGTCACGTCGTCCATAAACAGCCCTTTTCAATCTATCCCAGGCACGTTCGATAGGGCTTATATCTGGAGAACATGGTGGCCCCTCTAGTCGTGCGATGTCGTTATCCTGAAGGAAGTCATTCACAAGATGGGGGGGGGGGGGGCGAATTGTGGCCCATGAAGACGAATGCCTCCCCAATATGCTGCCCATATGGTTGCACTATTGGTCGGAGGATGGCATTCACGTACGTACAGCCGTTATGGCGCCTTCCATGACCACCAGCGGCGTACGTCGGCCCCACATAATGCCACCCCAAAACAGCAGGGAACCTCCACCTTGCTGCAGTCGCTGGACAGAGTGTCTAAAAGGTTCAGCCTGACCGGGTTGTCTCCAAACGCGTTTCCGATGATTGTCTGGTTGAAGACATATGCGACGCTGATCGGGGAAGAGAACGTGATGCCAATCCTGAGCGGTCCATTCGGCATGTTGTTGGGCCCATCTGTACCTCGCTGCATTGTGTCGTGGTTGCAAAGGCGGACCTCGCCATGGAATTTCGGGAGTGAAATTGCGCATCATGCATCCTATTGCGAACAGTCTGAGTCATGACACGACGTCCTGTGTCTGCACGAAAAGCATTATTCACTACGGTGGCGTTGCTGTCAGCGTTCCTCCGAGCTATAATCAGTAGGTAGCGGTCATCCACTGCAGTAGTAGCCCTTGGGCGGCCTGAGCAAGGCCTGTCATTGACAGTTCCTGTCTCTCTGTATCTCCCCCATGTCTGAACAACATCGCTTTGGTTCACTCCGAGACGCCTGGACACTTCCCTTGTTGACAGCCCTTCCTGGCACAAAGTAACAATGCGGACGCGATCGAACCACGTTAATGACCGTCTAGGCATGGATGAACTACAGACAACACGAGCCGTGTACCTCTTTGCTGGTGGAATGACTGGAACTGATCGGCCGTCGGACACCCTCCGTCTAATAGGTGCTGCTCATGCATGGTTGTTTATATCTTCTGGCGGATTTAGTGACACCTCTGAACAGTCAAAAGGACTGTGTCTGTGATACAATATCCACAGTGAACGTCTGTCTTCAGGAGTTCTGGAAACTGCTGCAGAGGATGCTGCATCAGCTCGGAGAGGAAGTCGAAGACATCCTGTTGCGCTGGTTTGTCACACACTGCATGCTGAACTTCACAAAAATTCCATTTAAAACATTTCAAGCCTCATATATTCACACGGAAAAATTAATCGTACATTCGAATAACTATATTAACTTGCGATCGTCAAGAAAATATGTCCTCTGAGTTCGTCTGATTTCAAGTACGATGGACACTTTTCGAGAGAGTATACCAAAAAAACTAGCAAATTGATAAATTTGAAATTTATACTACATTTGATTTCTGGGAACAGTACTTCATTACCATTTATAAATAATTAATATTTCTCTATGTTAGATGGCAACAGACATGGGTTTGGTTAAGCTTCATTGTCGCCGTCAAAAATGTTTCAAATGGCTCTGAGCACTATGGGACTTAACATCTGAGGTCATCAGTCCCCTAGAACTTAGAACTACTTAAACCTAACTAATCTAAGGACAGCACACACATCCATGCCCGAGGCAGGATTCGAACCTCCGACCGCAGCGGTCGCGCGGTTCCAGACTGAAGCGTCTAGAACCGCTCGGCCACAACGGCCGGCCCGCTGAATCCAGCAGCAGACTTTCTGCTGCTGAGGATGCTGCATCAGCTCGGAGAGGAAGTCGAAGACATCCTGATGCGCTGGTTTGTCACCCGCTAGCGAGGTATGTACGCCAAGTCGGTAGCCCTGTTTGCAGATGACGGTGGCTACGACATGTGTGTTTGATTCACATGCCGTTTCCGAGAGTACTCAATTCCTCTCACATCGCTGCCCGTGATGTTCCCTAAGGTGGATTGCGATTTCGGATGCCGTGATGTCATGCTGAATGCTGAACCTGGCCGCTGGCAAAGTAGACTGTCAGACACTCACGACGCTGGTCTTAAGGCAGCTTCTGTCCTGGACCGGAGCCGTGCTGGTAGACCCCTGGACAACCCATCAGTGCTGCCTGCTGCGCTGACTTCAGTACTGGATGCTGGACCTGGTTATCGGCGGCTACGTATCGATAATCTTCTGGAGAGACACCAAGTGTAAGACCAACACTAGAACAATCTGACACACAAGCGTTACCATACCATAACCAGAGAATCGACATTAACGCCTTCGGCCCTACTAATCGGCTGCTCTAAGCTGGTGGGGGTGAAGTATTTATGTCATCGAGGAGAGGCTCCGCAATGCATCAACCATAAAGATCGAATCGGTTCTGCTCTTATCTAATTGGCAGTGATCTTCAGTACCGCTACATTTGGCTAACGAATTTGTTGCATGTTTTTACTGTTTAGTCAAATTCCTGTTGGGCAATATTGTGTCCTACCTAGTGTTTCTTACCGAGCGAGGTGGCGCAGTGGTTAGACACTGGACTCGCATTCGGGAGGACGACGTTTCAATCCCGCGTCCAGCCATCCTGATTTAGGTTTTCCGTGATTTTCCTAAATCACTCCAGGCAAATGCTGGGATGGTTCCTTCCCCATCCTTCCCTAATCCGATGAGACCGATGACCACGCTGTCTGGTCTCCTTCCCCAAACCAACCAACCAACTAGTGTTTCTTACACAATGTTACGATAGTAACGAAGGCAGTTCGGTCTGTTGTCTTCTAACGATTAACGGTGTTGAAATGTTTACACTTCGCGGGTGGCGGCTGTAGATACTTCCGCGTGATTAGCGCTGGATGTTCGAAATTAGAAAATTTTGCTCTCCCATTTCCTTAATAATATAGTATAACAGTCCCCACCACTTTAATAAAGTTTGTCCCGTATTTAACCCTTTTCTACTTGTTTGGTTAACTGTCTTACATATTTACAATTAATTTGAACCTTTTTCTCCTTGAAGCACGAAGAAAATCTTATCCTAGCTCAACATTATTTTTCTAACTTTCTTCTTTTTGCATTTTACTCTAAAACCTCTTACTTACTAATACGAATCCATTCCAAAGGAATTTCATGCTCGCTCGTTCCCTTTGCACGATTCATTATCTTTCTGAGACCAAAGTAGACTGCATAAATAAACGCTAGTATCCCTATAAAGCTAGTGATTCATACAGTGATTGTAACCATATTTTGTTTACGCTTCTCTTGATATTTCTGTACATGCTGTAGCATGTAATCGACTGAAATTTGTCCTTTTTCTGTAATGACTAAGTCATCTATTACCAGTAATAGAATGGGATCTAAAGTATTATTCAAGAAAGTTAGGTTACGTTTGGGTCACACGCAAAAAGGTTTCTCTGGCAAATACAACATTGGTGGTACCTGTAACCATAGTAGGAAGGTGAAACTTTGTTCTGGCTATTTCACTCTAGGTTTCATTTACTAATAATCCACTTTATTTTACTTTTAATTTTGTCATCCCCGTATATATGTTATTATTGCTGTTGTAATTTATTATTTCTGTCTCTAGTGAAAACATGGAATATAACCAGTGACTGCCATTTCAAAGAAAAGGGGTTGCGGCATTGATACTACTTTCTTACACTCTGGTGCTTCCAAATGTCCTAGGAACAACTGAATTTTACAAACCACTTGTCAGTTCGAGCTAACTGTAATGGACAAATGATGATTAACTCGTTGACACAATTGCTAAGATCTCTTGCTGACGTAACAAAATGTGTCTCTAAATGTTCTGACACAAGCAACACTTCATTAGTTTTCACTTGTACCCACTTATCGTTAATTTTCCATTTGCCGGATACGGATGATTCGTGAAATACTCGTGACGAGAATTTAATCTTGCAACTGGAAACTGGATGTTAATATACACGCTAGCTCGATCTGAATAAACCTTACCCTTTTCATTGCGGTACAATGTGTTATATCCCTATCGGGGATTCTTTCCCCACTTGCTGCGGTCCTAATAGAAACTGTTGTATTTACCAATGTTGCACTGAACTGTCCATGCGTGACATGATGTATCGCTGCTTGCACCTCAGAGTTTCTATTCTCGCATCTCCGAAGCTATTCGCTAGTCCACGTAGGAATCTGGCTATTATCAGCTTCTCATCTAAGTCCTTAACTGATTCTGTATCTCTCTTAAGTCTTAATTCAATGTTTCCATTGATCCTTTTGTATACTATAGCAAATCGGTTGCTAATTTGTGCATTGTTCTCGTTATATTTAACACTCCCAGTCCATACTTGTAATTTGTGCTGAATTCCAAGTAACTGTTATTTCTGTCTTGTTTGGTATTTCTTGCACTATCCCTATCGTACTATTTAAATTTGAGATATCATCGTTATCTGCTCTTCCCTATATCGTTTTTAATAATTTTCCATTCGGCATCTAATCAACCTCTTTTCTTTCGTACTAAGACTTCTGTCATCTGGAGTATCTGAGCCCGAAAGTTCACATAGGAATACTTCAATTCCTGGTATTCTTTCTGTACATCTGTTAGTATTTCCCCTTTTTTCTATTTCCATAGATACATTTTTGAACATATTCTGTAAACGTCAAATTTCATTTCTTACTCCCAGATTTCAAACGAGAGTTTTAACGAGCACTTGTGTTTCGTGAGAAGCAGTCTAGTTGTGAGAACAAGATTCCATTTATCAGTTGCTAGTTTTTAATCACCTCTGCTTTTCATATGTTCAAGAGCATTATACTCATGATAATATATTGCGATGTCGTCCTCGCCACCACATAGGAGGGAGGAATTACCATGAATCCCTTTCCTCCTTGGGTAAAAAGAGTATGTCACAGAAATAAAAAATATTAATCTTGGTAATCCGATACTAAATTAAACACAGTTCAATGCCATTTTATTACTTATTTCTCGGATCTAACCTCAAAGCATGCTCTGTGCTACTCTTATTCAGCGTGGCAATTTGTTTTTCTGTGGTAAAGGTGCAGACATTTGTGATCCTCTTAGAAGATTTAACTCGCCTAACGTGTGCAACCGATGATTTCGTTGGTAACTGCAACTTGACACTGAGCAGTATGGTTATCTCCACTACCTGGTACAGTCCTTGAAACTTTGTCAAGGATTTCTTCGTCTTACTTTCCGCGGTATATGGATTTGCTAGTAAAACCAGTTGCCCTGTTCAGTACTTGAAGTAATTTACTCGCACTCTGCCCAGTTCGCACTTGCCGATTCAGTGCCTTTGGTTTTGCATGTTTCACTCATTGCCAAATTTCTTTTAGTGTTTTCTTGAATTGCTCCACATGTTTTACCAATGTTCTTATCTTTGGCTGCATTAAATCAAAATGTGAAGGCATCTTTCACCCATTCACTACTTCATAGGGTGAAAGACCTGCCACTGTGTGGATTTTTGAGTCGTACTCACTCACCACATAGCCTAAATAGGCATCCCTGTCTAAATGTTGGCTGTTCATGTAGTGACTTAATACCTTCGCTGCGGTATGGTAGACTCGTTCCGTATGACAGCTAATTTCTGGCTGGAATAGAGTATGCAAAATTTCTTTACTTTCAGTAGACGACAAAACTGTTTCATCAGATCAGACATAAAATTAGTTCCTTGATCTGTCTGTGACTATAGTTTCTGGTACACTAAACTTAAATGACGTAGTGTAAACCATGGGTTGGGCTATGATGCTCGCTCATTGACCTATTATTGCTGTTATAACAAGTTGTCTCTGAAAAATGGTCGATCATCATCAGTACATACTTATTACCTGCTAAACTTCTATTAAATGGTCCCAATATGTCAATTCCTATCACTTGAAAAGACATTTACGATTCTGGTACTACCTGAAGTTTTATCTTTTGGTGACTCAAATCTGTCCATTGAGCACATGGAATGCAATTTTTTTATGTATTGCTCTACATCACCAAGTTGTTTCTCCACCAAAATACTTATGCTATTTGTCTGTCAGTAGCTCTCCTATCTTCATGTCTCGATAGGGCATGGCCATATGCTTTACGTAACACTTCATTTTATAGTGCAAAAATAATAACACTGTAATGCCCACTTTTAGTTGATGTACACAGTACACCTTCTTGCAGAAAAAAGTGTCATCGTTTACTGTAGACTTGACATTCTGTAACCACTGCTTGTGTCTTTTACAAGTCTGCATAATTCAGTCCTGAAAATTGCAACACTGCAATTTTCCTATTAAGTATATCTGAATTTGTGTGCTTAACACCAGACTTGTTATCTATTGTGCCATGTGGGGTAGCCGCATGGTCTGAGGCGCACTGCCACGTTTCACATAGCTCCCCACCGTGGAGGTCCTCCCTTGGCAATGGGTGTGTGTGCTGCACTTAGCGTAAGTTTAAGCTAGATTAAGTAGTGTGTAACCCTAGGGACCGATGACCTCAACAGTTTGGTACCATAGGAACATACCACAAAAAACTACTTCATATTAAAACTCACTCAATTTTAGTCCTAGAAACCACTTCAGAGCGGCATGATGAGTAACAAGTTTAAATTTACAACCATATAGCTAGCAACTGAAATACAAAATACCATATATCAGAGCTAACATATCCTTTTCTGTAGTAGAACAATTCTGCTCAGCTTTGTTCACCTGGTGAGATGCATAAGCTATTAATGTTCTTGTCCATATAAAATTTGACTTAAGATGACATCCAAAGCTGTATTGCTTGCATCATACGACAGTAAAATCTCTTTAGTAAAATGAGAAAAAATTAATACAGAATCTGAGCTCAATATCTGTTTCAAATTTTGAAACACTGCTTGACATTCTGGTGTCCACTGAAACATAGCTCCTATCTAGTCTAGTCAATTTATGCAAAACCATTGACAATTTTTTGGTAATAATTGCCAGTCCAAGAAATGATTGTAACAGCTTAACTGTGTGTGTAACTAAAAACATGTACAACTGAAGTGAGGTCAGGCTCCATTCTTACTCCATCTTGGCTAATAATATGCCCCAGGTAAATGACATGTGACTAGGAAAAGTGACATTTATTAATGCTTAATGTGAGACAAGCTGTTTTCAATTTATCAAATACTTGACTTAGGCACTCTGCGTGTTCACCTAATTCTTTTAAAAAAATAATAATGTCATCCAACTAGGCTAAAAATTTTTTTGGTTTTTAACCTTTGAAGAACTTTACCTGATGAGCGCTGATATGTTGCAGGTGTGTTTTCCAGCATGAAAGGCATTCTGCAATACACTGACTGGATGATGATGTAAAAGCGTATCTTCTGGAAACTCTTCAGTCTGGTGATACCCACTCCTGAAATGTATCATATAAAAGAATTTACACCGTCCCAGGCACCATAATCTGGCTATTTACTTCCCTACGATGTACTACACTTCTTCGTATAAAAAATGCTGGTCATTCAACATATTATTACTCAACAGAAGTTCTATTAAACATAAAGCTTGTTGTGAAATACCAGTATGTATTGTAACTCAAATTAATTTTCGGCACCTTCTGCTAGTCTGTCATGTGAAACAACTTCTAATGTACAATTACAGTTTATTTGGTTCAACTTCAGCAATGAGTGTACCTTGTGACACGGAAACATTTGCAACTGTTGCACCCATCGAAAACGAATCCCCATTAAGTTCAACTGTTTGTAGCCCAAGGTATATTTTAGCATAGTGCTTAACCAGAGAGTATAATCTGAGTATTGCACAAAATCTCTACCCCACTGTTGGCAGCACTTCCATTTACTGATGAAAACATGTGTTTCCTACCCTAAACAACGTTGTCTCCACTGTATGTTTTGTTATTCCCTATCACCCGCAATTGTATCTCGGCAATTTCAGTCTCCTCTTGTCCATGCGGTCCAGACTCACAACTGATACATGTGCCAGTATCTATTAAAAACTTTTACTTCCTTTTATTTTTCCAAGCTATCAAGCAACAATTCATCTCTGTGTAGGTTTTTACAGTACTGCTATTTACTGGAAACGCTTCCCAACTGAAAGAACATTCCTGTTGGCGTTTAACTACTACTTTTTCAGCTTGTACTTGCTGTGCTTTCTAAATTCACGGTCCCGAGTCTTATGTCAGAACAGTTGGCAGTTATAGCACTGTGGCTGGCGACACTTTGATGATCACGGTAGTAACATTCTTTACCAGATCTGAATATCTTCCTTTCAGAAAGCACCATAGTACCACTATCCAGTTCTTGGGACTGTACAGCAACATAAAGTGATGCAGGTAAATGCTCAGGGTTTTCCATTTGAACCGTCATGAAAAATCTTCCTGGATCCCTCAAAGAAACATATCTAATGCCCTATTTTCCGATTCTTAGAGCAACACTGTCTGCATCTGAATTGTGTGTCGGGTGATAAATCTGTGTATTGACTTAGTGTATTTTGTCATAAAATCATTCCACTGTTTCATTCGCCTTCTAAGTCGAAGTATTGAGTTTCCCCCTAAAAAATTGCGTACTATTCTGTTTTCCATACCTCTGACGCAAAGCGTTCACTAACTCACTGAAAGTACTTTATTAAGCACTAAATGATATGAGACATTATTTTTTGCCTGACCTGTTTTACGTAAATTGGCCTTCCGCAAGCATGTTTCATCTGACCAGCTACTTCATTTGGCTGTGGCTAGTGCATCGTCTTTAAACACATTAACGTCCTGTGTTGATTTCCTGGAGAAGGGAGTTAAGAGGTTCGCGGATGAAGGATCAACGCTTGAAAGGGGAACATTTGCAACAGTTTTAACTTCATTCAAACCTGACTGTGTTCCTGATCTCCCAATAAAGCTTATAACTACTGACTTAGTTGTTCGTTAAGTGCTTTCATTGCAATTTGAAAACTTGTTCCGTAAGAGCAATTGTCATCTCGTTAGTACTAGCTGACCGTGTTTGTGCCATTTTTGTGCAGTTTCCTTTCCTCTCTTTTACACGAATAAAACCAGTATTACTCATGACAGTAACTCAATAGCCATAGTTACAAAAGTAGAAGAATTAAATCTAATTACTAAGCCTCATCATTAAACAACGACGCTCAAAAATCGTCCGCCGTGTGACCGCATTTTCTACACGTAGTACATGTTGATTGTACAAATCTATCACATAATGCACTATGTCTCATAAGTCAAAAGTATGGCAAGGAGTCAGAACAAGATACTTTTGCCCACTATTACCTTTGAACTGCGATAAATCTGCCTTTTCTCTCGGTCTACTCAAGGTAAGTTCAAAGTCTTTAAGCTCTAACGTGGAAATAGCAAAGAAGGAAAGATTTTTTTTCTTTTGTGAAAACATACTGTGACTGTTGCTGATGTTGATGTGGCGGATCGTTGCCCTCCATCTCTTACTGACACTGGGCTGGAGCACTTGTGAGCACAAATTTATAGGATCAGCCACTGCCAGGCTGGAAATCTCTAATGTTTTGCCAGGATGCAGACCGAGGACCTGTATTTAAGATTATTTCACTTATTGCTCGGAATAGAAGTCGTTGTCATGCCTTCTGCGATGGCCATTATCTACGTAATCAGGAGAGGAATCCGCTGAATCTAGCACTGGAGTCACGGCTGCCGAGGACGCTGCGTCAGCTGTGAGAGGAAGTCGATGACATCCTGGGGTGCCTGGGGTGGTAGTTTACCACTCTCTGGTGAGGTACGCACGTCCAGTCGGTAGCCTTGCTTGGAGATGACGGTAACTACGACGTGTGTGTCTGGGGACTACTCAATTCTTCCGACATCACTGCCCGTGATGCCCCCTCAGGTGCACTGCGATGTAGAATGCCGTGATGTCATGCTGAATGCTGAACCTGGCCGCCGCCAAAGTAGACCATCAGACTCGCGTGACGCTGCAGTTTTAGGGCAGTTTTTGTCCTGGACCGGAGCTGTGGTGGTAGACACTGGATTACCCATCAGTTCTGGCTGCTATGCTGACTTCACTACTGGATTTTTCAACAAAAAATCATTTAGTCTCAGCGATTACATACAGCTGTCCCGCAAACAGTTTGATGCGACTGCAGCTTCTGTACAATTAAACTTGGAATACCGCTCATTATAAACACAAGGTATGTAGTGGGCTATGCTTAACAGTATATGCAGATGTACTTGATTGGAATACAAACAACAGAGTGACCAATACGACTGCAAGCAGCAACTGGTTCTAACACACATTCCGTACTGGGATGAATTACAAAAGGTACGTTCAGTTTGTTATCAAACTTGAGAACTTCGAAAAACTCATTCTTGCTGCCAGGCATGAGATAGATGACGGGATTAAACTCTGCACATTCAATTAGATGTGTGTGTAAGTTTTATTTGGAATGAAAACAGCCCAGGCAAGTCTCACGCACTTCAATTATATGCTGAAAATGTGCAATGCTACTACAAGCTAGCCTCTAAAGATTATTTGTGCACTAGCAATGCCATGTATCTGTATAACAAAACTGCAACATAAACAGATTTAGATGTTTCTCGTGACATTGTTTTGTAACACATAACAGAAAAACCAAAATTAATCCTGATCTCTCTTGTGTCCTTCAGTCATTGATTTATAATCAGAATACTGTATGCGGGAGATGTTTGCAGAGATGCATTCATTCTGTTTTTCGAATACGTGAACTCTCTTAAGCCCAGAGGAAATTATATTTTAACGAAGTCTGATTGGTTTTCACATCGAAAATAGTTATACACACGTTCTACACCATTATTCACAGGATATAAACTTGTTAGAATAGACCACTTGAAACAGGCATTGTCATAATGAATGTTTATTTGACAGCATTTCTGGCAGTTCGTGTATAGTCATGAGTAAAACTTTATTATCATTGACATTAACACACAGTTGAAATATTTCTTTCAACATCCAACCAGTATCTTTCTTTTGAAAAGTCTAAAATTTCTTTAACAGTTTATCGATAATATTATTCGAGTACCAGTTGTCACTAATTTTGGTGACATTAAACTCGCATTATTTATATTGTACACATTCGACCTTTCCATTCAGCCTCAATAGGAACTCATTCAAGATCATTGGTTGGATCGAATTTCGTGTGTTATGGTACAGGTTTATCCATTATTGCGAACCTGATACTTCATTAACGCAACACTATTGATGTTTCAGTGTTAAAGTCGACGACAATGTCCACGATGTTCTGCTAACTGAGAGACATGTCAGTCAAAAGTCTTCTTAGGTCTACGATCACGTATAAGACGACAGCCAGTGTAGTCCTTTGACTACTGCTCCGATGGAGTGCTAAATATCAGGCTTCAGAATTGCAGCAATATTGGATGAGAAAAAAAAATCAGAGTTTCAGCAAATAATCAATAGGCGAATTTGAGGGAAACATCGACGTTACATTCTTAGAAGGAGAGAGAGATGATAAATCTGAATTTACAAGAAAACGGTCAAAAGGAGACTTGCTCAGAATCAGAAACATGTGTAACAAAGGCCTCAGTGCTATACTGTGGGAGAAAAGAGGAGATCGAAATGGGCCTTGTGAATGACTTGGCTAAACAGAAAAGTTTCAGGAAGGAGTTTTAGTAGATGAAAAATGAAAGACGTGATGTTTCTTGAGAGTTGACACGCGTGTCTTTGAAAGAAAAGCGTTGGACGAAAACACTAGCCAAGATGGTACTATATCAATACCTCGCCTCAACTGGCAGCCCCCTGCTTTTATAATCCATCTAAAAAATAAAAAAAAAGTAAAAGTGATTAATCAGCAAGTTGCTATAAATCCTATATTGTCAACAATGGCATCATATTTCGCTTTCACATTTCAAAGGGACAAAAACATTAAGCCGCAGGCGCGTGTGCTTCAAGATAAGTATAATAAAGGAATATGAAATGCAGTTTTGAATGTAGGTACATGTATGCTGTCATCAGATTTTGCTTCTACATTTCAGAGAACAGAAAACATCTTTAATATAACGGAATACAAGGAAAATGTCTCTCCAATTCAATGCTGCTTGTTTACCTTGACTGGCAATAAACACAACTCTGCGATAAATTACAAATACCACTGTCTTAGTCACGAGCGCATCGTAAGAAGCCGAGCTGCCGACGTGCAGTTATCAGTCTTATCACATCACTACCCAGCCACTGGGACCAGTGGTCACACTGCCCACTGCTGCCTCCACCGAGCGAGTGCTCTTTGGGTGCTGTATGCAATAACTTTTACGTTACGGGAAACGGTTGTAACTTCAAATCAAAAAGTTTAAAACCATTTGCAGAATTATTAAAACCAACGCAAGCAAAAGTGTATAGCTTTCGGAAGGTGGTAATTATAAGGAATAATATAACTTTCATTAAAAAAAAACTTAGCATATCACGAGATGAAGAGAAGGTCGCAAAATAGGTAATCGTGGGGAGTTGAATCCATCCATAAGACATAAGGTCGAACAGAAGGCGATGTCCATACATTCCAATACCAGACATTTATTTGCTACAGAAAACGTATTACATATAAACAAAAGAAACCTCAATCTGCCAAGAAAACAAAGTTCTTTACTAAATCATGAGTGAGTGCAGAAAGACTATGTCAGCTCTAAAGTACAACTATTTTCATAAGAAACTTTGACTTTTCATTGATGGCTTATGTGAATCAAAGGCATATTGGAAATTTTTTGAGTTTCTGATCTGTTCCGTTTTTTGATGGTTTATGGTGTTGTCGATTACTCAGTCATCAGGATTAAGAGGGGGAAGCGATTGATTGAGCTTGGGTTACACATTTTATGTAAAACATTTATTGAACTTATATTATATTTAACATTAACCCACCTCAACATGCCAAAGGCATCTTACATGTACTCGCAGCTCAAAGAAATATGAATTTAGGAACATTACTTAAAATACTTAAGTCTTTACTTATATGAATCCCGTAAGAAAACAGTTCAGCATATAACCTCTCATCAAGACAGCAGTAGACAAAGTTTAATGTCTTTCAGTTACTTAAACAGGTTTGATAGTAACGCGAATTTAGAGAACAAAATATTAGAAGAGAAAGGCTGGCACACAACACAAGTGTCAAAAATTCTAAGCTGAAGAAGGAATTAATACATAAGTTATTAACTAACTAACAAGTATTAACTGTGCTGTATAAAGCACCACCAACATCAGTGAAAAACGTGTGAAGGCAAAAAACATTGAAGAAGCGTGTGACAAAACGAAATGTAACCTTGTGACATCCCAAAGAGATCTTAAAATGTCTCCCAATCAGCGACCAACACCAAGCCACAATCTGTCTAGTACCATCTCAGAAACCACAACAGAAACCAGCACCAACAGCAAGCCAGCTACACCCAATTATGATAATTTAGAATTTAACTTACTTTTAAGCAGGCTGGAGAAAAAAGAGATACAGCAATGCTACTTAGATTGTGCAATCCAAAGGGAGATTCTCTCTGTTTTCCAGTAACTGAGCAGACAGACAGAATCATCCTAAGGACAGAAGATATTCCTACGTCAGCAGAGCCGCTGCTCGACCTCTGAGTAACACTTCCATCAGCTACATTTCAGCCCTTCCTTGTTGGTAACGTTATTATGAAGTGGAACCACAAAGGAACAACCACAAGTAAACCAGGACAAGGGAGACCTCAGGGGCGTCAAGCATTGCCAACTGTGGCTGTAAAGAATAACATGAATTCAGTAGCAGTAATCACTCTTAAGTTTCATGGTGCTACTAGCAGTCCAGCTAGTACAATTAGTGTGCTTAGGGAATTAAAAATAATGGGGTACAGTTATCTAACAGCTGCTCATAAGCCACACATTGCTGTACTCAGTGCTAAGTGATATCTGACATGGTGTAAAGTGTGAGGCAACTATACAGTGCATGACTGGAAATGAATAATTTGGACCGATGAATCACAATATACCCCATGGCAGTCGGATGCAAGGGTCTGAGTTTCGGCTAATGCCTAGAGACCATGAGCTGCTATCATGTGTAGCGCCAACAGTGAAGTATCATGGAGGTGCTGTTATGTTTGGGAGTGTTTTTCATGGCTACGGTGAAGTCCTCTAATTGCACTTAAAAAAAACCTAAATGTGGAAGGATATGAACGCATTTTACAGTATTATTAACTGTGTACAATACAGAAACATTTTGGAGACAATGATTGTATCAGTCGGACAGTGCGCCTTGCCACAAAGCACCATCTGTGAGGCAGTGGTTTGTGGACAATCACATTCCTGGAATGGACTGGCCTGCCAATAGCTCCTACCTGAACCTAACGCATCATCTTTAGGATAAATTGGAATGTCGACTTTTCTCTAGACCCCAAGTCCAACATCACATCCTTCTCTGGTTTCAGCTCTTGAGGAAGAATGGGCTGTCACTACTCCACAGACATTCAGACACCTCATTGAAAGTATACCCAGCAGAATTTAAGCCATCATAAAGGTGAAGTGTGGAGATACCCTTAATTAATATCCACTGTCACGAATTGCTGTAAGATGGTGTGAAATTTGCTACGATTTTGCTGTAACAAGTACTTTACATGTTTGCTATAACATAAACGAGTACTTTACTTTTCTGCTGTAACATGGGCAATTTGTTATAGTTTTACTATAACATGTTGCAACAATGGTTATGCATCGATCATTTTATTATAATTTCGTTTTACGATTATCTGTAATAATGGGAGAGAACAAAAATGATCTTGATGTTCACAATTGGACTAACACTGGTGAACTGATGGAGTGTTTAGTTTTCTTACCAGCTTCAAAAATGAAGTGTAATAATTCAGCTTTTTGCAGATTATGAATCTCTTTGGGTAACTACAGTGTGGTCTTTTGATAGACAACATCATGCATTGGAGCTTAAGAACAGATGATGAGGTACTGAATTCCATTTCAGAGAAGAATTGAAAATATAAGTTAAATTATGGGGCCAAAAAAATGCTCTCAACTGTCGCTTGACTGAATGGACATGTGAAATGCTGCTCTACTGAGGGCATATTTAATTTAACTTCCTGGAGAGGGCAGCAGCCACTTTCAATGGTTTTGACCCCTGAGAAGTGGCAGTCTGGTTTACCACAGGTTTCTCTTTGTGAGTTAAACAGTGGTAGTCAATTTCCTTCTTCAACAAATTATGATTATTTCCAACCTATGTAGACACACAGCTCAGAGGTGAAGACAGGAAACACCTGCGTTTCAGTTCCTTGAATCTGCATATTTTCGAGATTTATGTTTCTGTTCCTTCAAATCTGAAAGTGGAATATGAGACTTACATCAACAAGAAAGGACTTGTCACGAATTGCAGATTAATGGTGCAACTTAGTGCCTAATCGCTTTGTTCCTATTGGAACAACTTGAAAGAAGTTGAAACTAGTTTGAGCGTGTTGACAAATGGAAGGTGTGCTATGAAAGCAGAACTCCCAATACGAGTAACACTGTCATAGATGTCATTGTAGACATTTTTGTTCAATGCATTCTGATTTTTGGACACAAAATGTGAGAATGGCGTGCACTACATACTACTTCTACTTATAAAATTTACATTTTGCTATGCGCATACTTGTAACTGAAAGAAGCAGAGATGTTGCAAAACTTGAACCACGGGGGTGAGAGTGGTAAACTATATGCACTGGAAGAATAATGACAGAACCCAATCAGAAGATGCATCCACACCAAATTTGGAATGACAATTCTGTGTTGTCCGAATGACTGTAGAATACATCTACCATCAAGAAAGATTTTGGACTTTCAGTGATGCTCAGTTTCACTTTCTCAACAGTGACATAATGGGCATGCTATATCATGGAATAATGAACAATCTAGACGCAGTTGATTATGAAAATAGCGATACTAACTAATAGAATTTATTATTCTCATATGTGCCTAAAAGAAAAGTGTGTAAATAAAAACGTTAGTGACTCTTCATAAGGTATCACACAAGAATCTATAGGAGAAATTAAAGTTCGCTCTCTAATACATGACTTGTGGCTCTGTGTTTCAGTCACAAGAGAGTTTAGTTATCACATTTAAAGTGATTTGTTTTGGTTATGATACAAGCACATTTACCAGAAGTGAATGTGAAAATAATATACTCGCTCATGGAGAAGTAGTTTATAGATTTTCAATGACTTTTGCTTTTGAAGCGTATGGTGAGTAAGAATGCTTTTATGACATTGAACTATTTTTTTCAGTATAATGAACCGGCTAAATGTTACATTAATGGAAAATTATATATAGATATTGTATACAGTGTCTCTCACATTTACTCAAATTCCAACAATGTGCTGTTTGCAACACATGATGTCTTAAAAAGTGTTTTACGTTTCCTGCTTGTATCAACATACAATATCTAACAATTTGTGCTGCAAAGCAAAGTTGACTGTGATTGTAATGTGAATGAAAATGTGATTAATTGTAAGAAATTGAAAAAACTTCTTATACAAAAATTTTTATCTACAGTATTTTTATTAGGGTTTGTTTCCTCCTTTGTTAATTGTTGTTTAAACAATTATTTATGCTTCCTTGACAGAAACACCTAATGGTTCATTATTCAGCTTTGGCATTCACTAACAAATTCGACTGACCACTTTTAAATTTTCTCAGTTCGTTAATAGCTCTATCATATCAACATTTAAATAAAGTTAAGGCTAAAATAGTAAACTGTTCATTAAATAATTACACAAGTTTGTCAGAATGTGAAGTATTCATGCTGGCCGTCTGGAGTGGCCGTGCGGTTCTAGGCGCTACAGTCTGGAACCAAAAGACCGCTACAGTCGCAAGTTCGAATCCTGCCTCGGGCATGGATGTATGTGATGTCCTTAGGTTATTTAGGTTTAATTAGTTCTAAGTTCTAGGCAACTGATGACCTCAGAAGTTAAGTCGCATAGTGCTCAGAGCCATTTGAACCATTTTTTTATTCATGCTGCATTCATATGGTGTGTAATTGTGGAGAATATCATGTACTGACAAACGTTTGCATAATAAATGTGACATAAAAGACGTCATAAACGATAAATAAAATTGATATAGATGAGTGGCTTTCTAGGATAATAAAAGCACACCGTCTCGAGGCCGTAAGTGGCCCATCGGGACCATCCGACCGCCGTATCATCCTCAGTTGAGGATGCAAATAGGAGGGGCGTGTGGTCAGCGCACAGCTCTCCTGGTTTTCTTTGATCGGAGCCGCTACTATTCGGTCGAGTAGCTACTCAATTGGCATCACGAGGCTGAGTGCACCCCGAAAAATGGCAACAGCGCATGGTGGCTGGATGGTCACCCAATCCAAGTGCTGGGCACGCCCGACAACACTTAACTTTGGTGATCTCATGGGAACCGGTGTATCCACAGTGGCAAGGCCGTTGCCCTTTTCTAGGATAGTAGCTATTATGCAAATCTATAATCTGAAGTATCATTTGTTGAACTCTCGTGAAGCATTTAAAATTTGCTATTTCAGAGGTTATTTGTGAAAAAATGTATTTAGATTTGCTTTAATACTTGACTGTAAATAGTTATACATTCTCAAAGAGCTGCAAGAAGCCATCTTTCTGCTTGTTAAACTCTCTGCCATTTTTGGTGCAACTTCTGTACAAAGGCTATGTGCGCATCATCGCTCCATATTTCCAGCTTTGGCATTTACCAATTTCCAGCGACACTGCTAGTGTTTGTACCTGGTCTGCCTCTTCGGGTCACCTAGCCACACCTACCGCAGTGCGCCCTAGGCCCTGGACCTGCTAGCACACAACTGCACAACAATTACACCTGGTCTCATACCACTACCAGCTGGCCAAATTGCTCGCTTACATATGTATTAAATTACATGACTGAGTTGGAGATGGAGACGATGGAGGTGAGGGATACTTAAATGCGTATGGTGATGGAGTTGACAGAGACTGATAAAATGGTGATGAAGGAGATGGGGATGATGGAGTTAAAGATGATGGAGATTGAGATGGAGATGCTGGAGATGGATATGGAGATAATGTATATGGCGATCACAAGAGAGGAGATAATGGTTATAGTGATGATGGATATTGTTATGATGGATATGGTGAAGATGACTACAGATATGTTGGAGATGGACATGTTGGTGATAAAAATGTTTCAGATGGAGATCGCGAGGGAGATGTTGGAGATATCAGTGGAGATGGAGATGCTGAAGATGAAGATGGAAATGCTGAAGATGAAGATGGAGATATACAGGGTGTTACAAAAAGGTACAGCCAAACTTTCAGGAAACATTCCTCACACACAAATAGAGAAAAGATGTTATGTGGACATGTGTCCGGAAACGCTTAGTTTCCATGTTAGAGCTCATTTTAGTTTCGTCAGTATGTATTGTACTTCCTCGATTCACCGCCAGTTGGCTCAATTGAAGGAAGGTAATGTTGACTTCGGTGCTTGTGTTGACATGCGACTCGTTGCTCTACAGTACTAGCATCAAGCACATCAGTGCGTAGCATCAACAGGTTAGTGTTCATCACGAATGTGGTTTTGCAGTCAGTGCAATGTTTACAAATGCAGAGTTGGCAGATGCCCATTTGATGTATGGATTAGCACGGGGCAATAGCCGTGGCGCGGTACGTTTGTATCGAGACAGATTTCCAGAACGAAGGTGTCCTGACAGGAAGACGTTCGAAGCAATTAATCGGTGTCTTAAGCACTTAAGCAGCACGGAACATACGAGCTTATGACTCGCGACTGGGGAAGACCTAGAACGACGAGGACACCTGCAATGGACGAGGCAATTCTTCGTGGAGTTGACGATAACACTAATGTCAGCATCACAGAAGTTGTTGCTGTACAAGGTAACGTTGACCACGTCACTGTATGGAGAGTGCTACGGGAGAACCAGTTGTTTCCGTACCATGTACAGCGTGTGCAGGCACTATCAGCAGCTGATTAGGGTCCACAGGTACACTTCTGCGAATGGTTCACCCAACAATGTGTCAATCCTCATTTTAGTGGAAATGTTCTCTTTACGGATGAGGCTTCATTCCAACGTGAACAAATTGTAAATTTTCACGATCAACATGTGTGGGCTAACGAGAATCCGTACGCAATTGTGCAATCACGTCATCAACACAGATTTTCTGTGAACGTTTGGGCAGGCATTGCTGGTGATGTCTTGATTGGGCCCCATGTTCTTCCACCTATGCTCAATGGAGCACGTTATCATGATTTCATACGACTTACTCTACCTGTGATGCTAGAACATGAGCCTTTACAAGTACAACACAACATGTGGTTCATGCACGATGGAGTTCCTGCACATTTCAGTCGAAGTGTTCGTACGCTTCTCAACATCAGATTCGGTTACCGATGGATTGGTAGAGGCGTACCACGCTCTCCTGACCTCAACCTTCTTGACTTTCATTTATGAGGGCATTTGAAAGCTCTTGTCTACGTAACCGCAGGTTCGAATCCTGCCTCGGGCATGGATGTGTGTGATGTCCTTAGGTTAGTTAGGTTTAATTAGTTCTAAGTTCTAGGAAACTGATGACCTCAGAAGTTAAGTCGCATAGTGCTCAGAGCCATTTGAACCATTCTACTCAACCCCGGTACCTAATGTAGAGACTCTTCGTGCTCGTAATGAGGACGGCTGTGATACAATACGCCATTCTGCAGGGCTGCATCAGCGCATCAGGGATTCCATGCGACAGAGGGTGGATGCATGTATCCTCGCTAACGGGGGACATTTTGAACATTTCCTGTATCAAAGTGTTTGAAGTCACGCTGGAACGTTCTGTTGCTGTGTGTTTCCATTCCATGATTAATGTGATTTGAAGAGAAGTAATAAAATGAGCTCTAACATGGAAAGTAAGCGTTTCCGGACACATGTCCACATAACATATTTTCTTTCTTTGTGTGTGAGGAATGTTTCCTGAAAGTTTGGCCGTACTTTTTCATAACACCCTGTAGATGTTTGGGGATAATGATGGATACTGCGATGGAGATGGAGATCGAAGTGATGTACGAGGAGATGATAAAAATGGAGATCATGGAGATGGAAATCTAGATGGAGGAGCTGGATTTGGGCATGGAGACATAGAAGAAAATGGGTTTGATAGAGGAATAGATGATAGAGATTGAGATGATGGATATAGTACTGGAAATTATTGAACTGGAGATGATATAGACAGAGATGGCGATGGAGGTGATGGAGATGATGAAGATGGCAGTTGTGGAAATGATAGTAAGGATGAGGGGGATGGAGATAGGGTGTAGAATTAAATAATGAAGGAGGAGATGATAGAGATGTAGAGGGGAGTTATGGAGATAGACATCGAGATAGAGATGGAGATGATGAAGATGGAGATGATGGAAGTGAAAACAATTGAAATGGAAATGATTTAGGTGGATGTGGAAGTGATGGAGATGTAGATGGGGATAGTGGAAACAGAGTTAGAGATGATGGAGATGGAGCTGGAGAAGGAGGTGGATATGGAAATTATGAAGATGGAGATAATGAGATGAGATGGAGCTGATAGAGGTAGAGGTGATTGAGATTGACATAATGGACTTAGATGTAGAGATGTTGGATATGGAGATGAGACTGGGATGTAAGAGATGGACATAAAGACACAGATGAAGAAAATTAAGATGGAGGTCGATATGAAGGAGGTGGATGTGATGGAAATGATGGAAGTGCTTTTGATGACCAGTAATCTCAGTCCAAACATCGAGATTTTAGTGAAAAATACTTAAAACCAACTATAAAGTGATGGAAATGGATGCATCTTTCTGTTTAATAAGTAGTGAGCCATCTCCGAACTTATCACATCTCAGTAACACTGCATGTATTAAGTTAACTGATGTTTTCTAAAAAAGTGTATTCCTTGCATGTCAATTTATGTCTGTGTTGTGTTTGTGAGCAGGAAGTCGACAAGAGTGATAGTTTATTCTCTTTTTCTTGATTCTTGAACCCCCAGTTCTTCACTGAACAATGACAGAATCTGGAACGTATTTTACTGCTTGTACCTGCTGTCACCCTATGTATTGTGTTACTTCGCAGCGCTGCTCTGCCTCATTACGGCACTACGCAATGAAAGTGTTACTCTTGGTTGCTGTGTTGTGCCTGTATCGAACTACAGACGGTCAATCGCTTTTCTATTGTCTGCTAGTGTCCTCTACTCATCAGCTTGTGATTCATGTTTTGCTCTCCTCTTAGCTCGAATTTACCTTTCTCGCTTTGTTCGAAAAAACCAAAGGCAGTTAACTACAACAGCAACTAATCCTACAAATAATGGTGTTTGACCTAAAGTTATTCTTTCTAATCGTACATGAATTGCTGTTGTAATAAAACTTATTGCCTTAAGGTTTTCCGAACGAAGCAAGAGTTCAGAGTAAGGTGTAACATGAAGTACGAGTTGGTCGGACAGGAAAAAAATCAATAACAAAATTTCCCTCACCGACAAAGATAGGAAGACAACGCGACTGTTTTACAACTTAATAATTAGTGACTAGATGGTTCATCAAAAGATGCACACTAGCGTAAATTCATCTAATATTGTTCACGAGAGCAATTGTTGTAAGTTAATGTTATTACTTTTCACTGGATGACTCTTTTGTGGAGCATAAGGTAGGATGCATCTACTCAAATATTATGAACACGTTACATTTGCATTGCCCTATTATAATTATTACGACAGTTAAAAGAATATTTCTAACAATCTGACCTGACTACAAACTGGAGAGTCTGCTATCGATCGAGTTTTGTCGGCTGTCTTCGGTACTGTTCGCGAGTAAGAGAATATGAGCTGAGCGCGAATCGTGCCCACACGACGATGCATTGTATGTGGTGGGCCATTTGAATATGCACGCGCAAGTGGCTGACTGCCTAACTTCAATGTTAATTAACTCTGAAACAGCGCAACGTACCAAATTATTTTTCTTAACAATTATTTCTCAGTACACCCTACTCTGCAACACCCTTACAAACTTTTCAGACTGCTTCGGACCAGCCTGTATACACGTTAAATCGTATTAAATTCTTAAGATCTGTATATGTATTTCTTGTTTATTTGAATTCTGTAATGTTCGTCAGTATTGTTTGCTATTCAGCTGCGTATCTGTAAAATGTGACTGTATCAGCAGAGAGAGAAAATCTGATTTTACCAGTGAATTTAGCACCCCAAAATTAGGTAAAGCCATTCATTTACAAACCAGATGTAGTCAAAAAGTGTAAATTTGTAGACTAGTTTATAGATGAATAGTGTACCGCCCTGAAGACTGCAAGGGCCGCAGATTTTTGTGTTACTGCTATCTGTATTTACTGTGGACTTCAGGGGCGCTTTGTGGCTGTTACTGCCGTAATAGTTTTTTACGTCACAAGTATAGTGACTGTGCGGATACATAACACAGCAACGCGGTGCCTGCAACTTATTTACCATCCCTATCAAAATAATGAAGCGTCTGACACTCTCAGTGTGTGAATATCTTGCTGTGTCGAGGTCTTCCAGAGACGTCCTTAGGGAGCTAATTAAATCTCCAGCACCGAGACCACACGCGTGCTGCGAAACGCTGAGCGGACATCTATCGTGGGTACGTAAAACTTCTCACAGGTATTTACAGGCAAGTTTATCTTTCTATCGACTAAATTACGCACGTAAGATGTAAGTGCTTAAATGAACGTTTATTGCCGCGCAGGGTAGCCGTGCGGGCTGTGGCGCCTTGTCGTCGGAGGTTCGAGTCCTCCCTCGGGCATGAGTGTGTGTGTTGTCCTTATCGTAAATTAATTTAAGTTAGATTAAGAAGTGTGTAAGCCTAGGGACCGATGACCTCAGAGTTTACAATAAAAATGATATTTATTTATGAGTTTTGCTATTTAATCAGGACAATTTAACTGGTTGGATCCATTTGAAAAGCTGTTTGCGAACATGTCGGCCTTGTCACTATATCAGTTGACGTTATTATTTAAGAAGATAAACAACTGAATTTCGATTAGGAAAAAATTGAGAGCAAGTTTATTCTATGATATTCGTATCAGAATTTGTGAATAAGGCCATTTTCCTATGTTAAAAATATGGTTCAGACTGTTGTTATTCTACATCTACATCTACATTCATACTCCGCAAGCCACCCAACGGTGTGTGGTGGAGGGCACTTTACGTGCCACTGTCATTACCTCCCTTTTCTGTTCCAGTCGCGTATGGTTCGCGGGAAGAACGACTGCCTGAAAGCCTCCGTCCGCGCTCGAATCTCTCTAATTTTACATTCTTGATCTCCACGGGAGGTTTATTATACCATTTAACTAGCATTTACGGCCAATGTTCTCACAAAACATTGTTATTTTCATGTAATCCAAGCTTAAAAAACATTAAATGTCAACATCTGCTCACGTGATCGAAAACACACTGTTATTGGCTGATACTCTGGTGATGCCGTAGGCTAGGAGTAAGACGAAGCTATACGTGTGTTCTAGGAGCATTAGCCAAAGTTACGAGGTTTTTACGTTATTTTTCTGAAAACAGTTTAGCTATCTAGTGATGGGAAACGAAATTAAAACTTTTAAGTAACAATAAAAAGGAATTTTTTGAACGCCAATAGTGGAAGCCTTGCGAAAGTTAATGTGTTATGCTCCATCTATTTAGAGGAGCGATATGTGCAACGACAGACAATCTTTTCCCTGCTCTCTGCAAGATCATTCAACTCGCTCAAAACTAAGAAACTATAGAACTTTTGCAAATGGTCCCGTATATTATAACTACATTGTCGACTGTCAGTCGTGGGCTACGAGCCAAAGTACAATAAAATTATTCTTGGCAAAACTTAGTGCTGAGTTCGTCTAAAGAAGAAACTCTGCAGGGATACTCTATTTTGCAGCTGTTCTGTGGCTCAACGGAGAGCGCATCCGACTATAACTGAGATCATGTGTTCGAGTCGTGCAAAGGTTATACGAAATACGAAAACAATGTTAGCCAGAAATAATTGAAGCAGTTATTTGGATTGTGGGGTGTATTATACACTCCTGGAAATGGAAAAAAGAACACATTGACACCGGTGTGTCAGACCCACCATACTTGCTCCGGACACTGCGAGAGAGCTGTACAAGCAATGATCACACGCACGGCACAGCGGACACACCAGGAACCGCGGTGTTGGCCGTCGAATGGCGCTAGCTGCGCAGCATTTGTGCACCGCCGCCGTCAGTGTCAGCCAGTTTGCCGTGGCATACGGAGTTCCATCGCAGTCTTTAACACTGGTAGCATGCCGCGACAGCGTGGACGTGCACCGTATGTGCAGTTAACGGACTTTGAGCGAGGGCGTATAGTGGGCATGCGGGAGGCCGGGTGGACGTACCGCCGAATTGCTCAACACGTGGGGCGTGAGGTCTCCACAGTACATCGATGTTGTCGCCAGTGGTCGGCGGAAGGAGCACGTGCCCGTCGACCTGGGACCGGACCGCAGCGACGCACGGATGCACGCCAAGACCGTAGGATCCTACGCAGTGCCGTAGGGGACCGCACCGCCACTTCCCAGAAAATTAGGGACACTGTTGCTCCTGGGGTATCGGCGAGGACCATTCGCAACCGTCTCCGTGAAGCTGGGCTACGGTCCCGCACACCGTTAGGCCGTCTTCCGCTCACGCCCCAACATCGTGCAGCCCGCCTCCAGTGGTGTCGCGACAGGCGTGAATGGAGGGACGAATGGAGACGTGTCGTCTTCAGCGATGAGAGTCGCTTCTGCCTTGGTGCCAATGATGGTCGTATGCGTGTTTGGCGCCGTGCAGGTGAGCGCCACAATCAGGACTGCATACGACCGAGGCACACAGGGCCAACACCCGGCATCATGGTGTGGGGAGCGATCTCCTACACTGTCCGTACACCTCTGGTGATCGTCGAGGGGACACTGAATAGTGCACGGTACATCCAAACCGTCATCGAACCCATCGTTCTACCATTCCTAGACCGGCAAGGGAACTTGCTGTTCCAAGAGGACAATGCACGTCCGCATGTATCCCGTGCCACCCAACGTGCTCTAGAAGGTGTAAGTCAACTACCCTGGCCAGCAAGATCTCCGGATCTGTCCCCCATTGAGCATGTTTGGGACTGGATGAAGCGTCGTTTCACGCGGTCTGCACGTCCAGCACGAACGCTGGTCCAACTGAGGCGCCAGGTGGAAATGGCATGGCAAGCCGTTCCACAGGACTACATCCAGCATCTCTACGATCGTCTCCATGGGAGAATAGCAGCCTGCATTGCTGCGAAAGGTGGATATACACTGTACTAGTGCCGACATTGTGCATGGTCTGTTGCCTGTGTCTATGTGCCTGTGGTTCTGTCAGTGTGATCATGTGATGTATCTGACCCCAGGAATATGTCAATAAAGTTTCCCCTTCCTGGGACAATGAATTCTCGGTGTTCTTATTTCAATTTCCAGGAGTGTATATAGCTTCATATTAGTCTTAGTCTGAGATCTGGTCAACAAAGGATAATGCATTTACTTTGCGATAAAACAATTCACGTTTTTGGATAGCATTGGTAGTAGAGAAGATATCGCCACACAACCACAGTACACTGAGGTGTAGGACGATGAGGTTATACGGAGAGATATAAAGCGTGTGCAACATACAGGTGGCACAAACGTAATGGCTGTGATGTTTGTGAGTATGAACTAACGTTGGCGTCTGAAGCAGACTTATTTCATCTTCATGTAATATGATGAAACTGCAAAAGTTTAAACAATAAGGATCCTAGTTGGACGCCGGCCGGAGTCGTGCGGTTCTGGACGCTACAGTCTGGAGCCGAGCGACCGCTACGGTCGCAGATTCGAATCCTGCCTCGGGCAAGAATGTGTGTTGTGTCCTTAGGTTAGTTAGGTTTAATTAGTTCTAAGATCTAGGCGACTGATGACCTCAGAAGTTAAGTCGCATAGTGCTCAGAGCCATTTCGAACCTAGTTCGACAGCACGAAGATAAAAACATTGGTTCTGATAAAGTAAAAAGAATGTAGTCACATGAACAGGAAAATATATTTTTGAACGGAAAGCGTGTGAACAAAGATTGCACATGTAAGCGCATGTAAACAGGAAATGGAAATACCGTGTGGCGAGGGCCTCCCGTCGGGTAGTCAGTTCGCCTGGTGCAAATCATTCGAGTTGACGCCACTACAGTGACTTGCGTCTCGATGAAGATGAAATGATGATGATAAGGACCACACAACACCCAGGCCCTGAGCGGAGAAAATCTCTGGCCCTGCCGTGAATCGAGCCCGGGTTGTTAGGTACGACATTCCGTCGCGCTGACCACTCAGCTACCAGGAGCGGACCGTAAAAAGATCAGGAAGGAAACTACAATAATATTCTGTTTCTGTTCTGTGTGGTGAAGACTTGTAAATGTGATTTGGTTTTCATATGAGGGGACTGTCGAGTCGTTTTACAAATAAGTTAAAATGTTCTTTTAGGTTAGATTCGAACCAGCTATCTGTGGACATCAAGTCATAAAACAATACAGTCTACTCCTCTAACAACTTCTTTTTTTCGCATTTTGACCGTAATTGTTCTTTGTGTCTGGTCGTAGTGGACGTCACATGACATCCGCTGAAGTTCGTTGTTCATCCTTTCCCTCACCATTTTAATTACAAAGACCGGCCAGGTCTCTGAGCGAACAGGCTGATCTACCATGACGGCGCTGACCAACAGAAGAATTGAGGGATAACCAGCTAAAAAGACAATTTTCACTATGAGTTTAATTTCGTAGAATGACGCAATCCTTCTTTGTAACAGTGGGAGGGTGTATCTTGGAGGTAAGTTAATGTTAACTTCACAGTGCAACACAATTTTAATCAACATGGTGGCAATTTGCCGGTATAGCGAAACCACATTTTATGCATCTTCTCATTCTCTGGAACACTCAAAAACAACTTTTCAGGAGTTTTTATGGGCATATATGTACGGTGCGGTACTTCACGCTGTTTGTAACCCATTTCCCGAAACGTAAATTCCAAAACAAGACACCAATGTGAATTAGTATTATGACAGTAGGAGCAGCGAGATAGTCAGTGACGTCACAGGCATCACGTGGCTCGAATGGAGAGTTTTAGCGCGCTTACAAATTATTTGAATTTCACTTCCGTTTTTGTGGAGGGATACCGAAATACCAGAGGGAAAAAAAGCGTGTTAGGAGCATAAAATGACGTAATTAATCATTTAAGACATTTTCGAAAAAAACAGTCGAATACACTATTATCTTTTATGAACTGCTCGTGTTTTATTTTATGTACTATTGCAGCACATTTTTATGATGTGATCAACTCTAATAGCGCACTGTTAGAAGAGCGTAGGTAAGTGCGAGGAAGCTGGTCGAATATGCAATCGGTGTTAACAACGAGACATACGAAACATTATGTGAAAGTGTTGTTTCTAGTAGTTTTTCACACCCGTTAATCGTGCTACTAGAAGAATTCACTATTTTGCCTCAGTCACGCAATACCCAGAAAAATGCAGGGTAGTCCAATACGTGCTTCGCGACTACAAAAGACGTACAAGAATTAGAATAATTTAATAGATTCGGTTGGGGCCGACGTGGCTACAATTTGTCACGTACAGGCAATTTATGAGACGTAACTTTATTGGCCAATTGGTCCGCCTCCAATTTTGTCTCCCTTTCATGGGACTTCATTTAAGGTCGAAAGTGTGTTCCAGCTTGACAATATCACTCATGTAGATCGCACCGTGTGTCTACAAAAATGACATCCAGTGTCCTTACTGCAATATTTTCCCAAGAAATTGATTTCACGTCCACCACTTGGTTGTTCTTCTCTTCAAAAACTCACCTTCAGCAACAGCCTATGCCTAGTAATTAAGTAGTATTTCTCTGTAAAATTAATACGTGAACTGAAATCATTTTTGAGGATAAAATGCGAAGCCCATATTTCAAAGGTTAAGGAAAGGCAAAACTACATTTACAGCATTTGTGGACTTAGAGAAAGCTTTTGACAGTGTTGACTGGATTATCCTATTTGAAATTCTGAAAGTAGCAGGGGTAAAATACAGGGAGCGAAATGCTATTTACAACTTGTGCAGAAACCAGGCGGAAGTTATAAGAGTCGAGGGGCATGAAGCGGAAGCAGGGGTTGATGAGTGAGTGAGACAGGGTTGTAGCCCATCCCCGATGTTATTAAGTATGTATATTGAACAAGCAGTAAAGGAAACCAAGCAGTAAAGGAAAACAATTTGGAATAGGAATTAAAGTTGAGGGAGAAGAAATAAAAACTTTGAGGTTTGCAAGTGATATTGTCATTCGGTAAGAGACAGCGAAGGACTTGGGAGAGCAGTTGAATGGAATGGACAGAGTGTTGAAGGGAAGGTATAAGATGAAGATCAACAAAAGCAAAACGAGGATAATGGAATGTAGTCGAATTAATTCAGCTAATGATAAGGGAATTAGATTAGGAAACGAGAAACTGAAAGTAGTAGATGGGTTTTGTTGTTTGGGCAGCAAAATAACTGATGATGGCCGAAGTAGAAAGGATATGAAATGTAGACTGGCAATGGCAAGAAAAGCATTTCTGAAGAAGAGAAATTTGTTAAAATCGAATATAGATTTCAGCGTCAGGAAGTCTTTTCTGAGCGTATTTGTGTGGAGTGTAGCCATACACGGAAGTGAAATGTGGACAATAGACTGTTTAGACAAAAAGAGAATAGAAGTTTTCGAAACGTGGTGCTACAGAAGAATGCTGAAGATTAGATGGGTCAATCTCATAAGAGACAAGTAATTTGTGGCACAACCTGACCAAAAGAAAGGATAGGTTGATAGTACACATTATGAGACATCAAGGGATCGCCAATTTAGTACTGGAGGGAGATGTGGGTGGTAAAAATCGTAGAAGGAGGCCAAGAGATGAATACACTAAACAGATTCAGAAATATCTAGGTTGCAGTAGCTTTTCGGAGATGAGGAGTCTCATAGAAGACAGAGCAGCATGACGAGCTGCATCAAACCAGTCTTCGGACTGAAGGCCACAACAACAACGACTGCTCAAAATGTTTCAGCTTGCCAAAGGGACTTGTGGGTGGATTAGGTGTCACTCTCTGAATGTCTGCATTAGGTGTGTGCAGGATATCCTGGAATGAAAGGTGAGCAGACAAAGCAAAAGAAGTTAGTAGCGTTCAGTGGATCTGCGTCCTCCGAGGCGAGGACAGATGCCACAAGCAGTATTGTTTGTACATAACACTTAGTTCAGTGTTTTCTCACTTGCTTCTGTCAAGAATCAATAATTTGTAGGTGTTTGTGTGAGTCGACTAGCGTTTAGTTATATTTGCAAAGTGCTTGCGTTGTTTTCCTGCATTAGCCTTTGCGTGATATCATTTTTTAAAGAAAAGTAACTGTTTATACGGGATGTACCATGAAGGTATGGCCAAACGTTCAGGAAACATTGCTCACACGTAAAGTAAGAATATATAGTACATGAACATGGACTCGTAAACGCTTTGTTTCCAAGTTAGAGCTCATTTTCTATTTTTCTTCATAACCAAAATAATGATGAGAAATACGCAAACGGAACGTATCAGCAATACATCAAACGCTTTCTTACACGAAATTTTCAACATCCCGTTTAGCTTACAGTAGATAACTCTTTCCTAAATGAAGTTTTCAAAATGGCCTTCGTTAGCAAGCGTACATACATCAACCCGCCGTCGCATTGAATCCATGAGGCGTGAATGTATTCCTGGAGAACTGCGTATTGTTTCACAGCCTTCCACATATGGGCACTAAGACTTTGTGCATCTTATACTGAGATTCCGTACACAAGACTTTTCAGATGCTCGTTCTAGCAGAACAAGTAGAGTATACTCTAAGAAAGCATGGTAGGTTTCTCCGTTTAGCCTGGCTAGAAGAACATGAGGCCCTAACAGTCACCAACAATGCCCGTCCAGACGTTCACAGAAAATCTTTGTTAATACTAGATTCTCCATGGATACATCAGCGCATCTCAGTGCGACGGCGGTTCGATGCATTGCATTGTTGTTAACGGTGGGCATTTTCAACATTTCATTAAGGAGCGTATTTCATACTGTAACCAAGAAGATATTTTGAACATTTCAAGTAAGAAAACATTTCATGTAGTGCTGGTACGTAGTGTTTATTTCGGTTTCCCATGATTAATGCGATTATCAAGAGAACTAGAAAATGAGATCTAACGTGGAAAAAAAGGGTTGCCGGACCCACGTCCCTGTAACATATTTTTTTTCACCTACGTGTGAGGCATGTTTCCTGAAAGTTTGGCCATACCTCCTTGTTACAACCGGTACACAAAACTCCAACGACAAACTTTCAGAGGTTCTACAGGAAAACCTTCTGAGTATTTTGGTGTAAAGAACCCACAGTCTCTGGCGGCTCTTTACAGATTGGTTGAATTTAGGTTGGAAACAAGGCAGCAGCGGCGTACAAACTATTTCTTTAGAGTGGAGCGAGCAAACCCATTTACTGATTTCGTCTTTCAGCAGAACCGTTAAGAATACATACATACCGATAGTGTGGGAAGGTGTGTTAGATAATCAGCGCTATGTTTTTGTACAGAGAAAAACGATTCAATAATAGTAATGTGGACCCAGTTTCATAGGTCGTACCCTTGAAGGCAATTTCGTTGTTGTAATTTTTAAAAAGACATCATTTATCTGACAACACACTGGTTCTACTTTGTTTTGAGACCATTTGTTGTTGTTGTTGTTGTAGTTGTGGTCTTCAGTCGAGAGACTGGTTTGATGCAGCTCTCCATGCTACTCTATCCTGTGCAAGCTTCTTCATCTCCCAGTACCTACTGCAGCCTACATCCTTCTGAATCTGCTTAGTGTATTCTTCTCTTGGTCTCCCTCTACGATTTTTACCCTCCACGCTGCCCTCCAGTACTGAATTAGTGATCCCTTGATGCCTCAGAACATGTCCTACCAACCTATCCCTTCTTCTAGTCAAGTTGTACTACAAACTCCTATTCTCCCCAATTCTATTCAATACCTCCTCATTAGTTATGTGATCTACCCATCCAATCTACAGCATTCTTCTGTAGCACCCCATTTCGGAAGCTTCTATTCTCTTCTTGTATAAACTATATATCGTCCATGTTTCACTTCCATACATGACTACACTCCATACAAATACTTTCAGAAACGACTTCCTGACACTTTAATCAATACTCGATGTTAACAAATTTCTCTTCTTCAGAAACGCTTTCCTTGCCATTGCCAGTCTACATTTTATATCCTCTCTACTTCGACCATCATCAGTTATTTTGCTCCCCAAATAGCAAAACTCCTTTACTACTTTAAGTGTCTCATTTCCTAATCTAATTCCCTTACCATTACCTGAATTAATTCGACTACATTCCATTATCCTCGTTTTGCTTTTGTTTATGTTCATCTTATACCCTCCTTTCAAGATACTGTCCATTCCGTTCAACTGCTCTTCCCAGTCCTTTGCTGTCTCTGACAGAATTACAATGTCATCGGCGATCCTCGAAGTTTTTATTTCTTCTCCATCGATTTTAATACCTACTCCTAACTTTTCTTTTGTTTTATTTACTGCTTGCTCAATATACAGCTTGAATAGCATCGGGGAGAGGCTACAACCCTGTCTCACTCCCTTCCCAACCACTGCTTCCCTTTCGTGTCCCTCGACTCTTATAACTGCCATCTGCTTTCTGTACAAATTGTAAATAACCTTTCGCTCCCTGTGTTTTACCCCGGCTACCTTCAGAATTTGAAAGAGAGTATTCCAGTCAACATTGTCAAAAGCTTGCTCTAAGTCTACAAATGCTAGAAACGTAGGTTTGCCTTTCCTTAATCTTTCTTCTAAGATAAGTGGTAGGGTCAGTATTGCCTCACGTGTTCCAACATTTCTACGGAATCCAAACTGATCTTCCCCGAGGTCGACTTCTACTAGTTTGTAAATAATTATAGTCGGTAAATAATTCGCGTTAGTATATTTCAGCTGTGACTTATTAAACTGATTGTTCGGTAATTTTCACATCTGTCAACACCTGCTTTCTTTGGGATTGGTATTATTATATTCTTCTTGAAGTCTGAGGGTATTTCGCCTGTCTCATAAATCTTGCTCACCAGATGGTAGAGTTTTGTTAGGACTGGCTCTCCCAAGGCTGTCAGTAGGTCTAATGGAATGTTGTCTACTCACGGGGCGTTGTTTCGACTTAGAAAAGGGATTCATATTTACTGTAGACTGCAATATCAATCGGCAAGAGAGAATCCTTTTGGTGTTACTATTATTTTTCAAACACTGTGCATCACATCTTAATGAAAAAAGAAAAACGTAATTTGATTAAAGAGAACGCATTTATTTTGTTTTTATTTAGACTAATAACTTTACGTACAGTTTCCAAATTAGTTTTCCTCTTGACACTTCGGGAAACAAATTCTTCCATGAGATCCATAAGGTTAATTTTTCCAGCATTGTCTTGATGAACATGGAGGAGGAGTAGATGGATTAGTCTGGTCTGGGTCATTGTTGATCTGAGGCAAGTTTTAAGTCGACTCAAGACGCTGACTGACCTCCCACAGGATGCTGGCGATACTGCAACTGTCAGAATCAGACTGCTGAGGCGAATAAATTCCTCAAAGAGTTATTTAACCCTACCAGGTTCAGGAACATGTTTGCTACCAATAGCGAATATATTACATGTTTGTGTATCAGTCGCAATGGTTCGCAGCACTTCGAGCTGTGCATAGAACCTGTCGAGGTAATGTCTCTTGTATGTACTCCAAGCAATTCTTCCAAACGTTGTGTAGATGGAGGATGTGTTTGGGAGGACGTAATAAGTATCTCTTCAAGTTGGGATAGTCGCTTTAGATTCTCTTGGTTGAACCTTCGATCAGTCTCATTCAGGAGGACATCAATAATTAAAAAAAAAATTCCTAAATTTTCGTTCTTGAGAAAATACTTTTGGAACAGACGGTGATTCTGTGTGTTGCAATTTCGCTGCTATTTTTCTTGCTCGTGAGATATTCGTGTCTTTCATATTTAGGTTTTTAGAATAATATTTAGATTTCTCTAACAGCATATCAAATTCTTCCGTAGTCCTAAGATTTTCAAGAGCTACTTTTAGAACCTCTAACTGAGCTCTGTAGATTCAATATTTCGGTCACCGTTTTCTGGTCCCGCTCATAGTTTTCCCTCAAACGTGTCAAAGATTTTACTCTTACAGCCCATCGGATGGGACACATTGGAATCAGTCGTTGAGCTTTTGGGTTTGGATTCGTCTCATCGACACCACATGGTAGTACAACATCTGCATACACGTTGCGGATTCTAGTATTATATTTGAGACGTCTTTCACTCTTGCCAGTACATCGCACAATGAATCACAGCTTCTTGAAACTTCCTGTAGTGCCAGATTCAAACAATGATTGTTTTCAGTGGATGCAACAACTCTTTGGTTGGTCTTGAAGAAGACTTTGCTTCACACCTTTATTCCGCCCAGGCATATTAGCTGCACCATCGAAACAGTGGGCGCGTAGAAACTCAATTTCTAATGACAGTCTGTAATATTTCTGGCTTTACAGCCATCATATTCAGGTACAACAAGCTCTTCTTAGAGCAGAGGAGAAGGCAGCAGCGGCAAGGTGACGTAATATGATGTGAGGTACCGATGACAGATGGTTTGTTCGGTATGGGTATCGTGAGAAAGACAGCCTAAATTGTGACCCTTCTCCGCGATTGGCTGCTGCGTTCGGAAGTTGCGCGCCAAAATGGTGACCTTATATTATTAATATTAGAAAAACTAAACAGCGTATTTACTTGAATTTCAAATTACAACATCCCTCAAGAGTGTGTCATCATTCCATTATTTCACAAGAATTAATAACCAGCAGACTAATAAACAACTGCTAAACGAAAAGGCAGACGAAGCACTTCGGCGATCTTCGGATCGCGCCTAAGTGGATGGAGGGCGAAGTGGTTCAGCTGCAAGGCCATAACTGGTTCGGCAGTGTCAGAGGACAGATATGTTGTATGCCGCGGTATCAGTTAAGACTTAATTTGCAATGTCTAGTTCGTAAATGTGAAGGCTGGTTCGGCAAGTCTCGGAGGACAGACGTGTTGTCTCCCGCGGTCGTATCAGTTAAGACTGAAATAGCAATGTCTGGTTTGTAAATTATAACTGGTTCGGTAGTCTCGGAGGACAGACATGCTGTCTGCCGCGGTCGGCATCATCTTAAGACTATTCTAATAATGTATGGTTATATGGACATGTAGTTGAGAACAGAACGGAAATACGCAGTTCGTTATTTTGTTGAACAATGGAAATTATTTGTGACTCTAAAGTGGAATGTAATTGCGCAGTTTCTCATGATAAAAAGCAATTGGCATCCCATATAAACAAACTAACTGGAGATTTAATTATTCACATAATATCAGACCCTCGCTAAGAGTTTCTTACAGCCTCAAGATAACGGATTCACGACCTACATGCTGTTTTCCTCGCAAGGGACGAGAAATGTAAGACTGTTTGTTGGTGAACATTTATTAGAACTTATGCATTCCACTCAGCGCAGTGGAAGCTAATAGGCACTCCACGTGTACTGCAATCTTAGTACAAATGAGGTCAGTGACACGCCATCTGTGGTAACACAGAGGAAGTATGAAGGGGAGAAATTTTCGAGACAAAAGCTTTATAATACTCATATATATCGCCCTCTCTCTCTCTCTCTCTCTCTCTCTCTCTCTCTATCTATCTCTCTTTTTCAACTTGCCGTAAGCCTTAGAAGGATATCTTTAATGCTAGTGGCCCCAGCGTTTGCGCCTTGGAGTCCGGCAGGCTATAAAAGCCCAGATACAGTTCTTTTATTTCGAGCATCTCAGGATCATCAAAACGTGCACAAGTAGTGAAATGCTCATAGCCAGCCACGTCCGTCGCTGAATCTGCCCTAGTTCCGTAAAATGGTTCTTTTTTATTTCCTACACAATTTCTCGCTGGATCATGTGAGCCATAATTTCCAGTACTTCGTTTCGTATCGCTGGCGCCAACCAAATGACACGGTGTTTTAGCCATATCTTCATTTCTGTCACATCATTCTTCCTCTCATCGAGAAGCGTCATGAGGTTCCCAGAGACCACTTCACGATCTCTCAGGTCGTTTCCTGTTCCACGCAGGAACCTGAGTGAACTGATAATTACTAGTAAAGCGGTTCTGGCTTTCTCCTGAACGGTCAGCAGATGTCGCGCGATTTGGGCAATCACAGGTGTGCTATTTTCACGTTACTGAATAATTATGGGAGACTTTCGATGAAAAGGACTGTTCTCCAGTATCTTGAAATTTTCCGCAGCTTTCTTCCAGTTACAGAAACCTTTTTTTAAGAAAAGTCCTCTCTTTCTGTGATCTTCTATTGTTCACTAAGTAGATGGATCGAATGTAGTCGTAGCAGTAAACACTGCGGCTCTTTCCTTCGTAATGTAAGCACAGAGAAGCCACAAACCATTCGGATTTACAAGATTTTGCTTCTGAGATGGGTGAAATTTTGTTTCAAAAACAGGTATACTTGAATTAGAGCCCATAGTGTTTTCGTGTGAGAATGGGGTGTCTGCATGCCTTGACAGTCCTATGCCACAACCTTTGTGTCCATCGCTTCTACCTTAAATCGTTAAGGATAAAAACAAGCAACATGACGTATCACACACACACATCATACTAACATAAAAATAGCTTTCCACAAGCAAAGTATGTTAATGGTGAGCACATAGTATAATGGCACAAACATGGGAATAAACACTAATAGTTGACCATAAACTATTTAGCTTACCAGCTATCAGACTGAGACTGGCCACTGTCATGTGTAACGTGAATACAAACTATCTGAGCTTTTTTAGTGCTTCTACCACCTCCAAAAAATTCCTTGATAGGTTTTTGTGAGGTTGTACATACTACACCTAAAATAATAATCGTACCCATGGATCGATGTACACATAGAAAGGGAACCAAAAGTTAGGTACTGAAATTTAAAAATGACGCTATTACTCACTAATTGTGTGTGTCGCAAGCAAGAGGAGGAGTCACTGTAAGCTGGCTGAGCGGTTCTAGGCGGTACAGTCTGGAACCGCCCGACCGCTACGGTCGCAGGTTCGAATCCTGCCTCGGGCATGGATGTGTGTGATGTCCTTAGGTTAGTTAGGTTTAAGTAGTTATGTGCTGTAGGGGACTGATGATCCCAGATCTTAAGTCCCATAGTGCTCAGAGCCAATCACTGTAAGCATTATTCAACATCTATAGAGTAAATTAGAAAAGGGGGTGCAAATCAGGCCTTAAAGCAATACTGCAGTGTAAATGGAAGAAATTAACACCAGACATAACAAACAAATCTGCACAATTCATACCAAATCGATTGCAACTGATGATTTATTAGACGGAAACACACATGGTAAATAAAATATTTTCAGCTGTAAAGATAATGTTACTGCCATATTTGTTAAATGATGAACTGCCGTGTAAAGCACTATCTTTTTGTGTTTATTTGGCATTCAACTTTCAGTTGTTAAATCGTAAATTGAACAATATTTGTACTGTTACATGTGACATTTGTGGTGAAACTGATATGAAATACAGAGAACTCAAATCTCGTTTTCTGTGTACGAATGCTTTTCTCAATGGTTGTGTAACAGGCAAGAATGAAGCCGCACTCGCAGTATATTAAAACTTTTTGCCTGAAGCGACTATATATTTTTACTTGCTGCTGTTTTTGCGACAAGTTTTATTGTAAACATTGACTTCCGTTATTGCACTGTAATTTTCCTTTCGTATGCTAACGAATGGCATTAATACACTTCCATGTTGTGATAGATAAAAGACATCTCAGTATTTATTGTACAGAGAACTATTCATCTCTTTGCGTACTATTATTTGCTGAAAACCTTGTTTCAGTATCTTGAACTGTTTACCGTATGTGTAGTGAATTGTCACGCTGCACTCTGCATGGCGTGCAGGAACTTATCATGTGCAGCTAATGACCAATACGTATAACCCATTTACTCGTCACTGGAAATATACAGCTTTCCTACCACGACAAAAAAATTACATAGGTACGATAGCTTCAGTTGGTACGCTGCAACACATGACCTAAAGTGCACAAAACGTGAAATAGCCAGTGAGATCATTCTTCATTGCAAATTCTTTAGATTACGTTCAATGAGTTATGGTACTTCATTTACAAACTCGTGAAAACTATGAATAATAACGAAAAGGCGGCTACTTCTCTGCCAAGCATGAATGTTCGGCTATAAAATATCAAATAGTTTATGGAATCAAATGAAAAACGTTGCATAGCGAAAAGAGAAGCCCCACGCAAATCCAAAATCAGTATTTTCTTAATTTTCGTGTGTAAATATTAAAACGTTTTCCGAACAAAACAATTTCAGAAAAGGATGTAGCTTTGCCTCATTTACATAAAGCAATAATCAGTATGACTGAAAATTCGGTTTCCGCTTCGGTTATTTTGTGTTTCAGTGAAAGAGTTTTCCACAAACAGTCTGCGACAATAATACCGCGTTTATGAGCCAGGAATAACGAATCGCGATAATGAGTATGGATAATAAATCAGTGCGTACTAAACTTCAGGATAAAATTATCTATAATGCCTTGGTAAACTGAGGGCTGTTTTTTGCATGAAAGACATTATCTAAGCAATAGTTGCCACGTCTAATAGCGTGCATTGCTTAACGTAAGAAATGTAGCCCCTAAACAAAGCAGCGTGAGTTAAATCATGGGTGTATTATGTATTTTTATGAGACGTAAATGGGGGATATTTGTAACTAGTCAAATTAATTAAAATTTTCTTACTGAAATGTGAATGTAGTGTGTGTCATGAAATATGAATTTCATAACAACTTGCTATATAGTAATGAGTCGGAACATACATCTCAATTTTCTGATCCTACAACAGCAGTGGATTTTCTCTTGCTGTGGAATAAAACGATGATCTGAGTACACTGTCCTGACGCCTAATTTTAGGATAAGCTGCAATGGGTTATGGAGGGATTTTCTTGCAATACTACGCCTCGCTCAAACACATACGTCAAAGTACTAGTTTCCTTGGAGCTTACAAGAATTATTCCATCTTAGTTCGCGATATGATGTTATATGTACGTAATATGCACCTTTCTGTACGATGGTGGTGGTGATGGTGATTAGTGTTTAACGTGCCGTCGACAACGAGGTCATTAGAGACGGAGCGCAAGCTCGGGTTAGGGAAGGATTGGGAAGGAAATCGGCCGTGCCCTTTCAAAGGAACCATCCCGGCATTTGCCTTAAATGATTTAGGGAAATCACGGAAAACCTAAATCAGGATGGCAGGAGACGGGATTGAACCGTTGTCCTCCCGAATGCGAGTCCAGTGCGCTAACCACTGCGCCACCTCTCTCGGTTTTCTGTACGAGTTTAACTTATATTGTTACATAGTGTTTCTCAACACCTTTGTTGATTAAACTTCTACTTGCTTTGTTGTAGGGATAGGGACGCTTATTCACGGACCGTTGTTATTTATTTCTGGAACATTTCTTCGCTTTTTCTTACTTGAATCCTTGGGGCTGCCCTGTTTGCCAGTGATACGGATAGTCAAGCGAGTTCTGAGTATTCCAGTGAAGATCCAGGCACTGTTTTGTCGCTTTTGCATTGACATTTGGCGTCCCTTTTAACTCAAAAGCATTTCGAAAAATAACTGACATCTTTTTGCAAATACTTTCGGCTACGCCATAGCTCCACTCCCCCTTTCCATATAAATCTCACTGAGAAGTGTGGGAATATAATTACATCTACGTTCTTCAATGAACTACTGAGAACAATCAATACTGGGTTAGGAGATTTATGACAAATAAATGACATAAAATAATTACAAACCTTTCACCACAAAGGTTCACTTATATCGTCTCTAAACTACAAATCAAATGTGTGTGTCTTTATCTCTTTATATAAAACTGGAGAAAAATCGTTGGTTATGCTGTACACGTTTCACGTTCGTTACCAGAGCAACAATGAACAGCAATGTAACTACGGAGTGAAGGAATGGCGGTAGTGAAGGGAGAGAAAAGGGGGGGGGGGGGGATGTTAGAATACTGCCTCTCCTCACATTTAGGTTATCAGGTTGTTTTTATTTCTTTAAATGTTGGATTGTTCGTAGAGTGCAAGCCAGGTCAGGCGTATCGACTGCTGTTTGGGCACTGTCGGCCGGTGTTTGTCATTTTCGACAGGACCGCACGTTGCTTGTGCCTGCGTGATGGCGAGACAACACTGATCCAAAGAAGTTGTTCACCACCTGCAGATCTCCTAACGTGTGTGGACTTAGATTCAAGGGGAACCGAAGGGTAAGAATTGAAGGTGGTGTCAGTACTTGTTTCGAACAGTACATTATTACGCAGGTGGAGATGATAACTGCTAACAACGTAAAGGGACAGTAATACCAATTTTTTACAGTCAAGATATCTGCCTAAGTTTGGCGATCGTCCCCCAAATTCCGCGCACTGGCCACTCTGTAGCTCGCCTATACGACCAGTCTCAACTACTGTTGGAAAGTGCTACGCAGAATTTCTTACATATGCATATACAGGCTGTCCCCCATTAGGAGTCACAGATTTAAAAATGGGACCAAGGGAGAGGAAAGAATGCAGTAGGTGTTATGAGATGCTTTAGTCAAAAGCAAAAATCGCTACCAACAAAAATACTGATCCTAAATTTCTTGACGACAGCATAGTTTATTCACTGGCTCAGCCTATAGATCAAATAAACCTACTACTGAATTTGGGGGGGGAGGGAGGGAGGAGGGGAGGGCAGAAACTGTATCTCCCTCTCCCCCCCCCCCCCCCACCGAATTTGAAGGGGGGGGACTGCCCCTCCTGCCCCCCTCCCCCTCCCTGGTTGATGCGCCGTTGCAAGGGATTGGTTACGGAGGTCCTGTTCTATAAACATTTCAGTCATAAGGATTGTCACCAATGAACTGCACGGAGGTGACAAATGTCATGGAATAGCGATATGCATATATGCAAAGGACGGTAGTGTCGCTTATACAAGGTATAAGGGGCAGTGCATCAGAAGAGCTATTATGTGTACTCAGATGATTCATGTGAAAAAGTTTCCGACGCGATTATGGCCGCACGACGGGAATTACACGACTTTGAACGCATGATAGTTGGACTGCGTCCACAGCTCCCTGCATGGTGCTTGTAAATCACAAATATTGGATTAACATAAGAAGAAGATGAATCTGTATCATCAAATAATGGTGATGCAGTGGGAGGAGTTCAAGTTACATTTCACAATTCAAGCTGATAGACGCACCCACTGGAACTGTCGACCTTTCACGAAAAGTCCAGTCAGTCTTCCAAAGCGCTAGAGGCGAGTGTTCATCTGCTGTGGTGTAGTCATCTTGTGCAGAACGTGTACAATTGAGGCGATACTGGTGACGAACAATGATTATTTTAATAAGTGTACTACATGTAAGCACACAGCTGAGGACTGCGTCCATAGCTCCCTACATGAGTACTGCTAAACAAAGATAATGGATGAGCGTAAGAAGAATACTTTTCAACAAATAATGGTGATGCATCGTGCTGCGTTGAAGATGCCTTCAGAACTCATACAAATGGGCGACTGTACTGGAACTGCCTACCCATTTTAAAATGCCCTATCAATATGTCTAAGAGATGAATGTGTTTTCTTCACCAACTATCCAAGACCGCCCGAGCTAGTTCACAAAATTGCCACAGAAAGTGCATGAACTGGAATTTTCTCCCCCACCACTTTCCTCAGGAACCAGCACGGATGCAGCATTCCTCCCTCAACCACCTGAAAATTGGTGTGGCCCAATAGAGATGCACGAATGTTAAACTGGTCACGTGATCACGTCTACATGCGTGATATACAGCGAATGCGGAAACCGACAGTGTAGTAGTACTCATGAAGCGTCAATAGCAGCAACTGCAGCAGCTCAGATAGTCCAGTGCCTCCCAGCAGCAGAATAGGAAGAACCAGAGGAGTAACTACTCATTTGCTACCATTACTGTACATAGCTGTTCTTTGTCAAGTTCCATTTCTTTGTTCAACTCCACGTCTTTGCTGTGAGTGCTTATTGTTCCTTCTTCTTCTCTATTCACTGGGTTCCTGCATGTCGAGACTAGCAATGACCTCCATTGAGTCTGGACTGGCAACGGCCTCCAGCATGTCTGGGCTGGCAGCAGCCTCCAGCGTGTCAGATCTGTGGCAGCCTGCCACCTGTCAGGATCTACAGCACTGTGGGACCCTGTATTACACTTGACCAGTATGTTTGAGCACTATAGCGCGTTGCTGTTATCCATCCCGCTCATCGATTTAGACAGCCAGCGGGTCCTTGAATCTGTGAAGAAGTGTTTCAGGGGTCCAACACCACACAGTGCACGTCAGTACTGGTCTCAGAACATTCCAGAACTTACTGCAAAGACAGGGTGTAGATGCAATGGGTGAGAATCAGTCGATTCCTTCCAGTGCTCTATTGCTATTCAGTTCAAGTTATAGTTTAACAGATAGCGATTCAAAGCGTTTAAATATTAGTACAGAAGCATTAGTGGATAGTGACTGTAGAGTTGTGTTAGAGATCGAAAATGCACTGAAAAGTGTTAAAGTGCGATTTATGAGATGGAATGGGATGAAGTGTGTAATGCAGAACCCTATATCAGTCAGTATATGACCACAGAGTACAATCCACCCCCTTCTCCCATAGACATTTGATTGCAGGTCTAATGCTATCTATAACATCGCTATACGATGGTACTGCACACATGTGGATATTGGGTGATCGGTCCATTTAAAGCATTCAACCATGACAGACATGTTCAGTTTATGGATGGCCCTCTCCTTTGTGCTGGAAGAACTGAACAGATGCTTGCCTTATGTTCAAACTGTATATAAAGACATTGTGAACTATCTCCATACATATAGTGTGCATATAGATGATTTAAAACACTACATCAACAGGATGTCACAAAAAGAAGCTAAAGAAGTACCCATCACTTTGAGGGAAATACAGGCTGAATTCTGTGCATACAAGAAAGCTTTATTTGTCAGATTCTGTAGCTGCGTGAAGAAAGACCAACTGAATCTGTTGTTGTTATGCATCCTGTATATGACCATTGAATAAAAACAATATATAATACTGCAAACAGGGCTTTACTTTTTCCTATACCTCTCATAATAATGTAACTGTTCTCAGTATTTTCAATGCAATGCCTAGAATACTGCAGCAGCAGCAACAATCTGTCTGAATAACATCGTCATGGTCAAACTGAGTGATAGACGAAACTTTCAGGTGTAAATATATTTTCTATAAAAGCCCATTGCACATCAATACCTGATGTAGTCGGTATCATGACAGGGTGGCTGAAGCACTAGTACCTTGTTGTAAGTGACTGGGCCTGCCATGATAGGAAGAAGACTATAAGAAGAAGAAGAAGAAGAAGAACAACAACAACAACAACGGGCTACTCCTCCCCAATAATATACAGGCGATAAATGTAGATCTATCCAGTTGTGACAAGTCAAATGTTGTCATGTCACTGCTAACACACCGAGATGGAGGTTGATCTGAGCATGTACATGTGTTCTGGAAAACTCTGTTTGAGGCCAAGTATCAGTTGCTGCGAAAGATACCACAGGGTGTTGAGAGTTTAACATACATGACATTCAGTCAAATCAGTGAAATCCCTCGACCAGAAAACGTAAAGCCAAACACTGTGCTCATATTTTATGATGTTGCTGTGGAAAACCGGGATGAAATTCTACGCTACTTCTGTTTTGGTTGTTATATGGGTTTTGATGTTTTGTTTGAGTCAAACATATTCCAGACTCCCGTAACAGTTCGTGAGGATAGTGCAAACCTCATTGCAGCCTTCAAGCAAGACAATGTCAATTTAAAACACGTTTACTAAGCGTGTATAGGAACCAATACGTCATTCAGTGAATTTGTAAAGATATGTGGCAATCGCACACAGTACAGGTTTCTTGTTATTGATAAAGCGAGGAAACTGAATGATGGTAGGTTCAGATGCAACTTCCAGGAGTTTAAAAACAGAGAAATCGTCTATACACAAATGGAAAATTTCAGCCTCTCGAATGTAAAGTTGAGGTTTAAATGGTTCAAATGGCTCTGAGCACTTTGGGACATCTGAGGTCATCAGTCCCCTAGAACTTTGAACTACTTAAACTTAACGAACCTAACGACATCACACACATATATGCCCGAGGCAGGATTCGAACCTGCGACCATAGCTGTCGGCGGTTCCAGACTGAAGCTCTTAGAACCGCTAGGCCACACCGGCCGGCTTAAAGTTAAGGACCTAGAGACGTATTCCCAAAACTTCTGAGAATGGTCAACCAATTAAATGCTGTGGTAATTCCCCTTGAAAAGAACATTAAAGACTGTAAAGGTTGACGGAACTGAACAGAAAGTAGAGGAATTACTTGTAAATGTTGACAGAATTAGATGGGATGTCTATAAGGCACATCCTGCGAAGGAGTTCCCTTAGTATAAAAAAATGTCGACTAAGCATAAGGTCATCGTGGTATTGATGGCTGTTCGAGAGAAGCTATGGCTGTTACATTTAGGACATTTTGACTGGAGAAAACACTGAGAGAAACCTTTAAACCAGTTACTGAATCTTTCGATGAACTCACAGTGAAATTACACAGTGATGACAAAGTTGCTGATTTCATTAACGACCATAGCAGTAATAGGATAGACAAAATACTTGGTGTCAGCAATAAAAACCCATACATGTTGGACACACAGACTATAAGTTTAAAAGAGAAAACAGTAGAGGCAATTTATAGGGAATTTCATAGAACAGATGGTCTAATGAATCTCATTTTCCTAAATCCTGCAAAACTTGTAAATTATTCACCCAAAGATCTGGAGATGCTGGGTGAAATACTGCAAATGAACAGCGTACTTAACCAAATGAGAAACCAACACAGTCCAAGTTTTAGAACCATTATGGAGCCTATATTAGATGCTCGATATAGCACCGGTGATGGTACTGACATTCAGCAGAAAATAGTCAGCCATTGACCCCAGCAGTAGATATACTACGATGATCCCAATGAGCTAGTAAATCGACTGCAACTGCTCGTGGCATCAGCTGTTGCTAGGAATACCTCTCATTCGAATCAGGTTGTTTTAGTAGTTTCAGAGACTACAGAGAGAGGTATAATCGACTAATGGAGGGATGTTGCACAGATGTTTGAGCTTTTGTTGGAGACATAGACTAATCGACGTCCTGACAACCCTCAAACTAAACGTGGTGGAGAGCTTTGCAATAAGTATTTAAAGACTGTGATGCAGAAGTATGAAATACATCACTACTCAGCCTCTACGCATCTGAAATCGAGTATCATGGAACGTCTGACCAAAATTATAAATGGTGAAATGTAGATGCATTTTAACCTCTGTGGTTCATACAAATGGAGAGGCATCCTCCCAGAAGTAATTCCATAGGATAATAGAAACAAATATAGCACAATAAAAATGAAACCAATCGATGTTCATAATAATGAACTCAGGGAAATGGTCTACTGTTATATTAAAATGCCGGATCCACGTAAAAAGCAATTTAATGTAGCTGACTGGGTACATACATATCTCGAAGCACAAGACAGTGTTTGAGAAGTCACACCTACCCGACTGGTCGAGTGATATATTCACAGTTTCCAAAATGGAGAGAACGAATCCCACGATTTACACCTTAAAGAGTAGAAGGGGCACTGAAGTTTCAGGATACCTTTAAACAGAGGAAGTGCGGTAGATCTCAGAACCCCATGTGTTTCTCATAGAGAGGGTTATAAGATGTCAGAGCAAGCAAGAATGGACTTGATCTCTTCATGAATTAAAAAAAGTGACAACAACAACAGCTAACCATCCTACAGGAGAGACCACTTGCAATTACATATCTACTCAAGTTTGTTAGGAAAAAGTTCAGTATTACAAGATTCTGAGGTGTGTTTATGAGCGATACATTACCGAAGAAAAAAAATAATGTCAACTATTTCGATTCATTCTGAGACCTGCAACCACTAGGAGAGTTATAGCGATTCTTCACTGGCAGAAGACGAGTTATCTTCAATTTTCTTCACTACCAAGACTTCAGTTATTACCTGTGTGTACATCTGTGCATCATTTTCTCTTAATGTTAAAGAAGAAACATGTACATAAGGAGGTGCATTAAGCATTCAATCGTCAGTTGACCTTCAAATGCAATATGGTATATTCTGACTTTAAAAGGACGATCATCAGTATTGCACGCGAATTACTTCTCACCGACTGATTTCAGCAATGTAGAGTGGAGTATTACGCTGATTGGACTGGAGACATACAACAGCATTCCGAATAACACAGAGGCTAACAATAAAGTTCATCTGGAAAATAATGGTAGAAAAAAATTTGTGGAAATAGCATCTGGTGCATACTGACGATTTAAATTACGTTTTAAAACAGTCTGGGAAAAGGATTGTGCTATGTGTAAACATCAATACACTTAAATCTGAAATAAATACATTGAATGCAACAACTAACTTTAACGAGAAAGGTTCGATAGGACAGCTACTGGGATTCACAAAAGGACAGGCTTTGAAGAAGGATCTTACTAAATTCTACAGGTCAGATCAGGCAGTGGATATACTTCCTGGCAGCACTATCCGTGTCAGATGAAACATTGCAACAAACTCTCATCTCAACAACAAAGTGGTTCATACAATTTACAGATTCTTTCCATCAGTTGATCTTTGAGACCCCTGCCACTGCTATATACCTCTCATTAACAGTCCAGACATTGGACTATTTGGAACTGCATATTGCGGATGAGGATAATGAACTTGTTGACTTTATTGGTGAAGAAATTATTGTACGACCACATCTAAAGCGGGATCGGCAGTGACCTCGAACGGGCCTAGATTTATCGACGACAAAAACCTTAAAATTACTGGATTCTGTCAGAGACCGGAAGCAGTGGTGACCTTCAACGAGGCGGAACTCGCAACAGTCAGCAGATTCCCTGCATCCACGTATTGCCAACGAAGACGTGATTGGTGTAAGGTATAAAACCGTGGCACACAAATTTCAATGTGGCACTTCACAATAGAACACCAATGTGATAACTCGTGCAACTACTAGTTTCTTAAATCAGTAGATTTGAAACCTTACAATTCGCCAGTGTACATAACCAACACATTGTAATACGACGAGTGTATCATACGTCACTATATTTCTCGCATAAACCTTATGCTTCAACCACATTTAACAGGGACGATGAAATTAGGATAGTCATCCAGCACCAGGACGTTTTAACTCTCCCATGCAAGAGTTTCATATACCTAGAAGAGGAATTCAAGAAAAACGACGGTGCTGCTACAAAGGGATCGAAGCTTTTATGTAATGCTTTAGTGTTATAGTTTCATGAGGTAGTATGAACTTAATAGGGTCAAGATTGACTGTACATGTAATGTGGGTATAACATCAGTTCTTAAAACATATGTCTCTGTTTCTCCCACGACGTCGGATTTGAACAGTTTAGAAAATGAAGACTGGTTTTTACAGAAACGAGAAGGTAGAACTTCTAAAGAGTGGCACAGGAGATTTACTGCGTGTATACCTCTAAAACTGTTTATGGGCTAATTTGAGAATAAAAGCTGGTCGTAGGTTGGGTTCCAAAAATGAACAGCATAGAGACAGAAGTTATGACACTTTCATCAGGACCTCACCATCATTTTGCAGGACAGTGCAAGCTGTTACTGACTTGTTTGACTGATGGGGCTGCTAAGTGCTATACCACCTATTGCACTCCCTTGCCTTAAGCCCTTGCAAGTTCAACTCGATTTCTAAACTGAAGGAAACACTTCACGGCAGTCGCTTCAGAACTGTTACAAATTCGTCGGGTAATAGACCGCGCCGCTCGAATTGTCAACACAACTGGCACTGCTAAGAGTATGCTACGACTTCCATATCGCTGGTAGCGGGTTATACACAATGCTGGTGACTACTTTGAAGGTCAGTAAAACTTTGAAACACGTACCTATTTTGTACGAGCTGTAAATAAATAGTTGCCACTATTGAAGTTCCAAGCCTCGTAGTACTCAAGATGAAAATTTAAAACCACATAGCGAATGAGATGCTTCGCGATACCACTCCATTTCTCCCCCGAATGTAGATGATGATGTTCTCCTCTGCAGCAATGCCTTGTTTGGGGGAATGTGTGAGCTCACAGCACAGAACTGCACTGCACTTAATGGAGGGGTATCATGGTTGCTTGAGAAGTTGCGTGAGCTCTCTCTCCATTAGGGAGAAACACTATCTTAGAAACCCTAGGGCGTCTTTGTACCCTCCTGCTTGGTTCTTAGTTCGCGAAAATAAGATTTGCTTATCGAAAGCGTCCTCAATCACGACGTAGTTTAACTCTGGCCTGACGTTATTAACCTGGTGCTGATCCCCATTACGCCAGGGGATAGTGTCGCTGGCAACCACAGAAACACTATGACTATGGGATGCTTGAGCAGGGCGCTGCTGTCGGTATTCATTGCCCCAGCGCGAGCTCCTGGGGTGGGGCGATGCAGGACGATGACATGCAACAGTAGCACCTGATCCAGCTGGCCGCTGTCGGTCTCCGCTGCCCCAGAAGGAGCACCCGAGGCGAGTTGAATCTGGATGGTGGAGTATACCTGCTCCAGACGGCTGTTGCTGTGGTGGTGGTAGTGATGGTGTCGGCCACGGACGCCAGAGTGGGACCACAGATGTATCTGCAAGCTTCGTCCTGCATGGCGAGGCATGCATAATGGGGATGGGTTTGCTTGGTGCTACCCAGTGCCTCTGTACGCACACCACAGCGTACTGTGATGGTGTGACTGTGAAGAGAGAGAAGGAGAGCAGGTATATATGTTATAAACTCGCCTGATGCTGCTTTAAAGAAAGGAAGAATACTAATTCCTCATCTCCCCAGGTCACATAGTCATCTGGGATGCAGTCTACGCACTCAGGCATTGGAGAGGAGTTACGGTCACAGACTGTGGCTGAGGGAGCTGCCACTCATGGTGATCTGCAGATGATGTAAAACGAATAACGAAAATAATAAAAGCTCTTCTAAAATATATACTACGAAACCTGATTCTTCGTGCATACACATATGATGGCTGTGAAGTGGGCTGCTCACTGTGGTAGCTCTCGAATAATCTCTCAGTCTCATTGAGCTCCCGTACTATAACAGGAAAAAGAACCATAAACTTCCTCTAACATGAATATATACTACGAAACTTTGAACACTAAATTATATACTCACATATCTGATCTGCTGGTAGAATAACAGCTGGGTGTTGTTACACGATCCGAGGTGGCTGAACAGCCACATCAACCGATCCTCTTTCAGCATCCAACCGCCGAACCAAATCCTCTTGCATTTCATGCATGTAGGCTATAATGAAAAATAAAAATAATTCGAACAACACAGTAGTCATTTTAACGAGATCTGAGTTATGGAATAAAGAACTAAAAATAACGAAAATACACACACACACGCACACACACACACACACACACACACACACACACACACACACAGAGAGAGAGAGAGAGAGAGAGAGAGAGAGAGAGAGAGATAGAGACGCTAAATTTGAGCTAAGAAGCACTTGATATTTCTCGTATAACGAGAATACACTGTCACTAAATTACGAATAAGAATACACTCACAGTAGTAGTTCTAATGAAAAGGCAAACACATATGGCTAGTAAGTCCCCGAAATAACTAGCACTGAGAAAGTTATATAGAGATAACTGGTCCAAACACATTACGTTCAAACATGTATACGTTGTTTCTCGGCCTCCAGTTGGGTCACAATTTCGTGGAGATATGATGAAACAACATTAAGTAATCATTACTACGAAATTCTTAGGACGAAGTTACAGTATTTATCATGCAACTGTAGTACTGACCATCACACACGTGTGGAAGCACGAAATTATATACTTACATGGTAATTCACTCTCTTCTTTCTGCCTTGGTCGTTTACCACAACTGACACTGCTTCTGTGCTGGCAAAGCGCTTCAACTTGCACTGACTGACAAGCAAACTGATGAACAAAGGATCACAACAGCGGACTAAGGCGGAATGAGAGTGGCTGTGTCACGACTTGGTTGATAAAGAGTGAAGCTCCACCCTCTTTTTTGTGTGGTAGCCAATAGGAATGCATGAACGGCGATCGAGAAGTTGGGGCAAGTCTGGGGATGAATGCTGGACTACAGACACATTGTAAGTATTTGTCCTAAAGGCAGGAACCTGGCAATGTTGCCCTTCGTCTTTGGCTAGCAGAGACGCGCTGGCTTCTACTGGTAAATCTTTGTGAGCATACCTTTTCTTTATATAGAGGGTAGCTACATGCTTATAGACTCTTCATAGAAGAAGTCTGACAATGAATTGAAGAGTTCTAGGGAAACCTTTGTCAGCATTCTGGACACCTTCCAGGAGAGACCGTTTAGACCGTTTCCATCTATATCACTGGCTTGCTTTATCCCTTGAGTTTCAGGACGGTCTCTGAGGCATTCTGAACCCCCCCCCCCCCCCCCCCCCCCCGAAGCTCTAGTCGTCTGCATCAAATTTGCTAGATTTACAATTTTCCTCAGATTCATGGATGCCTTTGAAGAAAGCAGATGTTCACAATTATTTTCAAGAAAGGGTGCTGCTTACATTCCCATAAAACTCACCCACTTGAAAGGGTGGATTTGAAGCAGCGGTTCCGGTCGTTAGAGTTCTTTGTCTGTGTTCGCCGATCTTTCTAGGAGGACCTTTGAAGCCGCTGTCGCTTTATAGTGGGGTGGTTCCTAAGGCATACACCGTAATGGATCCCGGTATTCGCTTCGAACCATATAGGCCCTAGGTAGGAGTATTTCACAACCATCAATGGAAGCCACCTCGTTAGCCCAAAACCAATACATCCCCGGCCGGCGGCCTCTCCTGCCTGTATCTGATTCGCCACGCCATCGCGCCAGCGCCGAGACTGGTAGGGGCTACATGTTCCCAGCCTTCCGCAGACACCACACGCGCATGTTCGCGATCTCGATCGTGTTATGAAGTTAGGTTAGGCTACGTTACGTTAGGTAAGTCGAGTGCTGGTGCGCGGCAGTGATGGAGTTTTTCCTAGCGTCACGCATCTGCTTGGAGTTGATAGCGGAAGGGTGCATGTATCATTCGACTTGTGATGCGTGTTAGGTGATCTTTACTGTTTGTTTTAAATATCCGTTAGCGATGGTTTTGAATCATATAATGATATGTAATTAGGATACGTAATTGCAAATACATGCATCTCCTACACCAACAGCCGAACTTTTTCCTCAAAATACATAAAGACCGTACCTTCCTCTTCAGCAGCCATCGCAGGCTGAGACTTTTTCCCACCAATTCACGACTGGGGAGTGGGGGAGGGATACTGGGAGAGAGGGAGTCCGTGGGCGCCCTCTCATGGGTGTATTGTGAACTAGGGATCTAAAATCTAAAATTCCCGCCATTTTAAATTTCCTACCAGTTTTTGAAATGTCCATTTTTTAATTTCGCGACATTCTTAAATTTCATTAATTTGCATATAAATTTAATTAATTTCATATCAGTTTAATTGTTACACTGCAACATCCGCACCCCCAGGGGGGGGGGGGGGGCACCACCCAAGAAGAGGTGTCATCCTTGATAAATTTGGCAACAATATAGAGCTGCATCACTTCGGCTTTATTCTCCTATTTACACTTACAGAACAGGCTGATCACACTGTGGTAAAAGTGTACGTGTTTTGTCTGAGGGTACTTGCATTACTCTGTGTTGTGAGATGCGCCTTTTTGGTCATTGCATGTTAGAGGCTTCTTTGCTGTTGAAGCTACTTTCACGGAAACATGGGTAATCGTGGTAATAATCCTAATAAATCGTAATTATGTAGTGGCTGCTGGAAACCTGGGTCTCTTATACCAAAATACTCAGAAGATATCTTTGAAAGTTTGTCAGTAGAGTTCCAGTTCACCCTGTATATGTTCTCAGTAGCGTTATTTATTTATTTAAGTATGAGAACTTTGTACAGCAGATTTTAGTATTGGTTTTTACTTGCATTGTTTATATTTCGTGTGTGTCGCAACTTTCCTTGAGCATAGGCTCTTGCTGAGATGTGTTTGTTCTTTCCTCAATTGCACCGACTGCTTTGTTTGTATATTCTTTGTTCAAATGGCTCTAAGCACTATGGGACTTAACATCTGAGGTCATCAGTCCCCTAGACTTAGAACTACTTAAACCTAACTAACCTAAGGACATCACCCACATCCATGCCCGAGGCAGGATTCGAACCTGTGACCGCAGCAGCAGCGCGGTTCCGGACTAAAGCGCCTAGAACCGCTCGGCCACAGCGGCCGTCTATATTATTTGTAATTTTATACAGTTTTTACACAGTACGAAATGAATAGCAATGGTGACTGTTGTGTGTGGACTCGAGGAGAATTGGGGAAGCATTTATAAACGTTACTGACCACGACTGACAGGTTTCAGGCTACTCCTTTAAGCTGCAGTGACATTAGTGTACTTGCGGAGAAACCTGCGACACTTTCGGTGCCGTGGGATCCCCCTAGAAACTTCGCTGTCACTGCGTCCTTCAATGCGCAACATCTGAACGGTTTGTCTTCACTCGAGTATGAGTGGCAGACACTGGTGGGTTCATGTATATCTGGACATAGGGAGAAGGTGGGAACTGGCCACACGGCTGTCACGTTGCTGCTTAGCAATAGGTACCGGGTGGTTATAATTAAATTGCAGCTACTCATGGAGGTACTGTGGGATATAATAATCGAATGACAGTGAAACGCCATACATATGTTAAAGCATTAATGTGGAAAAGAACTGTCATCAAATGATCTACAGTTACAGCACATGAAGTTGTCAGCATGAGTTGTGAAGTGTAACTTAGCGTGGTCCTGCTGCATCTTCATTATTTGATGAAGCGTATTAATGTGGAATAGATTTACGCTGAAAAACAAATTAGCTCCAGTAGTGGCCACCAGGTGCAAATCTGGCTCTGTAAGAGTTTTGTATGACATTATAACATTTGACAAGCCATAATGTGAGCGAACAGTATGTCTCTCGAGAAGAGAGACTTTGCGCCATTAGTGACACTGTTTTATGTGAAAGGCTGCACTGAGAAAGTATGGCCAACAGGGATGTCTGAGTAGAGACCCGATGTCACTAAATGGACTGAAGAGGATGATAATGAAACTTGCTAATGCTAGTGAGCTTGGCGTGGCCCCTGGAAGAGAAAAGCGTCCTTTCCCGGTGGAAGCTATTAACGAAGTTGCTGTTGCCGTAACAGACCATGCAGCACGTGCTCTAGGTAGTGCTAGTCCTCACGCAGTGTCACGACAATTGTCCTATACTATGGTCAACAGTATGGAAATTTTTCCGGTCTGTTTTACACTATTACCCGTACAAGAGCCAGATTGTGCACCAACTGGAACCTGTTGACCTGCACAGGGTCGTACGGTGGCCTCGACGAGACTAGCTTCCACCAAAACCATAGACACAGAAAGGGCAAAAAAGCTGGCTTAGGGAGAAAAAAATCTTGAAAGACCGTTTAAGAACTAACCGAGAGAGATACGCCATCTCACTTGCCCCAGTTGTTCATATCTTCTATCTACGAGAAAAGCATTTTCCCTACAGCCGAGACTGTAAACGAACGTTGTTGTCACAGGGTTGTTTCGTTCAAGTAGCATTATAAGGAAATTAATACTGAACAGGCGTTTCACAGGTTATGTGCCAACAATGCACTTGGTTCTTAAATTTGCCGCCTACACAGGTAACTCATGTTCAACAATGGAATTATTGCTGCAACTTCACCATGGTATTGTAGGAGATCAAAGGCTGACGAGTAAGGCAAAGTGGTCAATACCCGACTCTGCACTGTTGCCTAATTTATACAAAATGGCAGATCCCAGTTGGCAGTCATAGATATGGCAAAGTTGCAGTGACGTCATTGTGGGAAGTTCACATTTTGGTGGAAAAAAGGTTAATTGGGCTACCTGCACTAACCTAACACCCACTCCCTTCCCCCCTCCTCAAACCCCCTCCCTTCTCCCATCTGGAAACTGGTAGGTAAAGTACTCAGTCCATGCTGGACTGCTGGATAGAATGGACTTTAGTCTTTATTTTGTGTGCATTGCTTATATTAACAATTTGAGTTCTCATGGGCAATAGCTCCATCCAGTGTGTTCACCCTGAAGTCCAGAGTCCAAGTGACCTATCTCACAGCACCATCACCAGAGGGCGCTGTAGGCCTTCCTCTGCCCTCCCCTCCCATGACATAATCCAAGATGTCGGTCTGGGGAAAATGGCGGGAAATTCGCTGAGTCTGTATCTAGCTGATGGACGAGGAGGACAGACGTAATTGTTTACTGTGTTCAATGGATGAGATTTCTGTGATGTAGAAGGAGGAGTTTAACGAGTTTATTAGCTGTAATCATACAGCTGAGGAATGTGTCGACAGCCATCTGCACCATGTCTGGAAAGTAATGATATTTGAGGAAGACGAATACGCTTCATCAAATAATGAAGATGCAGCAGGACCACGCTAAGTTACACTTCACAACTCATGCTGACAACTTCATGTGCTGTAACTGTAGATCATTTGATGACAGTTGTTTTCCACATTAATGCGTTAACATATGTATGACGTTTCACTGTCATTCGATTATTATAGCCCACAATGTACCTCCATGAGTAGCTGCAATTTAATTATAACCACCCGGTACCTATTGCTAAGCAGCAACGTGACAGCCGTGTGGCCAGTTCCCACCTTCTCCCTATGTCCAGATATACATGAACCCACCAGTGTCTGCCACTCATACTCGAGTGTAGACAAACCGTTCAGATGTTGCGCATTGAAAGACGCAGTGACAGCGAAGTTTCTAGGGGGATCCCACGGCACCGAAAGTGTCGCAGGTTTCTCCGCAAGTACACTAATGTCACTGCAGCTTAGAGTAACCTGAAATCTGTCAGTCGTGGTCAGTAACGTTTATTGGATGCTTTTCCCAATTCTCCTCGAGTCCACACACAACAGTCACCATCGCTATTCATTTCGTACTGTGTAAAAACTGTATAAAATTACAAATAATATAGACGGCCGCTGTGGCCAAGCGGTTCTAGGCGCTTTAGTTCGGAACCGCGCTGCTGCTGCGGTCGCAGGTTCGAATCCTGCCTCGGGCATGGATGTGGGTGATGTCCTTGGGTTACTTAGGTTTAAGTAGTTCTAAGTCTAGGGGACTGATGACTTCAGATGTTAAGTCGCATAGTGCTTAGAGCCATTTGAACAAAGAATATACAAACAAAGCAGTCTGTGCAATTGAGGAAAAGACAAACACATCTCAGCAAGAGCCTATGTTCAAGGAAAGTTGCGACACACACGAAATATAAACAATGCAAGTAAAAACCAATACTAAAATCTGCTGTACAAAGTTCTCATACTTAACTAAAGATCGCAAAAAGGGCACAGTTGAAACAAAAATAAATAACGCTACTGAGAACACATACAGGGGAATTGGAACTCTACTGACAATGCACAATGCCTTGTTAACAACATGGGTCCATGGCTTCGTGGGATCTGTGTCACACTAGAACCCTATCATCAGCTTTTGCCAACTGAAATCGGGACGCATCTGATCAGGCTACCGTTTTCCAGTCGTCTAGGGTCCTACCGATACGGTGACGAGCAAAACAGTGGTTCCGTAGGCGATATAGTGCTTCAAAAAATAGTTCAAATGGCTCTGAGCACTATGGAACTTAACATCTGAGGTCATCAGTGCCCTAGAACTTAGAACTACTTAAACCCAACTAACCTAAGGACATCACACCATTCCTTGCGCAGGGCAGGATTCGAACTTGCGACCGTAGCGGTCTCCCGGTTCCAGACTGAAGCGCCTAGAACCGCTCGGCCACACCGGCCGGCGCGATGTCGTGCTGTTAGCAAAGGCATTACTAGTGTCGGTCGTCTGCTGCCATAGCCCATTAACGCCAAATATCGCCCCACTGTCCTAAAGCGTATGTTCCTCGTACGTCTCACACTGATTTCTGCGTTTATTTCGGGCATTGACTTTTAGCACTGATAACTGTACGCAAACGTTGCCGTCCACCACTGCGATGTCCGTGGCAACAAGTAATGTCAGAAGTTTGGTATTCGCGGCACACTTTTGAGGCTGTGGATCACGAAATATTGAATTCACTAATTGTTTGTTGTTGTGGTCTTCAATCCTGAGACCGATTTGATGCAGCTCTCCACGCTACTCTATCCTGTGCAAGCTTCTTCATCTCCCAGTACCTACTGCAACCTACATCCTTCTGAATCTGCTTGGTGTATCCATCTCTTGGTCTCCCTTTACGATTTTTACCCTCCACGCTGCCCTCCAACACTAAATTGGTGATCCCTTGATGCCTCAGAATATGTCCTACCAACCGATCCCTTCTTCTGGTCAAGGTGTGCCACAAACTCCTTTTCTCCCCAATTCCATTCAATACCTCCTCATTAGTTATGTGATCTACCCACATAATCTTTAGCATTCTTCTGTAGCACCACATTTCGAAAGCTTTTATTCTCTTCTTGTCCAAACTATTTATCGTCCCTGTTTCACTTCCAGACATGGCTACACTCCATACAAATACTTTCAGAAAAGACTTCCGGACACTTTAATCAATACTCGATGTTAACAAATTTCTCTTCTTCAGAAACGCTTTCCTTGCCATTGCCAGGCTACATTTTATATCGTCTCTACTTCGACCATCATCAGTTATTTTGCTCCCCAAATAGCAAAACTCCTTTACTACTTTAAGTGTCTCGTTTCCTAATCTAATTCACTCAGCATCATCCGACTTAATTCTACTACATTCCATTATCCTCGTTTTGCTTTTGTTGTAGTTCATCTTATATCCTCCTTTCAAGACACTGTCCATTCCATTCAACCGCTCTTCCAAGTCCTTTGCTGTCTCTGACAGAATTACAATGTCATCAGCGAACCTCAAAGTTATAATTTCTTCTCCATGTATTTTAATACCTACTCCGAAATTTTCTTTTGTTTCCTGTACTGCTTGCTCAATATACAGATTGAATAACATCGGGGAGAGGCAACAACCCTGTCTTACTCCCTTCCCAACCACTGCTTCCCTTTCATGTCCCTAGACTCTTATAACTGCCATCTGGTTTCTGTACAAATTGTAAATAGCCTTTCGCTCCCTGTATTTTACCACTGCCTCCTTCAGAATTTGAAAGAGAGTATTCCAGTCAACATTGTCATAAGCTGTCTCTAAGTCTACAAATGCTAGAAACGTAGGTTTGCCTTTCCTTAATCTAGCTTCTAAGATACGTCGTAGGGTCAGTATTGCCTCACGTGTTCCAACATTTCTACGGAATCCAAACTGATCTTCCCCGAGGTCGGCTTCTACTAATTTTTCCATTCGTCTGTAAAGAATTCGCGTTAGTATTTTGCAGCTGTGACTTATTAAACTGATAGTTCGATAATTTTCACATCTGTCAACACCTGCTTTCTTTGGGATTGGAATTATTATATTGTTCTTGAAGTTTGAGGGTATTTCACCTGTCTCGTACATATTGCTCACCAGATGAAAGAGTTTTGTCAGGGCTGGCTCTCCCAAGGCCGTCAGTTGTTCCAATGGAATGTTGTCTACTCCGGGGGCCTTATTTCGACTCAGGTCTTTCAGTGCTCTGTCAAACTCTTCACGCAGTATCGTACCTCCCATTTCATCTTCATCTACATCCTCTTCCATTTCCATAATATTGTCCTCAAGTACATCGCTCTTGTATAGACCCTCTATATACTCCTTCCACCTTTCTGCTTTCCCTTCTTTGCTTAGAACTGTGTTTCCATCTCAGCTCTTGATGTTCATACAAGTGGTTCTCTTTTCTCCAAAGGTCTCTTTAATTTTCCTGTAGGCAGTATCTATCTCACCCCTAGTGAGATAAGCCTCTACATCCTTACATTTGTCCTCTAGCCATCCCTGCTTAGCCATTTTGCACTTCCTGTCAATCTCATTTTTGAGACGATTGTATTCCTTTTTGCCTGCTTCATTTATTGCATTTTTATATTTTCTCCTTTCATCAATTAAATTCAATATTTCTTCTGTTACCCAAGGATTTCTACTAGCCCTCGTCTTTTTACCTACTTGATCCTCTGCTGCCTTCACTGCTTCATCCCTCAAAGCTACCCATTCTTCTTCTACTGTATTTCTTTCCCCCATTCCTGTCAATTGTTCCCTTATTCTCTCCCTGAAACTCTGTGCAACCTCTGGTTCTTTCAGTTTATCCAGGTCCCATCTCCTTAAATTCCCACCTTTTTGCAGTTTCTTCAGTTTTAATCTACATGTCATAACCAATAGACTGTGGTCAGAGTCCACATCTGCCCCTGGAAATGTCTTACAATTTAAAACCTGGTTCCTAAATCTCTGTCTTACCATTATATAATCTATCTGATACCTTTTAGTATCTCCAGAGTTCTTCCATGTATACTACCTTCTTTCATGATTCTTAAACCAAGTATTAGCTATGATTAAGTTGTGCTCTGTGCAAAATTCTACCAAGTGGCTTCCTCTTTCATTTCTCAGCCCCAATCCATATCCACCTACTACGTTTCCTTCTCTCCCTTTTCCTACACTCGAATTCCAGTCACCCATGACTATTAAATTTTCATCTCCCTTCACTATCTGAATAATTTCTTTTATTCCATCACACATTTCTTCAATTTCTTCGTCATCTGCAGAGCTAGTTGGCATATAAACTTGTACTACTGTAGTAGGTGTGGGCTTCGTTTCTATCTTGTCCACAATAATGCGTTCACTATGCTGTTTGTAGTAGCCTACCCGCATTCTTATTTTCCTATTCATTATTAAACCTACTCCTGCATTACCCCTATTTGATTTAGTGTTTGTAACCCTGTAGTCACCTGACCAAAAGTCTTGTTCCTCCTGCCACCGAACTTCACTAATTCCCACTATATCTGACTTTAAACTATCCATTTCCATTTTTAAATTTTCTAACCTACCTGCCCGATTAAGGGATCTGACATTCCACGCTCCGATCCTTAGAACGCCAGTTTTCTTTCTCCTGATAACGACATCCTCTTGAGTATTCCCCGCCCGGAGATCCGAATGGGGGACTATTTTACCTCCGGAATATTTGACCCAAGAGGACGCCATCATCATTTAATCATACAGTAAAGCTGCATGCCCTCGGGAAAAATTAGGCCGTAGTTTCCCCTTGCTTTCAGCCGTTCGCAGTACCAGCACAGCAAGGCCGTTTTGGTTATTGTTACAAGGCCAGATCAGGCAATCATCCAGACTGTTGCCCTTGCAATTACTGAAAAGGCGCTGCCCCTCTTCAGGAAGCACACGTTTGTCTGGCCTCTCAACAGATACCCCTCCGTTGTGGTTGTACCTACGGTACGGCTATCTGTATCGCTGAGGCACGCAAGCCTCCCCACCAACGGCAAGGTCCATGGTTCATGGGGGGATTCCCTAATTATTAATAATTAATTTAGAGAGATTCACTTCAGTTAGCGAATACAGATTTTTTATATCATCGCTGTTCTGTAACCGTTTCTGTAGTGCAGCTATGTTCAAAGTAGTATATTTCGACCATCATCCGTTACTTTACCGCTCAAATAACAAAACTCATATACTACTTTCATTGTCTCACTTCGTAATCTATTTCCCTAGCAATTTAATTCTACTGCATTCGATTATCATCGAAGCAGTTATATTCATCTTATAATCTACTTCGTTCAAATACCCTTCCAAGCCCTTAGCCACCTCCAGCAGAAGTACAATGTTATCAGCCAATAGGAAAATTCTCATTTTTTCTCTCTGAATTTTAATTCCCTTCACAAATTTTTCTTTGGTTACGTTCACAGCTCCTGTCCCAACTACTACTTCCCTTTCATTTCTTTCGGATCTTATAAGTGGAGCCTGATTTATCCACAATTTGCAAAAATAATTTGAAACCTCTATTTCAGTCCTGCTACTTTTAAAATGTCAGTGAGTGAACACTTTCAAAATCTGTCTCTAAACCTACAAATGATGTAAATGTAATTTTGCATTTTCTTAACCTTACTTTTAAGATAAGTCCCAGGTGAATATTGCCTAGCACGTTTTTCCATTGCTCTGAAACCAAAATTGATCTTCCCGAAGGTCAATCTCTACATATTTTCCAATCGTCTATAAATAACTCATGTCAATATTTTGCATCCATCACTATGGTGCGGTGTATTATTCACATAGATCAACAGCTGCCTTCTTTGAAATTCGAATTATTACATTATTCCTGAAGTCTGAGAGTATTTCGCCTGTGTCATATATCTTGGGCACCAAATAGAATAATGTTGTCATGACTGGCTCTCCCAAAAATCTCACTAATACTGAGGGAATGTCATATACTCTAGATGCGTTTTCTCCACGTAAGTCTAAAGTGATCTAACACATTGATCTCTCAGTATAGTGGGAAGGGCGCGCGATTTATCTGAGTTTCACTGAGGGCAGATGTGATGATCTGGAGGCTCGGCATGAGCATTTCGAAAACTGCACCACTTGTTGACTATTCGAGGAGTGCAGTGATGATTGCCTTCAACGCGTGGTGAAAACAAGGTGAAACCACGTCATACGTCGTGGGGTTGGGCGGCCACCCCTCATTACAGGTGTCGAACGTTGTAGGTTGGGCAGACTGGTAATACAGGACAGGCACCGAACTGTGGCGGAACTAACACCAGATTTTAACGCTGGACAGAGTACAAGTGTGCCTGAACACACACTGCACCGAACACTCCAAACGATGGGCTTCCCCAGCCGACGAGCCATGCATGAGCCGATGTTAACACCACAACATCGGTAATTGCAACTGAAGTGGGGACGTGACCATCGGCACTGGGCGTTGGCGCAGTAGCAGAGCGTTGCGTGGTCTCAAAAAATACCGATACCTTCTTCATCATGCCGATGGGAGGGCGCAAATCCGTCTTCTTCCAGGGAGCAACTCCTTGACACCTGCACAGCAGGACAGAGACAACTGGCGGCGGCTCTGGGGAACAGTCACGTGGGTATTCAAGGGTCCAGTGGAGCTTGTGCAAGGCATTATGACCGCCAAGGAGTATCGTACACTGGTTGCAGATCACGTACATCTCTTTAGGACGATCATGTTTCCTGCGGCAGTGGCATTTTTCAACAAGATAATGCGACACGTCACAAGGCTAGGAGTGTGATGATAGGGTGGTTCGAGGAACACACTGATAGTTCCAATTGATGTGCTGTTACGTCTCCCCGCCACCCCCACCTCAACTCGCAGATCTGAACGTGATCCAACACATCTGGGTTGTAATTGAATGTGGCATCAAAGATCATCGCCCCTCTCCCCACAATTTACAGGTGTTAGGTGACTTGTGTGTGCAGATGCGGTGTCAACTTCTTCCAGCGACCTACCATGGCCTCGTTGCTTCCATGCCATGACGCGTTGCTGCTATTATCCATGACAAAGGTGAATATACCTGATATTAATTAGGTGGTCATAATGTTCTGGCTGATCAGTATATATATTCTTTCCACATTTCAGCTTTCCTTTCTTTGTACAACACTGACTGACTATCCGAGCTCTTGATGTTCATACTGTTGTTTCATTTTCCTCCAAAGGTCCCTTTTAAAGTTAATATAGGTAGTACCCCTAATTTCTCAAGTTATGTATTTGGTGGTGGAGTGTTTGTGTCTGTCATTAGTGGTTTATCTTGTAGTGAAGTCGAAGCAGATACTACGTGCGAATTGGTATGGGTGGAGGTTATACTTAACAGCCGAACTAAGTTAATAATTGGCTCCTTCGACCGACCCCCAGACTCCGATGATACAGTTGCGGAACAGTTCAGAGAAAGTTTGAGTCTCGTAGCAAATAAATACCCCACTCATACGGTTATAGTTGGTGGGGACTTCAACCTACCCTCGGTATGTTGGCAAAAATACTTGTTCAAAACCGGTGGTAGGCAGAAAACATCTTCCGAGATTGTCCTAAATGCTTTCTCCGAAAATTATTTCGAGCAGTTAGTCCACGAACCCACGCGAATTGTAAATGGTTGCGAAAACACACTTGACCTCTTAGCCAAAAACAATACAGAGCTAATAGAGAGCATAATGACTGATACAGGGATTAGTGGTCAAAAGGTCGTTGTAGCTAGGCTCAATACCGTTTCTTCCAAATCCACCAGAAACAAACGCAAAATAATTTTATTTAAAAAAAGCGGATAAAGTGTCACTAGAAGCCTTCCTCAGAGACATTCTCCATTCCTTCCGAACTGAGCATGCAAATGTAGACGAGATGTGGCTCAAATTCAAAGATATAGTAGCAACAGAAATTGAGAGATTCATACCTCATAAATTGGTAAGAGACGGAACTGATCCCCCGTGGTACACAAAACAGGTCTGAACGCTGTTCCAGAGGCAACGGAAAAAAGCATGCGAAGTTCAGAAGAACGCGAAATCCCGAAGATTGGCTAAAATTTACAGACGCGCGAAATTTGGCACGGACTTCGATGCGAGATGCCTTTAATAGGTTCCACAACGAAACATTGTCTCGAAATTTGATAGAAAATCCGAAGAAATTCTGGTCGTATGTAAAGGACACTAGCGGCAAGACGCAATCAATACCTTCGCTGCACAGTGCCGATGGTACTGTTACCGACGACTGTGCCGCTAAAGCGGAGTTATTGAACACAGTTTTCCAAAATTCCTTCACCATGGAAGACGAATGGAATATTCCAGAATTTGAAACACGAACATCTGCTAGCATGAGTTTCTTAGAAGTAGATACCTTAGGGGTTGCGAAGCAACTCAAATCGCTTGATACGGGCAAGTCTTCAGGTCCAGATTGCATACCGATTAGGTTCCTTTCAGATTACGCTGATACATTACCTTCCTACTTAGCACTCATAAACAACCGCTCGCTCACCGATAGATCTGTACCTACAGATTGGAAAATTGCGCAGGTCGTACCAGTGTTTAAGAAGGGTAGTAGGAGTAATCCATCTAACTACACACCTATATCATTGACGTCGGTCTGCAGTAGGGTTTTGGAGCATATACTGTATTCAAACATTATGAATCACCTCGAAGGGAATCATCTATTGATACGTAATCAGCATGGCTTCATTAAACATCGCTCTTGTACAACGCAGCTAGCTCTTTATTCGCACGAAGTAATGGCCGCTATCGACAGGGGATCTCAAGTTGATTCCGTATTTCTAGATTTCCGGAAAACTTTTGACACCGTTCCTCACAAGCGACTTCTAATCAAGCTCCGGGCCTATGGGGTATCGTCTCAGTTGTGCGACTGGATTAGTGATTTCCTGTCAGGAAGGTCGCAGTTCGTAGTAACAGACGGCAAATCATCGAGTAAAACTGAAGTGATATTAGGTGTTCCCCAGGGAAGCGTCCTGGGACCTCTGCTGTTCCTCATGTATATAAATGACCTGGGTGACAGTCTGAGCAGTTCTCTTAGGTTGTTCGCAGATGATGCTGTAATTTACTGTCTAGTAAGGTCATCCGAAGACCAGTATAAGTTGCAAAGCGATTTATAAAAGATTGCTGTATGGTGTGTCAGATGGCAGTTGACGCTAAATATCGAAAAGTGTGAGGTGATCCACATGAGTTCCAAAAGAAATCTGTTGGAATTCGATTACTCGATAAATAGTACAATTCTCAAGGCTGTCAATTCAACAAGTACGTGGGTGTTAAAATTACAAACAACTTCAGTTGGAAAGACCACATAGATAATATTGTGGGGAAGGCAAGCCAAAGGTTGCGTTTCATTGGCAGGACACTTAGAAGATGCAACAAGTCCACTAAAGAGACAGCTTACACTACACTCGTTCGTCCTCTGTTAGAATATTGCTGCGCGGTGTGGGATCCTTACCAGGTGGAATTGAGGGAGGACATCGAAAGGGTGCAAAAAAGGGCAGCTCGTTTTGTATTATCACGTAACAGGGGAGAGAGTGTGGCAGATATGATACGCGAATTGGGATGGTAGTCATTACAGCAATGACCTTTTTCGTCTCGGCGAGATCTATTTACGAAATTTCAGTCACCAACTTTCTCTTTCGTAGAGAGAGATAGTATGATTGTGGTTTGATTAACCCTTTGCCAAGCACTTAAATGCGAATTGCAGAGTAGTCATGTAGATGTAGATGTAGATGTATGCTTCTACAGTGTTCCAGTTGTGCCCTACCCTATTCTTAATATTTAAGCACTTCCTGTGAATATTAATTTTCAGACATACGTATTCCCTTTCGTCTACTTCATTTGCTGCATTTTTGTGTTTTCTTTTTTCATCAATTAAATTCAATATCTTCTGTGATGTCCAAGAATTTATACTAGGTCTTGTCTTTTTACCTACGCGATCATCTGCTGCCTCCACTATTTCATCTTTCAAAGCTATCCATTCGTTTTCTGCTATATTCTTTTCCCTGTTTCAGGCAAACGTTGCTTAATGTTCCTTCTGAAACCATGAACAGCCTAGCACGGCTCCAATTTATTCATGTCCCATCTGCTTAATTTCCTGATTTTTTTTTCAATTTTTCAGTTTCAGTCTGCAGCTCAAAACCAATAAATTACAGATAGTCCACATCTGTTCGTGGAAATTTCTTACTGTTTAAAATCTGATTGCTAAATCCCTATTTTACCATTATGTAATCGAGCTGAAAAGTTCCAGTGGCTCCACGTCTCTTCCACGTATACTAACTTTTTACATGATTCTTAAACCAAGTGTTGGCGATGACTAAATTACGCTCTGTGCAAAATTCTACTAAGTGGCTTTCTATTGCATTCGTTTCCCTCTGTCTATTTTCTACTATTTTTTCTCCTCTTCCTCTTCCTACTATCGAATTTCAGTCGCGCATCACAATTAAATTTTTACCTACTTTAACTATCTGAATTATTTCTTCGTCTCATCACGCATTACATTACCCTATCCCGTTTTGGGTTGATAACCTGTTCTTCTTATTGTTGCACTTCACGAATTCCTCCTATAGCAAACTACAGACCATCAATTTTCGTTTTTAAGTTCTCTAGCTAGCAACTCATTAAGCGATCTAACATTCCCTGCATCGATCCATAAAATGTCATGGTTTTGCACCTGTACGTCCTCTTCTGGAGTATTAATGTACCGTTTGGGATGGTATCAGATAGAATTGACGAAGGACAGCGAAAAAGTTCAAAGGAAAAGCGAAAAAGTTCTGTGTTATTGCCGAATAGGGGAGAGAGTATCACGGACACGTTACGTGACTTGAGTGTCAACCGTTAAAACAAAGGCGTCTTTTCACGAAATTCCAATCACTAATTTTCTCCTCCGAATGTGAAAATATTTTGTTTGCGCCCACCTACGTAGGGAAAAATAAACATCGTAATAAAATAAGAGAAATCCGAGCTCGCGGGGGGAGATTTAAGTGTTCGTTTTCCTGCGCACTTTTCGAGAGTGGAACGACAGCGAAATAGCTTTAAGGTAGTTTAATGAAGTCTCTGCCAGGCACATAAGTGTGAACTGCATGGCAGTCATGTAGTTACAGATATAGGTGCAGAGTAGTCCACGTCTAAAAATCGAAATGGCGTATTATTTTATCTCTGGAATATTTTGCCCGAGTGGACGCCATTATCATTTAAACCACACAGTAGAGCAGTATGCCTTCGGAAAAGTAAGGCCTGCATTTTCCCCTTACTTTCAGCAGTTCGCATTACCAGCACAGCAAGGCTAAGTTGGCTGATGTTACAAGGCCAGACCAGTCAATCATGTAGCGTGCTGCTCTTGCAACTACTGAGAAGACTGCTGCCTCTGTTCAGGAACCACGTGTTAGTATGGCCTCTTCACAGATACTCCGTACTGGTTGCACCCGCGGTACGGTTATTTGTATCGTTTCGTCCATTACTGTCGTTCGAAAAAACCCGAGACGAAGGCAGTAACGTTAGGAATTTTAAAAAAAACCACTGTGTTTGCAATAATTGAACATCAACTCTAATTAACAAGCAAGGCCGACATGTATGTTTGTTATCAGTAAAACACGACATTATCCACATTGTTTGCAGCACACATTATTCTCCAAAACATCAGATAATAAAGACACAATAATTATCGCATATTTTGTAGTCCCGGAATTTAGTTTCTTGTATTGTCCTCTAATTCCAGCTAATTTTCTTTTTCAAGCACTTTCAGGTGTAGTGGCAGAAGCATCACTCAGTCAGTGTATCAGTACCAACGTAGAGGTTAGACGCTACTGGGACGTCAAGTACTTATGTAGACGACAAATCAGACGAATTTTGAGTACCATTTCCTTTCTCCGCCAATGAACACGCTTTTCAAACACCTTCAGTTACGTTTTGGGATGTTGAAAGGAAGGAAACTCAACGATTTCGCCAAATATGACATTCACAACAAGCACATGGGTTTACCCAAGACGGAGACAATAAAAATGTCTTGTAATGCATCAAACGGAAAAAATAACTCTCTTGTGCTTAATTATATTTCTGGCAAGGCCGGCTATATCAGGCATGTTTCGTGTCTCATAAAGACACACAATTTTAGACGGGAACCTCTAAATATTTCGAAAATGTATATTACCAGATATCGATTTACTCATCAAAAAACTCATTCTGTATATCCTGAAAGATGTGACTGCTAACTCTGGCACGGGAATGTCGCGGAGGCAGAGCTCGTATCTCCCAGCGACTTGCATGACGCGCACGGCGATTTGCCATTATGCCCGGAGCACTAAGTCACACGTAATGGTTCCATTCGCAAGTTGGTGGCCATTCTGACTAACAAGTAAATATACACTGCTCATTACCATAACCTCCAGCAATGCCTGAGTTTTGGAACGAATTTTTTTGGAATCACCCTTACCATCTCCTTCAACCAGAGTCTGTGGTTGAAGGAGTATATTGATTCAAATGCCCAAAAGAGGGCCCTCATGAGGCTTTATTTCGAAAATGTTTTTTTTTTCAATTAGTGAAATCGCGATTTTCGCGAAGAGTACGGAAAATGTTAGAGAATACCGCTATAGTCGTTCACTTCATCGTTGGGAGGAGCGTTATGGCGCAGAAGATACTATCGCCATGCCAAATTTTAAGAGTAGCACAATTTTCAATGAAGGACTAGTTGCTCTGGAGATGGCTAAGATTTCGGTACGGTTTATGAAACCTATCATGTCGGCATGTGTGTGCTCAACCTCTCCAAACTCCACATGTACAGTTTTTACTACAAGTTCTCTAAGCGGCACTTTGCTAGTGCAAAGTTACTTTGTATTGATACAGACAGTTGCATCTAGTAGATGCAAGGCTGCGATCCATATGAAGTATTTAGGTAGCATCCCGAGGAATTCGACATGTCCGGATTGGCGGTCGATAATCCTTATGGTGTAACAACACAGAACGATAGGGTTATTGGTCTGATGAAAGACGAGGCGAATGGCTCGCAGATTGTGGAATTTGATGGGCTCCGACCTAAGATGTACGCATACCGCATAGATACTGGCTCCACCCAAAGGTGGGCTAAGCGTGTGCAGCGTGCGGCCTCAACGCTTCTAACGATCGAGGACTACAAGTCGTGTTTTTCAGATAGCGGTGGTGTTGCTTCGCCTAAGTGGCCGCATATGATGTGCCAAGTAGTTTTTAGATCGCAGGATCATATGGTGCAACCACATCGCATCTGAAAATCGGATAATCACTTCATGACGACAAGCAATTCGTCTATGATGATGAGATTGGAACCCTACCATTCTCACACTGTTCACCTGAATGTGATTGAATGTCTGTGTATGTAGATGAGGCATTTATTTGTAAATAGTGAGAGATGGACGTGTTTGTGTGCGGGATAGTATCATTAATTACTTGTCATGGATAACAGTCTGAATGTGTGTAAATACTTCATCTGCACACTGTGTGTGCTTACATATATAAATCTGTGTGTGTGTTGTGTGTGTCTTAGGTTTTTTCCTCATGCTGCTGACGTTGCTGTTGTTGTAGATATATTTTAAATAAAAAATTTCACTGCTTTCTCTACTCGTAATAAGCGTTGTGTCTCTGCACACACACATATTGTAAATAAAAAATTACCAAAGAATGTTTCGTAAACATACATTTTAAATATGAAGTGAAATTACTAAAGAAAAATTTTTAAATAAAAATTTTACCAAATAATTTTTATTTGGAAGACACATATTACAAAAAAATTCTTTGGTAAAATTTTTATTTTCTATATATTTACAATATTGACCAAATATGTCCTGTTTATGTGCCGTGAATTCAGCTTGGTTTGCATTTAATCCTGTCGGGGCAATTACATACACTGGTATCCCTTCAGAATATTCAATATGATTAACTTTTATAGATTGCGGCATGTGTGGAACACTGATTTAGCTGGTCCAACTTCACTTTATGGTATGTAAACATGTAATAAAGTAATGGGTTGTTGCTCTGACATATTGCCACAAGTGACATACAATTACTGATGCAGACTGCTGGTCACGTAAATGCCGTTTGATGTATATGGCTGCATCATCAGCTCTTAACTTTCTCATTGCCTCTCCATACATAACCACTTCTGATGCTTTACCTTTTAACACCCCAACGTTAATTGGCATAAGCAGAGGACTATACTAATCAGTCACTTTCTTTCAATGCACTCCGTCGTATCACACAAGTAGTCTAATACCAGCCACGTGTAGCGAACAGTAGCGCCACTTCGCTGTACATTCTCTCTGTCGATAACAACGTCAAAACCGCTGCTTGGCACTACTACTACCTTCACACGCTTTGAAGCGCTTGCTGTTAAATTGAGCTTGTTAGCGAAGAGCATTGGCAGTATTCTGCTAGTAGCAGCACTCGACTGCAGTTTCAATGCTGCTGGCTGTGGTTGATGGAACGCCAGCAGGTCGGGCAGCTAAAATGCATAATGCTGCTGTGATCGCTGCTAGTCGAACTTCAACATCGAGAAGCACAGCTGCTGATGCTGCTGCCGCCACTGCTACCTTTGGTTGTGGCTGTGTGGAGTAGTGCAGTTCTGCAACAATAATAAAACAATAACGTAAATATATATGCACACACACATATAACAATAATAATAGCAGCAATAATAACGAGTAAGTACTTACTTTCAGCCAGCCATAGTGGCCGAGCGGTTCTAGGCGCTTCAGTCTGGAACCGCGCGACCGCTAAAGTCGCAGGTTCGAATCCTGCCTCGGGCATGGATGTGTATGATGTCTTTAGGTTAGTTAGGTTTAAGTAGTTCTACGTTCTAGGGGACTGATGACCTCAGATGTTAAGTCCCATAGTGCTCAGAGCCATTTGAACCATTTTTGAACTTACTTTCAAATGTAATCTTCTTATCATTCTTCCTGGTTGATCGCTGCTGCTGAATGCGTTTCATTATGATTATTTCTCGAAGTACTTGACGAAAGTGGCACTGGTGCTGCTGAGGCATTTGATAGTGTAAAATGCTACTCCACGCGGAATCCCCGGGCTCAGGAGCCCATTGGCCGAAAGGCATCGATATTCAATCGCTATTGGATTCCCCCCCTCTCCCCCTCCCCACCTCCCCCCACCAAAAAAACTAGAGAGGATCTGCGAGGAGAATAGACAGAACTGTTCAATGAAATTATAGAACCGTCAAACTCAGACAGAATTTTCTTTTTATTTAACTGGTGACCGGTTTTTAATCCTAGTCCATTATAAAACTATCCAAATACGTAAATACGTGCTACCATAATGTATGTGCAGTGACTGTATTGCTTGTGTGAGTAGCTCAGTGCAAGGTAGTATTTGCATACGACAGTTCAGTGCTGCGCGCAGGAAAACAATAATCATTCGCCTTTTAAATAAAAAAGAAACTTCTGTGCAACTTTCATGGTTTCGTAATTTCATTGAATCATTGTAAGTTGCAGCCTATTGCCATGCAGCATGCTAGTAGTGAGTAGAGAGGGCTATTACGTAAGAGACCAATTAGTAACCAATTAATTTAGTTTCTGTCTTATCAGGGATCAAGACATAAATGAGACAAAAAATGCACCAGTACATGTCCTGTCACACTACTTTGGTGATCATAAGGCTGTAATTACCTCAATCGCTACGGATGTTACAGGGAATGTTAAGAAAAATATGAAAATATTTTTGAATAGCAAAATGACACATTGGAAATTTCTGCGCATCTGAATAGTCAACATCAAATATTCATAATCTTCATTGCGACAGGGTCTGGAGCTGTGATGAATTTTTTAAATGAATGTGTTATGCCTTCAGCTGATACTTCGTTTACTTGATATACTACCGTACAATTTCTGCTTCCGGCGATTTTCATGTATCTCTACAGTAGTACTTTATCCTGTTGCAAGGAAGATTATGGAATCATTGCCCAGCCAGGCACAGGGCCGGCCGCTGTTGCCGACTGGTTCTAGGCGCTTCAGTCCGGAACAGCGCTACTGCTACGGTCGCAGGTTCGAATCCTGCCTCGGGCATGGATGTGTGTGATGTCCTTAGGTTAGTTAGGTTTAAGTAGTTCCAAGTCTAGAGGACCGATGACCTCAGATGTTAAGTCCCATAGTTCTTAGAGCCATTTGAACCAGGCACAGGGTAAAGTACGTATCGATATTTGAAAATGGCCCAAAGCCGAAAATGTACCACCATACATCAAATAAAGGAAATGCCAACTGAAGGCATCATAAAATCATTTAAAAACATCAAATATTCAGTTCTGAGGACGAAGTAGAGGAGCGCAAATCGGTAAAATTCAAAAGTACTGTACAATACAACTTAAAAAACCACGTTACGGGCAAGGTTTTAAATGTTGGGAAAGATCCACTATGGCTTAACAGCCGTTTTAGAGATTTCTACAGAAGCAAAAAGCGCTTCATAGCAGAATTATGCGAAGTCAGACCCTAGATGGCCAAAAAAATTAGCGTAAGGATAGCAAAGAGAAAGAAACGTTCAATGAATTTGAAAATAAAATTTTGCAGACCGAGCAGACTTTCGTCTTAAGCAAAGTTTTAAGCGGATCGAAATCGTCTGGCTCCGAAACGAGAGACAACAGAGAGAAAGTCTAAATAATGAAGGCTTTGGAAATTTTTTCACTGTGGAATGTTACTCCTTTCAACTGTCACACGAACGTCGTAGTAGCATAAACTGAGATAAATATTCTGGGAACAAATAATCGACTACACTCCCTTAATATACACTACTGTACATTAAAACTGCTACACCAAGAAGAAATGCAGATGATAAACGGGTATACACTGGACAAATATATTATACTAGAACTGACATGTGATTACATTTTCACGCAATTTGGTGCATAGTTCCTGAGAAATCAGTACCAAGAACAACCACCTCTGGCCGTAATAACGGCCTTGATACGTGTGTACAGGTACTGCTACCCATGCAGCTTCAACACGATACCACAGTTCATCAAGAGCAGTGAATGGCGTATTGTGACGAGCCAGTTGCTCGACCACCGTTGACCAGACTTTTCAATTGGTGAGAGATCTGGAGAATGTGCTGGCCAGGGCAGCAGTCGAACATTTTCTGTCTCCAGAAAGACCCGTACAGGACCTGCAAAGTGCGGTCGTGCATTATCCTGCTGAAATGTAGGGTTTCGCAGGGATCGAATGAAGGGTAGAGCCGCGGATCGTAACACATCTGAAATGTAACGTCCACTGTTCAAAGTGCCGTCAATGCGAACAAGAGGTGACCGAAACGTGTAACCAATGGCATCCCATACCATCACGCCGGTTGATACGCCAGTATGGCGATGACGAATACACGCTTCCAATGTGCGTTCACCGCGATGTCGCCAAACACGGATGCGACCATCATGATGCTGTAAATAGAACCTGGATTCATCCGAAAAAATGGCGTTTTGCCATTCGTGCATCCAGGTTCTTCGTTGAGTACCCATCGCAGGCGCTCCTGTCTGTGATGCAGTGTGAAGGGTAACCGCAGCCATGGTCTCCGAGCTGATAGTCCATGCTGCTGCAAACGTCGTCGAACTGTTCGTGCAGATGGTTGTTGTCTTGCAAATGTCCCTATCTGTTGACTCAGGGATAGAGACGTGGCTGCACGATCCGTTACAGCCATGCGGATAAGATGCCTGTCATCTCGACTGCTAGTGATACGAAGCCATTGGGATAGAGCACGGCGTTGCGTATTACCCTCCTGAACCCACCGATTCCATATTCTGCTAACAGTCATTGGATCTCGACCAACGCGAGCAGCAATGTCGCGATACGATAAACCGCAATCGCGATAGGCTACAATCCGACCTTTATCAAAGTCGGAAACGTGATGGTACGCATTTCTCCTCCTTACACGGGGTATTACAACAACGTTTAACCAGGCATCTCCGGTCAACTGCCGTTTGTGTATGAGAAATCGGTTGGAAACTGCTCTGAAAAGCTAATCATTTGCATATCACAGCATCGTCTTCCTGTCAATTAAATTTCGCTTCTGTAGCACGTCATCTTCATGATGTAGCAATTTTAATGGCCAGTAGTGTAGGAAGAGCATGTTGACTGGGAGTTACATGTGAGATTTTGCAGAGATAATGCGTAAGTATTTCCACCCTTCTAGTAGTAGGTTATCGTAGCTCGACGGAGCAACGAAGGGTATATACACTCCTGGAAATGGAAAAAAGAACACATTGACTCCAGTGTGTCAGACCCACCATACTTGCTCCGGACACTGCGAGAAGGCTGTACCAGCAATGATCACACGCACGGCACAGCGGACACACCAGGAACCGCGGTGTTGGCCGTCGAATGGCGCTAGCTGCGCAGCATTTGTGCACCGCCGCCGTCAGTGTCAGCCAGTTTGCCGTGGCATACGGAGCTCCATCGCAGTCTTTAACACTGATAGCATGCCGCGGCAGCGTGGACGTGAACCGTATGTGCAGTTGACGGACTTTGAGCGAGGGCGTATAGTGGGCATGCGGGAGGCCGGGTGGACGTACCGCCGAATTGCTCAACACGTGGGGCGTGAGGTCTCCACAGTACATCGATGTTGTCGCCAGTGGTCGGCGGAAGGTGCACGTGCCCGTCGACCTGGGACCGGACCGCAGCGACGCACGGATGCACGCCAAGACCGTAGGATCCTACGCAGTGCCGTAGGGGACCGCACCGCCACTTCCCAGCAAATTAGGGACACTGTTGCTCCTGGGGTATCGGCGAGGACCATTCGCAACCGTCTCCATGAAGCTGGGCTACGGTCCCGCACACCGTTAGGCCGTCTTCCGCTCACGCCCCAACATCGTGCAGCCCGCCTCCAGTGGTGTCGCGACAGGCGTGAATGGAGGGACGAATGGAGACGTGTCGTCTTCAGCGATGAGAGTCGCTTCTGCCTTGGTGCCAATGATGGTCGTATGCGTGTTTGGCGCCGTGCAGGTGAGCGCCACAATCAGGACTGCATACGACCGAGGCACACAGGGCCAACACCCGGCATCATGGTGTGGGGAGCGATCTCCTACACTGGCCGTACACCTCTGGTGATCGTCGAGGGGACACTGAATAGTGCACGGTACATCCAAACCGTCATCGAACCCATCGTTCTACCTTTCCTAGACCGGCAGGGGAACTTGCTGTTCCAACAGGACAATGCACGTCCGCATGTATCCCGTGCCACCCAACGTGCTCTAGAAGGTGTAAATCAACTACCCTGGCCAGCAAGATCTCCGGATCTGTCCCCCATTGAGCATGTTTGGGACTGGATGAAGCGTCGTCTCAGGCCGTCTGCACGTCCAGCACGAACGCTGGTCCAACTGAGGCGCCAGGTGGAAATGGCATGGCAAGCCGTTCCACAGGACTACATCCAGCATCTCTACGATCGTCTCCATGGGAGAATAGCAGCCTGCATTGCTGCGAAAGGTGGATATACACTGTACTAGTGCCGACATTGTGCATGCTCTGTTGCCTGTGTCTATGTGCCTGTGGTTCTGTCAGTGTGATCATGTGATGTATCTGACCCCAGGAATATGTCAATAAAGTTTGCCCTTCCTGGGACAATGAATTCACGGTGTTCTTATTTCAATTTCCAGGAGTGTAGTTACCGGAACAAAGCGAAGATCATTCCTTTTTTTTATGCGCTGATTCCAATCTGTTGTAAAATTTTGGAACATGTTTCGTGCTCACAATTTTGACGTTTATGGAGAACGATAACCTTCTCTTCAAAATTCAACACATATTCTGCAAACAGAGATTTTGCGGAACTTAGTGCACTCTGTTTGTCGATGAGATCCAGAGCACCGTAGTCTTTTGCTCTCAAGTTGATATCGTGTTCCTTGTATTCAGGAAGGCATTTGACACAATTCCACCTTGGCACATTATGAAGAAAATACGAGCTTACCGAGAATCGGACGAGATTTGTGACTGAATTCAGAACTTCCTTGTACACAGAACATAAAACATCATTCTTAAAGGAACAACATCGACGGTTGTAAATATAATTACAGGAGTACCTCTGGGTAATGGAATAGGGCCTTTCTTATACAGAGTGACACAGAAAAACTGGAACACTTCCACAATCCAATGAAACTAGAAGTGAGGAAGGGAAGAAATTGCATTCATAGTAACTGGAAACTTACAACTTTGCCATTTACGAAACATTGATGCCATTTATAATTTTTTTTAAATTCCGTCCTTTAGATGGCGTCCTCCTGTACAAATACATTCGTGAACTCTGCTATTGAGATTCCTCATTGACCGCTGCAACATTTCAGCTGGGATATTGTGAATTGCATCCAGAATTCTCTGTTATAACTCATCCAGGGTTCTTGGTCGTATCGCGTAGACTTTGCTCTTGAGGTAGCGGCACAAGAAAAAATCACAAACGGATATATCCGGCGATCTAGGAGACCAGGGAATTTTAGCGAATCGTGAGATCACGCGGTTGCCAAACAATTCTCGCACATATGCCATTGATTGCCGTGCAGTGTGTGATGTCGCTCCGTCCTGTTGAAACCAGGCTTCTTGAACGTTTGGAAAGTTGTTCAATGCAGGTGTAACGAAAGTTCGTAACATCTCCACGTAACGATCGGCACCGACAGTGATTGTGTTTCCATGTTCATTTGCGAAAAAATACGGTCCGATGATCCTATTTGATGAAACACCACACCATACTGTCACTTTGCTAAAGTTTAAAGTGCACTGATGAGCGTCATTAGGATTTGTGTTTGCCCAGTAACAGCATTTCTATTTATTCACATAACCTGTGGGAGGAAAGTGTGCCTCATCTGAAATCCACAACGTGCTTAGAAATTCATCGATATTATTTATATTTTGTTACCATTTGTTGACAGAATCCTAATCGTAATCGGTAATTGCTGTCCTTCAGTTGTTGGACCATCTGTCTCTTGCACGGATGAAATTTTAAATAAAGATGAAGAATTCTGTGAACAGCCTCCCGCGACATTCCAACCACTGCTTCCTGCTTACGAATTGAACGCCATGTGCTCCGTAAGACAAACTCGGGTACAGCATCAATGTTCGCTGAAGAATGCACACTTCTTGGTCGTCTTGTTGGTTTCTTCTTGAGGGCAGATTACAGTCTCTTCAAAGTTATTAATCCAACATTTTACCGCGTGTTTCGACGGCACGGCACAATGTCGTCCTGAATTATAAAAATGTCGAAACTCCCTCTGCGCCGCTACCAGACTATCGTTGTGTCTATAAAACATTTTTATGGTTAACGCACGCTATTGTCCGTTCCTCTGATCCATGATTACTAAAATGGCGGACTGTTTACACGCTAACTGTCACGAACCCGCAGTGCTGCCACCTGCCCATGGCTGCGACGACTCATTTAAAACACTCCCGTTATTGTGTCACCCTGTACCTTGCATACACACATTTAAAAAAAAAAAAATGTATCACCTCTGTTCCAAGAGTTCCGGAACCTGTATAGAAAACTGGAATAGAGATAAACATAAACATCATTTCCACCCTTTTTGCCGGCCGTTGTGGCCGAGCGCTTCTAGACGCTTCAGTCGGGAACCGCGCTACCGCTACGGTCGCAGATTCGAATTCTGCCTCGTGAATGGATGTGTGTGATGTCCTTAGATTAGTTAGGTTTCAGTACTTGTAAGTTCTAGGTGACTGATGACCTCAGATGTTAAGTCCCATAGTGCTCAGAGCCATTGAACCATAGATTAGGCAGAATTGGTGGTGGAGTGTTTGTGTCTGTCAGTAGTGGTTTATCTTGTAGCGAAGTCGAAGTAGATACTACGTGCTAATTTGTATGGGTGGAGGTTATACTTAACAGCCGAACTAAGTTAATATAAGTTAATAACTGGCTCCTTCTACCGACCCCCAGACTCCGATGATTAGGTTGCTGAACAGTTCAGAGAAAATTTGAGTCTCGTAACAAATAATACCTCACTCATACGGTTATAGTTGGTGCTGACTTCAACCTTCCCTCGATATGTTGGCAAAAATACTTGTTGAAAACCGGTGATAGGCAGAAAACATCTGCCGAGATTGTCCCAAATGCTTTCCCCGAAAATTATTTCGAGCAGTTAGTCCACGAACTCACGCGAATTGTAAATGTTTGCGAAAACACACTTGACCTCTTAGCCACAAACAATCCAGAGCTAATAGAGAGCATCGTCACTTATACAGGGATTAGTGGTCACAAGGTCGTTGTAGCTAGGCTCAATATCGTTTCTTCCAAATTCACCAGAAACAAACGCAAAATAATTTTATTGAAAAAAGCGGATAAAGTGTCACTAGAAACCTTCCTCAGAGACATTCTCCATTCCTTCCGAACTGACTGTGCAAATGTAGACGAGCTGTGGCTCAAATTCAAAGATATAGTAGCAACAGAAATTGAGAGATTCATACCTCATAAATTGGCAAGAGACGGAACGGATCCCCCGTGGTACACAAAACAGGTCCGAACGCTGTTGCAGAGGCAACGGAAAAAGCATGCGAAGTTCAGAAGAACGCGAAATCCCGAAGATTGGCTAAAATTTACAGACACGCGAAATTTGGCACGGACTTCGATGCGAGATGCCTTTAATAGGTTCCACAACGAAACATTGTCTCGAAATTTGATAGAAAATCCGAAGAAATTCTGGTCGTATGTAAAGTACACAAGCGGCAAGATGCAGTCAATACCTTCGCTGCACAGTGCCGATGGTACTGTTACCGACGACTGTGCCGCTAAAGCGGAGTTATTGAACGCAGTTTTCCGAAATTCCTTCACCAGGGAAGACGAATGGAATATTCCAGAATTTGAAACACGAACAGCTGCTAGCATGAGTTTCTTAGAAGTAGAAACCTTAGGGGTTGCGAAGCAACTCAAATCGCTTGATACGGGCAAGTCTTCAGGTCCAGATTGTATACCGATTAGGTTCCTTTCAGATTACGCTGATACAATAGCTTCCTACTTAGAACTCATAAACAACCGCTCGCTCACCGATAGATCTGTACCTACAGATTGGAAAATTGCGCAGGTCGCACCAGTGTTTAAGAAGGGTAGTAGGAGTAATCCATCGAACTACAGATTTATATCATTGACGTCGGTTTGCAGTAGGGTTTTGGAGCATATACTGTATTCAAACATTATGAATCACCTCGAAGGGAACCATCTATTGATACGTAATCAGCATGGCTTCAGTAAACATCGCTCTTGTGCAATGCAGCTAGCTCTTTATTCGCACGAAGTAATGGCCGCTATCGACAGGGGATCTCAAGTTGATTCCGTATTTCTAGATTTCCGGAAAACTTTTGACACCGTTCCTCACAAGCGACTTCTAATTAAGCTCCGGGCCTATGGGGTATCGTCTCAGTTGTGCGACTGGATTAGTGATTTCCTGTCAGGAAGGTCGCCGTTGGTAGTAATAGACGGCAAATCATCGAGTAAAACTGAAGTGATATCAGGTGTTCCCCAGGGAAGCGTCCTGGGACCTCTGCTGTTCCTGATGTATATAAATGACCTGGGTGACAATCTGAGCAGGTCTCTTAGGTTGTTCGCAGATGATGCTGTAATTTACCGTCTAGTAAGGTCATCCGAAGACCAGTATCAGTTGCAAAGCGATTTATAAAAGATTGCTGTATGGTGTGTCAGATGGCAGTTGATGCTAAATATCGAAAAGTGTGAGGTGATCCACATGAGTTCCAAAAGAAATCCGTTGGAATTCGATTACTCGATAAATAGTACAATTCTCAAGGCTGTCAATTCAAGTAAGTACGTGGGTGTTAAAATTACAAACAACTTCAGTTGGAAAGACCACATAGATAATATTGTGGGGAAGGCGAGCCAAAGGTTGCGTTTCATTGGCAGGACACTTAGAAGATGCAACAAGTCCACTAAAGAGAGAGCTTACACTACATTCGTTCGTCCTCTGTTAGAATATTGCTGCGCGGTGTGGGATCCTTACCAGGTGGAGACGGAGGACATCGAAAGGGTACAAAAAAGGGCAGCTTGTTTTGTATTATCACGTAACAGGGGAGAGAGTGTGGCAGATATGATACGCGAGTTGGGATGGAAGTCATTAATGCAAAGATGTTTTCGTCTCGGCGAGATCTATTTACGAAATTTCAGTCACCAACTTTCTCTTCCGAATTCGAAAATATTTTGTTGAGCCCAACCTACATAGGTAGGAATGATCATCAAAATAAAATAAGAGAAATCAGAGCTCGAACAGAAAGGTTTAGGTGTTCGTTGTTTCCGCGTGCTGTTCGGGAGTGGGATGGTAGGGAGATAGTATGATTGTGGTTCAATGAACCCTCTGCCAAGCACTTAAATGTGAATTGCAGATTAATCATGTAGATGTAGATGTAGATGTTTTGAATCGCCCTTTTTATTGCTCATGAAAAGCACACATTGCATGTTGTACCACCATACAGCGAGACCTTCAGAGGTGGTGGTCCAGATTGCCAATAGTGTAATGTTACACTATTGGCAATTAATAGTGGGTACAGTAACTACCATAAAATACCTACGAGTAACCATGCAGAGCGACCTTAAATGGAATGACCACAAGAAACACATAGTAGGAAACGCAGATGGCAGACTGAGATTCATATGAAGACTCTAAGTGGAGTAGAAAGCAAATTTTTATCCCTGTCTTGCAAACTGTATTTCACCTTTTGATTAGGTACACTCTTCAAATGACTATATGTGCTCTAACAGTGAAATTTATCTGAATGTATATGACGTATATGCCTGAATTTACAATTAAAATGAGCAAAACGCCTTTTATGGAATTGAGGGAAATATTTTTTAACCTTTTACTAATAAAATTTCACTTTTCTTATAATTCAATTATCAAAAACAATCATAAAACTGTTTTAGTATAATTCGTTATGAGAGTTATTTACAGTTAATATTTTCCTGCACCATACTTAGCATAATATGAACCATACCGACTTTTTTTCTTCTCTCGGTCCCTCTTCTTTTCTGTCTTGCTTCTTTTGTGCATTTTAAATTCGCAGCTTCTGCTCTGCGGCCTCTTTCTTTATCTACTTTCACCAACTATTCTACAGTATTTTCACTAGATTTCATGCCCACTTCTTCCAAAACATACAGTTTTCTTGGTACACTATATACGTAGCAAAAATTTACCACAAACACCAGGTTTGAGCGTGGCAAACTGAACAAATACTGTTTTCTGTAACTTGGTCCAAATGACAGAATTAACTCATTGATTTAAATTTTATGTTTTCCAATGAAGAAAGTATCTTTACAAAGATCTCTAAATGTAGGTTTCATTTCATTCATTACTGCGGCAAGTAAAGAGTGTTTCTGATAATATGTTGCTTTTCTCCTGTAACTGCACCTAGTGTCAGGATCATTCAGACAAATAAAATGCTGAGGATTTTCATTTGCGGAAAACGTACGTAAAATGGCAGCTCATACAGCTTTCTTCATGTTTTCTAAATTCCCAAAATTTATTCTTGTGGGGAAACCATAACAATTCTGTAATATATCTATTCTAACATTTGTCTGGCGACCTGTACCATCTATCTTCTTACCATTTTCTTTTAATAACCTTCTCCATCTGGACCCTATTCTCTTCTGCACATGCCCAGTGCATTTGGAAATTGTGGTACTAGGACCATAGGGTTATTCTGCACAAATGTGGTCTTAAGCCTTGCTCACACCCTCTCATAAACACTGTTTGTATCTAACGTCTCTACTTGCCACAGAAGGATTAAAAATACTGAGAACTCCTGCTACTTCCATCTCACTACTTGGACCAGCATAATTTTTCCGACAGTAGTGTTCACCTTTATTCTCGGTTCACTGCCACAAGTTATACAGTATTTCCTTAGAATCTCTACGTCAGTTACATTGCCAGTATCAAATGATAATAGCTGTCATAACACCACTTAGTGAAGAGTGACCAAGTTGCTGCCAGTTGGCATCAAAACATACACAAATATCACCACGTTCACCGTCATCACTTTCCTTAAGTGCTTCAACTGCTTTCTTCAATGAGAGGTTATGTACTTCAGCAACAGCAGTTCCAATAATTTAATCATAAGTCACAAATTTTGATGATGGATTTCCAATGTCAAGCGATGCACAAAAGAGTTTGCCTACCGCCATTCCATTACCAATTGATATGAGACTCTGAACTAGCCTTTTGTGCCGGCCGTTGTGGCCAAGAGGTTCTAGGTGCTTCAGTCCGGAACCGCGCGACTGCTACGGTCGCAGGTTCGAATCCTGCCTCGGACATAGATCTGTGTGATGTCCTTAGGTTAGTTAGGTTTACGTAGTTCTAAGTTCTAGGGCACTGATGACCTCAGATGTTAAGTCCCATAGTTCTCAGAGTCATTTGAACCATTTTTTAGCCTTTTGTTATTATTGTACGTATTATTATTTGCCATTTGTGATGTTATTGTTGTAGCAACTGCTTCACACGTTGACCAATTCAGTGTCAGTTTCGACACAATCCCTCTGTGGACACTGATTCTCTCCCAAAGATATGTCACCACTACATATTCCGCAACCAGTATTTTTTGAAAATAAAATCAGAGAGCGAGCTGAAGTTCACTACAGTGTTTCAAAATGGGTGTTCATCTTCACAAGCTGACAGCGAGGAAATGCTTTGAAGATACTGCAGTCTCTTTCTTGAAGTAATGATTTTCTTCACATCTGACATTGTTGGTTGCTTTGGCCCACTAACCTCTTTCTCCTACACATATTTTTTCCTCTGAATTTTGCTTTAGGAGATAATTTCTTTATTCGGGACATTTTTATAAATACGTGAAACCAGAGAAAATATAAATCATTAAGTATTTCACTTACACGAAACTACGCTAAGTACAGACAATAGCGCTCGAAAAACATAACAAACGCAAAGGGTATTGACATTAGATACAGGGTAGGAAGCCTCGACACAATAAAACAATAGAAGCAGGAAATGGCCCATAAGGAATATCAAAATCGGTACAATTTTCTCTGCATGGCGCAAAAAGGATGGAATGGCATTTAAACGCCACATCGTACAGAGCATCAGGAAAACAATCATAGCTCACAAACAAATTGTGGTATTTATATGAAACGAAAACTGTTTTGCACAGGGAATAGGGGGGCTTTCCATAAAGGTGAAAATCTAAAAATTGATTTTTTGACCCTGTTTGCGTCCCGTATCCAGTTAAGGAAATGTAATTCATCCACGAAAGGTGTTGCTTCCAAAACACTTCTTCGATGGAGCCAACGAACAGCGAGGCACTTTGTCGCGGGTACGTTGAGAAAGGAAAACCGAACTGTTCAAAAAGTCCAGTGTCAAACGCTACAAGAGAGGCATTGTGCATCACCGAGATGACCACCGAAATTCCCAGAGAATACATTCCGAGAAGAGTCGGACAATACATTACTTCCTCACGTAAACATCTCGCAAAATGGCCACGAGAAAATCCGAGAAAGTAGACTGTTGTATATGACTTCGTACACAGCGGTAAGCGGAGGTGGGCTACAGAGTGGCGTGGAATCTGTCGTCGTAGGAAAGCTGGGTTGCAGCAGAAGAGATTAGCGAACAAGTTATCACAATGAACAGAAGATTTGCTTAACTCGTGTTACTCCAATCATACATAGACATTACAAATATTGCAGTAAGGAACGGTGTCCAGGTCATATAACAGAAACAACGATGATGTTGGAGCCACGACTGGGCGGCGCCTGCGTGACTTCCCGCAGTGAAGCGGCTCCAAGCGCTAGTCCTTTTCTCTCCCTCCCTCCCTCTCTCTCTCTCTCTCTCTCTCTCTCTCTCTCTCTCTCTCTCTCTCTGTGTGTGTGTGTGTGTGTGTGTGTGTGAGGTGATCCAAAGTACTACCTTGCATTAAGGATAGAATTCTGGTATGTCTGGGATAGGGAGTTATTCAAGCTTAATTCAGAAGTAAGCAGGGGTAAGGGTTCGTAGCCTGTGGTCCTACTAACGGTGTTGGTTTTCGTTGGATCCAGTTTGGGGGGGGGGGGGGGCTCGATGATTGCACGAGGAACCTGCACTCGGTGCCACCGCAGCAGAGCGATAGAGCCAGTATATTCCTTGTGTCGCGTAATGGATCTGAGTTCAACGATCGTATGAAGGAGTTTCTGCGTTGCAGATGTGATGTGATCAGAGATGCGTTTGATGTTCGGTTCAGCGTGAAGGTCGGCAATCCAAGCCCTTGGAGCTCCTAAGATGAGGTAGAGGCATCTCTTCAGAATGACTTGTAGTGACCAAAGACTGGACAGGCTGGTAGTTCCCCATGTGGAGCAGTCATAAAGAAGTGCTAGTAAAACTGTGTCTTGATATAGGCGAAGTTTCGTTCACCTGGGCACTGCTGTACAATGGGTACAGATGGTGTAGGAGATATAACAGTTCATTCCTCTTATTGTGAATACGACGTTTGAAATGGTCACCCCTAGGTATTTTATTTGGTTCATCCATGCAAGTTCTTGATGGTGAAGAGTAAGCCTGTCCCTCAAGCTGGGGCCTTTCCGAGTGAAAAGGACTGCCTTAGTTTTGCCGACGTTGTGACGACTGTTGAGACTGACTGTTCCGTGAGCTGGACTAATCTGCCAGCTACCAGTGGGCAAGGCTGCGTCGTCCGAAAACTGAGCTAGGATAACCTGGGGTAGGATGAGTAAGTCGGTAACATTAACGATGGATGAAAAAAGTTGTGGATAGGACCGACTCCTGTGGAAGACCATCCTGTAGGCGTCTAATGCTGGAGGGCTTGCAGTTTGATCAAGAACTTATCAGACCACACATGGTCATAAGCTTTTCGTATGTCTAAAAATATAGTCACTGAATAATTGCAAACATTCATATTATAAACTATGTACTCTGTGACTCGCAGTAGTTGAAGTTCAGTTGAAAGTGAAGGCTGGAACCCAAACTGATCTGGCCTAATGATGTCCTGATCAAGGATAAATAGTCTCATGCTGCGCAAAATGAGTAGTTCCAGGAACTTCGATAAGAAGGATAGTAGGCTGATAGGATGTTAGTTAGACGGTAGACTAAGGTCTTTGACAGGTTTTCGGATCGGGGTGGTTCGTGCGACCTTCCATATACCTGGAAAATAGCCCAAGCTCATACAACTTTTGTAAACCCTTGTGAGCAATACTAAGGGATTGCATAGAAGATGTTTTAGATGTTAGTTTGTAACGCTGTCTGGTCCAGAGGCAGAGTGAGTTCCCAGGTAGTGGATTAAAATCTTAACCTCAGCTGGTGTGGTCAACGGTGGTTCAAGGTGTTGAGGAGACGCTCTTGTATTCGGAGCTCTGCATCGTCGACCAAGACATCAACCGTGTTGTAGGCCTCGCCCAGCGGGTCGAATATAAATCCTGTGGGCACTGGATCGGCCGCTTCGGCGGCTGTGGTTGACGAAGGTGTCTGTCCAGACTCCAGTGGTCGAGCGTCTGGGGGGAAAAGGAGGTCATTTTGTCTTCCCACACTTCCTAGTGGAATCTTACAGCTTGGCGGTGGACTTCTCTGAAGAGCTTCTTCATCTCCATATGGTTCTATGAATTCCTATAGGAGTGCTGTCTCTCACTGTTCTTGAAGTATTTCAATTCTTGCAACCGTGGAGAGAATGTACTTCGGTGTGAGACCTGATGTATCATGGTAATAGAAGCCCAGTGAAAGGAATGCTTGATCTTCCCCTTTCAAATTGCAGATGACCTTATCGATGTAATCAGCAGTTGACACCTCGTTGATGAGATGGATGTTATTATTGAGCCATCCCGCAAATTGGTGCAAATTGTTCTCAGTTTGCAGTGGCAGACAATGGTGCTGGTAAGAAGTTCTGGACCTCACAAAGTACACCAGGGATGGGCTGGTGGTCTGATATAAGGTCGTTGACCGCACGCAAATGAAGATCTAGTTGTAGGTTCTTGAGCATTACAATCTCCAGGACAACTGGGCTGTGGGTTGGATGTGCATCGAGTCTTCTGGGCCAAAGGTTATAGCCTCCAGGCGCTCCTCCATGTTGCAAAGACGTATCCCCCGTGGATTGGAGCGCTGAGAATGCCAGGCGAAATGTTTGGCGTTCAAGTCTCCACCTAACAACACCTCAGGGAATCGATCGAAAATGCGTTGGAAGTCGTTCTGCTCAAAGGGCCTCTGAGGACTCAGATAACCAGTGAGGCACGTAATAATCCCATAGGACGTGCAAATCGTAATTGCAATGGCCTTCAGAGTTTCCAATGGGGGGAGAGCAGTGTGTGCATGGGTGATTGAGTTTTTGATAAAAATGGCTGTCCCACTTACATGGCCGTGTGCCCAGTCCATCCTGTAGCTTGTCATGTTTTTTAGCTCATATGCCCGAGTTGAACAGAAATGTGTTTCAAAAACTAGTAGAGTGTCGATACGATGCTGGTGTATAAATTCTTCCAGTTCCAGTTATTGATGAAAAATTTCATGTGTTAAAAACGCATAGGGAGAGAGGTCTATGGCCTGAACGACTACAAGGCCATGACTGGGGACAGAGATTTGGCTCCCTTGAAGAGTATCAAGAGTTTCATGAGGGTGTTTGGTGCGTTCTCGAATTTTTGCAGAGTATCCTTGATGACCCATTGCGGCATTGGAAATAATGAAGTCTTTGACACTTGTGAAAAGTCCTGAGACGTCCATGGAGGTTTGGACATTTGCCTGAGTTGCAACTGGTTGGCGGCCTCATGGAATTGAAGTGGAGGTAGATGATGTCCAAGCTGGAGACTGGCATTGTGGCATGAAGAACATGTCTTTGTGTCAAAGACATGTCGGTGCTATTGGAGGTTTGGTGGATTGCTGCTACTTTTCCTAGACAGCCCGCCCCTGACTCACAGTTTGCGTACCTTGGCCTCTGAATTTGTGGCTGTACAGGACTGTAACTGGTAGTTGCCCCAACACCAAATGCATCTGGCAGGTAGATCACAATAATTAGATGTGAGAACAAATTTGAGGCAGCACTAGCCTTGTGGAGGGCCACCCCGAGCTGGTATGTTTCTGTCTTGATTCACGTATCCACTATACGGGGAAGGTCATAGATCGAGTCACTTGTTGCTGCTGCAGGCAGGGAGACGCAATAATTATTTATTTATCAACTCTACAGCAGTTGGTTATACATGTTCAACTGCGTACTAGGAATAGTCATACAGCGTTAATCGTCACTTCGGAAAAATATAGTTATGTTTTTTTGCAGGTATGTGTCTGCAGTCCACGTCGCATGGAAATAGTAAAATACCTCTACCATAGTACTGTAGCACTCCGCTAGAGGTGCCAAAACAAATTTTTAACATAATATTCGTGTTAAGCGGTAATAAGTAAATAGCTACGTGTTGAAACTTTTTTTCGGTTGAGACACGAAATTGACGTTAGAAGCATGAATTTACACATAGAGTTGACACTTTCTAGAAGAGATTCCTCAACGAAATAATATTTCCTCGTAAATGTCGTTGGAAGTGTTTGTAATACGATCACTCATACATGCACAAGTTGTTCACATTTCTCTTTTAAGAAACCCTAAAGGAAGAAGTCTGGAACTGTATATCCTAGTGATATCTAGCAGGCCAATTTGTTGCACCACTTCTTTCGACCACCTCTCTCGACTATTGTAATTGTGATCTAATATCTTCTAAATACGAAGGATTCTACCGAAAACAATAATTTGCGCATAAATCTGGATTTATTTCTGTTAGTTCACAAGTCTACTGTCCAAATGTAAGGCGGCTATGAAAACCATCGCCTTATACTTTCTAATGTATCGAAATATAATAGACATGGAGTCTGTGACGTCAAAATATTCTGAGAGTACTGCTCTGTGATATTCAAGAATCACGAGCAAAGCTTCTAGAACGGATGTGACGGTTTGCAACAACTGTAAGTAACGACTTTCCCCAGTTACTGTTGTTTACCAGCCATTTTCTCTGTTTCTGTGCTTACGTTTATTGTAAACTCTTTGACATTGTTTTAAAACTGAGCACGAGACGGCATTTTTGGCGATAAACCTTTAGCATAAAGAGTGACAGCATTAGTGATATTTTTTCCTCGTTCACCATGCATTAAAATAATTTCAGTTTATTTTTCAACAGAATAATCCATTTCACACACTAATACGTGACAACAACAGCTCTCATACAGAATACACAAGAATTGACTAAGAAAAGATTAATAAAAGACCTTAATGAGAACGCCATAATCTATTCCAAAAGACTGATTGAATACAAACTCAGCTGAACTAACTGTCAGTAATTCTTTGTTCGGAACTAGTATTTATGTAAATACAACCCACTCCCCCTGGGTAGTGGTGGTACAGTCGGTGTAATCTTTGACTTAAGCTCGGTAAGTGGATTCATGATTGTAGCTTCAGTTCGTAGATGATTCGAGGACACGTTTCAGCTCAAAATTATTTATGTTTATTGTAGGACACGAATGTGTAGTTAAGAGTAGGGGTTCCCATTTTAAAAAAATGAAGTTTCTCTCGGATTAGCCGCCAAACACACCAACTGTTAGTAAATGAATAGTGTGATCTTGTAGAACCCTGTTAATCACGGGAATTTAGTGTTTAGTGCTTTCTTGTGGGGAACGGCACCTATTGTGTGAATGATGGATGTATGGAAAGCAGATGTAAGTCTTAAGTCTGTAAATAGTGGAAGTTTAATTTTAAATCTTGTGCATAATTTGACTGTTCTTAACTGAGGATCACTGAAATGAATAATTTACTTTAATTTTTGACAACACTTGATCGTAATAGCCAAGTAACTAGTTACTGTGTGAATGATGGGTTTTATGAAAGCAGATGTAAGTATTAAACCTGTAAATATTAGAAGTTTTTTTTAATTCATGTGCATAATTTTACTGTTTATAGAGTGAGGATCATTAAAATTAATGATGCTCAAGTTTTTCTAATTACATTTTTCTAATGTCTTATCTGACATGTTCCACACCCAAGAGGTTCCCCTCTTTTGTGGGTCTATGGTCTTTTCCTAGCCCTAGCGGAGGTCTGCCTATCATCATCGCTGAAGACACGATAAATGCTAATCTTTTATATTTTTCCTTTTGCTTAATCAACTGGGGACTAAAATCACTATTACAGGGAACAAACTGAAGCACTACGGTATTCAAAACTGAAAGTTAGTTTCATTGCGACAATCCCGTCTAAACTGATACACATATTGAAGTGTGGAAATGGAAAACGTTCTAAGTTCCATTTTTCCAAAAACGAGTTTTCAGTACTCGATGCTTTGTTACATGTACTTAAACTTGTTACAAATGTAAAATCTTGGAAACAAGTATTTCGAACATTCATTACTAGAAGTAGCATGGTCTTTGTGCTAAGCAGTGTTTGCCTTAGGAGTTCAAGTGCCATGCGTCAGAGATTTACGCACGACTGAAGAGTCAGCTAAAAGTATACACCCATTCCATGTAATTACAATGCATAAAACTGACTTCTTTGATTTTAAATATGCTGCTGAAACAATTTTGTCATTGAAAACGTGTAATATCTCCAGATACAGTTATGATCATCCATCTCAAATAGCTACTAAAAACTTTTACTCTACAATAGAAGAATGAACAAATATCAGTTTATTCAAAGGAGGAAAAACCATGGCAGATGTATGCCGTGCCATGCTTTATTTGAAAGACCATCAAAGTCTATCTGTTGTAAAACAGAATGACCTGTTGACGATACTGCCTATTCCTCCTCAACAGCCTGGGGAGTTTTAAAGTTAACTTTGCAACAACTGATTCCAAGAATGGGGTTGAGTAAAAACAGTAGTCAATGCGTAGCTGTTAATAATGTAGATATTTTTCATTTTTCTTATGTATCACTAGGCCTGTTATGTATTTTGCTTCAGGTAATTGAGTTTAGTTGGTTACACCACAGTTTTTTAAGTGTAACATATCTGAAGATGCAAGTAGCCGGAATCGGTAACAGTGAAATGTAAAATTTGTGTGATTAAGACGGATATTTACAAATAAAGTGCCACAATATGATCGCGGACTCATTTACAGGCTTTTTATCTTCTGTTGATCATAATTCTCTCATGAAATGAAACAAAATCTGTGTGATGTAAACAAATAAACAGGAGTTTCCTATAACCTCTTTGACATAGACATCAACAAATGTAATCGTCTATCATGTTGTGGGTTTCGGAATATCTCCCGTCCAAAGCGTTTCTTTTCTGATGTTGGGCACGCATGTGAGCCTAAAACTTTGCATTCACCCGCTGTTTCTGCACGCGAGGAACGTATATGAAATACAGACCACTTGCTGTGAATAAGAAATAGGATTATTTGCAGCCAATCGCTCGTCTCACCGTTGTTCTCGTCCATCAGCTTGCACATCGAACCTGCAGGGGATTTTCCACGCCTCACGCTGCCAGTGGCAATCGCATACGTGCAGGCAGCCTTTGTTCTGCCACTCCTGCGGCCGCTGATTTCATGCCCTTTGCCCCTTCTGTTGTATTAAATTAGCAGCCTCTGCAGCACGCAATATTTATCCAATTAGCCAGTACAACATCGATTTGTGGTCATTTGGCAGTTCGCCTCTTCTCATTATACCTGCGAAATATCACCACTTGGTACCAACGAGTGGAACATATCCTCATTGAAACAGAGCGAAGTGTTGTGGTGGTCAAAACGCTGGACTGAAGTATGGTCCTGTTTGAAATTCCTCTAGAATAACTTCAGACCGACTCCGAGATGGTTCCTTGAACAAACCAACGGTAGATTCCTTTCGTAATTCTGGTTCAGTTATACTACATTCCAGTTTTTAACGTACCGTATTTAGAGAAAAAATTATAGCTTCTTATTCAGAAAGCGTTCAGGTTTTAGAAGGATGCTGGAATTTTGTTTTCTGTGAATGTGTACTTGTGCAACATAAAGAATAATGAAATATATATTTTAAAGGAAACACATACTAAAATTATGATTTTAAATCTATATGATGGCTCTGGATTTATGTTCTGCTATTTGACTGTTTAGCCAACGGCCTTGACACAGTGGTAACAATGGTTGCCGTCAGATAACCGAAGTTAAACACTGTCGGGCTTGGCCAGCACTTGGATGGGTCACCGTCCGGCTCTACCGAGTGATGTTACCAAGCGGCGAGGATAACTGAGGAACTATTAGACTGACAAGTAGCGACACCGATCATGAAAACTGGAAACGGCCGGGAGAGCGGTGTGTTGAACACTGGCCCCTCAGTATCCGCATGGGGTGACGCCTAAGGGCTGAGGATGACACGACGGCCGGTCTGTACGATTGGGTCTTCAAGGCCTGTTCGAACGGCGTTTGCTTGTTTGTTTATGTGATTATATAAGAGTGTTGAGTTCATATCGTTTGTCTTGAACAGCTTAGATCTGTAGTGTGGTAGAAGTGTGTAAAACTTTGTGACTCATGAAATGCTACTACGCGAAAAACTGAAATAATTGTAAAAGCAGAGAACTGTAAAGATAAAATGTGAACAACCGCTGTGAAACTTGTATTGTAAGTATTGATACACCATATAGAATAAAGGACGAATGTAGTTCCCTGAGATTATTCTGAAATGGCTCTGAGCACAATGGGACTTAACATCTCTGGTCATCAGTCCTCTAGAACTTAGAACTACTTAAACCTAACTAACCTAAGGACATCACACAACACCCAGTCATCACGAGGCAGAGAAAATCCCTGACCCCGCCGGGAATCGAACCCGGGAACCCGGGCGCGGGAAACGAGAACGCTACCGCACGCCACGAGCTGCGGACTATTATTCTGAGTGAGTGAACATGTGATTCCTTTTTTTACATGTGTTCTGAGCTTTTACAACTATCATTATACAATACTATTTAAACTGCCTGCCAAAAAAGTGAAGCACCTAGAGGACGAGGAGGAACCGAAACGAAACTTCACTGGTTAGAATGTATGTAATGTTTTTTCAGTGAATCCAAAATCGAGTCATATTTACAAAAATACTTGACAGCATCACCCACTTACCAATATTGTGTTGCACCCCATATGGCTTGGATGCATCCTCTAGTTCCGGTCGGAAGGGTCTCATAAAACTGTTGTATCCTCTCCTGCGTCAAGCTGGCTCATAGCTATTGTAACTAGTCCTTGATATCCTGGACATTGGCACCGGAGCAGAGTTGACATCCGAGCTGGTTCCACATCCATTCTGTTGGGGACAATATGCGGACCTTACTGGCCATGTGAGCACCTCAATTCACGCAGACAATTCATAGAGACATGTGGCATATGTGGACGAACATTATCCTGTTAAAAATGACACCACGACATTGTCACTTGAGAGGTAACACACGTGAACATTGAATGTTCGTGACATTCTGTTTTGATCTCAGTGTTCCCTCAACCATTACCAGCTGTGACATGAAGTCATACCAGATGGGTTCTGAAGTTATGTCAGGAGTAGCACTTTATGCCTCTCCAAAAAATTTGAAAAATGGAGCCAGTCTCCAGGTCGCCGCCATTTTGGCCAACGATGAGCATCAGGAGTGGTCCAGAACTGAGATTCATCGGTCAGCACAATATCTTCCCATTCATTAGCAGCTCATGCTTCACAGCCATATGACCACTCCAAACCCAGCCGTTTGCGTTGTGGTGATAATTGCAGCCTGCTCACAGGAGGGGAATTAAACAGACCGGAAGCGAGCGAGGTGGTGCAGTGGTTAGCACACTGGACTCGCATTCGGGAGGACGACGGTTCAATCCCACGTGCGGCTATCCTGATTTAGGTTTTCCGTTATTTACCTAAATCGCTTCAGGCAAATGCCGGGATGGTTCCTTCGAAAGGGCACGGCCGACTCCCTTCCCGTATCCGATGAGACCGATGACCTCACAGTTTGATCTCTTCTCCCAAATCAACCCAACCCAACCCAAATAGACCGGCTGTTGCTAGTCTTGAACAAATGGCGCAGAATGTCACAGAAGGTTGCTGGGAGACCAATACTTCTTCTCAGTTTGCAGGCGCGGATATGAAGGGGTTATGGTATGCTTGGTACACAATATGGCGATCCTCCAATGTGGCGGTCAGATGTGGTAGACTGGAACCTTGGCAACGGGTGTGCCTGTTCATGTGCCCAAGCAGTCCAACACTGGGCTACTGTCACATCCTAATTTTCCACAAATGTGGATAATGCACGGTTCGTCCAGCCAACCAAATGGAGACCCACAATGAGGTCACTTTCACACTCTGCCTCATGCTGATAATGCTGTATCACACGTTACACGGCATCTCTCTTTCCCTCACAGTGATCACACCGCACCTGATGCTGTTCATGCCCATTTACAAACGCTACCAGATCTGATAATTACACTAACGGAAAACAGCACTAATGCACTCTGGTGGCAAATTGAAACTGTAATCATTTGCATATCAACCAATGGTATGTTACAATAACATCCAACTGTTTCTTCTAGGTGCTTCATTTGTTTTGTTAGGCTGTGTAATACAGTGTTGATTAATATACGCCTGCTCCTTTAACAAAACGACGTGTAAAAGGCGAAATAGTCTCGTCTTTCAAGCATTGCAGTAAGGCTGTGTGTATGGGGAAATAGGAACCTATGCTGACCAGAAATTGTAGTAGGTTTATTGTTGCGCTGAGTGAACACTTCAGCAGTAAATGTGATGCGGTCGAAAAATGGTTCAAATGGCTCTGAGCACTATGGGACTTAACTGCTGAGGTCATCAGTCCCCTAGCACTTAGAACTACTTAAACCTAATAACCTAAGGACATCAAACTCATCCAGGCCCGAGGCAGGATTCGAACCTGCGACTATAGCGGTCTCGCGGTTCCAGACTGTAGCGCTTAGAAACGCTCGGCCACTCTGGCCGGCCGTAATGCGGTCGGTTCGGTAATGACGAGTACCTGTCCGATGAGTAATGTCTGCTGACAATCGGTGTCCCTAATGTCACAAACCCAGTGGCGAGACGCATGCTGGGGGGTTGAGGCCTTGATAGTCGACCTTCGGCGAGATGTGGCTAGAGGTCGGTTAGCCGCAATATGACGTGGTTGCGAACCCAGAGTGTATCCAGCGCAGCCGTAACTGTAACGTCTTATTCGTGATTCACTGTGAGCGAAGACTATTCATTTAGTGAAGTCTATCGCGTAATGGCACAAAGACATCATCTGGATGCTGTTTGGCAGGGTAGAAACATCAAACACCTAAAACCAGCTCAGACAATGAGCGCTGACTCGGCAGTGCTGAAAGTGCCACAAAGTGTCACGTCTTGGCGACGGTTCACAGGCACAGGAAACTTTCGTCATATGGCAATATAAGATCGGCCAACAGTTACCTGTCTGCGTCAGGACAAATTTGTGGCTTTTACTTCACAATACTATCAGCATCCACAAACATGTACCGCAAGCCACTCTTCAGCGTATGCCGGAGGGTACTTGTGGCGGCGCTGTCATTTGACGCCTTTCTTCTTCCTTTCGTGAATAGTGCCTGGGAAAAAATTACTCGATAAATAGTACAATTCTCAAGGCTGTCAATTCAGCTAAATACCTGGACGTTAAAATTACGAACAACTTCAGTTGGAAAGACAACATACATAATATTGTAGGGAAGGCGAGCCAAAGGTTGCGTTTCATTGGCATGAGGAAGAATTGTCCAATAACGTTTTGTGACAATGTTCGACAAAAAATTGTCACTATTAGCGTCGTAATGTGCAAGCGATTCTGCACAGATGGTCCTCTTGTTGCTCTTTATGGTCCGCGGTTAAGTGGTGAGGGATCCAGCGGGCATATACAGGGTGGTCCATTGATCGTAACCGGACCAAATATCTCCCGAAATAATCGTCAAACAAAAAAACTACAAAGAACGACACTCGTCTAGCTTGAAGGGGGAAACCAGATGGCGCTATGGCTGTCCCGCTAGATGGCGCTGCCATAGGTCAAACGGATGTCTACAGCGTTTTTTTTTTTAAATTAGGAACCCCCATTTTTGTTACATATTCGTGTAGTACATAAAGAAATATGAATGTTTTAGTTGGACCACTTCTTTCGCTTTGTGATAGATGGCGCAGTAATAGTCACAAACATATGGCTCACAATTTTAGACGAACAGTTGGTAACAGGTAGGTTCTTTAAATTAAATTACAGAACGTAGGTACGTTTGAACATTTTATTTCGGTTGTTCCAATGTGATACATGTACCTTTGTGAACTTATCATTTCTGAGAACGCATGCTGTTACAGCGTGATTACCTGTAAATGCCACATTAATGCAATAAATGCTCAAAATGATGTCCATCAACCTCAATGCATTTGGCAATACGTGTAACGACATTCCTCTCAACAGCGATTATTTCGCCTTCCGTAATGTTCGCACATGTATTGACAATGCGCTGACGCACGTTGTCAGGCGTTGTCGGTGGACACGATAGCAAATATACGATACTTCAACTTTCCCCGCAGAAAGAAATCCGGGGACGTCAGATCTGGTGAACGTGCGGGCCACGGTATGGTGCTTCGACGACCAATCCACGTGTCATGAACTATGCTATTCAATACCGCTTCAACGGCACGCGAGCTATTTTCCGGATATCCATCATGTTGGAAGTACATCGCCATTCTGTCATGCAGTGAAACATCTTCTAGTAACATCGGTAGAACATTACGTAGGAAATCAGCATACATTGCACCATTTAGACTTGTCGCAGCCATCGTGGATTTTCCGTTGTCCAATAGTGCATATTATGCCGGTTTACGTTACCGCTGTTGGTGAATGACGCTTTGTCGCTAAATGGAACCCATGCAAAAAATCTGTCATCGTCCCGTAATTTCTCTTGTGCCCATTGGCAGAACTGTACACGACGTTCAAAGTCGTCGCCATGCAATTCCTGGTGCATAGAAATATGGTACGAGTGCAATCGATGTTGATGTAGCATTCTCAACGCCGACGTTTTTGAGATTCCCGATTCTCGCGAAGTTTGCTACTGATGTGCGGATTAGCCGCGACAGCAGCTAAAACACCTACTTGGGCATCATTATTTGTTGCAGGTTGTGGTTGACGTTTCAGATGTGGCTGAACACTTCTTGTTCCCTTAAATAACGTAACTATCCGGCGAACAGTCCGGACACTTGGATGATGTCGTCCAGGATACCGAGCAGAATACATAGCACACGCCCGTTGGACATTTTGGTCACAATAGTCATATCAATACGATATCGACCTTTTCCGCAATTGTTAAACGGCCCATTTTAACACGGGTGATGTATCACGAAGCAAATACCGTTCGCACTGGCGGAATCTTACGTGATACCACTTACTTATATGTTTGTGAGAATTACAGCGCCATATATTACAAAGCGAAAAAAGTGGTACATCTAAAACATTCATATTTCTTTACGTACTACACGAATATATAATAAAAATGGGGTTCCCTTTATAAGGGATAACGCAACTGATATCCGTATGACCTATGGCAGCGCCATCTAGCGGGCCAATCATAGCGCCATCTGGTTTCCCCCTTCAAGCTAGACGAATTTCGTTCTTTGTAGTTTTTTCGTTTGATGCTTATTTCGTGTGATATTGGGCCTGATCAGTATCAATGGACCACCCTGTATATCTTTGAGTACCTCAACTGGTGGATGAGTGTGTCAGCACTACATCTACATCTACATCTACATGACTACTCTGCAATTCACATTTAAGTGCTTGGCAGAGGGTTCATCGAACCACAATCATACTATCTCTCTACTATTCCACTCCCGAACAGCGAGCGTGAAAAACGAACACCTAAACCTTTCTGTTCGAGCTCTGATTTCTCTTATTTTATTTTGATGATCATTCCTACCTATGTAGGTTGGGCTCAACAAAATATTTTCGCATTCGGAAGAGAAAGTTGGTGACTGAAATTTCGTAAAAAGGTCTCGCCTCGACGAAAAACGTCTATGCTGTAATGACTTCCATCCCAACTCGTGTATCATATCTGCCACACTCTCTCCCCTATAACGCGATAATACAAAACGAGCTGCCCTTTTTTGCACCCTTTCGATGTCCTCCGTCAATCCCACCTGGTAAGGATCCCACACCGCGCAGCAATATTCTAACAGAGGACGAACGAGTGTAGTGTAAGCTGTCTCTTTAGTGGACTTGTTGCATCTGCTAAGTGTCCTGCCAATGAAACGCAACCTTTGGCTCGCCTTCCCGACAATATTATCTATGTGGTCCTTCCAACTGAAGTTGTTCGTAATTTTAACACCCAGGTACTTAGTTGAATTGACAGCCTTGAGAATTGTACTATTTATCGAGTAATCGAATTCCAACGGATTTATTTTGGAACTCATGAGGATCATCTCACACTTTTCGTTATTTAGCATCAACTGCCACCTGACACACCATACAGCAATCTTTTCTAAATCGCTTTGCAGCTGATACTGGTCTTCGGATGACCTTACTAGACGGTACTACCAACTGAGACGTCCAGTTGTGCTGCGAGGTGTCTGATTGTGATCCGTTGATCACTCGAAAGAGAATGTCAACACGTTCCAGTACTGCTTTGCGGGGCCGGCCGACACGCGGGCGATCGGACAGATTTGCACAACGTTGGTGTTATGGTGGCAGACATCTCACCAAACAACTCGCCATACCTTTGTTCACTGGCACGTCTCCCTAGATATTCTGGAAGCGCCTATGAATATCTGAGATGCTCTGCTTTTCTGGCGAAAGCAGTGCAATGACAGCTCTCTGTTTGTAAGGGACATCCGTTACAGACGCCATTTTGAAGGCTACGTATAGCGCCGCCACCTATCGTATCTTCATGAAACTGTAGGGGCTGAAGCGGGAATAATCCATAATGTACACAACAAATTCTGCATTTTTTCAACTAAATCTGGCCAACATAAAAAGAAAAAGTGTTGCACAACATACTGAACGCCCCTGATATATTGCCCCACTCTTCTTGGAACATATGCTCTCGGAATTCTACAGTATACTTCTCCACGATAACGCCTCTACTACAGGCTCTACCATTGGACCTGGATCGACATTTCCGTAGTGGTCTCGCACTATCTAGACGTACTCGAGACGAAAGATACCGAGGCCGAGGTACAGACATATCAGTCATGAAGGTAGTGATGATACATAGTATCTGTCTCTGTCTTATGTCTATTGTCTGTTCTTTTAGAAGTATGTGTAACGTGGTTCTAAGAAGCAGACAGAAAGCGTGAATGGATACGGAGAAAATGGTTCAAGTGGCTCTGAGCACTATGGGACTTAACATCTGAGGTCATCAGTTCCCTAGAACTGAGAACTACTTAAACCTAACTAACCTAAGGACATCACACACATCCATGCCCGAGGCAGGATTCGAACCTGTGACCGTAGCGGTCGCGCGGCTCCAGATTGAAGCGCCTATAACTGTTCGGCCACACCAGCCTGCTGGATACTGAGAGCCGTCTATCAGCGAATGCAGGTGGGTGTTGTAGCCGAACTAAGCATGCATTTCCAATAAAAATTTCTTGAGCAACAAGGCTTTGCTGTGATCACCCAACTATTACAGCAAGAATGGTCACAAGAAAGTTGCGAAATAATTAAAGATAGCCAACTGAATGACTCGTACGATTGTGGGTCCACGTGGTGAGTCACTCACGGAAGGTGAATGTATTACAAACACTGCGTTCACAAGCTACTGCGGTGTAGTGATTAAGGCTTGTATCTGGAAGGAATAGGCTAGTCCATCCCAATTTGGACTGCTGGAAATTATATCAGACAGTGTTGTAACCGTCCTTCGGTAAAGCAGATGGGTTCACAAAAATGTTATAGAACTGTGTTTCAACAGTTTTTGGAAAAAGCAAATTCTGATTAATTTCCTTGTTGAAACAAGTTTCACAAAGCCTGTGCAAGCATCGGCGGGTCCTTACTTGTACGCATATTTGAAGATCCTAAACGTTGTGATGTTACTTATCTTACTGTATTTTCTTTCTTAGTTTAATTGACAGCTTAATAAAATAAATCTCAAACTTTTTAGTCAAATATATTTTATGCGCAGCAATTAGACATTTTAAGAAAATAATAAGCCAACCCACACCCCTACTCCATGAATCATTGACCTTGTCGAGGTAGCATGGCTTCCATGCCCCGGCGATACAGGTAGCCTTACTTAGGTAAGGGGTGTCTGTGGAGACGCCAGACTAAGCTATGGTTTCTGAAGAGGGGCAGTAGTTTTGTCAATAGCTGCAGCGCAGCAGTGTGGCTGAGTGGTTGATGTTACAACATTAGCCAACATTGCCCTGCTATGCTGAAACTGCAAATTTCTGAAAGTAAAGCGAAACTACAGCTGCTATTTTTCCTGAGGACTTGCAGCTCTGCTGTAACGCTTAATGATGATGGAAATCTCTTGGGTAAAATATTCCGGAGATAAAATAGTACCCTGCTGAGATCTGTAAGTAAGTAGTAAGTTGCTGTCATCGGCGTTCTATGATTCAGGGTGCGGAATGTTATGTTCACTAATCAGATAGGTAGATTAGAGAATTTAAAAAGATAAATGAATAGTTTGAAGTTAGACACAGACGGAATCAATGAATCGCAGTAGCAGAATGAAAAGGATATCTGATGAAGTTAGTACAATATTAGAAGTACAAAATTAAAATGGTGGCGACGTAGGAGTAGGTTTAACAACGAGTAAGAAAGTCGGAATGGAGTTAAGTTACAATGAACACCACAGAAAATGCATTACCATAGGCAACATAGCTATTAAATCAATATCAGGTCGTTCAAAGAATCCTCTGTCACGCACCTAAGTGTGAACTGCAGAGTAATGATGTGGACGTAAACGTAGATCGGTACTGAGGTATCACAGTTTCCAGGATATGTTGCATTTTTCCTAGATTTGTCTCCCGCATCCCCTATGACACCGTGCACTGTTCCAGATATCTGCACCTAAAGTACTTCGCAACCTTACACACTACCCCTCTCAATTTCAAGGTACCCCTTCCCCCTCCCTTAAAAGTCACCTTCTCTCTCTCCCAATGTCGCTCTCTCCCCCTCCGTCCAATTCTTCCACCTCCCGCACCCTCCATTACGATTCACCCATCCTCCTCCATTCCCTCTCCCCTGTCTACTGTGACAGAACGTCACATAAATTGACCTTTCGAGCAAAATTAAAAGGGTTTTTTGTGTGTGACTGAACTATAAATTAGTGAAAGACTGCGTCCATGTGCGCGATAAATACCAAATATTAAAAAGTGTCGTTTATTATCTGTAAAGCTCGCAAACAGCGATACGTTTAACAAATAGCCTTTTGTTTATAGTACCTGTGTAATTAGATGAAGAAGAAGAGAAATAATTTTTTTGGATTAGACTTTTTTTTCCTAGCTTGTTTCGTCTAGTGGAAGGCCGCCATTGTATCACAATCTGATATTTAATGTAAGTCTCTGCAAGTTATCAGTATGTATGTCCAATTGTTATTAGAAAGTGTTGGTTATTGAAGTCCCATAATAGCCACCATTAATTGTAATTAATAACTCTATTTCAGAACTTCGTGTTGCGGGGAGCTCTCTTTCCCTAGCAGCATTTGATCGGCCATTACGCTGACGATACTTTTTAGTTAGAAATTCAGTCTGTAATATTAAATGTAAATGCGAGAGACTTCGCTATTTTGATCTTTTATTAGTTTCAAAGCTAGTAAAGTAAAGACAAATTCCATTCATTAATGTTTTCGTACTGAATGAGTTCAGTATGTTTAAGATTGGGCGCTTAACGGCAGATGAGTTTCTCCTCGGTTTTTGCCTTGCAGATAACGAATAGTAAATACAGAAAAATATTCCGTTTAATAAACATAAAAAATATCTCAGTTCCTTTGTGAAAGTTGGTGCGTAAGTGACCAGTAGCCCCTGAGAACCAAATTAATTATTAGAGTTTGCGTAAAAGCACACATATTTGCTCTCCATAATAGCAGTGCTCACGTGAACTATCTGTTAGAAGGCGGTGAGACCCGCGCTGTGTGTGAAATATTATTTGGTGCGTACTTCGGAATAGCCGATGTCCGTACGTTTGTTATCGTGGTATGCTAGCCCACAATATTTAACAGAGTAAATAATATTGCATTATTCAGTTTTTTTTATTAATCACTGCACATATAGAATTTAAAAAAACTCCAAATCCCGAGTACCGCGATACTGTGTATGCCTAGGGCTTTTATTTACACGATTTCGGAAAGCTATGAATGCACACTATTATTATTACTGTTATTATTATTACATTCCAAGACTCTGCTCTCCGACTCGTCTCCAGACACATCTTTCGTCTGGAATCTCATTGACAGGAGTAGAAATGTCTTCAGTGATGAGTCCCGCTTCGAACTGAGTCCCGATTACCATCGGCGACGTATCTGCAGACGTCTCAGACGGAGGTGGGATACCAACCAGACTGTCGCCCGCCATACAGCTCTACAACAAGGGGTGGTAGTCTGCGGTGCCATTTTCATTGCAGGACACCTTCGGTTGTCAGACCAGGCACTCTTACAGCACAGTGGTACATCGACGTTTCGTTGCCTCTCTTGGCAAGCCATTCTGAGCTTACACTTCAACAAGATAATGTCTGCCCGCACACGGCGAGACTTTCTGCTCTTTGTCTTCGGGCTTGACTAACCCTAAATTGGCTAACAAGGTCGCCATATCTCTCCCCAATTAGGAGTGTTTGAAACTTATGGGCAGGGCCCTCCAACCAATTCGGGATTCTGACGATTTAACGCGCCAATTGGACAGAATGTGGCGCGATATCGCTCAGCAGAACATCCAACAAGTTCATCAGTCAATGTCCAGCCGAATAACTACCCACAGAAAGGCCATAGGATGACCAGCGCGTTACTGACGTGCACAATTTGTGAAGCTCTTTCTCTTGAATAAAACATTATGATCTCTTATCAAGTCCAGCAGCAGTAAATGATAACCGATGCAGTCAGTGTGTTTACAAATTAATACAACGTTATTTCACTACAGTATCAATCACGGTAGGGCATGCACCCTCTATCTCTCTTGCCTACACAATTTCTGAATCTATACAGCATATCACCAAATATTTCTCGTTGTTTAGTTTACATAACAGGAGGTGTTTCCCAACAAAAAAATTTATTTATGACCTTCCAGACGTAGTCCCTATTCTCCAAATACTGTGCACATACATCATCAGTATACTTGAAGTTGAAACTTTTTCTTACTCTGCTAGTACAACAAAGGGATTGAACACACGTTGAGATTACCACAAATATATGTGCAGTTCCACTCTGTGATAAATGAGTCACTATTACACACATTCATTACAGACACAGTTTTCACTCTCACTGGCTCTCATTCCATTGAAGACTGCAAGTATGACAGGCTTTCGGTATTGGAATCGCACATGATTTGATTATTGTCATGACGAGACAGACTGATTAACAGTTTGGCTACAGTATTGACTACACGTCTCTTAAACTGAAAATTAATCTGATGCACTACGTGCGGATCACTGTTATCTGCACCACCATACAGGCTTGCCACGTAATCATCAACCATAAGAGTCTGTACAGTGCCCTGTCGCACACATTTTGCCCAGATTCAAGTGACACACGATTCCATGTGGTATGCAAGCATTTTGATTCCAGACTTACTAACTCCACAATCAGCGATCCATTCATTCGCCCCGTGTTTCATCAAACTAGTAACCCGGAACCGATACTCCTAACTCTGCCACACCAACAATCGTAATATTTTGTAAGAGCGTTCTACGGGCTCCGCAGTGAGATCGTGTAGATAATAGAAACAGAAGTCTGATTCTGCACCACCTTAAAGTTTGTGAAATGTTGCGCTGAGTGATAGAAATCAAGTGCAGACGTGATCTCAAAACAGTTACTACTACCGAATTTCACAACGTTTGTAAACAAGTGTTGGCGATGTGAGGAAGCAGTTCCTCACGGAGCGCAGCTGTTACATCACTTAGTACTCACAATAACTCTGCGTTTGGTGTGGGGCAGTGGTGAGGTGGGACGACTGCTGTTGGCTGTTGTGGGGTTGTGAACCACTGAGGGCTACGGCGGGACAAAGTCTCTCCGTCGTTTCTAGGTGTCCGGTTTCATACATACATACATGAATAAACTAGTTATGATCGCAATAAACACTCCACCGCCAATTATGTTTAATCTATCTATTCTGAACGCAAGTAAGTCCTTTGTAAAAATTTTGGCTGAGCTTATATACGGATTTTACCAGTTTTCCGTACTTATAAAGATTTGAAGTTCTGTGCTTGCTATTAGCGCTTGGAGCTCTGGTTCTGTTCTAACACATCTGCGACAATTTACATCTACAATACTCATTGTGTCTAGGTCTACTCTCCTGTTTTTGGCCTGCACACCTTTAGATTGACGCCTTTTCTGTAGTTTCCCGACACCATAAAAAAAAAGCGCCCAGACCCCTCCATACAGTCTCCAATTCCCATGTAGATACTCCCTGTGGCCGCGCGGGTTAGCCAGTAATGGGCACATTTTCCTTCATTCTTTGCTATGTCAGATTGGGAGAGACTGTGGTGTTTTATCTCTAATTCTTTGGTTGCCTTGTTTCCTCGAAATGGCCCACGCGGAGTACCCGCGCGGTCTGAGGCGTCTTGTCACGTTCAGCGCGTCTTCCACCCTTGGCTCAAAAGCCAATGATCATGCCCTTTGGAACGTCAGATAAGTGGCACCATTTCTGCATTATGACTATGACTGCACTGTGGTCTATATTCTCCTGACACGTTTTATGTACCTCCACTGCTAATGCTGCCATCTGCTGCTTGTGAGTGGTTATTGCACGTTGACGTCAAACACAGGCGGTACTCACATTAATGTGGCTGGGCCATGTCATAACTTATGGAAGAAGAAGTGCAATGGTAAGGAACACATTAATATTTTTATGATAGTGTGTTTATGTACCTGACAAGTGAGCTTAATCCAAAACCAGTTTCTGATATGTCACAAGACATAATTGCTAAGTAACTACAACTGTTAATTATTCCAGTTTGCATTGAGAGCGTTTGTTTATTTTGTAGCTATAAGTAATGACACCAGCTTGACAACTCGTCTTTCCAGCATCGTGATCAATATAATCATTATTGATAGGATGTATAGCCTCTGATTAGTTCAGTTTCATCTGTTGAGTGATGGTACATGTCTGATTGCATTCTCCTTGAAACCCGGATGGAGACAAGTAGCAAATATAATATCTGGTACATCGTCTTCAACATCCACAAGCTCTGGAGTACAATAAAACATATTAGACGAGCATTCTCACTGATCGCAGTCTCCCAATGATGTGAAATTTCATGTGTGAGTGTGAATGTCTGGATTCATAAGAGACAGCTTTCTATACTGCACTCTGCATATCCAGTTAACGTATCGTAGACATGAAATGTGTGCATAGGCAGCTGGTAAGCTGTGACTTTAATGGGAGGGACACAGATGTATGACTCCTTGCAGATGTATGATGACGAGCTAAAAATTAATGCCTCCCAATCTTTTATGTGAAGTCTTTGAAGGCCCTGGCGGCGAACACATTTCTTCCGACGAGAAACCAGTTTGTTAATACTGGACTGTGGAATATTTGACTATGTTGACGGTACCACAACCTCACCTCGGCTTACGCAGCTCCATCACTATCAAAGTGAAGTCCTCGAAGGTGTTTTTTTATGTTTTCTAGATAGGCGAAAATCGGATGGGGCCAAGTAGGTACTGAATGGAGGATTATCGATGACAGTGAACCCGAGGCATCGGATTTTTGCAATATCGCAGCGCTCATGCGTGGTCTGGCATTGTCACCCTGAAGGAGACGGTGCTCCATTTGTGCACGAACTCTTCGAACTCGAAAGGCTCTTACAACACGCTGTTTCTCACGCACTCACATAGTTACGTTACACACTACCATGTTACGCGATACAATTCGGAGCCCTCTAGCGGCAGAGGGCTTCAAAATACATAGACATGAAGAATAAAGCTGCAGAACGTTGACAAATTTTGTTTTATTGAAAAAGCTTCAAAATGTTCACATAAAAAATTTGGAGGCCTTACTTTTCTGGATGCCATCGTATTTGAGCAACATACAGTCTGCATCCTGTGTTGTCGTTGGGGTCACGTACAATGGCAGTCGAGGTTACGCTTGCCCCACGCACCTGACGTCGTTCTTTCTCCGGCAGCCAATGAGCGTGCAGTGGTGTTTTGAGCGCTCTGCTGCGGACGTTGCAGACAGCGTGAGCATTAAACATGAGTTATTTAGTGAATTTTTCTTCCCTTTATACTGAGTTATCATTGCCAAAGATGGTGGTAAGGTACAATAAGGAATCGAGGAACATTATTTGCAGGATACATATTTTCTTGAAGCACAAAGCTATTCTATGCACTTACCACAACTGTCGCTTGGAACAGGTAACACAGCAATCCCCGTCTATGCTTCGACCTGCACGGACCGCCATCATTCCTGTACCGGACTACAGCTTGGAATGCATTGTTCAAAAGCACGTGGAGTTTTTAAGCAATGTTGACATGTTCCTGTTCTTCGAGTCTGGGTTTTTTTCCAGATGTGCTGAACTGATGTCAGAGTCATCTGTTCAACGGCAGCTCATTACTGTTACCAGTTTCTACAACAGCAGTTTCTACCTCTTGGAGTCTGACCTGATGACACAGATTTTTAAACGATGAATCTGGTGCAGGATGTATCTTGACATGTCCTGATAGTTACCTGCTACCAAGTTCTGTGCGTTGCTGGTGTTAAAGGAATTTTAATGTTGTATATATTAAAATGAAGTGCAATGACATGTAGTGCCATTGCAGCATCTACCACGTTTAAGATTCTCCCTCATATATTGTAGTGTGATTCTTCATTAGAGACAGTATTTACATAGTTTATTTATGCACTTCATAATTTGGTGCGTAACTTGCTTTGAACGGAATGTTTCATCTTTCCTCTGCTGAAAGGATTTCGACATGTTGGTGGTGTCTCGATGTCGGGCCAAGCTGACAGTTTGATTAATACACACGCTGGAGGAATGTCGTGTGTTTGTACAAGAGTGTGAATCAGTTATGTATGCTGCAGTCCACGGTGACTTTCTGAATGAGGTAGCCATTGCGTGTTAACCACAGAACTCTGCCTTATGTGGCTGGAGAGTTCTCACAGTAGATATGATAATCATCCAGCGGCAACGAATTCATGTTGTTACAAATGCTAGTGTTCGTCTTCTGTGTGCAGGCAGTTTTATTACTCATCTGTTGTTACCAATAATTTTGCCTAGTGACGTTGCCTATGACATCACACGTAATGGCTGTTTTGACAAGTAATGGTAATTATTTACCTAATGAATTTATGTAACTCCTTTAATGACTGATGACCTCGAAGTCTTCACTTTCTTAATGCATCTTTCGATGAAAATTGTCTCATGCTGTCAAAATCCCCTGATATTTTTGGATGGTCTCTCTATACACAGAACTCATATTCAGTACTATGAATGTATCATATCAATCTTCTACCCAATTAAGCAATACCTCTAAGAATCCTACTGAAATGCTCCTTAGCTCCTGTTGCAATATTCCCGAGGATTCAGATTGCTTTGTCGTTATGTTTTGTTAGGAGATCTGCTAAAAGCTCCGTAGCTTCCTTTGTAAAATTCCTAGAGTATCCAGTCATTTCCTCGGTATATTTTGTTTTTCGAAGCGCACCTGCTACCTCAATACCAGTGAGTAGCAGCGCACACATACTTGGTATATGCAAGATGATGAACTTTGTTGTGATAACTGCTCTCATCAGTTATATTCCGTGATGCATTTCTTCAACTTACATGCCGATTACAATGACCAGTGATTCCACCAAAATTTGTTATGTGATATAACTTAGCCATACCAAATGAGAAACTGTTTTCTTGCGCTGGAAAGGACTTGTTAACAGATATTATGGCACTGTGTCGTAGTTGCCCCTCTGATGTTAGGAATTTTCGAAAATTTTAGTATTAAATACGATGTGTAACTGGAAAATTATATACTTTTAGATGAGCAAGCCTGTTCCGCTTGATTGCTTGTGCTCTGCTACGAATCCGTTACTGTCAGGCTATTCCAAGAGTTGTAAAGGGCTGTTCCGTTGATACAGTTGTCTGATTTCGGAAGGAACACTTCTGGAAGAGAAAATGTAGTTGAAGATCTATTAGAAGAAAGAAAGTGCCAAGAAATGACAAGGATAGTGCAAAACAAGGGAGAATTGTTGCAATGACAAGGATAGCCTTTAAAAGAAGCTTTAGCGGATCCCAGTTAGGAGAAAGCTATAAATTATTTTATGAAAAACTAGAGGCATTTTAACCACTGCCTGAATTCTCACCTAACTGGTATCAAGAGTTCCGCTCTGTAGTACGTCTGTAGGAACGCTGCAGGTTGTCCACACAGTCTCCAGCACGTTATCGCTGCATTCATTTTGTGAGAGATTGTGTTCATGTCTCGAATGGACTTGTGAAAATTTACTAAGGGACATCACACACTGTTTTGAGACCACCTCAATACTTGGTTTCTGTCATTTAGTGCGGTATGTCCCTTGACTCCTACGATAGTGCAGAATCAGTCTTCTGTTTCTATTATATTTATGATCTCACTGAAGAACCCATGGAACAATCTAGTAAAAGATTATAAGGAGTCGATTTCACAGTGCTAGGAGCTACGATTCTGAGTTACTGGTTGGTTGAAAGACTAGACGAATGGATCGCTGATTGTAGAGTTGGTAGGTGTGTAATTAAAAACTGTTTGAATACCACATGGAATCATGTGGCACCTTAAGCTGCTCTAAAGGTGTACGGCCTTCCAATACATTGGCTCTAATGGCTGATGATTTCATAGCTTGCCTGTATAGTGGTGTTGATGATTATATTCCACACGTGGTGCCTCAGGTTAATTTTAGTCCATAGTGTAGTCAAACTGTTAATAACTTTGCCACATTATGACAATAATCAGATCATTTGCGACGCTGATCCAGAAAGCCTGTCATACTTGCACTGTTCACTAGAGTGAGAGATAGTAGGAGTGATAAAAGTGCGTCTAACAAATGTGGAAGAGTATGACTTGTTAATCATAGTGTTACGGAGTAGAAATATTTGTGGTTCTCTCAATGTCTGAAAAAATGAACACCACACACACACACACATCAAACTCTTACGCAAATCGACGAAATGCTGATTTAGGTCAGACAGGAGGCGTGCTAGGGCAGTCCATGCAGATGCTTTGACCACTGTGTCCGGATGGCGCAGTGGTCAGCCCATCTGCCTAGGAAGCAGGAGATCTGGGTTCGAATAGCAGTACAGCGCAAATATTCGACCTTCCCCACTGATTTAAATCAGTGCCTGCTCACAGGCAATGTCGGTAATTCCTTTGTGTCTTAAAGAAACATATGGTAAAACTCGACTAATGGAAGGGATCTGTTGTCAAGACATATCTTGAGGCATCAAGGAATCGTCAAACTGGTAATGGGAGGTAAAGCAGAGCGTAAAAATTATAGAAGGAGACCAAGCTTAAAAGCAGTAATCAGGCTAAAATGTATGTGGGTTGTAATAGTAAGTCAGAGAAGAAAAGGCTTGCACAGGATAGGCTACCATGGGGATCTGCATCAAACCAGTCTTCAATCAGAAGACCATAAGTAAGGTAATTACTTCAGCTGTATTTGCTATGTGACAAATATTACAAGTACTACACTTTTTATATTATCCCCATCTACATGTTCCTCGGGTGAAAATGGTGGTATAAAAAACAGTGCACTCGCGAGCAGTAAGCAGTAGTTTCGCGACAATCAATGTTAAAGTTCTCGCTATAGATGCGGCTGTATCTAAAGCTCCATTGTTTTGGTTCTGTCCACTGTGCGTTTTATGCTTCAATAACCGTATACAAAACACAAATTAATCATTTAGTGGGGATATGGAATCCAAGTTTAAGCACAATTAATAGCTGGAGCAATATCCATAGTAACAACAGAAACTGATACAGGCACTGTGGAACATGGTGTTAGCTGCTCAAAAAACATTTTATTCCACCAACAGGACCCGCATTTTTTTTTTACTGGAATACTCTTTCCCAGCATTCTATTGACGACAGTAAATTAATAAGTGCAGTCATCTGTGTAATGGAGGTAAAATGAAACTCACATTGAAACTTCCTGGCAGATTAAAACTGTGTGTCAGAGTGACACTCGAACTCGGGACCTTTGCCTTTCGCCGGCAAGTGCTCTACCAACTGAGCTACCCAAGCATGACTCACGCCCCGCCCTCACAGCTGTAATTCCGCCAGTACCTCGCCTCCTACCTTCCAAACTTTACAGAAGCTCTCCTGCGAACCTTGCAGAACTAGCAAGAAATGGTTCAAATGGCTCTGAGCACTATGGGACTTAACATCTTAGGTCATCAGTCCCCTAGAACTTAGAACTACTTAAACCTAACTAACCTAAGGACATCACACAACACCCAGCCTTCACGAGGCAGAGAAAATCCCTGACCGGGAATCGAACCCGGGAACCCGAGCGTGGGAAGCGAGAACGCTACCGCACGACCACGAGATGCGGGCGCAGAACTACCACTCCTGAAAGAAAGGATATTGCGGAGACATGGCTTAGCCACTGCCTGGGGGATATTTCCAGAATGAGATTTTCACTCTGCAGCGGAGTGGTTGGGTAGCTCAGTTAGTAGAGCACTTGCCCGCGAAAGGCAAAGGTCCCGAGTTCGAGTCTCGGTCCGACACAGAGTTTTAATCTGCCAGGAAGTTTCATATAAGCGCACACTCGGCTGCAGAGTGAAAATCTCATTCTGGAAACTCACATTCGTCGTTTAATTCAGCAGAGGGCGATGTGTCTGCAGTAGTGAACGGGGCAGTGCGGCTTCTGTGAACTGTTTAGTCTTTAGAACACTTGGAATGTTATTTAAAGCGTAGACATTGCGTGCATTCTCAATCTATGGCAAGAAGGATTATCATCACGAAATTGGTATACCCAACACTGATGTCATTCGAGAACATTCTGAAACAAGAGCAGAGACTGTCAGTTTCTCGCATTAAACAGTTTATATTAGCTCACATTTTTGTCTGTTTGTTCAGTACAAATGTTGCAGTTGATTTTAAACTAACGTCCCTATGAGCTAGATGCTTGAAACTTCCAGCATACCTTAGAAATACATGAGAATGCAATATTAACTCGCTTTTTGGTCTGTTATATGGCGGAAGGTAACTACTTCAATTACCACTATCGTTTCACAAAGAGCTAGAGACTTTAAACTTTCGAAATAGGTCAGAACTGGATGACAGTGCAGTATTAACCCGCTTTCGTGTCTGCTGTGTGGCGGGGAGTACTTTGTGTCTCACACCTAAATCCCCCTTTTCGTGTTTCGCTTCTGAATGTTTCGTGGTCAAAAGGGTTGTTGGTAAGTCACCATGAGAGCTCAATTCTCTCTAATTTTTGTCCTAGAAGTCTTTTCTTGAAATAACTGCAGGATCAAGCAATGTACGGGTTGACTCAGTGAAGAGAAACTGACATAATCCTGAAATTACCACGTGTCTATTGTAATCTCGTCAAAATGTTTGAAATCGATTGAAACATTTGAGACATACAAGACTAAAGACCACAAAACAAGTATTTATATAATTTTTTTAATATAACAGTTTTTAAAGCAGACTAAAAAGTATAAAATAACTTCTCCCCGCTAAATACACATTCGTAACCCCATACAGATAGAGCTGTAAATTTGTGCTTCTGAATTTTTAATAGCTATAACAATACTTGTAAAATTTAAAACGAAAAACAGGGGCGCATACAGTTGCGGGCTTTCAAATAGAAAATGAATGAAACGATGTGGGTGAGGTGTGGCCTTCAACTACGTACCCTCCAACTCAAAGTTGCAATATTAAAAGTTTTGGCTGATTTCGTTGTCTAGGGGGTTGGGATACGCATTACAAGCCAAATACTGCTGAGTCTACAGTATACAATATTAATATACACATGGATCGAATGGTCAAAAGTTCCTATCACTCGGAAATTGCGAATGCAACGTAGAAATTTATAAATGAAAGATTGCAATTAAATAAAATCTGCAGGTACTACCTTAACAACTTTGAATGATGCGTATAATAGTAGATGTACCTTTGAGAATGTGGTATATTTCTGCAAAACACTTATTGGTGTCGATGGTCCAACAATTAAAAAAATAGAAGTTGAACAACAGGAAAACAATAGATTTCTACTGCTCGTAATTAGCTATGAACAACAATATAGCTCGCGAGACATTCACTTGTAAACGCATACTACGTCTTCACTGTAGAAACATCGGAAATCTCAGAAGATCACAAGCCCGCACTCCGAAGTATCTCTATCTCTCGCTTTCACGCGCAAACCGCTCCACACTCCAAGTCTGTCGCGACCGTGCGTCCTCCGCGCCGTCGCGTCCAGCACCTCCTGTGTCCTGTCCCGTACTCTCTAGAACTCCGGCACTGCTTCAAACCAACGCCCACTCACAAACATAATGAAACATACGAAATACTAGAGTTACATTTAAATAACTTGAAATTAAATAAATATTCCTACGGCTGGACCATAAACACGCTCTAACACACATCATTAGATACATAAAGAAATTAAATAAACATATATCAAAGGAATGGAACAAAAGGTAGGCCAGTAGCCTAACGTCTCTGTGCTTTCTAAAACACAGTATATATTAAACCAGTTTCTTCATGAATAGTGTATATCGGATATAAACAAAGACACAGATGAATAAGCATATTTATAAGCATGCTGCTACCGTTTTTTCGTGTATCTGTGGAGTGCTTATGGCCTGACGCGATCGATAGTAATCGGCCACTTTGACCTCCTATGACTCATGTACTATTTAAGTTACTTGTCTGTAATTTATACCAATTTAGGTTTACACTAATAGCTTTCCAAAGACACGAGGATTGATGAAATTGGATGAAGCGTCTACATTTTGGAAATTTGTTGCTGGGTGTTACTTGTCTAATTTACAGTCAGATACTAAACTGTAAACTAATGAAGATATTGAAAATCTGATTACACCACCAGAATCGTCGTGCAAATGATGGTAATGTACATGTTTCTTTTTGAAGTATCATGATTCTTCTGACCACTATTAATTTCTTTATGAACTGTGAAATGTCTGCCATTAATGTTTCACAAAGTCCGCCATCTTTGGCACTCGGGCATAGACATCTCCTTCATCGACACAAAGCATCACCCACGTCACAGCGTCAACACGGAATTCCCTGCCACACGGCCGCTGGACCCCTCTTGCTTCGGCCAACGTCCTGTGCGGCCGCCCCAACTTCGAACATATAATATTTCCAGGGCGCCACAACTCGCTCTTACCTCACACAGTAGATAACTGACACATCAATATTTCACCTAATTCACCACCAATTTTCTTGCACTGCAAATTATATGAACTGCTGTGAGATTTTTCGCAATAACAGGTATTCTGTACACTCCTTGCTACAACTTATTCCGTAGACCCTACATCTTTCGTTTTAAATGTTGCAAGTATTGTCATAGCTATGAAAAATTCGCAATAAAAAATGTACAGCACTATTTGTATGGGATTAGGAATCTGTATAGGGCTTGGAGAAAATATTTTATACCTTTTAGAACATTTCAAAATGTGTTATGTTAAAAAGTGCTTATCTGAACAATCATTCGTTTTTTACTAACATAGTTACTCTGAACTGCTAACTATGATGCATTAGTTTCGACAGCAGAAACCTACAATCTACATTTTGTAGGAAATTTAGGTTACTTACCTAACGGCACAGTAATGAAAGGGTTATTTTTCACATATATTTAATGCAAATGATAGTTCAAATGGCTCTGAGCACTATGGGACTTAACATCTGAGGTCATAAGTCCCCTAGAACTTAAAACTACTTAAACCTAACTAACCTAAGGACATCATACACAGCCATGGCCAAGGCAGGAAACGAACCTGCGACTGTAGCGCTCGCGCGGTTCCAGACTGTAGCACTTAGAAAGACGTAGCCACACCAGCCGGTTGCAAATGAAAGAATCAGAGTTCAGCTTCGCTAGTTTTTTTAACACTCTGAGAAGAGTATCATTTTGATTTATTTATAAGTAATTTACGAAAGAGAAAGTAAATGTCTTTCCGTTTCGTCACATTGTCATGTGTGGCACATAGAGGTTTTAGATTAGAAATGTACATATAGCATTACAGTTTCTGTGGTTCATCAGCTACAAAAATGGGATTCAGATTTGACATAAGACTTATGATTTTAACTGAATTTTATATCAAATACAAGAGGATATACTTTGGACTTCAGCATAATACACTAATATGTTCTGATGTAGCTGGTTTATAATGTCTCCATTTGACTCGTAAATGATTGGGCGATGCTTTCACTGGTGAAGGAACCATAGCAGTTATATGGATCTCTATGTTTTCTCGGCAAATTGCATTGTTAAAATCTTCTCTGGATGACAGCTGAGTGGCAGTGCCATCTAGAGGTAATGTTTCATTGAGTTTACTAATCATCTCCTTTGCTTGAAGATGCTGAGTATGAATTTCTTTGAAACTTTGCTTCAGAACAACAATTACACTTACCTGAAAAATCGAGAAGATTTTAGCAGATAAGCTAATGATCCCCTAATATGGTGTGTAGTCATTGCAAATGTCAATAGTACATCACACCAGTGTAACACGAATCTGATGATAGTGCTGATGAGTTTTAGTGAGGTGGTTCACAACCAAACATGAAGAGCAATCTTCAGCTTTGGAAATTACTTGACAACTACAATACAGCTTCCAGATGAATCAGAGACAAGTTCAATAGAACACATGGGCACTTTTGTCAGAAACCTGTATAATGGTGATGTCTCTGCAGTGTTCAGTCTGACGTCTGGTTTCATTAATCTCTCCAGGCTAGCTATCCTGATCAAGCTTCTCTATCTCTGCATAACTATTACAATGTACATACATTTTAACCTGCTTACAGTAGTCAACACTTGGAACCCTTCTACAATTTTTACCTTCCACACTTCTCTGCATTACCAAGCTAACAATTCGTTGATACCTCAGGCTTCATTTATTCAAGTTGTACCACAATTTTCTTCTCTCCCTCAATTCATTTCAGAAGCTTCTCATTAGTTACTCAATCTGCCCATCTAATTTCCAACATTCTTATATAGCACCACATTTACAAACTTCTATTGTCTCCTTGTCTGTATTGTTCATCTTACACATTTCATCTCTGCACAAGGCAGCACTCCAGACAAATACTTTCATACAGATGTCTAACAATTTAATTTGTATTCAGTGTTCAATTACTCTTTTTCACAAACAGTTATCTGCTGGTGCCAGTCTGCATTTATATACTCACTACTTCTGGCATCCTTAGTTATTTGGATGCCCAAATAGCAAAACTCCTACAGAACTCTTAGTTCCTCATTTATTAATCTAATTCCCTTAGCATTTCCTGACTTGATTAGGCTACATTCCATTATACATGTTTTACTTAGTTGATCTCGTGGTATCGATAGCTACGTTGCCATGGAACAGGTGCAAGTTCTTAGGTTGGCACTAGGACACCCACACCAACAGCAGCATCCTCTAGCTGGCTCTGTGCACATCGATGAGCACCGCTCCAGATTCAGCACATTTCATTCCGAGGGGAGACGACCTAGCAACATTATTTCTACTTTATAGGGGGCTAGCAATTACAGACTGTGTTACTTCAGTGATAGTTTGTCCAACTACTAGTAGCTGTTAGATTTGATGGATGAACGGCTTTGCACCTATGTGCTCACCTGTACACAAAGTTAAGTAAAAGAGGTATAACCTAATTGCAGCACCAAAGCATTTTCGCCTTTTCCTGCTCATACTCACTTCCTACATTCGGCCTACCCTTCAGTTTACAGGAGCAAAACTGACGTGCTGCCTACCAGGAGGGATACAAATGACCTTTATCTCATAACCTCTTTTCAGGGCACTAATTATTCCGTTCATCTTCTCTTCCAACTCTTTTGTTGTCTCTGACAGAATTACTATGTTATCAGTGGTAGATACATATTGGCGTTTCAATACTCAAATTTCTCAAAGGTTGGGAATGTCAGCAACATTTTACAATCCAAAAAGGTCTAAAATTTCATCACAAAGCACAATTTTAGCAAAACGTCAAATTTTAGTAACAAAAAAGTTAAATTTATGTGTACGAAAAAAGTTGTCGTTTTTTCAAATATTTTCAACGTTTTTTGAGTATTTTCACCAATCATTTCGAACTTTCACATAATACCTCCAAGCCTTTGTGCAAGGATTTTTCAAATGTGTACCAGATATTTTCAAAGAAAATTCGAGAAATTACAAACATAAAATCTAGATATAAAAGTTTCAAATCATGTTCCCATTTCACCTTCTTCTGAATATCTTAATAAGAAAATGGAACAACTCAGTAAAGCAACTAACAATTTTTCCCTTCTCTCAGTCATTTAATCCACTAAAAATTTTACATTAAAACTAATCTTTCAATATGAGTGGGGCTCTTCAGTTGTTTGGAAGACTTAGGAAAATTTAACATTGAATATATTTTATTTATTTGATAAATCTATGAAATTGTTAATTATCACATGCACATTCTATACTGAAAATTAAGATTAAAATGTTTTTCGTACTTTATCGATGTTATGAGTATAAATAATAATTATGATAGTTAAGAATATATCTTAGAAATCAAACAACATATAATTGGATAATTTTTAATGGAAAATATAAATATATTATATGTAGATTTTATATAAATAAAAATTTATTACATGTAAATTTTATATAAATATATAATTTTGTAAATACTACCATCTGTGTTCAAATGGTAGTGTACCAACTATATTATCCAAAACCCAGCTCATGCTATTCATCCACGACATTCAGAGGGCCATAGACATGGGTTCCCAGGTAGATTCTGTGTTTCTGGACTTCCGCAAAGCGTTCATTACAATTCCCCACAGTCGTTTAATGAACAAAGTAAAAGCATATGGACTATCAGACCAGCTGTGTTATTGGATTGAAGAGTTCCTCGATAACAGAACACAGCATGTCATTCTCAATGGAGACAAGTCTTCGGAAGTAAGAGTGATTTCAGGTGTGCCGCAGAGGAGTTTTGTAGGGTCGTGGCTATTCACAATATACATAAATGACCTTATGGATAACATTGAAAGTTCACTGAGGCTTTTTGCGGATGATGCTGTGGTATATCGAGAGGTTGTAACAATGGAAAATTGTACTGAAATGCAGGAGGATCTGCAGCGAACTGATGCATGGTGCAGGGAATGACAATTGAATCTCAATATAGACAAGTGTAATGTGCTGCGAATACATAGAAAGAAAGATCCCTTATTATTTAGCTACAATATAGCAGGTCAGCAACTGGAAGCAGTTAATTCCATAAATTATCTGGGAGTACACATTAGGAGTGATTTAAAATGGAATGAGTATATAAAGCAGATACCAGACTAAGATTCATTGAAAGAATCCTAAGGAAATGCAATCTGAAAACAAAGGAAGTAGGTTACAATACACTTGTTCCCCCACCGCTTGAATACTGCTCACACGTGTGGCATCCATACCAGATAGGGTTGATAGAAGAGATACAGAAGATCCAACAGAGAGCTGCGCACTTCGTTACAGGATCATTTAGTAATCGCGAAAGCGTTACGGATATGGTAGATAAACTCCAGTGGAAGACTCTGCAGGAGAGACGCTCAGTACCTCGCTACAGGCTTTTGTTGAAGTTTCGAGAACATAACTTCACTGAGGAGTCAAGCAGTATATTGCTCCCTCCTACATATATCTCGCAAAGAGACCATGAGGATAAAATCAGAGAGATTATAGCCCACACAGAGGCATACCGACAATCCTTCTTTCCACGAACAACACGAGACTGGAATAGAAGGGAGAACCGATAGTGGTATTCAATGTACCCTCCGCCACGCACCGTCAGGTGGCTTTCGGAGTATGGATGTAGTTGCGGATGTAGAACATATCTTTGATCATCATGTGGACTTAATGATTTTTATTAAACTCCACTGAATAAATGGCATATTTATTACTTTCAACTGAATTCGTAGTTTTATATTGTTCAGCAGTACTAAACAAACAATTTCTATAATCTTGTGAACTCTTCATATTTTTTACAACATATGTCTTAACTCCTTTTAATTTTTTCTCCTCATTAGCACCTAGTTCATAAGCACACAGTTTTGATCTTACACCACAAAAGAGTTCCATTATTTTTCCATTATATTAATCTTTCATTTTTCCCAATACTTTTATATTAACAAGAGAAATGTTATTATTAGTAACTTGTAGATAGTCACTTGTATCAAATTTTTTAAGAATTTTCTTCATATCTTCATAAAAATCTTCTGTTTATACATTATAAACGTATTTTCCTTCATATTGTTGTTTCATAATATTATAGTGAAAATTATATGACAATTCTTTATATAAATCGAGTATGCTCATTTCAATATAAATTATTTTGTTGACCGTAATTTTTGTCTTATTTATGTAACTGGAGCAAGATTTCCATTGATTAATGTTCTTCCTTTTAAAGTTGGTTTAGGTGCAAGATTCTGACATTTTTGCATTTAAAATTAATTGTGTATCCACTCTGTTACTTATATTTTCCATTGTTTCTCCAAATAATGAGTTATTCAACAAGTTTCAGAAATTGGTTTCAAAATCGTTTTTCTTGTTTGCCCCATTTATGGATTAAAATCTATATATTTTTTCAACCAATCAGGTGGTTTAAACGTTATAAATTAATGTTTTTTTGTAATATTCAGTCCAAGAGAATTTTTTTAAGATTTCTAATGTCAGTTAGTGTTTTTTTGTCATTCATTCTTGTTAACAATGTTTTCTTTAGTCCCAGGCATAACTTTATTTTCAGTAGCTAATGGTAGAACGTCATCATGTAAATTATTTGGGTATTCTAAATCTACTACAAAATTATCAGCTATTACACCTATACAGGGTGTTACAAAAAGTTAGGGCCAAACTTTCAGGAAACATTCCTCACACAAAAATAAAAAAAAAGATGTTATGTGAACATGTGTCCAGAAACTCTAAATTTCCATGTCAGAGCTCATTTTAGTTTCGTCAGTATGTACTGTGCTTCTTTAATTCACAGGCAGTTGGCCCAGTTGAAGGAAGGTAATGTTGACTTCCGTGCTTGTGTTGGCTTGCGACTCATTGGTCTACAGTACTAGCATCAAGCACATCAGTACTTAGCATCAACAGGTTAGTGTTCATCACGAACGTGGTTTTGCAGTCAGTGCAATGTTTACAAATGCGGAGTTGGCAGATGCCCATTTGATGTATGGATTAGCACAGGGCAATAGCTGTGGCGCAGTACGTTTGTAACGAAACAGATTTCCAGAATTAAGGTGTCCCGACAGGAAGACCTTCGAAGCAATTGATCGGCGTCTTAGGGAGCATGGAACATTCCACCCTATGACTCGCTACTGAAGAAGACCTAGAACGACGAGGACACCTGCAATGGACGAGGCAATTCTTCGTGCAGTTGACTATAACCCTAATGTCAGAGTGAAAGAAGTTGCTGCTATACAACTAACGATGACCACGTCACTGTATGGAGAGTGCTACGGGAGAACCAGTTGTTTCCGTACCGTGTACAGTGCGTGCAGGCACTATCAGCAGCTGATTGGCCTCCATGGATACACTTCTGCGAATGGTTCATCCAACAATGTGTTAATCATCATTTCAGTGCAAATGTTCTCTTTACGGATGAGGGTTCATTCCAACGTGATCAAATTGTAAATTTTCACAATCAACATGTGTGGGATAACGAGAATCCACACGCAATTGTGCAATCACGTCATCAACACAGATTTTCTGTGAACGTTTGGGCAGGCATTGTTGGCGATGTCTTGATTGAGCCCCATGTTCTTCCACCTACGCTCAATGGAGCACATTATCATGATTTCATACGAGATACTATACCTGTGCTGCTAGAACATGTGCCTTTACAAGTGCGACACAACATGTGGTTCATGCACGATGGAGGTCCTGCACATTTCAGTCGAAGTGTTCATACGCGTCTCAAAAAAGAGATTTGGTGACCGATGGATTGGTAGAGGCGGACCAGTTTCATGGCCTCCACGCTTTCCTGACCTCAACCCTCTTGACTTTCATTTATGGGGGCGTTTGAAAGCTCTTGTCTACGCAACCCCGGTACGAAATGCAGAGACTCTTCGTGCTCGTATTGTGGATGGCTGTGATATAATATGCCATTCTCCAGGGCTGCAACAGCGCATCAGCGATTCCATGCGATGGAGGGTGGATGCATGTATACTCGCTAACAGAGGACATTTTTGAACATTTCCTGTATCAAAGTGTTTGAAGTAATGCTGGTACGTTCTGTTGCTGTGTGATTTGAAGGGAAGTAATAAAATAAGCTCTAACATGTAAAGTAAGCGTCTCCCGACTCATGTCCACATAACATATTTTCTTTCTTTGTGTGTGTGGAATGTTTCCTGAAAGTTTGGCCATACGTTTTTGTAACACCCTGTATATCTAGAATCAAATTTATTTGGATCTTACCATTCAAATCTGTCATATGGTAAATACTGCCTCATAGTCTAGCCATATAAGTTATTGGCATTTTAATATGTTATATAATTAAATTTCTGAATTAAATCAAAATCTTTCAATTATTTGTTATTTGCTTTGACATATTTTTAAATCACTGAGAAATACTACCATTATTTCCTTTTTCTATCATTAAAATTATATCATAATCATCTAATAATTGAAATTAACTTTTGATATTTTTAGCATCGAATTAAAAAACCAGCACAGTATGGTTGACCTGAATCATAAATTTTAATATGAGTTTTTCTAAAACTTTCAAATACATCAACAATCAACAAAGCAACAGTTTCATGATATAAGTCATGATATATACCAAGATATTGTGTATTAAATTTTCCCACATTATTTTGTATGTTTATAACCATTATAACTAATATGGCATTCATTTAATTTCTTATAGAGTTTTTCTTTTGGTCAAAAGACTTTCATAAAATATTTCCCCTAATATCCATAAAATCATAAGAATAAACTTGTTTTTTTAATTACTATATTTGTTAAATTTTCTGTAAAAATGTTAACAGTTTTTGTCATTTGATGACCTCTAAAATTCGATGTAAGTTTTTGAGACTTGACACCATAAAGTTAAATGTGTCACTAAAACTCATTTTAATTTTTTTACTATAATTGATATTTTTATTTTTGTTATTTGGTATTAATCTATTTCATTTTCATCAGTACCTAGTTCTTTTATGATCAAATGAGAATCATTTCCTCTTAAATTAGCAAATAAACAGGAACAAAACTTGGGTATTTACTTTTAATTTACTATTATTACATACTTGATTATTTGTCTTTAGATGATGGACTTGGGTAAAAGCAGCCAAAATTTAAAATTATTGACATGTTGAAATATCTTTATTGAAGTCTAATGAATCTGAACAAAATTTTCATAATTTTATATATCAGGGTTTGCTGTATTCTCGAATACAGGTTTTACATATATTTGAAAGTTTGTCTTCGGTGATGCATTTGAGTAAAAACAATTAAAATGTTCAATTTCTTGACAATTAATACATTTATATGTTTTATTAATCACACTCAGTTTGTTCATAAGTTTTCAGCAGTAAATATATTTTTGAATGTTCATCAATTATAACGATTTTCAAAAGTCGCTTGTAATAACATTTAGAAACATATTTTCCACATGAAGACAGAATCTGATTACTATTACCAAGTTTTTGTGATACTGATTAAAAGACTATCTACACATTGTCCTACAGGCATATTGAGCATATTTTTGAATTCTAATTATCAACTGATTTCTCAATTTCACAAATTTTAAGTTTTTCAGTTTTGATGCTGTCTGGTTTGATGTCTGAAAACTGCTTGATCGCTACTGTTTAATAGAAAAGAATTTTATCGGTTAAAAAATATAGTAGTGAAATGTTCAACATCTTCTAATTTATTCTTTAGAACAGGAACTAATCCAGATATTTTAAAACAATTTATACAAAATACAATAAGATGTAGGTAACAAAAAATAATAATATTAAAGAAATTTTTCTGATTAAAAAATTTCTTAATAAATTGATGGTATCTAAGTTAGAAATAAATGTGAAGTAACAAACTGCTGCCTGCCACAGTGGTTTCACGGTTCTAGGCACGCAGTCTGGAACCGTGCGACTGCTACGGTCGCAGGTTCGAATCCTGCCTCGGGTATGGATGTGTGTGATGTCCTTAAGTTAGTTAGGTTTAAGTAGTTCTAAGTTCTAGGGACTGCTGACCACAGGTGTTAAGTCCCATAGTACTCAGAGCCATTTTGAACAAACTGCTAAATGTATTTGATTTCATCAACCAAAACAATTATCACTTAAACTTAGGACGAGAAACGATATTTTTTAGTTTATTCATCATGAATTTGCATCAGGTCTGATTATATACCATAAAAACTTTAATATTATCAAAAGAAATTTCATTAAATTTAAAAAAATATATAACATAGTTTATAGTGAAATTAGATATAATTATGTATTAACTCCAGGGGTAAGATTATATTTTAAGTAAAACAAATACCACCTACTAATTTATGTAAAAACTTGCATTTTACCAGCAGTTATAATTTTAAAAAACTGCTAATGAGATTAGGAAGTTCAATTTCAGTTGTAATTAAAAGCTATTATATAACACCTGAGCCTAATTAGTTGATTATCTGAAGTATACAAGAAGTATAGAACAAAATGGCTCTCAACTCCTTGCAAGAAGGATTTGTTGTTGAACAAATTAAAATTAACTGATGGTTATTTTTGAGACAAAATATTTAAGTACATATATATATACCTCCAAAAAAATAGAGTCATTGTATATATCTCAAGGAAATTCTACAAAAGGTAACTAGATAAGTGAAAAAATTGTACTAGATAATCTAGAGATGAAGAAAGGACACAAGTAATAAAAGAATGTTAATCAATATTGCCTAACAATGGAAAAATAAATAGAAACGTTTTTGGCTATATATTTTTATAATGGTAAAAATGATTGAATGAAAGCTATATGAAGTTTAATTAAGGAAATATTTGGAGAAAAAAATTATATTTGTATAATACTTTGTTGTTTTTAATAAATATAACAATTTATGAATGGTGGGCTTCATGTGGTTCCCAAGTTGTGTAACGGCCATAAACCATAAAATTACCAAATAAGCAGCAATCAGTCACAAAATCAGGTTTTATTTAATCACTTCTGCAAATCGATTTCGACTGATTAATACCATCATCGGTGCTTTCAACGTGTATGTACCCTGAGTAGAAATACTGACTTAAGCAGAAAGGATTAGAAATAAATATTACAATGGAAATAATAATTCCATTGACTTTCGTGGTGCTACTGTAAGAGTTACCTTAAAAATGAATTAATAGAATTTATTGTATATAAATGAACAAGAATAAGAGCTATCAGTTTTATTCTTTTGCACTGAATTACAAAAGTAAAAATAATCTAAACATTCCTAATAAAGATACAGAAATTAACATAAATATTGGTGCTGGGTGGTTACATCCAAATCATGTTCAATTGCAGATTAATTTCAAATGTGTTGCATCTGTTGGAACACACTGTCCACTATATGATGGAAAATCAAATGAACTAGTAGTAAATTAGAAATTGTAACATGAAAAAGGAAATAATATTTTATCTAGAATCAAATAACATTTACTTCATCATCAGTTTCATTAATTTTAACTTCATCTCTTACTGATAAAATTTGTATGGAACAACATAAATAATAATGGTAAGATAATGAGGAAGAAAAATGAAGTATCCCCAGTGCATTCTTGTGTAGTTTTTAAAGATTATGAAGAACTAATGTGGAAGGACATTTAAATGTAAGTTTTACTTTGGGCTCAGGTTGTCGAATTATAGTTTAGAAAATAGAAATTTGTGTTCCAGTATTCAATTATGAACCTAATAATGAGCTTCAACGATAGGCAAATATATTGAAAAATCCAAAGACACCGATTACTTCTGATGAATTACAAAGTAGAGAATTAGCAGAATTAGGTGGTAATAAAAGTTTTTGGAGATATAACAAACTATTATAATTCAGTAAAATATTACATGCCTTGTCGTACAGTACTTGTGTTTCAATCGAATCATGAAAACAATCAACTGATAGATTCATCACTATATGATCATGTTAAATTACATACATTATGATCGAAAGGTGGAGGAAATGAAATATTTTTTAAAGCTTATGACTCACTTCATGATTTGAAACGAGTTACAGAATTAAAAGGAAAATACTGATATAAATGCATATAAGTTTGTGACGAATTGTCTTATTTATATCATAAACATGATAGGTAGAAAAAAGTTTCTAGCAACAAAAAAAAGACAATGAAATTATGGGCTAGTTTTAATTGTATTTAGTTATTGTGACAGATAAAGCAGTCTTCACAATGCATCTTGTATCCTGAATCCATTTATAACAAAAGATTTAATAATAAAAATAGTTTTCCATAATGAATAAATTTAGGTTTTTATATTAAACGTTTTTCTGTATTATGCAATGAATAAATTTATATTTTTATATTAAATCTTACATATATAATTATGTATGGAAAAAGTAATTTAACATATGATTCTCAATATAGATTTTTATAGGAGAATTATCAATTTTTTGTTAATTTGAAAATTTTTAAAATTATCATCTTGTCTTAATCTTTCTCTACCACATTCTTCAACTTCATCATCAAAAACTGGAATGTTTTTATATTCTGTTTTTTATCAATATCCAAATTATTAAAGCTCTTGGTATGTATACAGCTGTATCTCTTTTCTCCATAGGTCTCTCCAATTTTCCTGGAGGTGGCATCTGTCTATCCCCTAGCCATGTATGGTTCTACTGCTTTGTGCTTTGCATTTGTCCTTGGTCCATTACACCTTTGGAGATTCATATCTTCTGTCCTTTAATTTTTTGGACATCTTTATTCCCATTGGCCTACTTTATCTGCTACATTTTTGTATCTTTACGTTTCGCCAATGAAATTATTGGTCTCATAAGTTATTCAAGAATTTCTACTGGTCCTTTTCTGTTTGTCAAATTGAAACTTTGCTCACTTCACTATTAAATCTCTCAAAGATATTCGGTCGTATGGTGTTGCATTGATTTCCCCTGGTTCTGTAAATCATTGTCTAACACTTCATATGAAACATCGAGTGGTTCTCTCATTTTACCTGGGTCCCATCTGATTAATTTCCTGCTTACTTTTCAATTTTGATCTGCAGTTCACAACCAAGAAATTACCAGAATCTGAATCTTCCCCTGGTTACGTTTTTCAGACTACAACCTGGTTTAGAAGTCTCTGTAGCAACAGTTTACAATCTATTTGAAACCTTCTTGCATCTGAAGGTCTTTCCCGTGCATACAGATTCTTTCTATGATTCTTAAACCGAGTATTATCCATATTCCTACCATTTTTCTTCTTTTTTTCCTACTATTGAAGTCCAGTCTCCCACGACAATTAAATATTCCTATCCCTTAGTAATCTGAATAGTTTTTTTATCTCATAGCTCATTCTGTCCATCGTCTGCGGAACTGTATTACTGTGTTGGATGTTGGTTCAATGTTTACACTGGCGACGATAATGCGGTTATTATGCAATTCATAGTAGCTCGTTGGCATTCATTTCCCTTAATCATTAGTATCAGACTTACTCCTGCATTACGGCTGTTTGATTTTGTACTCATTTAAACTGAGGACCTGGTCTTCCTGCCTACGCATTTCACTAAATCTCACTATATTTCACTAATTCCCACAACATCTAAATTATTTCTAGTCATTTCTCTTTTCTGATTCTCTAACCTACCTACCTGAATAAGGGATCTAGTATTCCACACTCTAATCCGTAGAACTCCAGATTCGAATTTCCTTATAACAACTTCCTCGCGAGTAGCCCCATCCAGAAAAACGACTGGGAAACTATTTTAGCTGTTAAATATTCCAGCCCCGTTGATGTCATCAGCATTAAACCATACAGCAAAGCTGTATGTATTAGGGAAATGTAATGGCTGTAGTTTCCTGTTGCTTTCAGACATTCGTAGCATATTGCCCTTGTAGAATGAAGTGCATCAGTTGAGGTCAGTGGTTACGAGTACTGCCATCCAGAGAAAGATTTAGCGGCAACAGAAGAAATTGACAGAATGAAATAACTTAGCTCTCTCTTCGAAACGTTAAGGAACGAGTTTCTTTTATTATTCATGCTTGGCACTAGACATTTAGCACCCGTCGAATTTTATGATGTTAAGGATTGAGCTTCTTTTGCTCGAACTGAATATTAAGCGATATGTTGAACCTACAGATGATCGACGCCTGGCCCAGAGACTACCCACTGAATAAACGTAAAAAAAGCATAGTTGGCGTAAATAGGTTGAAGGCGAAATATTGTTTCACCGCGATCAGTCAATGGAACATCACAACCATGAAATGTCTACGAGTATGTATTCGTATTGATTTATCGTGCAACGATCACCAGCGATGTTTGTAGGAAAACAGACATCGTAGTAAAATTTAAGGAATTAATCGTAATGAATAATACATCTAAGACGATAGCGTACCTACCTCTCTTGTGAATGATTCTGAATATTGTCGTGAGTCTGGTATCTTTATGAGGTGGGCTCAAGAGCAGTGACAGAAGATTCAAATAAAAATGAATCGTTTCGTCATGAGCTAGTTCAGTGAATGAGAGGGGTCACGGAGATGCTGAGGTTTACAGTTTAAATTTCGAAAGCGTGTCCCGTTAGTTGAACGGCATATGATTCTCTCCCACGCATAGCTCACAAAATGTCCATGAAGATAACAGCAGAGAACTCTAGATTTATCCAGAGACTAACTAACATTGGCGCCCTGCACAAATGAAATAAGATGGAATCGCGCAAGGCTGGGAGTGGAAGGTGGAATTAAATGACACTGGTACACGAAGCACTCTCCAGCACACACTGTAAGATGTAGATGAACTAGATATCTGTATCGCTGTACCATGACGTAGACACCTCAACGTTCGATGCATATTCCTGTGCCTCCATTAATCCACCTCAACGGCAGAGAGATCCTGTGTCCCAAAATATGAGTTTGTTTCACGTCTCATGATTCTCTAAATGGCACACTCGACAAAAGTATCAGATGACACACGGTACATAAACACTGATTATGAAGAAGTGCAAGGCTGCTGTAAATTATCCATCGAACCAAGACAGGGATACATGATTAAAATGTGTAACAAGTGACGATTGACTCATTGACATGTTCTGATAGTGATCCTTAATGAATTATTGTCTAGTGTTTCCATTCTTTGCAAAATTACTGAATTTAAAGAGTGTTTTAAAAATCAATATTCTCTGTAAGAAATATGCAATTCTAATGGCTTAAGAAGGAAGGAAAACACAGACTGGCGTTGTCAAGAACTGTGCAAAAAAAAGTAAAAATAAAAAAAAGCTTTTCATGACGTCTCAATGCAACATGAATCGTTAGAATTGGATGACGGGTGATGAGTGGAATATTTTCTTTTTTATTGCGTTCTTCGCTTTGCCTGTATGAAGTACTTGTCGTCTCGTGAGTATATGTACACATCGCACCTACCCAGAAAAATATCTCATGAATGGCTTCATCCTGTGTGTTCAGCAGTTAGCGCTTGATTTGTAGTGTGACTTGTATTTATTACGCCGCTTAGATGCCACTGTGTGATAAGGAAAACACGCAGCAGCCTGCTCGGTAGTTACGGCAGATGACTAGTAAGAAGGAAACCAGAAACTTTCATCATATAGGAAATTTTTCTAGCAACGTTACCTGGAATATGCGGAAATTCTCGGCGTACGAAGATAACGCTGTTTTCCCGGTTTTTCACTCGAGTAACTTCGATAATGTTTTGCGATGTGCGAGTGAGCACTATAGCTGTCATGTTATGACGAATTTCATAAGATGTTGAATTTACATTCAGTATTTATGCGTTGTTTGGCTGGAAACAATAGACTTCTACGCCAGTATGTTGTGGACCTGTAAAGGAGACAACATGCAGCAACTGAGTGATGTAGCAAAGTGGTTATCACACTAGAATCGGGATCTGGAGGAGAACTATCCAACTCCCCCTGTGTTTTCGCCAAATCGCTACAGGCAAATGCCAGGATGGTTCCTTTGAGAGGGCACGGTCGGCTTCCCTTTCATCTTCTCCTAATCCGTGTCTGTGCTCAGTCACCACTTCCTTCCTTCTTTTAAAACGTTCAGAACGATTGTGAGATACAGTCTTTAGTGCTGTTTGACCGTTTGGGAATCCCGTTAGGTAAGACTAGAGGAAGACACATAAAATTCCCTAATACATCACGCACGCACACACACACACACACACACACACACACACACACACACACACACACACACACACTGACATGGGCATGGACACGGACGTGCATACACAGTAATGAATTCCGCTATTCCTGTAACTTACTATAAAAATGAAAAGTTCAGATGAAAAAGATGCAAACTGGTACAACAGAAAATATGGTCTGATTATCACCCAACTATACAGTAAAGCCTTGAACCAAAAATCTTACTCTGTAGAGTGAACAAATTTTGAAACATTTACCGCACTCAATCGCACATAAAACAGAAGGCAGGTTTACCGTCGTCCTACAGTCAAATTATAAAACGCAGCATATTGTGATTCGTACACAACAGGCACCACAAAATCTTTCTCCGCAGTGCGAAGCCACGCATTCTACATCTACATCTACATCCATACTCCGCAAGCCACCTGACGGTATGTGGCGGAGTGTTCCCTGAGTACCTCTATCGGTTCTACCTTCTATTCCAGTCTCGTGTGGGCTCTAATCTCTCTGATTTTATCCTCATGGTCTCTTCGCGAGATATACGTAGGAGGGAGCAATATACTGCTTGACTCTTCGGTGAAGGTATGTTCTCGAAACTTCAACAAAAGCCCGTACCGAGCTACTGAGCGTCTCTCCTGCAGAGTCTTCCACTGGAGTTTATCTATCATCTCCGTAACGCTTTCGCGATTACTAAATGATCCTGTAACGAAGCGCGCTACTCTCTGTTGGATCTTCTCTATCTCTTCTATCAACCCTATCTGGTACGGATCCCCCACTGCTGAGCAGTATTCAAGCAGTGGGCGAACAAGCGTACTGTAACATACTTCCTTTGTTTTCGGATTGCATTTCCTTAGGATTCTTCCAATGAATCTCAGTCTGGTATCTGCTTTACTGACGATCAACTTTATATAATCATTCCATTTTAAATCACTCCTAATGCGTATTCCCAGATAATTTATCGAATTAACTGCTTCCAGTTGCTGACCTATTATTTTGTAGCCAAATGATAAGGGATCAGTGGACAATTCCGTATCCAGTGACGTCTCAGGACTACTTTATCCTATTGATGTGCAGGTATGAAGTGCGACACGGCCTGTCAATTGAGTTCACTGACCGCTCAGTACCAGACACTGCCGGCCAGAGTAGCCGAGAGGTTGTAGGCACTACAGTCTGGAACCGCGCGACTGCTACGGTCTCAGGTTCGAATCCTGCCTCGGGCATGGATGTGTGTGCTGTCCTTAGGTTTAGGTAGTTCTAAGTTCTAGGGGACTGATGACCTCAGATGTTAAGTCCCATAGTGCTCAGAGCCCTTTGAACCATTTGAACCAGACACTCCTCGTCGCATAGTTTCATGTCTCTTGACTCAACAGTCAGGTGACTGCCTTCAAGGGGATGACGCCTACTGTTTACTGAAATACTGCTGTGCTTCCATGTATGCGTTTTCTTTTCCCCTAATTACTATGTGCCCAAATACCCACTAGAATTACATACTCTGCACATTTGCTATAAGAGACAGGTGCGGACCTGCACATTTTGCATCTTCTTATAGGGCGCCGCGGCAATCGGACCATATGAGAAATTTCTTCCCTCACTAACTCCTTACATACTTCAGTGCCTTTAGGATCGCATACATTTCAGTACTAAATACAGTTACTATGACGGGAAGTCGAAATTTTAAGGCACACTTGCCAAAGCCTACTGAGGAATGAAGGGTGCCCCTTGTTTTGAAGCAGTCGTAGACAAAGTCATAAAATTTGGATAGTTAGTTAAAATACAATAAAATATACTTAAAATTTCGTTTGTGGTATACTGGTTCGAACACAATCAAGTCTAAAATAATTCTGGGACTCTTCGGAAGCAAAGGTCTTTCTTCCAACCTTAAAAGATGGGTATCTGACTTTCCGTTTTTAAAAAACCTTGAAAGGCCTTCGTTGCTCATTGACAGATGCCAAAAGGTTCACTCGAATGCTGGGTGAGTAGCTGAATGTATGGAACTGAATGTTAATGTGAGTGCTTTCTGTAATGGCTCATTATCATCAGCGTGAAGAGTAGCAATGGGATTAATGCTGAATATCCCAGCGAACAGATTAGTACCCTCATTGTGGACTTCAGATTATTTTTAAAATATAATGGTCTAACAGGCCCATACGCCATACATTCACAGTCGTGCCAGGATCGTACGCATATTCAATAAAAGATCTGTAAATTCTCAGGTTTCTCCGGCTTACCAGCTACTAAACCAATTCACAGGTATAAAGCTGGGTAAGATTGTCTTTGTTGGAAGAAACTCATATCCAGCTGCAAGGCAGAGCTAAATCCTTTGGTAAATCATTATAGCTTAAGGTAATGTCAAGGAGCAGCCATATACAAGTACCAGATCGATTTCAAAAAGTCTTTTTCCTAAACTCATTAATCCTAAGGAAGATGTGTTATATTTCGGTAGCAATATTGGTACCAAAAATCACAGCACGCAAATTGCTAACATCCGCATGATGATGTATGTGGAAAGAGGCATCGAAATCACATCCCTCTATTTACGACCCTATATTTATCAATTTTTTATTGTATTTTACGCCTTGCCTTTCACTCGGTATTCGAGCATTTATTGTACAGAAAGTTTCGTTATATCTCCTTCCTTATTTTGTGAAGCTGTGCGGTTTGCACACTGTAGGCATTATTCTGCTACGGCACACCTGTCTTTCTCTTTGAGTACAGGTTTGAGTTCCGTCATCTGCCATGTACATGATTTTCAGAACCGTCGCATCTCATTTCCACAGGGTTTCCCTTCTGCATATTTGTTGACACTGGAAGTTTACAGTGACAAGCAACGTGGTCGGAAAACCATACCCGCCATTTTTCTACCTCTCTCATATGTTGTGTTAATGTACAAATTTATATAGTCTAGTCTGCTAATTGACCTTCCAGTGACGAATGTGACGCTCGTGCTGCCATTAACGCGCCGGTTGCCGCAACGTGGGCTGTTACTTACACTATAATGGTACTGACGGGTCTTCTCTCTCTCTCCATACAAATATCACGTAGTTCACCGTCGTCTTTTTTGTGTCGTTTTTCTGGTATTACTGCTGGCACCGATGTACTGGTACTAATATCACATTTGCATGGGATTGCTCCCTGCACTGATGCTCGAGTTTTAGTTATCTCATTTGTTTGATTGTTTTTGTGTCCATAGTTCTGGCTGCTTGTGCTACTATTTCTCTGTTCTATAATATCACTGAGCTTCCTCTGTGGACATACACTGATGTCCAGAGCAACAAGCCGAAGTTTTGGAAGTTTGCGTTATTTCTCCACGAAACAGTATAATTAGTTGATAGTAAAGTAGAAACAATATAAAGATGACAGAACGTAAACAACTGCAATATGCATAACGGTAGAGAAAAATGTTCTTGGGTTTTCCAACTTCACGGACTTACACGCACATTCCGACAACTAGTTAATGCACTCAGTATGGGGCGTGACCACCTCTGGCAGCAATACAGGCCTCATGTTGAGGCAATAGGCCCATTCTTCCTGCAGCCCTGCTCACAAGTCTTGGAGAGTGGTTGGTGGATGCTGACGTGATGCAACACGTGTCCCTAGTGCATCCGAGACGTACTCTATGGTATTCAAATCGGGAGAGCGATCAGGCCACGCCATGCGTCCAGTATCTTCCGTTTCCAAGAAAACATCAACCAGGATTACTCCATCAGGTCAAGCATTGTCGTCCAGCAGTACTATGTCTGGGCCCTCAGCCCCTCGCAACAACCGCACATGAGGTCCCAAGATGTCGTTATGATACCTGACAGCAGTTAAGCCCCGTAGATGTAACCGTACAGTTTCGTGGAGAGTTTTTCGAGTAGTCAGTGTAATCCCTGCCTGCAGCATTAGAGATCATCCTCGATATCAGTCTCTTTCCACAATGGTTGGGTCCCGAAATCGTGTTCCAGCTTCCCTCCAGATGAGAATCCGTCGAGAATCACTGTCCAGAAAAAATCGAGACTAATCTGTGAAAAAAACATTGGCCCGCTGTTCGATCGTCCAAGTGGCGTGTCGACGGTTCCACCCTAGACGTTCCCTTCTGTGAAGACGAGTCAGAGGTAGCATACAGTAGGTCTCCGACAATAAAGGCCACTCTGCCGAAGCCTCCTGTACACCGTTTGTCCGATACAACAGTGCTAGGAGATTCTACGAGTTGCCAGTTGCTGTGCAGTACTAAACCGATAGCGTCGTGCCCTTACAGCCAAATAACGGTCCACTCTTTCTGATGTCACATGTGGTCGGCAATGTCCTGGTCTCCGGGGTACATTTTCGGTCTCTGTAAACTGTCGCCTCATCTGAGAAAATACAGAGCAATTCACGTTAAGCCATCGGTCCACATCAGTTTGCGACTCTCCTGTTTCCATTCTTCCTATTGTCCTCCACAACAGAGAGTCTGTAGGAGTTTTCTCTGTGCCATACTGCACCGTCTGGGCCTGTGTACACAGCGACTGTTGATGTTGGACTACCCGGCAAATACTATCCCGTTTGACAGGTACCCTGACGTCATCGTTGCCGTGGTTGTCCGTTGATCAGAATGCCATCTTCCATGCATGACACGATCGTACGGACATGTGTTGACAGTTGATGATTATATAGTGAATTAGACACAGGACGGGGAAATAGTGGTTTGTTGCTTAATTTTTCACACCAGCGTATTTGCTAGAGTATTCGGCATTGCTCCGACGTGAAATGATGTAGATTACAGTCCGAAGACTGGTTTAGTGCAGTTCTCCACTGAAGGGTATCCTTTGCAAGTCTCTCACACCTAAGTAGGTACTGCTGCCTACATCCGTTTGATCTTGTTTACTGTAGTCGAACCGTGGTATTCCATAACAATTTTTACCTCATTGGTGTCTCAGGATACGTTCTATCACCCTATACCTTCATTCATTAAGTTGTGCCATAAATTCCTTTTCTGCCTGACTGATTCAATACTCCTTCAGTTGCACCTTAGAGCACCTCTAACCTCATTCTCATTTTCTCTCATTCGAAGTAGAATCAGTTTCCTATACTTCCCCTTTACATTGTCTTTGTATGAACTGAAGTCTGCGGTTAGTTTGAAAAATTTCTCCTCAGGCTTCTCGATGCCCCTGCGTACAGTCTCTTTAATAGTTTCTGTCTTTCAGAGTAATATTCTACACAGTTTTCGTGATTGTTTTGTATTTCGGTCTTTACTTCGCTAATTTCTTCGGCTGCACTCAAGTGGATCGTGGAAATTTCTGTTTCTGGTTCATGTCACGTTAGTTGATTATGTTAAGTCATTTGGTCTTGAAGACTTACGGTTGCAGTGTTCTATCGAAGTAATTCAGTACCAACTTTTTGTATTTGCGGTTTCACTTTAGCTTTGAATATTGTGTGGTTGAAAGTTGTAGGTAGTCTAGATATGAGTGCGATTTGTTTTCTGTTGTGTAGAGCACGAACTGTCTCAGAAACCAAGCAATGAGTTTCTCCTGCGTTCGGGTGCCAGCGCTACTCCTGTTCGATAAGAACTGTTGAAATTGATAGTGGGTTTGTGCAAAGATATTGGCGACTTTTCTGGTACATTTCCATGGTTAGAGCTGTGTCTTGTACACAAACGTTGAAGACCATCTACTTGTATACTCCACAAGCTACATCACGGTTCTGACAGTGGGTAACTCTCGGGACACTATCGTTTTCCTACTTTTCCGTTCTATTCGTGAATGGGGCGTGGGAAGAAAGACTGTCGATATACTTCTGTATGAGCCATACTTTCCCTGATTTTTTTCGTATTCGCAAGACGTGGGAGAAAGTAATTTGTTACCCAACTCTTCTTCGAATCTACAATCTTGGAATTTCAGCAGTAATTGTCTCCGGGACACAAAACGTCTCTCTTGTAGAGACAGCGACCGGAGTTTGTTGAGCGTCTCTGTAACGCTATCGCGCCTCGGAAACAATCCCGTGCAAAAAGGTGGCGCTCTCCACTGGATATTCTCTACCTCTTCCGTTAATTCTACTTGGTAAAGATCCCACACTGATGAACAGTTCTCAAGAACCGGTAGAACAAGTATTATTCTCTCGATGATGAATTATATATGCTTAAGAAGCTTCTACTGAATCTCAGCCAGGCATCTACTTTTCCTACAATTTGTTTTAAGCTCCGGACAGTGACTCCTAGTATTTTACGCTCGTTACTGTGAAACTTTTAAATAAAATTTAATTATTGTAACTTAATGAAAATAACGCAACTATTACGTTTTACTTGGAGACTCTGCGACTTTTAAATTCCCGTCACATTGTCGCCCATGTACGCTCATCTAGTATAGTCTTAGCTACCCTACTTCTTAACATGAACATTAACAATGGTAATTACATTCAATGTGTGTGATACCAATTAATCTAAACTGCATCCGAATATCCGTAAATGAAACTGAATACGACTAATGTTATGAATAATACCCAGAGTGGTTTCGTCATGAAACAGTCCCACACAGCTATCTAAAATATGCACTGTTACAAAAAAATGCATCCACTGAACTTATCTAAAAAAATTCAAATGAATACTTTTCCTAGTTCAGAAAGTTCGTTTAGACCTTGCTATTGTTTCTTACCTCGCAAGGATAACACGGCTCTGCTCTGTATGCGTTCTGCGAAAATGAGAAGTGCTGATCTGCGTGTACTAGAAATAAATCATTGCACTGCAACCTGCCTCATCTTGTTTTGTTTTATGTTGCTCAAAAATGGCTCTAAGCACTATGGAACTTAACATCTGAGGTCATCAGTCCCCTAGACTTAGAACTACTTAAACCTAACTAACCTAAGGACATTACACACATCCATGACCGAGGCAGGATTCGAACCTGCGATCGTAGCAGCAGCGCGGTTCCGGACTGAAGAGCCTAGAACAGCTCGGCTACAGCGGCCGGCTTTTAAGCTGCTTTCGTAAGTTAACCTTCTGTTATCTTACCAAAAACGCAGGTCACTGTCCACGTAAGAGTGCAAGGCGTGACAGTGCAAATTTAACCAGAATTACCTTTCATACAATTGTGAGGATTTGCTTCAGTGAAATATTTGTAAATAAATAAAAGGTATTTTGAAATTGAATTAAAGTCTTTTGAACAACAGAGAAATGACTTGTGCTAACATGAACTATAACTTTTCTTCAATGTTGTCAGAAATCATAAAAAACACACAAGATTTAATATACGTGGAATTTATCTCTGCCTTCCTAATGAAATACTTCTAATTAACAGCGGAAAGAGAAAGACAATTAGAATACTGACAGAATACTGACTATATGACTGGTAATTGGCACTGGATATCAAAACGTAGGTTTTGTTAAAAACAGTTAAATCTTTGCACTACAATAATAATCCGGCTGGCACTTGCAGCAAATAAAGTCAGTGCAATTTAGCTTTTTACAAATGAGCCGTCTCTACAAAATCCTCTTAAAAATCTTCCTTTATCATTAATCGTCAGTTACACATCAGAATGTCAAATAAAATTTACATTAATCTATGTTCTGGGTAAAATGCCAGTCCCTGCATCAATAATCTCTCCTCTGTGGCTTCTTCTGCATTTATTACAGTCTTCTGGCTTCCTGTTGACAATAGTGTCATCTGCATAAAGCCTCAATGCTTATAGCGTTATCCACTAGATGCTTTAACTAAAGGCTGGTTATAACTAAACTTTCGCTATTTGAGACAGTGTAGACAGAAAACTATTTACCGTATGGGTACCTAACTTTATATGACTGATGTTCAGACTGTGCGCTACAGGATTTGCGTTGTTAGGAATGTTGATGTCATGACTTGCCTCTAAGCGACGGTACTGGTACGGCGACGTAGGTTTGAAACACAAGCAGCAGTGTGCATTACCGTTGCAGTCAGCGTGGGTCTGGATAAGGTGAGCAGGGCTTTACTCGCAAAGCTGTTTTATCAAAACAACGGCAATAGTGCTGCTGCTTATCTCGAGTATCGACGCATTAAAGGAATACGGAGAGCTCCTCTTTCCGCAGGGAGGTTGAAAAACATGATCCGGAAGTTCAAAATAACTGGCGGTTTGGGAATTACTTCTGGGAGAGGCCGATGATTAATTCCACAGCAAATTGTTGAATCAGTTCCTGTTGCCATGGCTGAGAATGCTGGACGCAGTGTGCTATCTTCAAACAGTGTACGAGCTGTGTTGCGATAGCTGATTATTCTATGGTCCACTTTTGAAAAGTGCTGGGAACAACTGTGAAGTGGTGTCTCCAGTGCGGTTCCAGGCTTTCGTGGATGTAAATTGTCGTCACATTCAGCAACGTTTGTAATCTTGAATCTGAACGTGGCACACTATTACCAAATGCTTCCTTCTCATGTTGAAATTAAACTGTGTTTCTTTCAGTGCTCGTTTCGTTATTTCTCTTTCGAGTGTCCTTTGATTTGTAATTTTGAATCTAAACATGGCACACTATTAACAAATGCTTCCCTCTCATGTTGAAACTAAACCGCGTTTCTTTCAGTGCTCTTTTCGTTATTTCTCTTGAGTGTGTCCTTTCATTGTACTACGATCACTTGTTTTTCATGGGCGCCCCCTCAACTAGCGAAACTTTAATTATAATCACAATGTACACTCTAACCCTTGGAAGTACTCCAGAAATTACCTTTCCATCTGTCGACCTCTCGGGTTAAGAATAATGTATTGAGTTCCATCTCTTAGAAATTCTTAACAGCCCAACATTTGCCTTAACGAGCGTGGAAGCCCGCCTAAAACCCTCTCTCTAGCAAGCCGGTAAACCAGGCCAACGTTTGTTGATCTGCAGAGCTGCTTCTAACAGGATCTTGCAGGATAGCACGCTGCGCGTTAAGCTATACGAGTAGGTCGCCAGTTTTCAAAGTGTTGAACAGAAAACGTACAGCTGTCCTCAGTGTCGAAAGTTGGTTTGAACACTGCGGTACTTTTTATTGGATCTGATTTGATTCGGTGGCTAAACGGAAGAGAGTCAGAATATAAATCCAAAGATGTACACTTTACTTCTTATTCGGTCTAATAATTCGTTTTTTTGTCAATTATCGATTCTTTCACCTCCGGCACAGACTTATTACTGTGAAAAATGGCAAATTAAACAGTGGTTCGAATTTTACGTTAAACTTAGGTGTCTCGATAATGGACTAAGTAAATTACTTCGAAGGTCAGAGGAAGGCGTATACAAACATGAAAATGAAAAAGTTGCTCCCTATAGTTTGTGTACGTTCTGTATATACTTGGCAGGCACTCTATCCATACGACGCAAAGCATGCGTATTCCTGCGTCTAGTAGCATAATGTCACAGCTCTGGCTTTTAAAGCCGATGGTCGAGCTCTCTAGATGCGTGGAGCCACTTCCAGTGCCCGTCGATTTTGTATGTGATCGCTCTGTATGTTGCCAGCACTCCGTTCATACTGAAAGTCAGATGATGTTCCAGCTTGATTTCTTAGCACATCACTTGAGGCATAACGCTTTACCACATGCAGACGAGAGATGTTTGTTTCGAAACAAATATACTTTAGCTGCATTTTCTTAAAGTACACTTTCAACTGCCACAGAGCTTCGAACAATTTATTTTCCACAGTTTCCTCCACAAAAACTTTTATCTGATCCGCACTCAGAAATCTGTAATAATAGTTATCAATACTTGGCTGTTAGTATATAAATTGAACAACAGCGTTAAAATACTTTCTTTAAAGAAGCCTATTAATTTCGGGTCTCACCTAGCCTTGCAGCCTTACAGTTAGACGAAAATAGTTTTATTCTGAAGTAGGTTTCGTATGATTTGTGATGTTTTAAACCTTCTAACTAGTTTACTCCGTCAGCTCATTAGGAGAGGATTGCTCATTGTAACATTCTGTGTGTAAAAAAATAAAAACGATCCTAGTGATCATCCTGTTTACGAAATCATCTTGAAGATATATTCTTCAGTTAATAATTTCAGAAGTGCAGCTTTTGATGAATATGTAAGAAACCTTATGAAAAATAAGGAGTGTTTAACTTGTATCAAAAATTCCACGCGGACTCACTTTTTTAAGCACTTTACGGCAGCTCACATGATGGGTAAGTACCACTTATCGCGCTCCTTCCCTGGCTGTAGTATGCCTCCAGCATGGGTCTCTCTCTCCCAAATTTAGACAGCCTGTGACTTTTGTTACAGTTTTTCACTAGCTCTATACCTACGGTTTCCTAGTTTTGAAATCTGTTTTTTGGTAGGTAATCCATACTTCAGAGATGGTACTAGTTTTGTTAGTTTCGATGTTGTTACAGGGTTAATAATCGTTTGAAGACGATTAATTTCCTGATATTCCGCAATTTGTCCCCTCAGCTTTAAATAAGTGCCGGCCTTCCATTTGCACGGAGCCTATGCGCAATCTAATAGGCAAAAACATCTAACAGTTCTCCTCCCATCTGGGTCAGTTACAAGCACACTCGCTGCTTGGTTGATTCTTTCAATGTCAGTCATACTCTGGCTTCTGAAATCAATAAGAATACTGAAATTCGGGTTAGGCACAAACACCCTGATTTTAACAGCCCTAACATTTGCCATATCCGGGTGAACATTGATAAAACCGACAAACTGCACGGACGGATTCCTGACTGGAAACGGAGGAAAAAAGGTCCTTTGAACGTGTATCCGGAAATGCATCGTTGCCGCGGTAGATGGCGCTGACAAATGAAAGTTTCTCTGACCACGTGTCGTGTGTTCCTTCTGTGTTGCAGGTTATGTGATTGACGCAACGTACTGTGAGCAGCGTTGTGGTACAATTATAACCTCAATAAAATAACCCCAAAAGCCATACCTCAGACGCACAGCCGAAACCCATCCTAGAAAATGGCCTAACGGGTAGTGAGGTCTCCTGATCAGGGTAGAATCAAGTATAGGCTTGTACACAAGTTGTCCAAAGGTAAAGTCCATTGGTATTGTAAATGTTCATATGAATTTTGTTTACACTTGAGGTGGGTATTGTTACGACGGTTGTATTATTTGTTGGACATTGCAGGATGGCGTACAATCTCCGTTCCGCTGTGGGATTCAGAAGAGCAGACTATGAAAGCCTTACCAATAGTCGTCAACAAGCCCAAGGTCATGAACATAACACAATTAATTATTCGCCGGAGGACAGGACACGTGAAGACTCTTCACAATCTCAATTTGACGACGGATTGGAAGTGCCGCTGTCGCGAATGCCAGCGTACCTTCATTTCGGGAACAAGCCGAGATGGTGTTTGTGTACAGCTAAGCAGATGGAAATGATCGAGCGGCAGAACCTGGTTCTCCAAATCTTGTGTACCCACAGTCAGCCGCCTCCTTGCAAGTTCGTCTCCCTAAAGGACCCATAACACACAAACGCCCAAAAAGTGCTTTAAATGTTGCGTGATGCGGTTGGCGTCTGGGAGGGTACTTGTTTTAGTGTAGCCGTGGTGCCTCTCGACCGTTTCCATCCGCATGGCCGTATACCAACATCACCTCGGCTTGTTCGCGACATGAGTATCTGACCATTCTGCTGCCTCCATCATACAGCCTGCAATTCACAAGGAACACACGGCACGTAATGAGAGGAACTTTCATTCGTCAGAGCCATCTAGAATGGCAACGATGCTTGGACGCATGTTCATATGACATTTTTTCCTCTATTTCCAGTCAGGAATCCGTCCATACAGTTTGTCGGTTTTATTTATCTTCATCCTGTAAACAAGACTTGGAGAAAAATATGAAACACCACAAGGAATGTAGGCTTGAACATAAATGCAGATGCTAGCCAAGCCTGCAGGTTGTAGTGTTGTTTTCGACTACGAACGGCGCCTGTGCAGTATCCTCAATACGTTGCAAGTGTCAGTCGTGATCGTAACAGTGTTCAGTGTAGGAGTGAGTGCATTATATCGGAGCTAAGTGACTTGGAACCTGGGCAGATTGTTGGTGCTCGTATAGCGGGTGCTTCCATCACCAAGATAGCCAAAGTGTTTGGTGTTTCAAGAGGCAAGGTATCTAAATTTTACACCGCATACAGGAAAAGCTGAAAAGCATCACAAGCAAAATCACAATGCGGACGGTAGAGTGTGTTGCGTGACCGTGACGGGCGGTCATTGAAGAGGTCCGTAACGGAAAATAAGAGGACGGCAGCTGCAAATGCCACTGCAGGTCTTAATGGAACTCGTGAACCCTGTCAGCACCAAAGCAAAATAAGGAAGCTCCATAAACGGGGAATTGCAGGGCGAAATGGGATTCTAAAGCCACCCTCAGTGGTGAAAACGAGGTGCCGAAGACATAAAACTTGGACTCCGGAGCAGCGGAAAAAAAAGGCATTTTGCAGGATGCATCTTGTTTCATACTGTTTCCAACTTCTAACCGATTTTACGTCTCAATAGTGGTACGTGACGGTGGTTAGGAAATGATTTGGGCCGCTATATTATGATATTCCGTGGGCTGCATGGTTACTCTGCAAGGTCGCAGCCGGCCGGATTTGGCCGAGCGATTCTAGGCGCTTCAGTCTGGAACCGAGCGACCACTACGGTCACAGGTTCGAATCCTGCCTCGGGCATGGATGTGTGTAATGTCCTTAGGTTAGTTAGGTTTAAGTAGTTCTAAGTTCTAGGGGACTGATGACCTCAGATGTTAAGTCCCATAGTGTTCAGAACCATTTGAACCATTTGCAAGGTCGCATTACTGCCAAGGGTTATGTGAACATTTGTGCTGTTCCGGTCCATCCCATGGTACCAATGCTGATACTGTGTTCTAAGACGTCAGAATCCCTGTCCACACAGCTCGCAAAGTCCAGGACTTGTTTTATAAGTACCAGGAGGAGCTGGCGCTTCTTCTCTGATCGCCGCCGTCACCAGATCTCAATATTATTGAGTCTTTGCGGCCTGCTTTGGAGAGAAGGGTGCACGATTGCCACCTATCTACGTCATCGTTACTTGAACTTGCCACTATTTTGCAGGAAGTATGGTACGAGATTCCCTTGAAACAGATACAGGACCTGTATTTACCCATACCGAGACGAGTAGAAGCTATTTGAGTTCAAACGAGTTTCCTGCACCGCATTAGGAGTGGTAACATTTTGTGATTTTGGTGTTTCCATATATTTCTCCAACCCATGTACTTAAAAAGATGCAGTACCGTACATTTTGTAGTCAGTTTTCTTCAAGTTCCAGGAAGACCTAAAGTGACATTCCTGGGAACTTACACGTCATGGTCTGTACTTTGGGAGCGTGACTGAACGTTTGTGGTGTTCATTGCTCGCTGATGAAAAGTGGACCAGATCTGCAGTCACATTTTGCTACAAGATAAGGAAAGAAGCTTAACTGCGAAATTAAGTAACATAAGTTTCAATTTGACTTCTCTACGACACTCTGAACTCATCATCCAGGGGTCACTCCCGCCGGAAGTTCGATTCCTCCCTCGGGCATGGGTGTGTGTGTTGCTCTTAACATAAGTTAGTTTAAGTAGTGTGTAAGTCTAGGGAGCGATGACCTAAGCAGTTTGGTCCCTTAGGAATTCACACACATTTGAACATTTTTCATCATCCAGGGTGTTGCTTTATTTCCGGCAGTCACTGTTCAAAAACCGGTGAAGAAACACGCGTTTCAGTCAGTCGTATAAACTGGAGTCTTCTTAAGGCCATTATCTGAGTCCTTGTGAGGTGAGGTTGTTGTATGCCCTGTATATGCAGTTCTATCACGACGATTTAAGAGTTATTTTCATTTGTGCAACAGGAGTACACTTTGGTACCTATCTTGGCACAGCTTTCAATTCAATGTTTTTAACACGCTGTTTGTGATACTAGTCTCATTTCTTAGGTAGACTTAATGCAGTGGTTAACACACTGAAGTCGCATTCAGGAGAAGTAGGTTGAAAATCATATGACAGTCAACCAAATTTTGTTTTTTGTGGTTTCTCGATATTATGTAAGGCAAATGCTTCGCTGGTTCCTCTGCTCCCTGTTCGTTTCCCATGATTGAGCAGCTGAGCTGATGCTACGTCTGTATTGACCTTGACGCCCGTGGAACATCAAAAACTATTATTTTCTTGTTTCACTTGCTCTTGAGTAGTTTTTTTAATCAGGAACCCTGTGCCAATGATAATGTGTGGATCATTGCGTATTTGTTAGAAACGTGCAACTGCTGTTATTCGCTCAATATTAAGTCGTCTGTATTTACAGAGAAGACCCTCATTGCTAGTTCTGATTTTCTGAAATAGAATGACAGACATGCTATATTTTAAGACTCAAAAAATTAGTTGAAAAACGTAATTCTCATTTCAGAGAGCGCCTTTCGATCATTTTTGTGCTTTCTTAGATAATATTGATTCTAAACGCTGAAAATAATGTACTATTTCACTTTGTTGAGAATTACTTAGTTCCTAAATTTCGGAGTAGAAAGAGATAAGCTCCTGAAACTATTTGACTGCTGTTTGCATGTGTACCTCGTTAAATGTTAAGATGGTTGTTAATGATTACTCTTAACATGCTTTCCACCAGAGAGCATATGGAGCACACATCGTTCTTCTGATGTACGAGTAGTCATGGGCACATATCGATGTGTGCTTCCGGTCATTGATCCATAACTGACACGATTAAAAACTATTTTAAGTCTCAGCGCAGAAAGCTACTTTAAGACAATTAAAATTGAAGACAACGGTCTTACTTATAACATCATATGGAGCTATAAAGAAATGTAGAGAAGTCGTTGAGGTATCATTGATCACAAAGTAAGGTGGGTAGATTCGGCTGAAGGAGTTTCACTTCAGATATTGAAGAAAGAACTCAGTTCTTTAGGAAAACAGTGAAAGGCCTACACCGGGGTGGTGGAATGCGGTCTTCAAACTCAGTTGTTCAGAACAGTAGTTCAAAGTGTATTGCATCACTTAGCAATGTCAAGAGAATAATTAGATGCATTGAAAGTGCTGATAACTAAGGTTCATAGTTGTTATTATTGCGGAAGCTTCCTCATCTCCGCATACATACTGCAACCTACATCCGTTTGAATCTGGTTACTGCAGTCACGATTTGGTCTCCCTTTAAAATTTTTTATCGCCCCCCCCCCCCCCCCCCCCCTCGGTCCTTCATTTCTATCTTTTTAGCTAAGCTGGATTCACTACAGATCTACTCATCTAATCTTCAGGATTCCTCTGCAGTACTACATTTATAAGGTTCGTTATTTTTTTTAAAGAGAACTAATTCCTGCACTAAGTGATTTTTCTAAGCAAAGCACGGATGACGAAAGTGAAACAGCCGTTGCGCATTGCGTTGGCCGGAAAGTAGTTTGGAGGGTAGCCCATAAGCCCAACTGTCTTGTCACCACTGTCTAGCTGGAAATGGTTTTCAAGCGTCTGCAACAGCAGTGACTCGAATCAACGTTTTCCTACTTAATTGCTGTAGTATTGCGTTATTTTACTGCGTTTTCTGTCAATACATAAATTTATGAGTTCATCCTAACGGCCCTACACATATTCCGTGTGTTATAATCGATTGAGAACTACCGGTTATCAGGTCCCTGGCTTACTGACCTTGTTGATATTTACTCCTCTCTTCTTCGATAACTGGTAGTTTCATCATGTAACGATTGGTTGGGCTTAGTTGGTTAAGCACAGTGGGCTGAGATGTCACTGTTAGTTTATAGTTCTTTCGTCGAAAGAAATTGTTGGATTATAATAATAAAATCAAACGTGCCTCAGTAACCGAGATCGCTAACACTCGCTCATGCAGTGGCGCTCGTCTCGGAGGTGAGCCGGTTAGAATTCTGGTGGTGGAAAATTTTTACTCTCAGTATTTGGCCAGCAGTAGGAGGAGAGGTGGTGGCTTATGGTTCCTAATCACCAGTCTTTGCGCAAACGTCCTGGATTAAATTCGAAACCTCTTCATAGTGTGTCATAAAGTGAGGGCATGTGACATTGTTGATGGTGATTCGACCGTCAGATGGGGACCTTCAGATCGGCTTTCCTGCTGGTGCTATTTGAGAGGAGTAGGTTATGTGCCAGCAACGGACTTCACTCTCTCACTTCACTTCCTCAGTAACAACACGAACCGAACACTACACTGTCCAAGCACTCATCATAGTAAGAAATTTTCACTCTGCAGCGGAGTGTGCTCCGATATGAAACTTCCTGGCAGATTAAAACTGTGTACCATGCCGAGACTCGAAATCGGAACCTTTGTCTTTCTCGGGCAAGTGCTCTACCGACTGAGCTAACCATGGACGACTCCCGCCCTTTCCTCACAGATTTAATTTTGCCAGTACCCTTTCTTCCAGGCGTGCTAATTCTGAAAGTTTCACAGGAGAGACGAGGTACTCGCGGAATTAAGGCTGTGAGGAGAGGGCGTGCGTCGTGCTTGGTTAGCTCAGTCGGTAGAGCACTTGCCCGGGAAAGGGAAAGGTCCAGAGTTCGAGTCTCGGTCAGGCACGCAGTTTTAATCTGCCCGGAAGTTTCACTCACCACAGACATCCACAAGACACAGATACACACTTGACGCTTCATAACAGACCAAAGGATGGAAAACGTAAACCATTTCCACTAGGAGCTCACCGAGAACGGCGATATAGGACTCCTGAATCTGCTCCCATACATTGATTCCCTGAGTATAGGACTGCTTTGACTTTGAATAACAAAATCACGCCACGACGTTCGAGTAAAACGTCAATTTTCACGAACGCTCTATCTTAAACAACATTTTCTAATTGCAAATTACTATTCAAAACATTCCGACACGCAACCATTAATTTCAATACACTACTTGGCTATCATTCGAATCCTTCCTACTACCGACCACATTTGTAGAACCACTCCCCTTTAACGACCGCCGCGCAGGTGCGCTTAAAAGCAAGCAACCGTAAAATTCACACTCGAGCCCAGACATGCTTAACACCTCGTTGTCGCACCTCTCAGGTGTTGTGTTTGTTCCCGTATCGATCGAGTTGCAGCAACAGTGACCTCACGCAGTCCGAGTGGAATACGTAACATCTCCCAGAAACAATTTTTGTGTTGCCCACTCTTGGGATCACTGTTAGCACGTAGAGAAGGAGTTATTAGGTCAGAGACGAAACGTAATATTGACACAGTCTGCAGTGACAGAATTTGGGCCGGCCCGGTGTGCAGGGTCGTCGGCCGACCGCAGCGTAGCGGTTGCATTACTTCATTACAGCGCGCCGGCGGCGGCGAGCTCAACACGTGTCCTCTAACACGACCGCCCGCTCGTACTGTGGAAATTCTGAAGTTTAGCACGCCTCGGTCGCTCGCATCGATCCAGCTCACAGCGCACTGGCTGACGCCCAACACGCCGTTACCCAAAGATTCCTCCCACCGCTGACGCTTTACAGTGTTAGCGCACTTGTTGTAGCGTTTCGTGTGCAGCCAGCCATTATTAGCCAGAAACGTAACTACCACTTCACCTCTTCAGAATATGAAGGGCTTATCTATATTGCGCCTATCAAACAATACTTATGCGACTCTGCATATACTTGGTGATTCAGATACCCTTACCTATGGGTTTTGTGGAACCCACATCGCCTTCAAAAACCACGCAAGAGATTATCATATTCTTTCGCTCGCTACTCACGAACTATTAGTCATACAGAAAAAAATGACAGGAACTCTTTGTAGGAAATTTAATGTAGTTAAATTTTGCACTGGGATATGTTTTCGCTAGTGGCTGTAGTCACCGAATTTTTAAAGAAAACCGTTCAAAAGTGGCCTTCAAACAAGTTTTCCTTGATTAACGCGAAAACCGTGGCCTCCAGCGGAAGCGTAACCCAGTACAAAATTTAACTACATTAAATTTCCTGCAAATAGTTCTTGTTCATTTTTTTTTGTAGGAGCAGTAGTGTGTATGTAGTGAGTGAGTTGTGGTGTCACCGCCAGAGACCACACTTGCCTTTAAATCGGCCGCGGTCCGCTATTATACGTCGGACCCGCGTGTCGCCACTATCAGTGTTTGGAGACCGAGCGCCGCCACACGGCAAGTCTAGATAGACTTCCTAGCACTCGCCCCAGTTGTACAGCCGACTTTGCTAGTGATAGTTCACTGACTACAGTTTAGCATAGCCTTAAGCTACGTCATTTGCTACGACCTAGCTAGGCGCCATATTAAGTTACTATAATCTGAACAGATAATATTGTTAATCATGTACCGTCAAGAGCGACGTTAATCATTAATGGATTAAAGTTAAGTATGACACTAATTACGTCCGCTTTCTGAATACTCATTTCTTGTCATGTTCCAGACCTCACGTCAGTATAGTTCATCCCTCCTCACGCCAGCCTGCGTGATCTAAAACGCGTGCATTTCGGCCTCCTCTCGTAACACGGTGTTGGCTCTTCAGCCAACCCAACAGAGATAATATGTAAATTGTACATGTAGTATTTGAAGATACTGCAGGTGGCATAAAACCAATAAATAGGAGCAGCTGAATCACTGTGTATAGGGTGTATCATAATGTACAACGAAAACTGATACTGCTGAAAGTGTGCAATAATAGAAGCAAAAACATTCCAGTTAATCTGACTCCACGAACGAGTCGTTTGCAACGTAAATGCGAATATGTGCTTACGAACCGCCACTGACTTCCATGAGCAGTATTTCCCCAGTTAGTAGAAATGCATCTGCAATGTAAATTTTTCAGTTAAATCTCTAACGAATCGGCCTCAAACTTCACTATTAATTATGATACACCCTATGCAAGTCTTCCTTATTGATAATAGGGATATTCGATGACAATAGATATTTACGAAATATCGATGTTGAGAGTTTAAACTTCGACACTTCTTTATCGATACTTAAATATTTGAAATATTCGTACATCGACGCTAAAGACAAAGTATCGACTTCCAGTGTTGGCTTCTTGTTATAACGGTCAATATTTTTTTCTTCATTCAAACGAACTTTTTTCCGAACCGTCTTATAACGATGCCAGCACAATATATATCTGCGACTTCTAAAACGGAGGACGCGGACGGTACCTCATGGTGGTGGTGGCAGTGGCGGAAATGGGAAAGGGGGGGGGGTGAAGGGGGGAGGGGAGCCAAGAGAGAGAAACAAAAGCTGATTTATGGAGTTTACATTATAAAGTAGCAAAAGAGAAGAATAATTTGCAATCTGTAACAGAAGTGGACCTGTCATTACAGTTCTTTTATTATCTGAAAGATTGTCCTTAAGATCTTAAACAAGGTCAGTTAGAAGTAAGAAATCACATCATCTGTGCTACAGGGTGGCCCACGGGAAATACAGTAGTTCATTTTCGATTGGCCACCCTGCTAAGATATATATGTTCTCGCGCCAGCTTCCGCATCTAATCGGATTCACATAGTATGCCACTCAGTTCAGTAAGGAACTTTGGTCAATGCAGGCAGCTACAGGGACAGTGGAGGAGTTCTGTCGTTTCCGTTGCATGCAGAGCGTTGCGGCTATCAAACCCGCAATGCGCCGTGGGAGGGACTGCAATTTCTGTGTTCCAGACAGAAGGACAATATCCAGGTGGATGAAACAGTCCCGTGAGACGGGTCTTGTAACCAATGTGACGCGTATGGAATCTGAATTACAGTTAGAACGCCTGAAATTGTATTGGACGAGTACATGCAGCGCAGCAACAAAGGTCACAGCGATCTGTTCGTCCCCTTTCCAGAACATCACAAATCCCTCCCACGTCGTTGCAGACGATTGTGGAACAAGATTTAAAGGTTCATCTCTATTAACTGAAATGGTCTCAACAGTGACAACTTGGAGATAAAGTGAAGAGGCGAAATTTCTGCACATCATTGGTGGACAGAACTTTCCAGGATGACGAATTTCTGACAAACCTTGTGATGTCTGACGTGGCAAACTTTCATCTGAATAAGTCCGTTAGTAAACAAAACTTCCGATATTACTCTGACACAATCCCACGGTTCATTCACGAAAAGCCCCATAGTAGCCGAAACGTCATCGTTTGGTGTGCTATTAGACAGTCCACTGGAATCGTTGGGCCACATAGTTTTGAAGAGAAAAACGGTCGTCCATTGAGTGTCAGTTCCGGGCGGTATGCAACCATGATTAATAATTTCTTTATTTCACAGCTGCAGGGACTCTGCTGCAGAAAAAGCGACATGGTTTCAGTGAGATGGGGCTACAGCTCATACGGCCCCTAATTCCGTGACTACACTGAGGCGCCACCTTACACAATCATTACTCTAATCTTGATCTACATCTACATGATTACGCTGCAATTCACAAACAAGCGCCTGGCAGAGGGTTCATCGAACCACCTTCAAGCTGTTTTTCTATCGGCCTTCTCCCGAACGGCGCGTGGGGGAAAAAGAGCATTTAAAGATTTCTGTGCAAACTCTTATCTGTCTTATTTCAGCTTGATGACCATTTCACCCTATATAGGAGGTCGCAGACCGAATATTTTCGCAACCGGACGAGATAGTTGGAGATTGAAATTTCGTGAGAAGATTCTGCCGCTACGAGAAACGCCTTTGTTTTAATGATTGCCACTCCATTTCATGTATCATGTCTGTGTCACTCTCTCCCTATTTCGTGATAATACATCACGAGCTGCCCCTCTTCACCATTTGATGAGCATCCCACACCATTCAGCAGTACTCCAGAAGAGGGCAGCAACAGTGGTGTAAGCATTCTCTTTAGTAGACCTGCTGCAATTTTCTGAGTATTCTGACAATAAATCGCATTCTTTGGTTTGTTCCCCCACAACATTATCTATGGGATCTTTCCATTTTAAGTTACTCGTAATTGTAATCCCAAAGTATTTAGTTGAATTTACAGTCTTTAGATTTGTGTGATTTATCGTGTTAAGCGAATTTCTCATTATTTAGAGTCAACTGCCATTTTCACACTATATATATATATATATATATATATATATATATATATATATATATATATATATATATATATACCTTGTCTAAATCATTGCTACGCGGGGTAGCCACGCGGTCTGAGGCGTCTTGTCACGTTCCGCGCGGCTGCCTCCTTCGAAGGTTCGACTCCTCCCTCGGGCATAAGTGTGTGTGTTGTCCATAGCGTAAGTTAGTTTAAGTTAGATTAAGTAGTGTGTAAGCTTAGGGACCGGTGACCTAAGCAGTTTGGTCCCATAAGATCTACCTACAAATTTACAAGAAAAAAATTCTAAATCATTTTGCAAGTGATTTTGACCATGTGATGACTTCAGAAGACGGTAAATAACAACATTATCTGCAAACAGTTTACAAGGGCTGCTCAATTTGTCTCCTAGATTTTTTATGTAGACCAGGAACAGCAGAGGGCCTATAGCACTTCCTTGGAGAACACCGGATATTACATGTCTTGTGCTCGATGATTTTCCATCAATATGAACTGTGGCCTTTCTGACAGGAACTCATGAATCCAGTCGCACAACTGAGACGATACTCCATAGGCACGCAATTTGATTAGAAGCCCATTTTGAGGAACGGTATCAAAAGCCTTCTGGAAAACTAAAAATATGGAATAAATTTGACATCCCTTATCGATAACACTCATTACTTCGTGAGAATGAAGGACTAGTTGTTTCATAAGAACGATATTTTCTGAATCCGTGCTGACTATTTTCAACAAATCGTTTTCTTCTAGGTAATTCGTAATGTTCAAACACAGCATGTTCCAAAATCCTACTGCAAATCGATATGGGTCTGTAACATAGCGGGTTACTCCTATTCCCATTCTTGGGTATTAGTGTGATTTGTGCAACTGTCCATTCTATAGGTACGGATATTTCGTCAGCGAGCGGTTGTTTATGATTGCTAACCATGGAGCTATTGTATCAGTATATTCTGAAAGGAACCTGACTGGTATAAATACTGGACCGGAGACCTTGCCTCTTTATGATTTAAGCTGCTTCTCTACACCAAGGATATCTGCTTGTAACTTACTCACGTTGGCTGTTGTTCATGATGCGATTTCGGGAATAGTTATTTCGTCTTCTTTGGTTAAGGAGCTTCGGAAACAATGATTAGTAACTCTATTTTAGCGGCGCTGTCATCAGTGACACCACCATTGTTAACGAGATTCGGGATATTTTATGACTGGAGAGATCAGCTGATCTTCCAGACCCAGACTTTTTTCTGTGAGGTCATCCCAAGGAAACAAGTTTTTTCACGGCGACTCCCAAATACTCATGTATTGAAAGTCACAATCGGGGGAGAGATAGAGACCATTAGACCATTCCCCAATAAATGATTGAGAACTTAATGAGGAGCTTCCGCGAACGTCTTCAGGAATTCATCTCCAATGAAAAAAGCCATTTGTGTCACGTACTTTTTAAGAAATAAACTTCTGTTTGGCTTTTGAATAATGCAATTTGTTTAGAAAAGCTATCTGTATTTATAGTTGTGTAAATAGACACTAAACCAGTGGGCCACCCTGCAACTATCAAAACCTACAGAAAATGATCATCAATACTTGACTGTATAGCCGCGCAATTAGCTTTTGGAAGGTAGAAAAACTGGAAACTTATCTCAAAAATGTTATTTTTAGTCTGTAGATAAAAGCTTGTGGGATATGTAATGTTAATTATTGCTATATTTATTGAAATACGACACTGGATGTGTTTGTGTGTGGCTTTTAACACCGTTCTATAGATCCCTCATTTAACATCGGTGTTCAAAGCAGCGATGTTTTGGAGTCAACTGTTTTCTGCCATCAATGTTTAGGCATTGGTTACGAAATCAAAATCAGCGTCAATTATTTGCCTATATCGCACATCCCTAGTTGATACCGATGCTTCTTGAAACACAAGTGGACAAGTTTTGAAAACGAATCAGAAGTTTTTGAACATTCCACATGCATTCAATATTTTTAATATAATGATTCAATACTTTAATTGTTACTGAAAGCGGTCCACAATCTTCATCCTCCAATAACTTTATATGGATGAAAAACAGTTATAACACATAAATTTGATTTAGCTTTTCTCCTTAAACAATGATCTGTGCTTGAATCCATATCTGGAAGACAGCATCAGTCCCTAAGCATGTTTAATAAATATTCATATTAATATTAGTTAGTTGAAGAATTATTGAATATTATTTTTGTTATATGATTGCGCGGTGTCTGTTTATTCGGACATGTCCGAAAGAACAGACTTCACGCAGAAACCGCAGCTGTGATGCGTATTATATAAATTGAAAGTGGAGGGGGAGAAAGGAAAGGAATTATTGACATCAGCTGCATTGGTAATTTGTGCGGAATAGGCGGCTACAAGGAAAAACGTGTGCTTACTAGGCAGTTGTGTTAGCCACTGCGCCAGCCGACACAATGGTTGTCGTAACTCCGTGGACTATCTCGGCACGCCTCTCAGCCAACCCACAATCCCACCAAGCGCCATCTGTCCACAGTCCCTGCCCATTTCCTCCATGCTCGCTACCTTCAGATTCCGACAGGAGCTCAGACATAGTTACGCATCCGCACTGAAAAGGGCACAGGTCATACCCGTTTTCAAGAAGGGACGTCGAACAGATGTGCAGAACTATAGACCTATATCTCTAACGTCTATCAGTTGTAGAATTTTGGAACACGTATTATGTTCGAGTATAATGACTTTTCTGGAGACTAGACATCTACTCTGTAGGAATCGGCATGGGTTTCGAAAAAGACGGTCGTGTGAAACCCAGCTCGCGCTATTCGTCCACGAGACACAGAGGGTCATAGACACGGGCTCCCAGGCAGATGCTGTGTTTCTTGACTTCCACAAGGCGTTCGATACAGTTCCCCGCAGTCGTTTAATGAACAAAGTAAGAGCATATGGACTAGCAGACCAATTGCGTGAATGGATTGAAGAGTTCCTAGATGACAGAACGCAGCATGTCATTCTCAATGGAGAGAAGTCATCCGAAGTAAGAGTGATTTCAGGTGTGCCGCAGGGGAGTGTCGTAGGACCATTGCTATTCACAATATACATAAATGAGCTTGTGGATGACATCGGAAGTTTACTGAGGATTTTTGCGGATGATGCTGTGGTATATCGAGAGGTTGTAACAATGGAAAATTGTACTGAAATGCAGGAGGATCTGCAGCGAATTGACGCATGGTGCAGGGAATGGCAATTGAATCTCAATGTAGACAAGTGTAATGTGTTGCGAAAACATAGAAAGACAGATCTCTTATCATTTAGCTACAATATAACAGGTCAGCAACTGGAAGCAGTTAATTCCATAAATTATCTGGGAGTACGCATTAGAAGTGATTTAAAATGGAATGATCATATAAAGTTGATCGTCGGTAAAGCAGATGCCAGACTGAGATTCACTGGAAGAATCCTAAGGAAATGCAATCCGAAAACAAAGGAAATAGGTTAAGTACACTTGTTTGCCCACTGCTTGAATATTGCTCAGCAGTGTGGGAATCCATATCAGATAGGGTTGATTGAAGAGATAGAGAACATCCAACGGAGAGCAGCGCGCTTCGTTACAGGATCATTTAGTAATCGCGAAAGCGTTACGGAGATGATAGATAAACTGTAATGGAAGACTCTGCAGGAGAGACGCTCAGTAGCTCGGTACGGGCTTTTGTTGAAGTTTCGAGGACATATCTTCGCCGAGGAGTCAAGCAGTATATTGCTCCCTCCTACGTATATCTCGCGAAGGGACCATGAGGATAAAATCAGAGAGATTAGAGCCCACACAGAGGCATACCGACAATCCTTCTTTCCACGAACAATACGAGACTGGAATAGAAGGGAGAACCGATAGAGGTACCCAAGGTACCCTCCGCCACACACTGTCAGGTGGCCTGCGGAGTATGGATGTAGATGTAGATGAAAGTGGTGGATTCGTTGCCTATCGAGGCGTATCAATTACGTGGGTGAATCAAATGAAAACCTTAAATAATTTTTAAATATTATTTATTGTGCAGAAGTGGTACAGAGCTGTATCACTTTTCAACATAATCTCCCCCCACGCTCAATCCAAGACCTCCAGCGCTTGCAAAATGGATAAATTCCTTTAGAAAAAATTCTTTTGGTAGTCCGCGCCACGACTGATGCACCGCGTGGCGTACCTCTTCATCAGAACGGAAGTCTTTTCCTCCCATTGCGTCTTTGAGTGGTCCAAACATATGGAAATCACTTGGGGCAAGGTATGGTCAGTATAGCGGATGTGGAAGACGCTCAAAATGCAGGGTTGTGATTGTTGCAATTGTTGTATGGGCAGTTTGGGGTATTGCATTGTCATGTTGCAAAAGGACACCTGCTGACAGCAATGCACTTCTCTTTGATTTGATTGCAGGCCGCAGATGATTTTTTAGGAGATCTGTGTGTGATTCACTGGCGACAGTGGTCTCTCTAGGCATGTAATACTCCAAAATGACGCCTTTTTCGTCCCAAAAGAGTGTCAGCATAACCTTCCCTGCTGATGGTTCTCTTCCAAACTTCTTTGCTTTTGGTGATGAGGAGTGGCGCGATTCCTTGCTCGCTCTCTTCCTTTCCGGTTGGTGGAAGTGAACCTAGGTTTCGTCCCCAGTAACTATTCTTGCAAGGAAGCCATCACCTTCTCGCTCAAAGCGCCGAAAAAGTTCTTCACAAGCATCACTACGTCGTTCTCTCATTTCAGGAGTCAGCGTCCGTGGCACCCATCTTGCAAACACTCTGTGAAACTGGAGCACATCATACACAATGTGGTGTGCTGACCCATGACTAATCTGTAAACATGCTGCAATGTCATTCAGTGTCTACTTGTAAGTTACTCACGTTAGCTGTTGTTCTTGATTCGATTTTTGGAATAGTTATTTCGTCTTCTTTGGTTAAGGAGCTTCGGAAACCATGATTAGTGCGCTGACCCATGACTAATCTGTAAACATGCTGCCATGTCATTCAGTGTCACTCGGCGGTTTTCCTTCTCTATGGCTTCAACTGCTGCAATGTTCTGTGGAGTCACAACTCGTTGTGCCTGACCTGGACGAGGAGCATCTTCCACTGAAGTCACACCATTTGCGAACTTCCTACTCCATTCTTAGACTTGCTGCTGTGACAAACATGCATCACCGTACTGAACCTTCATTCGTCGATGAATTTCAATAGGTTTCACACCACCACTACGTAAAAACTGAATAACAGAACGCTGTTCTACCCTGATGCAAGTCGACAGTGGGGCGGCCATCTTTATACAGATACTGCGACGTTATGTGTGCATCTGCACTATGCTACCACCTACAGGCCATTCCGCAAGCTGTTTATAGCACGCTTACCAACTTACAGGATAACGGCGCGAAATTTCGAGTTGTTATTAAAAATGTAAGGTTTTCAGTTGGCTCACCCTCTTATATGAATGGGGGGGTCTATTCTTTCGGCTTTTCACTGCTCAGCAGTTCTATATTCAAAGAATGGGAGTTAAGCATTAATCAAGGTCGTGAATTTTGCACTACAGAAGTTACATATTCTCACTAAACACAAACCCCTAGAGAGTCACTGTGAAATATCTTTAAGTATCGTCACATGCTGTTGTTACAATCTGCACACATTACCCACACTGAATTTCATTTGCCGGCATGGTAAACGCATATCGACACTCCATATTTATAATCACTCGTAGCTAAAAACCTTGTCTCACAATTTAGTATATTCCTCGCGGTTTACTGGGGGTCAACCCACAACGATGTGGACACTCACTCAGTCTGTACGATATTCCTCCTCCCGCTACGCCATTACAACGACTGACTTCCTATTCACTGCCTCAGCTACGTCTGGCAACATTATCACTCGCTGGGCGCACTTGGCACTTGACTGTCGATACTAGGTCTGTGCTCCACCTGTGCGAGTAAAATATGCTTATCTTTGAGTCAGGGACCGTCAATCATTCCACTTTGTTTCTCTACTTTTCACGGATTAACATTAAGCTCCCCGTTCTAGCCTGAGTCAGGAAAAACAGTACCGACCGACCACCGCGTCATCCTCTGCCAATGGTGTCACCTGGATGCGGTATGGAGGGACGAGACGTCAGTGCACCGTTCTCCCAGCCGTTGTCGGCTTTTCAGACCTTCCCGTTCAAGTAGCTCGTCAAGTGTCATTAACAGACTAAGTGGACCCTATTCCAGTCCTCCAAGGAAAATTTCCCATGCGAGTACTGGGAATCGAACGAGGGTTCTCCGTACGGCAATCCTCCATGCTAACCATTCAGCTACAGAGACAGGCGTGAGCTCATATAAAGTTTTTATCTACTATAGCTACTACTACTTTCTAATATTCCTCTACAAAATATAAGTCTTTTTGTGTCCTCTATGTCTTTATGCGAACATAATGTAAAATATTTAGAATCACTCGTTAGATGTAAGGGAGGGTCCAGGATCATAATCTTGCCAGAATAAATAGATCAATAAAAAATATAAAAAATAGAAATTTAACATTTATACATACGTTTACACCGAAAACTTTATTGTGTAGAGCAGAATTACTCACAAATCGAATTACTCAAGAGTTTCTAGGTAGGTACAAATTTTACTCATTTGATTTCACACTACCTGATCGTTTAAGTAAATCATGCAGTCGAATTGTGAAATGATGCCTAATCGTAGAGTACCAGCGAGCCAACAGGCATTTTCCATGGTATTTGTGACACAGAATGATTAAACGAGACTATTTTTATAGTTTATAACCTATTTAGTAAAGGCAATTGGTGACTTCCTGTCGGACGCCACAAGTTTTATATTTATTCCATAGTGCTGCCCTCCCCGCTTGTGTAGATACTGAGATGTTAGTAACGTTTATGGCTGTGCCTTAAACTAAAGAATGCTGTACGCAGTACAAATGAGAGGCAACCGGCATAAATTAGCTATCGAATGCATCGGAACAAGGGCATCTATGTTTAGTAATCAGAGACGATATTCACATAATTTTAGTTACTGCCCATAGTGTACAATGCTACGAAAGTTAAATATTGTGACAGCGTTTTCGTATGTCAGTAAAACATCGTACTCTTTATCAAAACAAATTTCAACGTTGAGCATAATAAAAGTTGCACATCTTTGAGGTTCTCTGTGTGGTTTAAGCCATTCTGATTCTCTGGACTACATGACTAACTAGGGAAGTCTCGCGGCGAGAACAGGAATTCTGTGTTCCAACTATATTTAGAAGGTTTATGTACCACTGTAGGATGGTGAAAGCATTCGATTGTGTTACTCTTCGTTTGCTCACTATTGGACTTTATAAATGTACATAAGGTTCCTCAACAAAATACATGAAAAAATATGTAGAATCAGAGTAGGCACATTTGACGCAAGAGAAATTTCAGAATCCCACCCTTGAGATGCAAAATCAAATGCCACTTGAACCACTCTCTTGAAATCAGCAACATGTGCGAGGGTATTAAACCCAGCCGCTTCCAAGGAATATTGAAGCATACACTGGAGCAGACAGCTTATTAAGATTGAAACGACCCCTTATAAAAATTATACAAAACTGTGCTTAAACTGACACACAATATTTTTAGCGCAACGCAAACTGACTTTCAAAAATCCCTACAAAAAAATGGTCCTGACTAACATTAACCTATACGTTTCACAAATCACTTACCTCACAAAAATCTTGTTCACTCTAACTACTGCAACACAGCGAGCGCCACTACTGCCAGCTAAATAAAAGATTCAAACTGCGGAAGGCACTAACTACTGATAGGCATAGTTAGCAAATGAAAGATTTTGATAGAGAACAAACATTGTATTTACCTCAATAGTCATAATATATATAGGAGTTCATGACATCCAGTCTTACAAATTACAAAACTCCGTCATCTCTCTCCCCACGTCCACCACTGCTGGCGGCTCACCTCCAACTGCGCAACGCTACGCGCTGTTAACATCCAGCCGCCCAACACTACAATGGCGAGTATTACAACAATGCCAACCAGCCACTGACTGCACACAGCACAGCCAGTGATTTTTCATACAAAGCGCTATGTGGCGTTACCAATAAAAAAAAAACCTAAACAGCCTACTTACATAGCCCCCATGCTCCCCACAAAAAAAAAAAAAAATTACAAATTGTTTTGGGCAGTGGCCAATACAGATTTGAAAAAAAATTTCATAATTACAACAACAAAGATATCAAATGCACACACTTATTGATACAATGGTCAAAAGGTAAAATTTTCTCACAGTCCCATAAGACAGTCCTGATCATTCATCACAGTAAAATTACAGTGGTTTTTTTTTCGCAAAGTTTGAGCAGTAAAAGAAAATGCACACAGAAGTAGTGGATTTCCATGCAGTCTTGAAGAAGTAGTGTTTTCCTTCCAACGGAAAGACAGTGCTGCCTCTTGACATGCTGACAGGTAATGGACCACAACAGAGCAAACCCACAGCAGAGTCAGTCGACTTTTTGAAGAATATTGGTAGGTTGGTCATCACAGAGCAGACCCACTGTAGTCCTAGTAGAGATTATGGTATTGGTGGGGCCACCAGAGGTGCAGACCCACTGCAGTCCTTGTAGAAATAATGGTATTTGTGAGTCATCAAAGGTGTAGACCCACTGTAGTCCTTGTAGAGATTATGGTATTGGTGGGCCACCAGAGGTGCAGACCCACTGCAGTCCTTGTAGAAATAATGGTATCGGTGAATCATCAAAGGTGTAGACCCACTGTAGTCCTTGTAGATATGGCTAGCAGCCAACTGTTGCGACTGTGCAGGTGCACAATTACCATCGAAGAGTCTCGTGGACAATATAGCAAGTCCATAAACCACCCCTTGTCCACTCACAAAGAATTTGTTTGAAATGTCCTTAGAACCAGCAATGCTGTTATCCAGTCCCTTGCTGAATTATTAACACACGTGCAAACACTATCAGTCCCTACTTCTCACATATTGTCCATATACTATGACCAACAGAAACGTGTGCAGTGAAATGTAATTTACAAGTTACTTAATTTGATGAACTGGTGTCAATTACAATTTTATAACATGAGAATACAATAACAAAGGTACAAAATATATCATTAAAGTACACAATAGTACAGATAACATGTGCAGTAATACAGGCTTTACAAAAGAATCGAAATAACAAATACATCAGTGTTACAAAAATTATGACTTAAGTACATACATAAAAGATCAGAATAACTTTTGAAACATCAACTTCACACATGAGCATTAGAACAAAACAGAATAAGTAATGTGTAAACGTCTTTAAGAAGTAAATAACATGTTATTAATGCAAATTATATTTGAGGATAACAGTATTCCTCATCATAGTTTATGTAGCTGAGTATTCGAAAAATTCTGCAACATAAATCTTATTAGCTAAACACATAAAGACATGATGAACACAAATACACAAGGGTATACAAAAACATAGCGGAATAATACGAAAGGACAGGATAGGGTTTGTTTTCAGTGTAACATTTGGTACTGCAGTCCAACCCAAAACTTCAATCCATAGATCGTCCCTCTTATTTCAACATTTGCTCCAGCCAAAAAAAAAAATCCTATCCAAGCATGCTCTCTGTATTCTGTTCACATCCTCTTTCAAAAATAGTTTTTCTCCACTGTACACTACTTTTTTGGCCAAACCATTTTCTTATAGCTTCTCTATGCTTTTCTTCCAATTCATCATAGCTAGTTTCTTATATAGTCTACCCCCTCTTAAGCTAACTTAAACCTACTGAGCTCAGATGCTAAACTAAGGGATGAGGCAATGAAGCAGCACAAAACAATTAATACAAACAGCAATAAAAAAATTCAGATTGCCAAAACACGCAGCAATATATATAAGTTAGCAAAGAAAATGCAACATTATCACTAATATGAGCGAATCTGCAGCAATAAGAAAAATAAATCAGTAGTAAAACTAGCTTAACAGAGTAATACAAAGTGAAATTTTGTAGCACTATGCCTGGCAAACAGCAGCAGCAAATGCAATAATTTATATCTAAACATGACAAAGCTCAAGCAGAAAAAATAGTACACTAAAGACAACAATGCAGATAAGGTAAATGTATATTCACATCTTAATGTCTATATAATTAAAGTGGTGCACCACAAAAACTTATTCTATGAAATAAATTACCAAGTACTTGAAAAGAAAATTATGAATGCAGTTACTGTTACTAGTCCCTTCTTATTGTTCTTTCCTTTCCAAGTACTCCTTTTTTTTAAGAATGTGGATCATAAAATTATTATTTAACATATCTGTTGACAGAAAGTTTTCACATTAGCTAATGCATTTCATTTTATTTTATAAAACCAATGCTGTAACACAGCTGGAAAACAGATATCAAATGAAATAAGCAATTGTGCAAAGCAAAGAATAAAAACATCATTCAATAGCTATGTGGCATTTCATAAGTCAGTAGAAGTTCTCTCAACTCTCGTAGAAAGACACTTGTCATAATCAGGTGTGCAGATGTAAGAATGGTTCAAGTGGTTCAAATGGCTCTGAGCACTATGGGACTCAACTGCTGTGGTCATCAGTCCCCTAGAACTTAGAACTACTAAAACCTAACTAACCTATGGACATCAAACACATCCATGCCCGAGGCAGGATTCGAACCTGCGACCGTAGCGCGCCTAGAACCGCGAGACCACCGCGGCCGGCGATGTAAGAATGTTTCCAAGAAATGAGCGTGTCGTATTTGCGGTGCTTTCTACAAAGGAATGTCAATAGCAAGGATAATGGCCCTTTCTTTTTCTTCACCTGTGCCTCTGAAAGGCACACACTAATGGCTTGTTTCCAGGTGGCTGTCGCCCAGCTGGGTGCACACGACGCATTACGTGCAGGTGGTCACTTAACTTTCTTACCGAAATATTTACGACACTAGTTTCCGCTACAGTGGCAGTCTCATATTAAAAAAATCACAGGTCAAGAATTTGCGTTACAATTCTGTAGAAACAAAATCCTATTGATATAACAGTTTTCGACAGCATTGTAATACATTCACGTATGTACACACATTTCATAATTCTTAAAGTACGATTCTTGGTTTCCAACATCCTTTTCCACAAATCAGAGTCCCTAACCACTACTCATTATTCCTTACCTTATTATACATATACATATTCGTCGACACTTCTTCAATATTTCATCATAAGAAATACGTAGCATAATCAAATTCCTTATATACGGTAGCATCATCTTTTTGATCATAAACATACCTCAACAGCATAATACACATCGTCGTCGTAATAATATCATAAAACCTCAGTCAATTCTCAAAATCGTTGTAGCTTCCTCCAATACTATCAAAACCTAAAAAAATTCTCTGCTCATGTCAAAAGTGTCATCTGCCTCAAACGTACTTTAAAAATCATGATCCCATACCAAATACATCATTCAAAGTTCTCATAGTATCACAATGGTTCTGAAAAAGTATGAACATTTCACAAAGTACAGACAAAATACAATTTCATAAGTGTGAAATTATCCAACTGAGTAGTTGCGTAAACATGTGTCACTGACGTAGTAAAAAAAAAAATGTTTGTTTCTCTGTTAAATAATCAGATAGCTGTGTTGTAATTTATGTGTTAGGGAAATATGGTATCGATGTGTAAAGTTGTATAAGCAAATACCATATTAGCTAGGGCTCCTTGTGCTTGCCAAACACATGGCACACAAAGTAAGTGTGTACCCCCCTGAGGATTAATGTAATTATATCCTCAGGTGTTACAGATTACAGCAATGGAATGAAATGTATCACGGAAAACCTTTGTATCATTGTACTTCAAATATCTTTAAAAATAAATGTTTTAAGTACAAAATTAATCACTCAAATACGTGTCCTGTAGCGCTAAATGTGCGTCTTCCTGTAAGATAATTATGTGGAAGTGTCGTAGTTATCGTCCTCCGAAAGCTAAGTTCTACAGAAGTCAATGTACTTACCTCATGATAAACAAAAGTGAAATGCTTTGCTTATAAATATCTTAGTTATTACGCTTATTGCCGTGATGAAAAAAGTACTGTGCTGTAACGTATTGTTGTGCTACGGAAAAGGCTGTCTCATTGTACCTATACCACAAAAGTTACTACTAGAACATGTTTTCCTTTCCAGAAGAATTCAGAAAAACTGTGCAGATATAAAACAGAAACACCGCAAAAGCAACATTGTAAATTGTCACTCATATAATCGTGTAGCTATCAAAGAAACCAAATGCTAAGTCATCTTTAATCTCACAGAAAGTACTTCAAATAAAGAATGTATTTTCAACTAAACCAAAATGTTCAGTTAAAATCTCATTAACAGTATATGTTCTAAGTATGTAAGCCTTATAGTCGTTACGTAATCGTGCAACTAACAAGCAAGCATGTACACACACAACAACAGTGTGTCGTCTGTTCATTATAACAATGCATTCGTAATTTCTGTTTAAATAAGTTCTCTTGGTTCTGGACTGAATAGCTAACTTCAAAACATTGTTGCATGTTAACAGTTTCTCAGTGTGACAAAGCATACTAGAAATGTGAAGTGAAATGTTTTATGGCAAAGACAAAGTTAAAAAGCAGATTATCTTTCAATAAACGGTTTTACATGTGAAATGTAGTACAATTCTTTTCTCTTCCTGGTGCTCAGAGTTAACTTGAACGCAATTATCATGCGGTATAGGTCGGTAAAGAATACTGGAATTTTTCTCAAAGTTAGCGTCAATGTTATTTTTCTCTGAGCCAGCCGGCGCACGCGGCTGCCTGCGGTGCGAGCCATTGTCTGTCTCTCAAACTCACCTTGACGAGAAGGCCCTACAGTTCTGATGAAATTCTGGTCTGTCGTTATGATTATATCGTCTGTCGTCATGTCGGTAGTTCCTGTAGTTTCTTTCTTGTCGGTTAAGTGGTGGAGAATTTCTCCCTGAATCGTAACTGCGCGCTGGACCGTTGCGTCTGACGTTATTCTATCTCCCTTGATAATAATTGTTTTGGTTCCCATATTGTCTGTTTCTATGGTTATCTCTCTCATATTCATTACTACGGAAATGCGATCTTTCTCTGTAACTACTATTCTTCCAAAGGTTGTCATACGGGTGGTGTCTGTTTTGGTCACGATTTGTGTTGTGAGAATAACCTTGTCGTGTCCAGTTATTTCTTTCATCGCGGAATTGCGACAGATGTGACCTGTAATCGTTGTGTTCCTGTTTCCGCGTTCCGCGATTGTCAGTATCAATTTCCAATTCTTGTAAGAATCCCTGAAAAGCTTCAATGTCATCTTTGCAACGTCCTGCCAAAATAATATTTCTTAAATGTTCAGGCAATTTGATTAAGAAAATGCGGATGAGTTCTGAGGGGCTGTATGGGTTTGACAGGTACTGATTCTTGTGCAACATGTTTTCAAAATATTTCACAAGACTGGAAAATTCAGATTGTTCGAAACGTTTCATCATTATGATGCTATGTTTTACTCGGTCTTGTGTGGCTTGAGACCAATACGCTGAGAGGAAGGCATGATAAAATTCTCCTTCACTGTGACAATCGTGAATGACCGATCGCATTCTTACAGCTGGTTCATTCTCTAAGTAGCCACACATAAATTCTAATCTGTGCTCTAGTGACCACTTGGGAGGAAAACAATGAGAGAATTGATGGAGCCACGGTTGTGGATGAATGTCGTTGCCAGAATTCTTAAATGTTTTGAATTTACGTGTAGTAATGAACAGCTTATAGTCAAAATAATCGAGTCGGCGGGTAGCATGTCGGTCATTGTCATAATATATGTCATTGTCATAATATATGTAGCAGTTCATGACATCCAGTCTTACAAATTACAGCCGGCCGCGGTGGTCTCGCCGTTCTAGGCGCGCAGTCCGGAACCGTGCGACTGCTACGGTCGCAGGTTCGAATCCTGCCTCGGGCATGGATGTGTGTGATGTCCTTAGGTTAGTTAGGTTTAATTAGTTCTAAGTTCTAGGGGACTGATGACCACAGCAGTTGAGTCCCATAGTGCTCAGAGCCATTTTTTTTTACAAATTACAAAACTCCGCCATCTCTCTCCCCACGTCCACCACTGCTGGCGGCTCACCTCCAACTGCGCAACGCTACGCGCTGTTAACATCCAGCCGCCCAACGCTACAATGGCGAGTATTACAACAATGCCAACCAGCCACTGACTGCACACAGCACAGCCGGTGATTTTTCATACAGAGCGCTATGTGGCGTTACCAATAAAAAAAAAAACCTAAACAGCCTACTTACACGATAAACAGAATGTATGTACATTATGAAAATTCTGTTTTGAAATGTAGTGTCAAAGTCACTATTGGGAATCCTTATGGAGTCTGTTATCCTTCTTGCATATTATTTATATTGCCGGAAGAAATGCAGGGTGATTCAAAATCACGTTTATAAACTAACATGGCACATCGGGCATACAGCAAGGATCAGTAATCATGAAGGAAGCGAGGGCTGCAAAAGGCCATCCGGGGTTGTTAAATGGCGTTTCAGTTACTTAGTCACATGCTAAAAAAGGAGCCCCACTGCAGGAGATGCTCGAAGTTTTGTCCAGATGCACCGAGATACGTCTGACATCGACGTTGAACTGAACTGTGCACCCAGTCAAAGATACCTGGTGTATCTCGAAGGCATCGTGCTGCCGCAACAATCCTGCCCACTAGTTTCTCTGGTGATGTACAAGTGCTTCACACACAAGGTCCTTCAGATACCTCTACAGGAAAAAAATCGGTTGGGCTGATCGGGTAGTCGTGGTGTCCACGCGACTGGCCACCACGACCATTTAGCGGCCGGGTGAGGTTGTCTCCATATGTGCCCTCACTTGTCTGTTGAAATGTGCGGCGGTTCCGGAGTGCTGAAATCTAATGGGGCGATGAATAGCCATGGGAACAGAACTGAGCATGTCTGACAAAACCTTTCACAGGTATAAGAAGTACGTGCGACCATCAAGTTGGCAGGGAGAATGTACGGCCCTATTAAACGGTCTCCGACGATGCCACCCTTCACGTGACAGTAGAGCCCTCTCGTGGCACTAGCGACCCCAAATTCCTATATGATTACAGATCCTTGTTGTATGTCCGATGCATGCATCCAAAAGCTGTATATATTTTGTTGTTTTTGACGGAATGATCATGCATTCAATGTCTTTACCCGCAAATGAGTGATTTACTATTTTTGTGTCCTCGTGAGGACTTCAAGAATCATAAAGTAGTTTACACTTCTGGTTATTTCCAGCGTTATCATTAACAATATTCACGGAAAAAGATTTTGAAATGGTCTTTTGGCATTTTCCCGCTTGCGCTAGCCTCGGAATGTATGTCTGATGGAGAATTGTCTTCAATAGCCTTTTTAACTTTCGAGCCTGAAGTGCTTTGCTGAAGACAAATGTGCAGTTTTTTTTCTTATTGAGTGTCCACCTATTTAAAGTCCAACATTTGTTGTGTCATTACGAATTGAATTGTGTGCAGACTGAACCAAAACATCTGTTGATTTTTCCCTGTTTTAGATATCATTTCATCAGAAGCTAGTTCATAAGTAAATCCACTTCGATCAGTGTTCCAAATGCAGAGTGGCTGTATCTGGAAACTTGCAGGTTCCTGGTTGACTGCTTCGAGAAAACGAGCCCTACGCTGGCAAATATTTTGGCCTTCCTGTACATCTCTGGTTGTTATTAACTCTGTAACGTGTCTACGGCATATTCTGTATTCGTTATTGACACGACACATGCTATGAAAGCTGCCGCACATTTGAACTTCGTATGACCAATTTCTCTTGCTTTTTGCATTGCCCACATTTTCAGGTGCCAGTCGTTGCTATGTCTAATTGGGATGGAGTGTGTTGTTTTATCTGTAATTCTTTTGGTTGCCTTGTTTCCTCGAAATGGGCCGCACGTGGTAGCCGCGTGGTCTTAGGCGCCTTGTCACGGTCCGCGCGGCTCCCCTCGTCGGAGGTTCGAGTCCTTCCTCGTGCATGTGTGTGTGTGTTGTCCTTAGCGTAAGTTGGTTTAAGTTAGATGCGTAAACCTAGGGACCGATGCCCTCAGCAGTTTGGTCCCATAAGACATTACCACAAATTTCCAAATTTCCAAAATTTCCTCGACATGGACATTCATTACGTCTCGTTTTCTTCATATAATAAAATATTACTTTGATGTTCGATGTGCTTTTTATAAATGGTTGTCTCTTCAATAAGTCTCTGTAGGTCGTAACTTCGCTTGGAGGTGTAAGATAATCACTATAAATACGTTCTTCTGAAAATTTTGTTAAAATACTGACAGTATTGGATATATTTCCTGGTGAATATTCGTAGTCACCAGAACTATTAACTTATCTTTGAGGAGTACTGTTTCTGCCACTGCCACTAGCACTACAGTCTTGAACACTATTAATCGCGTTACCTTTTTCTTCATCCGCTATCCTATTCAATGTAATTTCAGTTAAACAGTCATATGAATATTCATGTTTGTGAATAATTAGATCCACTCAGAACATTGCTAAAGTGTCATCATCCTGCCTTACACGTCTTCCGTTGGAAAACGCCTTCTTAACTTGGATGCCACAATATTTAAAACGTTCCATATACGAATGGTTCCGTTACTTTTTGCTGTCTATGTACGACAATAGTGACACACTTATACTAAACACGTCAACTACTTGCTGAGGTAACTGATTGTTTGGCGTGTTAATTCCTCCTCCTTCGAGTCTGCAGTCGCTGTTGTGGTTCAAATGGCTCTGAGCACTATGAGATTCAACTGCTGAGGTTATCAGTCCCCTAGAACTTAGAACTACTTAAACCTAACTAACCTAACGACATCACACACATGCATGCCCGAGGAAGCATTCGAACCTGCGACCGCAGCGGTCTCGCGCTTCCAAACTGTAGCGCCTAGAACCGCACGGCCACTCCGGCCGGCAGTAGTCGCTGTTGTGTACAAATCAAGAGCAATACAATCACACGACGTCGCAGGCGTGGTTAGAAATGTGAGATAGATCTGTTTATTAAAGCTTAAATACAGATTCTGTTCAAGCCGACAGACGTCCCTTGTGAGTATAGTGACAATGTGTTTATGATAATGTCCAAACGGGGGTGTGTTGTCATTGCTTCCTTCAGAGACGTGAATGATGTGTTGGAACTGCCTCGTGAACATAAATGATATGATATCCTGTATAGCGTGCTGTTGGCTTTATTAATGAAGAAATGTAGGTATGAAGAGGAAAGGCATATTTTGCGACGGTTTATACCGTAATCGTCTCTAATTAACACTCTGAATTTAACGGGCGTATCACTGTGACTCTCGGACTCATTCCTCAAGGCAGTGTGCGGAAGTTTGATACCAGAATAATGTCAACAATCTGATAAGAAGATGCATACGGCCACAACTTTTTCTCTGGCCGATCACATTACAGCGAAAAATATTTCTTCGAGCATCGATATACGAACCAATTACTCTCAGGTTTCGAGTCATTCAGTTAGCGACCTCATTAACAGACGCGAATACAGAACTCATTGTTCTCATGCCAAGGTACCATAGATAAATTCAATTAAATTACAGTCTCAATTTCTTTTTTATTTCAGTGATATTGTAAAATTATCGTTTGCTAACTTTGTCTCACAGACCACTTGTCTCAAAGACTTAAAAAAATTCTACTAGTGTTGTTGATCGTCAGATGATTAACTGTTATAAATTTTCCTCTCGTAATTTAGCTGCATCTATATGTGTACTCCGCAAGTCACTGTAAAGTGCATGGCGGAGTATACGTCGTACCAGTATTACCGACTTTCTTTCTTGCTCCATTCGCATACTGAGCAAGGGACAAAAGGCTTTCTATTTGCCTCTCTGTGTGCCCTATCTCTCTTATTTTATTATCACAAATACATGAGAAATATACCACTGTTTCAGCATTATGGTCGCACAGTCTTCTTCCAATACAGTGATCTCTCTAATTTACAACAGGGTTCTTGCGAGAACTACGTCTTACTTCCAGAGATTCCAGTTTATGTCTAGGGCAGCGTTTCTGTTAATCTTTCGTATGGGCTATATCGCCCTCTTACGATTCCGGAGCAAAAGCGGAGCAAAGCTTCGCTGCGCTGGCCACAGGCAAGGCAGTCGGAACTGCCCGCTGCCGTGTCCTTCAGTCAACTACACATTTGGATGCGGTATGGAGGGGCGAGGGATCAGCGCACCGCTCTCTCGGCCGTTGTCGGCCTTGGAACCGCCAATTCTCATTCAAGCAGCGCCTCAATTGGCATCACGAGACTGAATGGACCCCATTCCAAATCTAGAGTAAAATATAAACGTAAACAGTCTCTGGGGACACTTAGGCACCGATCGAGCGCCGTGTCATCCTCCTCGATTGGCGTCGTTGGATGCTGTGTGGAGAGATATGTGGTGAGAACACCGTTCTTCCGGCCGTTGTCAGTTTTCGTGACCTGGAGCCGCTATGACTCGGCCAGGTAGCTCCTTAGCTGCCCTTACGGGTCGTAGTGCAACTCGTTCCACACCTTCCACTAAAGGAAAAATCCCTGGCAGTAGCTAGAATTGCACGCGCGTCCTCTGCGTGGCAGTCATCTACACTGACCACTCACCTACGGAGACGGAGATGAGTCTAACACTGCCTCGTGATGACTGGGTGTTGTGTGATGTCCTTAGGTTAGTTAGGTTTAAGTAGTTCTAAGTTCTAGGGGACTGATGACCATAGATGTTAAGTCCCATAGTGCTCAGAGCCACTTGAACCAAGAGTCTAGCAGCGCCTCCCTGAAATCGTTCAACATCTGTTGCATGTACACATAATTAGCACTGCAAACACCGGAACAATATTCTAGAACTGATCGAACTTACGTTATGGATACGATTTACTTTACAGATGCGTTGTACGAGGGGCATTCAATGAGTAATGCAAAATATGTTTTTCGGAAAGCAGGTTGGATTTATTCAGGATTCCACTACACCATATTCTTCCCCACTCTTTTGGCTGCAAATTCTATTTTTCAACGTAATCTCCGTTCATAGCCTGTGACGATGTTCGACAAAAAATTTCACTATCAGCCTCGTAACGCGCAAGCAATTACGCACAGATGGTCCTTGGTTCCTCTGAATGTTCTGTTAGGCGGCGAGGAATCCAGCGGGCACAAATCTTTGAGTTCCCCAAGTGGTGAAGGAGTGTGTCAGCACTATCAACAGAGACGTCCAGTTGAGCAACGAGGTGTTTGAGTGTGATCTGTCGATCACATCGAATGAGAGTGTCCTCACGTTCCGACACTGCAGGAGTGACAGAAGCGTGCGGCCTGCCGGCACGCTTGGGACAGGTTTGCGCGACCTTGCTGCGATTATGACAGACGCCTCGCCCGTGCTTTCGTTTACTGCCACGTCTCCGTAAAGCGTCCAAGAATATCTGTGATACTCTGGTGACAGCTTTCTGTTTGGAAATCAGATTCGTTACAGACGCCATTTTGAAGGCTAAGTATAGCGTCGCCAACTATCGAACCTTCATGAAACTATAGGGGTGAAGCGGGAATATTTCACGATACCCCACAGCAAATTCCGCATTTTTTCAACCGAAACTGACCGAGAAAGAAAAAAGTGTTGCATTACTTATTGAACGCCCCTCGCACCGTCGCCATCCAGTATAGCGTAGTGGGTTATATTAGTCAAATATTGCTCGAACCACTCACGTGTTTGCGGAGTTACTGCTTATGATCGTATCTTTTTCATTCATTGTGTTTCTTTTTCATTCTGTGTCACGATTATGAACCAAATCTCCCTGGAGCAATTGTAGTTACCTTTTAGCAATATTTTTTAGCTGTTGCTGAGTCTTGCTGTGTTGTTGTTTCTGCCAGTACTTCACTTTGTAGGTGAGATTCGTAATACGTGATTGTTTCGTTTCCTTTGTGCAATGTAGGTTCTGTCACTTTCTTTATTTTACCAGGGCAGTATGACAGTGCAGTGCAGAGGTTGCATTCTTATACAGGTTGACACTAGAGTTGGTTTTACTTTTTATATAGTTACTTTTTCTGTTTCAAACAGTCCGCATTGACCAACTCTACTGAGCGTGAAATTATTGGTTTTTTTATGTATTCGCTTGAGAATGAGATCGGTTTCCACACATACAGGATTCTTTTCAGTTTCATGTAAGTGATGCGGCTTGGAGCTCAGTAGCACATATATGTTTTCAGTTCACATTCTCAGGTTTGTATTTACGATAACACGCACACACACAAGCAAAGGCGACTCACTTACAACCGCTGTGTGAACATCTTCGCCGTTGGAAAATATCTTTCCCTCCAGATGTCGAAATCATGGAAATCGCATGGTGCAAGATTTGGACTTACCGATGTGCGTAACCCACGCCTGTGCGACCCTAACAAATATTTGGCACCATTTCACTACGAGTGCACGCCACATTATGCCGCTTAGAATTTCAGGATGAAGCTGTGTGGAATTGAGACTCTTGGCCAATAAAAACTGTACTATCCTGCGTACTTCAGCTTTGCAGTACGTTTCCAGTTGTGGCGCCATTTCATCCTCCACCTGGTAGCAGTACCTCAGCAGAACTGCCCGCAGGGCACGCACAATATATATTCTCTTCTGACAAAGTGCCAACTTGTTGCGCAATGCTCTTAGCGTTGACGAACATGTGCAACTTACTTTTTGAAGTTACTATGTATATATGTAATGTGGAAATGAAGTAAAACAAGCTTATTTAGCCGTTGTTTGTTTGTCGTTTAGAGCACGCAGACGCAATGAAACCTACATTTCCAGAGCGGAAGTAATAAAAGGTACCGCACGAACAATTTATTTCTTGTCGCCAAAAACATCAGTATACTCTGATGCTAATGCATGCTTCGTTGCATGCATGACTCATCTGGAAAACGTGTTGTGGGGACCACGATGTCACGTGCGTGCTTGGGTTCCGCACGCGAGCACGCTTCTTTTCCAGCCGTGTTTTAAGCAAAGTGCTGCATGATGCGTTATATTTCTTTATGATGAGGCAGAATTGTACATAACTCAAACACTCTGAGAGAGAAAACTTCCTTTTCGTTCTTTTCATAATTAATTCATTACTGCTGAAAAAGCTGACTGACACTTTGTGACATGTAAACATCATTCTCCGTTTTAATTGTCCAAAAACGTACGTGTTTTGTAAATAGTAAGTGGCCTACAGAATGTATGACTTCATGTGAGAAACATGAAATGACTTCTACATCATCATTCTTCGAAGAAATAACTGACATGTTTTTGAGCGTAGGGTTTTATGTACAAACTCCAGAGCGTTACTTGACGACAGATTCTCAGATAGTTTTGATGACAGTTCCCTCACTGATAAAATACCGTCAAGTTAGCAGCCAAATTTATTCCGACACAGTCTTCGGTGTATTATTTTTCACTCAGTGTTTGTTTGCCACTTCTGTACGCTTTCCCTTACCACTTCCATTGTCTCAAGCTTACACTGTTTTTATACACTTTCTAATGACCTTTTGTGAGTCTAGATTATATCCAGTAAACATACTGCGCTCTGAGTCTTTCCAACAAACAAGTTTGCGATGTTACGATGTCTTCCCAATATCGTATACGGCGCTTCCGGCAATGTACTATGGGTGATACAGTTTCCGCCCACTAACGCGTGACGTAGAAATAGCGATGGAAAGTTGCTTCGTGTGGCATATTCAGTTCTGTACCCTTCCACTGTGCAGTCACTTTCAGAAACTGAACAGGGTAGTCATTTTCATGTGTGGGTCCACAGCCGCTGTAAATTTCTTGAAGGAAGTCTTTTTTTTTCCTGTGTAGGTAGTGTTTTATTTTGAAATAAACATTGTATTTCAATAGTTAGCAATTAGCTTATATCACAGCAGAAGTCGAGCGGGGTAGCCGAGCGGTCCAGGGCATCTTGTCACGGTCAGCGCGGTTTCCCCCGTCGGAAGTTGGAGTCCATCCTCGGGCATGGGTGTGTGTGTGTGGTCTTTCGCCTAAGTTAAAGTTAGATTAAGTAGTGTGTAAGCTTAGGGAGCGATGACATCTGCAGTTTGGTCCCGTAAGACCTTAGCACAAATTTCCAAAATTTCACAACAGAAACTTTTACGCTTGCAGCACGTTATATTCTACAGATAATTGCGGGGACCGACCAAAATGTGATGCTGTGCCTAATAAGAGCTTTCACGACCGTGTTAGACACGGACACAACTATCACAAATGTTACGTCCATAGACAACATGGAAAAAGTGCAACGCTTATGCGGGTTTTGTTATTGTACCAACGTACATAAGTCATTAAAATAAGTTTGAGTAACTAGTGAAATGAGAACATAAATGACGTTGGATGTTGACCACGTTGACGTTGCCCACGCTTCATCGTCGTCACTACACTGAACTTTCAAACTTTGTATTGATCAGTACAGCTCACTTGCTACTACGCACGTTTCAACTCTTGGAAAATTCTTCCTACGCCGTAGGTAAACTAAGATTCAGGCAAAATGAAAAATGTTACTGTATTTGCCACACGGGACGCAAATATTTGTCCAATGTAATGTGCCCCTCCAAGGCCTACAAATTATCCTTCACAGTTTTAAGACTATTGTAAGTATTATTTTTCTCTCACACTTCACCCAGTGCATTTTCAGTTCTTTGCAGAATATGATTACACACGGAAGAAGGTTATAATTTTAACAGAAGTGTCGATGACCTAAAACCAAGCACGCTTTTGAGGTGGTAAGACGCCAACTTCATTTTTTAACCGCTGTATTATACAGGGTGTGTCACTAACTATGGCCGCCTAGAGTAACTCCGAAAGTAAGACAGTAACTGAAAAGTTTATGGGACAAATGTTGCATGGGACAACGGGGGTCATAATATTACGTTGGGTTTTTGTTAGTAGCTAGGGTCGCGTCAGGGATATGACAGTCAACTTTTTTTATTTATTTTTTAAATTGGATGCTATAGTTTGGTACTTACTTTGTGATAGCGGCTCTCGAGACTCATTCAATGGTGTGAAACAGTAAGGTCTTTGAAGGTCAACAAAGGTCAAAAAGATGGCACGAACGTCCATTTACAGGAGGAGTTCGAAGTGATTACCATTGGTATCAATGCAGTGCTGCAATCTTCTTATCATGGATTGAGTGGTGTTCTTTATCACTTCGGCACTTATCGAAGCACATGCTCTGACAATTCTCTCTCGTATATCGTGCAAATAGTAAATATTCGCCGAATACGGCGTATCCATCTAACGTGTCATTGACATGTAAAGACCATTCGCCGGCTTCGCAATACAACACTAACAGAAACAATAAGACTAGTATCGTCGAATCAAGCGAATATGAATGATGTATTCCTTCGAAGAACAAGTCGATATGCTTCTCGTTTACGGAGAATTCCAACGAAATTCAGTGAGAGCTAGAGACTTATACGGTGAAAGATATCCTAAACGTACTCACCCTACACGTCGTACATTTAAATATGTGTATGATAAATTGAGAACAACTGGATCTTTAACGCATCGGAAACATATCCGGGAAAGGAAAGTTACTAACGAGGAAACGGAAATTGGTACTCTTGCCACTGTGGTCCGAGATCCTTGTGTTGGTTCTCGTCAAATCGCAAGGGAATCTGGGATGAGCCAGAGTAGCGTTGTTCGTGTTCTGAATCGCCATAAATATTATCCTTACCATATCAGTCTCCACCAAGAATTAACTGGTACGGACTGTATGCGTTGCACTGAATTATGCCGATGGGTTCAACTTCAGATTCAGAGGGATGACACATTTATTAATTTGATTTTATTTACTGACGAGGCTACATTCGCGATCTATGGAAATGTCAGTTTGCATAACATGCATTATTGGGCATAAATATCATCCTTACATATCAGTCTCCACCAAGAATTAACTGGTACCGATTGTATGCGTCGCACTGAACTCTGCCGATGGGTTCAACTCAGATTCAGAGGGATGACACATTTATTAATTTGATTTTATTTACTGGCGAGGCTACATTCGCGAACCATGGAAATGTCAATTTGCGGAACATGCACTATTGGGCAACTAAAAATCCATGATGGCTGCGGCAAGTTGCACACCAAAAACCGTGGTCGGTGAATGTATGGTGTGGGATTCTGGAGGATTGAATTATAGGCCCCTATTTCATCGAAGGAAATCTTAATGGTAGGAAGTACACCATATTCCTGCAAGAAACATTAGGTCTCTTATTGGAAGAAATACCTTTAGGAACAAGGAACAGAATGTGGTATCAACACGGTGGGGGCTCGGCACATTTTTCGTTGATGGCTAGAAATGAGTTGCAGAGACAACTCCCAGATTGTTGGATTGGACGCGGAGAAGATGTATCGAGGCCGGCTCGTTCGCCAGACAGGACACCTCTGGATTATTTCTTGTGGGGATTCGTAAAAGACATTGTTTGTAAAGCTGTTCGAACTACACCTGAAGATTTCAGAGAGGGAATTGTCAGAGAATGTGCTTCCATAAGTGCCGATGTGATAAGGAATACAACTCAATCCATGATAAGAAGATAGCAGCACTACATTGACACCAATGGTCATCACTTCGAACACCTTCTGTAAATGGACGTTCATTCCACCTTTTTGACCTTCGTTGACCTTCAAAGTCCTTACTGTTACACATCATTGGATTCGTCTCTATAGCCGCTATCAGTCAATAAGTACCAAACTATAGCATCCCATTTAAAAAACAAAGTTGACCTTCATATCTGTGAAGCGACCCCACCCAGAAACAAAAAACCAACGTCATATTGTGGCCCCCGTTGTCCCATGCAACTTTTGTCCCACAAACGTTTCAGCTCCTATCATGGTTTCGGAGTTATTGTTGGTGGCAATAGTTAGTGACTCACGTTGGTTTTACGCCCCTGTAACTATCTGGACATATCTTATTCAAAATGTAAGAGTTATCAATATTAAACAAGAGAACAGAACTACAGTCGCTTTATGGCGATAACTAACCTTATGCTAGATCCATGGAGAGCAACAAGACTCAAAATGATGACACTATATACCACTCACAGCACTAGCACTAGTGAAAACGAACAGTGCATACAAACCAATCTCGAGTGACATTGATCGTGGAACATCAAAACAAAGAACAAAAATAGAATTTAACAGCTTATAGAAACATATTCATTAAGAGGTGGAACACTAGCTCACAAGGGATTGGTCTGGTCCGACTTACCGAGACCTACCCTGAAATTTTTCACACAGGAAGAATACGTCCAGAGCGAAGTTCAAAGTGCACACACGCAATTTTAAGCACTTAAACCGTACCAAAAATGTCGCAAATTATTAATGTTTTGCATACCGTACAGTTCATAACGTCAGATGAACTGCTGTAGGTGTAATGTACACAAGTAACTGGCAGAGGTAAGAAAATCAAAGCAGTGTATGATGGTACACTACAGACGACTTCCATCATTTGGGATTTTACATTGTTGACAGTAAGTATTTTATAACAATTCCTGTAACACAGTACTTATGATAATTTTGAATAACCTTTTTTTTACTAACAGTGAAACAGTTACTTGTTAATTCCCTCTAGTCATCACAAAATGGGAAGTTTCTATTGGATGACGCTAAACAACATTTTCGTCACCTCGAGCACATCTTACAGAAGAAAAATTAATGCATGCAGGCATTTGACAGGAATTATTAATTTTATTTTGACAGAAATGAGATGGAGTAAGATATTTTTGTATGTCCATCCTTTTGACTGGAGGTCTTGGGCACCAATGAAAGAGAAAAAAATTCTAACGATCGACAGACAGGATTCATTTTTCTGTACATCAGAAAGGACTTTATGCTATATTTGCAGGCATGAAGCACGTGAAGAAATTGATGGTACGAATAGCAATATTTCTGAAGTCACATTCAGGTTGTCAGTTACAACAGTTTTCGAAGGAAGTGAACGAAGAGTATGGAGACGTTACATATCACTGCGAAGTACGTTGGTTAAGTCAAGGGGCATGCCTGGAGCGATTTTTCGGTTTAAAACTTGCTATTGTTGAATTTTTGAAGGGAAAAGAAGTTCAGGAACGAAAATTACAATATGTGGAATATTTTACAGATCTCGCATTTTAAGTGGTCTTGACAGCATACTGCTCTCAATAAGAAAATGAAAGATGGGAAACAACTTCTTTCTAACCTGTTGGGGATGCATTTCAGATGAAAATCGTGTTGTAGAAGGGACACATTCTGACAATGCACAGCCAAGTTCCCTAAGCTCAGTGGTGTTAAAGAAAACGCGAGGTTTGATGAATTACTTGTGGCCTTGAATTATAGGGTCCTACACGTTTTGAGGACACTGCCAATCTGAAATTTCTTTTCGAGCTGTTTTCGAGGTCGCTTGTCATTTCAGTTGAAATCACCGCTGTGCATGTACAGATGTAACTGACTGACCTGCAAGGTAATTGGCGTTTTAAAGGCAAATCCCTTTAATGTTAAAACTGTCCAGAAAGTCCAAATTGTTTTCCTCAGGTAGTTCCCACGTTTCCATAGTTAAGTTGCAAAAGTGTTACAATGTTTCGACCAGCATATGTCTGTGAAATAAGTTCTTTCGATTATGAAACTAAATAAGTCAGTATTACGTGGCAATGTGAGCCACAGAATCTTTGAAACTGTCTTCGTCTGTCCGTATGCGGGCAGTTTGTACCAGATAAAAATTACGCCTTCAGCTTACCGAAAATAATTCGGTATTACTGAAAATTTGTTTTGCTTTTTACCTATCTTGTTGAGATATGGTCAATGTAAAACCAAATCGTACGTAGTGCGAGTGCATTGCCATTTAAATGCGGCGCGTTCGCGGTTTTCCCTTCCTCACGCTCAGTGCGGCGCGGTGGTGGGGAACTTGTGCCAGCCAGGTTGAGCGCTATGGAAGTCACACCAGGGCCGGCTCGCGAGCCGAATTCTTGGCCACCCCTGCCCTATACTATTTCCTATTAATGACATTTCCTATATCGCTTACTTGAAACTTGGTAATTTTGTGACTCCCTTTCCCGTATAATTTCCTGAATCTGTTTAACTGCGTCGAAAACGCGTAACGTTCATCTCACTTTCATTTAAGCGAACCCAATCTCTATTATCTCCTCCGGTAACGGTGCACTGACTCTCATGAGCAGTTCTAAATCTTTCGAATAGTTTTTCTTCCACAGATTTGTGAATTTCAGTTTGCTGCATATTTCGTACTTGGCGTAAATCGCTCTTCCATTTATACAATACACTTTCAGATTTTTCGAAACGAAACTACCTTTGCTCACTGCTTAAATTCAAGAGTGTTCTCCCTCCTTTCACACATTAAAAACGTTTTGCATCATCTCGGTTCCAAGAGTGCCGGAACCTGTACAGAAAATTGGGACAGAGATCAACACAAACATCATTTCCGCCCTTTTTATTGTTCATGAAAACCACACATTGCATTTTCTACCACCATAGAGCAATACCTATTCCATGGCTCTCGACCTCATGTTAAGTAGCCTATGTACGGCTCTTTCAGGTCAATAACAGTGCCTACAGAGCCAGATTGCTTCGGTAATGCGTCAAAGTTCCTCATTATAGCGGATGACAGGGTGGGATACACCCACAGCAAATGGATGGTCTGCCTCCTTCATATACTGCGTACATATTTAAAAACCACGTAAAATGTATAACGGTTGGCTGTTTAATTCCTTCTCGGTGGTGAATATTTTTAATGGAGTCATACACGATAAATATCCCTGGGAGGGAGTTGTAAATACAAAACTGAGCTTCCAGTTCTTCTCCGTAAAAATAGAAGCGCTTATAGGCAGTTTGAACATTTTCCGGAGTTGGAGCTGAGAGCATAAAGAAGCGCGTCCAGTATCTTCATCTTGTGGAATTAAGGATCCTTCAGTATAAGTACAATGATAACCAGGTCACGCACTGCAACAAGAAGATTAAAAAAATGGCTCTGAGCACTATGGGACTTAACTTCTAAGGTCATCAGTCCCCTAGAACTTAGATCTACTTAAACCTAACTAACCTAAGGACATCACACACATCCATGCCCGAGGCAGGATTCGGCCACCCCGGCCGGCAAGCAGATTAAAGCTACAACTGACATCAGTGCTGTCTGAACTGGTCGTATGAACACAATAGACAGGAATCTGGCAGCTGAGTGTGTCGATATCGTGCGAAGAACATCAAAAGGAACGTAAATAGGAGACCCCGTATTAAAACTAGTATAGACGGCTGGAAGTTTAATTCTTCAGCAAGAGGCACTCCATTGTCGGTAAATGCAGTCTTGACTTTTACAGACAGAACTGTCCGTGAGGGCCGTGCCTCGAATATCAAATTTATCTGACAACGTCTGGCACCATGTTCAAGAGCATCTCCCCTGCCTCTGCTAAACGAGCATTTGTGGGCATTTTTCTCTGCATCTGTCCCCTGACTAAGTAGTCGTTTAGTTACACTGCTCTGTAATTGCAGGTCTGGGCTAGCATCGCTAGTGGCTGGTTTCATTTCACGGTTCGTTTCTTTACCTTTCCTATGTAGTACGTTGGAGGTTTTTCCCAAGTGCTGAATGCCTGCAAGTTGGCTATATGAGATCGCAACCACTTTAAGAGGAGTTGGCCGTCATAAAAATTGAGTTCTGGGCAGAGGCACAGTCTCAGGTAGACAGGCCGGCTTACGTAGCCATTCTTGTCCTCCAGCTCACTCCCCAGGCGGAACATAGGATGCCCGCTTTTTCTGTTAAAAATAAACATATAATGCTTCACAGAAGACTTTTAGCAAGGTAAGAGATCTCTTGCTAGGTATGGCATGTGAATTTTCGTTAAGACGCCTCGGAATAGAGTTCGATTTAAACTTTCAGAATCCAGCTTTCTAATTGGGCCGTACTGTTACTTTCTGGAGAGCCCGCGCGTTTTCCTTTTGTCTTCATGAAAGACTTAGGAGAGGCCCTTTTCAAAGTTGTGCCATGGAATGGGAGAGATTTTGTGCTTTCCTCCATTTAGGAGCCTCATTGGTTCAACGTAAAGAAAATCTACGATGATGGGACATTGTTTGCTATCCTCGCTTGAATTTTATTCGCCAGTGAGTTGCGGCTCTGACGAAAAGCAGCAAACTTTCAGAGCGACGAGAAGGAGAACACTTTACTGTAGGCCTTTGCAGAGTAATGACTTCACCGTAGGATTTAGAAGAGTTTACTTCATTTTAGATTTTCAGAGAGTTAAGACCTCATGTTACGACAGGAGAGTGCCTGAGGAAATGAGTCTTCCTGCCACTAGAAGGGGGAGACTGAAATCATGTTCTCCAGCAGATTCTGCCGCCGGCTACCTTACTCACGCTCACATGTTTTGGTGAGGTGGACCATCGTTGCCCTTGCCGATGTCATTCAGATGCGAAATTAATTCGCTCCCTTCAGGAGCCGAGTATCTGATGTGAAAGCCATGGATACAGCTTGTTGCTCTCAGTGCGCATTTTGGCAAGCTTATGGTGTTCATTCATGTCTTTCCGCGTGCTTCCTATATTTAACTAATAACGTAAGTAATCACTGGTCATGTCCGCGAATTATTAACGTAACTGTTTTTCATCCTTCCCACCCACCTGGAGCAAAGTCAACCTGTAGACTTATAATCCCTTGTCCGATTGTCAATATTTCCTTTCAGTATATCAGTGGGTGATTCTCATGTTTAAAGACACGAAATATAATTGTTATAGTGACCATTTGTTTCCATTCCCTCCTTCCATCAATATCTACGTGAGTGGTCTAGTACCAATTTCTGTCATTGTTTTCTAAAGCACTGCAGTCATGGACTGTGCGGCTGGTCCCGTCGGAGGTTCGAGTCCTCCCTCGGGCATGAGTGTGTGTGTTTGTCCGTAGGATAATGTAGGTTAAGTAGTCTGTAAGCTTAGGGACTAATGACCTTAGCAGTTTAAAGTCCAATAAGATTTCACACACATTTGAACATTTTTTGTCATTGTTTGTTGGGCCAACACTGTAAATTTTCATTTAAGTAAGACGTTTTCATTGCGCGACAGTATCCTTCCCCTAAATTAATTTTCATGATCATGTAGGAAGGTTCCTCTCAGTTGTTCACCAGAGTCTGGTCCTGTGTATAATAGGGGTACGCACCCACATCTCCAAGACAGGTTCAAATGGCTCTGAGCACTATGGGACTTAACATCTGTGGTCATCAGTCCCCTAGAACTTAGAACTACTTAAACCTAACTAACCTAAGGACATCACACACATCCACGCCCGAGGCGGGATTCGAACCTGCGACCGTAGCAGTCACGCGGTTCCGGACTGAGTGCCTTTACCGCGAGACCACCGCGGCCGGCTCCAAGACACGTACGGATGGTTCTGTATAGAAGTGTATCTTATTTGGAGAGCTAAATCTTACATCCTTTGTGATACAGTAGACAGCCATACTCTAGTCGAGTTCGAAAAATTCCTCGGTGCATAGTGAATAAGGTACTCTGGTGTGCTCCCCTACAAACACGGGTGATTGTGCGAATCTTCACATTTAGTAACAGTAGTTCGAATGTGAGGTGTCCAATTCAACCGAGAGTCAAATATCGTTCTTAGGAACCGAGTATGAGAATTCATCTGGGAAGGGCACTTTCCACACGTGGTGCGACGTCGGTGCGAAGAGTGTTCGAACTGTAAAAAAGGACGATCACCGTTTTCTCACCAGAAACCTCCAGCCCTTTAGTAAACAGGCATTCACTGATATGTGCAACGGCATTGCATGCCCTTTTGGGCTTAAGATGCATCTCAGCAGTTAAATAAATATATACACTGCAGTATTTTAGTGGAGGGAGTTACCATGCATTCTAAATAATGAGTACACAGAATATACAAGCGAGGACTTAAAATCGCGCCCTTTCGCTAGCCCTGGGAGACAAGCAAGCAGCCTTTGAATCTGATTTAGACTCTTCATTGAGTGACATGAGTACTGATACCATAAATCATCCTCGAAGGAATTTCGGAATCCACCAGTTTGTCCTACAGAATCGTAATACGTGCAGTCGGTGGCAGAATTTGTGGGACCCCTCGCCTCATCGTTGTACTGAACTGCACAGTTTTACTGCTGTTAACACAGCATAACACGCTAGGAGGCGAACTGCTACCAACATACTGTCTACAGGCGTGAAGCCGAGAACTATCTGAACATTGTGAGACTGTTTTACATAACGTAGGAGACTATGTTGCTGCTGATTTATTTATCTCTTGTATACCTGCTGTGTTTAATTAACTAACGATAAAACGCTATTTAGTATGTATTGTACTAATACAAACGAATTGTAGCTTATCATGGTAACGTTCCGAAAAAGTTCTTCGTTTTATTAAAAAAAGTATTCCAAATTGTAAAAAATTAGCCGGATAATACGCACTTCGGCTTCGAAGCGGTCTGTGTGTACGTTCAGTCTAAAGCAGCACTACATATCTACCAAGAAAGTATTCGGAATGTAGCAATAGGGCTAGATACATAACAAAATCCAGTCAAGATAGTCACTGTGCACACCAAATTCTCTCTTGCGAAAATTGTTCATCATCTCTTGCTTAGTTAAAAAGTTGCGGGTCATATAAGTAGAGTAATACCAGAAAGACGAACAGGGATGGAGACGAGACACTTTACTCTTTACATAACCGTGAAATAACATAAAAATTTTAGCTTTGGTAAGGCAACGAATTGAGGTTGATGAAATAAACATTTCTAGATGAAACCTAAATTATTTCTTGTGTAAGTATTTCTTGTATGGGATAGCTCATACACAGCTAACAGATTCCAAATACATGTAACTGACGAGCTCTTCAAGTTGTTTTAATTACTTTTGGTAGATAACTCGAGTTCGCAGTGGGAACCGTCCGCCACCAGATGCTATCGTCATCCCAGTCCTGGTGCTATGCAATCCCCAACTAGCATCCTAAAATTTCACCGAATAGCTCATCAATAATATAGTTTACGGAAGACGGTCGAGAAGAGAGAATAAATGTGCCAAACACGCGGGAAATGAAATATATCAATTTCCATGGAATCAATACAGCTTAATGTTACTGTAACGAGCCTGGATTTCTCATAGTAGTTCTGCGGGATGCAGGACATAGTGATTAATTTCGATAGTATATTAGTTTCTCAAGACCGACGTTTGGAGCCTCTGGGGTTTAGCCTCGCTATGTTTCTGGTGTGGAAATACTGCAAGAACTCCAAGTTCCACGCACGAGTGTGGAGTTACATCAGAAGTTTCCTGAAACATTTTACAAGGAGGTGCAGAAGTAGATCATTCTTGACACAGTCGAAACTTCGTTTGGCGATATAAGGGTGAAAATAAGTGGTCACCTATCTTGTCTTGGATGCTAACACTCAATAGTGTCCGAGAAAATGACAAAATTTGAATGCGAGTATGTCAATTTGCACATACGGGGTATAGCAAGTAGGTTGGCAGTATAGTGTGCTCCGCGTACAAATCCAATATTATGTTGCTATTTTTTTTACTTTTTTCATGGAAGTATGTGACATCTATGACATATTATGCATTTGTACATTACTGGCGTTTCTTCCGTTTTTTATGATTTGAATGTTTGTGTGATAGACAATACTCTGCGGAATACATGAGTTCAGTTGAAGTAGGAAAGTAAAAATCAAAACAAAGATGGATGTACTAGAATTTATATGTTTTCATTAGCAACTATAATTAGTTTCAGTCCGCAGCTTGTGGTTGTGCGGTAGCGTTCTCGCTTCCTGCGCCCCGGTTCCCGGGTTCGTTTCCCGGCGGGGTCAGAGATTTTCTGTGCGTCGTGATGACTGGGTGTTGTGTGATGTCCTTAGGTTAGTTAGGTTTAAGTAGTTCTAAGTTCTAAGGGACTGATGACCATAAATGTTAAGTCCCATAGTGCTCAGAGCCAATTAGTTAGATAATGGTATATAAGATTTTTGATAATAAAATTTGACTTTCATAATATTTGAAATGCTTACTTATTTTTAAAATGATTTCATTGTATTTCTCGATGTCACAAAAATACTGATGTCTTTGATGTCACTTACTTCCACGATAACAGAAGTAAAAAAAATAACAACATATGATTGGATTTGAACACGGAGCGCAAAAGTTCGAACCTGTGCTTTTAGCCACTAGGAAACCAACTCGCTTCGTATAGCACCATGTGTGTGAACTGATAGAGTAGCATCAAAACTTTGACTGTCATTTTCTCGGAAACGGTTGAGTTTTACACGTTGCCGATTTACAGCGGTATCACATTGTTTAGATGTAGTTGCAAATTGTCATTATGATTATACATCAGCTTTACAAGTGTTTAGTGGCCAAAATTTGTGCCAGACTAGGACATGAATCTGGATTTCGTGCTTAATGTGAGCGGTCGCGTTTACCTCTTTGTCTATCAGTGCAAGTGTCCTGGTCCGACCCAGATTTCCACATTTCTCGGTGTCTACGTCCGCTGCTCGCTCATACACTATCGGAGAAAACAACACACTCTTTTAGGGGTTTACAATTCACTCAACATTTATTGTTGCAATATTTATTTTTGTTGAAGTACATGAAATGTTTACATTTACGGACCAGTAGCCTAAGCGGTTCTGAGGTACCGGGTACCGACCCATGCTAAAACATCCATGTTAGTAGAAGTGTAGACTTTACTGGCGTCAATGCAGGTGCCGACTCTGGCATCCAGACGATCGCATAGATCCGAATATTGTCGTCGTATTCGTTAAGCCACGCATGCTCGACCAGTTCACGTGGTTCTGTACGAGTAGCTGGCTGACGAGCAGCATCCCACATGTGCTCGATTGGAGACAAGTCCGGAGACTGTGCTGGCCAGCGAAATCGCTGCACGCCTTGCAGAGCACGTTGAATTTCACGTGCAGTTTGTGGGCGGGAATTATCCTGTTGGAACAAAACATCACCTTCCTGTTACAAGAACTGCAAAAGGACGGGTCCAACAACATTGTGCACGTACCGAGCGCTGGTTGGCGTCTCCCCCCCCCCCCCCCAAATAAAGACCAGAGGTGAACGAGAGCTGTAGCTTATCACATACCAGACCATAATGTCTAGGCTTGGGCCAGTGTGTCTTGGACTAATGCTCTCTAAGAGACAGCGCTTACCAGGTCTACGTCATAGGGAGCAAACGACCATCACTAGCATGCAGGCAGAATCTGCTTTCATCGCTGAAGACCACGGCACGCCATTTCATCTTCCAAGTGATCCTCTAATGGCCAAGTCGAGCTGTGCACGTCGATGCTGTGGTGTGACTTGAAGACGTGCGTGTTCGTATCCGTAGCCCCACTGCTAACAACCGGTTCGTAACAGTTCGCGTTGACACGTCTGTGCTGTACGGTCTGCCACTGCTCCCCCTACAATACAACGATACTGGCGGGTGTCTGTGATGCGTGGACATCCATAACCTCGTCTACGGTTGTGAGAATGTTCACTTGACCACAGCACAGCACCGTGGCACAACTGACGCAGCACATGTAACTTGTGTTGCAAGTCTCCGAAAGGACCGTCTCTCCACTTGGAAGGCCAAAATTTGACCTCTTTCAAACTCTCTCAGTTGGCTGTAGGAAGCACGAGTGTGTCTTCGTAGCACGACGGTTGCCTGCTTGCTTCACACGTTTGCAGCACACTGAGCCTTCTGGCTGTGTGCATTCCATATTAAAGAAAAGACTCAGATGGCGCTGTGGTAGCTACGCTATCTTCTGAGGACGACGTTCAAACCATTATCAATACATCCCCTATCCTCTAGGTGGCATATACCACCATCGGGTCAAAATAGACGGCCTTTACCCAGGCGTGCTAATTTTTTTTTCGGCAGAGTAATCCCGTGATTCCTGCACACACACACACACACACACACACACACACACACACACACACACACACACACACACAGAGAGAGAGAGAGAGAGAGAGAGAGAGAGAGAGAGAAATATTGCTATTCTCGTCGTTTTGCCTTGCTGCGGTATAATATACAGGGTCGGACTGGTTTTATAGTCTGCATGCATGCCGACGATTTACAGCCGTACTAAATTATCGAAATATATTCGCAAATTGTAAATACTATTATATACTACCTGTACAAATGATTGATGACAGATGAAAATTTTTGCTATACCGGGTCTCAAAGCCAGATGTCCTGCTTAATACAAGTGATGGTCTTAATAACTTTGGCTATCCGTGCACACGTCCCATAGTGACCCAAACCTCCATGTGAAGGAATTAGATATAAGGATGTAGACAAGATGTAGACGTCGAAGTTTGCGTAGTTGCAGTGAGTATGATGGATAGCTGAAGTGGTTAAGGTGACCGCTCATGTTAAGTGTGAATTCCGGGTTCCAGTACCAGTCTGGAAAGAATTTCCATCTGTCACTATTATTTGTACAGCTTGGATTTGCAATTTACGAATAAATTTCCATAATATTGAGTTTTGGCGCCTAAGTCAAAATAGGCGCATTCTTACACGAAGCAAGGTTTCTACTGTTTCAGAGAACGACATTTTGCGGCTCCTCCAGGAAACTGACGATGTAACTCCATACCCGTGCATGGAACATCGAGATCTTGAAAGACTTCTACACCAGAAACATAGCTCGTCCGATCTCTAGAGACTCCAAAAGTCGGTCTTGAGAAACTAACGTACTATCGAAATTAATCACTATGTCCTGCATCCCGCAGAACTATCTATGTATCTATATCCGAATCCCGCTCCAGCTACTGCCCGGTCTGGGTGCTGACGAATCCTCTCCATTTGGCTCAATTTACATCACCGTGAAATAACATGAAAAATTTAAGTATTGGTAAGGCAACGAATTGAGGTTGAAAACATAAATTAAACATTTCTAGATGAAAGGACTTGAAGAGATCGTCAGTTACATGTATTTGGAATTTGTTAGCTGTGTAAGAGCTATCCCAAACAAGAAATACTTACGTAAGAAATGATTTAGGTTTCATCTAGAAATGTTTAATTTATTTCATCAACCTCAATTCGTTGTCTTACCTATACTTAAATTTTTCATGCTATTTCACGGTGATGTAAAGAGTGAGGTGTCTACTCTCCATGTCTATTTGTCCTTCTGGTATTACTCTATTTATATGACCCTCAACATTTTAGCTGAGCAAGAGATGATGAACAGTTGTCTCAGGAGAGAAGTTAGTGTGCACACTGACCTTCTTGAAAGCGTTATTAAGACTTTTCAGTAGTTACCAAGATGTAATTAAATTACAGTTAGCCTTTTCCACTGAGCCAGATGCAGCCGCAAGTACCTTAATATTTAAAACAGCAGTCTGTTTCACGTAAAGCAGGGGGAACATATTTATCTCAATCCACTACATTGTCTTCCACAATACCATCAAATGTAGACATTGACTAATTAGGCCTGGTTCCCACAAACACTGGTATTCCACAAGTTCTAAGAAAAGGAACCATTGTGTTGAACAGACGTAAGCCATTCCCCATTCAATAAATTTCGCCTTTAAGTTCAGTTAATATATTAGGTACATTAAAAAGGAAAACTTGAAATGGAAGAGATTGAAGACAAAAAACGAAAACAGGAGTTTGTGTCTCGAACAACTGCCATAAAAGACGAATATAAACAGCAACTGGAAAAAGAGGAAGCTATTGCAAATGTGCAAACAAAGTTGACATATGGCTTTAAACAGTAGTGTATGGATAAATCTCGCTACAACTGGAGAATACAAGACCCAAGCGTTCATAGTAAACAGCAATGGTAACTGGCCATATGTTGGAGTCCTGACTGAAAATGACGGATTGGGGCATGTTTTCTACCTTAAAGGGCACACGAAAAATTTGTTTATAAAACTCCACTACCACCTGCATCTGCTTAAAAAGGATGGCTATGTCATATCGAAATGTGGTGGACCTGGCGTCGTACACCTCACAACCGTCTGCGCAGTTAAAATCGACAGAATAACAACCTTTAATGGTAATTCGTTTGAGATAGTTGTAAAGTTAAAGTTCTATTCTGAAATTCCACACGAATGTACAAGAGTTGTTAGTGTACACCAGGAAGATGTGAGATGCAATAATAAGACTGCTATGCAGGAAATAAGAGGAAATATTGAACTCCCTGATTGCTCTTGGCGAGAAGATCAGCACGAAGAAACGGAACTAATTGTTAAAGCTATAAAAAAGGTATTCCACGGGATAAAAGACAGATACGAATTGGAACATGAGACCATACCCTCTTTATACCTGTCAAACTACTGGCTGGAGAAAGAGTTAGAAGATGCCAATGTGGATTTCAATTATAAGTTAAAAATTAACCTGGATGTTATTAGAAGAAAGTGCTGTTTTCTGTGTGTAAATATATATGTAGAAAAAGAGTTTATACAAGGTTATATTTTTGTACTAGTCTCTACCCATGCTAAAAATAGAAAAAAGGTCCTCTATTAACTATGATCTATTTGTATGTGAAGGAGGACGCTATGGCAAAAAAAGTCAAGCAAGGTTTGTATATTGCTTTAAACATAGGTAGACATTATCATTTTTACTTTAAATAGCAATTGTGAGTAGCCATACGTTGGAGTACACGTGGAGAATGTTACAATTGAGACTCTTTATTGCATTAAGGGACATATAAAACCCGTCTCACATCCAGACCTGCTTAGATGTACACCTAACATCATAACAATGGTTTGCAGAGTTTAAAACTGATTCTGAATGTTGTGATCAGTTATCGTCAGCTATTATTTACATTCATCCTGGTACATATTTGTACTTATTGTTAACACTAGCAAAGAAGTCCGTTGGAGAGGTACTGCTGTAGCCAGCCAAAGCAACCACAAATAGGAGTACGTTGTAGTAATGCTCTAAAAGTTTGGAGCCGAGACCGTTTACTGGATTAAGAGACACACGAAAAATATCTGTTTTATAAAGCTCCATTTCCAACTGAATCTACTTAAAAATGTCGTCGTTATATTGTGTTTAAAATTTGGCGGACTAGATGTTGTTTCACACTAAGTCCTACGCACAGAAGTAGCGGTTTTGGCAAACGGATGGATGTCCAGCAATTTACGTCACAATAGAATCTTATAGGTGGGAGCAGAATGGATCTTGACCTTGTACAAAGATCAACAGGATTTACAACTGTACCCTGCACTACACACACAAAAGAATGGTTCCAATTAACGAAAAACTTACGGAAGAGTTTAAGTGTTCTGCAGTTTGTCTACTGAAGCAATAAAATAGTACTACGCGAAAAATAGAATCTTATAGTTAGAAACACAATGGATCGTGTGTTCCACCTGCAGAAAGAACAACAAACGATATTAACAACTCACTCTGCACCAGTCTAAAAACGTCAGAATCGAAACTGTTTACTAGACTAAGGGACACACACAAAAAAACTGTTTTAAAGTTCCATTTATACTACGTGATCAAAAGTATCCAGACACCCGCAAAACCATACGTTTTTCATATTAGGTGCATCGTGCTGCCACCTACTGCCAGGCACTCCATATCAGCGACCTCAGTAGTCATTAGAGAGAGCAAAATGGGGCGCTCTGCGGAACACACGGACTTCGAACGTGGTCAGGTGATGGGTGTCACTTGTGTCATATGTCTGTAAGCGAGATTTCCACACTCCTAAAGATTCCTAGGTCCACTTCTTCCGATGTGACAGTGAAGTGGAAACGTGAAGGGACACGTACAGCACAAAAGCGTACAGGCCGACTTCGTCTGTTCGTCTTTTGACTGACAGAGACCGCCGACAGTTGAAGAGGCTCATAATGTGTCAGAGGCAGACATCAATCCAGATCATCATACAGCAATTCCAAACTGCATCAGGATCCACTGCAAGTACTATGAAAATTAGGCGGGAGGTAAGAAAACTTGGCTTTCATGGTCGAGAGGCTGCTCATAAGCCACATATCACGCCTGTAAATGCCAAACGACGCCTCGCTTGGTATAAGGAGTGTAAACACAGCGATTGAAGCGTGAAAAAATGTTGTGTGGAGGGACGAGTCACGGTACACAATGTGGCGATCCGATAGCAGGGTGTGGGTATGGCGACTGCCTGGTGAACGTCATCTGCCAGCGTGTGTAGTGCCAACAGTAAAATTACTAGGCGGTGGTGTTATGTTGTGGTCTTGTTTTTCATGGAAGGGGCTTGCTCCCCTTGTTGTTTAGCGTGGCACTATCACAGCACAGGCCTACATTGATGTTTTAAGCACCTTCTTGCTTCCCTCTGTTGAAGAGCAATTCGGGGATGGCGATTGAATCTTTCAACACGATCGAGCACCTGCTCATAATGCACGACCTGTGGCGGAGTGGTTACGTGGCAATAACATCCCTGTAATGAATTGGCCTGCACAGAGTCCTGACCTGAATCCTATAGAACACCTCTGGGATGTTTTGGAACGCCGACTTCGTGCCAGGCCTCACCGACCGACATCGCAACCTCTTCTCAGTGCAGTACTCCGAGAAGAATGGCTGCCATTCCCCAAGAAACCTTTCAGCACCTGATTGAACGTATGCCTGCAGGAGTGGACGCTGTCGTCAAGGCTAAGGGTGTGCAATCAACATGTTGAATTCCAGCATTAGCGATGGAGGGCGCCACGAACTTGTAAGTCATTTTCAGCCAGATGACCGGGTACTTTTGATCACATAGTGTATTTCTGGATCAGCTTAAATAAGGCATGGTTACATTGTATGTAAATGGTGGCCAGCTAGTTCTTGTTGTACACCTACTCCTACGCATAGAAGTAGTGGTTTTAGCAAACGAATGGATGCCTACCAGTTCACGCCACAGTAGAATCTTATAGCTTGGAGCAGAATGGATGCTGTGTTTGGTCCTGTGCAAAGACCAACAAGCACTGTTTACTAATGTACTCTGCGCCAGGTGAAAATACTAGATTAAGCAATACACAAAAAAGACCTATTAGATTTTGTCTTTGTTTTTAGTAACAGCTAAGAAAACCGCTGGAAAGCTCGTGCTTTTTGACAACCTTAGTAACCATAAACAGGCGTACATTGGAATACTATTTAGAAAAATGTCGAAGTCGAGACCGTTTACTGCCTTAAGGGATACACCAAACAAATTATATACATCTAAATGTGATGAGTATCTAACAACTCACAGCAGAATGGATCAATTGTTTACTCCTGTGCGAAGACCAACAATCAGTATTTGTAACTGTACTCTGTATTAGTCACTTACATGCAGTATCAGTTAACAATTAACTTAACAGCACAATTACTGTGTAATGTTTTAACAGTGTTCTGCCGTTTGTGTAATGAGGTAATAAGCCCATGTGCATTGCTAATGTTTTCCGTAAACAAAAAAGAAAAAGAAAACTGGGAAAGGAAGACATCGAAGTTAAGAAACAGATAAACTGGGATCTATGGCGTAGACAGCTGCCATGAAGGAAACATATAAAAACAGCTGCAGAAGGTGAAAACACAAAGCTGTTCCAAAATATGCACAAGTGACTTTTACGTATTGCTTTGAACACAGAAACATATTAGCATTTATCGTAAAATAGCAATGGCGGTTGGCGGTACGTTGGAATACCGGTAGATTCAAATGGTTCAAATGGCTCTGAGCACTATGGGACTCAACTGCTGTGGTCATTAGTCCCCTAGAACTTAGAACTACTTAAACCTAACTAACCTAAGGACATCACACACATCCAGGCCCGAGGCAGGATTCGAACCTGCGACCGTAGCAGTCCCACGGTTCCGGACTGCGCGCCTAGAACCGCGAGACCACCGCGGCCGGCTACTGGTAGAAAAAAATGCACGAATCGAGATGTTGCACACCTAGCAAGATAACGAGCGCTTGTTCTGCAGTGTTTAAAACCAGTGGAACAACAGCTTTTAAAGGTAATTCGTTTCGAAAATTGTTAACTTACAATTCTACACAAAAGTTCCACATGAAGTGAGCGAGCAGGGCAGTCAACAGTGTGGATTCATTGATGTAGCAAAAACGTATGTGAATTCCTAAGGGACCAAGCTGCTGAGGTCATCGGTACCTAGACTAAAACACTACTTAAACTAACTTAAACTAAGCTATGTTAAGAACAACACACACACACCAATACCCGAGGGAGGACTCGAACGTCCGGCGGGAGGGGCTGCCCAATCCATGACATGGCGCCTCAAACCTCGCGTCCACGGCGCGCGACGACTCATTCATGTCTGAGTAGTTGAGCACAGCGTAGAAGCGCTTAGAGCCGCGGTGACCAAGGCTCAAGCTCGCAGTGGGCAAAGACAAACAATGAGCAGTAGTATCAGATGCAAATCTACATCGTGGTCTCTCTCTCTCAACCTTTTAGAACGTATATTTCTCTCAATTATGAGTCAGATCAGGCTGTGGTTCTAACAGATCTCTCTTGTAGCTGGCAGCTTTCGGTCCCCAACCACTTCCACCTCTCACCGACGCCAGAGGCGGGGGCAGAGGCAGGAGCGTTGGCTAGAGCTGCATCCGGGGGATATTGCTAATAGTGGATCCACAACGCACTACATTTGAACGTTGGTTTTGAGAGAGATAAGTCAGTCCTCCCCAGATGTAAAAATAAATAAATAAATAAATAAATAAATAAATAAACTCATAATTGATTACGCAGCAGACCAGGCTGTGACGGCTATTACGACACTGTTCACAGCACGAGCATCTAGCGTGATATCATTCCCTACCAGCTTAGCCGGTCGTCACCCCACATTACGGTTAGGTGCTGGAAATGTCCAGCGCGTTTTGAGAAAAGACTCTCTCAGCGAAAGCTCAGTATGGGCACCCTGTCATACTGAGGCTTTTTTCTGTAAGCACTGCATACAAGATTTCGAGGGTGATTCCTTCTTGAGTAATATGGTATCCATGTAGCAATGTCACCATTTATACTTCTATAGGAAAGTACAGTGGAGTGACTACTGCAGTGGATGTAACTGCAATAATTAAGCGGCAATGTTAGCCCATTAGCGCTTGTTGTGTGTGTGGCTATGAACTACGATGAAGACTTTTTCATTTTTTTACACATGTGGAATGCATTCAAATAAAAAAAGTATCACATGACACACTGTTTGACGTCGGAAGTGTTGAGCACTTGGCTTTTCTACTAAATCTGCTACGAGGCATTGCCAGTCACTGTCGAATGCTTACTGATCCTATTCTTATGTGGTGGGAGAATGTGAATAATTTACGGACGTTGCCGACACCCTTGCCGACACCGAAACCACCTTTAATATTTTTGTGGGATCTGAAATTTAAAAACCTCTCTCAGACCGGCCTGATTTAGTTTCACTGACCAGGATAGTAAAAAACATGCGTATATTAAGGGAATTTTCATTCACAAAGCAGGCTTATCACATTCACACAGTTCAATACTGTTCTATCCTGATTAAATTGAGCTTAACTTAAATTCCATAAGGCAGTGAAGCAATTTCGAAGTCTCGGTGCGACGAAAATTGTCAGTCGATCTCCTGAAAACATTTGTAATAATTATTAACTTTCGCTGGTCACATGAGGAAGACCGGAGATCAGCTGGAAGACCGTGTTAGTCCATTTATTGAAAGTAATAAACTGGATATCTTGAGCGTACAAAACGGCAGGTTCGTCCGGTGTAAATCAGACGTTTCCCACTGATCCCGTGCAACACAGCGTAGTAAGCAGACACTGTCAGTAATAATCAGTTAAATAATACGCGAACACACTTACTGTAGTTTAGTTCATGTATTAAATCCCTTCTCATACAGAATCTCATCAAGATGGCGACTAGCTCAACAATATATACATATACATCTTCGTTTTTTACGGCTAATCGGCAAGTACTGAATCATTCTTTTCATAAGAGAAAACATAGATAGCAGAGAAGCTATTCGATGGAGTAAATGCACGCTCCAAGGAATAATAGGACTTGAAACTACTTTGCATTGATAATCATCGTATATTAAAGTTTAGGAATCGGTAAGGTAAGAAGAGATATTTCGAGATATGTACTAAGTTATATAATTTATAAAAATACTGAAAATATCGCGTAGAGACCGTTGCAAGAGACAGAATACACCTCCACCGTCGGTGGGGGAGGTAGCGGTTGGGGACACCAAAGCTACAAGCTACAAGAGACATCTATTACAACCACAGCACAATCTGACTCCAAAAAGAGAGGGAGATCTGTGCTAAAAGAGATCACGATCACGATGTAGATTAGCACCTAACACTACTGCTCATAGTTTGTCTGTGCCTGCTACTATGAGCGCTCCCTGTAGCGACGTCTGACAAGCAGCCATACAGACAGTCTGCAATCTGTCACCATCGCAATGTACAACACTAAATAATAACAACAATGATGCTGCTGCTGCAATGGCACTGTGTTATTAATCCTTTAGCTCACCACACACTTATCATTATTTTTTCTAATTACCCACCCCACACACCACTGCATATTGGCGCTGCTGCTATAGATACACATACCGCGTTAATTGGATCACGACAGGTCGACCAACACAAGGAAATATTAAGGTCGACCAACACAAGGAAATATTAATTAATTTTTTCGGCTACCCACTCCACATACCATTGCGTACTGGTGCAAAAGTTAGCTTACTGGCGGAGCTCATAGTCCTGTCGACATATTCTGACGAGCAGGCAATACAGCTCGCTATAATGCTGTGCTGCTCGAAGCTACATTGCGACAGGGGGTTGAAAAACAGTTATAATGAATTTTAACAGCAACAAAATCAATGTCTGAGAGCTGGAAAACAATTGTAGACGATTATAGCGGCAACAATATCAAAAATACACTATGTGATCAAAGGTATCCAGACAACCCAAAAAACATAAGTTTTTCATATTAGGTGAATTATACTGCCACCTAGTGCCATGTACTCCATATCAGCGACCTCAGTAGTCATTAGACATCGTGAGATAGCAGAATGGGGCTCTCCGCGGAATTCATGGACTGCGAACATGGTCAGGTAATTGGGTGTCACTTGTGTCATACGTATGTACGCGAGATTTCCACACACCTAAACATCCCTAGGTCAACTTTTACCAATGTGGTAGTGAAGTTGAAACGTGAAGGACCACATACAGTGCAAAAGCGTACAAGCCGACCTCGTCTGTTGACTGACAAGGACCGCCGGACCCGCCATTATGGCAGAGCGGTACTAGGCGCTTCAGTCTGGAACCGCTCCATCGCTACAGTCGCAGGTTCGAATCCTACCTCGGGCATGGATGTGCGTGATGTCCTTAGGTTAGTTAGGTTTAAGTACTTCTAAGTTCTAGGGGACTGATCACCTCAGATGTTAAGTCCCATTGTGCTCAGAGCCATTTGAACCATTTTGAGACCGCCGACAGTTGAAGAGGGTCGTAATGTGTAGTAGGCAGACATCTATACAGACCGTCACACAGGAATTCCAAACTGCATCAGGATCCTCTGCAAGTACTATGAAAGTTGTGCGGGAGGTGAGAAAACTAGGATTTCATGGTCGAGCGGCTGCTCATAAGCCACAAGTCACGCCGGTAAATGCCAAACGACGCCTCGCTTGGTGTAAGGAGCGTAAACATTGGACGATTGAACAGTGGAAAAACGTTGTGTGGAATGACGAATCACGGTACACAATATGGCGATCCGATGGCAGGTTGTGGGTGTGGCAAATGCATGGTGAACGTCATCTGCCAGCGTGTGTAGTGCCAACAGTAAAATTTCTAGGCTGTGGTGTTATGGTGTGGTCTTGTTTTTCATGGAAGGGGCTTGCTCCCCTTGTTGTTTAGCGTGGCACTATCACTTCTAAGGTCATCAGTCCCCTAGAACTTAGAACTACTTAAACCTAACTAACCTAAGGACATCACACACATCCATGCCCGAGGCAGGATTCGAACCTGCGACCGTAGCGGCCGCGCGGTTCCAGACTGTAGCACCTTTAACCGCTTGGCCACGACGGCCGGCATTACAGCACAGGCCTACATTGATGTTTCAAACATTTTCTTGCTTCCCACTGTTGAAGAGCAGTTCGAGGATTGCGATTGCATCTTTCAACACGATCAAGCACCTGTTCATAATGCAAGGCCTGTGGCGAAGTGGTTACACCACAATAACATTTCTGTAATTGACTGGCCTGCTCATAGTCCTGAACTGAATCGTATATAACACCTTTGAAATGTTTTGGAACTCCGAATTCGTACCAGGCATTACCGACCGACATTGATACCCCCCCTCAGTGCAACACTCCGGGAGGAATGGCTGGCATTCAACAAGAAACCTTCCAGCACATGACTGAACGTAAACCTGTGAGAGTGGAAGCTGTCATCAATGCTAAGGGTGGGCCAACACCATATTGAATTCCAGCATTACAGATATAGGGTGCCACAAGTAGTCGTTTTCAGCCAGGTGTTCGGCTACTTTTGATCAGATAGTGTATATTTGACTAGTATGTACTGGTTGCTTGTCAATATCAATATTCGACATATTCTAGTATTTGCAAATACTCACTGGCTGTCAGCCACTGCTCAAAATAACCTTTTTTGCAGTATTGGGAATTTAAACTGCTTGCTGCTGATGTTGCTGGCAATGCTGATGGACGACTGCCGTTGGGGTGGCTCGGAAAATTGTATGAACAAGGGAGTAGGAGGACAAGGGCGATACCAGCACATTTTTTTAATGTGGGTTGCTGACATAGAGGCAGAAATGCACTCAGGGGCAAACATATTGTTCCCTTTGATTGACAGATCATTATAGTATTGTTCTCCTTTGATTGACAGATTCTTAACGTATTGTTCCCCTTCCCCACCCCCCACGTCAAACCCCTCAGGAAACCTCCAACCCACCTCCTCGCCCTCGCTGACACAGGTACACTTGAGTTATTCGAATAGCCCCATCTCACTCTTATCAATTTGATTAACTATTTAATTAAATTGGTCAATTAATTAACCTTCCCCCTCTGGTAAATTCCTATCCAGAAATTAGTAGGAAAAAGACTCACTTGATCAGTCATTTGGAGGGAATTCGATTGTAGTCTATGGAATATTGTGTAAACAATTTAGACAATGTATAGAATATTGTTTAGTTATTTGTGGCAGTGTGTAGAATATAGTTTATTTATTTAGATAAAGAATTTGTCCAGAAATTGATTGCTGTGTATAAAGTATTGTTTAAACAATTTAGACAATGTGTGAAACATTGTTTATTTAAATAATTTAGGGGATTGAAGGCAGTGTATGGAACATAGTTTATTTATTTATTTACAGAATTTTTCGTATAGGTAAGAAAAGGGGTTTGGTACGCTTTCAACTAACTATTTCCAACTACTTTTCAAGGTCACCCAACCAATCACTTCCACATCCGAAATACAGGCACATAGTCCGATGTATGTAGAAAATGTCTTAGGATTTTTGGTAGGTTAGCGAATAAGACAGGTAAATATTTCTTACAAAATATTTATTATCTTTTGCATATACATTTACACACAGAAAACAACTCTTTCCTTATTTTTGATAGGTGTAGCTTTCATAATGTCCAATTTAATTTTTAACTTACAACTTATATCCACATCTGAATCATCTATTTCCTCCTCCTACCAGTAATTTGAAAAAAACAAACAATTCTAATACATATCTAATTTTTTCCTGTGAAATACTTGTTTTGTGGTTTTAACTATTAGCTCTGTTCCTTCCTGCAGTTCTAGGCGAGAGCATTCAGGGATTTTAATTTTTCCTTGTATCTCCTCCACGACGCTACTATTAAAGCATTCCACATCTTCTCATGTGTATGTTGCCAACTCTTCTGCTCCACATTCTTGAAGGATTTCTGTATCGAACCTTAAGTTTACAACTTTTGCAAAGGAGTGGCCATTAAATGTAGTTATTCGATCAGTTTTAAGCTAGGCAAATGGCTGTTCTGCTGCTATGTGGACAACATTCAGCTCGCCACACTTAGATAGAATATAATTATCTTTTTTAAGCCGATCCAAATGGGAATAGAGCTTAATAAACACATTTTTCCTGTATCTCTTAATATAGTAAACGTTCTCAAGTCCACTCATTTTCGCCAGTACTCCAACATGTGACCAGTTTCCATGGATATTTACTGTAAATTATAATATTTTGTATTCCCCCTTTGTAGTCAGATTTTTACATACAGAATGTTTAAATTCATACATTAACCTGGCCTGCACATCGGCAGTAGCTTGTTCCTTTTCCAATTGCAGGTTATGTTCTTCCTTTATAGCAGTTGACTTCTCCATATACTCCAGTTTCCTTTTCTTTACTTCGAGGTCCTCCATTTCCAGTTTTCGTTTCCGTACACTTAATGCATTAACTGCACTTAAAGAAGTAATTTCTTTAATGGGGAATGGTTTAAGTCTGTTTGATACAGTGGTCCTTTTTATTAAGACTTGGGTATAACATTATTTGTAGGAACCAGTTCCAATTCAGCACTATCTATATTGGACAGTATTCTGGAGAACATACATTGTTTAAATAAAGAATATTCCTCACATTGTCAATATTGTTTACACAATATTCCATATAGAGCAATCAATTTCTGGACAAATTCTCTAATTAAATAAAGAAACTATATTCCATACACTGCATAAATAGCTAAACAATATTCTATACATTGTCTAAATTGTTTATTCAATATTCCATAGACTACAACCGAATTCCCTCCAAATGACCGATCAACTGGGACTTTTTCCCACTAATTTCCAGGTGAGCGTTTACCAGAGGACGTGAGGTTAAGTAATTAACCAATTTAATTAAATAGTTAATCAAATTGATAAGAGTGAGAGGTGGCTATTCGAATAACTCAGACCTGTAAGTGTACCTGTATCAGTGAGGGCGAGGGGTGGGTTGGAGGATTCCTGGGCGGTGGGTACGGGGGGTGGGGCAGGGGAACAATACATTAAGGACGTGTCAATCAAAAGTAAGGATCCTTTTAGCAGAACAATAGGATAACGACCTGTCAATCAAAGGAGAACAATAGGTTTGATCCTGAGTGCATACCTGTCTCTCATGTAAGCAACCCACACTAAAAAACAGTGCTGGTGCCGCCCTTGTCCCCTTATGCAGGGGATTCCTCAAACACTCTGCCCCTTGGCCAAAAAACCACAATGGCTGCCAAGCACTAGATGGGAAGAGGGGGGAGTGACAAAGAGGATCCTGACAGAGTGTGCAATTAGATAAGAGTCCAGTCACATAAGGACCCAGTTACATAAGAACCCAATTTATGGTGTTTTGCCACAGGTCAGGGTCCAAGGTCATTTGATGACACTAGCAGTGATTTACATTGTGCCAGATAATCCTAATCTTCCTACTGACGAAAGAAACATAACGGCTAAAAATAGTTACCACATAGTAGTTAGAGAAAAGAGCCCACTGAAACTGTGGTTCTACAAATAGTTACAGTAGGAACAATGTCGTGAACTTAATAGGGATAAGTTTATGCCATATTATTTTCCAAGATGTCTGCAGCGTTTTGAATTAAGTGACACACTTGCGTGTGCACAAAAAGCCACAGCCGATTCTAGATTTACGTCTACATCTGCATACAAACTCCGAGAGCCGCCATACAGTGCGTGGCGGAGAGTACCTTACAGCACTATTAGTCCTTTTCTTCCCCATTTCCTCACAAATGGAGCGAGGAAGCAAAGGCTGATAATATTCTTCCGTTTGAGACCTGATTTATCTTGTCTTCACAGAGCATTTCCGTAACACTCGCTTGTTGATCGAACCTATCTGTAACAAATACAGGAGGACGCCTCTGAATTGTTTAATGTCTTTCTTTAATTCGATCTAGTGGGGTGGGGTCCTAAGCATTCGAGCAGTACTCTAGAATGGGTCGCTCAGATCCACTATACATTGTCTCCATTTTAGAGGAACTACACTTTCCTAGAATTCTACCAATAAACCGATGTCGATTATTTGCTTTGGTCTCCTCTGTAGAGGAACTAAACTTTCCCAGAATTCTACCAATAAATCGATGTCTACCATTCGCCTTCACTGCAACCAATCCTAAGTGATCGTTCCACCTGATGTCACTTTGCGACAGTAGCCCATGTATTTAAATGACGCGATTGTGTCAGTCAGCACACCAATAATACTGCAAACTTTACTGGATTGTTTCTCCTACTCATCCTCATTAACTTAAATTTTTCTGTATTTAGAGAAAGATGCAATTCATCACGCCACATACAAAAACTTTATAAGCCATCCTGTAGTCTCCTAAGTCACTGAAAGCGCAAATTTGCCGGCCGGAGTAGCCGTGCGGTTCTAGGCGCTACAGTCTGGAGTCGAGCGACTGCTCCGGTCGCAGGTTCGAATCCTGCCTCGGGCATGGATGTGTGTGATGTCCTTAGATTAGTTAGATTTAAGTAGTTCTAAGTTCTAGGCGACCGATGACCTCAGATGTTAAGTTGCATAGTGCTCAGAGCCATTTGAACCATTTGAACCAAATCGGAGATTTCCCATAAGCGACAGGCAGTTCGGCTTTCGGCCGGGGTTATGAGCGTCCGACGCTATTGCTCTGGCTGCCGAGGTCTATGGCTCAACTCCACACGAGTACATTGTCGGCACTATGGTGGATCTCAATGGCATCTTTGACCACCTGTGGTGGCCTTCGCTCTTCTCCTGCTTGAGCGACAAGGGGTGTCCTGGGCCGCTATACGGTTGTCTGAGTAATTATTGTGAGGGAAGGGAGTTCTGGCTACCGTCCCCCAGCGGGAGTGTTAGTAAAAGAATAATAATGAGGTGTCCGCAGAACTCTGTCCTGGGGTCACTCTTTTGCGATATTAATATGGAACCTTCATTGAACAGTCTAAAACGCAATGATGTTGTGCAGATGACCTCCTGCTGGTAGGCGTCCGTAGCCACGAGGACCTAGCACCTAAGATAGGGTGTGCAGTATCTCCACTATTAGAGTGGTGCCGGAAAGCTAAAAAGAAGACTGCCCCAAATAAGTCTAAGTATCTGTTGTTAAAGGGACAATTAGTTAGAAACCCAACTGTAAGAACCGATGGTTTGCCAGTTCTATGGCGTCGCGAGGCCCGGTAGCTGGGAGTCGTCGTTGACGAATAATGGAACTCCACCACACACATCGAGACATGAACCAGAGATCGCTGGAAGTACTCAACAATTTCGCTGGAATTGGACATAAAATGCGACCTCCCGGTGAGTCTAATTCAACTATACCGTAACAGAATTCTTACTTCGATCGTGGGTTACGGCTCCGCAGTTTCGGCGCACAGGCTCACGAGCGTCATGCCTACCATGGCCGTGCGAAGAGTGCAACGGAATTTGCTGCTACCGTCAATCGGGGCATACAGAACAAGTCCGGGAGGGGCCTTTCTAGACGTAATGGGGCTTTGCCCACTTGACATCAAATTACGAGAGCAGGCAGCTTGGTACTTGGTAAAGAGGGGGAAAATTGAAAAGACAGCTGGGATCATGGAGGTTCAAGTAGGGGACAAAATTTGGATCAGACGGCGAGGGATGGGCGGGGGGGGGGGGGGGGGCGAACTGTGGCAAGAGACTGCTAGACCGATGAGGTAGGGTGCAGAACATATCAGTTTTTGCCAAGCATTGCAGAATGGATGAAACTTAATTATTTTCAAACTAACAGAGAAATTTGCACTTTCTCACGGGACATGGACCCTATCCGACACACCTGTGCCGGTTTGGGAAGCGGGCAACGCCTTCGTGTGACTGTGGAGCCTTGGAGGGCACAACTGACCACGTGGTCTATAAGTGCCCTTATACGATGATGTGGTAGCCGACTTGAGACGACGACTACTAACTCTTGACACTCATCGCCTAGTAAGACATCAGGATACCTTCGAGATCCTCAATAGCTTGGCTACAGGAGTATGGAATAGTTGAGGGATAATCAATGAAGGTAGAAAGTTATTAAAAGAAGTAACTACGCACTTGCCCTGTACCACCGTTTGGTGTGGACTGGACGTCCGCCTTTACGGTCGGTATTCAACACGTCACGGAGTAGGATGAATATACTTTGACTGTGGATTTCGAGGGTGATTCCTTCTTGAGTAATATGGTATCCATGTAGCAATGTCACCATTTATACTTCTATAGGAAAGTACAGTGGAGTGACTACTGCAGTGGATGTAACTGCAATAATTAAGCGGCAATGTTAGCCCATTAGCGCTTGTTGTGTGTGTGGCTATGAACTACGATGAAGACTTTTTCATTTTTTTACACATGTGGAATGCATTCAAATAAAAAAAGTATCACATGACACACTGTTTGACGTCGGAAGTGTTGAGCACTTGGCTTTTCTACTAAATCTGCTACGAGGCATTGCCAGTCACTGTCGAATGCTTACTGATCCTATTCTTATGTGGTGGGAGAATGTGAATAATTTACGGACGTTGCCGACACCCTTGCCGACACCGAAACCACCTTTAATATTTTTGTGGGATCTGAAATTTAAAAACCTCTCTCAGACCGGCCTGATTTAGTTTCACTGACCAGGATAGTAAAAAACATGCGTATATTAAGGGAATTTTCATTCACAAAGCAGGCTTATCACATTCACACAGTTCAATACTGTTCTATCCTGATTAAATTGAGCTTAACTTAAATTCCATAAGGCAGTGAAGCAATTTCGAAGTCTCGGTGCGACGAAAATTGTCAGTCGATCTCCTGAAAACATTTGTAATAATTATTAACTTTCGCTGGTCACATGAGGAAGACCGGAGATCAGCTGGAAGACCGTGTTAGTCCATTTATTGAAAGTAATAAACTGGATATCTTGAGCGTACAAAACGGCAGGTTCGTCCGGTGTAAATCAGACGTTTCCCACTGATCCCGTGCAACACAGCGTAGTAAGCAGACACTGTCAGTAATAATCAGTTAAATAATACGCGAACACACTTACTGTAGTTTAGTTCATGTATTAAATCCCTTCTCATACAGAATCTCATCAAGATGGCGACTAGCTCAACAATATATACATATACATCTTCGTTTTTTACGGCTAATCGGCAAGTACTGAATCATTCTTTTCATAAGAGAAAACATAGATAGCAGAGAAGCTATTCGATGGAGTAAATGCACGCTCCAAGGAATAATAGGACTTGAAACTACTTTGCATTGATAATCATCGTATATTAAAGTTTAGGAATCGGTAAGGTAAGAAGAGATATTTCGAGATATGTACTAAGTTATATAATTTATAAAAATACTGAAAATATCGCGTAGAGACCGTTGCAAGAGACAGAATACACCTCCACCGTCGGTGGGGGAGGTAGCGGTTGGGGACACCAAAGCTACAAGCTACAAGAGACATCTATTACAACCACAGCACAATCTGACTCCAAAAAGAGAGGGAGATCTGTGCTAAAAGAGATCACGATCACGATGTAGATTAGCACCTAACACTACTGCTCATAGTTTGTCTGTGCCTGCTACTATGAGCGCTCCCTGTAGCGACGTCTGACAAGCAGCCATACAGACAGTCTGCAATCTGTCACCATCGCAATGTACAACACTAAATAATAACAACAATGATGCTGCTGCTGCAATGGCACTGTGTTATTAATCCTTTAGCTCACCACACACTTATCATTATTTTTTCTAATTACCCACCCCACACACCACTGCATATTGGCGCTGCTGCTATAGATACACATACCGCGTTAATTGGATCACGACAGGTCGACCAACACAAGGAAATATTAATTAATTTTTTCGGCTACCCACTCCACATACCATTGCGTACTGGTGCAAAAGTTAGCTTACTGGCGGAGCTCATAGTCCTGTCGACATATTCTGACGAGCAGGCAATACAGCTCGCTATAATGCTGTGCTGCTCGAAGCTACATTGCGACAGGGGGTTGAAAAACAGTTATAATGAATTTTAACAGCAACAAAATCAATGTCTGAGAGCTGGAAAACAATTGTAGACGATTATAGCGGCAACAATATCAAAAATACACTATGTGATCAAAGGTATCCAGACAACCCAAAAAACATAAGTTTTTCATATTAGGTGAATTATACTGCCACCTAGTGCCATGTACTCCATATCAGCGACCTCAGTAGTCATTAGACATCGTGAGATAGCAGAATGGGGCTCTCCGCGGAATTCATGGACTGCGAACATGGTCAGGTAATTGGGTGTCACTTGTGTCATACGTATGTACGCGAGATTTCCACACACCTAAACATCCCTAGGTCAACTTTTACCAATGTGGTAGTGAAGTTGAAACGTGAAGGACCACATACAGTGCAAAAGCGTACAAGCCGACCTCGTCTGTTGACTGACAAGGACCGCCGGACCCGCCATTATGGCAGAGCGGTACTAGGCGCTTCAGTCTGGAACCGCTCCATCGCTACAGTCGCAGGTTCGAATCCTACCTCGGGCATGGATGTGCGTGATGTCCTTAGGTTAGTTAGGTTTAAGTACTTCTAAGTTCTAGGGGACTGATCACCTCAGATGTTAAGTCCCATTGTGCTCAGAGCCATTTGAACCATTTTGAGACCGCCGACAGTTGAAGAGGGTCGTAATGTGTAGTAGGCAGACATCTATACAGACCGTCACACAGGAATTCCAAACTGCATCAGGATCCTCTGCAAGTACTATGAAAGTTGTGCGGGAGGTGAGAAAACTAGGATTTCATGGTCGAGCGGCTGCTCATAAGCCACAAGTCACGCCGGTAAATGCCAAACGACGCCTCGCTTGGTGTAAGGAGCGTAAACATTGGACGATTGAACAGTGGAAAAACGTTGTGTGGAATGACGAATCACGGTACACAATATGGCGATCCGATGGCAGGTTGTGGGTGTGGCAAATGCATGGTGAACGTCATCTGCCAGCGTGTGTAGTGCCAACAGTAAAATTTCTAGGCTGTGGTGTTATGGTGTGGTCTTGTTTTTCATGGAAGGGGCTTGCTCCCCTTGTTGTTTAGCGTGGCACTATCACTTCTAAGGTCATCAGTCCCCTAGAACTTAGAACTACTTAAACCTAACTAACCTAAGGACATCACACACATCCATGCCCGAGGCAGGATTCGAACCTGCGACCGTAGCGGCCGCGCGGTTCCAGACTGTAGCACCTTTAACCGCTTGGCCACGACGGCCGGCATTACAGCACAGGCCTACATTGATGTTTCAAACATTTTCTTGCTTCCCACTGTTGAAGAGCAGTTCGAGGATTGCGATTGCATCTTTCAACACGATCAAGCACCTGTTCATAATGCAAGGCCTGTGGCGAAGTGGTTACACCACAATAACATTTCTGTAATTGACTGGCCTGCTCATAGTCCTGAACTGAATCGTATATAACACCTTTGAAATGTTTTGGAACTCCGAATTCGTACCAGGCATTACCGACCGACATTGATACCCCCCCTCAGTGCAACACTCCGGGAGGAATGGCTGGCATTCAACAAGAAACCTTCCAGCACATGACTGAACGTAAACCTGTGAGAGTGGAAGCTGTCATCAATGCTAAGGGTGGGCCAACACCATATTGAATTCCAGCATTACAGATATAGGGTGCCACAAGTAGTCGTTTTCAGCCAGGTGTTCGGCTACTTTTGATCAGATAGTGTATATTTGACTAGTATGTACTGGTTGCTTGTCAATATCAATATTCGACATATTCTAGTATTTGCAAATACTCACTGGCTGTCAGCCACTGCTCAAAATAACCTTTTTTGCAGTATTGGGAATTTAAACTGCTTGCTGCTGATGTTGCTGGCAATGCTGATGGACGACTGCCGTTGGGGTGGCTCGGAAAATTGTATGAACAAGGGAGTAGGAGGACAAGGGCGATACCAGCACATTTTTTTAATGTGGGTTGCTGACATAGAGGCAGAAATGCACTCAGGGGCAAACATATTGTTCCCTTTGATTGACAGATCATTATAGTATTGTTCTCCTTTGATTGACAGATTCTTAACGTATTGTTCCCCTTCCCCACCCCCCACGTCAAACCCCTCAGGAAACCTCCAACCCACCTCCTCGCCCTCGCTGACACAGGTACACTTGAGTTATTCGAATAGCCCCATCTCACTCTTATCAATTTGATTAACTATTTAATTAAATTGGTCAATTAATTAACCTTCCCCCTCTGGTAAATTCCTATCCAGAAATTAGTAGGAAAAAGACTCACTTGATCAGTCATTTGGAGGGAATTCGATTGTAGTCTATGGAATATTGTGTAAACAATTTAGACAATGTATAGAATATTGTTTAGTTATTTGTGGCAGTGTGTAGAATATAGTTTATTTATTTAGATAAAGAATTTGTCCAGAAATTGATTGCTGTGTATAAAGTATTGTTTAAACAATTTAGACAATGTGTGAAACATTGTTTATTTAAATAATTTAGGGGATTGAAGGCAGTGTATGGAACATAGTTTATTTATTTATTTACAGAATTTTTCGTATAGGTAAGAAAAGGGGTTTGGTACGCTTTCAACTAACTATTTCCAACTACTTTTCAAGGTCACCCAACCAATCACTTCCACATCCGAAATACAGGCACATAGTCCGATGTATGTAGAAAATGTCTTAGGATTTTTGGTAGGTTAGCGAATAAGACAGGTAAATATTTCTTACAAAATATTTATTATCTTTTGCATATACATTTACACACAGAAAACAACTCTTTCCTTATTTTTGATAGGTGTAGCTTTCATAATGTCCAATTTAATTTTTAACTTACAACTTATATCCACATCTGAATCATCTATTTCCTCCTCCTACCAGTAATTTGAAAAAAACAAACAATTCTAATACATATCTAATTTTTTCCTGTGAAATACTTGTTTTGTGGTTTTAACTATTAGCTCTGTTCCTTCCTGCAGTTCTAGGCGAGAGCATTCAGGGATTTTAATTTTTCCTTGTATCTCCTCCACGACGCTACTATTAAAGCATTCCACATCTTCTCATGTGTATGTTGCCAACTCTTCTGCTCCACATTCTTGAAGGATTTCTGTATCGAACCTTAAGTTTACAACTTTTGCAAAGGAGTGGCCATTAAATGTAGTTATTCGATCAGTTTTAAGCTAGGCAAATGGCTGTTCTGCTGCTATGTGGACAACATTCAGCTCGCCACACTTAGATAGAATATAATTATCTTTTTTAAGCCGATCCAAATGGGAATAGAGCTTAATAAACACATTTTTCCTGTATCTCTTAATATAGTAAACGTTCTCAAGTCCACTCATTTTCGCCAGTACTCCAACATGTGACCAGTTTCCATGGATATTTACTGTAAATTATAATATTTTGTATTCCCCCTTTGTAGTCAGATTTTTACATACAGAATGTTTAAATCCATACATTAACCTGGCCTGCACATCGGCAGTAGCTTGTTCCTTTTCCAATTGCAGGTTATGTTCTTCCTTTATAGCAGTTGACTTCTCCATATACTCCAGTTTCCTTTTCTTTACTTCGAGGTCCTCCATTTCCAGTTTTCGTTTCCGTACACTTAATGCATTAACTGCACTTAAAGAAGTAATTTCTTTAATGGGGAATGGTTTAAGTCTGTTTGATACAGTGGTCCTTTTTATTAAGACTTGGGTATAACATTATTTGTAGGAACCAGTTCCAATTCAGCACTATCTATATTGGACAGTATTCTGGAGAACATACATTGTTTAAATAAAGAATATTCCTCACATTGTCAATATTGTTTACACAATATTCCATATAGAGCAATCAATTTCTGGACAAATTCTCTAATTAAATAAAGAAACTATATTCCATACACTGCATAAATAGCTAAACAATATTCTATACATTGTCTAAATTGTTTATTCAATATTCCATAGACTACAACCGAATTCCCTCCAAATGACCGATCAACTGGGACTTTTTCCCACTAATTTCCAGGTGAGCGTTTACCAGAGGACGTGAGGTTAAGTAATTAACCAATTTAATTAAATAGTTAATCAAATTGATAAGAGTGAGAGGTGGCTATTCGAATAACTCAGACCTGTAAGTGTACCTGTATCAGTGAGGGCGAGGGGTGGGTTGGAGGATTCCTGGGCGGTGGGTACGGGGGGTGGGGCAGGGGAACAATACATTAAGGACGTGTCAATCAAAAGTAAGGATCCTTTTAGCAGAACAATAGGATAACGACCTGTCAATCAAAGGAGAACAATAGGTTTGATCCTGAGTGCATACCTGTCTCTCATGTAAGCAACCCACACTAAAAAACAGTGCTGGTGCCGCCCTTGTCCCCTTATGCAGGGGATTCCTCAAACACTCTGCCCCTTGGCCAAAAAACCACAATGGCTGCCAAGCACTAGATGGGAAGAGGGGGGAGTGACAAAGAGGATCCTGACAGAGTGTGCAATTAGATAAGAGTCCAGTCACATAAGGACCCAGTTACATAAGAACCCAATTTATGGTGTTTTGCCACAGGTCAGGGTCCAAGGTCATTTGATGACACTAGCAGTGATTTACATTGTGCCAGATAATCCTAATCTTCCTACTGACGAAAGAAACATAACGGCTAAAAATAGTTACCACATAGTAGTTAGAGAAAAGAGCCCACTGAAACTGTGGTTCTACAAATAGTTACAGTAGGAACAATGTCGTGAACTTAATAGGGATAAGTTTATGCCATATTATTTTCCAAGATGTCTGCAGCGTTTTGAATTAAGTGACACACTTGCGTGTGCACAAAAAGCCACAGCCGATTCTAGATTTACGTCTACATCTGCATACAAACTCCGAGAGCCGCCATACAGTGCGTGGCGGAGAGTACCTTACAGCACTATTAGTCCTTTTCTTCCCCATTTCCTCACAAATGGAGCGAGGAAGCAAAGGCTGATAATATTCTTCCGTTTGAGACCTGATTTATCTTGTCTTCACAGAGCATTTCCGTAACACTCGCTTGTTGATCGAACCTATCTGTAACAAATACAGGAGGACGCCTCTGAATTGTTTAATGTCTTTCTTTAATTCGATCTAGTGGGGTGGGGTCCTAAGCATTCGAGCAGTACTCTAGAATGGGTCGCTCAGATCCACTATACATTGTCTCCATTTTAGAGGAACTACACTTTCCTAGAATTCTACCAATAAACCGATGTCGATTATTTGCTTTGGTCTCCTCTGTAGAGGAACTAAACTTTCCCAGAATTCTACCAATAAATCGATGTCTACCATTCGCCTTCACTGCAACCAATCCTAAGTGATCGTTCCACCTGATGTCACTTTGCGACAGTAGCCCATGTATTTAAATGACGCGATTGTGTCAGTCAGCACACCAATAATACTGCAAACTTTACTGGATTGTTTCTCCTACTCATCCTCATTAACTTAAATTTTTCTGTATTTAGAGAAAGATGCAATTCATCACGCCACATACAAAAACTTTATAAGCCATCCTGTAGTCTCCTAAGTCACTGAAAGCGCAAATTTGCCGGCCGGAGTAGCCGTGCGGTTCTAGGCGCTACAGTCTGGAGTCGAGCGACTGCTCCGGTCGCAGGTTCGAATCCTGCCTCGGGCATGGATGTGTGTGATGTCCTTAGATTAGTTAGATTTAAGTAGTTCTAAGTTCTAGGCGACCGATGACCTCAGATGTTAAGTTGCATAGTGCTCAGAGCCATTTGAACCATTTGAACCAAATCGGAGATTTCCCATAAGCGACAGGCAGTTCGGCTTTCGGCCGGGGTTATGAGCGTCCGACGCTATTGCTCTGGCTGCCGAGGTCTATGGCTCAACTCCACACGAGTACATTGTCGGCACTATGGTGGATCTCAATGGCATCTTTGACCACCTGTGGTGGCCTTCGCTCTTCTCCTGCTTGAGCGACAAGGGGTGTCCTGGGCCGCTATACGGTTGTCTGAGTAATTATTGTGAGGGAAGGGAGTTCTGGCTACCGTCCCCCAGCGGGAGTGTTAGTAAAAGAATAATAATGAGGTGTCCGCAGAACTCTGTCCTGGGGTCACTCTTTTGCGATATTAATATGGAACCTTCATTGAACAGTCTAAAACGCAATGATGTTGTGCAGATGACCTCCTGCTGGTAGGCGTCCGTAGCCACGAGGACCTAGCACCTAAGATAGGGTGTGCAGTATCTCCACTATTAGAGTGGTGCCGGAAAGCTAAAAAGAAGACTGCCCCAAATAAGTCTAAGTATCTGTTGTTAAAGGGACAATTAGTTAGAAACCCAACTGTAAGAACCGATGGTTTGCCAGTTCTATGGCGTCGCGAGGCCCGGTAGCTGGGAGTCGTCGTTGACGAATAATGGAACTCCACCACACACATCGAGACATGAACCAGAGATCGCTGGAAGTACTCAACAATTTCGCTGGAATTGGACATAAAATGCGACCTCCCGGTGAGTCTAATTCAACTATACCGTAACAGAATTCTTACTTCGATCGTGGGTTACGGCTCCGCAGTTTCGGCGCACAGGCTCACGAGCGTCATGCCTACCATGGCCGTGCGAAGAGTGCAACGGAATTTGCTGCTACCGTCAATCGGGGCATACAGAACAAGTCCGGGAGGGGCCTTTCTAGACGTAATGGGGCTTTGCCCACTTGACATCAAATTACGAGAGCAGGCAGCTTGGTACTTGGTAAAGAGGGGGAAAATTGAAAAGACAGCTGGGATCATGGAGGTTCAAGTAGGGGACAAAATTTGGATCAGACGGCGAGGGATGGGCGGGGGGGGGGGGGGGCGAACTGTGGCAAGAGACTGCTAGACCGATGAGGTAGGGTGCAGAACATATCAGTTTTTGCCAAGCATTGCAGAATGGATGAAACTTAATTATTTTCAAACTAACAGAGAAATTTGCACTTTCTCACGGGACATGGACCCTATCCGACACACCTGTGCCGGTTTGGGAAGCGGGCAACGCCTTCGTGTGACTGTGGAGCCTTGGAGGGCACAACTGACCACGTGGTCTATAAGTGCCCTTATACGATGATGTGGTAGCCGACTTGAGACGACGACTACTAACTCTTGACACTCATCGCCTAGTAAGACATCAGGATACCTTCGAGATCCTCAATAGCTTGGCTACAGGAGTATGGAATAGTTGAGGGATAATCAATGAAGGTAGAAAGTTATTAAAAGAAGTAACTACGCACTTGCCCTGTACCACCGTTTGGTGTGGACTGGACGTCCGCCTTTACGGTCGGTATTCAACACGTCACGGAGTAGGATGAATATACTTTGACTGTGGATATTGTATCACACACAGTCCCTTTGACTGTTTAGAGATGTCACTCAACCCGCCCAAAGATGTTATTTTGTGTCTGGAAGGGCTCTCAACAAGCGAAGTGTCCAGGCGTCGCGGAGTGAACCAAAGCGATGCTGTTCGGACATGGAGGAGATACAGAGAGACAGGAACTGTCGATGACATCCCTCGTTCTGGCCGCCCAAGGGCTACAACTGCACTGGATAACCGCTACGGATTATGACTATGAGGAATCCTGACAGCAACGCCAACATGTTGAACAATGCTTTTCGTGCAGCCATAGGACGTCGTATTACGACTCAAACTGTGCGATGTAGGCTGCGTCATGCGCAACTTCACTCTCGACGTGCATGGCGAGGTCCATCTTTGCAACCACGACACCATGCAGCGTGGTACAGATGGGCCAACAACATGCCGAATGGACCGCTCAGGATTGGCATCGCGTTCTCTTCACCGATGAGTGTCGCATATACCTTCAACCAGATAATCGTAGGAGACGTGTTTGGAGGCATCCCGGACAGGCTGCACGCCTTAGACGCACTGTCCAGAAAGTGCAGCAAGGTGGAGGTTCCCTACTGTTTTCGGTTGGCATTATGTGGAGCCGACGTACGCCGCTGGAAGGCGCCGTAACGGCTTTACGATACGTGATTGCTATTACCCGACCAATAGTGCAACCATATCGGCAGCATATTGGCGAGACATTCGTCTTCATGGACAACAATTCACGCTCCCGTCGTGCATATCTTGTGAATGACTTCACTTGCTTGAGGATAACGACATCGCTCGACTAGAGTGGCCAGCATGTTCTCCAGAGACGAACACTATCGAACATAGATTGAAAACGGCTGTTTATGGACGACGTGACCCGCCAACCACTCTGAACTATCTACGCCGAGTCGCCGTTGAGGAGTGGGATAATCTGGGCCAAGAGTGCCTTTATGAAATTGTGGATAGTATGGCACGACGAATACAGGCATGCATGAATGCAAGAGGACGTGCTACTGTGTTTTAAAGGTACTGGTGTGTATAGCAATCTGGACCACCACGTCTGAAGGTCTCGCTGTATGGCGGTACAACATCCAATGTGTGGTTTTCATGAGCAATATAAATGGCGGAAATGATGTTTATGTTGATCTCTATTCCAATTTTCTGTACAGGTTCCGGAACTCTTCGAACCGAGGTGATACAAAACTTTTTTGGATGTATGTAGTTTGCTGGCACATCTGTAACGCTGCAGGTAGAGTAGTGCAGTAGGATAGTAGTTCAATTGTAGTTCTCAGTATACTAAAAAGCATAGTAGTAGTTTGCCCATTTAGAATTAACGGTATTGACACTACCATATATTAGCTGCTTGTAACACTATTATAAATTCATATGACCCGCTAATTAGCTAGGTGGTGGGTTGTTGATGTATAATCCACATAGTTGTGAATATGGATTTCTTTCTAAAAAAGATCACAACGGAGTTTCTCTGATGGGTGCCTCAAAAACTGTTTCCAAGACTGTTTTTTCCCTGCTCCAGAATCATTTTGGTATGGGCGGATACTTGTTTGTGGTTGAGAAAATTCGTCCAGGATCGTTCTCGTTTACAGAAGCTGTAAACTAGCTTTCGTTTAGCAACTTGTCTTGAGAAATCCTGATTCCACCATTGAACTGAAAGACCTTTCGGCCTCAGGATCGGTTTGACTTGGCATTTGGAAAATACGGCCATCTCATTTATGAAATGAATAAATTATAACGTTCGTCTGCGGGCCCCTGCAATAAACCTTCAAGGTCTTCCTTTAAAAATGTTTCATACGCCTCTCAGTTTTCTTTGCGCATGTCCCTTTTTGACGACTACATGCATGAACCTGGATCACTCTCATTTATCGTAGTTATTCGAATAGCAAATCAGATCCCACTGGGTAGGGCAGACCTCCCTCTTAAATTCTTGGTAGGTATTCGAGAACACAGGATGATGTCTATTACAGACGAGAGTCTTCCAGGCCCCAGGATGAGAGTTGGGGTACGGTTGTTCAGAATAAATAATTTTAATTCATCTATGATGTCCAGAACAGCTGCTCCATATCGATCGTTCATCTCGCATCCCCAGGACGTATGGTGCGCATTGAAGTCTCCACAAAAAAGGAAAATGGAATCGAGCTGAATAACCAAAGTATGCCACTCATCAGTTTGGATTTTGATTCCTGGAGGACAGTATAGTGCCACTATGGAGAGGTCTAAAGTCTTGTTACGAGTGCGCACCACTACCTCTTGAAAGCCTCTATTGTATGTGTGTGGTCACGTATCTAGCAGAAGCAGGAACAGAGGATCGAACAAACAGTGCAAGTCTCCCTTTTACATCATGTCTGTCTTCCCGAAAAATGTGGAAGCCACGGAGCAAGAACAATGAATGTGGTTAAAATGAAGTTTCTGAGACAGCAGCAATGCGGATGTCTTGTGAAAGTAATTCTCTTTGCAGGGTTCCTCTGTTGGAAATGACCGACCCGACATTTCGTTGTAGAATTTAAATCGCAATTTTGCTAAATCAGAGTTTGTAGGAACATCTGGCGTATCGCTGTGGAATTGACTGGTCTTTGTGGTGCCGTTTGGATTTCGTAAATGACCTGCACGATAAGATGAAAACGTTTGTCTTACAATGTGAGTGACGCCAGAATGAACGGTCTGTATTTTTCCATCTCCGTAGTGGCACTTCCGTTAAAGGCTTGTTCAGCAACATGGAGGCGAGGTGTTGCGATGGGTACGGATTGCTTCGGGTCCCAGTGGCAGGTCGTTCGTATGCAGAGATGGAAGAAGCATCTATCTGAGTGTGGGCGCCGTGCGGGCGATCTGGCGTCGCTGCTTTGTGACTGCATGTCTGTACGGCTGAGTCTGAAGGGCCGGGAAGGCTCGTTCATCACGCAGAGATGGAGGAGGCAGCACTGCATGTGAGATAGCCGTCTCGGCTTCTGCCAAAGTGACGCCTTGCCTAGTAGCCACTTCATTGACGTACCTCTGACGGGCGCACTCTTGCTACTCCGTTTACCGCCTCGTGTGCCAGGTTGCAATGTACACATCGCAGCTGAGTGGACGGGCAGTGGGCTCGCGCATGATTTCCGTCAAATTTGGTGCATCTTATGGCAGAGCAGCACTGGCTGCTCACATGATTAAATCTGAGACAGCTGAAACATTGCCGCACAGAAGGGACGTGTATATCCGCCGGACAATGCATCCTGTAAAGTGAAACAAAGTCTGGCAGTACTTGCGAAGCAAACTGAACCACATACTTGCCAAACGGTTCGGTAGTGGTAATGCAGTCCTTCACCACCTTTTCTGACGTGCACTGACGTGCGAGACGATATAAGGGTGAAACTATCGCATGCGGGAGTTCTTCCTCATTTAATATGGTGTCAAGTACTCTGATTACACCCCGGCTAGTCAGGAAGTGACTTGGTATGAAGGCCTCCAGTTGGTGAGCGGAAAATACCGAGGACTCTACCAGTAAGTTGGCTGTTCTGGGAGAGTTAAGTCCAATTTCGACTGTGTTCCGTCCTATTAATAAGATATTTATTATGTCTTGCCTACACTGGGAATTCGTTGTGTACACAAGCTTTCCAATTGCCATCGTATGCAGCCTACCAACGCTTCCTGCAAGTCCTTCCACATATGTACAGAAAGGACCAATGTCACTGTCTCGATAACGATTACTTTTCTTCATTGCGTAAGTTGAACGACCGGGGGAACAGTATTGTTTGTCCCACGAGTTGGTGCTGCACTAGAAGAGCTTGGCAAGTGCAGATTCAGGGATGGGTCTACAGCTCCGGGGATCTCTAATGGCAAAGCTTTATCTACGCACTGCTGCGATAAGCTGACTGCTTCCCTTGTTTGGTTGTTGTGCTGCTCCATGGCGAGCGCTACTGTTCTTCCTCGCGCTCTAATGTCCGCTTCTGTACGGTACCCGAAGCACCTGTGACGGATGAGGTTGCTGGTTCAAAAAATGTCTCTGAGCACTATGGGACTCAACTGCTGAGGTCATAAGTCCCCTAGAACTTAGAACTACTTAAACCTAACTAACCTAAGGACAACACACACATCCATGCCCGAGGCAGGATTCGAACCTGCGACCGTAGCGGTCGCGCGGTTCCAGACTGTAGCGCCAGAACCGCTCGGTTACCATCGGCCGGTGTCATTGCTGGGATAATCACTGAGAACTTCCATGGTCTCCGCGACCGCTGAGTGTAGTGGCTGCTGGTCTACAGTCGAATGACTCACAGCCACCGGCAAACGGGCAGGGTAGCTGTCTTCCCCGTAGGGCACGCAGTCCATGTCTAGAATAACTTCACGTGGCTACTGTGCTAACTGTTACACCATATTAACGTGTCACAGCAAGAAGAATTTAGGTCTTCCTCACACACGTAGTTCGGACACAAGTTACTGAGTGACATAGATACGCATATCGAAGTAAACAACGCTCCGTGACTACAAGGAAGTTAACGCGCCGGAATCTCGGTGCAGAATAGAGCTATAATTATGCTACGCTTGAGTAGGCTACAGTTATTCTTCCTTGTAAACCGGAATTATCAGCACATTTTTCAAATACCTTGGAACCCTTCTTTGGTCCAAGGACAGCAAGTTCTTTCCATGATCTGTATGAGATCGTACATGTACCTTATCAAGTCCTGATACATTTCCTCTGCTGAGATATTTTAGTTGACTTTCAATTCCGCTATCCATTACTTCAGTATTACCACAGCATTCCAATGGGTTTAGTAACATCTATGTTTGTAAACAGTGTCAATCACTGCTTTTACTCTGTCCTGGCCATGACCTATTATCATTCATCTGAAAGGGAGAGAGCACCTAGTGAGAGATGTTTCCCTTCGCGTTGATGTAAAACATATGGACTTAGAAGATGTAAATGTTATAGTAGTGTATGACTTTTTGAAGACAGCGAATGGTCGAGTAAGATCAGCAAAAAAAAAGTGTTCTGCAGATACCTACAAGTATTGTCGTTTACGCGGCTCCCTCCGTGGGAGATTTGAGTCCTCCCACGGGCATGGGTTTGTGTGTGTTGTCTTTAGCGTAAGTTAATTTAAGTTAGATTAAGTACTGTGCGTAAGGTTAGGTACCGATGACCTCAGCAGTTTGGTCCCATAAAATCTTACCACAAATTTCCAAATTTTTACTGCTGTTTAGGAACTCTGGGAGACTGCAATAAAACTGCAGAACGCACTCCTGGAGGTAACGAGATGTGTTGCGTTATGTAAGAAGCCGTTTACAGGAAATATGTCCAACAGAACATGAGGTGCCCCGGATCATTTTTACAGGAACAAATTCCCAAGTGACTACTTGTGCTAGAGCCTGAAGTAATGCCGTGAGCTCCATTGAGAACACAATTTGACGGGCATTTAAGCAATGTGTGGAGAGAACTAGATCCCAATAAAAGCAGGAAGGTGGAGCTGTTATCGATATTTCACTTATATATTAGTTACATATACAGATAACGAGCGAAGGAAACAATGAAAAATGTTCAAATGTGTGTGAAATCTTATGGGACTTAGCTGCTAAGGTCATCAGTTCCTAAGCTTACACACTACTTAACCTAAATTATCCTAAGGACAAACACACACACACACCAATGCCCGTAGGAGGACTCGAACCTCCGCCGCGATCAGCCGCACAGTCCAGGACTGCAGCGCCCTAGACCGCTCGGCTAAACCCGCGCGGCGAAACAGTGCAAGAAACCCTCATTCCTCCCTGGTATAGCTTCTGCTGAAAGCGGTTTGCCGTTGTCCTCCGCCAGACTTTTATTAAGTGTGAAGAGTGCATCTCTATAGTGTATACAGCTATGATGATGACTTTGGTACAACTGTGTAGTGTGCAGTCTATGTCTTAACGGAAGTCTAAGGAATGAATGACAATTAAAGTCGGTGCCATCATTTAACTCATGTCTCTCGAGTAGCAACAACAGCGACAGTAAAAGTCAGGCCAGCCATTACAATTAACTTCAATAACATGAATAGGGTCCTTACTCAACCAGGAGAAGTAGCGTCAACCATAAAATCCTTAAAATAAAAACAAAAACTAGTGTTCATATTAAAATATCAGCATAGTTAATTAAAGAGGGTTCTTCTGAGATCAACCGAGCGAGGTGACGCAGTGGTTAACACACCGGAGTGGCATTTGGGAGGACGACGGTTCAAACACGCGTCCGGCCATCCTGATTTAGGTTTTGCGTCATTTCCCTAAATCGCTTTAGGTAAATGCCGTGATGGTTCCTTTGAAAGAGCACCGCCGATTTCCTTCCCCATCCTTCCGTAATCCGAGGTGGCGCTCCGTTTAAAAAAAATAGCTCTGAGCACTATGGGACTCAACTGCTGTGGTCATTAGTCCCCTAGAACTTAGAACTACTTAAACCTAACTAACCTAAGGACATCACACACATCCATGCCCGAGGCAGGATTCGAACCTGCGACCGTAGCAGTCGCATGGTTCTGGACTGCGCGCCTAGAACCGCGAGACCACCGCGGCCGGCCGGCGCTTCGTTTCTAACGACCTCGTTGTCGACGGGAAGTTAAACGCTAACCTCCTCCTCCTAACATGATATGTTATTTGTCTAAGCAGTGATTTATCACTCGAACAGCTGAAATATTATAAAGTTAAGTCTCTGTATTATAAAGGAAATGGTGAAATACCGTCAATCAGCGGTCCAATTTCACTTTCAGCAGCATCCTTGATATAAATTTGTAAAAGATATTATACAATCGGTTTCCTAACCAGCTGACTACAAATATTATATTGTCAAAGTCACAGTCTGGATTTCTACAAGGCTCGATACTGATCAGGCTAATTACACCTACAACGAGAATGTACTTAATTCATTAGACAATAAATCACAGGCCACTGATATATTCTGTGGGCAAATTATAATATCCTTTTAACTAATATTACGATGTATTAGGAATTGTAGCAACATTTTTGAATTGGTATCTCTCAGATGGGAACAAGTGGTGTCAGTAGGAAAGAGTCCTGTATCACGCTAATCAAGCTATGAGTCATCATCCAAATGGGTATCGTATGTATCGCGCACTTTCATCGGTAATATTACCAGATGTGTAGTTGGTCTTGTTTTCACGTGAAATCAACATTGTAATAAACAGCAAATCAAATATAGTATTAGAAAGATTGACTAATGAATACTTTGTCACTGAACCTTGCAAAATATGCTATGTGCAGTTCAGAACAGGAACGAGATTTCCCCTCCTGTGTATGTCTAAAATATGAAGAAACCCAATAAGAAGAGGATCACAGTGTTAAATTCGTGGGATTACAACTTGACAATAAATTCAAATGGCAGGAGCATACCGTGGAACTGCTAAAGCGCCCAAAACAAATTTTTAATTGCATTATGAATGTTGTCAGATATAGGTTTTATAAAAATAACAAGAAAGTAGTACCTAGACTTTTATTTTGTAATATCTTACGGAAGCATCTTTTGCGGTCACTCAACTAATCCTTCCCGATTCCAAAATCATATAATTCTAATTATTTGTGGTGTAATTTCAAGAAGGTTCTGCAGTGGCTTGTTTAAAAAAACTGAGGATAATATTTCCCAATGTATTTATTCCTTAATTAAATTTGTTATAACACTATACGACTTTTTCAAACCAGCAGCTGAGTTCATGGAATGAATGCTACAAATAGGAATAATCTTTGTCCAGAAAGTTGTTTATTATTCATAAACACACATTTTCAACAAGTTGCCAGCAATCACAAAAACTGAACTACTAATGAAATCCACTTTAAGAGTAGCCTAAAGGACCTGTTGGTGGGAAACATTCCTACTCCACTGACTAAGATTTTTATATTGCTCATAATATCAATTCACGTGATTGCTACATAAAATCTGACTTCTGCAAATCTTCACTGCAATAATGCCATCAATCTAAATAGTTTTATAAACTGATTATCGCTTTGATGGTGCGTGAATACAACAACGTAAGAATTATCATATGCACCTAAATGCGTTATAGAGACAGTGTACAAGACCATCGAGAACATCGAGTTTGCTACAACATCTGGAGACAAGAAGAATCATATACCAGTCAAGTCTGTCGCCGCTCAAGCCTTGCTGGACGGACCTTCTGTTTTCTGTGGTTGTAGACTTAATTTTAGTTTAGATATTAATGATTCGTTTGGTCATGGTAACGTATGGTTTACTGTAGCCATTGTCCGTGGAGGTTCTGGAGTACCAAATGTTGGTGGACTCGAAAGTTTCGTTGACAGAGACATTATTGCATTTCGCACCTACCATATCGCCGAACTGGCTAATAAAGACTTTGGTAAATCTGCTTATATATCGTGATAAATTTGCCGTTACCTCTTAAATAAAAATATACTTAAGATTTTTGACTTATTCCACATCTTTGAGAATCATTTCACTTAGGATCTGTGGAAGAGAAATCAGCATATCTCTTATTTTTGTAAATATATATGATGTATTCCTGTTTTATATCATGTTCTGCATTCTTGAGGATCTTCTCATTACGGAGCTGTTTGATAAAACAGTACACTATATTTCACAGTCATAAACTTCAAGCCAACAACTCTCAATTAGTAGCATGGCAAATACTTGCACTGAAACTTTCTTCCTACAACAGGATGTGAAATAATTACCTGCGGCTCGAACTTCACCGGACTAGAGAGAGCAGTCTCGACTCTGGAGTATTGTTCGTGGATGACGATTAGAAGAGTCCGCAATACTTCGACACGATAATTTAGTAAACTGTACAGCACTGCCACAAGCATGTAAACTCCAACGTCTTCATCCAGTACGGCGATACTCAGAGACTTAAGCAGTGTGCGCTGCCTCCAGACGTGAGTGCAGTAGAGCATACACTACTGGCCATTAAAATTGCTATTCCACGAAGATGACGTGCTACAGACGCGAAATTTAACCGACAGGAAGAAGATGCTGTGATATGCAAATGATTAGCTTTTCAGAGCATTCACACAAAGTTGGCGCCGGTGGCGACACCTACAACGTACTGACATGAGGAAAGTTTCCAACCGATTTCTCATACACAAACAGCAGTTGACCCAACGCTGCCTGACGAAACGTTGTTGTGATGCCTCGTGTAAGCAAAAATGCATACCATCATGTTTCCGACTTTGATAAAGGTCGGATTGTAGCCTATCGCAATTGCGGTTAATCGTATGTACATCTGCACTCCTAGAAATTGAAATAAGAACACCGTGAATTCACTGTCCCAGGAAGGGGAAACTTTATTGACACATTCCTGGGGTCAGATACATCACATGATCACACTGACAGAACCACAGGCACATAGACACAGGCAACAGAGCATGCACAATGTCGGCACTAGTACAGTGTATATCCACCTTTCGCAGCAATGCAGGCTGCTATTCTCAAATGGAGACGATCGTACAGATGCTGGATGTAGTCCTGTGGAACCGCTTGCCATGCCATTTCCACCTGGCGCCTCAGTTGGACCAGCGTTCGTGCTGGACGTGCAGACCGCGTGAGACGACGCTTCATCCAGTCCCAAATATGCTCAATGGGGGACAGATCCGTAGATCTTGCTGGCCAGGGTAGTTGACTTACACCTTCTAGAGCACGTTGGGTGGCACGGGATACATGCGGACGTGCATTGTCCTGTTGGAACAGCAAGTTCCCTAGCCGGTCTAGGAATGGTAGAACGATGGGTTCGATGACGGTTTGGATGTACCGTGCACTATTCAGTGTCCCCCTCGAGGTGTACGGCCAGTGTAGGAGATCGCTCCCCACACAATGGTGCAGGGTGTTGGCCCTGTGTGCCTCGGTCGTATGCAGTCCTGATTGTAGCACTCACCTGCACGGCGCCAAACACGCATACGACCATCATTGGCACCAAGGCAGAAGCGACTCTCATCGCTGAAGACGACACGTCTCCATTCGTCCCTCCATTCACGCCTGTCGCGACACCACTGGAGGCGGGCTGCACGATGTTGGAGCGTGAGCGGAAGACGGCCTAACGGTGTGCGGGACCGTAGCCCAGCTTCATGGAGACGGTTGCGAATGGTCCTCGCCGATACCCCAGGAGCAACAGTGTCCCTAATTTGCTGGGAAGTGGCGGTGCGGTCCCCTACGGCACTGTGTAGGATCCTACGGTCTTGGTGTGCATCCGTGCGTCGCTGCGGTCCGGTCCCAGGTCAACGGGCACGTGCACCTTCCGCCGACCACTGGCGACAACATCGATGTACTGTGGAGACCTCACGCCCCACGTGTTGAGCAATTCGGCGGTACGTCCACCCGGCCTCCCGCATGCCCACTATACGCCCTCGCTCAAAGTCCGTCAACTGCACATACGGTTCACGTCCACGCTGTCGCGGCATGCTACCAGTGTTAAAGACTGCGATGGAGCTCCGTATGCCACGGCAAACTGGCTGACACTGACGGCGGCGGTGCACAAATGCTGCGCAGCTAGCGCCATTCGACGGCCAACAGCGCGGTTCCTGGTGTGCCCGCTGTGCCGTGCGTGTGATCATTTCTTGTACAGCCCTGTCGCAGTGTCCGGAGCAAGTATGGTGCGTCTGACACACCGGTGTCAATGTGTTCTTTTTTCCATTTCCAGGAGTGTACATCACATACATACTCCGCAATCCACCATACGGTGCCTGGCGGAGGGTACCTCGTACCACAACTAGCAACCTCTCTCTCTGTTCCACTCCCAAACAGAACGAGGGAAAAATGACTGCCTATATGCCTCTGTACGAGCCCTAATTTCTCTTATCTTATCTTTGTATTCTTTCCGCGAAATGTAACTTGGCGGCAGTAAAATTGGACTGCAGTCAGGCTCAAATGCTGGTTCTCTAAATTTCCTTAGTAGCGAATCACGAAAAGAGCCCCTTCTTTCCTCTAGAGACTTCCACCCGAGTTCCTGAAGCATTTCCGAAACACTGGCGTGATGATCAAACCTACCAGTAACAAATCTAGCAGCCCGCCTCTAAATTGCTTCTATGTCCTCCCTCAATCCGACCTGATAGGGATCCCAAACGCTCGAGCAGTACTCAAGAATAGGTCGTATTAGTGTTTTAGAAGCGGTCTCCTTTACAGATGAACCACATCTTCCCAAAATTCTATCAATGAACCGAAGACGCCTGTCCAACTTCCCCACAACTGCCATTACATGCTTGTCCCACTTCATATCGCTCTGCAATGTTACGCCCAAATATTTAATCGACGTGACTGCGTCAAGCGCTACACTACTAATGGAGCATCAAACATGACAATATTCTTTTTCCTATACATCTGCAATAATTTACATTTATCTATATTTAGAGTTAGCTGCTATACTTTACACCAATCACAAATCCTGTCCAAGTCATCTTGTATCCTCCTACAGTTACTCAACAATGACACCTTTCCGTACACCACAGCATGATCAGCAGACAGCCGCACATTGCTATCCACCCTATCCAAAAGATAAATTATGTAGATAGAAAACAACAGCGGACCTACCACACTTCCCTGGGGCACTTCAGATGATACCCTCACCTCCGATGAACACTCAACGTCGAGGAGAACGTACTGGGTTCTGTTACTCAAGAAGTCTTCGAGACACTCACATACTTGGGAACCAATCCCATATGCTCGTACCTTAATTAGGAGTCTGCAGTGGGGCACCGAGTCAAACGCTTTCCGGAAGTCAAGGAATATGGCATTCGTCTGATACCCTACATCCATGGTTCGCAAGATATCATGTGAAAAAAGGGCGAGTTGCGTTTCGCAGGAGCGATGCTTTCTAAAGCCGTGCTGATGCATGGACAGCAACTTCCCTGTCTCAAGAAAATTCATTATATTCGAAGTGAGAATATGTTCGAGAATCCTGCGACATTGCTTCTCGCGTTGGTCGAGATCCAATACCTGTTAGCAGAATATGGAATCGGTGAGTTAAGGAGGGTAATACGGAACGCCGTGCTCGATCCCAACGGCATTGTATCACTAGCAGTCGAAATGACAGCCATCTTATCCGCATGGCTGTAACGGATCGTGCAGCCACGTCTCCACCCCTGAGTCAACAGATGGGGACGTTTGCAAGACAACAACCATCTGCACGAACAGTTAGACGACGTTTGTAGCAGCATGGACTATCAGCTCGGAGACCATGGCTGCAGTTACCCTTGACGCTGCGTCACAGACAGGATCGCCTGCGATGGTATACCCAACAACTAACCTGGGTGCACGAATGGCTAAACGTCATTTTTTAGGATAAATCCAGGTTCTGTTTACAGCATCATGATGGTCGCATCCGTGTTTGGCGACATCGCGGTAAACGCACATTGGAAACGTGTGTTCGTCATCGTCATACTGGCGTATCACCCGGCGTGATGGTATAGGGTGCCATTGGTTACACGTCTCGGTTACCTCTTGTTCGTATTGACGGCACTTCGAGCAGTGGGCGTTACATTTCAGATGTGTTCCGACCCGTGGCTCTACCCTTCATTCGATTTCTGCGAAACCCTACATTGTAGCAGGGTAATGCATCCCCATTATCCTTAGTGACCCAGATTTCGACAAGATGTTTTTCATACAAGACGGAACTCGATCCCTATCTAAGGAGGAGAGTATTTGATTTTTTGGAGTAGATCTTTCGGGACCGCATTCTGGCTCTGGGGTACCCAGGGGCCACTGGCATGAGCCTCGACTGGCGGCCATATTCTCTGGATCTGAACACATGCGACTTCTTTTTGTGGGGCTATATTAAAGACAAGGTGTACAGTAATAACCCCAAAACGATTGCTCATCTGAAAACAGCCATTCAGGAGGTCATCGACGGCATCTATGTTCAGATAATTCAGCGGGTCATGCAGAATTTCGCTATTCCTCTGCGTCACGCCATCGCCAATGATGGCAGGCATATCCACCCTTATAACGACAGGGGTATGCGTAAATGAGATAACGTGAACGCAGCTTGGAGACCAGCACACGTGGCTAATGGCATTGGGAAACCCCAATTAACATTAACAAAAGAAGGCCCAGCTGCAGAGCGGAAACAAATAAGGCGAGTACAATATAATACCTTTTAGAATAAACACAGCAGAGACTGTGGGTAAATGGCGATACTAGATTAACGAGGCTAGCAGCGACCTGGGCAAGATAAATAGGAATTCACCTATAACGAGGAAGCAGTTGGCCGAAACCGTACTGAGTGACGTAGTAGAATTGCGGTGGGCAGAGTAACGTCATATAAAAGCATTTTGAGAATTAAATTAAAACAGAGAGCTCTTGTCTTGCTGCGGGCCACAAACACACATGCGGTAAAATTAGTGAAGACGTTGAAGCTCAAACTTTATGTTTGTGAAGTGAGGGCGGTATGCTTCACATATCGTGGTGACAAACATAAATCGGTAGTTCATATTCCTGTGGGAATTGTTGTGGGCTGTAATTTGTGCATGTCGCTCCATCCCATAGCGAGTGTGCAGTTGCCATTAATTTCGACTAGCGAAAATTTAACGTTCTACGGAACGCAGGAAAGCTAAGAATGATTGGGCCAGAGCAGGGAATTAGCGTTTCAGATCCAGCACGGAGACAACGCCGCTGCTGTTCCCGATTGTTAATGTACCAACTCGCAATAGGCGAGATTAAATGAGTCGAGATTTTGTTTACTCCAACCTGTGTACGCTTTGAATATAGAAATTCAAGAGTTAATTACTAACATACCCTCCACTGAGTGCATCAGAGCTTTGATTAGTCCAAAAGATAAAGTTCATTCTGCGCCAACTTAGTCCATTGCTCAGCTACGACAACGTAGATGTAAATATCATTGATAAAGGTTTAATTCTTTCATTTGTCATAATACTTTCTTATATGGAGATAAGGTTTTACTAATCACATTTTCAATATCTAAATGTTAATAATTTTGTTGAGATTTGAAAGTAATAAACCCTCTTGTTGTTTATGACTTGAACCTTGAAAGCTTTGATAAATTAAAATGTTGAATGAGAAAGGGAGAGGTCGTGTTATCATTTTAGGATAAATCCCAAACTTGTCATTTATATTAATTTGAGTATTCTTGTAGTCACACAGTGGTATTTTAATTAATTTTGAGTCAGGACCAAAATTTACAGCTATGTGGAATGCCTGTTTACCACCTTGAGTTTGAGACGACAGTTAAGATACATTATCCATTGGCGTGTAAGATACGTTATGCAGTTGGATAAAGACCATAAGATACATCGCCCACTTACAAGTTCAATAATTGTCACCCTGTAGGTAGCGCAGTGGTTAAGACACTAGGCACGTATTCGGGAGGAGATTGTTTTAAATAGCCCTCCTCATCATAAAACAGTTTCTCCACGAAATAATTGCCATCATGGAAGTGCTGAGATAGCTCCTTCAACATTACCTCGCGCATCTACCCGACTCGGTTTTGTGAGATCCAAGATTGTCCTCCAACTCTAATGACCTCGAAGTTGACTGTGTGTTAAAAATTAAACTTCATTCCTTAGTTCATCCTTGTCGTCCAAAACCCGATTTGGGTAACGCATTTCACTCCAAATACAAAAGACTCATATTTTAGGTATGCATATGTGAAATTTGTTCACTTTCTTTTCAAATTACTTGAAAAACAATTTCAGTGTATACTTCCTGACAAAAAAAGTGAAGCGCCGATAAGGAGAGAAGGAAAACGTTACAGGTTGAGAAGGTATGTAATGTTATTCCAGTGGTTACAAAATCGAGTTATATTTACAACAAACTTGGTGCTATGAGCCGAATTACCAGTATGACGTTGCACCGACTCTAGCCTGGATGAATACACTGATCGGTTGGGAAGGGTGTCATAAAAAAGTTGTATCCTCTCCTGGGTCAAGCTGGCCGACAAATGTTGTAACAGATATTTGATATCCTGGATACTGGCACTGGGATGGAGTTGATGTCCAAGCTGGTGCCAAACATGCTCTGTCGGAGAAGCAATCGCGCTCTTTGCTGGCCACAGGAGTACCTTAACATCACACAGACAGAGTAGACAGGTGGCATAGATGGGCGAGCACTGTCCTGTTGATAAACGTCACCACGATACTGTCGCGTGAGAGGTGATACGTGAGGGCGCAGGATATCTGGGATGTACCATTGCGCTGATCATGATTCCCGGTGGCGGCACGACTCCAAATGGAGTTGTTTGTATTGTGTGAACAGTAGCTTACTCTTGGGAAGGTAATACCCTATTTCGACTTCTGCTAGCCTCTGGCTAATGATGTGGGATCACACAGAATGTTGCAGGGAGTCCGCTGCTCGTTCTTGGATGGCAGGCACAATATGAAAGGGATACAATTTGCTTGGTGCGTAATAAGGCGATCATCTCTTTAGTGGGCACATCTGGACGACCGGAACTTTGACGATGTGTGTGCCTGCCTTCACGTCCCCATGCAGTCCAACATCGGGCCATTGTCACATCCGAAAACCTCATAAAACTGGACACTGCATGATTCGACCAGCAGGTCGGATGAAGAGCCACGATGAGACCAATGTCAAGCGCTGTCAGGTGCTGACAACGTTGTCTCACACGAGTACGCGGCGTCTCCGTGTCTTTCACTGACATTACTCGACATCTGTCTTTGTTCACGCCATTTATATACCCAACCAGACGTGGTAACAACACTAAAGACGAACATGCTAATGCGCTCTGGTGGCGATTCCACCTGTCAGAGAATTGCAGCATACCCTGCCGATATGTGTACGTGTGCAAAGTTACATTGATATCCAAGCATGTCTTCTTCTGCGTCACTGTCTTCGTGGGTCAGCATATATTATTAGTTATTCACTAATGAGTAATTTAATTAGAGAAAGCTGTCAAGTAGCGTATAGTACTCCCTATAGCAATGATTACAGCAGTGAAACCTTGTGGCTCGCATTTCACGAGACACCAAAAGCGTTTGGGAGCCATAATAATCGGTGACAGGTTAACTGGCCAGCACAACACAAAGGTTGGTCTGGACAGTGACGAAAGCTCTCGTGTATGGCTAGATGGCGTTTCAAAAATGCTCAATAGGAGTGAGATCAAGTGGCCTGTGGTGCGGATAAGACCACGTAAGTACCCACATGCCCGTGGAGACTTCCTCAAAAACTTGTAACACAATTCATAAGCTTGAGAGTGATGCATTTCCTTGTCATCTTAAGGTTGGTGTAGGAGAACAGACCGATGAAAATGACCGAACGGTAGGTGCCTGTGTAACCCGCCAGGGACAGACCGCCAGAGGCCACTTTTATCTCGTGTAAACATCGTTCGCACGACAATATCTCCATCATTTGCCTCAATGGTACCTGTTTGCAAGCCGAATGCAAGCCTCATGTGTTTTTGCTTTTAGGAAGCTTTAATTGTCGAGTGCTAGTAATAGTGTTCCATAGATTTCGTGTTTGTTTTGAATACAGTCAGAGAGAGTCCCTTTAGTCAGCCATAGTGCTAATAGTGCTAGTGTTTGTTTTGAATACAGGTCAGAGACAGGTAGTGCTATTTTCATTGTTTTCTACAAGAAGTGGTTAGCAATCACAGTTTAGTCAATAATCAGCAGCCTTTAGTGAATTAGCAGTCTAGTTAAAAGTTGATTAAGTCTCTTCAGTAAATTGATTCCTTAGTATAGATAGGATGTGTGACTGCTGTGTACGGACGCAGGAGGAGCTGGCCACTCTTCGCGAACAGCTAAGCGTGTTGATGGGCGCGGTCAGCCGTCTTCAGGCTGCTGCCTCGGAGTGTAGCGGCAGTGGGGAGTATGGTGCGTCGCAAGGTACACCCCAGGTGTTACATGCTTCACCCACTGTCCCTGCTGTCGAGACACCGGGCGCGGTTGGGCCACCCTCTCCCCAAGGGGAGTGGCGTGTTCAGCAGCGTTCGCGGCGCACGAGGCGGAGGGTCAATGTGGAGGCTGGCCGTGTGGCATCGCCTGCACTGCCTGTGAGTGGACACGGGGCCGCTCCTTCAGCAAGGTCTGAGCAGGCACACGGGGGGAGGGGTTTATTAGTTATTGGGAGCTCCAAGGTTAGGCGAGTGATGGAGCCCCTTAGGGAAAAAGCGGAAAGGTCGGGGAAGAAGGCCAGTGTTCACTCTGTCTGCTTGCCGGGGGGTTTCATCCGAAATGTGGAGGAGGCCCTACCGGCGGTGATAGAGAGCACTGGGTGCACCCGACTGCAAATTGTTGCTCATGTCGGCATCAATGACTCCTGCCGTCTGGGTTCAGAGGTCATCCTCAGTTCGTAAAGGCGGTTGGCGGAGTTGGTGAAGGCGGAAAGCCTCGCTCGCGGGGTGTAATCAGAGCTAACTATTTGTAGTATCGTTCCCAGAACCGATCGCGGACCTCTGGTTTGGAGCCGAGTGGAAGGCTTAAACCAGAGGCTCAGACGATTCTGCGGAGAGCTGGGGTGCAAATTTCTCGACCTCCGCTATCGGGTGGAGAAATGTAGGGTCCCCCTGAATAGGTCAGGCGTGCACTACACGCCGGAAGCGGCTACGAGGGTAGCGGAGTACGTGTGGAGTGCGCATGGGTTTTTTTTAGGTTAGAGAATTCCCTCCCTATGCCCGACAAGACGCCTCCTGAGACGCGGTAAGGCAGGAGTAGGCAAAATGCAACAGGGAATAACAATATTAATGTGCTAATAGTAAACTGCAGAAGCGTCTATAGAAAGGTCCCACAACTGCTCTCATTAATAAACGGTCACAACGCCATATAGTACTAGGGACAGAAAGTTGGCTGAAACCACATGTAAACAGTAATGAAATCCTAAACTCAGATTGGAATGTATACCGCAGAGACAGGCTGGACAGTGAAGGGGGAGGCGTGTTTATAGCGGTAAGAAGTGCAATAGTATCGAAGGAAATTGACGAAGATTCGAATTGTGAAATGATTTGGGAGAAGGTCACGGTTAAAGCAGGCTCAGACATGGTAATTGAATGTCTCTATAGGCCCCCGCGCTCAGCCGCTGTTGTGGCTCAGCACCTGAAGAATAATTTGGAAAATATTTCGAGTAGATTTCCCCACCATGTTATAGTTCTGGGTGGAGATTTTAATTTGCCGGATATAGACTGGGAGACTCAAACGTTCATAACGGGTGGCAGGGAAAAAGAATCCAGTGAAATATTTTTAAGTGCTTTATCTGAAAACTACCTTGAGCAGTTAAACAGAGAACCGACTCGTGGCGACAACATATTAGTCCTTCTGGTGACAAACAGACCCGAACTATTTGAATCAGTTAATGCAGAACAGGGAATCAGCGATCATAAAGCGGTTACTGCATCGATGATTTCAGCCGTAAATAGAAATATTAAAAAAGGTAGGAAGATTTTTCTGTTTAGCAAAAGTGACAAAAAGCAGATTACAGAGAACCTGACGGCTCAACACAAAAGTTTTGTCTCAAGTACAGATAGTGTTGAGGATCAGTGGACAAAGTTCAAAACCATCGTACAATATGCGTTAGATGAGTATGTGCCAAGCAAGATCGTAAGAGATGGAAAAGAGCCACCGTGGTACAACAACCGAGTTAGAAAACTGCTGCGGAAGCAAAGGGAACTTAACAGCAAAAATAAACATAGCCAAAGCCTTGCAGACAAACAAAAACTACGCGAAGCGAAATGTAGTGTGAGGAGGGCTATGCGAGAGGCTTTCAATGAAATCGAAAGTAAAGTTCTATGTACTGACTTGGCAGAAAAATCCTAAGAAATTTTGGTCCTATGTGAAAGCGGTAGGTGGATCAAAACAAAATGTCCAGACACTCTGTGACCGAAATGGTACTGAAACAGAGGATGACAGACTAAAGGCCGAAATACTAAATGTCTTCTTCCAAAGCTGTTTCACAGAGGAAGACTGCACTGTGCTTCCTTCTCTAGATTGTCGCACAGTTGACAAAATGGTAGATATCGAAATAGACGACAGAGGGATAGAGAAACAATTAAAATCGCTCAAAAGAGGAAAGGCCGCTGGTCCTGATGGGATACCAGTTCGATTTTACACAGAGTACTCGAAGGAACTTGCCCCCCTTCTTGCAGCGGTGTACCGTAGGTCTCTAGAAGAGCGAAGCGTTCCAAAGGATTGGAAAAGGGCACAGGTCATCCCCGTTTTCAAGAAGGGACGTCGAACAGATGTGCAGAACTATAGACCTATATCTCTAACGTCGATCACTTGTAGAATTTTGGAACACGTATTATGTTCGAGTACAATGTCTTTTCTGGAGACTAGAAATCTACTCTGTAGGAATCAGCATGGTTTCGAAAAAGACGGTCGTATGAAACCCAGCTCGCGCTATTCGTCCACGAGACTCAGAGGGCCATAGACACGGGTTCACAGGTAGATGCCGTGTTTCTTGACTTCCGCAAGGCGTTTGACACAGTTCCCCACAGTCGTTTAATGAACAAAGTAAGAGCATGCTGACTATCAGATCAATTGTGTGATTGGATTGAGGAGTTCCTAGATAACAGAACGCAGCATGTCATTCTCAATGGAGAGAAGTCTTCCGAAGTAAGAGTGATTTCAGGTGTGCCGCAGGGGAGTGTCATAGGACCGTTGCTATTCACAATATACATATATGACCTGTTGGATGACATCGGAAGTTCACTGAGGCTTTTTGCAGATGATGCTGTGGTGTATCGAGAGGTTGCAACAATGGAAAATTGTAGTGAAATGCAGGAGGATCTGCAGCGAATTGACGCATGGTGCTCGGAATGGCAATTGAATCTCAATGTAGACAAGTGTAATGTGATGCGAATACACAGAAAGATAGGTCCCTTATCATTTAGCTACAAAATAACAGGTCAGCAACTAGAAGCAGTTAATTCCATAAATTATCTGGGAGCACGCATTAGGAGTGATTTAAAATGGAATGATCATATAAAGTTGATCGTCGGTAAAGCAGATGCCAGACTGATATTCATTGGAAGAATCCTAAGGAAATGCAATCCAACAACAAAGGAAGTAGGTTACAGTACGCTTGTTCGCCCACTGCTTGAATACTGCTCAGCAGTGTGGGATCCGCACCAGAGAGGGTTGATAGAAGAGATAGAGAAGATCCAACGGAGAGCAGCGCGCTTCGTTACGGGATCATTTAGTAATCGCGAAAGCGTTACGGAGATGATAGATAAACTCCAGTGGAAGACTCTGCAGGAGAGACGCTCAGTAGCTCGGTACGGGGTTTTGTTAAAGTTCCAAGAACATACCTTCACCGAAGAGTCAAGCAGTATATTGCTCCCTCCTACGTATATCTCGCGAAGAGACCATGAGGATAAAATCAGAGAGATTAGAGCCCACATAGAGGCATACCGACAATCCTTCTTTCCACGTACAATACGAGACTGGAATAGAAGGGAGAACCGATAGAGGTACTCAGGGTACCCTCGGCCACACACCGTCAGGTGGCTTGCGGAGTATGGACGTAGATGTAGATGTAGATTCGACGTGCTCGTATGCCGTCATAGGCGTATACCGTCTTATACCGCAGACATTTATACACTTCTCGGGCGTCTCTTCATCTGTGCTAATATCTCCTTACCCTGTGACATCCCGTAAGTAGAGGTACAAGTGTCTGAGGGTATCTACTTTATCACGTGGGGAGGAGCTTGTTCGTGTCGGTATGACAATTATTGTTGCCCAGCACGGAATCGTCGAGTGATTTTTTTTCCTTTTTTCCCTGTAATTCGTGTGTCTACTGTCACATTCTACGATAGCCGACTGTGATCCCTGTTGTCATCACGTTGTTCAAAAAATGTTCAAATGGGTGTGAAATCTTATGGTACTTAACTGCTAAGGTCATCAGTCCCTAAGCTTACACACTACTTAACCTAAATTACCCTAAGGACAAACACACACACCCATGCCCGAGGGAGGACTCGAACCTCCGCCGGGACCACCCGCACAGTCTATGACTGCACCGCCTTAGTCCGCTCGGCTAATCCCGCGCGGCTGTCATCACGTTGTTGCCACCGAGATTTTCTTCTGTTGCTTACTGTTTCCCCCGAATCGTGATATTCACGCTACAGATCAGAAATGAGCACCATAAACTCGCTTTAAACTCGACAGCGAGTCCTGTGACGTCATCTCCGAAATCGCCGTCTTCGTGTGCCCGCAGACTCGACTCGTGAGCCTCTACCACAGCCCACTCGTTACCTGAGCCTGTTATCTGCTACGAGTGGACTCGAACCGGCAGAATGTAAAGTGAATAGAGGAGTCCAGGTATAACGGTCGACTCGCGGCATTTCCTCTACGTATGCAACCGTTTTGAAAGAAATTTATGCCAGTAAATTGTAAACTACTATTCACTTACTTCACACAATCATGTTTTCGGTTGGCTGTTTGGTTGGTTTGGGGGAAGGGACCAAACAGGGACGTCATCAGTCCCATCGAATTAGGAAAGGATGGGGAAGGAAATCGGCCGTGCCTTTTCAAAGGAACCATCTCGGTATTTGCCTGAAGAGATTGAGGGAAATCACGGAAAATTTAAAGCAGGATTGTCAGATGCGGGTTTGAACCGTCGTCCTCCCGAATGCGTCACCAGCGTACTAACGACTGCGCCACCTCGCTCGGGCATGATTTCGGTCTTTGTTGGTTCAAATGGCTCTGAGCACTATAGGACTTAACAGCGGAGGTCATCAGTCCCCTAGAACTTAGAACTACTTAAACCTAACTAACCTACAGACATCACACACATCCATGTCCGAGGCACGATTCGAACCTGCGACCGTAGTGGTCGCGCGGTTCCAGACTGAAGCGCCTAGAACCGCTCGGCCTCTCCGGCCGGCGATTTCGGCTTTATAATCGTTCTCATGTGCAAGCTGAGATGAAACAAAATGTCCGCCCTTCATAAATGACGGAAGCAAGTTATATACCAACATAACGACTGATCGACTGGCAGTGAATGTTGATCAGTTTGTACATACATTTATATTGATGAAACTTTTTCGCAGCCTTATAGCAATATTTAATGCTTTATTTCAATATTTAACATCTATTCAGAGAGGGTGTAACAATTAGGTTGACATACACACACTTTTGATGCTTTATCGAGTCTGTAGGCACAGGAAGCTGGCTAAAACCTGAAATAAGTTCTGCAAAAATTTTTACGAAGTCTCAGACGGTGTTCAGGAAAGATAGATTAGGCAGAATTGGTGGTGGAGTGTTTGCGTCTGTCAGTACTGGTTTATCTTGTAGTGAAGTCGAAGCAGATACTCCGTGCGAATTGGTATGGGTGGAGGTTATACTTAACAGCCGAATTAAGTTAATAATTGGCTCCTTCTACCGACCCCCAGACTCCGATGATACAGTTGCGGAACAGTTCAGAGAAAGTTTGAGTCTCGTAACAAATAAATACCCGACTCATACGGTTATAGTTGGTGGGGACTTCAACCTACCCTCGGTATTTTGGCAAAAATACTTGTTCAAAACCGGTGGTAGGCAGAAAACGTCTTCCGAGATTGTCCTAAATGCTTTCTCCGAAAATTATTTCGAGCAGTTAGTCCACGAACCCACGCGAATTGTAAATGGTTGCGAAAACACACTTGACCTCTTAGCCACAAACAATCCGGAGCTGATAGAGAGCATCATGACTGATACAGGGATTAGTGATCACAAGGTCGTTGTATCTAGGCTCAATACCATTTCTTCCAAATCCATCAGAAACAAACGCAAAATAATTTTATTTAAAAAAGCGGATAAAGTGTCACTAGAAGGCTTTCTAAAAGACAATTTCCATTCCTTCCGAACTGACTATGCGAATGTAGACGAGATGTGGCTCAAATTCAAAAATATTGTAGCAACAGCAATTGAGATATTCATACCTCATAAATTGGTAAGAGATGGAACGGATCCCCCGTGGTACACAAAAAAGGTCCGAACACTGTGGCAGAGGCAACGGAAAAAAGAAGAACGCGAAATCCCGAAGATGGGCTAAAATTTACAGACGCGCGAAATTTGGCACGTACTTCGATGCGAGATGCCTTTAATAGGTTCCACAACGAAACATTGTCTCGAAATTTGGTAGAAAATCCGAAGAAATTCTGGTCGTATGTAAAGTACACAAGCGGCAAGACGCAGTCAATACCTTCGCTGCGCAGTGCCGATGGTACTGTTATCGACGACTGTACCGCTAAAGCGGAGTTATTGAACGCAGTTTTCCGAAATTCCTTCACCAGGGAAGACGAATGGAATATTCGAGAATTTGAAACACGAACATCTGCTAGCATGAGTTTCTTAAAAGTAAATACCTTAGGGGTTACGAAGCAACTCAAATCGCTTGATACGGGCAAGTCTTCAGGTCCAGATTGTATACCGATTAGGTTCCTTTCAGATTACGCTGATACTATAGCTCCCTACTTAGCACTCATATACAACCGCTCTCTCACCGATAGATCTGTACCTACAGATTGGAAAATTGCGCAGGTCGCACCAGTGTTCAAGAAGGGTAGTAGGAGTAATCCATTTAACTACAGACCTATATCACTGACGTCGGTTTGCAGTAGAGTTTTGGAGCATATACTGTATTCAAACATTATGAATCACCTCGAAGGGAACGATCTATTGACACGTAATCAGCATGGCTTCAGAAAACATCGCTCTTGTGCAACGCAGCTAGGTCTTTATTCGCACGAAGTAATGGTCGCTATCGACAGGGGATCTCAAGTTGATTCCGTATTTCTAGATTTCCGGAAAGCTTTTGACACCGTTCCTCACAAGCGACTTCTAATCAAGCTGCGGAGCTCTGGGGTATCGTCTCAGTTGTGCGACTGAATTCGTGATTTCCTGTCAGGAAGGTCGCAGTTCGTAGTAATAGACGGCAAATCATCGAGTAAAACTGAAGTGATATCAGGCGTTCCCCAGGGAAGCGTCCTGGGACCTATGCTGTTCCTGATCTATATAAATGACCTGGGTGACAATCTGAGCAGTTCTCTTAGATTGTTCGCAGATGATGCTGTAATTTACCGTCTAGTAAGGTCATCCGAAGACCAGTATCAGTTGCAAAGCGATTTAGAAAAGATTGCTGTATGGTGTGTCAGGTGGCAGTTGACGCTAAATATCGAAAAGTGTGAGATGATCCATATGAGTTCCAAAAGAAATCCGTTGGAATTCGATTACTCGATAAATAGTACAATTCTCAAGGCTGTCAATTCAACTAAGTACCTGGGTGTTAAAATTACGAACAACTTCAGTTGGAAAGACCACATAGATAATATTGTGGGGAAGGCGAGCCAAAGGTTGCGTTTCATTGGCAGGACACTTAGAAGGTGCAACAAGTCCACTAAAGAGACAGCTTACACTACACTCGTTCGTCCTCTGTTAGAATATTGCTGCGCGGTGTGGGATCCTTACCAGGTGGGATTGACGGAGGACATCGAAAGGGTGCAAAAAAAGGGCAGCTCGTTTTGTATTATCACGTTATAGGGGAGAGAGTGTGGCAGATATGATACACGAGTTGGGGTGGAAGTCATTACAGCATAGACGTTTTTCGTCGCGGCGAGACCTTTTTACGAAATTTCAGTCACCAACTTTCTCTTCCGAATGCGAAAATATTTTGTTGAGCCCAACCTACATAGGTAGGAATGATCATCAAAATAAAATAAGAGAAATCAGAGCTCGAACAGAAAGGTTTAGGTGTTCGTTTTTCCCGCTCGCTGTTCGGGAGTGGAATAGTAGAGAGATAGTAGGATTGTGGTTCGATGAACCCTCTGCCAAGCACTTAAATGTGAATTGCAGAGTAGTCATGTAGATGTACCAGGGAACATGGCGTGAGGATGAAGTGCAGTCTCTGAATGGTGATAAATTATCAAAATAAATTACAGAAATTATTGGCAAGCTACACAACTTGTGGTTAGCCCATAAACGCAAGATTACATGACCAAATGAGCACAGAAATTGTATGCATTTTTGTCGCAGAGATATAACAGTGACGTTGCTTCGTGCTCAGTTTTCGTTTGATGGAGCACGTATGTTTTCTCATAGTGTAGATGTAATAAACAAGAATACAAAAATTTCATTTGCATTGAACGAAATTAATATGTTTTTCGTTCGAAGCGTGGACTGTAGCATGAAAATCATTCCAGATATCAGTCCTCCTGTACTGGAACACGACTGCAGTTGTGTACTTTGCATCAATTTTCGTCTTACATCCTCCACAGTCTCACAAAACACAGCTTCGTTAAGGGCCATCTGGTCTCGACAACCGGTCATTTCGCCTCGTCAGTGCCACTTTACAGCTTCCATTCTCACAGTAAGTCACGACTAGCTTTACGCTCCTGCACGATTCAGTAATAGTGAACGAGAGTATGAAGCGACCGCAGCGCCACAGTTATCGGACTCACGTTTGACGGAACTACAGTGGGGACGAAGGCAGCCCATTAGTGCAGATTTGTGAAGTATGCAACCCGAACATTGAACTACTACTCGCTCCGTTTCTGAACTCTAATTCAGACTATACCTTTGACGCGGTGGCACGCGGGACATCCAATTCCTGCAGGACGGCGGAGATGGAGTGTCCCGTACTTCCGGCGAACACGGTCGGACGGTAATAAATGCGCTGGTATTGAGCGACCTACGCATAATCCATTCGGCTGACACGTGTAGGTATTATAACGCTCCAGTAACATGAAAACCGAACTATTCCAATTGTTGTAGGGACAAAAGCACTCCCTCTCTCCGACACAGCATCCACCTTTAGAGCATTACTCACGTCTCTATGTCTGCCTTGAACACCTAGTAGAAAATTTTCTCTTTCGCCGTCAAAATGAACAGAAAAGATAATTAAACCGCTCCTACATTCTAGTCCCATGATGTATTCTGCTCATAGCACCCATTACAATTGGAGTAACAGTGTAGTTTCCGCTACTCTCATTCTTTGGAGTGTCTTCATCTCTTTTTCATCTCGTCGAGGTTTGCTGTCTCATTTCGATTGTCAGTTTTTGAAAGTATTTCATCACTATCAGGTGCTTATATTGCAATTTGTTTTGAATGAGCTGAACAACTATTATCCATGCAGGCACGTCAATTGCACGGACTGCTTGTTTTCGGACGCGCTGATTCTGGGTTTCAGTCTTTCAGCAAGAGACAGAAATGACTAATAAAAAGTTATTGTCAAAAGTAATTACAGACGATTAAATGTGCCGTTAAGGCGCCCGATACAAAAACAAGGCAACTACCTAGCTCAAAACACTACGGAATTAATGACTCTGACTGACAGTTAGCATTGACCTTTTTTTATCTCATTTTTTTCTATAGTGTTCGTTGAATTCGTTCGGGATGGACGTCCGTTGACACCCGCTCAGGTTCTCCGTTCATGCGTTCACTCAGATTTTTATAACAGAGGATAGCTAACTCTCTGACCGAACACGATGAGGTACCGTGCCGGCAGAAAACAAGTGTTAGATTTAAATCATTGAGGAAAGTCGAGAATTTCTGTCAGACCGGGGTTGGAATGGTTCAAATGGCTCTGAGCACTATGGGACTTAACACCTGTGGTCATCAGTCCCCTAGAACTTAGAAATACTTAAACCTAACTAACCTAAGGACATCACACACATCCATGCCCGAGGCAGGATTCGAACCTGTGACCGTAACGGTCACGCGGCTCCAGACTGAAGCGCCTAGAACCGCACTGCCACACCGACCGGCTAGCACCAGGGTTGGAAACCAGATCTCTTGCTCACTAGCCGGCCACGGTGGTCTCGCTATTCTAGGCGCGCAGTCCGGAACCGTGCGACTGCTGCGGTCGCAGGTTCGAATCCTGCCTCGGGCATGGATGTGTGTGATGTCCTTAGGTTAGTTAGGTTTAAGTAGTTCTAAGTTCTAGGGGACTGATGACCACAGCAGTTGAGTCCCATAGTGCTTAGAGCCATTTGAACCATTCTTGCTCACTAGGCAGACGCACTGACCACTCCGCCACCCGGACACAGTTGTCATTGCAACTGCATACACTATTCTAGCATGCCCCTCTTCACACTCAAATTCTCAAGTTACCCTCACACTACAAATGTACTGCTCCTTGTCCATTATCCTCACTATTCGCGGCATTTTGCCCATTCCCGTAAGAGTTAGAGCATGGTGTTCATCTGTACTGAAGTAATCATTGGGCATCCTTGCCTTAATAATATATGTGGTGCCTGTACTTTTAGGCATGTCTCAATAAAATCAAGGCGAGGATGGGGTGGGTGCACACAACACTCGAATTCTTCCAGGAATCAGCGAAAAGCAGCGAGTAATGAGGATAATGGGCAAAGGGCACTACATCGGTAGTATGTGGATAAGTTGAGAATGTGGGTTTGACGGGAGGCGTGCTAGGGTAGTTCGCACAGGTGCGATGACGACTGCGTCCAGATGACGCTGTGGTCAGCGCATCTGTCTAGTAAGCAGGCTAGCTGAGTTCGAATCGTGGTGTGGCACAAATTTTCAGCTCTATCCATTGATTTAAATCAATATCCAGTGTCAGCTAATGTCACTAATTCCTTTGTATCTTGATTCTTAATGGCTACACGATCAAAATGGTATCTATTCTTTCAGACATGTCCGAAAGAACAAACACCACATTTATAACTATCCAGCTAGTGTAAGACTGCTGCACCAGCACTGTCGAGGAAAGCAGAAGGAATGAGAATCAGCAGGAAAAACAGTCTCCACCGTTCAGATCTAAGGATTGGTTCCTCCACCACGACAACAACGCCCTTGGTCACACAACATTGAAGTTCAGAAAATTTTTGGTAAAAAGAAAAAAAGGAAAAAGAAGATAGCAATTTTTAAATAACCCTGCTCTCTCGACATGGCTGTCCCGAACGGTTTCCTGTTATTCAGGGATCTACAGAGAAGCGTTTTCAGGGAAAAGAGGTGAAAAAAGACGACGAAATAGTGAAACTCCATTTACGAAAACAAACACCCAAAAGAAAAACATGATCCAAGAATAATGTCTCAGTTCTGTGGACGGATCACCATCAAGAGCATCACATAGCCCTCAGCCAAAGAGACAAGTCTGAAATGCTTGGTGCCGGCCGGTGTGGCCGAGCTGCTCTAGGCACTTCAGGCTGGAACTGCTCGACCGCCACGGTCGCAAATTCGAATCCTGCCTCGGGCATGGATGTGTGTGATGTCCTTAGGTTAGTTAGGTGTAAGTAGTTCTAAGTTATAGGGGACTGATGGCCTCAGAAGTTAAGTCCCATAGTGCTCAGAGCCATTTGAACCATTTTTTTTTGAAAAGCTTGGTATTTAAACCAAGACTATGGCGCAAAATCTGGTAACAACAAATATTATGTCTCCGCATCCCCTCCTCGCGCCATCAAACAACACTGCTTTGTAAAACGTAAACGAGATTCATAAAGTAATTTAACGTATTAACTACTCGATGAAAGGGAATGAAAGTCCGGGAGTAGGTTGCTAGAGGTTTCCCTGTAGTGCGCATAAAGCTGGACGTCATTTTTGGCGTGAGGTCAACGTGACTATAGCGTCAAATGGGGCTGGCCCCGCAACGAAAGGCAAGTGAAGGAACGGGGAAAAGATAAGTGTGTGCCAATAAACGAGCAGTTACGGTGCATTGTGGTGGTGTTTGTCACTACAATATGGCCCAGAAACAACATTTGGATGATTTCACATAGGGAAGAATCATCGGGAAACTGGAAGGAGGACGAAATGTGACGGGTGTAGACTAGGCGTTTAGTTTCGGTCACAGCATTTTTTCACGTGCATGGGAAGCGCTCCGAACCACAGGCTCTGCTGCCAGAAAGAGAGGAGGCTATCGACCACGGTCAAGTACAGCAGCAGATGACAGCCACACAAACAAGAAAGGACGAATGTCAGCCGCGCGGGATTAGCCGAGTGTTCGGTCGGCACGGTCGCGCAGCGTGTTCTGTCAGAGGGCTTAACTGCCCTCTGTAATAAAAAAGAAACCTGAGTTAATCGATTAACAACGAATTTAAACGGATGTCTTACAACGTCTGCCCCGAGCAGATGCAACGATCAAAAGCGAACAAAATGAGATTAAAAAGAAAAGCGGTCTAAGGCGCTACAGTCATGGACTGTGCGGCTGGTGCCGGCGGAGGTGCGAGTCCTCCCTCGGGCATGCATGTGTGTGTATTTCCTTAGGATAATTTAGGTTAAGTAATATGTAAGCTTAGGGACTGATGACCTTAGCAGTTAAGTCCCATAAGATTTCACACATCTTTGAACATTTTTTGACCCATGTCAAATAGCGTGTACAAATGCCACCACAAAAAATGGTTCAAATGGCTCTGAGCGCTATGGGACTTAACATCTGAGGTCATCAGTCCCCTAGAACATAGAAATACTTAAACCTAACTAACCTAAGGACATCACACGCATCCATGCCCGAGGCAGGATTCGAACCTGCGACCGTAGCGGTCGCGCGGTTCCAGACCGTAACGCCTAGAACCGCTCGGCCACTCCGGCCGGCAAATGCCACCGCATTTAACAGAACCACAAGTCATGCATTCCCATTCTCCATAGCGACACGACGACTGCATGAGGATAGTCTCTTTACCCGATGACCAGTACGTTGTGTTTCGTTTACACTTGCACATCGGCAGCATCATTTGCGATGGTGGCAAGAGCGTAGAGACTGGACCGAAGAGGGGTGGGTTCGCAATCTCTTCTTGCATGAGAGCATAATCTGTAAGAGTAGTGATTACGGACGTATTATCAAATGGCGAGAAATGTGAACACGTAATTCACCCTGGAACATTGTCGAATACGATATTTTTGGTGGCCCAGGTGCTGTTTTGTGTTTGGTGAGGCATAATTTTGCCTGTCAGACCTTTGAACACAGTACATTCGCGGTCAGCGTCATTGTGGCAGTGTACTCTTTCCCCATGTGCGTATTTTCAGAGCTGCATTCGGCCCTGACTTCATTTTTTTTATCGATGACAATGCGCGACGGCATCGGACATGTGGTGGAGCTCTTGGAACAAGAGAATATTCGGGGAATAGATTGGTCTGCCCATTCTCCCGACGTAAATCCCATCGAATACGAGCAGGGTATGTCGGCGAGACTTTATTGCAGCATGTCTACATGCACGAACGACCATACAGCAGTTGTCAATCGTGCTGGTGAAGGAATGGAACACCCTACCATAAGAATTCCTTATCAACCTTGTGCCGGCCGCGGTGGCCGAGCGGTTCTAGGCGTATCAATGTGGAACTGCGCGACCGCTACGGTCGCAGGTTCGAATCCTGCCTCTGGACGGTAGACCACAACAACGACATGCTCGCCTAAGGTTCGAACCTATAGTGGGTAGGTGCTAAATCAGCTGAGCTATCCAAAGACTTAGATCACGGCTTGGATAGCTCAGTCCATTGAGCACTTGTATCGAAGAGGCAAAGGTCCCGGGTTCGATTTCTGTTCCAGCACACTGTTTTAATCTGGCAGGAATTTTCAGTTCAGCGCACAATACGCTGCAAAGTGAAAATCCTTTCTGAATATTAACCAGTCGCTTAGCCACACCTCGTTCGAAGGGGTGGGGAATGTTAGGGATTGTATGTAATTGAAGGGGGGAAGGCTATTCTGCTGTTGGGAAATCAGAAATAGGTTTTATGTGTATTTATACGTTGTTTTGCCTTCTAAGAATGAAGTAATGAATTCGGCTCATAGATTTAGGCACTATGAACAATTTTCCCGTTAAAGTAATTTCTGGTTCAACATTTATTTTTACTACGGACAAAATTAGTACATTTTACAGTCCCTCACGGTTACGTTACAATATTTTTTCGTGAACTTTAGGTATTCGGTAAAAAAATAAAAACGTATGATTATTCGTCGTTGTTATTATGACTTTTCTCACTCCGTAAAGAAATCTTTAAGACATGAAAATGTACATGATGTATGAAATCAGCGTCGTGTTTATTCTGCTGGCTGTGTTATAACTATATAGACTACAAAATACATCTTGTTGTTATTATTTCAGAGTTACAGCTTTCTGTACCACAGTCTGTCAGTATCTCGACAGTAAGGTTACTAGGATGTGACGCACACATTACGTGTTCGGATTTCTATTTCTTTTAGAACACCGGCAAGTGATAGTGCTTTGAGGCAGCAGGTGGAGGCCAGAGCCTCGGCGGGCTGGTGGCTGCGGTCGAGATTGCAGGACCCTGCTGACTGGCAGTTCAATCAAGTAATGCTGCCTGCATAGCTAGTGCCACTGGATTTGCCCAAACGGCTTTTTCCATACGGACCGCCCCTATGCTCAACTGAAATACCCTTACGTCCTCTCGTGTTTCCAGAAATTAAAACGACGTTCAGAGGTGAAGGATTTTTATTGTCACTTGAAAATTTCGCGTCGCTCAAAAGAACTGCGTTTCTCTGCGCTTTCGCATTGTTAAACCACGTAGAGAAGCTTTTATATTCTGTAGCAAAACTTTGGTCTTCTTCTCCCTGAAATTTCGCAGTGTCAACACTTCTCTCAGTTCGTACTACACATAAAATTTTTAAAAAAATTCAAAAAGCTCTCAACTCTATGAGAAAATAAAAAACCATCCCTCTTCAGATGCAGAAATAAGTTTGTTTCCTATATCCCCGAATAAATTTCCAATTGCTCCTGCTTCTTCAGTATACCCCAGAAATGTTCCGACAACATGTGTCTTGAGGAACAAATCGAGGATAGCAATCCGTCTCTCAAAGGTCACCACTTCGGCAGCAGACGTGACTTTGTACGCTGACGAAACGTAGGTGCAATGTCTCGGAACGTTTTTTGTAAATCAGTGATAGTGACTGATTGCATGATCGGCAGTGGAGAACATGGCGCTGTCTCCGTGTAGAAAGGCCTTGTCTCCTATGAATGCGATATTCTATTTAGTTGTGCGACGGAAGTGTGATGAAAGAAGCAGAATCGGAAACAGATATCAAAAGACAACTTTAGCGAAAGCGGAAATGGAAGCGGACGAGATGCCAATTGCATATACACTCCTGGAAATGGAAAAAAGAACACATTGACACCGGTGTGTCAGACCCACCATACTTGCTCCGGACACTGCGAGAGGGCTGTACAAGCAATGATCACACGCACGGCACAGCGGGCACACCAGGAACCGCGGTGTTGGCCGTCGAATGGCGCTAGCTGCGCAGCATTTGTGCACCGCCGCCGTCAGTGTCAGCCAGTTTGCCGTGGCATACGGAGCTCCATCGCAGTCTTTAACACTGGTAGCATGCCGCGACAGCGTGGACGTGAACAGTATGTGCAGTTGACGGACTTTGAGCGAGGGCGTATAGTGGGCATGCGGGAGGCCGGGTGGACGTACCGCCGAATTGCTCAACACGTGGGGCGTGAGGTCTCCACAGTACATCGATGTTGTCGCCAGTGGTCGGCGGAAGGTGCACGTGCCCGTCGACCTGGGACCGGACCGCAGCGACGCACGGGTGCACGCCAAGACCGTAGGATCCTACGCAGTGCCGTAGGGGACCGCACCGCCACTTCCCAGCAAATTAGGGACACTGTTGCTCCTGGGGTATCGGCGAGGACCATTCGCAACCGTCTCCATGAAGCTGGGCTACGGTCCCGCACACCGTTAGGCCGTCTTCCGCTCACGCCCCAACATCGTGCAGCCCGCCTCCAGTGGTGTCGCGACAGGCGTGAATGGAGGGACGAATGGAGACGTGTCGTCTTCAGCGATGAGAGTCGCTTCTGCCTTGGTGCCAATGATGGTCGTATGCGTGTTTGGCGCCGTGCAGGTGAGCATGTTTGGGACTGGATGAAGCGTCGTCTCACGCGGTCTCCACGTCCACCACGAACGCTGGTCCAACTGAGGCGCCAGGTGGAAATGGCATGGCAAGCCGTTTCACAGGACTACATCCAGCATCTCTACGATCGTCTCCATGGGAGAATAGCAGCCTGCATTGCTGCGAAAGGTGGATATACACTGTACTATTGCCGACATTGTGCATGCTCTGTTGCCTGCGTCTATGTGCCTGTAGTTCTATTAGTTTGATCATGTGATGTATCTGACCCCAGGAATGTGTCAATAAAGTTTCCCCCTACCTGGGACAATGAATTCACGGTGTTCTTATTTCAATTTCCAGGAGTGTATATCAACAAAAAAGTAACAGCTCTTTATTAAACTCCATTTTTTTATATTAATATTCAAAGTTTATCAAGGGCAGATTATATTTAAAATAATTAATTTTACTTCCAGAATGATATTTTGACTCTGCAGCGGAGTGTGCGCTGATATGAAACTTCCTGGCAGATTAAAACTGTGTGCCCGACCGAGACTCGAACTCGGGACCTTTGCCTTTCGCGGGCAAGTGCTCTACCATCTGAGCTACCGAAGCACGACTCACGCCCGGTACTGACAGCTTTACTTCTGCCAATATCCGTCTCCTACCTTCCAAACTTTACAGAAGCTCTTCTGCGAACCTTGCAGAACTAGCACTCCTGAAAGAAAGGATATTGCGGAGACATGGCTTAGCCACAGCCTGGGGGATGTTTCCAGAATGAGATTTTCACTCTGCAGCGGAGTGTGCGCTGATATGAAACTTTCTGGCAGATTAAAACTGTGTGCCCGACCGAGACTCGAACTCCGGACCTTTGCCTTTCGCGGGCAAGTGCTCTACCATCTGAGCAACCGAAGTACGACTCACGCCCGGAGACGGATACTGGCAGAAGTAAAGCTGTGAGTAGCGGGCGTGAGACTTGCTTCGGTAGCTCAGATGGTAGAGCACTTGACCGCGAAAGGCAAAGGTCCGGAGTTCGAGTCTCGGTCGGGCATACAGTTTTAATCTGCCAGGAAGTTTCATTAATTTTACTGCTTTTTCACCTGCAGTCTATTTCTATGTTCTTTGTATATGAGGCCAACTACACTGAATAATTGTTCACTGGCTACACTATTGGGAGGAGCTGACAAATAGTGGCGTGCTAGTGGCAACACATAGTGGTACTTGTGTCCACTTGATTTCCACCATACTAGCGGATCATATTTTAAAGTAAGTCTTTTTTTCTTATTGTACTACAGTAGATTTGATTGTAGCATCAAAAGCAAACTATCGTTTTCGTCAGTCGGAGTCGGATTTGCTGATCTTCGTTCATAATGAACATGTATTCTAACGTTTTTAACTATGTTTCTGATTGAGATTCTGGGATTAAGCCACAAATTGTTGAAGGCTAATTTTCAATTTCAAATCGGCAACTTTTAGAGCTAGTCTGTATGCAGTCATATTCAGATGACCCTGGATCTCTAGCATCCATCATCATCATATTAAGTATTTAAGACTCAACTTGCTCTGTGACGATGTCATTGAAAACTGGTGACTTGTATCGCGGATATAAATACGTCGCAATTGGGTACGTATTGTTTTTGGTCAGTTCCCCAAATCTAGTGCTTGAATTCAATTAATCATGTAATTTCTTTGTAAAATTTTTGAATAGTTCTGAAGTATCAGTTTCTGTTTCTTCTTGCTGTAAAATGGTCACAGAAACTAGAAATAGCGGTATGATAGATGAAATGCTCGCTTGATAACTGTGTAAGTTTCTAGTAATTTCTTCAGTGGTTTCCTTATTTCTACAAATTTTTGAACATATATCCAGTCTTCACTGCAGATCATCGCGATTGAATTTCAACGCAGGTAGAAAATTAGCGAATCCTTGAGCTTTGAAAATCGTTCCATCTTATAGAACTTGTTATTTCAGCTGTAATTAGAAGAAATTAAATTAACACATAGTATTTACATAAAAACAAAACACACAATTCTTAAGATATACCATAAAATTAAAATTCATTTATTTGTGTTTAACAATATTTACCGCGTTGAGCTATCCTGAATGACAGATGAAGCAGGTAAGTTAAGGCGTTCCCATTGAATTTTTGCTGTCTTGGTTTATGCAACCAAGGAATGATTGAAGTTTGTGGAAATTTTTTTTCAGTTTCAGCTCGAATACAATGTTGTATCCGATGCATTGCACAATTCACATCATCAAAGCCAGACAATTGCAGTGCTTTGATCATGTTAGATCCACGATCACGAACAATACAATGCACTGATTGGTGATTTATGCCCCATTCTTAAGGTATCGTTTCAAATTATGTCGATATTACGTATCCTGATGACGCTCAGTCATGACTTCACATTTGAAAATAATAGACATCTTGTAAAAATCCTTTGAAATTCCATGATAAGTCAAACTAAGTAATGAAGTTGCAGAATGTAGATACGACCATATGCCAGACACATCAAGTAAATTTTGCTTTTTTTTTTTGACAGCTTGTTGTACAAGTTATCTCACAAATACGAAGTAAAAAATTACGATGTTTTAACTTACACTTTGGAAGAGCACTATTTATTACTCTGTGAAAGCCTGTATCCTCGACAAAATTAAACAATAAGTACTGGAGGGCAATCATTTCAGCAGTCACATTATCCATTTCTTGAGACTTAAATTGTGAGAAATCCCACTAATCATTTACTTGCAGACTTTGTTGCAACGTAAGTTGTTTAGCATCTTTGGCCGGAGCAAAGAAACCTGTAACAACGACACAATAAAAACAGTAATACACCACAAGAAATTAAATACTTAAAAAGTAATACAAAAATAATATTGCAAGTTGTTGTGTGGACCACGTCAATAATTCGCAGAGTGCCCAGCTAAAGCGACAAGAAACTTTCTTGAACCAATTTATAAATCACGCTGCAGTTTCTCAGTAGGGTGTTAATTTATAAATATTGGGTTTTATTCTTCACATTACATACTAGGTTTCGGTAAATTACTTACCGTTATTAGTGTTTATTTTAGAACTGAAGATGGTGAAAAAGCTACCGACCCCTGGAATGCAATGTGGAGAATAAAATGCAATACATAAATTAACCTTCTGCCGAAGAAATGCAACGTTTTTGGTATTGGTTCAAATATAAACAGTTACGTGAGTACCACAACTTTCTCACAGATAAAAAATTGTTCAAATAGCTCTGAGCACTATGCGACTTAACTTCTGAGGTCATCAGTCGCCTAGAACTTGGAACTAATTAAACCTAACTAACCTAAAGACATCACACACATCCATGCCCAAGGCAGGATTCGAACCTGCGACCGTAGCGGTCGCTCGGCTCCAGACTGTAGCGCCTAGAACCGCACGGCCACTCCGGCCGGCTTCTCACAGATAAATGGAAGACAAAATTCTTAGAAACGTTTTTATATAGAGTGCGATAACTTCTTAAAGTGATCGCCTCGGACTGGATTAGGGGCACGGACATAAAACCGGTTTAAAATTCTAGCAGGGCTACCAACGTAGCTTGTGTGCAGCTCACGTACAACAGTGGTGTATTTATTCCGTGCCACAGACTGTTATATGCTTGTATAATTAAGTGCTGGCAGCAACGACAAAAAGCACATTATCTATCGACTTGTACCAACTCGCTCCTATCAGAACTACGGGCGGAGTAAGCTTTTTAAAATGTTACCATATTGTGAATAAGTCGGTTAAAACAGCTTTGCAACAGTGGTGTACAGAGCTCACCCTATAATAATCTAACTGTATTATTAGTACCGACTACATTATTGTACAAATATTGACTAACCTTTTGCTTTTTCGCTTCCACTCAAAATTCAATAGTTTCATATAACTTCTCAAAGTCTGGAAATTTCTCGACACGTAATGATTTAAGATGACTCTCCAATGCGTTTGTCGTCACAGATTCTGCATTTCGCACTCTAATAATTAATGTTTAAGAAATAGTTTCAAGTAAGACTTGTTTTTTGTTTTATTATTGCACTCTTAGCTAACGTTCCACCACAAAACTGTTGACTATGAACTACAATATACCGGGTGAGCAAAAAGTCAGTATAAAACTGAAAACTTAATAAACCACCTAATAATGTAGATAGAGAGGTAAAAATTGGCACAACATGCTTGGAATGATATGGGGTTTTATCAGAACAAAAAAAAAAAAAAAAAAAAAAAATGCTAGTCGCGTGAAAGATCTCTTGCGCGCGTCGTTTGGTGATGATCGTGTGCTCAGCCGCCACTTTCGTCATGCTTGGCCTCCAAGGTCCCCAGACCTCAGTCCGTGCGGTTATTGGCTTTGGGGTTACCTGAAGTCGCAAGTGTATCGTTATCGAACGACATCTCTGGGGATGCTGAAAGACAACATCCGACGCCAATGCCTCACTATAACTCCGGACATGCATTACAGTGCTGTTCACAACATTATTTCTCGACTGCAGCTATTGTTGAGGAATGATGGTGGACATACTGAGCATTTCCTGTAACGAACATCATCTTTGCTTTCTGTTACTTTGTTATGCTAATTATTCCTATTCTGATCAGATAAAGCGCCATCTGTCGGACATTTTGTGAACTTTTTCGGTTCTAATAAAACCCCACGTCATTCCAAGCATGTGTGACAATTTGTACCTCTCTATCTACATTATTCCGTGATTTATTCAGTTTTCAAATTTATACTGATTTTTTGATCACCCGGTATTATATAGCAACACAAAGTAGACTTACGAGCGAGAAAACGCTATACTTTCGCGACGATGGACAGAGATAACTGCGTATTACTCAAATAAACGCAACAATCGCAACGGCCACGTGACGGCTTGCTACACGTCCTGTCCAAGGAACTCCCGCCCGCGCAGCAGCCGGCGCTTTGGACCAATAAGCGCGAATAGACAGTTTCGCCATTGTTTGAAAGTTCCGATAAACTTCCGACATAAATATTCGGCATCCGATGTTAAGAAATGTGCGGACTTCCGCCGTTACGGAAGCGGAAGTAGAGGTCTGTCGCATCACTAATTCTACTGCCTCGGTGGATGACGGTTTCTTATATGGGTTTCCATCTGCGATTTATTTTCCTCCTGTGCATCGAAAACATTGGAGAGTATTTAAAGAATTCCAGGAGAAAAATAAACTGCAGGCTGAAACCTGTGTCCGAAAACGTCATCCACTGAGGCAACAGAATATCACATTCATAGGAGACAAGCCATTTCCATGCAACAGCTAGCACCGTCTTCTCCACTGGCGATCGTGGCAATCAGCCGCGGTAACTGAATAACAAACAACACTCCGAGACGTTACGCCTACGGTCTGTCAGCATACAAAGACAAATATCCTGCCGATGGGGCTGCCTAGTGGCAGGCGCTGGCGATTATAATCTCGGACGTTCTGTAGCGTCGTTGGTTTGAGATTTTGTATTTACCAAACAGGAAAATTCATCAGTTTCTCTTCCAGTATTATAGTTTGTACACGATTAAGTAATAAAATGCCTACATTATTATCGTGTTAGACATTATGTATGGCGTATAGACTGGCGTAGCATTTCCTTTCTGTCCTCATTTATATTATTCTAGTAAATGGTTTAGACGTCACTAATTTTGAAAGGGGTATAGCATTGCGTTTCCTTGAAGGTAAACGTTTCTGGAAATCTGATGGTACGTATTCTGCATACTTAATAGTACTAGAATTTAGTAAAAGCGCCGGCCGGGGTTGCCAAGCGATTAAAGGCGCTACAGTCTGGAACCGCGCGACCGCAACGGTCGCGGGTTCGAATCCTGCCTCGGGCATGGATGTGTGTGATGTCCTTAGGCTAGTTAGGTTTAAGTAGTTCTAAGTTCTAGGGGGCTGGTGACCTTAGAAGCTAAGTCCCATAGTGCTCAGAGCCAGAGCTTAAGTTCAAAGAGGACAACACCAGGGACAATCAGGCTTCCTTCACGCTCTTGGCGATTCTTTGCTATCAACAAGGTGAAAAATATACGAGGGGCGTTCAATAAGTAATGCAATACATTTCTTTCTCTCGGCCAGTTTCGGTTGACAAAATATGTGGAATATGTTGTGAGACTTCGTGGAATATTTTCGTTTCAGCCCCTATAGTTTCATGAAGTTCCTATAGGGGACGGTGCTATATGCAGCCTTCAAAAGACGTCTCTATCGAAAGTGTCTTCCAAGGCAGAGAATCGCTGGTATCCATAGTCTCTTGCAGAATCTCTACAGAGACGTGGCAGTGAAGAAAAGCACGGTTAGTAATTGGGCGAGCGCCTTTCATCATCGCAACAAGATGGTTCAAACCAGTTCAATCTCCCGCGTTCTGGCCGGCCGCACATAGCTGTGACTCCAGAAATGTTGGAGCATGCGGCCACTCTCATTTCAGGTGATCGACGTACCACAAACGCCTCACTATACAACTGGACACAAATCAGAGCGTCCGAAAGGAGTTCACAAAACTTCATTGGAATGTTCTTCCTCATCCACTCTAGAGCCTGAATGTTGCACCTTCCGATTTCCATCAGTTTGGCCCAATGAAGGGCACACTCCGTGGGAAGCAATAGGTGGATGATGGGGACGTTACTGATGGAGCGAGATGTTCGCTCCGACTTCGACCAGGAGAGTGGTACCATGCTGGCACACAGGCCCCCCAGTAACGTGGTGTAATGGTGTCGCATTAACGGAAATTGAAAAATAGGGTTTTGTAGCCAAAAGACTGGGAAATAAAACCAAGTTACTTTCAGAAAACAATATGTTGCATAACGTATTGAACGCCACTCGTAAAACAACACGTGGATGGTGGAAAACAAGGGCTATTACAACACATGATAAACATTTCTCATCAGAAGAACAAGCCTGAATCCCTCACAAAGGGTATACTTTTCCAATAGGCCAACACGGTTTGTCATTGGACCTAGATCCATCAGATTACTTCATCTGTGACCCATCTTAGGAACATACTGGTAGCCAGAAATTTCCTTCGGGAGCTAATGGCCGCGTCGTTGTGTGTCCTAAATACACTCCTGGAAATTGAAATAAGAACACCGTGAATTCATTGTCCCAGGAAGGGGAAACTTTATTGACACATTCCTGGGGTCAGATACATCACATGATCACACTGACAGAACCACAGGCACATAGACACAGGCAAAAGAGCATGCACAATGTCGGCACTAGTACAGTGTATATCCATCTTTCGCAGCAATGCAGGCTGCTATTTTCCCATGGAGACGATCGTAGAGATGCTGGATGTAGTCCTGTGGAACGGCTTGCCATGCCATTTCCACCTGGCGCCTCAGTTGGACCAGCGTTCGTGCTGGACGTGCAGACAGCGTGAGACGACGCTTCATCCAGTCCCAAACATGCTCAATGGGGGACAGATCCGAAGATCTTGCTGGCCAGGGTAGTTGACTTACACCTTCTAGAGCACGTTGGGTGGCACGGGATACATGCGGACGTGCATTGTCCTGTTGGAACAGCAAGTTCCCTTGCCGGTCTAGGAATGGTAGAACGATGGGTTCGATGACAGTTTGGATGTACCGTGCACTATTCAGTGTCCCCTCGACGATCACCAGAGGTGTACGGCCAGTGTAGGAGATCGCTCCCCACACCATGATGCCGGGTGTTGGCCCTGTGTGCCTCGGTCGTATGCAGTCCTGATTGTGCCGCTCACCTGCACGGCGCCAAACACGCATACCACCATCATTGGCACCAAGGCAGAAGCGACTCTCATCGCTGAAGACGACACGTCTCCATTCGTCCCTCCATTCACGCCTGTCGCGACACCACTGGAGGCGGCCTGTACGATGTTGGGGCGTGAGCGGAAGACGGCGTAACGGAGTGCGGGACCGTAGCCCAGCTTCATGGAGACGGTTGAGAATGGTCCTCGCCGATATCCCAGAAGTAACAGTGTCCCTAATTTGCTGGGAAGTGGCGGTGCGGTCCGCTACGGCACTGCGTAGGATCCTACGGTCTTGGCGTGCATCCGTGCGTCGCTGCGGTCCGGTCCCAGGTCGACGGGCACGTGCACCTTCCGCCGATCACTGGCGACAACATCGATGTACTGTGGAGACCTCACGCCCCACGTGTTGAGCAATTCGGCGGTACGTCCACCCGGCCTCCCGCATGCCCACTATACGCCCTCGCTCAAAGTCCGTCAACTGCACATACGGTTCACGTCCACGCTGTCGCGGCATGCTACCAGTGTTAAAGACTGCGATGGAGCTCCGTATGCCACGGCAAACTGGCTGACAATGACGGCGGCGGTGCACAAATGCTGCGCAGCTAGCGCCATTCGCCGGCCAACACCGCGGTTCCTGGTGTGTCTGCTGTGCCGTGCGTGTGATCATTGCTTGTACAGCCCTCTCGCAGTGTCCGGAGCAAGTATGGTGGGTCTGACACACCGGTGTCAATGTGTTCTTTTTTCCATTTCCAGGAGTGTATAAAAGTATCACATTGCGTTCAGTAGTTAGCTAACGATGAATATGTCATAGATGCGTCGTAAGAGGGGTTGGCGGTATGCTCATTTCCGGACGGCGGTAGTATCGCGTAACAATTCATGAAAGAGCACTGCATTGGCGGATCTGTCACTTGTACTCGGGTGATACATGTGCAAAGGTTTCCGACGTGATTAAGACCGCACGAAGGCAATTAACACACTTTGAACGCGAAATAGTAGTCTGAGCTACACGCATGGTGCATTCCACTTCAGAAATCGTTGGGGAATTCAATATTCGGGGATCCACAGTGTCAATAGTACGTCGAGAATACCACATTTAGGCGTCACCTCTTACCACAAACACGGCAGTGGCCGTCGGCCTTCACTTAGCGACTGAGAGCAGCAGTCTTTGCGTATAGTTGTCAGTGCTAATGGACAAGTGTTAAATAACTGCAGAAATCAATCTGGGATGTACGACGAATGTATCCGTTAGGACAGGGGACGAAATGCGGCGTTAATGGGCTCTGGCAGCAGACGATGTTTGCGAGTGCCTTTCCTAACAACAGGACATCGCCTACAGCGCCTCTCCTTGACTCGTGACCGTACCGGTTGGACCCTAGGCGACTGGAAAACTGTAGCGTGGTCGGATTAGTCCCGAGTTCAGTTAGTAAGATAAGGTGGTAGGGTTAGAGTGTGGTGCAGACTCCACAAAGCCATGGGCCCAGACTGTCAACAAGGCACTGTGCAAGCTGGCGGTGACTCCGTAATGGTGTAGGCTATGTTTACATGGAATGCACTGGGTGTTTTGGTGTAAGTGAAACGATCATTAACTGGAAATGGTTATTTTAGGCTACTTGGAGACCATTTACAGCTATTAATTTTATGCATGGCAATGCATCATGTCACTGGGTCACAACTGTTCGCGACTGGTTTGAAGAACATTCTGGACAATTCGAGAGAATGATTTGGCCACCACATCGCTTGACACGAATCCCATCGAACGGGACATAATCGAGACGTCAGTTCGTGCGCAAAATCCTGCACCGGCAACACTTTTGCAGTTATGGACGGCTACAGAGATAGCATGGGTCAATATTTATGCAGGGGACTTCCAACGAATTTTAGAGTCCATGCCACTTGGAGTTGCTGCACTATGCCGGGCAAAAGGAGGTCTGGCACGATATTGGAAGGTATCCCATGACTTTCGTCACCTCAGTGTGTATAAATAATCAAGTGCATATTGTTGGAAGTTCTGTGAAGCAATTCGTGTACAATGCCGTTGGCTATAGGAAGATTGCGACGCAGAAATACTGTCAAAATACAGGAATATCTGCAGAGAATCAAGGTGCTTGCAGTTGAATCTGGACGTTACTAAACGAAGCGTCTTGCGGATAAATAGGGTAAGAAATCTACCACTGTTAGATTAACCTACTTCTGACAAATGATTGGAAACTGTTCAAATGGTTCAAATGGCTCTGAGCACTATGGGACTTAATAGTTTACGTCATCAGTCAGCTAGAACTTAGAACTACTTAAACCTAACTAAGCTAAGGACATCGCACACATCCATGTCCGAGGCCGGATTCGGACCTGCGAGCGTAGCAGTGTCGCGGTTCCAGACGGAAGCGTCTAGACATTGGAAATTGTAAATACCGTAAAAAATTCAGGATTGGCCATTTGCAGCGACCTAAAGTCGAATGACCATAGAAAATAAATTGTATGAAAATCAGCTGCCAGGCTGAGAATAATTTCTAGAGTCTGAAGGAAATGTGATTCATGTACGCGAGTAGCGGCTTGCAGAAATATTGCTCAAAGATCTAGGACTCTTACCAGATTGGCTTCATAGAAGGGAAAATCTCAAGAAGAGCGGAGCGTTAATCTATGGCGGAATCCTTTACACGGCACGAGGGCGTTAAGAAGCAGTTCAGCAATCTCCAGTGGCGGCAGACGCTACAAGGGGGGCATTGTGCATCAGAAAGAGGTTTGCTATTGAAAATCCGAACCCGTACGTTGCAAATAGTCTGGCAACATTTTACGATTCCGCCATCCCTCCGCCCACCATATACGTCTCGCGAAATGACCGCCACAGGAAAATCGGAGACATTACATCTGATACAGAGGTTTACCGATACTCATTCTTCCCACGCGGCGGTCTCAGCTTGTACAGGGAAGGTGGAAAAGGCAGTGGTATCGTAAGTACTCTCCGCCACACACTGTAAGGTGGCTTGTGAAATATACTCTACTGGCCATTAAAATTGCTACACCAAGAAGAAATGCAGATGATAAACGGGTATTCATTGGACAAATATATTATACTAGAACTGACATGTGATTACATTTTCACGCAAGTTGGGTGCACAGATCCTGAGAAATCAGTACCCAGAACAACCACCTCTAGCCGTAATAACGGCCTTCATACGCCTGGGGATTGAGTCAAACAGAGCTTGAATGGCGTGTACAGGTACAGCTGCCCATGCAGCTTCAATACGAGCAGCTTCAGTTCATCAAGAGTAGTGACTGGCGTATTGTGACGAGCCAGTTGCTCGGCCACCATTGACGAGACGTTTTCAATTGGTGATAGATCTGCATAATGTGCTGGCCAGGGCAGCAGACGAACATTTTCTGTAACCAGAAAGGCATGTACAGGACTTGCAACATGCGCTCGTGCATTATCCTGCAGGGGCAGAATGAAGGGTAGAGCCACGGGTCGTAACACATCTGAAATGTAACGTGCACTGTTCAAAGTGCTGTCAGTGCAAACAAGAGGTGACCGAAACGTATAACCAATGGCACCCCATACCATCATGACGGGTGGTACGCCAGTATGGCGATGACGAATACACGCTTCCAATGTGCGTTCACCGCGATGTCGCCAAACACGGATGCGACGATCATGATGCTGTAAACAGAACCTCCAATCATCCGAAAAAAATGACGTTTTGCCATTCGTGCACCCAAGTTCGTCAGCGGGGCGTTGTGACCGTGCGGTTCTAGGCGTTTCAGTCTGGAACTGAAGGACCGCTACGGTAGCAGGTTCGAATCCTACCTCGGGCATGGACGTACAGCCGGGCGGTGTGACCGTGCGGTTCTAGGCGCTTCAGTCTGGAACCGCGTGACCGCTACGGTCGCAGGTTCGAATCCTTTCTCGGGCGTGGATGTGTGTGATGTTCTTAGGTTAGTTAGGTTTAAGTAGTTCTACGTTCTAGGGTACTGATGACCACAGATGTTAAGTCCCATAGTGCTCAGAGCCATTTGAACCATTTGAACCCAAGTTCCTCGTTGAGTACACCATCGCAGGCGATCCTGTCTGTGATGCAGCGTCAAGGGTAACCGCAGCCATGGTCTCCGAGCTGATAGTCCATGCTGCTGCAAACGTCGTCGATCTGTTCGTGCAGATGGTTGTTGTCTTGCAAACGTCCCCATCTGTTGACTCAGGGATCGAGACGTAAGCACGATCAGTTAAAGCCAAGAGGATACGATCCCTGTCATCTCGACTGCTAGTGATGTGAGGCCGTTGGGATCCAATACGGCGTTCCGTAACACCCTCCTGAACCCACCGATTCCATATTCTGCTAACAGTCATTGGATCACGACCAAAGCGAGCAGCCATGTCGCGATACGATAAACCGCAATCGCGGTAGACTACAATCCGAGCTTTATCAAAGTCGGAAACGTGATGGTACCCATTTCTCCTTCTTACACGATGCATCAGAACCACGTTTCACCAGGCAACGCCGGTCAACTGCTGTTTGTGTATGAGAAATCGGTTGGAAACTTTCCTCATGTCAGCATGTTGTAGGTGTCGCCACCGGTGCCAACCTTGTGTGAATGCTCTGGAAAGCTAATCATTTGCATATCACAGTATCTTCTTCCTGTCGGTTAAATTTCGCGTTTGTAGCACGTCATCTTCGTGGTGTAGCAATTTTAATGTCCAGTAGTGTAAATGTAGATGTAGAATATGAGGCTACTTAGAAAAACCTTTGCTATTAATAGGTAACATAGATTCCGAGAATCATATTTATTGAGTTACCGTCGAACACTAAATTATCTGTGCACTCCTCCGTCCTTTAACGATCTTAGACAACTAGTACACTCGTGTTGTGCCAAAGGAGCGTCCAGTTGCAAGGAGTACAAGCCAGTCGGTGGGACGCAGGCTGTTTCAGCGGTCCCGCCTCTCGCTTGAGGGCCCATGTTACACTCTGTAAGGGTGCTGATAATCTCTTAATATTTTTTGGTCTGAATCATGTAACAATGTTTGAATAATATATCCGAAGTTTGACTTTACAGAATTCTTTATTTGATATTCCTACCATGATTTCGGCCTTAAGACATTATCAAGTACAAACATGTTGGGTGTAATTAGACTTTGTAAAGTGAAGTCGTCTCCGAGATCTATTCGACTGGGTGCCCTAGCGCGTAGATAAGTACAAAATCACCGAAATGTGTGGCAGATAGATAGCAAACATGCTTTCCAGCCATAGAACAACTGAGTCTCAGAATGAACACCAACACAGTAATTACATGTGGAGTGAACATGATCTGAAAATATACTATGGAAGTCACTGGCTGAGTCAACCAGTGACGAACTCCAGTTCACTCTCTACTCAAGATTACTTTTATCATCACTTTCTCTTAAGCACTACTTGTCCTGGATTCTGATAATTCTTTTTTAGCTTAATTTAAAGTTACAGTTCCCTCTTCTGCCTGCTAGGGTCTGGATATCCAACCCACCGGGATTTGAACAGTGACTGGGTTCCAATTTCGTCTCTTGTTAGCTTCTTGCACATGCAAATAAGGACAACGCTTATCTTCTACGTGTCCCTGTGACAGATGGTGTGGAAATGGTCAACGTTGCTTCCCTGTGGTACGGATTCTTCCCGTACTGACTCACATGCTGCTCCAAGGTCGCCACAGAGATTCGTCGCTCCTGCTCGTTAATGAGTCTGTCTGTAGATTGAATTAAATCGGGTCCTGAAGCCTGGTTCAACAGAATCAGATTCGCGGCTTGGAACACTTCCAGTGGTTCCTCTTTTCTGTACAACAGAGTCTGTAAAATGCTTGGAAGTGTTATCCCTGACATTGTGGCAACTAGACGGAAAGTAGGTGTCACTATTTGACGTGATGTTCCATTTATCAACAATTCACTTCCATTCAGCTCTACGCTACTACTATCACTTAATTGAAGGTGGAGTAAAACCAATGTGTCTTATCCGATTGGAAGTACAACTAAGGTCTAATCATCTATTTCTTGTACCACCTCATATGATGGCAATCCTGTATTCCTGTACTGCTTGCAGTTGTACGCTGAGATCCCACACCTTAAATAAACATCGCAGTTGGTATGGTGTGCGGTCGATTACTGTCCTAGCACCTCCCCTATAGTTCTATACATACTTTCTATTCTGCTTGATGATGCAGAGGACTCTTTCTCAGTTTCGTCATACATAGCAGCTTACACAATGCCTCGAACAAATACTACGTAAAGTTGTTTCCCAGATCCGTAACTCTCGTTTCAGATACTGGGAACTTCTGTATCTACACTACAGGCCATTAAAATTGCTACACCACGAAGATGACGTGCTACAGACGCGAAATTTAACCGACAGGAAGAAGATGCTGTGATATGCAAATGATTAGCTTTTCAGAGCATTCACACAAGGTTGGCACCGGTGGCGACACCTACAACGTGCTGACATGAAGAAATTTTCCAACCGATTTTTCATACACAAACAGCAGTTGACCGGCGTTACCTGGTGAACCGTTGTTGTGATGCTTCGTGTAAGGAGAAAAAATGCGTACCATCACGTATCCGACTTTGATAAAGGTCGGATTGTCGCCTTCGCGATTGCGGTTTATCGTACCGTGACATTGCTGCTCGCGTTGGTCAAGATCCAAGGACTGTTAGCTGAATATGGAATCGGTGGGTACAGGAGGGTAATACGGAACGCCGTGCTCGATCCCAACGGCATCGTATCACTAGCAGTCGAGGTGACAGGCATCTTATCCGCATGACTGTAACGGATCGTGCAGCTACGTCTCGATCCCTGAGTCAAGACATAGGAACGTTTGCAAGACAACAGCCACACAGTTCGACGACGTTTGCAGCAGCATGGACTATCAGGCGGCGACCATGGCTGCGGTTACCCCTGACGCCGCATCACAGACAGGAGAGCCTGCGATGGTGTACTCAACGACGACCCTGGTTGCACGAATGGCGAAACGTCATTTTTTCGGATGAATCCAGGTTCTGTTTACAGCATCATGATGGTCGAATCCGTGTTTGGCGACATCGCGGTAAACGCACATTGGAAGCGTGTATTCGTCATCGCCATACAGGCGTATCACCCGGCTTGATGGTATGGGGTGCCATTGGTTACACGTCTCGGTCACCTCTTGTTCGCACTGACGGCACTTCGAGCAGTGGACGTTACATTTCAGATGTGCTACGGCCCGTAGCTCTACCCTTCATTCGATCCCTGCAAAACCCTACATTTCAGCAGGATAATGCACCACAGCATGTTGCAGGTCCTGTACGGGCCTTTCTGGATACAGAAAATGATCGACTGCTGCCCTGGCCAGCACCTTCTCCAAATCCCTCACCAATTGAAAACGTCTCGTCAATGGTGGCCGAGCAACTGCCTCGTCGCAATACTCCAGTCACTACTCTTGATGAACTGTGGTATCGTGTTGAAGCTGCATGGGCAGCTGTACCTGTACATGCCATCCTAGCTCTGGTTGACTCAATGCCCAGGCGTATGATGGCCGCTATTACGGCCAGAGGTGGTTGTTCTGGGTACTCATTTCTTAGGATCTATGCACCCGAACTGCGTGAAAATGTAATTACATATCAGTTATAGTATAATACATTTGTCCAATGAATACCCGTTTATCATCTGCATTTCTTCTTGGTGTAGCAATTTTAATGGCCAGTAGTGTAACTTAACCTAAGGATAACACATACACCCATGCCCGAGGGAGGACTCGAACCTCCGGCAGGAGGGGCCCCGCAAGCCTCAAACCGTGCGGCTACTTCGGGAGGCGCCTCTTTTCCATGACAGCAACAGTTAAATTTCTCGACTGAGTATGCAGTAACCTGTAGAGTCCGGCGTTACGCTGAAATGGCGATGTCAGTACTCTTGACATTAGTGAAAAAGACTGGTGGCAAAGTCGTGCAGGGTTACGCCGTGCGTCACTAGACAGGTAGCCAAGCATTCCAAGCTACTTCATTGCGGCTTCCCTCCGTAATTCATTACAGGCAGTGGCAGTGTGACTTCTGCGTTCCGATGTTCTTGTGCGTCTGCGCGCGCGCGCGCGCGCGCATGTGTGTGTGTCGTCCAGCAATGCTGACAGAGAACGGCATAGGCTGAGAAGTAGCGTGTTACGCAATAACGGGTCCTGCGGCTACGGCTGCCTGTGGCTGCGTCTGCGGCGCCGCGTCTCGCGTCCCTCGTGCTGGGCGGTAGGCGGCGGTACGTGACGTAACGGCCGTGACCCACTGACTCGCATTGACGGGCTGAGATCGGCGGGCCTAGTGTGCTCGCGGCTCTGCGCTCTCTGAACCCAGTGATGCCCTGACGAACGGCGGATGGCGCTCCGAGTGTCACAGCCACCGCGGTAATAGAGTTGCGATACTGACACAACTGACTTCACTACAAAATGGTTACGTATTTATACGCTTTCGGGCCGCGCTTGCTTGAGATTTGCTATGCCTTGCGGCACATATACTAAGCAGTTCCGCAGCTGCCGGTGTGGCAGGGCTTTCTCTTTCCGCCGCTTACGCACTGCTGTTTCAACTGTTTCCCCAGGCCGGATGTCCTCACAGTGCTGCGACGGCTCTGTTATATTTTTTAAGGTATAACATCCGCTCTCGCCTGGTGCTGCTGCAATCTACTTCCTACTTTGCTCATTTCTGCCCAAATGTGATCGATGCGCTAGAGATTGCAGAGTTCTTGGCAGATAGAACTCACCGTGTCATTCTTAAGAAAGAGTAAGTTTCAGAACAAAATCAGCTTCACGATTAGCCCAAGGGAGTGTGACACGAGTGTTACTCACAGCTTACAGTGTGAATCACCTACGACGTAATGCTCCTTTTATTTTGTGAACGGTTTCAGATATCGAAATCGGCAACTGATAGTCCGCCAAAGGTCGAGTATTTTGGTGTGTGACAAAGAGGCTTAACTCTTATTGAGCGGGATATTGAACCAAATATGGTTTTTAATGGAATGATATACTTCTTTAACAGCATCCGAAACTGCTTGAAAAGGCGAGCACAGTTGTATAATGGTTGTTAATTTTCATATTGAAACTCTTCGCAGTCGAATCGGAGAAATTACAAAAATTGGGAAGCAATGAGGACAGAGTCGGCTATTGCGGTGTAAATACAGCCACGCATAACTCTCGTGCTAGGCTCCGCTTTATATGCAGAAAGCAAGGTTTAGCTACTAAGATAAATTTTACTTCCCTTACGACATAGATAAAGAGTCAACAAATGGTTCAAATGTCTCTAAGCACTATGGGACTTAACATCTGAGGTCATCAGTTCCCTAGACTTAGATCTACCTAAACATAACTTAAAGGACATCACACACATCCATGTCGGAGGTAGGATTCGAACCTGCAACCGTAGCAGCAGCGCTGTTCCTGACTGAAGCGCCTAGAACCCTTCGGTCATAGATGCCGGCGCTGAAGAGTCAAATATGGTTTCTATATACAGATCCATGATATATGATAGCTTCTGGCGCGTCAGATGGGGCTTACGGAAACTATTTCAGATGTGTGTACAGATTTTTGTGTAGAAAACTACAGTTTCTTCAGGCCAATTTTCATTCTAACCCTCCCCGTCTCTGCTTAAACAGTCGAAAAGCTTGATACAACGACGTAGTCCAGCGTGAGTGTGTTTAGAACGCAGTAGCCGATTCCGGCCAAATTGCCTTTCAATTTTAGAATATTTCTCGGGTTCTTTTAAGACGACTTTCAGCCTCAAAGTTAACAAGCGTTATATCACTGTGCTCGTCTTTTCAAGCGCTTTCGGATGACGTTAAAAAAGTATTTCATTCGATTTTAAAAACCATACTTCCTTCAATATTTCGATCAATATAAGCTTTAAGACTTTAACACCAATGTACGTGCTCTTCATCGTACTATCAATTTCCGAACACCACTCTTCAATACCTGGAACCGTTCACGAAATGAAAGGGGAGTTTTACGTTATGGGACTCACCCTGCACATAATCGATGTAGTGTCAGAAGCCCCGTGATGTTTGTGGATGATTCTGTTGCATACAGAAAAACTGCAATCCTAGAAGCTTGCACCAAATTGCTGTAAGACGTGCAGAGGATCGACATTTGGTGTACGGACTGGCAGTTGAACCTTAGTGAAAACAAATGTAACATGTTGAGCATAAATAATTGGAAATAGCTGTTCTTATTTGATTTCATCATTTCCGAAGAATGACTGGAAAAAGTCACATCCATTAAATATCTGTCAATATAAAGTGGATCGACCACATAAGAGCAGTAGTAGGAAAGGCAGGTGACAAACTGGGATTCGTTGGACGAATCTTCAATGAGTTTAGTCCACAGGCGTAGGTATCTTTCAAAAAACAACACGTTGTTTTAGTTAGCGCGGCAACGTCATCAAGATGTTCATCTAACAGCCCTGTAAGACGCTGCAAGAGAGGGTTTGTGTATTACAGCGTGGTTTACTGTTGAAATTCTGACAGAATACATTCCTAAATGAGCCACCCAACATCTTGCCTCCTATATGTATCTCGAGAAACGTCAACGGAGTTAAAATTAAAGATATTCAGGCCAATGTTGTAGCTCTCCACTCAAGAAACACGGCACAATAATAAACACAAATTCGAGGTGTGAACTGTAGTCACGAAAGAGGTATGCGCCCATTCTATGAAATTTAAAACGTTGAACAGTGCTGATATGGACGTTGGATAAATATATAACAGTCACTTGATGTAACGCAACTACTTCATTGATCCGTTTCGAATACACTCATCTTCAGAATATCTCGAAAAGGTCACAAAAATCAAGGGTAGCACAGTTATGGTAGCTAAAAGGCAAACAAGAAAATACAGTAAAGAGTGCATGAAAAACGCATACCAAGTAAGGGAGAAGAACTTCATACAGGTAGTATGGCTTCATGTGCATAGCCGAGTACCCAAGGCATGACAAAATGCCTAAGATAACAAAGTGGCCAATAGGTGGCGCTAGTGGTAATATATCGTAGCGTTGAACGCGTGCAAAAAATATAATTTAAAATACAAGGAAGACGTAAAAGAATGGTTATATGTATCAAGAACCACAGCAACACAATTAACATATGAAAATATACCAAAAAGGACGTTGCTCATACAATGTTGGTAAAACAATACAGTATATGTAATCGTTAGTGGGGAACGGCAGGGAGAAAAAGGGAGGGGGCAAAGCATCGTGGCTATTCTCTCCCACGTTCACCGCACCTTCTCCACCTATGTGATTGCCGCCGACATCAGCATCCATAGCGGCTCCCTTGCCGCCCTTTGGCGGTGGCATCAGTTCCTCCTCACGATCCAAGCTGACCTTGTTCCCCTTCCGCAGCACACCCCTCCCGAAAGCAACACCACCCCTTTGCCAACGTCCTTGGGCGTATCGCTGTCGACATCCTTGACCCCACAGATAACGACCACCTCCCCGTCCTTCTTACCATAACGTCCGCTCACCACCAGCCCCGGCTCCCTGCTCTGCACCCCCTCCCAAGGTAGCCCATGACTACCATAGAACCAACTGGGATGCCTACTGGGAATCCATTGCCACCCAGGCGGAAAGCCACCCTCTTACCTATCACCATCCTGACGACATCATCCACACTTCATCCTTCCTTCAGAAGGCCATTACTAACGCCATGAAGGCCCATGTTCCTACTAAAACCATCCACCCCCACCATCCCACTCTCCATCTGAGGGCTGTCCTCCTCCTCCACGAATCTCGCTTGCTCTATCGCTCCTTCCTGCGCAATCGTGACAGGGATATACTCCAACGCCACTGCAAAACGTTTGGAATCTCATTACAGCAAAGTAAATCCGGGACTGGCGCCAGACCTGTACATGACTCAACGCCACCCTCCCTATAAACTCCTCCCAGTACTGGTCAGCCTTCCATCGCCTTAATGGATCCCATTCTGCATCCCACTACCCCCTTCTCCATTACGACCGCCCCCTTCCCGTAGACCTCAGTAAGGCCAACCACTTCACTTACCACCTTGCCTATATCTTCTCTGTCTCTGAGGATCCCCACTTTGATCATTCCCTTTTTCCCACAGTCATGGAATGCACCAGTACATTGGTCGCTTCACTTGGTCCCAGTCTCCAGTACTTGGGGAAGTTGCCCCCCCCTCCAAGATAGCTGTGTGGGGTAGCCGCGTGGTCTAAGGCGTCTTCTCACGGTCCGAGCGGCTCCCTGCGTCGGAGGTTCGAGTCCTCCCTTAGGCATGGGTGTGTGTGTTGTCCATAGCATAAGTTAGTTTTAGATTAAGAAGTGTATAGGCTTAGGGACTGTTGACCTCAGCAGTTTGGTCCCATAAGACCTTACCACAAATTACCAATTACCCTCCATCATAAACAGTCTTATCACAGCACAAGACATTAAACTTATCCTCTGGTCAAAACGCAACACATCCCATGGTCACGACTGTGTCACCTACTGCCACCTCAGAGAATGCCCCTTCTCCTTCCTGACTGCCCTTGCCAATTTATACAACGTCATCCTCTCTAACGGCTTCTACCCCGATCTGTGGAAGACTTCCTGCATCCTTTTATTCCTCAGACCCAACAAACACCTTTTCGTCGCCTCTTCCTATCGTCCCATCTACCTCACCTCCGCCTTCAGTAATGTCTTCGAATCCATCCTGTCCCGTCATATCCATCATCACCTTAATCAACACCACCACCTCCCCCTTACCCAGTGTGGCATCTGACCACCCTTCTTCGCCAAAGATCTTAACCTCATCTACCTTCTTTCCCTCCAACTTAACTCCCGTGGGTTCCACCATTTTTGTTTCCCTCGACCTCCAAAATGCCTACAACCGCGTATGGTATCTCGGTCTCCTCTTTCAACTCCAAACCTACGCCCTGTCTATCAATTTTGCCTGTCTGGTCGTTTACTTCCTCCGACGCCTTCCTTCCTATGTCACCCTCTATGATACAAACTCCCATATCTTTTATTCCACTGCTGGTGTCCCCCAGGGCCCTGTTCTCTCCCCTCTCCTCTATCCCCTATACACCACAGATATGCCCAAGCCAACCCCACCTGTCCAGCTCCTCCAATATGCTGATGATACCACCTTCATGGCTCTCTATCCTACCCTTCAATGGTCCAAATGCACCCTCCAAACCCACCTTGCCCAGTTCACCACTTGGTGCAACCAGGGGTTCCTTCATATTGTCATGTTGAGGAAGGAGTAAGTAGATGAATAACGAACACTAACTTCACTTGACGTAGGTTTACTCAGCACTTGCACATACAAGAGCGCAGAGCGGACTGTCTCTGGCCAGAACACATACAGTATATATACAGTTACAGAACATTCCAGTACAATGATTTTTCCCATTTGTGGATACTTCTAGAATGTACTCGAAACGAATACAGAAAATAAAATTTTAGAGTTCGGGCGAGTTCTGAATTCACGACTCTCCATGCAACAATCTAGTAGCATAACCACTACACTACAGCGACTGTGCTACTCGGCTTCTTCTGCGACATTGCTCCCACCTCAAGAGAACAGTGTCTCGGTCTTACGTCCTCCTAGTCCGGGAACGAGTCATCGCTCCTGCATAGTCTGACCCCCGATGACTGATGTTCGCCTTGACGGTGATCTTAGATCTTCCCTTGTCGCTCCGTTCTTCATTACCTTTCTACTTGTTGACTGTTGCTGGAGCTTCGAATGTACCCTGGGTTGCAGAATACTTATAGGGCTTCATTCGAAGGACGTGGACCGTGTCTCTGATCTTTCGTCGTCTTGTGTCAGGGTCGAAATCTTCAACTTCATAAGTAACATCATACAACTGTCTTACAACCTTATAAGTTCCAAAGAAGCGCCTGAGGAGCTTCTCAGAGAGATCAACTTTCCGAACAGGAGTGAAGATTCAGGCGAGGTCACGAGGCTAGTAGACCTTCGGCGGTCGTTTTTTTGAGCCTGCAGCGTGCGGAGTCGAGGTAACTGCCGACCTTCCTCAGCTCTGGTTAACACCTGGCCGATGTAGTCGTCGTCCACGTCATCTGGATGTAACGGAAATACAGTGTCCATTGTTGTCGTCGCCTCACGCCCATGCTCCAGGAAAAAGGGCGTAAATCCAGTGGTGTCTTATTTGGCGGTGTTGTAAGCAAACGTCACGAAAGGTATCACCTCATCCCAGTCGCTCTGCTCAACATTAACAACATTGATAGCATGTCGGCCAAGGTCTTATTAAGGCGTTCAGTAACCCCGTTAGTTTGCGGATGGTAGGCAGTCGTCATGTGATGAGTAATGTTGCACCGACGGTTTATCTCCATCACCAGATTATATTGAAAAACTATTCCTCGATCCGTAATTAACGACCTTGGGGCACCATGTTTTAATACAATGTCTTCTACGATGAATTTGGCTACCTCGAATGCTGCGGCTGTTTTCACGGCCTTTGTAATGGCATAGCACGTTACATAATCAGTGCAAACAATAATCTATCTATTGTCACTAGCAGACGTGGAAATCGTGCGAGATGGTCAATCCCAAGACGTTGGAAGGGCATTTCGGTTGGTGGAATTGGTGAGTCGGCCAGGTGGTTTCTGAGGAACTGCCTTTCTCCTCTGGCACTCTCGACAGTGCAGCACATAGTGACGGACAGTCCTTAATAAATCCGGCCAGTTAAATCTCTTGCGGATCCTATCGAATGTCTTAATTAATCCTAAATGTCCGCCAGCCGCTGGGGCTGAGTGGTTCTAGGCGCTTCAGTCTGGAACCGCTCTGCTGCTACGGTCGCAAGTTCGAATCCTGCCTCGGGCATGGATGGGGTGATGTCCTTAGGTTACTTAGGTTTAAGTAGTTCTAACTCTAATGGACTGATGACCTGAGATGTTAAGTCCCATAGTGCTTAGAGCCATCTGAGCCTAAATGTCCGGCCTCAGATGTGTCATGGAATTTCTGTAGAACGTCTAAGCGCATGCGTTTAGGAATCACTCATAGCCACCCCTTTCCAAACGGATCAAAGCTTTTCTTGCAAAGTAATCTATTAACTATCTTAAATTGTCCTTTCACAGCCTCTGGCCGATTTAAGGCAAGCATAATTTGAGATATCTTGGCGTCCTTTTTCTGCTCAGCAGAGAGATCCTGGGGTGCAGCGAGACAGTCACTATTTTCATCAAAGTCTTGATGCTCTTGCACAGGGATTCTTAAGAGACAGTCGGAATCTTGGTGTTTTCTTCCACTTTTGTACACAATGGTAATGTACTCTTGAAGACGAAGTGCTCACCTGGCGAGTCGTCCTGTTGGATCCTTAAGACCTGTCAACCAACAAAGTGAATTATGGTCTGTAACAACTGTTCATGGCCTTCCATTGAGATACTGTCGAAATTTGCACATGGCCCAGATCACAGAAAGACATTCTCTTTCTGTAGTTGAGTAGTTTCTCCTGGTTTTTGTAAGTTCCATCCGAAATCTGCACCAGAACAGAACCGATTCCATACCCAGTGGGCCAGCCGGAGTGGCCGTGCGGTTCTGGGCGCTACAGTCTAGAGCCGAGCGACCACTACGGTCGCAGGTTCGAATCTTGCCTCGGGCATGGATGTGTGTGATGTCCTTAGGTTAGTTAGGTTTAATTAGTTCTAAGTTCTAGGCGACTGATGACCTCAGAAGTTAAGTCGCATAGTGCTCAGAGCCATTTGAACCATTCAATACCCACTGGCATCTGTGTGTAATTCTGTAGGTGCTCTCTCATTACACAGACCAAGTACGGGGTCAGTCGCCAGACCGTTTCGCAGCACATCGAAAGAATCTTGTTGAGCACCACCACCGATAAATTTAGCATTGGCTTTTAACAACACTTGGAGTGGCCTGCCTTTGATACAAAAGTTTTTGATAAAACGACGGTAATAAGAACACAATCCGAGGAAGCTTCTCGCATCTCTAATACATTTAGGAATAGGAAATTCCGTTGTACCTCCACTTTTTTCTGGGTCTGGCCGCACACCTTCATTTGACACATGGTGCTCAAGTATTTTGATTTCTTTTGCTCCAAAGAGACACTTTCTTGGATTAATTTTCAGTCCGGCTTTTTGGAAACACTTAAGAACAGCTCTCAGTCTTTTTATATGTTCATCAAATGTCTCTGAGAACACTATAATGTCATCTAAATAACAACGACACATCGTCCACTTTAGGTGCCTTAGAAGACTATCCATCATTTGTTCAATTGTTGCTGGAGCATTACACAAACCAAACGGCTTTATTTTAAACTCATATAGGGCCTCAGGGGTGATTACTACAGTTTTCTCACGATGAGCCTCATCTACTTCGAATTGCCAGTATCCCGAGTACGTGTCCATGGTTGAGAAAAACTTAGTCCCCTTCAGACAATCTACCGTATCGTCAGTTCGTGGAAGAGGGTAAACGTCCCTTTTAGTTAACTTATTAAACTTCCTGTAAAAGGGCCAAGTGCCATCCTTCTTCTTGACGAAAACCACTGGTGACGACCATGGGCTCTGCGAAGGCTGAATTATGTCATTGTTCATCATTTTCTCTACTTCGTCGCAAATTATTCGCCGTTCCGTTGCTGACACACAGTATGCTCTCTGGCTTATTGGTTGATGGTCTCCAGTGGTAATCCGATGATTCACCGTCGATTTGTCTAATTTGCTCTTTACCTGTGGATTGAAGCATTCAGTGAACTCTTGAAGAATGGCAAGTAGTTTCTTCTGTTGTTCCTTAGTGAGATCTGGTAATAGTGGAGCTAGAAGATTTTGTCTCGTAGTGGTAGCGCTAATTTCGCCCACAGGCTCGACATGGGAGGTTTCTATGACGTTCAGCTGTTCTGCAATTAACGGCTCAGCATTTGCTACGCACATGCGTCTTGGAAGGATCTGCAGTTCTCGGCGACAGTTATCTATCCACAATTCACCAAATCACTTCTTAAACGAGGCAACAGTGGCTGGGATGACCAAGTTATTCTTCAGTGGCATGCTTCTCTTACATTCCACTACAAGATCCATGGGTTGATGCATGGCATGACACATGACAGTTACCTTACTATTGCTGACTGCAGGAATGAGCACTTCATCCAGTACACCGGATGCGCATCTTCCTGTCCACACTATCTCATCTCGTGTAGCACAATCTTCGAGCGACCACAATCTATAACTGCTTGAGAAGCTTTCAAAAAGTCCCATCCGAGAATGACGTCATGACTACACTCTTGTAAGACGATGAATTCTAAGGGCTGTGTATGGTCACTTATACCCACACGAATGACACATCTTCCTGTAAGTTTTACATATTTCCCATTAGCCACCTTCAGCAGAGATGTTTTACTGTCGACGAATACCGTTTTGTGCAGCTGGTGACAGCACTTGTCCGAAATGACTGAATATGATGCTCCAGAGTCCACAAGAGCTTGGGCTGGTCAGCCATCCATGAGGGTATAGACGTAGTTCCTTATCATTTTTGTAGTGTTCGACGGCGGAAGATTTTTCTCTTCGGCGCCCTCACCTCCAAGGAAGGTCGCACCCTTTAGTTTTCCAAGTTGCGGCGGCTAGGTGATTGGCTGGAACTTCTAAACGAAGATGGAGATCTTGATCGGCGTGTTGAGGAGCGTCCTCTCCAGCGGCTAGCTTGCGACGATGGTGACCTAAGACGTCCTGCACCCACATCTTCTTGTTCGTCTTCGTCGTCCCGGATTGGCGTCGGCTAAGAACGGTCTGCTGTCTTCTGGCGCGGGAGTCATCAAATATCCGCCGCCTTTCTCAACAATAGTGCACCACATGTCCCGGTCGCCCGCAGTGGAAACATACTGGTTGGTTATCCTCAGTCCTCCAGACATCAGTCTTCCTTGGTGCCCAAACAGGTTCCTCATGCGGCATAGCAGGAACCTAACTTCGCCTGGGTCTCGAATTTTTTACCGTTTTAAAAGGAAAGCACGCGAGATGGGGATCAATGTCTTTTCCACTTGCTCCCTTATGACCTCTTGAAGCATCTAGGTTTTTTGCTCGCCGTGCAATCCAAGTGCCTTCTGAAGTTCCTCTCTCACAATCTTAGGAAGAACACTTGTGAAATGAGTTTCTTCCTCCATCACAGACATCGATACGACGTTTGGAAGCCGTTCAAACTTATTGGGTGTAATAGTTATTTTTATGCATTGTCTCGATATACTGGCACCATTTTATGAAGTCGTCTGCTGTCGAAACCTCCTTCAGGAATAAGGCTTGATGCATGTCCTCAGGCCGGCCGCTGTGGCGAAGAGGTTCTAGGCGCTTCAGTCCGGAACCGCGCGGCTGCTACGGTGGCAGGTTCGAATCCTGCCTCGGGCATGGATGTGTGTGATGTTCTTAGGTTAGTTAGGTTTAAGTATTTCTAAGTCTAGGGGACTCATGACCTCAGATGTTGAGTCCTATAGTGCTTAGAGCCATTTGAACCATGTCCTCAGCAACACCCTTCATGAGATGTGCAACCTTATCTTCCTCCTTCATTCTATGATCCAATATTTTATACAGCTCCAAGACGTCTTGAATGTAGGATGATGTCATTTATCTCGAACTCTGTGTCCTGCACTTTAACTTATCTTCAGCCTTGCACGTCTGTCGTTGTGTGTCGCCGAAATACTTGCGCAGTTCCGCCTGGAATACTTCCCAGGTTATGAACTTTTCCTCGTTGTTCTCATACCATTGCTTGGCAGTGCCCTCCAAGTAGAAAAATACGTTATCCAAACACACGGTGTCATCCCATTTGTTAAATTTGGCTATACTCTCATATACCTTCAGTCACTTGTTTGGGTCTTGGGCATCGTCACCAGAGAACCCGGAAGGATGTTTCATATGGTGGCACACAGTTGCTTTCATCGTGACGTTCTCTTCTTCTTCAGTCTCCGATAGATTGCGATCTGCTGAATATGGGTCGAACTCAGGTTTCTCCCCTAGTAAACGGCGATTCTGTTGTGGCCTAATGAGAGTCACTGTGTCGTCGATAATGTGCGGTATCACAAGTTCCAATTTCCAGCGCCTCCACCAAAATAATGTCACTTAAAGGGAGGTGTAAGTAGATGAGGAACGAACACTAACTTCACTTACCGAAGGTTTATTCAGCACTTGCACATACAAGAGCGCGGAGCGAACTGCCTGTGGCCAGAACACATTCGGTATGTATACTGCTATAGAACATTCCAGTACACTGATTCTTGCCATTTGTGATACTTGTAGAATGTACTCGAACCGAATATAGAAATTGAAATTTTACAGTTTAGGATAGATTTGAACTCATGACTCTCCATGCAACAATCTAGTAGCATAATCACTCCACTACGGCGACTGCGCTATTCGGCTTCTTCAGCGAGAATATCAACCCCTCCAAACCCCAGGCAATATTCATCAGGCTGCACCACCCACTACTTCTTTCTCCATGATTTCTACCTAACCATTTATGGCTGTCCCATCCAGCTCACCGCCAACCTGAGATACCTTGGTCTCCCGCTCGACTGTCACCTCACCTGGACGCCTCATCTCCTGACCATCCATCAGAAAGCCCAATTCCGCCACCACCTCCCGAAACTCCTGTCTGGCAGAGCATGGGGATTGCATCCTTCCACTATCCTCGACACCTACAAATCCCTCATCTGTCCTATCCTCTGTTATGCCAGCATTGCCTGGTTCTCTGTCACCTGCACTTTTATATTTTATATAAGCGTCCAAATCCTAGAATGCCATGTGCTCAGCCTTGCCTGTCATATCAACCTTCCTTCCCCCACATGACTCCTGTATGGCCTCATCCCCCACCTCCTCTTTTTCCTCCAACAACATATATGCATCCTTTACACTGTCCACAGGCTACATTCCCCCCACCCCCCACCCCCTGGTGACCTCCTTCCTCTCCACCCCCACATGTTGCTGCACCTGTATTGCTGTATCCTCCCCTCTCTCCACCTCCACCTCCACACTCACCATCTCCTTCATCAGAGCAATTTCCAGCACCTTCCCTCCAAGATGTTGAACTTCAATGTAACATATACCCATCCTGCCAACTGTAGCCTGGCCCCCTCATTTCCTCTCCCCTCGTTCCCCAACCGATTTTCCTCCTTCTCCCTCCACCAGTCTCTGCACCCCCACCTCGACTGTTTCCCTCCCCCACCCTTCCCTCCCTGGCACCCTTTGGTGCGCCCCCACCCATCTCCCCCTCTCTCCCCCCCCTCAAGCACCACCACCCCTCTCCCCTTTCTTCTCTTCTCCCTCGTCTCCATACCCAAGGCAGATCCTCTCACTTGTTCATTGTCATCGGTGTGCTATGTCAGTGTTGTATTGTGTGCTGTTCTCCCATGATGTCAAGAGCTGTGATTTTCCTCGTGTGCTCGACTTGTACATAGTGTTGTGGTCAGTGATCGGAATTCACTTTTTTGGGAGAAAACAGAGGCGCTAAATAATTGACTTAGAGACATGAAAATTTGTTTTATACTTCAGTTCAACCCAGAAATAATAACTGAAAGACCACGTTAAGCTACCTCTTATAGTTTTTGAGTAATTAAGTAGAAACCAACTGTGTAACTGAAATGAGACTCGAAGTCGGGACCTTTGCCTTTCGTGGGCAAGTGCTCTACCAACTGAGCTACACAAGTACGACGCACGCCCCGTCCTCACAACTTTACTTCTGCCAGTACCTCGTCTCCTACCTTCCAAACTTAACAGAAGCTCTCCTGCGAACCTTGCAGAACTAGCACTTCTGAAAGAAAGGATATTGCTGGAAACATGAAAATTTGTTTTATACTTCAGTTCAACCCAGAAATAATAACTGAAAGACCACGTTGAGCTACCTCTTATAGTTTTTGAGTAATTAAGTAGAAACCAATTGTGCAACTTAAATGTGCCTAATTATTGTAGATTAAGTATCTGTGATTTTAATGATGGAGAATATTGGTTAAAGTGGATGATAAAACATATCGAGTGATAGAGCTATACCAAATTTGAGAGTTTTATTTTTAATAACTGCTGAAATAAGTTTAGGTAAAGATATGGTTCAAAGGTAACGATCTACCGTTAGTTCCACTATAAAAATCCTAGAAGACAAAGTTTTCATTCTAGCGAGCTGAAACTTTTTCGGTGATTTGAAACAACTTAACTGAATAAAAATAAAAATTAAGAGATTTTAAACATGGCTGAAACAGCAACTGTTGAAGTTCTTCACGGTAAATGATGACAGCCAAAACAGTTGCAGGATGAAGTTTACTAAAATTCTTGACCAAGGTTTCGGTATATATAAATATACCTTCATCAGAAGTAAAGTATCCTGAACAAGAAGACACTTTCATTAGCAAAAACTTAGCATCGGAAATGAGAAAGAAAAAACACTATAGCTTAAGTAACTATGCTAAGGTTTTGCTAATGGAAGTGTCTTCTTGTTCAGGATACTTTACTTCTGCTGAAGGTATATTTATATATACCGAAACTTTGGTCAAGAATTTTAATAAATCTTTATCCTGCAACTGTTTTGGCTGTCATCATTTATCGTGAAAAAATTTAGAGGTTTCCGAAGTAATTTGTAACTATATTATTAAAGTTTATGTGCCCGAGAAAGCGTTCGTTCGGTGGCTGCTGCAGTATGCAGATAGCTCTAGACAAACAGATGTTCCCTCGGCCGCCCGCCTCGGCACCTATATAAATCCAGCCCGAGAGCTACTAGCAAGGTTCACTTCGCACTCAGCCACTGTAAGATCCACGTCTGTCAGACGTCGGATCTCGCTCTGCCTCGGATGACGTCAGAGCCGAACTGCGTCAAAGCGCGTATTTTGCGGTAAAACGGATAGTGAACTCGAGAGGACTGTACACCGTCTTGGATCGCTTAGAATTCGCCAAAATAACTGTTAATGTGCCGTCCGTGAGAATTACAATTCCGTGTGGCAAGTGGTGACTTTATTTCCACTTTTATGGCGAGCATTAATTTCGAACATTTATTGCAAACATTCCTTGAGTAATTTTAGTCAGGGCGAAAGACAATCTGGCAGCAACGTACCGTAGAGGTCGCCTCTGAACTGCTAAATGTGCTGTTAGAATAGAAAGACTTACTTTCAATTGACAATAGTTAATTTCTAATTGTTACGTGCGAGAAACTTTACGTAATATAAATTTTGACTGGAACTTTATACTTTTATTTAAGATTATAGTTCTGATCCCGCAAAGAAATATAATAATAGAAAATTTTCTTTCAGTGAGCTGGACTAGAATGTGGCCGTGCGGACTGCAAACTAAGGTCAGTATGTTTCCCTTCGCTTTCTTGCTGTCCACAAAATTAGTTGCCAGGCTCGCGTGAGTAAGACGGTATTAATTTTTACCCACCGACCCACAACACGACGTCCTGTGCTTGCACGAAAAGCGTTATTCAACGTGGTGGTGTTGCTGTCAGGTTTCCTCCGAGCCATAAGCCGTCGGTACCGGTAGCAGTCATCCACTGCAGTATTAGCCCTTTGGCGTCCTGAGCGAGGTATGTCATTGACAATCCATGTCTGTCTGTATATCCTACATATTCGAACAACATCGCTTTGGTTCACTCCGAGACGCCTGGACACTTCCCATGTTGTGAGCCCTTCCAGGCACAAAGTAACAATGCGGAGCCGGCCGATGTGGCCGAGCGGTTGTAGGGGCTTCAGTCTGGAACCGTACGACCTCTAAGGTCGCAGGTTCGAATCCTGCCTTGGGCATGGATGTATGTGATGTCTGTAGGTTTAAATAGTTCCTCGTTCTAGGGAACTGATGACCTCAGATGGTAAGTCCCATAGTGCTCAGAACCATTTGAACCATTTTTTTGAACAATGCGGACACGATCAAACCACGGTATTGTCCGGCTGGGCACGGTTGAACTACAGACAACACGAGCCGTGTACCTCCTTGCTGGTGGAATGACTGGAACTGATCGGCTGTGGGACCCCCTCCGGCGATGCTGACACGTGGTTGTTTACATCTTTGGGCGGGTTTAGTAACATCTCTGAACTGTCAAATGGACTGTGTCTGTGATACAATACCCACAGTCAACTTCTATCTTCAGGAGTTCTCGGAACCGGGGTGATGCAAAACTTGTTTTGATGTGTTTATGTAAAATATGTAATGGTAGTACTACTAAAATATATCATCAAAATTGGAAATCACAATGTCTGTCTGGCATAGGCACCCGTAAAGAGGTAACACGCTTACAAACAAATGCAACAGTTTCATTTTTTACTGTAGCCTAAGTAAAGTATGAAGGAGCAAGGGCTCAACCACTTCATTAATTATCTAACGTCTCGTGGAAAGACAAAGGTTACATACTACTTTGTGCAAAAATATGGGAAACTAGACACGCCATAGGTGATCGCCAACGAATAAAAACGGAACATATTAACAACAACTGGAACCGCGCGACTGTTACCGTCGCAGGTTCGAGTCCTGCCTCGGGGCTGGATGTGTGTGATGTCCTTAGGTTAGTTAGGCTGAAGTAGTTCTAAGTTCTAGGGGACTGATGACCTCAGCAGTTAAGGCCCATAGTGCTCAGAGCCATTTTTTTGAACAACAGCAAAAACAAAAAGAACACTTTTTGTGTGCACAAGAATCAATAATGGTGTGGTAGAGACCAAGAGCTAGCTAATGATAATTTAAGCCATCAGCAGTTCGTCAAATATACTTATGAATCACTTTTAAAGGATTATTAGATCTATGTATATGGATTTCCAGTTCTTCAAGAATGTTGAGGGGGGAATCTGTACATTCTTGAAGTACTGTGAATCCACATTCATCGATCTAAAAATCCGTCTAAAGTGGTTAACCAGCAAAGAAGGGTGTTCTGCGACAGGTTCTTCAGTACATTTAATTGCTTATATGAACATTAGCTAGCTTTTGGTCTTTACCAGTATTTACCCCACGGTTTCCAAGCACACTTCTACATGATATTCCCATTCCTTTTATCTCCCCTTTCAAAATCTACCGTCCCCCCTCCCCTTTCTGTCTCATTAATTTTCTGCGATGGGGTCTTGTTCTTTTAGATCTGTTATTGTTGCTCATTACTCTTTTTTAAGTTTAGTATTTATTAATTTTGCGTAACTAGTGATTTTTACAACTTGTTGTGCTGTTTCGTTTGTTCCTGTCTCGTCATATTTTGTAATACGTTTGCCTGTTTTGTCATGCACTTTACGGTACAACGTCACCATTACTGATACTTGTGGACATACACAGTATTTTTTAGCTTTTTCTGTTGTTAAAGTGTTTCGTTTTTATTCAGCGGCCGTCACCTATGGTGTGTCTCCCATATTTTTGCACAATGGTCACTTATGGCGTGTCTCCCATATTTTTGCACAATGTAATATGCGAACTTTGTCTATGTACTTCTTTTTACGACACATTAGATGATTAATGGATTGGTGGAGCCCTTGCTCCTTCATACTGTACTTAGGCTACAATAAAAAATAAAATTGTTCTGTTTGTCTCTAAGACTGCTGTGTCTTTACACGCGCCTATGCCAAACAAAGACTGTCATTTGCATGTAATAATGATGATGTTACATTTTAGTCTTACTGTTATTGCATATCGTACATATAACAGAATTTTGTTTTTAAATAACGTTTATGCTTTTTTTACTTTATTGTAACGGTCCCTGTAGTAAAATAAATTTGTCTTTCTTCCCCACTGTTCGCACTTTCAGTTACATTAAATGAGCAATGACCTTTTCGGTGTATTTCCACATTTTATTTGTGTTTCTGTCGTTCATCATATGTACGACTATTCTTTTAAGTCTTCCTTGTATTTTAAATTACATTTTTCTCATGCGTTCAGCTCTACGATATGTTACCACTAGCGTCAACTTTTGGCCACTTTGATATCTTGAGCTTGATGTCATGTCTTGTATACTCAGTTACGTTTCCGATTCTGACCTGTGCACATGAATGACCCAATACGGTACGTATGAAGTTCTTTTCTCTCAGCTGGTATGTGTTTTTCGTGAACTTTCTATTGAATTTTCTTGTTCGTCTTTCAGTTACCATCACTGTGCTACTCTTGATTTTTGTAACCTCTTCCATATATTTTGAAGATGAGTGTATTCGAAACACGTCAATAAATCATTTGCGTTGTATCTAGTGACTATTAAATATTTATCCAACGTCCACGTCAGCACTGTTCGACATTGTAAATTACAATGGTAAACAGTTGTATTCCGAACACCATAAGTAGAGCACGAAACGCTCACAAGTGTTAACATAGGGCAGGGCAAAAGTTAAATCAAGTTAAGTAGCAAATTCAAGTATGGAATCACAGAATGTAGAGTGATAGTAAACAGTGCGAGCGACGAAGTGTCTCTGAGCTGCTGCGTTGGCTTTTAATGGCGTCCGTAATTTGGACAATTGGCGATCGCGCTAGGACGCTGGCGCGCGCAACTTGTACTAGAGGTTCGCCGTCCGCGGCGCTCCTCGTGGCGGCTTTCTGTCTGGCTAGATCGGCGAGCTTCGGGACGGGCGCAGTGCTGAGTTCGGCGTCAACCGGGGCGGCGGCGCAGTATGTAGTGTCCTGTGATCACGGAAGCGCAGAGCACCTGTGGCTGGATGATGCAGTGGAATCTACGGTAGTATAATTCCGTGGAAATGGAGAAAGGTGTGGTAACCCGCTAGGTTGTCGCAGCTATTATGGATACTTGCAACAGTCGGTCTTCCTGTGCAGTGCACGAATGGGCCAGGAAGAGATAAAGTGATAGTCGTATAAGAAGTAGCCTCCGCTCTACACCAAAATGTGACTTGCATAGCATAGACGTAGGTGTAGAGGTAGTTCAAATGGCTCTGAGCACTATGGGACTTAACATCTATGGTCATCAGTCCCCTAGAACTTAGAACTACTTAAACCTAACTAAACTAAGGACAGCACACAACACCCATCCATCACGAGGCAGAGAAAATCCCTGACCCCGCCTGGAAATCGAACCCGGGAACCCGGGCGTGGGAAGCGAGAACGCTACCGCACGACCACGAGATGCGGGCGGTAGAGGTAGATTTGTACTTCTGAACAAGCTGGTGTTACCGAGTTTTCACCGTTTAGAGTGTTTCCTTAAGACGAATGTGTGACGAGAATCTAAGTGGGATACGCAGGATAATGGAGAACAAATTCCTCCACTTATACATAGTCCAGATTCCATGTTGCTGATGGATCTTTACACTACCATGTTCGGTCAGGCGTACTGCTCTTCTACCAGTGCACAATTTGTCAGTAAACTGTAAATCCTGAGGCAGCTCTAATCTCAGGAAACATATAGTTGGATATCGTCTTGCAGTTAAGGCCAGATATCCTTTTGTGGAGTGTCACTCTTTGTCCATTCTAAGTTGGTGTACGACCAACTGCTGCACTGCATTTTAACTACCGAGCAAGTTGGTTTGGCGTTTAAGACACTGAATTCATATTTGAGAGAACTGCCATTCCAAGCCTCATCTGGCCATCGTGACTTACCATTATTAATACTTTTTGCTGAAATACAATCCCTGATTTGCGATTAAGCATTAGACACAACTTGGCAACACATAGATCTACTTAGAATTATGGCTCGATATAAGCAAAGTTAGAGTCGATCGTCTGCTTCCCTGCCTAGCAGCTAAACTTGTTGCATAAATTGTTGTAACATGTGATCCTTCGGTGCGTAGGTATGAAAATACGAACTTTTAAGCAAAAACAAGTCGCAATAAAACAAAATAATAATAATAATGAAAAATGGTTATATTCTACTGCATAATTGATGCAGACGACGCCAGAAGGTTTCAGTTGAGTGACCTGATGTACTGAGTCACTCAAACATAAAAATAGTTAATAATGGTGGTTCTACAATAATTCATGTGAACATAAAGCAAAACAATAAAAATGATTCTCAAATAAAGTTCAATTTGCGTAAATGTATAATCAAAATAGTAGCAGATTCCCCAAATACTAGTTAAGCATCACTCGTAAACGAAACACAAAATATTCGCCAGCTCATAAAGACATTAAGCTCATAAATACGTAAAGTCCTCTGTGGCAATCAATACATTAAAACTCGTAAAATCAGCAATAGACTGCGGCACTCTTTTCAGTAACAATTCCAGAATGTAACTGAACTAAGTTAAAGTTCAAAGTTGAACATTGTCTAGCGCCAGCGAAATATGAAAACTCCAGACAACTTTCAGAGGCTAAGTTCCACTTGGAAAGGGATATTTCTAAATGTGGATGAAGTTAGGGTACTCGTGTGGCCGCTTGCTGTCAAAATTCTATCACTTTTACAAGTCTAAAACTGCTCTGTCTGCTCCTCAACACTTTACACCATGAACGATCCACATAGACCGAGTAACAGACACAGAATAACCGCTCAGTGGCAGTTTTAAGGTTTCCCCTTCTTGTTTCACAACTTACTTAAAATATAGAAATTGACCACCATTCACAATATACATAAGCTATAAATCTGGCATATAAGTTAAATTAAAGGCCATTCTCTCCTGGTCCTCTCAAACCATATACAGTATTCTATGTCTAAAAGCGTAAGCATAACCAACTAAAACATAGAATTGGCATATGTACACTTAGGAAAAGAAAACAGAAAAAGCTGTTAAAACATGTACAATAATAAAACAGGCCTGATCAACACTTGCGTCTTTTAAAGCTCTGTCTGGTTGTGGTACCAAATCTTACAAACAATTTACGATATTTAAATTACAATTGTTTTAATACTTTCCAAATTAAGATGTAATCAAGTAAATTAGGAACCAAATAACAACCTAGACGTACATTACACGCATGAGTAGAGAAATATATACAGTAGAGTCACATTAATGTGACAATCTGTCAAGAGCCTGAATGATCACGTTTTGCAGCGCCCACGGCTGCGAGACGTACAAGAAGAGAGCCAGTGAGGTGTTGGAAGTTACCGACAGGGATGTTGAGCCATAGCATGGACAGCTGTACTAAGTTTCTCGGTTGAGGATCAATGGTGCGAACAGCAAGATCAAGAAGGTCCCACAGATTCTCGACTAGCTTTAAATCTGGGGAATTTGGAGGAGAGGTGAACATGGTACTTCAACCTGGTGCTCTTCGAACTATGCACATAACTGTGAGCTATGTGACACGTTACATTGTCCTGCTAGTAGATGGCATCGTGCCAAGAAAATACGAACTGCATGTGGTGGTGTACATGGTCCCCAAGGATAGATGAATACAGGTGTTGATCCATTGTGCCTTTTAGAGTGACAAGATAACCCAGGGTATGTCGTGAAAGACATTCCCCAGATCATACAGTTCACTTCTCCTCCCAGGACCATTCCATCGATTGTTGCAAGTTGTCTGCTTTCAGGTTTTTCACGATGTACGTGGCAACAGCTATCTGTCATCTGAAAAGGCCACCTGTCGCCGTTTAGTGGACGTACAATTGTGGTACTGGCGTGCAAATTGCAAGTTCCAGCTTTTGTCGTGGATGAACAGCAGCCAGCACGTGTGCATGAACAAGGCGCCTGCCGTGGAGGCCCAAACGCAGCAACGTTCGCTGAACGGTCGTTGAAGTGACACTGTTGATAGCCCCCTGGTTCATCTGGAAAGTCAGTTGCTTAACAGTTGCACGATGATTCGCCCGTGCACACCTCCGCAGTTGTCGTTCGTCTCTGTCGTCTGTGGCCCACGGTGCATAACAGTTAGACGGCCGGTGTGGCCGAGCGTTTCTAGGGGCTACATTCTGGAACCGCGCGACCTGCCTCGGGCATGAATGTCTGTGATGTCCTTAGGTTAGTTAGGTTTAAGTAGTTCTAAGTTCTAGGGGACTGATGACGTTAAAAGTTAAGTCTCATAGTGCTCAGAGCCATTTGAACCATTTTTTGCATAACAGTTACCTCGACGTCGGTTCTGGATAGCATCATTATTTTTACCATCCACCGTATGCTTTAACCACGGTGGTCGCGAACAGTTTAAAAAGTCATCCGTTTCGGAAATGCTCCCACGCTTGTCCCAAAAGCCAAAGATCATGCCCTTTTGGACGTCAGATAAATCTCTCCGTTTCCGCATCACGACAACGACTGCACTGTCATACGCGGCTCCCTAACATGCTCTACGTACATACACCCCACTGGTGGTGGTGCCACCTGCCGTCTGTGAGTGGTTATTGCACGTTAACGTTGAACTCAGGTGTTGGTCACATTAATGTAACGGGGCCGTGCAAAAGGAATTCCGTACTGCGTTCATTCGTTGTGTAGCTGTGGAGACTACGATGGTCTGACCATTTAAACAATTACAAAGATTTAAAATACGTACTAACTCAATAAATGAGATATGTACTAATGGGCGACTTTCAGGGACGATAGCAGAGTCATAAATTATCATCCAACACCTTGTTTGTCAAGATCCCATGAAGCGCTCAATAGTTACTACTTTTTAATGTCTTTAGTAAGATTAGTCTTTTACTGAGACTTCCCAACTTCCCTAGTTTCGGTGATATTTATAACAATAATGTATATTAATGTACCTCAGTGCCATGACTAAGCTAATACGATGAAACTCTCCATCATTACTGAATTTCGAAGCACACGACCGATTTTCTACCCCAGTCGGAACTTTTGCTCTACCTCCACTAACCGCACACTCGACAGGCCGTTAAACTCTTGTTCCCTTCTCTATTCTAACTCTTGACAAAGTCGTGAAATTACGTTCTTAGGCTTACTCAATTGTATTCAATCCACAGTTTGTGTCGAGATTGCGTCTAGGTATTAGAGAGTTCTAACCTGTACAGAAGTATGCAAATGACTTTTTGCTGCTTACTGCACACTAACAAGTTCGGATCAAGAGCGTCATCAGCAGAGCAGCGAATGCTGCAAACGTAAACACTGATCTCGTAGACGGACTGCGTCAGACAACGACCAGAACACTGTATGGAGAAACAGTAACCTAAGCCAAAGTCGTTGCATGTCAGACATGTAGCTCCAATAGTAAAGAACATTAAAAACCAAGAAAATAGTAGAGTCAATGAAAGAGGTCTGATATGGCGCGTAAGGATCAGCTCCATACGGAGCGTTTTGACTTTAGGGTTCAATGCCCCATTAAGGGGGATGGCTGGCAGCGAATATAACTGCTCTTCAGCCAAAGTTTATACATATGGAAGATATGTTTTAAAATGGATGAAAACAGATGACAATAAATAATGTTTCTTTAAAATCACATTAGTGGACGATAGTTACGATTTGTAAAACTTCCTAGATGATTTTATGTTGCAGTTGAAATATAGTGACTCATGCTAATGTGAATGATACTGTGGTGTAGTGTTGATTCTGATAATACACAAAAATAATCTTGGTCATGATGGAAGTGAAGTGATGAGAATGACTACGAACTCCTGTGGAACTGTAGGTGGCGAGTTAAAGTCATTTATGCAGAGGAAGTGTGAGGCAGTAAAGTTGATGGACGGAGTGAGATGACCACTGTGATTAGAGTTGGAACGGAACGTATTTCGACGTTGGTGAGTGGGAGCTGTTTGAAATTCTGGCGAGAGAGGATGGATAAAGCATGAAGAGGCTTGGAAGGTGCAGTGTGGACGTAGGAGCACAGTAGGGTACGTGCATTGATGATTAGACTTCAGTACAACTTGCAGTCGGTTTTATTCCACGATCTCCGGCTGAGAGAGTCGGTAGTGAGCCGCTTCTCGCTACTCGTTGCTGTACGGGTATCAACCGCAGTTCGCTGGAACTCGCAGCCATTGTGCATATTTACTGCATCACGCGGTACAAGAGTTACATAACATTCCAAATTTCACCAAGAGACTACACTGCACTGACAGCAAAATTGCAAACACTGTTTAGACGTTATGGGTCCAGTGCAAAGCGTTACGCCATTTTCCAGTCATGTGTCTTTTCGAAGTAGGGAGCTCTCTTCTTCCAAACAGATAGCGCAATTCCAGACTCAGAGGAAATTTTGACCGTGAATTACGGTGATTACACACTTATCCCCCTAGTTTGCTCATTTTTGAATTCTATTTATGTATTGGACGCACGGGTATAATCAATTCAGAAAAACTCTTTTTTATCCATAGAATTTCTTGTTCAATGATTTCGATCTTTCTTATTATTGAATATTCCTAAACAATATCGTGTAGAGAAAGAGGCAGTTTTCACAGTTTACAGTTTTTGTACTGTTCCATAGGCTTAATACGGAATGATCATCTTGTCTTGCTTATCTAGTAAAAAGCACTCTCCTCACATTTAATGATGTGTATGACGCTTTTGTACTTTGTGGTCTGTGTATTTTCAGTCGAACTGCATTTATGCGGGCAGATGCTACAAATTTCTACAAAGAGAGTAATAGTCTAGTCTGACATCTTTATAGCTGAACAACGACAGGCGAAATCGGCCTGAACGGTAATCTACCCATGGCCCCAGGTTTGGGAAGCAAGTTTTAAATTGTGCACTTGGTACTTCCCGAACCATCTACGGCGATACGAAAGTACAGCAGTGGGCTCTTTGGCTGGAGATTAAAATCCTCTACGTAGGCAAGAAATAAAAATATCAGCTTGGCACACCAAAGCCGTTGAGATGAAGGACATTTTGTCTTTGTTTTCTTGGTACACACTTCACATATACGTAAGTCAACTTTCTACTGGATCTGCATATCACTTACGTTTATATTTCTGTTTGCAGTGGTTGCATTGTATGTGTCTCATTCAAACATGATAAATTGGGATGCTGTACCGATATAAAATCGGTTGCATGGAACAGTTAATCGCCAACGGAAATTCATCGAAAGCTGGTACAATTGTAACTGGGTACTTACCAGGCCTTCCAGAATCCTAATCCAAGAATGCAATATATTCACTGAAGCCACGAACGAAAATATTCGTCGACCTGAAACGGGATTAACTGCAAAAAGAAGTGTATTTTTTACTTAAGGTGGCCTATAACTGCCAAGCCGAGAAATTTTCAGCTTGCAGTCATACAAAATCCTACAGTTGTATGTGTTGAAATGAAATCTACGATTCAGTGGAATCCATAATGCAAGAGAGCAATTGTTGTCTCCTTCAGCTAAGGTCCAGATACATAGATTTTTGTTTGTTTGGAAATCACATCAGGCAAAATTCAGCGTAGTTGTTATCGGAAAGTGGAAATTAACTCATTACCTGACCGTCCACAGTGGTTATAAATACTTTCCGTATACGAGCTAATAAATTTTGATGTTGCCCATGTTATAACTTACCGTGTCTTTTTCGTTATTTGCAGTTTAGAGTGTATCATTGTGTACCTGTGAAAAGAAATGGTGAAGTCACGATCACAAATGAAGAGCTACTCAAGTCGATAATTCATCTCATTAACACACTCATGTGATTAACTTATGAGCCCTTCGCTCAGCTTGTTCTTTAGCTCACTTTACAAACACGAATGCTAATTTCTCAGTATCTCTTCCTATATTAACAGAAAATTTACAACCTATATAGTCAGTAATGAAGTAGCAAATTTATTGATATGATGTGTCTAGGATTTTGGCTTTTCCCGTAATCTGGTAATTACCCTAGTCTCAGCGGGAACTGCTACATTTGCTAGCTTTCTTACGGGGTGAGGACGAATATCAAGGGAACGAACAAATATCGTCAAATGCAATAATAGGAATCTGTTGGAACTGACCGAGTGGCGGTTAAATTGTTATTAGACAAGATGTGGTCATAGGTGGCTAGACTCCTCTATAAACGAGAATAAATGAGAACAGACAACACCCGGTGTTGCCTCTGATAGGAGAATATGCCACTGTGGAAGGTAAAAGAGTTTAGGGGTGTATTGGTCGTCGTTCATTGTTAAAAGAGGGACGCAGCAGAAAACAAGGTATTCATGCGATCTTTATGATTAAAAAAACATAGTTATGACTGCAGTGTGCACAGGAGCATCATGATTAATCCATAAACAATGTAAACGTGTCACAATGTCAGGCGAAGCATTTTCTTGTTGCATGACACAATTGGTTGTTGTAGTTCGCGTCCACCACGAGGTGTAAATTGTCTGGTGGAGGCAATATTATGCTATGTAGGATGATCATCTGGACCCACTTTACCACCGATAATTGTAGCAGAAAGCGGCTTCAGAGCTGTAAATTTTTGTGTGTGTTACCTCTGACCACTTTCATGTCATATGACTGACATCTTCCTTGTTAAGACATACCATTATCTAAAAGGAATACACACATAAAATTCCGTAACCATCCAAACATACTTTTAGGAGCATGCTCATATATTTCATCTTATGTACTGCAGTCCACCTCACCCTTTCCTTCCCCTCAAGTCATTGGATACCAAACCTGTCGAGCTTATTTTCACTATCGACGAGTTTACTGAGAGACTTTGACATAATGTTCAGGCTAAAAATTACAAGTATCTTAATGTAGAAGATGAAATAGTATTGCTTGGTGACGCTAGCTAGAATGGTTCATATGGCTCTGAGCGCTATGGGACTTAACATATGAGGTTCAAATGGTTCAAATGGCTCTGAGCACTATGGGACTTAACATCTATGGTCATCAGTCCCCTAGAACTTAGAACTACTTAAACCTAACTAACCCAAGGACATCACACAACACCCAGCCATCACGAGGCAGAGAAAATCCCTGACCCCGCCGGGAATCGAACCCGGGAACCCGGGCGTGGGAAGCGAGAACGCTACCGCACGATAACATCTGAGGTCAGCATCCCCTTGAACTTACAACTACTTAAACATAAGTAACCTAAGGACATCACACACATCCATGCCCGAGGCAGGATTCGAACCTGTGACCGTAGCACGGTTCCGGAATGAAGCGCCTAGAACCGCTCAGCCACAGCGGCCGGCGCGGTGACGCTAGCATTTATCTAAAAGAAAGGAGCGTAAAATCATTAAATCTACTGGCAGCCGTCCAGTAACATAATATTTCAAGTGATAAGTCCCAAATTAGTCTCAGCATGGCACATTAGCGAATAGCCACGCAGAATCTTTCACGTCGTCCTAAAAATAATTGCTATAACTAAGTAAGTGACCAAATTGGAATATTGACCACTCATGGTTCTAAGCATGGGATTCGAATTCTAAACAAATAATCACGGGTTATGTATAAGTATATGTATGTGTAACACATGATAATATAAATATAAGTCATGCAGGAGTGTATGTACAAGACACATACGAAATAATCAAGGATTATTTGTATATAAGTCGCCACCCGTGATTGTTTCTTCTTAATTTGAGTCTCATGCTTAGAACCTATATACATATAAGTATCGGAGAAAATATGGAAACGCCAAAAATCCAAAACATAACCATTCATAATGTGGTGCAGCAATCCTGGAGGCATTCAAAACAGCTTCCAGTCGTCCCTGAATGGGTAAATACAGTTCTTGTAGGGTTTCTTTCCCACAAAATTGTGAAAAGCTCAGCTAACGATGATGGAGGTGGACAGCGATCACCTGCCCATCTCCCGCAAGTAAACCGCAAAGGCTCAATAATTTTAAGCTCTAGTGACTATGGTTGCCAGGGGACATACGATAAGTCATCCACGTGCTCACGTAACGAGTCCTGGACGAGGCGAAATGCGTGAGTAGGGTCCCCGTCGTGCTGAAACACAACATCACAATTGGAGAACAAACATTGAAATGAGACGGTCCTGATCAGAGAAAATGGGTCACACGATCCTTGGCAGTAATGGGAGTCCATGGAATACCACGGAATGACTGCCCAAGTCATCATCGAACCCCCGCCAAGTTACACTCTTGGAGCGCAACCTCGGCAGGATGTTGTAGACAGGGAGAAACAAGACTTATCCGACGACATAACATTCTTCTATTGCTCCAGGTTTTATGGCTTCGGCAGCATGTTTTCCTGTTACCAGAATTTGCGTCACTGATAAGTGGTACTGGATTTCCAAAAAAATGATTCAAATGGTTCTGAGCACTATGGGACTTAACATCTGAGGTCATCAGTCCCCTAGAACTTACAACTACTTAAACCTAACTAATCTAAGGGCATCACACACATCCATGCCCGAGGCAGGATTCGAACCTGCGACTGTGACTGTCGCGCAGTTCCAGACTGAAGCGCCTAGAACCGCTTGGCCACAACGGCCGGCCACAATTCTGTTCAATGAACGTTTTCCACCATCACTCGACACACAGTTTCGTCCTCGTTGTGATTTAACTGATGTATATTGATTGGGGTGAAGGGGCGAGTAGGGAGAAGGGAAAGGAAAGGGAAGGAAATATTGATGTCAGCTGCACGGGGGATCAGTGGTTACGTGTGAAAATGTGTGCCGGGCCGGGGTGCTGATCCGGTATCTCCTGCTTACTAGGCAGTTGCGTTAACCACTCTATCATCCGGACGCAGTGATTACCGCAACTATGCAGACTATCTCGGCACGCCTCCTGGCCGACCCACATTCCCACTTATCCGCATTCGCTGTCCACGTCCTCCATACTCGCTACTTCCAGATTCCCACAGGATGTGCATCCCATTTGGGCGAATGTCCGGAAAAACAGACACCACACATTCATATAATTGATTTCGGATATGTACGGCATATCCGTAAGAACATACACCATCCATTCATATAATTAGCGGATCATGTTTTTCTGCTTCCCTGTATGAGGTATAAATGTCCGATATGGTGTCTCTTGAAATGACAAACACTTTGGCTACTCTTGGTTATGGAAGCACCCACCATAGGAGCATAAAAATTTGCCCACCTTCGAATTCACTTAGATCCGACATAATGCACTAACAACTACACAGAACACTTTTCTGATCGTGACTGACACTTGCACCTATTAAGGGCATTACACAGGCGCTGTTTGTGGCCAAATACAACAGAACCACCTGCAGGCTTGGCTAGTGTCTGTATAAACGTTCAACCATGCGTTTCTCGTGGTGTTTATATTTTTTCGTCCAGCTCCTGTATACATACGTGGAACAACTTTTGTTGTAGACAAAATATTCGCTGACGCTTCCCAGCGACGCCAGGCGTCCTTCAATATTCGTCGGCCCTAGGACGACAAGGATTCACAAACTAGCAGGTCTCCTAACCTGGTATGCAGTATGCTATGTTTTATACTATCTACTCCAGTAAATGATAGCTACTAAAAACACGAAAATTTATGAATGGGTCTGTCTAAGCGGAGATAGATGTTTTAGAAACGAAGCAGGAATTTTATTTTTGCTGGGCTCACACGTTTTCATACTGAGCATGTGACTGGATTGTAGGCAAGACAAAGGGTACACACACGCAACAGAGCGTATGCTCCCTGCCACCTCTCAGGGGCATAACCAGTACACAAGGACACATAGCATTGCAGAGAAGTGTCGGAGAACATTTTTACTCTAACAAAAGCTGTCCTACACGACATTGTCTATTAACTGTATAGGGTTGATACAAACAAAGACTTTGAAACCCCTTACATATAGGGTGTCCCTCCTAAGAATCGTCAGGTGCATTTTCTGTGGTGCCTCGGCATATACAGGATGATTGAGGAGGAATGTAACATAATTTGTGAAGTTATTCTACATGTGGAAATAAATTGAAAAAGTACTATGAACATGTGTCCGATTTTCGATCTTTACAGAACTGGAGTGGGTTGAAGACTACACACGTCATGAATGGATATGAAGAAAAGTGTGAATATTACTTACCGAAATGCTGTGCGGGCCCTGTGATGAACAGAATAATGCTGAAAAAAAAAAACACCGTCCGAACAGGCCTTGAAGGCCCAGCGGCGCCGACCGACCGCCGTGTCATCCTCAGCCCTTAGGCGTCACCGAATGCAGATACAGAGGGTCATGTGGGCTCACACCACTCTCCCGACCACTCAGTTTTTGTGACTGGTACTGCTACTTCTCAGTCAAGTAGCTCCTCAATTGCCCTCACAAGAGCTGAGTGCACTCCGATAGCCAATAAAACTCGACAGACCTAGACGGTTACCCATCTAAATGCTATCAAAGCCCGACAGCATTTTACTTCGGTGATTTGAGGGTATATGGAGTTACCATGCGGCAATGCCGTTGGAAATTGTGGGTCGGGTGACTAATTTATCTTACAAGAGCTGTGGGATCACCAACACATGGCACCAATATGACATCGCGCTGAGGCAACAGATGCAAGCATACCCAGTGCGCAATCGTGGATTGGATCAGTGAGCAGTCATGAGGCCGTTTGTGTATCGTGCTAGAGTGTCGTTTAATTGAGCAAGTCCATTGTGCCCATGAATACAAACATGTTGTTTGTGTACAGTTACCGTAATGGCAGTGCCCATGTGGCTGTGATGGAGTAGCAGCATCGTTTCCCTGACTGACAAACCTCCTGTTCCAACGTATTTCCCAGGTTCTCCAAACATTACGTGAATCCAAAACATTACCCAGAGTAAATGTAAAATCAGAACGTGAGGCCGTCCAGACAGTAGTGGAAGAGGACGACATCACTATGGTACAACGGAGTCCCACCACCAGTACATGGCGCGCAAGACATCAGCTCCATATACCAAAAATGCGAGTGTGGCGTATGCTACATCCAAGAGCTTGAACCCATTCCATGTGCCGCCCATGCAATATATGCATCCAGGTGACTCAGTAAGCAGACAACAAATTTTTGAATTGGTGACTGTACACAAAGACGTCGCCCCATACACTTTATTTGCAGATGTGGCTACATTTACTCGCAGTAGTATCATAAACACCTGCTGTTCTCATACATGGTCGATGGAGGACCCACATGACACTAGGGAAACAAGATTACAAGCTAAGTTGTTAATGAACGTCTGGTGTGAAATGACTGATGACCTGGTGATATGGCCTATGTTCCTCCCAAATCGCATGACAGCCACAGCATATGCAAATTTACTGATAAAAGAAGTAACGGCACTTTTTTGAAGACCTAACATTAGAGCAATGATGGCAAATGTACCTGGAGCATAATCGATCACCGATTCACTGTACCAGACAAGTATCACAGTATCTGAATAACACATTTCCTCAACGGTGGATTGGCTGTGGCGGACCCATTCACTGGTCATCTAGATCACATGACATAAACCCATAAGACTTCCGTTTATGGGCCTGCTTAAAGGGGAATGTGTACGCTACGACGATGGATACACGTGAAGAACTTGTCGCTCGCATCACCGTCACTATTGCCCGCATTAAAACTGGCCGAGATGACGTTCGATGTGCAACACAACACACGCTTCAACGTGTTGACAAGTGCTGTGAGATGGGTGGAGGACTTTTTGAACACCTCATGTGTTGTTGTTGTTGTCTTCAGTCCTGAGACTGGTTTGATGCAGCTCTCCATGCTACTCTATCCTGTGCAAGCTGTTTCATCTCCCAGTACCTACTGCAACCTACATCCTTCTGAATCTGCTTAGTGTACTCATCTCTCGGTCTCCCTCTACGATTTTTACCCTCCACGCTGCCCTCCAATGCTAAATTTGTGATCCCTTGATGCCTCAAAACATGTCCTACCAACCGATCCCTTCTTCTAGTCAAGTAGTGCCACAAACTTCTCTTCTCCCCAATCCTATTCAATACCTCCTCATTAGTTACGTGATCTATCCACCTTATCTTCAGTATTCTTCTGTAGCACCACATTTCGAAAGCTTCTATTCTCTTCTTGTCCAAACTATTTATCGTCCATGTTTCACTTCCATACATGGCTATACTCCATACAAATACTTTCAGAAACGACTTCCTGATACATAAATCTATATTCGATGTTAACAAATTTCTCTTCTTCAGAAACGCTTTCCTTGCCATTGCCAGTCTACATTTTATATCCTCTCTACTTCGACCATCATCAGTTATTTTACTTCCTAAATAGCAAAACTCCTTTACTACTTTAAGTGTCTCATTTCCTAATCTAATTCCCTCAGCATCACCCGATTTAATTTGACTACATTCCATTATCCTCGTTTTGCTTTTGTTAATGTTCATCTTATATCCTCCTTTCAAGACACTGTCCATTCCGTTCAACTGCTCTTCCAAGTCCTTTGCCGTCTCTGACAGAATTACAATGTCATCGGCGAACCTCAAAGTTTTTACTTCGTCTCCATGAATTTTAATACCTAATCCAAATTTTTCTTTTGTTTCCTTTACTGCTTGCTCAATATACAGATTGAATAAAATCGGGGAGAGGCTACAACCCTGTCTCACTCCTTTCCCAACCACTGCTTCTCTTTCATGCCCCTCGACTCTTATGACTGCCATCTGGTTTGTATACAAATTGTAAATAGCCTTTCGCTCCCTGTATTTTACCCCTGCCACCTTTAGAATTTGAAATAGAATATTCCAGTCAACATTGTCCAAAGCTTTCTCTAAGTCTACAAATGCTAGAAACGTAGGTTTGCCTTTTCTTAATCTTTCTTCTAAGATAAGTCGTAAGGTCAGTATTGCCTCACGTGTTCCAACATTTCGACGGAATCCAAACTGATCCTCCCCGAGGTCCGCATCTACCAGTTTTTCCATTCGTCTGCAAAGAATTCCCGTTAGTATTTTGCAGCCGTGGCTTATTAAACTGATAGTTCGGTAATTTTCACATCTGTCAGCACCTGCTTTCTTTGGGATTGGAATTATTATATTCTTCTTGAAGTCTGAGGGTATTTCGCCTGTCTCATACATCTTGCTCACAAGCTGGTAGAGTTTTGTCAGGACTGGTTCTCCCAAGGCCGTCAGTAGTTCTAATGGAATGTTGTCTACTCCGGGGGCCTTGTTTCGACTCAGGTCTTTCAGTGCTCTGTCAAACTTTTCACGCAGTATCGTATCTCCCATTTCGTCTTCATCTACATCCTCTTCCATTTCCATAATATTGTCCTCAAGTACATCGCCCTTGTATAAACCTTCTATATACTCCTTCCACCTTTCTGCCGTCCCTTCTTTGCTTAGAACTGGGTTGCCATCTGAGCTCTTGATATTCATACACGTGGTTCTCTTCTCTCCAAAGGTCTCTTTAATTTTCCTGTAGGCAGTATCTATCTTACCCCTAGTGAGATAAGCTTCTACATCCTTACATTTGTCCTCTAGCCATCCCTGTTTAGCCATTTTGCACTTCCTGTGGATCTCATTTTTGACACGTTTGTATTCCTTTTTGCCTGCTTCATTTACTGCATTTTTATATTTTCTCCTTTCATCAATTAAATTCAATATTTCTTCTGTTACCCAAGGATTTCTAGCAGCCCTCGTCTTTGTACCTACTTTATCCTCTGCTGCCTTCACTATTTCATCCCTCAGAGCTACCCACTCTTCTTCTACTGTATTTCTTTCCCCTATTCCTGTCAATTGTTCCCTTATGATGTCCCTGAAACTCTGTACAACTTCTGGTTCTTTCAGTTTATCCAGGTCCCATCTCCTTAATTTCCCACATTTTTGCAGTTTCTTCAGTTTTAATCTACAGGTCATAACCAATAGATTGTGGTCAGCGTCCACATCTGCCCCTGGAAATGTCTTACAACTTAAAACCTGGTTCCTAAATCTCTGTCTTACCATTATATAATCTATCTGATACCTTTTAGTATCTCCAGGGTTCTTCCACGTATACAACCTTCTTTCATGATTCTTAAACCAAGTGTTAGCTATGATTAAGTTGTGCTCTGTGCAAAATTCTACCAAGCGGCTTCCTCTTTCATTTCTCAGCCCCAATCCATATCCACCTACTACGTTTCCTTCTCTCCCTTTTCCTACACATGAATTCCAGTCACCCATGACTATTAAATTTTCATCTCCCTTCACTATCTGAATAATTTCTTTTATTCCATCATACATTTCTTCAATTTCTTCGTCATCTGCAGAGCTAGTTGGCATATAAACTTGTACTACTGTAGTAGGTGTGGGCTTCGTATCTATCTTGGCCACAATAATGCGTTCACTATGCTGTTTGTAGTAGCTTACCCGCATTCCTATTTTCCTATTCATTATTAAACCTACTCCTGCATTACCCCTATTTGATTTTGTGTTTATAACCCTGTAGTCACCTGACCAGAAGTCTTGTTCCTCCTGCCACCGAACTTCACTAATTCCCACTATATCTAACTTTAACCTATCCATTTCCCTTTTTAAATTTTCTAACCTACCTGCCCGATTAAGGGATCTGACATTCCACGCTCCGATCCGTAGAACCTCATGTACGAAATGGATATTTGTGATAAGGTCTTATGGGACCAAACTGCGGAGGTCACTGGTCCCTAAGGTTACGCACTACTTAATCTAACTTAAACTAACTTACGCTAAGGACAACACTCACACACACACACACACACACACACACACACACACACACACACACAACACCCATGGGAGGACTCGAGGACTCGAACCTCAGACGGGAGGAGGAGGAGGGGGGGGGGGGGGGCGAGACGCGCGGGCCGTGACAAGACGATGAATAAATCATCTGTCTCACCATTATTCTGCCCACTGTACAGTATTTTGGTTAACGGTTATTCACACTTTTCTTCGTACCCATTCGTGGATGTGGGTATTCTCCAACACACTCCAGTTCCGTAACGATTGAAAATTTATTTTCACGTGCAGAATCATCTCACAAATTTTGAGACATTCCTCCTGCATCACCCTGTATTTGTACGTTTTTTCAATGTCTAGCTGGAGTTTGTCCAAACAAATACTTTTCATCTCACCTTTCATGCAAAGTCCAGAGTCGATAGAAAGAGTCGGTTTGCTCCCCATTACATGCATACTGCTTTTTAAGGCGGGATTTTGCGTAGCCATTGAATACAAGTCTCCAAAATTAATCTAGTGAGATACGCTTTTTGTCGATATGTGTTTACAGGGTCAGTAAAACACGAAGAATAGCCAATACTCCGGCCGCAACAGCAGCGCCCTGGCCTGCGCTGAATGCTACCGCCACGCACCAGCGCTGCTCAGTTGCTGCTGGCGTACTAATTATCCTTCCTGTTATACGGCCCCTGTTAACACACACTGATAAAACAAATACCGCGCTAGACCAATATGGACTACTCTATCGAATGGACACGTAAAATTCCGCCTTAAAAAGCATTTTGCTTGTAGTGAGAAGCACTGCTCGTCTGACATATTTTGCGAGTGACACCCATAAACTACACTGCTGTGTAAAATTTAGAGACGGAGGTAACTTTCGCATGATGGCTCACATATCTCTACGAAACTTGGATCGCTACGGTAGATTTCTGTACAGCATAGTATAGTGACTGAAAGAAATACGCAATGAGTCGAACATAAATGACACTTATATTCAAAGACAATAATTAAACTGTGGTTCATGATGGTCTCCTGGGCATTACAAAAGGCGATACATTGTTCCTAATAGGCTGTGTGACCACACAGGCGGCAGCGCTTGCTCTGCAACGGGTTTCTAGGCTGGCCACACATTTGATACGGAGTTCTTGTGATTGAGTGTTCCATTCCTTCACCAGCGTGGTTGAGATGGACAGTCATTTGTGCATGTGGTCGTGCTGTAATGCGTGTCCTCAAACACCCCACACGTGCTCTATGGGATTTAACCCGGGGGAAAGTTCAGGCCGGTCAATTATCTGAATGTCTTCTCTTTTCAACAGCTCGCCCGACTGTGCTGTTTGATGCGGTCGCTCATTGTCACCAATAAACATGATGTCATAGCTGCATGCATCCCTGAAGAGAAGGACATGAGGAAGGAGTAGAGGCTGGCCACGGTAGCCGTGCGGTTCTAGGCGCTGCAGTCCGGAACCACGGGACTGCTACAGTCGCAGGTTCGAATCCTGCCTCGGGCATGGATGTGTGTGATGTCCTTAGGTTAGTTAGGTTTAAGTAGTTCTAAGTTCTAGGGGACTGATGACCTAAAATGTTAAGTCCCATAGTGCTCAGAGCCATTTGAACCAAAATGATCACGTTCGACATAGCTGGACATAGTCTCACATTTCGAGACTTGGAAAGACGTTATGCACCCAAGAACATTGCCGAATTTTAGTTTTTGGTGCTCCATGGGTATAGTGTGGGGCCCCGTTACAAGAAATCCTAGCTGCACGAGATAGTTTTCGGAAAACGTGTTCAGTACTGCTTCACAAAACTGACTGTCCATACCTCCTGCAAAGAATCCATAGACTTCGAGTGTATAGTCGATAGGTTTCACTTGCATTCCACTAACATTGCATGATGAGTGTAATTCCGCGGTACTAAAAGCAGACTTTCATTGAATGACTGTACAACTGTTACGGTGGAATTGGGGTTACTTTTCTCCATCTCTTTTCATTTATATTATATGCTGCTCTCTCGATGAGTCCCAAACGGGGGCTAGCGCCTGGCTCTAAACTATAGCAACACGCGCGCATCTGTTGTAAAAGGCATTTTGTCGGAGCTTGCTACACTATGTGATCAAAAGTATCCGAGTTTTCATATTAGGTGCATTGTGGTGCCACCTATTGCCAGGTACTCCATATCAGTGACCTCAGTAGTCATTAGACAACGTGAGAGAGCAGAATGGGGCATGGAGCTCGCGCGGAGCTCACGGACTTCGAACGTGGTCAGGTGATTGGGTTTCACTTGTGTCATACATCTGTACGCGAGATTTCCACACTCCTGAACATCCATATGTCCTCTGTTTCCGATGTTATGGTGAAGTAGAAACTTGAAGAGACATACAGCATCAAAGCGTACTAGCCGACCTCGTCTGGTGACTGACAGAGACGCCGACAGTTGTAGAGGGTTGTAATGTGTAATAGGCAGACATCTATCCAGACCAACACACAGGAATTCCAAACTGCATCAGGGTCCACTGAAAGTAGTATGACAGTTAGGCGGGAGGTGAGAAAACTTGGATTTCGTCGTCGAGAGGCTGTTCATAAGCCACACATCACGCCGGCAAATGCTAAACGACGCCTCACTTGGTGTAAGTAGTGTAAACATTGAACGATTGAACAGTGGAAAAACGCTGTGTGAAGTGACGAATCACGGTACACAATGTGGCCATCCGATGCCAGGTTGTGGGTGTGGCGAAAGCCCGGTGAACGTCATCTGCCAGCGTGCGTAGTGCCAACAGTAAAATTCGGAGGCGTCACTGTTATGGTGTAGTCGTATCTTTCATGGAGGGGCTTGCACCCCATGTTGTTTTGATTGGTACTGTTACAGCACAGGCCTACAGTGATGTTTTAAGCACCTTCTTCCTTCCCACTGTTGAAGAGCAATTCGGGGATGGCGATTGCATCTTTTAACACGATCGAGCACCTGTTCATATTCACGGTCTGTGGCGGAGAAGTTACACGACAGTAACATTCCGGTAATGGACTGCTCTGCATAGAGTTCTGACCTGAATCCTAAGAACACCTTTTGGGTGTTTTGGAACGGCGACTTCGTGCCAGGCCTCACCGACCGACATCGATAACTCTCCTCAGTGCAGCACTCCGTGAAGAATGGACTGCCGTTCCCCAAGAAACATTCCAGCACCTGATTGAACGTATGCCTGCGAGAGTGGAAGCTGTTATCTGGACTAAAAGTGGGCCAACACCATATTGAATTCCAGCATCATCGATGGAGGGCGCCACGAAATTATAAGTCATTTTCAGCCAGGTTTCGGATAGTTCTGATCACATAGTGTATACATTGTTCAAAAGAATTAATGGAACAAGTTTTCAATGCCTAGTACGTTCACTCTAATTTGTTACTACTTTTTGTCTCATTTCTTTCGTCACTGAGCGTATGCAAGAGTCATTTATAAGCGTTCATCTGCATAAAAGAGCAAGGAGACAACGTGAAAAAAAGAAAGTGTTACAGTATGGAGTGTCATAATAAGTTACTATTTCTGAAAAAAGTATTCACCCGAACACAGGTTTTTTCGTCGTCTTACCGTGTATCTCAATGCATCGTTGTCTATTAACCGCCTGTGTAATTGCCAAAGTGAGGCAGGTCAGTTCACAAGTGGCATGAGACAAGATCATGGACAAATAACAGCCTCATGTTGCTGTAATAACAAGTTTCAAAACTGGTTTGGTGCAGCTCTTTACGCTAGTATATCTTGCTTAACTTTTTTCATGTATGCGTACTTGCTGCACCGTGGACTCATCTGAATCTAATTACAGTATTCAAACATTAACCTCCACTGCTATAATTTTTACCCCAAGCCCTCTGGCCATTTCTAGATTAACCATTCCTTAATGTCTCAAGACGTGTAATGTCAGTTTTCACCTTCCTTAAGTCAAGTTGAGCCATAAATTTCTTTTCTCTCCAGTACGATTCATTACTCATTCATTAGTTATGCAGTCTGTCCATATAGTCTTCAGAATTCTTCTATAGCACTACATTTCAAAAGCTTCAGTTCTCTTTTAGTTTTCCATATCTAACGTTCCTATAATTCTACATTCCTAACAAATACTTTAGGAAGTGACTAGCTAACACTTAAATTTATATTCGAGGTTAACATATTTCTCTATTTTCAGTAAAGATTTTCTTACCACTGCCAAGTTGCACTTTATATCTTCTTTACTTGAGAAACATTGCCGCTCAAATAACAAAACACACCCACTGCTTTCAAGGTCTCATTTCATAATGTAATTCCCTCACCATCACCTGATTTATTTCAGTTTCACTGTTTCACCCTTGTTTTACTTATGTTGACGTTTAGACAGTCATTAAGACACTCATTCCTGTGACCTGACCATTCAAGTCATTTTTAGTTTCTGACAGAATTATTTCGTCTCCCTGAACTTAAATTCTTTCCCTAAATATATATCGAGTTTCTTTAATGCTTGTTCAATGTATGAATTGAATAACACGGAGGTCAGGCTACAACCAAGTGTCATTGTCTTCTTAACTGATGCCTCTGTTTCATGTCTTCTGACTCTCTAAAGATCCGGTCTGGTACCTGTACAGACTGTACATTTAACTTCCTGTACATTATCGCTGATAATTTGAGAATTCCAAAGAATGTATTTCAGCCAACTTTGTGCAAAGCATGTTCTATACTTAAACATGCCATAAATGTATGTTTTCCTTTATCTTCTAGGTCCTGTGCCCAATATTATCTCGTGTTCTTAAAATTCACCGGCACCTAAATGGATCTGCCACTAAGTCGGCTTCTTGCAGTTGTCCACCCTTCTGTGGATAATCCGTTTTAGTATTTGACAACCATAAAGTATTACCCTTTTATAAGGCCTGACATGATCAAAAATGTGGAAAAGCTATCTGAGTCTTTACTAAACTTTTGTGTACAACACGGGCTTATAAAATGATATCACAAGTTTCAACCATCTTAGGATCTCAAATGGACAGAAAAAGATATTGCTTATATAAGTTCCACTTACTTACAATAAGTAGAATATAAAAAGGAAAGAGACAAAGAACATAACATAAAATATCATTATAGAGTGTAAAACGTCATATGTTGTACAATCGAGCAATGAGTCATTAAAACTAAGGCGTGTCTCTTGATGTTGCAATTGAAGAAAAAACAAACGTGCATCTGCCAGAAGGCACCACTATATGCACAATTATGCAATAAAAATTGTGCATTGAAACGAAGATAAACCATATACACTGGAAAAAGAATGTTGACAGGTTAACTTAAGATAGTAAGAGGGTTCAACAATCGAAGATAATAAGATATGGGGTGAGTGTATGAAAATATAAAACAACAATTCTAACGAGCAGGCTGCTAACTGATAACAGGAAGGTTTCTTATTAAATTACGAAGTAGTTTGATAAAGAAAATGCAAAGAACTAAGTAGGAATGTTATACCGCCAAAAGGTTAATTGTAAATCAGTATATTAGTAAATAGTTTAACGAACAAATTCCAAACTACAGAAGGGCAGAGGGGGAACGCCGTTACGTGTCGTAGTAACATATTTCGTTTTTGTTTCCTGGGCCTTATTCGTGACTGATTTACCTAGACGTGATTCATATGATTTCTTGATTTTTCTATAATCTACGGTAATGCGGTGGTTTCATAACTGTTTGTTACAGCAGTCTGTTTCATTGTACTGAGTCCTTTATTTATTTCACTCTGTTGCAATGGCAGGCGTATTTTAACATTTTCTTATAAGTGCTCTAGTGATCTAACACTTTGATGTCATGTGTGAAAATGTGATACAGTGATATGTGGAAAAAAGAGCGATCCTGACGCTTACTGGCTCGTGTAAAGACAGGAAGCCAGCGGGAGTGCTTTCGCAAGGGCCCTATTGCACTCGTGCACGGTGTATGGGCGACTGGGGGCAACAACAAGATGCACGGCACCGGAATGACGCGATATGTGCTGGCTGGTTGGTTCAAATGGCCCTGAGCACTATGGGACGTAACGTCTGTGGTCATCAGTCCCTTAGAACTTAGAACTACTTAAACCTAACTAACCTAAGGACATCACACACATCCATGCCCGAGGCAGGATTCGAACCTGTTACCGTAGTGTCACGCGGCTCCAGACTGCAGCGCCTAGAACCGCACGGCCACTCCGGCAGGCATCTGATGGCTGCAATGCACTTACCGATGATACAACTTTCCATCCTACCCTTATGTCTTTTGCAATTTTTTGTTTAATTATTTCGTAATTTAGTGACTTTCACCTCATTTTATTATTTTCAGTTGTCGAACTGTTTTAACCAACGTAAGTTAACCCGACAACATTCTTCTTCTAGTGTATATTATTTAACTTCTTTTTAATGTTGTGCGATTGTGGACACAGTTGCGCCAACCAATACATGCACGTTTGTTTTTTTCTTAAATAGCAACACTAAGAAACACAAAATACTTTTAATGATTCAGTGTCCGTCCCTGGTTGCTGAGTGGTCAGCACGACGGAATGTCGTACCTAACTGCACGGGTTCGAGTGAGGGTGGGTCGGAGATTTTCTCCGCTCAGGGACTGGGTTTTGTGTTGTCCTTATCGTCATTTCATCCCCATTGTCACGCAAGTTGCCGCAGTTGCGTTAACTCGAAAGACTTGCACCAGGCGAACGGTCTACCCGACGGGAGGCCCCAGCCACACGGCATTTACATTTACGTTTAATGACTCAGTTCTCGATTGAACAACATGTGACGTTTCACACTCTGTAGCGATATTTAATAAGTTCTTTATCATTTTCTTTGATTTTTAAATTGTACATGTTGGAAGTAGGTAGAACTTACGAACAAAATGTTTTCTGTGTATTTGAGATCTGAAGATGATTGCTAGCACACTCGACACCGATAATGCCATTTTATAAACTGGAGACTATACTAATAACTGTTATAGTTATTAGACTGATCGTTAAGTTACACTCACGCCTGTCATTACGTGCCTTTTTTGGTGTTAATATTATTACAGTCCTCATTAAATCTGAGAGTATTTGATATTTCTTATACTAGTATGTTCTGCATAGCTGTTGGAAGAGCTTCATAATGATTGACTCTCAGATGACCTTAATAATTCTGATAAAATGTCATTTCCGTGCCCGGCCGTGTGGCTGAGCGGTTCTAGGGGCTTCAGTCTGGAGCCGCGCGACCGTTACGGTCGCAGGTTCGAAGCCTGCCTAGGGCATGGATGTGTGTGATGTCCTTTGGTTAGTTAGGTTTAAGTAGTTCTAAGTTACATGGGACTGCTGACCTCAGATGTTAAATCCCGTAGTGCTCAGAGCCATTTCAACCATTTTTTTGTCATTTCCGTCCTGTACAGTAGACGATACTATGTAAGAATTATTAAGTTCGTCGGGAGAACCAACCTTGACACAACTGTTACATCTTGTATGCGGACTATAACTGACATGCGAAATACCGTCAGATGTATATTTTTTGAATTAGGACGTTCAACTGGCTGTCAAATTCTTTTCACAATATCTTATCTTCATCCATTTCCTCTTCTCTTTCCGTAATACTGTGTTTCAAGTTATTTTCCTTTATGTAACCCTTGAGTGTATTCTTCGACCTTTCGGCGTTCTTAGCTTAGTACTGGCTTGTCATTTGAGAATTTAATGTTCATACAGCTGCTGCTCTTTTCGCTTTTTTTTAAATATTCCGATAAGTAATATCTTTCTTACCTAAAAACGTGTTTCCACAGCATTATACGCTGAAGACCCAAAGAAATTGGTACCCCTGTCTAATATCATGTAGAGCCCTCGCGAGAACGCAAAAGTGCCGAAACAAGACGTGGCATGGACTCGACTAAAGTCTGAAATAGTGCTGGAGGGAACTGACACCATGAAAGCGCAGTGCATAAATCCGTAACACTACGTGGGGGTGAAGATCTCTTCTAAACAGCACTTTTCAAGGCATCCCAGATATGCTCTGTAGTGTTCATGTCTGGGGAGTTTGGTGGCCAGTGAAAGTGTTTAAACTCAGAAGAGTGTTCCTGAAGCCACTCTGTAGCAATTCTGGATGTGTGGGGTTCGGATTGTCCTGCTGGAATTGCCCAAGTCCGTCGGAATGCACAATGGACATGAACGGATGCAGGCGATCACACATGATGCTTACTTACATGTCACCTGTCAGAGTTGTCCCATATCACTCCAACTGCGCATGCTCCACACCATTACAGAATCACCTCCAGCTTAAACAGTCCTCTGCTGACATGCAGGGTCGATGGATTCATGAGGTTGTCTCCATCCGCTCGATACAATTTCGAACGACACTCGTCCTACCAGGCAACATGTTTCCAGTCATCAACAGTCAATTGGCGGTGTTGACGGGCCCAGACGAGGCGTCGTGCAGTCATCGAGGGTACACGAGTGGATCTTCGTATCCGAAAGCCGACATCGATGATGTTTTGTTGAATGGTTCGCACGCTGGCACTTGTTGATGGCCCAGTTTTGAAATCTGCAGCAACTTGCGGCGGGGTTGCACTTCTTTCACGTTGAACGATTCTCTTCAGTCGTCGTTGGTTCCGTTCTTGCACGATCTTTTTCCGGCCGCAGGTGTGTCGGAGATTTGATGTTTTACCGGGGCCGGCCGAAGTGGCCGAGCGGTTCTAGGCTCTTCAGTCTGGAACCGCGCGACCGCTACGGTCGCAGGTTCGAATCCTGCCTCGGACATGGATGTGTGTGATGTCCTTAGGTTAGTTAGGTTTAAGTAGTTCTAAGTTCTAGGGGACCGTTGACCTCCGATGTTAAGTCTCATAGTCCTCAGAGCCATTTGAACCATTTTTTTTTGTTTTACCGGATTCCTGATATTCATGGTACACTCGTGAAATGTCGTAGGTGAAAATCCCCACTTCATCGCTACCTCGGAGATGCTGTGTCCCATCGCTCGTGCGCCGACTATAACACCACTTTCAAACTCACTTAAATCTTGATAACTTGCCATTGCAGCAGCAGTAACTGATCTAGCAACTCAGCCAGACACTTGTTTTCTTGTATAGGTGTTGCCGACCGCAGTGCCGTATTCTGCCTGTTTACTTTTCTGTGTATTTGAATGCGCATGCCTATATCAGTTTCTCTGGCGCTTCAATGTATTTCTCCTGTAGCCGTTCTGGCTTTGCCAACTTGCACTTCCTCTGAATAACAATTGTATGTAATTATATTCTCTTCTCATGGAGACAATGTGGTAAATGACACATGCGTAATGTTCTCAGGAAACGCGACAGATTGAGTAAAGTCCTCTGTTGAACAAAGCTCTTACATGATATTGGCACTCAGACAGTATTGTCGACAGTATGTACCATACACTTGTTCAAAGTCGTTGGTTCGTCGAGAACTGCAACGCGTAGATCATGTTAACTCACAAGGTAGTTGTTCCGTGCGCTGTTTTTTTTGCACTGAATCCCGTCTCGCGCACGGTAATTCAAGGACGCATTTATTCAATTCCAGTGCGAAGGCCGAACATTCAGTTGATGCAATGAGCATCGAAGGGTCCCGACTTCAGTCTTGTCGAGCACGTATCGAACAAGCTTGGTATACGTGTTCATGGTCGTCCTGTTTCAACGTAGATTCAGCAAAAACTCCGACAAGCTGTCACTGACGAGTGTGAATAGGTACTACCCGCTGACCTTTGCGGCCTTACAAGGAGGACGCTACGCAGGTGACAGCCTGTTGTAAACGTTCAGGCAAAGCCTACGGGTACAGAAGCTCCCAGAAGCTGATGAAATAATTCTGGATCACTTGCCGAATAACTGTTCTTTCTATGCTTTCAACACATTTAGGATATCACTGTTTCTGTGGAGAAAATAAGCGATCCTACCATTAGAGTTATGCCGGGTATTTCTTGTCCAAAAAATTAATTTGTATCTTGTTCAGAACGTACTTGTAATCCATAGTTTTATACATTACGGCATACTTACAAGAACATGTTATACCACTTGTTTTCAATAGTACACATACCACCAAACATCCTGCTGCAAAACATACGTTTGTCTGTTATGTACAAATTATGCTTGTGATATGCAGAGCCTTTGGTTTGCGTGTGATATTTTTACGTCGTACTATGTTGTAACTAAGTACTTAATTTTCTAGTGGAGTTCATAGTTTTCCCGGTTTATTGCTATGTTTGAAGAATATTCATAATTTTACTGGTATCAACTCTTCCAGTCTATCGCAGAACAATCTCTTTCATTCTTAGGAACGCTGGAGCATAAGTAAATGAGCTACTCTTATGCAAAAGAAGTTTTCTCCCATACATTTACGTAGTTTCTGGGTAACTACCTATTCTACCTGAAGTACAATCTGCACATACTAGTTTTAGACAGTCCCAAAGCAAACTAGGCACAATATATTTATCGTTATTGCAGTTGTTGTTGTAGTCTTCAGTCCTGAGACGGATTAGAAGCACGTCTCCATGCTACCCTATCCTGTGCTAGCTTCTTCATCTCCCAGTACTTACTGCAACCTACATCCTTCTGAATCTGCTTAGTGTATTCATCTCTTGGTGTCCCTCTACGATTTTTACCTTCCACGCTGCCCTCTAATGCTAAATTTGTGATCCCTTGATGCCTCAGAACATGTCCTACCAACCAGTCCCTTCTTCTTGTCAAGTTGTGCCACAAAGTCCTCTTCTCCCCAATTCTATTCAATACCTTCTCATTAGTTATGTGATCTACCCATCTAATCTTCAACATTCTTCTGTAGCACCACATTTCTAAAGCTTCTATTCTCTTCTTGTCTAAACTATTTATCGTCCATGTTTCACTTCCGTACATGGCTACATTCCATACATATACTTTCAGAAACGACTTCCTGATACATAAATCTATACTCGATGTTAACAAATTTCTCTTCTTCAGAAACGCTTTCTTTGCCATTGCCAGTCTATATTTTAAATCTTCTCTAAGTCGACCATCATCAGTTATTTCGCTCCCCAAATAGCAAAACTCCTTAACTAGTTTAAGTGTCTCATTTCCCAATCTAATTCCCTCAGCATCACCTGATTTAATTTGACAACATTCCATTATTCTCGTTTTGGTTTTGTTGATGTTCATCTCATATCCTCCTTTCAAGACACTGTCCATTCCGTTCAACTACTCTTCCAAGTCCTTTGATATCCCTGACAGAATTACAATGTCATCGGCGAACCTCAAAGTTTTTATTTCTTCTCCATGGATTTTAATATCTACTCCGATTTTTTCTTTTGTTTCCTTTACTGCACGCTCAATATACAGATTGAATAACATTGGGGAGAGGCTACAGCCCTGTCTCACTCCCTTACCAACCACTACTTCCCTTTCATGTCCCTCGACTCTTATAACTGCCATCTGGTTTCTGTACAAATTGCAAATAGCCTTTCGCTCCCTGTATTTTACTCCTGCCACCTTCTGAATTTGAAAGAGTGTAATCCAGTTAACATTGCCAAAAGCTTTCTCTGACTCTACAAATGCTAGAAACGTAGGTTTGCCTTTTTTTAATCTTTCTTCTAAGATACGTCGTAAGGTTAGTATTGCCTCACGTGTTCCAACATTTCTACGGAATCCAAACTGATTCTTCCCGAGGTCGGCTTCTACCAGTTTTTCCATTCGTCTGCAAAGAATTCCCGTTAGTATTTTGCAGCTGTGATTTATTAAACTGATAGTTAGGTGATTTTCTCATCTGTCAACACCTGCTTTCTTTGCGATTGGAATTATTATATTCTTCTTGAAGTCAGAGGGTATTGTTGGAGTTATTTTTCGTTAATTATGTCGAAAGAAATCCCATGTAAATCCCATGCTACAGACAGTAACGTGTAAATTATTACGCCGATAATAGGAGAGTATTTAGGAGTACATAAGAATTGTGCTCAAAGCAGGTAGAAAATAGAAGAATTAAACGGCATTTCATCAGTTGAGCGGAGCGCCACGGGGTTTCTCTTCGACAGCACTGCTTTACTTACAGAGCGCACGTAAACACTTCGAATGCACCTCGGCAGGCGGCACAAAGGCTTATGTAAGTCTCTCTTATTTCGACACCACTAGATCGCTGAACAACAGAAGCCGTAAAAATTTCTTCACCCTTTTCCCGTCAGTTTTCTGTTCTGCAGCAGCAGCACTAAACCGACTTGTTTCCTTGCTCTTAATCTGTTGTTTGTTCACTGTGTTGCAATGCAGCGGATCTTCCAAGACCAGCACGTGCCGATACGCGCACGTGAGCGGACACGCAAGGCAGCAAACAAAGAAATAGTCGAGTAAGAATTAATATTCCGGGCGGGAAAGAGCGCCTGGTACCCCGGCACGAATCCGCCCGGCGGACTTTTGTCCAGGTCTGGTGAGCCGGCCAGTTTGTGGATAGTTGTTAGGCGGTTTTCCATCTGCCTCGGCGAATGCGGGCTGGTTCCCCTTATTCCGCCTCAGCTACACTATGTCGGTGAGTGCTGCGCCAACACCGGCCGGTGTGACCGAGCGGTTCTAGGCGCTTCAATCCGGAATTGCGTTGCTGCTACGGTCGCAGGTTCGAATCCTGCCTCGGGCATGAATGTGTGTGATGTCCTTAGGTTAGCCAGGTTTAAGTAGCTCTAAGTCGAGGGGACTGATGACATCAGATGTTAAGTCCCATAGTGCTTAGAGCCTTTTTTTTTCTTTTGCTGCGCAAACAAGTTGTCCACGTACTCGTACATCACCATTACTCTACCACGCACAATTACTCTACCACCGCACAATAACCCTGAAAAAATGGTTCGGTGTGGGGCTGCGGAGGGGCGCAGTGGACTGCGGTAGTCGTCGTGGGGTTGTGGACCACTGCGGCTGCGGCGGGGACGGAGCCTCTCCGTCGGGTTTTGAGTGTAACGTTTCCTTTAATATATTTTCGTGTGTATATTTCTCTATCAATTTATACGATTTTCTTTTGCCTCTTGTTTTCTTCTCCCTCTTCTTCTTTTTCTGTAAACACAGTGCCAGAATCAAAGTCAGAAACGCTTTATCTGCATTTGTAGTCATTCCCTCCAGTGGCAAAATACAGCGTACACGAAAAGCGTCTACTTCAAAAGTAAAATTAAATGCTCAAGATTTGTTGGTACGTGTACGAGCTTGTTTGACACATCCGTGGCTAGCTAAGGCACTGCAGTCATGGTCTGAGGGTCTGGTCCCGGCAGAGGTTCGAGTCCTCCCTTGGGCACGTGTGTGTTTGTCCTTAGGATAATTTAGGTTAAGTAGTGTATAGGCTTAGGGACTGATGACCTTAGCAGTTAAGTCCCATAAGATTTCACGCACATTTGAACATTTTTGGCTAGATAAGAGCGGATTTCACAAAACAAGTTTTTTTTACGTGGACTTTAACAAGTTATTAAAAGTTTCATTGTCCATTCGATGAAAGTTGATGTAATCATTCCTTCAGCAGGTTTTCATGGGTAAATCTCTCTCATTTTATGCCTTTCTCTAGACCAGCATCTTGTTTTCTTCTTCGTTAAACAGGGTGCCAAAGTGATGCCAGAAATTCTTTTTCTACACTTACGGCCATTCTCACTACCATCAAAATACTCATGTACACGAAAAATTTCTGCTTCAAGGTGAGGTTTACGTGAGAAACTTTGTTTGTACGTATAGACATCTCTGACAAATCTGCAGCTAGATAAGGGCGAGTCCGACAAACAAGTTTGCTCTTTTACGGGGATCTTAATAATTTACCCAGAATGGCGCAAACAGTTAAAAACTGTTATGGTCTAAATTAGCGGCTTCTTTCCCGAGGGAAGCGCAGTGATACTGTGAAAGCCGACGTTCTGACGGTTGAGTCTTCGCCAGTATAGAAAACCTGTATCTGATTAAAGCTGTGGTCAGTTACTATGTTTTATCAAGCAAGCTTTGGCTCCATGGCCTCCTACACAGTCGGAAACGGCTCTAATTTTTTCAGTCGGAAGTTTACTGGGGTGTGGCGCCGGTCCGGCTACTTAATGTTGACCGTCGCTACGTCCAGCCATTCAGTTTGAGCTTCGAGATGGACCAGCAACTGTAATGTCTTCATCATTCGCAACGGCATCTTGCTACAGGAATTTACCGCCACGCAGTAGTAGCAGGTTAGCTGTTCATTAGTTTTAGCAGAACATAATAACGTCGTTCGAATACGCACAATGTTTCGTTCACTTGGTGAGCGCTGGTATTTCGCCCTACGACTGCAAATCAGCAGATTCACCGAAGTTTCGCTCTTTACTGCCTTCATCTACATCCCATGGTTCGGCGTTCTCTCTCCGATTTGATCGTGCTCCTGTGTATCCACCTGTGATTCAATACATGTTCTCTGGGCCGTTTTGCGCTGTGTTGCGCCAGTAATGGCTTCCTTCTGCTTAATATTTGGTTTTGCTCAATTCTGATTTCTGAATATATCTCTGTTTTTGTTACTCATAAATATCTTTCTTATTAGTGTTGCGAGATGCCCTCACCTTTCCCAGTGAACGAACAAATCAGGGACTTCCAGCAAATAGGATCGTTGATGTCACCTTACACGAAACTTCCTAGCACATTAAAACTGTCTGTCGGACTGAGATTCGAGCTTGGGACCTTTCTCTTTCGCGAGCAAGTGCTCTACCATCTATGCTACCCAAGCACGACTCACGACCTGTCCTCACAGATTTAATTCCGCCAGTACCTCGGCTCCTACCTTCTAAACTTCACAGATGCTCTCCTGCAGACCTTGTAGAACTAACACTCCTGGATGAAAGGATATTGCGGAGACATGGCTTAGCCACAGCCTGAGGGATGTTTACAGAATGAGATTTTTCACTCTGCAGCGGTGTGTGCACTGATATGAAACTTCCTGGCAGACTAAAACTGTGTGACAGACCGATACCTGAACTCGGGACCTTTGCGTCTCGCGGTAGAGCACTTTCCCGCGAAAGTCGAAGGTCCCGAGTTCGAGTCTCGGTCCCGCTGCAGAGTGAAAATTTTCACTATGTCGCCTTACACGGTCAGGTACTGGAAAGCAAATCAATTTAAAATCCCGGCTACTTGTTAATATCTATCGCGTCCGCAGACTGGAAGAAGCTCTTTTTCATTTTCAGTTCCTGGGACTGCATGAGCTGTGGAAGATAGCTGGGAGTGGTAAAGCGGTGTGTTAAGTCTCTAGATACGATCTCCGTATTAAGATTTTTCTATGGGACTTAAAGTGTCTTCCACCTTTGTCACTGTTTCGTGTTTGGGAAAAATGTCATTTTTCTACGAGATGCTGGTTCTTCACTATGCTACACTTGAGACGGTCCTTGTGCCGGAGGAAACCAGCTGAATATCCCCTCTTGTAGGATCTACACCAGTAAAACACCAAACTTCAGGATGGCGCGCTTTACTATCTCTTTATATTCACAGCCTCTTCTAATATAAGAATTGAAACAAGGAAGCATGTGTTTTGTTTTGTTCAATGTAAATATTTCTCACTGTTACGAAATAACAGTGCAATGAAAAATTATCATCCGGTCTTGAAATCGAAGACTCAATTTTGTAATGGTAACCTAGTAAGAAGTTGATCATAGTCATAACATTTGGAAGAAAATAACAAAGCTTAAATGAGAAAATTTCCGTATTTAAATTTAAGTAGCGACGTGTTGCAAAGACTGTTGATATTTTAGCATCTAGAGACATCGGAATGATATATTTTTATTCTTTTTCGAAGGTAATGCTGTGATGAATTTTTAAACAATACCAGTAACATCACTGAAGATCTGACTGACCCAACTTCCTGATCTGTCTTTTCTCATCCTCTGTCATCATGAGATAAGATCGACCAGAAACATGGAGGTGTACTTTTCAGATTAGAGTCGAAATTGTAGCATCAAGTGACATCGGTTCGGAATCGACAGCATCTCCGTCGACCTCAGCCGGCACATCGTGTGCTGCTCACAGCTACGCGAAGAACGACACCTTTACACATCCCAGAAGCGCACTGGCGGGACAGCCCGTCCTTCCATCGTTCCCTGTCTCGGATGAGGGGCGCCACGCATTCACGCCACCACAGGACGTAAATCCACATGACGTCACTGATCGCCGGCCGCGGTGGCCGTGCGGTTCTAGGCACTTCAGTCCGGAACCGCATGACTGCTACGGTCGCATGTTTGAATCCTGCATCGGGCATGGACGTGTGTGATGTCCTTAGGTTAGTTAGGTTTAAGTAGTTCTAAGTTCTAGGGGACTGATGATCTCTGATGTTAAGTCCCATAGTGCTCAGAGCCATTTTTGAACCTCACTGATCGTAGCTCCAGTTGGCCGAGGCATCCACAGCTCGGTCCCAAACCGAGTGCGTCTATAGGCGTATGAACATTAGTGTGGAAAACTGCAGGTAGGAACAATACATCGAAGTAATTATTGTCTTATACAGTGTTTAGTGTCTTATACAGAATGGTCAGAAATAGTCTGAAGTATATGTAAGAGTGTTTCAGGGTAGTTTATGCTGAGAAGTAATTGTTAAGGGAAAAAAACGGTACTTTGCACCATTTACGAGTTAATTAGCAATGACGTTAGCCAGTTAGTCCGTGGCGTGTGTAAATTAAAGCGGCCCCCCAGAGACACTGTCGCAAAATGTGTTCTTCGTTTGGTTTCCTAAAATCGAACAAGAGAGAGATACAAAAACTGGGCGTGGGATGATAGTACGGATTGAATCCGAGCCAAAGGCTGAACAGTCTCGTGCGCTATCGTCCACGCTATGAGAACAATTGTCACTAATTATATCTGAAGGGATGCTTGAATTTGCTCGCGCGTTGTTCTCTAAATTCAATGCTATTTAACTCAGAAATGGCGCAACATATCGAAGTTTTTTCTTGACAATTATTACCCAGCACGACCCCCCCCCCCCTGCAACATCCAAACAAGCTTTTCAGACTCTTACTGACCATTCTAAATAAAGTATCTCCAATTACGAATATTTGTTATAATCAAGAACATTACTGCTGTGACCACCCACTTCAGACACACTACTGCATCGGCATCCCACTTCACGTCGAACCTACACGGGATGTCTGCGTCACAGGGCGTATATTCGCCAGGAAAACCTACGTCGTCTGCGTTGTCAACACAAATATTTACCGGCGGCCACAACCCAACACGACACCAGGTCTCCACCAACGGCCGCCAGGGACCGCTACCCGTTCGCGGAGTCTGCAGAACAGCTTCACCAGAGGTCACAGCTTGCCTAGGAACTACACTGATACGGCAGGCACGTGACTGCAAATAGTTCCCGCGGATACGTCCGCCAAACGGGCTTCATAAGGCGGCGCTCTGTCGGCAAAGGGCAGTTCGACGCGCTTGGAAGGAGACCGAGCTGCCAACCCGGCAGCCACGGCCAGACGCCTCTTCTAGCAGGCCGATCTCTTACAGATGGACTTGGTATAATCGACGAACATCTTGATATTGTAGAATTGTTTGATTGTGATCTCTACCCGTGAAGAGACTGCTCTTTTCTGCTATTATTTGTTATTGCTTATTTGTGACGACCCGCATTTGGGATCGAGTCTGCTGTCCTTTCGAGAGATTGTATTATTGTTTCGATTTTGCGAGTCCAATAAATTGTTTCGGACATTCTGTTAGCGCATATACTTCAATTATTATCCATTGTATATAACTTATGCACCACAGAACAACCTACAGCAGTAAAAGTTACGTAAAATGCCATTATTAAGTGTACATAGTGTAAATAATCATCTTAATGTGTTACCTTTTTCTTGATGTCTGATTGTATTTAATTGCCACCTCGTCTATTGATACCACAATCGGAATAATATATTTCTGTTCATTAGCGAAGAAAACGCTGTGATGAGTTTTTTAAAAAAAATATCGGTAACCTCACCGAATATGTGCTTGGTCTAACTAACTGCAATACCTTTTCACCTCCTCCGTCATCATGAGATAAAATCCACCAAAAACGGAGATGTTTTTTTGTCATCATTGTCAGGTGCAGTTTGTGTTGATCTTTGGTGCAGTTCAAGACTGGGAAGTAATTATGGTCGTGTCTTTCTGTTCTAACACCAATGGAAACCAAGAGCTGCCGATGAAATGACTTTCTTCTGCGACTACTTCATACTTCACCCCTCAAAAACAGTAATAGAGAGGAGTAGTGCTAGGCTAAAGCAAGTTTTAATCCGTCAAGAGAACTGAAAGTAGCTGGTCCATAAATGTGGAATCACCCTTTTAGAACAGAAATTTAAAGTCACGTGGTGAGAGGTGGGAAAGGGAGGAAAATCTTTGAGGCTATGTTACAAACATGGATATTTAGGAAGCCACAGTCTTGGATGCAACGTGTAACTTTCAAATGGAAGGGAGGTCATGTTACATATCGAACAGATAGAGAATTTCACGAGAAAAAATGTCTTTCATTTGTGAATGGCTTTATTCATTCTCGAGTTATGTCGCATTCTGCACGGAACTAGACGGTTGCTGTTGATAACACATAAAGGCTACCGGATGTGCTCGACCTGTAGTCCAGCATGTTATAAAGTAGTTGTTATCTATTTCACCAATTCCAGACGCACTTTAACAAACACATGTACCGGAAATGGACCACATATATCAACAATCCACTCCGAGAGGGGTGAAAATTTTCAGATCTCTGTCACCTGCACATTTGCTTTACATGTCCTCGTACATGGAAATATAGTGGATTTAATATGGGAAAAGAGGTGGCCCCTCCACCAGACCTGTATGATCGACCAATTTCTGGGGAAACTGGATATCCATTTAAGCCAGAAAAGCTAGCTCGTAATGACATGGGACACCATTGTGATGAAGGAAAGCTGGAAATGTCCCGTCTGCAGACAACATCGGCAGCATATCTTCGTCTAACAACTGCAGGAAAGGGGCTGCTGTTAGCATGCCATAACTTTCGACGCGCCAACTACCTTTCATGGATTCCTCCAAAGAGGGTTGACATCTTGCCAGTATTTATCATTTCTTTTATTTACCTCTCCGTGAACATAGAAACTAGGTTCATCCTTAAACATTACGATTGAAGAGAAACAATGATTTTCGCCCGACTTGCATGTCACCCATACTGCAAACTGAAACCGACGATCTGGATCGTTCTCCGTGAGATGTTGTAATATTTTCATTTTGTAATGCCACGATTAACGCGAGGTCAAAGTTCTCATTACTGATGTATGGGTGACCCTAGTTTCCTGCGAGATGCGGTGAGTACTGCAGTGCACTCTGGACTCCTATCGAGCGATGTCACAACACTTGATTGATGCTGCTTCACCTGTTCGATCACCCAGCTTTCTGTTTGTCTGCGACAGAGCCATTATAATGCAATATCGCGAGAAGTTCCATCACCACTCCGTGGGTAATGGTCGGTATGGGTGGCGCTGGTTGAAATTCTCCCTGATTGTACGAGTGATCTTCTCTCCTGATATCAGGACGATCTGAATGCACTCGGCCTGTGTTAACGATATCAGCTTTCACGTCACCGATAAGGAAGAAAGATCAGTCGCAACGCCAGGGTGAATAAAGCTCGAATGCACCATTATTTTTTTCGTGTAATTCGGTATCTGCTTGGTACGTTACACCACCCCACTTTTATCTGAAAATTACGCGTTGTGTTCAAGATGGCAGCTTCCTAAATAGCCTCCATGTTTGTGACATAACCTCACACATTTTTCGGGTCTCCTGTCTCACACTACTTGACTTTAAATCTCTGTTTATCCATTTGTTTTCATTGTAGAAGTGCGGTTCCATCACTATGGAGGACTCTGTAGATTTATAGTAAATGTAGGTGTGGACGATTTGGATTTGAACACTCCTGTAAGTAAAACAGAATGCGTATGTAGTTCAGGTTCTCACTAGGTATACTTAATGATGGAAGTATATTTTATCATAAGGACGCTAACATTTACAGTAACTATAACGGCTGGAAAAATGTATCGAATTAATGTAAGCATGGACAATAACAGCATAGAGGCAATATCTGATTAAGACTGAAGAAAAACGGCCGATACATAGGTCTAGCAGCACTCCCTCTCACGTGACCAGAAACGACAGTGTTCAACCGAGCTTAGCGTCGAAGAACCGTTAAATGAAGAAGAAAGATGAAATCATGTACAATTATGGCTTTTCGACTGCACGGACCTCAATGTACGCATGTGAGTCAGATTAAATGGGGGACAAGAGTCAGGCTTAGAGAGATAGGATTTTCCCAACATTGCATTTCGTCTCGAAGAAGGAACAGAGCGATCTGTCGCCATGACAAGAGACTGGATTCGTGTTTGGGAGGTCAGCGGCTCAAAATCCCCGTCTGGCCATCCAGACTTAAGCTTGCCATGGATCTCCCTAAACCAGGACACAGAGTATCAGGACGCAGGGTACACACATACTTTCCGAACATCCGAAAGCGAATGAGTATGAAATAAGTAGATCCGACACGTGGTATGGTCCACTTTCTTACAGGGCATGGACAGGATCCACAACATCTCCATAGTGTTGGAAAAATTGACACAAACATATGCGCATGAAGTGAAATTGGTACAGCGGAACACATCACGTTATATTGCGACATGTTTAGACACATACGACCACAACAGCACGACACTGACATACCACAAAGTATAAGACATCTGGATGATTGGTTAGAACTAAACACCACCACAGACAAAATTTCACAAGCACTCCACACAGCATACAGGCAGGAACGGCCATACATGAGACAGAGAACAGGGAATCACTTTACAAGAATACACAAGACATGGAAAGATTCCGACAACAACAAAACCACTGACTCGGATCCCTCAACAAACTCCGAACAAGACAACATGGATACAAAAACAATGTAAAAGTAAATAGTAGAACAATGAAATATAAAAGTATATATAGAACATAGCCAGTCATCGAAAATGTTTAAGGATCGTAACTATAGATAAGTAACACGTAAATAATTACTAAGTTTAATTTCAGAACGGCTGACATTACAGAAAAACTCTGAACCAAAATTTCCTGGAGAGGCGAGGCTCGACGAACTTACGAGGCTCCCGTCCCACAGGAAAAGCCAAGCCATTGCCAGTAATTATTTAAGAATGTCATACTACTATCTAAACTGTAAATTTCCATAATAGATTATTTATCATGATGCGTTACTAGAAACTGCACTATAACGGTAACATTAATGTGAGGAATGTATGCTAATTTATTTCACATACGAAAAATTGTAAATAACGTAATTCAATACAATTTGTACATAGATCTAAGCAAATTGCTGCTCCATCTGCTACTGGCTCGAAGTTGTTCCGATACTCTCCCACCTGGAACAACCAGGTAGTGGGGAAACTTCTGTCAAAAACATCTCCTATCATCTGTTAGCTTCTTCTTAAGTAAACAGATTGTTTCTGTTTTCTTTTCCTCGGATTATGTTTATTTTATACCAATATTAACTCATTGTTGTTACTTTTGTTTTATTGCTAAAAACACATTTTGTTAGAAATATGGAACAATGTACTGTGATATGTGAGATTGTGAAATGTACGACCATCTTCTGAAAATAGGCAGCAGGTTTTGAAATAAGCAATAAATGCAGGTTGCCCATATGCATGTGCAATCTTATCAGTGGCATCATCTATCATATCAAACATGTCATCAAACCACGCCCCCTTTGCCCTTCCTCCTCTCCTCTCCAGCCAACCAAAATACACTCCTGGAAATGGAAAAAAGAACACATTGACACCGGTGTGTCAGACCCACCATACTTGCTCCGGACACTGCGAGAGGGCTGTACAAGCAATGATCACACGCACGGCACAGCGGACACACCAGGAACCGCGGTGTTGGCCGTCGAACGGCGCTAGCTGCGCAGCATTTGTGCACCGCCGCCGTCAGTGTCAGCCACTTTGCCGTGGCATACGGAGCTCCATCGCAGTCTTTAACACTGGTAGCATGCCGCGACAGCGTGGACGTGAACCGTATGTGCAGTTGACGGACTTTGAGCGAGGGCGTATAGTGGGCATGCGGGAGGCCGGGTGGACGTACCGCCGAATTGCTCAACACGTTGGGCGTGAGGTCTCCACAGTACATCGATGTTATCGCCAGTGGTCGGCGGAAGGTGCACGTGCCCGTCGACCTGGGACCGGACCGCAGCGACGCACGGATGCACGCCAAGACCGTAGGATCCTACGCAGTGCCGTAGGGGACCGCACCGCCACTTCCCAGCAAATTAGGGACACTGTTGCTCCTGGGGTATCGGCGAGGACCATTCGCAACCGTCTCCATGAAGTTGGGCTACGGTCCCGTACACCGTTAGGCCGTCTTCCGCTCACGCCCCAACATCGTGCAGCCCGCCTCCAGTGGTGTCGCGACAGGCGTGAATGGAGGGACGAATGGAGACGTGTCGTCTTCAGCGATGAGAGGCGCTTCTGCCTTGGTGCCAATGATGGTCGTATGCGTGTTTGACGCCGTGCAGGTGAGCGCCACAATCAGGACTGCATACGACCGAGGCACACAGGGCCAACACCCGGCATCATGGTGTGGGGAGCGATCTCCTACACTGGCCGTACACCTCTGGTGATCGTCGAGGGGACACTGAATAGTGCACGGTACATCCAAACCGTCATCGAACCCATCGTTCTACCATTGCTAGACCGGCAAGGGAACTTGCTGTTCCAACAGGACAATGCATGTCCGCATGTATCCTGTGCCACCCAACGTGCTCTAGAAGGTGTAAGTCAACTACCCTGGCCAGCAAGATCTCCGGATCTGTCCCCCATTCAGTACGTTTGGGACTGGACGAAGCGTCGTCTCACGCGGTCTGCACGTCCAGCACGAACGCTGGTCCAACTGAGGCGCCAGGTGGAAATGGCATGGCAAGCCGTTCCACAGGACTACATCCAGCATCTCTACGATCGTCTCCATGGGAGAATAGCAGCCTGCATTGCTGCGAAAGGTGGATATACACTGTACTAGTGCCGACATTGTGCATGCTCTGTTGCCTGTGTCTATGTGCCTGTGGTTCTGTCAGTGTGATCATGTGATGTATCTGACCCCAGGAATGTGTCAATAAAGTTTCCCCCTTCCTGGGACAATGAATTCACGGTGTTCTTATTTCAATATCCAGGAGTGTACATGTTGGTGTAAGTAGCTCAGTTGTGCTAGTGAGGAATTAAAAGAAAAGAATTCAAGTTGGCGGAACTATAGCAGCTGCGCTTTATACCCCATCCCTCTCTCCAGCCAATCTCAGCGAAGTATTAAAATGAGAAAATGAGCTGCGCGAAACTGGCGCCAAGTTCAAAGATACGCAGTTACAAATTACGTAACCTTCATTTTCCTAGGCGCGAAGATCAGGGTACGTATTATTTCTGTGACAGTCAAAGATATTTGCGTACACATACAATACATACCTATATATTTAACAAGTATAATATTAAATGATGCATGAAAATGGTGTCAAGTTGCATTGTTTCTGAACGTTCACTTCAAACTCAACAATATTTACGAAAACACACACACACACACACACACACACACACACACACACACACACACACAAATACACCACAAAAAATTATAGATATAAATTTTATTACAAAAAAATTTCACAGTGAACTTTGATAGATTGTGCTGTCTCACGCAATGGAAAATACGTATTTAATCCTCGTCTTCCACACTTTTTAAAATATCATCTACTTGGTTGTTACAATTTAAGTAAATATTTAAGACAACTGAAGGTTTGACTGCTGTTTCTACCTTAATAAAATCGAAATGGCACTTAATTTCATTTCGTGGGTAATCTGTATGCAATATGAATAATCTATTATTAACGCAACAGGCAACCAGCTTGTTATACCGGAACATTTCAGTGTAAAAAATACGTTCATACGTATCATATACTTCAAAAGTGACAAAGTGTCAAAATCTGTTAAGAACTCCCTCTGAAGCGAGTGTATTATCTTTGAATTCGCTTCTGAAATAGCATTTCGATCATGTTACAACTAAACACTTACGAACTATAAAATGAGCTGAAACAAACCAGATCTATTATTAATATATTTTATTCTTCCGCTGCGTGATACTTTGTGAATAGAAGCTTACATATTTTATACACAGATTTTTTTCTATTAGGCGCGTAAAGATTAGGATTAATACTTTCAAAATGTTCAAATGTGTGTGAAATCTTATGGAACTTAACTGCTAAGATCATCAGTCCCTAAGCTTACACACTACTTAATCTAAATTATCGTAAGGACAAACACACACACACACACACACACACACACACCCATGCCCGAGGAAGGACCCGAACCTCCGCCGGGACCAGCCGCACAGTCCATGACTGCAGCGCCTGAGACCGCTCGGCTAATCCCGCGCGGCGATTAATACTTTCTAAAACGACTGAATCGATATTCAGTCGTCCGAAATATAACTTGCACATAACGCCACTATTGAGAAAGTCAAAATCACCAGGGATGATAGTCGAGAATCTTAGCGGCAGATATATCTTGCACTCTTTCAGGTGAACCAGCGCTGCTATTCCAAATTTAGTGTTGACATGTCAGAACTGGAACTGGATGGCACACACTTTCTCCAACACTGATAATTTTATAGTGTGTACTACGCTCCCACCCGCATCCACATGCTTCAAATTTTGTTATATGAAATCCTAGTTAACTGCATTACAAAATGTAATTGGTAAACAAAATATGTAGATTATGTTATAGTAGTGCAAGTGTGAAAGTCGTACTTACATTCTGCGATGACAGTGACTATGATGATGATGGCGATGTCTCTGATGGTGCAGCATGAATTACAAGTTGCTGCACCGAATGCGCCTGCTTTGAGGAGGGTGCTCATAAGTAATGCAATACTTTTTTTCCGAAAGCAGGTTGATTTTATTCAGTATTTCGATACACTATGCTATTCCCAACTCTTTTGGCTACAAAAGCCTGTTTTTCAACATAATTTCCGTTCAATGCGATGGTCGTACGCCACCGTATCGGGAGATCCTGTATGCCCGCATGCTATCATTCTACTGGTCGATGTCGGAACCAACGTCTTGCTGCATCAATAACCCCTCCTTCCTCCACGCACTGCTTCATGGGGCCAAACAGATGGAAGACGGAAAGTGACAGATTCGGACTATACGGTGGGTGTGCCAGAACAATCGGTACCTTTCCCTTTCGCAGGCAAGTGCTCTACCAACTGAGCTACCCAAGCAGGACTCACGCCCCCTCCTCATAGCCAGTACCTGGTCTCCTACCTTTCAAACTTTACAGAAGCTCTCCTGCGAACCGAGTCTCGACCCGGACACAGTTTCAATCTTCCATGAAGTTTCATATCAGCGCAAACTCCGCTGCAGAGTGAAAATCTCATTCCGGTCCAATGAAGTTTCGTAAGCCCCTCTCGGGTGTGCAGACTTGGGTGAGGCCTTGTGTTAAGTTTGTCTGCGTTTGGGAGGCGACAAATACGCTGAAGTCATTTCTTCAGTTCCCTGAGGGTAGCACAATACACTTCAGAGTTAATCGTTGCACCATAAAGGAGGCCATTAAATAGAATAACGCCTTCGCAGTCCCAGAAAACCATCCCGAAGACATTACCAGCTGAGGTCGCGGCTTTGAACTTTTCCTTCGGAGGAGAGGTGGTGTGGCGCGCTACTCCATGGATTGCCGTTTTGCTTCCAGTTCGAAGTTGTGAACCCATATTTCATTGCCTGGACGAAATTCGACGAAAATTTGTCACAATGAGCCTCTAATGCGCAAGCACCTTCGCACCAATTGTCCTTCGTTGCTCTTTATGGTCTTCTCTTAGGTGGCGAGGAACCGAGCGTTAACACACCTTTGAATACCCCATGTGCCGTACGAGCGTGTCACCACTACCAACAGAGACGTCAAGCTTTGCAGCAAGGCGTTTGATTGCGATCCGTCGGTCACCTCGAATGAGAATGTCCGCACGTTCTAACATTGCAGGAGTCACAGCTGTAAGCGGTCGGCCGGCACTCAGGAGGTAGGTCAGATATCGGTGACCTTATTGTGATGATGACAAACGCCTCTCCCAAGGACTCACTGCGCATTTGTTCACTGACGTGTCTCCGTAGACGTTCTGGAAGCGGCTATGAATATCTGCGATGTTCTGGTGCTCCGTCAAAAGAAACTCAATGATAACTCTCTGCTGGGAACGCACCTCCCTTACTGACACCAATTTCAAGGCGATGTGTAGCGCACCCACCTATTGGAACTTAATGAAATTATAGAGTTTTAGCAGGATTATTCCACGATGTCCCACAACAAATTCCGCGTTTTTCAGCTGTAATTGGCCGAGAAAAAAGGGTTGCATTACGAATTGAACGCCCCTCGTATAACATGCCACCATACTGAGTCAGCATGTAAAAATCAGTTTCCTAAGCATTAGTCAGCCCGCCCGGTTGGCCGTGCGGTCTAACGCACGGCTTTCCGGGTGGGAAGGAGCGCCTGGTCTCCGGCACGAATCCGCCCGGCGGACTTGTGTCGAGGTCCGGTGAGCCGACCAGTCTGTGGATGGTTTTTAGTCGGTTTTCCATCTACCTCAGCGAATGTGGCTGGTTCCCCTTATTCCGCCTCAGTTACACTATGTCGGCGATTGCTGCGCAAACAAGTTCTCCACGTACGCGTACACCACCATTACTCTACCACGCAAACATAGGAGCTACACTCGTCTCGTGTGAGACGTTCCCTGGGGGGTCCACCGGAGGCCGAACAGCGCAATAACCCTGGGTTCGGTGTGGGGCGGCGAAGGGGTGGAGTGGACTGCAGTAGTCGTCATGGGGTTGTGGACCACTGCGGTTGCGGCCTCTCCATCGTTTCTGGGTCCCCGGTTAACATATAATACAATACAATACAAGCATTAGTCAGCAAGTTTTCTACACTTCTGTTGTTTGAAGGTTTTTCTCTCCTTACAACGAACATGATCCAAGCTCTGAGAAACCCAGAATGTCAATCTCTGCAAACAGGGGATGGATAATCGTACTCTACAACTCGTTTCCACAATTTTGCGGGAAAAATAAATTTGCAGTATTTTTTCACTATTTAACATGCACATGATGGATGAACCAAGACATCGGGGATTTTAGGACACAGCAACTCTACTAATACATCAGCAGTTGGCATTGCCTTGTACACTAAGATGGGTCCTCCAGCTTTGTACGCTTGCTTGCATGAGGAACTCTGCAGACGTCATACTGGCTTAGCTTATACACTCCTAGAAACGGAAAAAAGAACACATTGACACCGGTGTGTCAGACCCACCATACTTGCTCCGGACACTGCGAGAGGGCTGTACAAGCAATGATCACACGCACGGCACAGCGGACACACCAGGAACCGCGGTGTTGGCCGTCGAATGGCGCTAGCTGCGCAGCATTTGTGCACCGCCGCCGTCAGTGTCAGCCACTTTCCCGTGGCATACGGAGCTCCATCGCAGTCTTTAACACTGGTAGCATGCCGCGACAGCGTGGACGTGAACCGTATGTGCAGTTGACGGACTTTGAGCGAGGGCGTATAGTGGGCATGCGGGAGGCCGGGTGGACGTACCGCCGAATTGCTCAACACGTTGGGCGTGAGGTCTCCACAGTACATCGATGTTGTCGCCAGTGGTCGGTGGAAGGTGCACGTGCCCGTCGACCTGGGACCGGACCGCAGCGACGCACGGATGCACCCCAAGACCGTAGGATCCTACGCAGTGCCGTAGGGGACCGCACCGCCACTTCCCAGCAAATTAGGGACACTGTTGCTCCTGGGGTATCGGCGAGGACCATTCGCAACCGTCTCCATGAAGCTGGGCTACGGTCCCGCACACCGTTAGGCCGTCTTCCACTCACGCCCCAACATCGTGCAGCCCGCCTCCAGTGGTGTCACGACAGGCGTGAATGGAGGGACGAATGGAGATGTGTCGTCTTCAGCGATGAGAGTCGCTTCTGCCTTGGTGCCAATGATGGTCGTATGCGTGTTTGACGCCGTGCAGGTGAGCGCCACAATCAGGACTGCATACGACCGAGGCACACAGGGCCAACACCCGGCATCATGGTGTGGGGAGTGATCTCCTACACTGGCCGTACACCTCTGGTGATCGTCGAGGGGACACTGAATAGTGCACGGTACATCCAAACCGTCATCGAACCCATCGTTCTACCATTCCTAGACCGGCAAGGGAACTTGCTGTTCCAACAGGACAATGCACGTCCGCATGTATCCCGTGCCACCCAACGTGCTCTAGAAGGTGTAAGTCAACTACCCTGGCCAGCAAGATCTCCGGATCTGTCCCCCATTGAGCATGTTTGGGACTGGACGAAGCGTCGTCTCACGCGGTCTGCACGTCCAGCACGAACGCTGGTCCAACTGATGCGCCAGGTGGAAATGGCATGGCAAGCCGTTCCACAGGACTACATCCAGCATCTCTACGATCGTCTCCATGGGAGAATAGCAGCCTGCATTGCTGCGAAAGGTGGATATACACTGTACTAGTGCCGACATTGTGCATGCTCTGTTGCCTGTGTCTATGTGCCTGTGGTTCTGTCAGTGTGATCATGTGATGTATCTTAACCCAGGAATGTGTCAATAAAGTTTCCCCTTCCTGGGACAATGAATTCACGGTGTTCTTATTTCCATTTCCAGGAGTGTAGTTTCATTTCCAATGCAGTATCGTATATAGTGTTTTCCCAAGACTCAATGCACGCTCTTCGGTATGCAAAATTCCATGCAACAATAATATGAACTGTCCCCCAATCTGCGAAGTGCTCTTTTTGCGGACGTCTCTTAACTGATGGGGTATTTTCATACGCACCTGGAACTGAGTCTTTTATTTGACTTCTGTCAGCAGTGGCAGACTTCAAGCAGTAATCGATGTTTTACAAAGCTAATTACTCTAAAAATTCAGCCTGGTTTTCACTGTCACCAGACAAATCACCACCACTCGCCTGTACATGCGTTTGCACTAGAGAGAACAGGAAAGAACTCAAACACAGCTTATAAAACCTGCGTTATTGTTTTGGACCCAAATGGTTGGTAAACTATGTAGCTAGAACCACAACGCAAAACTTTGATTGATTATTTGGCACATTCTTTTGGTATATTTAAGCAAAACGGAACAGGGAAAGGGATTTTAGATGTCTGAATTTGTACGTAAGCTTGAAATATATGGACATAGTGCACTTAACAAAGAGTTGCAGCTCTAGTTTACTATAGCATTATCCCAAAACTTTGAACATATGTTGGTTGATGCTTCTCATTACAACTGAGAAGGAAATTTAAAATCAGAATACTAGCATTTACACTCTGGATATTAGCAATTAGAGTCATTTACATTAGTGATGATTTTCTCTTTCACTAGCTGCTATATGTCGATAGTTTCTGGTGTAGCACTTCAAGGACCTTACGTATAAAGAAGATAATGTCAAGGAAATGTGATACAAAATGTACATACCACCTGTTATATAGGGACGTTGATAATATCTGTTATTTTGTTAATCGGAAGGGAGATAGTGTGGTTCTGGGTGAGCCGTAATCAAAAAATCTGTAACACAACAATCATACATAAGCTGTGTAATTACAGCTGGAATACACTCTTGTGGAAAAAAAACCTGGAATATCTCCTAATATCGTGTCTGACCTCCTTTTCCACGGCGAAGTGCAGTAATTCGACGTGACACGGATTCAACAAGTCGTTGGAAGTCCCCTGCAGAAATAATGAGCCATGCTGCCTCTACAGCCGTCCATAATTGCGAAGGTGTTGCCGGTGTAGGATTTTTTCACGAACGGACCTCTCGATTATGTCCCATAAATGTTCGCTGGGATACATGTTGAATACTCTGAGTGGCCAAATCATTCGCTCGAACTTTCCAGAACATTCTTCACACCAATCGTGAACAAATGTGCCCCAGTGACAGGGCGCACTGTCATCCATAAAAATTCAATTGGGAACATGAAGACCAAGAATGACTGTAAATGGTCTCCTTGTAAGTGAACATGACCATTTACAATCAATTATCGGTTCAATTAGACCGGAGGACCCAGTCCATTTCATGTAAAAATTGTGAGCGTGGGTGCTATTCTGTCATTCTGCGCAACAGATAAATCTGAGATGTACCCTTTACCCTGTGGCTCGTGCAAGATGCAATTTCCACCCTCACACTACTACAGAAGTCAGACAAACGCTCCTAACGTTCTAAAGAGAAATGCCTGAAAAACCTTCAGCAATAAATATCTTCTGGAGTCGCCCGCTGTAAGGAAATGACACAAAAATTCACAAAATTTCTTGTGTAACTAGTGGGATAATTGGGTACTGGAAACTAACGAAAATTATTACTTTTTTGCAAAAATTCTAAGAAATCACAATGGCACTTTTAGTTATGAACTGAACAAGTTGTTCCCGGGTTCTTTTCGGAATGTGAAGTTACCTATTAAGGATAGGATTCGCTAATGAAATTTCTATAAAAAGTTTAAGATTGTTATTGACTTGGAAGAATTGCTGAGAGCCGCACCTACTCAACTTGAATAATTATCCGTTGGAATGTTGCTAGGTACGGTCGAGGCTGTCGCGTGTGAAATGCAGTGAAGTGTACTGTTGTGGACGAAATATGGGGCTCGCAAGAGCTGTAGCGCACAATACCGTAAGCTGCGTATCTGCGTCTCTCGCTGCTGACAAATAAGATAACTCTCGTTCTGTCTGGATTGACCTTCGCCAATCAAACTCTCCCTACTCCTTGATGAAGTCAAGGACTCCTATTCACCCCTAGTCTAACTATTGGCATGGTACGCCGGTCAGATAACCAGTCCACCGAGATGCCACTCAAAAATTCGCTCGCAGGCGTTTAAACTATAACTCTGTCCGTTTACACCGCACAATAAGTGTGGCGGCCAACACAGTCAACAACGCTTAATCACAAGGACTCGCACTCCGATTCGCTCTCGACACATGTGCTCTGCCAGTGAAGTACTGAGGAGAGAGACTTGTTCCTCGCTCTTTGAGTATACGTACGAGCGCACACGCTCTCGGTACGTGTTCTCGCTCCAAGAGCGACAACAGAACGGCCCCTCTCCACGCCAGACGTGAAGGGGTATATCTTTCGGTCTCTTCCATTACTCCTTCAGCTCAAGGCGTCAGGAATATCGTTTACCAATCAGCATTGCTCTTCTAAAACGGGAGAACGGCGTTTCGCTTGAGGCGACCAAGCCGTAAATCTGTAGCATCGGCGTTTGCTGTCTTCCTGTGAAAACCTGTGAAACTGCATGCTATGTTTGTAAAGAATGCGTAGGCTGAGCACTCACTCACAATGTAGCGGAATTTGCTTTTAAGCCGAACATGGAGTTGTTCTTCCTTTCACTCGGGCAAACGCTGTCTGCTCTACGGGCGGTCGCCGGCCGACGTAGATAGGTTGAATCGTCCTCTGAAGGGACCAGCCTACTGGCGTGTGGTTTGCACCTCCCGAAATAAAAGCTTTTGTGACCATCATGTCTTGAATGTGTGTGTGTACGCCAGCCTCGAGTATTTCAACCATGGTGAGCACTTGCGATTTACTTGTTATTTGCATATCATTTACATGAATTCATACAACATTGACTTTATCTTATCGAGTTTGGGTTCGAATGAAGCGTCTTGATGTGCGGAATATGATTGGGAGGGCAGAATATGTAAGCAATGAAGGTCAGGAGACCACGACGTCTTACAACATATCCCACACCATTACAGAGCCATCACAGCTCCCTGTTGACAACTAGGGTCCTTGGCTTCGTAGATTCTGCCCCACACTTGAACGTCTGCTCTTACCAACTGAAATTGGTACTTATCTGACCAGGCCTAGGTTTTGCAGTACTCTAGGGTCCAACCGATATGCTCACGAGCTCGGGAAAGGCGCTGCAGTCGACGTCGTACTTCTAGCAAAGGCACTCGTTTCAGTCGTCTGTTGCCCTAGCCCGTTAACGCCAAATTGTGCCTCGCTGTTCTAACGGATACGTTCGTCGTATGACTCATATTGATTTCTTCTGTTATTTCAGGCAGTGTTGCTTCTCTGTTAGCACTGACAAGTCTACGGAAACGCTGCTGCTCTCGGTCTTTCAGTGAGGGCCGTCGGCAACTGAGTTATCCATGGTCAGAGGTAATGCCTGAAATTTGGTATTCTCGCCACACTCTTGACACTGCATTTCCAAAATGCAGTGTCCCATGTGTCTAGCTTCAACCATCACTCCGCGTTCAAAACCTGTTAATCCCTGTCGTGCGGCCATAATCAAGTCGGAAACCATTTCACATGAATCGCTTGAGAACAAATGACAGCTCCGCCATTGCACTTCCATTGTATACCTTGTGTACGCGATGCTACCGTCATCTGTATATCTGCGAGTCTCTACCCCATGACTTTTGTCACCTCGTTGTGAATGTGCGTGTGACCAGATCTTTCGTATATTTTTAATCAGCATAACACATAAATATTTGCGCTTGTCTACTTTCAAGGAAAGTTAATGTGCTTCTCGTTTTTAATACATAACTTGAGCTCACTCCCGCCTGATGGAAGTGTCTCGCATCTCTCACGTCTCCAGTTGGAACCTATGGGTCGTTAGACAGTCTTTCATTTCTGTTCCTCCAGCACTTGTGGTATGAATCCCAGAAGAACCTATGATATCTATATTCTTCTATTAGCAACAGTACACACTTCCATTACTCATGCAACTAATGCCAGCAACGACAGAAGTAGAAAAGATGACAAACGATACCTTTCCGCACTGCTAGGGACTTGAAATTCCTTTAAAGACTGACAACGAATGGGACACACGTGATTGCTTGTCCAGTGAGGTGAATGAGATAAGACACTGTGTTAGCAGACGTTTACTCGAGCATCTTAAAGAGATTCGCTCCCGCTTCTTAAAGAATAGGAAAAGCCTTTTCTGTTGAAAAATGTTTTATCCTGCACAACTCTGGCACAGACATATAGAATACACTTATCCGTTTCCTGTTGCTGGAGAAAAATGGAGGAAGACCTGAACTGGAAACTGGAAACCAGTGGAAAATAGATGAGTAGAAATTTCACACAGGATGAGAAATTTCGATGAATGTGCAGGCTCTTTCACTGCTGACTGAACATGAATGTTTGAGTATAAAATCTAGGCTTCATTTCGTGGAAGACATTGATGTAGCATCATCGTATCTGTCAAAATTGTTAGGTTGTATGAAACTAAAAACATTTAATACATATTATACTATTAACAATATTACATCTTAAACTTAATGATTATTCATGCATTTTGTTGTCATTCAGTGTTACTGATTATTCATGTGTGTTTTTTTTTCATTCAGTGTTGTAGTTTCTGCTAGCAGTTGGAGAAAAAGCAGTCGTTTCCCGGAAAAATACAACGAAATTCGACACGTGTGGCCACTCTCTGCAAAAATAAAAAAAAATCGAAGATCTTTCATTTACTAAGTCTTTTGCTTATCCTCTTTGTTATTCAGTCCTTCAAAAGATCTACGAATGTAACTCAAAAGCATTTTCACTCGGTGTTACAGAATCTATGAATCTACAGCAGAGAATATGTCATCTAGTATCCTCCTCCTGATCAAACAGTGGATAATGTGCAATCAACAGAGAATCACAGCAGTCATGGAATTAGACATTGGTAGGGAGATCTTTGCTGTCTTGGAGACTTTACTGTATTAGCAGTAATGGGCGAATAGGTAGCAAAATGCACTCCATTAGATGATCTAGAATGGCTTGCAGTCAGATCTGCATTTAGAAGCTGAATGTGTACTGGTGTGATAGGTAGATTTGATAGGTGGATATAAGGAGCCTGTACATTATGTGGATGCTTGATTCAAGTTTTCAAGAACAGAGTTCATTTAATCAACCAACCCCTTAAAATCAGTTTTGCACGGCTCTGCAAATTTGTCTTGCTCATGTTAGGTGACGGAAAACAGATGTAACTCAATACAAGGAATGCGAGTTTAAAATAATCCGAAATTAGTGATGACTGATAGTCCACTGATGTTATTTGTAAGATTTTAAGGACACTTGGAACTTTTGAGAGAGATTCTGGCTGGGTATTGAAGGTTAATGTAATTTAAAATAAGGGATTTTATGCAGGGGTTTACACAAAACTGCCCAAAGTAATATCAGATAAAACCGCAATAATGAAGATTGAATCAAAGGACAATTAATGTACTGAGTGGTCAATTTTAGCAAGATTGCATCCTGCAAGTAACCATGGAGAACGTATGTCTAAATATATAGGAAACACTTCAACTGCATGTTAATGTAAATTAAAGTAAGGGATTTTATGCAGTGGTTTACACAAAACTGCCCAAAGTAATAGCAGATAAAACAGCAACAATGAATATTGAATCAAAGGACAATTAATGTACTGAGTGGTCAGTTTTAGCAAGATTGCATCCTGCAAGTAACCATGGAGAACGTATGTCTAAATATATTCTACAATGACTCACATATTTATTCGAACAGACGTGATGTATTGTATTTCCACTCGGACAAATTCCTGTAAGGAATTGTACTTATAATGAACATTGCAATTACAAACATAAGAATTAGCAAACACAATCAAAACAGGACCCATATTGCACAAAATTATTCGAACGCCTTTCTTTCTACTGATGATTCAAAAGTTCAATAACGGGTAGGAATTCATTTCGTCTCAATTACTTCTCTTAGGCGACTTGGAATGCTCTCTAAAATTTTCCGGGTGTACTCTGAAGATATTTCCTGTCGCTGTTCTTGCAGTCTACTCTTCAGTTGTTCTCTAGATGTGGTTGGTTTTTTCCTTATTTCTCAATCAAGTATGTCCGAAAGATTCTTAATCACATTCAAGTTTGGTGACCGAGGGGCCGGATGAAGCAACTTTCCACAGTTAAACAATAACATCTTCACATTCCAGGTCAGATGTTTCGGGTCGTTATCTTGATAAAACTTAAAATGTTCCACAGTCCTCATGTTTTCAGCACTCTTTTGCAGGTTTGTCCCTAATATTCTGAGGTTCTGGAATTGTTCCATTTTACCCTCAATAACAACCAATTCACGAGCTCGATTCGCCGACATGTTTTGAGACTTTTTCTCTTGAAGTTGAGTATTAGGTCGCCGCCAAACAATTGTCCTTCCATCAGATTGAAATATGTTAAATTTACTCTCGTCAGCAAATATAACTTCATTCCACCACATATTGTCTTCTCTAACTTGCTCTTATTCTCTTTATTTGTTTTATTTTACTTACGAAGGACCTCCGTTTGCAATACGGTCGTGAAAGTTACCTCTGCTGAGCACCCTCCGTATTGTTTCGGGCTGAACGTCCTTTCTGATGTCTTTAGCTATCTCAGTAGTTAGTTTTGGAGCACTTAACTTGGGGTGTCTTTTCGTTGTTCTGATGATATAACAATCCTCTCGCATAGAAAACATTCTTGAACGTTCCGTATGCGATAGATTGTCAATCTTAACTTCCTCCCGGAATCTTCTGATTATATCGGAAACTGTAATTTTCTTCATTTGTAACACTTCAGCTATTTTACAATTTTTGGCTTCACCATGGTGAAAAATTATTAGCTCTCTTCCTCTGCGGCCCGTCATTACTTCATCTGTCCACAGCACAGTAACTCGCTGAATGTTTACGTTCACACTGTCCGTGGATTCTCTACACATGGCCTCTGCAGGACAACTGACTGTGTCCGAATAACGTTGTTGACGCACGGTGTTAGCGTGTTCCAGGGACACTGGTTCTCCCCTGTTTCCTAAACATAAACAGTTTACCGTGGTGTTGACTCTGTCGAACAGGGATACCAACAACTAGTTTGCGTGTACACTATTTTCTTTGAAGCATAGGGCCAGTCTATCGCAAAGGCTAATTATTATTGAGTGTCCGGATAATTATGTGAATCACTGTATATGCAAACAAATTAAACTTTGTCAACATATCGTTAGCTGCAGGGCTGAAGCATGTTGACATTTTCGAAAAACAGAATAATGACGTCTCTGTAAATACCTACGGCGTCCAGTATTCTTATTATGAATGGTGGGTCACAGATGATAAGAGAGACAACAAAGAATTCCGAGTTGTACCACTGTATATCACAAAATACGATTGTGTGAAACATGAAAATCTATTATTGCTGCATGCTGATAATACAGACATATGTCATCTCTATTGCTGTCAAGGCTTGTATGAAGCATCATTACCGATCATCACCATTAAATTGTACTACGAGAAGGCTGCCTGTGCTATTTTGATTTCCAGGTAAAATAAGACCCACATTTAATTGACTGCGCACATTTTAAACCAATCAAAAGTATATCTCCTAATGGCAGGAACGAGTTTGTAAAGTTTACTATACTAAGCAACAGTTGCTAATTGCTGTCGTTGCTGTGGCCGTGGCTGGTATTTCGATCAGGTACATTTTTAAAAACCATTCAGTATAGCTTACCGCCTACCATGCACCGATGACGAGGAATATTCCGAGTTTAACTGTCCAGAGTCAGAGATTGCATGGAATTGTTCACTGGACAGATGTTTGCAATCGCTGAGGGATTGAAAGATATTTACTGCAGTAAGAAGATGGTAATAAGCCTCGAAGGGTTTCACTCAGTAGAGGTCTGCCATGTTTGCCGGGAACCATTCGAGGAAGGCGCTACTAAACACGGAGACCATTGTTATTTCACTACTATGTACTGAGTGCACCTCAACTTCAATGTGAACTGCAGGATTCACTACGAAGGGTGTAGATATTTTTATATGAGGTGCCTTATTGTGTACACACATCAGTATGTGTTGATTGTTTCTTCTCTGTGTCCAACACTCCCCCCACAAAAACATCACGAACCTTACGACCAAATGTTTCCTGCATGGCCATACAGCGTGAACGACGCATGGCAGTACAGACTTCCCATTTTGCATTCACGCGTTCACACTTTAATATCTGATCGGCTGCCGTGGGGAAAATGAAAAGTAGTGACATCCTTGTGGCATATGTACTTGGATGTACTACCCAACCTAAAAACATATTACTTGCAATAGCTATAATTATTAGCCCACATCTCGTAGTCGTGCGGTAGCGTTCTCGCTTCCCACGCCCGGGTTCGATTCCCAGAGGGGTCAGGGATTTTCTCTGCCTCGTGATGGCTGAGTGTTGTGTGCTGCCCTTAGGTTAGTTAGGTTTAAGTAGTTCTAAGTTCTAGGGGACTGATGACCATAGATGTTAAGTCCCATAGTGCTCAGAGCCATTTGAACCATTTTTTTATAATTATTAGCCCGCAAATTATGTAAATACTGATGTAATGTTGTTCAGTACACCGTCCTCAGTCACCAATACTGATATCTACACTTACACCTGTTACACCCTGTTACAGTACCCTTTGTATTCCGCTATCTGAGCACTTACCATGGGTATTTCTTGATCATAAACATCTGTGAAGGAAAGACAGCAGATGATGATAAAGAAATTAAATTAAATCCAGGTCGCTATTCGCTTCTGCCACCTGAAATGGAAAAATGTAAATCTTTTTGGAAGTGAATTGCTGTGTTGCACCAAGAGTAATACTGCAAGATAAATTTCCGATTTATCGATTCGGTAAATGTCTTGACAAGTTCACTCCACCGTTAGCATCATATCTAAAAGTAGATGAAATCAAGATAATGAGAACATATTTTCCATATGATCACGAATGTTACCTAAGTAATCAGAAAGGAAATTTTCAGTGTGAATACATGAGCAATGAATAGATTTTACTAGAAGACCGCCTATAGTGAATCGAAAAGCTTTAAAGCTTATTACCAGGCTTACGAATACAGAAGCTAAGAACCAAAGAGCTTGTAGTGTATGTAATATAATATATTGTAAAACACTTGAAAAATATTCCGGTTTACACCCTGACGGAAAAAAAATCGCAAAACCAAGAAGGAGGTGTGCGACATAAACGAAAGTCAGCAAGCGTCTTTCTACATCTGAAATATGATGTCTATTCAAATTTCGCCCCATTAGCACAAGAGCGGAGCTAGTAGCACCACTAGGGGGATGCAAATTAGGTTTGCTTCAAATACACACACTAGCGGTCGTAAGCGTTAGTTACCTTTGGCATTAGACGTGGTGAGTTGTTGGTCAAGAATGGTTTTGAGGTGACAGAGACACCATTATCAACACCTCACTGAGTTTGAACGAGGTCGTGCAACAGGACTATGAGAAGCTGCATGTTTCTTATGTAATATTACAGGAAGACATGGTAGGAATGTAGCTACTGTACATGATTGCTGGCAGCGGTGGTCACGAGAATGTTCAGTCGCAAGAAGACCGGCCTCTCGACGGCCACGTGACACTACTGAGAGGGTAGACAATGGCCATATGGCACTACAGAGAGGGTAGACCACCGTGTCTGACATATGGCTCTGGAGCATCGTACTGCATCTGCAACAGCAATGTGAGCAACAGTTGGCAACACAGTGACACAACGAACTGTTACAAGTGGGTTACTTCAAGGATAGCTCCTAGCCAGGCGTCCTGTAGAATGCAGTCCAATGACCCTAAACCACCGCCATTCGCAATGTCAGTGGTGTCATGTCACTTGAGAGCTCATTGGAGGACAGGGTGGCAGTCTGTTGTGTTTTCTAATGAAACTGGTTCTGCCTCGATGCCAGTGATAGCCGTGTGTTGGTTAGGAGGCCAGTTGAGAGCCAGCAACAAACCTGTCTGCATCCTAGACACACTGAACGTACACCCGGGATTATCCCACGCACTTTAACTGCAAATTTGCCATTCATGAACAGCATTCCTGGGGGTGCTTTCCAACAGGATAACGCTCGTTCACATACTGCTGTTGTAACCCACATTCTCTACAGAGTGCTGACGTGTTGCCTTGGCCTGCTCGATCACCATATCTTTCTCCAGTTGAACAGATATGGACGTCATCGGACGACAACTCCAGTGTCATTCACAAACAGCATTAGCAGTCCCTATATTGACCGACCAAGTACAACAAGCATAGAACTCCAGCCCATAAACTGACGCCCGGCATCTGGACAACACAATGCATGTTCCTTTGCATGCTTGCTTCAACATTCTGGCGGTTACACGGTTATTAGTGTACCAACATTAAATATTTGCAATGGCTTATCTCGCGCTTGTCTTAAACCTGTGATCTTGCAGTGAAAATCACTTAAATCTGTTACCAAGACAAATGTATTCACTAAATTTCATTAATCTACATTAGTTACTTTTTGGTGTTGCGGTTTTTTGCGTCATTGTATTTCGAAATTGTCGTGCTACTCCTTTCTGATTGTTCGAAAACTTTTGCGGTCTTTGCCTTATTCATATGAACTGAATCCTGTGAATCACATCACTTCACCTAGCTTGACCTAACAACCTCTGCTGGGAAAAGTTTAAGCAGAATTGCAACTTATACCGGATACTGAATAGCTTCAGCTTGTTGAAAGAGGCATTAGAGACACAGTTGTCCATTGTTATTGCAGACATGCCGTGGCCAGATTCATGTCCAATTATGATGACAAAATTGACAAATCATACATTATGTATCTTGATGTGAATAGTCTATACAGCCGTGTGATATCGTAGTGACTTCCTCCAGAGAGTGTCGAAACTACTGTGGTGGAAAGCGTAAGAGACAGATCCATTATAGGGTACATTTTAGAAGTGGAGTACTTACGATTTACATTCAGAATTGCCCTTACACCCAGAAGAAAATGTCGTCACCATCCGATGGCAAGAAACCAAATCAAATTATTTTCGACTCTATGTAACAAGGAAAACTGTGTTATTCAAATGGTTCAAATGGCTCTGAGCACTATGGGACTTAACTTCTGAGGTCATCAGTCCCCTAGAACTTAGAACTACTTAAACCTAACTAACCTAAGGAGATCACACACATCCATGCCCGAGGCAGGATTCGAACCTGCGAACGTGGCGGTCACGCGGATCCAGACTCTAGCGCCGCCTCGGTTGGCACTATGTTATTCACTACAGGAATATGGAACAATGTTTACAAGTGTGTATGGGAAAACGACACAAAATGTGAGAAAGAGTACTAGTAACGTACCAGGAAGGTCGAGTTAGCGCAGTTGCAGTAACTGCCAAACCTAATTTTCAAAGGTGTGTAATATTTAACGAAAATCTGGCTGCCATTGGTTTTAGGAGGTTTAATGTGTTCTTTGAGTAACCCATGATAGCAGGAGTAGCCATTCTCAATATTTCGAAAACCGTCTTATCGACTTTCATTATGGACGTTTCGGGCAAATCAGGTGCAAGTGTGCTACACAGCCACCATAAAATTTAAAATAAAAAACAGGTTGGTTTAATGAAAGACAAACTTATGGTGAACCTATTACAGAATTTGTTGCTTTTTGATCGGAAATGTATGCCCTCGAGGCAGAGTATGGGTGCATAATGTGCATAGCATATGGTATAAAACGATCGTCTGTGAATAGGTTAATCATTGACGATTACATGTAATGTGTATTGTATTCAGAAGTATAAAAGACTAAGCCGTACGTAATTCAGTCTAAGCAAATGTTGTTTCTACTACTAAACAACACAACATTTCTTTATCTCTACACGACAATAAAAGTTTGGTACTTTCAGGTAAAGTAAATACTGTCGCTTGCGGTCCTTCTCACGTCAAAAATGACGATGTCTGATTTTATTGTCAATCGTAGTTGGTCAGATAATGAACGTAAAAGCATTATATATAAAATTATTGAATATAAATATATGGTATGTGCAAAAAATTATATGATAAATATTATAACAAATTAGATAGGTTTTGTTTGAGTTTTTTCTTTCTTCTGCAATATTTTGTTGTGCTTAACGCAACATAACAAAGCGAGATGTGCAGCAGACCTGCCTGGGGCCGTTTGTTGTCAGACGCTTGAGACTTGGCTGTCCTCTTTCTCTCTTTTGCAGCAAGTGACAGCACTGACGCCCATAACATGTTTCTCGGATGTGTGTGCTACTAACGACGATCGAGTATTTATATTGTTTTCAACATGGCACAAACAATTTAGGTCGATCCTTTTTTAAACATAACGCAAAATTCAGGTGTGTGTGCGTATGCGTATGTGTGTGTGTGTGTGTGTGTGTGTGTGTGTGTCTTTCTGTCTGTCTGTGTCTGTGTCACTAACGATGAAGCTAGAGTATTTATAGTTTCTCTGAACGTGGGACTAAAAGATGAGACAATATTAATTCCCACAATACAGTTGGTGTCACCTACTGGAGATATTTTCTAATGTTGCGTGTGTACACGCAACATTAATGATGCGCCACAGGTGGAAAGAGAAAAAGATGTGAAATGTACTGTCGTGTATAAATAACACAAATGTGGAAATATTTAGCGTACACACACACACACGCGCGAGATGAAATTTAATCACAATGCAGAGGTGAAAAGAGAGGTAGGAAAAATATTGTGTGAGACAAATTTAAACGATGAAACAGTGTAGTATTTGCAGAGGTAGGTGTACTCTGTCTTTGTCATTGCCACCTCTCCACAGTATAAAGAGTAACTGTCCTCTGACAATCCCATCATTGGCCACTGACTATAATCGTCCACTGATGATCATTGTGGAATAATCTGTTTCGCGTGATATAACGATGAATGCAGCAATTTTTTGTAATTTTGTTTGATGCTTAGCTATAACCAAGTAATGGAGGGAAATTTGTTACAATGTTGGGGAACTGTTTTTAGTAACTTTGATTTACTGGCACTGTCATCAATAACATTACTATCATTAACGTGCAGTGAAGGTATTTATTGTGTCTTGCTACGTCACATATGAGCAGAAACTATTTCAGTTTTCTGCCAGATTTCGAGACAGAGTTTCGATGTGAAAACAAGTAAAAGTACCTCGCACTGAAGCCCGTCCTAAATTTTGAGCTTCTGCAAAACTTTTACAATCCTGGGAATTATGGATTTTTTACATTTGACATGCTGTTTTAGTTGCTTCTCAAACAACAATTAGGGGTCAGTTCCATTTCTTATAAATTTATTTGGTATAAATCTCTCCATTTTTTTCGGTACAGTTCCTTTCACTTCAAACCACATCTGGTCTACGCTTATGAAGTTAGGTCGGAACGAATGGAGGCTGTCCCTTAGGAAGTCTTCACGAGAAGTTTTACCTATTTTTTTAAACAGATATATTATGGTTCATATGGCTCTGAGCACTATGGGACTTAACTTCTGAAGTCATCAGACCCCTAGAACTTAGAACTACTTAAACCTAACTAACCTAAGGACATCATACACAACCATGTCCGAGGCAGGATTCGAAGCTGCGACCGTAGAGGTCGCTCGGTTCCAGATTGTAGCGGCTAGAACCGTTCGGCAACACAGGCCGGCGATATATTATGAGTTTATTTTTTGATGAGTGTGGATGTTGTGGTATTCAGCCTCGCTGAAAAGACATAAACTCGTTAATCACTTTATCTGTTATATCACTCTCTATTTGCGTCAGATGAATAATGTTTTACGCTCCAATGGACAGATGACCGTTTCGTGTACGGCGTGAAACGTCTGAAAACAAACACCCTGCAACAATCTTCAGAGGGGTCGAGGCTGGAGGAGGGAGCGTTGTGGTCTGAGGAATGTTTTCGTGGTATTCCCTATTTATCTCGTTATTGCGGAAGGCACATTGGGTCAACGCAAGAGTTAATGTATCCTTGAGGACCATGTCCACCACTACAAACAGGCATGATGGCATCTTTCAGCAGGACAATGCAACGTGTAAAACTGCTTGTAGTGTACGTGCGTGGTTTGAAGAGCACGAGAATGAGTTTACCGTACTCCAACGGCCACGAAACTCATCGGATTTAAGACAAATCGGAAATCTGTGGGACCACATCGATCGGGATGTTGGCATCATGGATCCTCAACCGATAATCGTTGTGCAGCTGGCCATGGCATTGGAGTTGTTATGGCATTACACTCTTGTCGATACCTTGCAAAAACCTCACCGACTCTCTTTCTGCACGTTTCGCAGAGATCTGCACTCCAAAAAGAGATTATTCAGGATATCGACAGGTGATTCCATTATGTGACTGGACAGTGATTAACGCTTGGAGCTGTGATTCTTTCCCAACGCTACGACAGTTTACTACTATAATACCAATGGCTCCTACAGTCCACTCCACAAAGCTCCCACTACCTTTGTAGCCGTTTCCTTTGTGTAGTGGACCCCTGGCCTATTAAGCAGCATTCAATGCCCCTACATGGTCGTAGAACCCTCTGAGCCTCTGATTCAGATCCTTCAATTGGCTCTGTACGAAAGATCCACATAAGATCCTGTCGACGACGCTACAGTTGTCGAGATGTGCCTTCATCTCGGAAGCAAGGCTGTTAGTCTTTACCAATTCAGGCTGCCACTGGAAACCAGGGAGAATCTCTTCTGAACCAAAGGGGCACCAGATTAGAACCGACGTGAGCCACTATCTACATCTACATCTACATGACTACTCTGCAATTCACATTTAAGTGCTTGGCAGAGGGTTCATCGAACCACAATCATACTATCTCTCTACTATTCCACTCCCGAACAGCGAGCGGGAAAAACGAACACCTAAACCTTTCTGTTCGAGCTCTGATTTCTCTTATTTTATTTTGATAATCATTCCTACCTATGTAGGTTGGGCTCAACAAAATATTTTCGCATTCGGAAGAGAAAGTTGGTGACTGAAATTTCGTAAAAAGGTCTCGCCGCGACGAAAAACGTCTATGCTGTAATGACTTCCATCCCAACTCGTGTATCATATCTGCCACACTCTCTCCCCTAAACGCGATAATACAAAACGAGCTGCCCTTTTTTGCACCCTTTCGATGTCCTCCGTCAATCCCACCTGGTAAGGATCCCACACCGCGCAGCAATATTCTAACAGAGGACGAACGAGTGTAGTGTAAGCTGTCTCTTTAGTGGACTTGTTGCATCTTCTAAGTGTCCTGCCAATGAAACGCAACCTTTGGTTCGCCTTCCCCACAGTATTATCTATGTGGTCCTTCCAACTGAAGTTGTTCGTAATTTTAACACCCAGGTACTTAGTTGAATTGACAGCCTTGAGAATTGTACTATTTATCGAGTAATCGAATTCCAACGGATTTCTTTTGGAACTCATGTGGATCATCTCACACTTTTCCTTATTTAGCGTCAACTGCCACCTGACACACCATACAGCAATCTTTTCTAAACCGCTTTGCAGCTGATACTGGTCTTCGGATGACCTTACTAGACGGTAAATTACAGCATCATCTGCGAACAGTCTAAGAGAACTGCTCAGATTGTCACCCAGGTCATTTATATAGATCAGGAACAGCAGAGGTCCCAGGACGCTTCCCTGGGGAACACCTGATATCACTTCAGTTTTACTCGATGATTTGCCGTCTATTACTACGAACTGCGACCTTCCTGACACGAAATCACGAATCCAGTCGCACAACTGAGACGATACCCCATAGCTCCGCAGCTTGATTAGAAGTCGCTTGTGAGGAACGGTGTCAAAAGCTTTCCGGAAATCTAGAAATACGGAATCAACTTGAGATCCCCTGTCGATAGCGGCCATTACTTCGTGCGAATAAAGAGCTAGCTGCGTTGCACAAGAGCGATGTTTTCTGAAGCCATGCTGATTACGTGTCAATAGATCGTTCCCTTCGAGGTGATTCATAATGTTTGAATACAGTATATGCTCCAAAACCCTACTGCAAACCGACGTCAATGATATAGGCCTGTAGTTAAATGGATTACTCCTACTACCCTTCTTGAACACTGGTGCGACCTGCGCAATTTTCTAATCTGTAGGTACAGATCTATCGGTGAGCGAGCGGTTGTATATGAGTGCTAAGTAGGGAGCTATAGTATCAGCGTAATCTGAAAGGAACCTAATCGGTATACAATCTGGACCTGAAGACTTGCCCGTATCAAGCGATTTGAGTTGCTTCGCAACCCCTAAGGTATCTACTTCTAAGAAACTCATGCTAGCAGATGTTCGTGTTTCAAATTCTGGAATATTCCATTCGTCTTCCCTGGTGAAGGAATTTCGGAAAACTGCGTTCAATAACTCCGCTTTAGCGGCACAGTCGTCGATAACAGTACCATCGGCACTGCGCAGCGAAGGTATTGACTGCGTCTTGCCGCTTGTGTACTTTACATACGACCAGAATTTCTTCGGATTTTCTACCAAATTTCGAGACAATGTTTCGTTGTGGAACCTATTAAAGGCATCTCGCATCGAAGTACGTGCCAAATTTCGCTCGTCTGTAAATTTTAGCCCATCTTCGGGATTTCGCGTTCTTCTGAACTTCGCATGCTTTTTCCGTTTGCCTCCGCAACAGCGTTCGGACCTTTTTTGTGTACCACGGGGGATCCGTTCCATCTCTTACCAATTTATGAGGTATGAATATCTCAATTGCTGTTGCTACTATGTCTTTGAATTTGAGCCACATCTCGTCTACATTCGCATAGGAAGTTCGGAAGGAATGGAAATTGTCTTTTAGGAAGGCTTCTAGTGGCACTTTATCCGCTTTTTTAAATAAAATTATTTTGCGTTTGTTTCTGATGGATTTGGAAGAAATGGTATTGAGCCTAGCTACAATGACCTTGTGATCACTAATCCCTGTATCAGTCATGATGCTCTCTATCAGCTCTGGATTGTTTGTGGCCAAGAGGTCAAGTGTGTTTTCGCAACCATTTACAATTCGCGTGGGTTCGTGGACAAACTGCTCGAAATAATTTTCGGAGAATTCATTTAGGACAATCTCGGAAGACGTTTTCTGCCTACCACCGGTTTTGAACAAGTATTTTTGCCAACATACCGAGGGTAGGTTGAAGTCCCCACCAACTATAACCGTATGAGTGGGGTATTTATTTGTTACGAGACTCAAACTTTCTCTGAACTGTTCCGCAACTGTATCATCGGAGTCTGGGGGTCGGTAGAAGGAGCCAATTATTAACTTAATTCGGCTGTTAAGTATAATCTCCACCCACACCAATTCGCAAGTAGTATCTACTTCGACTTCATTACAAGATAAACCACTACTGACAGACACAAACACTCCACCACCAATTCTGCCTAATCTATCTTTCCTGAACACCGTCTGAGACTTCGTAAAAATTTCTGCAGAACTTATTTCAGGCTTTAGCCAGCTCACTGTACCTATAACGATATCAGCTTCTGTGCTTTCTATTAGCGCTTGAAGCTCAGGGACTTTTCCAGCGCAACTACAACAATTTACAACTATAATTCCGACTGTTCCTTGATCCAAGCACGTCCTGTAATTGCCAAGCACCCTTTGACATTGCAGCCCATCCCGCACTTTCCCGAGGCCCTCTAACCTAAAAAACCGCCCAGTCCACGCCACGCAGCCTCCGCTACCCGTGTAGCCGCCAGCTGAGTGTAGTGAACTCCTGACCTATTCAGCGGAACCCGAAACCCCACCACCCTATGGCGCAAGTCAAGGAATCTGCAGCCAATACGGTCGCAAAACCGTCTGAGCCTCTGATTCAGACCCTCCACCCGGCTCTGCACCAAAGGTCCGCAGTCGGTTCTGTCAACGATGCTGCAGATGGTGAGCTCTGCCTTCATCTCGTAAGCAAGACCGGCAGCCTTCACCAAATCAGATAGCCGCTGGAATCCAGAGAGAATTTCCTCAGATCCAAAGCGACACACGTCATTAGTGCCGACATGTGCCACCACCTGCAGCTGGCTGCACCCTGTGCTCTTCATGGCATCCGGAAGGACCCTTTCCAAATCAGGAATGGCTCCTCCCGGAATGCACACGGAGTGCACACTGGATTTCTTCCCCTCCTTAGCCGCCGTATCCCTAAGGGGCCCCATTACGCGCCTAACATTGGAGCTCCCAACTACCAGTAAGCCCACCCTCTGCGATTGCCCGGACCTTGAAGGCTGAGAATGATCCTCTGAAACAGGGCAGGCAGCTGCATCTGGCTCAGCCAGAGACAGTGCCTGAAACCGGTTTGTCAGACGCACCGGGGAGGCTTTCTGATCAGCCTCCGGGGACGCCTTTCGCTGCCTGCCACGCCTTGGAATGACCTCCCAATCAACCACAGGCGAGGGCTCAGCCCCACTGCGGGCAGCAACCGGGGCAACCACAGCGGCAGACCGATCTGGGGACAGACGGGACGAGGTTGACATCCCCGTGATACCCGAGTCCGGCTCCCCACAGTGGTGCCCATTGGCAACAGCCTCAAGCTGTGCAACCGAAGTCAGCGCCGATTGCAGCTGTGAGCGAAGGGATGCCAAGTCAGCCCTCATCCGAACACAGCAATCGCAGTCCCTGTCCATTCTAATCGATGTTTGACAATAGTTACCGAAACACGAGTCCGTGCCTAGATAACGCAAGCGGAATACGCAAAGAATGTATCAACTAACCTGTACAAATGCCTAACGACTGCGCTACAATCTGCTGAATTTACGATTACAGTAACTAAAACTCGAAATTGCACCTCCTATACGAAACTCACACGCAATTTAAATAAGAATCTACGAAGTAAACACTAAAGCGCGATGCTACTGGCCGTTAAAAACAAAACAGAAGACAGACGACTACGCGAATTTACACTATTCAGGTACTAAAACGCGATACTCTAACTCTCAAATACTATAATACGCCCGAAATATATGAATTAAACAATGCAAGTACCCAAAAACACGCAAAGAAATTAATTAAACTATCTAACAAATAAGTAAGCTAGGGTTATACGACTTGCTGCTGCAGCTGCTTATCCAACGGCGGCAGGGAGCACACCATCTGTAGATGGCTGCACCCTGTGCCCTTCATGTCATCAAAAAGGACTCGTTCCACACCTGGGATGACTCACTCTGGACTTCTTCCCCTCCTTGGCAACCATGTCCATAAGGGGCCCATTACGTGCGTGCCTCACATTGGAGCTCCCAACTACCAATAATCGCCCATCGCCTCTCTGCCCCCCCCCCCCCCCCCCCTTGCTGGGATCTTGCAGACTGAGAGGCTTCCTCTAACACAATCAGAGCGACTGCATCTGGCTCACGATTCATATCAGCCACAGACAGCACCGTAAGTCTGTTTGTCTGACGAAATGAGGAGGCCTTTCGATCAGCCTCGCTAAAAGTCTTTCACTGCTTGCTACACCCTGAGACGACCATTCACTCGACCACCATTTGAGGGGTCAACATCCGTCCAGGCAGTAGCTGGGGCAGCCACAGCTGTGGAACGATTGGGGGACACGTGGGACATGCTGGACATCCTCGGACCCCCACGTCCTGCCTCCCAAGGTGATACCCACTGGGAACAGCCTCAGGTCGGCGCTACTTGTAGCTGTGCACGAGGGATCACCAACTCAGCCTGCATCCAAACACAGCATTAACAGTCCGTATCAGTCCTAATGATGGTGGAACTCTGCGGCTACTAAGCACACAAACATGCAGAGGAAATTTAAGAATGAAACTGCTAAACACGCAGGTACGTGACAGTGAGTCACTCCTGTTTGGAGCTCATAAACATAATTAAAAAACGAATGGTGTACTCGGATGAGATGCTGTACGAAGAAAAGCAGCCGCCTTACTGACTGTCTAACTGACACTGAACTGTTCCACCTATTGGGTTGGCACGTAAGTTCCCAGCGTTTTTCCGCAAGTGTAATAAACACATTAGATACACATAAAAGAACTTTATTAATCAATAATATGCTTTTCTTCGTTATTTACAAAGTTCTGCCAACGCTGTGGTAACTTTTCGATCCCACAATTGTAGAAATCACAGGGTTTTGAGCAAAGAACTCGTCGAGCCATGTTTGGAGCCCATTTTCACCCAGAAAGGAAGTTATTTGAAGGCTGACACATGAGAGAAGCAATTATGGGTAGAAATGATGATTGTAATAAAATAAGAGAAATCAGATTTTGCACGAAGAGGTTTAATTTTTCATTTTACCATGCAATGTTCCAGAGTGGAATAAGTAGACAAATAAAGTGAAGGTGGTTCGAAGTACCTTCTGCCAAGCACTTAAATATGAATTACAGAGAAGTAGTGTAGATGTAGGATTTTGCTTTAACATAGAGAGCAGTTTATTACAGTTTTGAGGTAATTTCTTACAGTGCACTGTAACATGGAACAAGTTGATACAGTCTGGTGCTATATTTTTACCTTTTGGAGCAAGCTGATATAGTTTCGATGGAAAGTTGGCACAGATTTGGGGGTAAGCTGGCACAGTTTGAGGGCAAACTGATACAGTTTGAGGTAATTTGCTACAGTTTTGTGACAAGGTAATACAGTTTTGAGTCAAGTTGACACTGTTTTTGGTAAGATTATACAAATTAGTGGGCAAATTAATATAGTTTAGGAGTGAGTTGATACAATTTTGCTGTAACATGGGGGGGGGGGCAAATTTTTACTGTTTTGTTGTAACATGGAGGGCAATTTTGGTGACCAATTCGTTTTTTTCAAACAATCACCTGTTCTGTTTTCTCTAATGGTAGCCTATTTGAACAGGGTCCTGCTCTGATATTTTGTTAAATGGTAAACTATTCTAAGTGGCAAATATTTTCCAACTTCATACCATTTTTACACATCATTTTAATATTATGCTGATTAAATAGACAGGTATGCAAATATCCTTGACTTCCACAGAAATAACGTATTTCTTTGACCATGTGCCTAGTCAAGTGAATGTTACAAAATTGTTTTCTTCATATCTTCGAACTTGGCGCCATTTTTATGCAATCCACTGTCTAATTTTAATATTTTTCTGAAATTGGCTGGAGACAGAAAAGGGTACAATGCACAACTGGTCGAGTTCCACCACCTTGAATTCTTTCTATAAAATTTCCCGCTAGCACAACTGGGCTAGTTCTGGCATCTTGGATTTTGATTGGATCGGAAAGAGAGGAGGAGGAGGAGGAGGAGGAGGAGGGGAAAGTGGGAACTGTTTGCATGATATCGCTGATAAAGATGATGATGTCACTGATAAGGCTGCCCTTCCATGTACACAACCAACACTAACACTTCTCAAGGTCAAGTGGCCGACATCTTGAACTTTGCCGTCAGTGGTATCTGGTATCACATACTTCAGTACTGCATTTAAATGTGATGTGTGTACGAATGCCTGTAAATATGCTGTTCATGACCAACTTCCTTCCTCAACCCGAGCGTGTGCTCAGTCTTTAATGACCTAGTCATTAATGTAAAATCAAACCCAAAAGGCCGGCCGGTGTGGCCGAGCGATTCTAGGGGCTTCAGTCCGGAACCGCGCTGCTGCTACGGTCGCAGGTTCGAATCCTGTCTCGGGCATGGATGTGTGTGATATCCTTAGGTCAGTTAGGCTTAAGTAGTTCTAAGTCTAGGGGACTGATGACCTCAGATGCTAAGTCCCATAGTGCTTAGAGCCATTTGAACCATTTTTAAATCATAATCCTCTTTACTTAGAAGAAGCACATGCTCCTGCAACAGCGATGATGTATGGAACTTGTGTATAGGTGAATACGGTAGACATTGAGCAAATGTTGGATGACACAATATCTCCACTTGATGGGATGATCACCATCTTCTTGCATGGCCGTACAAGGCTACAGTTTCATCCACAGAGTCTTTTTTAATGCTCGAGCACTACATTGGATGTGGTCCCTCTACTCTGATGATTCGATGCAGTTGCTACGGCCATTAACAGTGGCATTTGGAAACTGCAAACGGTTGCACTGCATTGGGTACACATCCTCTGAGTTAGAAAATGCAATTTATTCGAAGGAGCACTGCTTCAACCTGTCGTATTATGCTGGTTTATATGTATTATACAGTCCCACTAGCATACTTTGTTGAGCTGCTTAGCGGTGAAATGCCAAGTGTGATGACTGGTGGCTGTTTCCCACGTATTTGCCAAACTCAAACGCTTCCATTGGATTTCCAAAGTGTGTAGCGTGCTTAGTCACTCCACATCACTCGTTTCCAGTCGTCAGCAGTTGAGTGGCGTCGCTCTTTACTCCATTTCCAGTGTCGCTTACCATTTTCTATAAAAAATTAATAAAATTCGTGTGACTAGGGCCTCCCGTCATGTAGACCGTTCGTCAGGTTCAAGTCTTTCAATTTGACGCCACTTCGGCGACTTCCGCGTCGGTGGGAATGAAATGATGATGATTAGGACAACACAACACCCAGTCTCTGAACGGAGATCTTCGATCCAGCCGGAAATCGAACCCTGACCCTTAGGATTGACATCCTGTCGCGCTGACCACTCAGCTACCGGGGACGGACATTTGCTACAACACTGTGTGGTTTATGAGGAACTGCTCAATCATTCTTTTTAACTTCCTACGCACAGACACCGAGATAGCTAGACTGGTGGTAGCGCTCCTAAACCCACGAGTAATTCCTTCCGCTTATTTCGTGTGATTTTATATAAGCACCCAACCACAATGCTCGAGGGTCCCTGTCCATCGATACATGAAGTCTGCTTGGTTTTGGTTTAGTCGTGGTTGTTTCTTATCTTTTTGCTTCACAATCACATCACCAACAGCTTTAGAAGGGTTCAAATGTCCCTGACAGATTTGTTACTCAGGTGACATCCAGTGACTAGCCCACGTTCGAAGTCACTGAGCACTCCCGACCGACCCATTCTACAGTCAGTGCTTCTCAACTGACAACACACACTCATACACACTCGCACTCAGTATGGACAAGAGCGCCTGGGCGGGATGTATCGCAGGCTAAGTCACATGGTGCCGTTCCTGCAGGCCTGGCGTCTGCTGACGGTTCCTGACAAGATGAGTGGTTATGGCTGGAGAGTGCCAACAAAAGCTTGGTTGGTGGTTGATTTGGTGGAAGGGACCAAACAGCGAGGTCATCGGTCACACCGGGTTAGGGATGGATGGGAAGGTAGTGAGCCGTGTCCTTTCAAAGGAACCATCCCGGCATGTGGCTGAAGCGATTTAAGGAAATCACGGAAAACCTAAATCAAGATGGCCGGACCCGGGTTTCAATCGTCGTTCTCCCGAATGCGAGTCCAATGTTCTAACCAATGCGCCACCTCGCTCGGTAACAACAGAATGGTGATCAACAGATACTATAGGCACCGTTCACACCCGCAGCAAGACCGATCGTTGCGGTATCACCCGAAGATGAACCTGATGTCCCAGGTGTCGGATGAGCATGTTAACAGATCACTACGCCTTCCCGTAGAAAAGGCCAGCAACTGACAACACAGTACTACCCGCCTCCTATTATACTGTCGGATAAGCCTCTCGTGACATCTAGTGGTCAATTTCGCTAGTCATAGCGGTGTCAGGATACTTTTGATTGACAGTACACATTTGTACTAATTAGGACAACATTTCACACTAAAGTCAGTATCTCGCAACAGGGTCACTTGCTGGTCTGTGTTAGTGGAACGTTTGCTTCTACTACCGTTTAATTTCCCAGTTCATTATGATTCACCATGTTTAAATGTTCTATATGTATTGTAGTACCAGCGAAAAAATTCTCCTATCGGTGCACAAGAAAGACAAATACGCGCCTGTTTAGATTGTGACTGAAAATTGGGATACCAGCTGCCTTATTCTATCTCCTTCAGCTCCTTCAAAATTTTTCTCAAAAATTTTGGCATGTGAACATATTTCTGCTCTTTTTAACATGCAACTGACCTCTCACTCCCACAAGCTTCCCTAACTGTAGCTCGCTCGTACCCACTAGTCCATCGCTGTAAGTCGCTGATATCCGCTCCCACTCACTCATTCAGCTCAACTCATTGTCATTATCTATTCGTGTCTCTCTTACTGTCACTGTCCCGTGCCTGACAGTCCCAGCCTCTTTCGTTCTGTCCTACTGGTACTGTCCCCTCTCACTTTCACTGTCTCCCTCTTGCTCTCTCTTACTGCTACTTTTTCATTCATTTCTTGTCACTGCCGCTGTTTCTTCTCACTGTCACCATCTCTCTCTTCCTTGTTGTCATTGGCGTAGACTCTATCTGTCATTAACACTGGCTCTCGTCCACTTCAACTTCCTTCATCTCTTTATTCCTCCCCCATTGGCACTGTGACCTTCACTCTTTTCCTAGCGCTGTTCTGTCCCTTTTAGCTATGCTCCACTGCCACTGTGTCTCTCTCTTTCTCTCACACTACCATTGTTTCCTTCACTCTTTCTATACCACAATCACTGTCTGCTGTCTTCCAGTATTTATTACTCTTCCGTCTCTTTCTCTCTGTCACTGTGTCATTCTCTCTCAACTTAAAAATGCACGAATACGCTCACATGCCAAAATTTTTGGGAACGTTTTCAAAGATGTGGAGGAAGCTAGAATGAGACACTTGGTGTCCTGCTGTTCAGAGTCTTTGAAGAAACTGGAGAATACTCACCTTTTTGGTTCTACGATAGGATCATTTTTACACTGGTTACCTTCTTTTCCCTGCTACAGCAGTGGCGTGTTACTCATATGAAAAGAATTTTATGGGTCAGTAAAATTATGACAGATTACTTAAGTGAAACTGAAATAACTCAAAACTATATAATTTTACACCTCAGACCGGATTTTAGGTGCCCAAAAATTTTGCATGTGTCTCAGAACTACAACAACATGGGGTTACCAGAACCCTTCTGATAACGACGGAGACACTTTACAGCATATTTCTCCGTGATATGTAAAACCGTATCTCGGCAACGGATAAAGATGTCAAGAAAATTGTCAAGGTTGCTCGAGATCGGGATCTTAGAAATACATCGTCGAAATTCCAGCCATTTTCTGCGCGTAGCCGTCTTGGAATCACTGATATTCCGTGATTATGCCGAGGACAGCTGCCACTTAATGACATGTGTAAGGCCGGACAACATTCTTCGTTGTCATCTGTATTGGCAGTGGTATAAGGAAGTCTGAACAAAAAGAACACAAGATCAAGTAATTGCGCACGGGTGATAATGTCTCAGAGCAGCGACGGGAGGCGTGCCCTTAACAACTTATGAATGTAATTTAAAACGATATAATGCCACCAACACAGGTACGTAGCTTCACTTAATAACAGAGTGGTTAGAACCGACAGATACCGTGTTTGAATCACGTCATCGAACACCCTCTCTGGATCTATAACACGAGTGTGAATGCCATTATGCTAAGTTCAAATAACTCGTCAGTGTGCTCTCCCAAATAATCTTGATTCATTTCATTGGAGTGTGGCGACCGGAAAGAAGGTCCATTCTGTAGACAGAGAATACCACAAGCAGAGGAGGAGCGTGGAGAGAGTAAGTTCCACCTCTCTCGTGTACTGCAGTCCCTCGACAATTTTTTTTTTGGGGGGGGAGGTGGGGGGGATTCACATACACAAATCACAAAGAGTTAATATCGCAACATACATACATATAGTAGTAGCTGTAGCAGAATACAATATGCTAATTCAGTTGAGAAGGGTCCGAAGTGTTTACCGAAGCCCTCTAATTTGAAACAGACAGGTAAAGGGACCACTTTTGCTATCTAAACCTTTACTATCGTGTTTTATTTTCTTCTTAAGAATATAGTAAATTTGTTTTGTTTTTTATTTCCTTCCTTTCCCAAATTGTATTTTATGTATCTTGTGTATGTTTTTTAATTACTAACCTAATTATATAAAAAACAAAAATAGTAGTAAAATTCTGAAAATTTTCTAGTTTTTAGTAGCAAATGACCCACTACAGGTACCAAGGTGAGGGTCACTCTGTAATGTTAATGAATAAAACAAAAGTAAAAAATAAAATCTGAAAGTCAAATAATTTAAAGCAACGAGAGATCACATACATTAATTTTACACTAAATTACTCACAAATAATGTGATATTGCATTTGTTCAGGAAGCTCTCGCGTTGACGGGTGACACAAAATTGTATTCACAGCTATTCGCTGCGCCTACCCGATTGGTATATACATCAGACATTAGTGTGTAGATGGTAGCATAAATGGCAGAGTCGTGCGTGAGTCATCGATAGTTCACGTAGCCCTATGGGAGGGTCTAGCATGAGCCAGTGGTGGTACAAGCCTGTGTGAACCTCTTCAAGAAATTTTCATGAGAAATAAAAAATAACGCATTTAAAAAAATCATAACATTTGACAAGACATCTTCGACATGAATGAAGACGGAAAGTTGGAGTCAATGTTGACTTCCGCATAGGATTAGATGATTTTTCTTTTCAAAATAACTATCCTATGTTATAGGGATATACCTTTTGCATATTCACGTAAAACCGTGGGGTACTTTTTACAATTACGCTAAACATCGATATTTTCATTTACGTTTAACAAAAGTGCCTTATGTCACCAACTCAGACACGTTCCATATTTTGGATAGTGTATCCAGCATTAATAAATTCACTGCTGTTGCTATACTCTATCATAGTTCATCAAAACTTGCTATCAACAGAGGAACACAGACAGAGTCCTTGGCAAATGCCGGGATGATTCCTTTGAAAGGGCACGGCCGACTTCCTTCCCCATTCTTCCCAAATCCGATGAGACCGATGACCTCGCCGTTTGGTCTCTTCCCCCAAACAACACAACCAGCAGAGTCCTTCAAAAACCTCCCTTAAAGTACACTCTGTGGTCAAAAGTATCTCGACACTCCAAAATACATACGTTTTTCACATTAGGTGCATTGTGCTGCCACCTACTGCCAGGTTCTCCATATCAGCAACCTCAGCAGTTATTAGACATCGTGAGAGAGCAGAATGGGGCGCTCCGCGGAACTCACGGACTTCGAACGTGGTCAGGTGATTGGGTGTCACTTGTGCCATACATCTGTAGGCGAGATTTCCACACTCCTGAACATCCATATGTCCTCTGTGTCAAACGTCTTTACGCGAGGTTTCCACACCTCTAAACAGCCCTAGGTCCATTATTTACGATGTGATAGTGAAGTGGAAACGTGAAGGGACACGTACAGCACAAAAGAGTACAGGCCGACCTCGTCTGTTGACTGACAGAGACCGCCTACAGTTGAAGAAGGTCGTAATGTGTAATAGGCAGTCATCTATCCAGACCTTCACACAGGAATTCTAAACTGCATCAGGATACACTACAAGTACTATTACAGTTACGCTGGAGATGAGAAAACTTGGCTGCACGTAAGCCGCACATCATGTCGGCAAATGCCAAACGACGCCTCACTTGGAGTAAGGAGTGTAAACATTGGACGACTGAACAGTGTAAAAAACGTTGTGTGGAGTGACGAATCACGGTACACAATGTGACGATCCGATGGCAGGGTGTGGGTATGGTGAATACCCGGTGAACGTCATCTGCTAGCGTGTGTAGTGCTAACAGTAAAATTCGGAGGCGGTGGTTTTATGATGTGCTCATGTTTTTGTTAGAGGAGGCTTGCACTCGTTCATGTTTTGCGTGGCACTGTCACATCACAGGCCTACATTGATGTTTTAAGCACCTTCTTGCTTCTCACTGTTGAAGAGCAATACGGCAATGGCGATTGCATCTTTCAACACAATCGAGCAGCTGTTCATAATGCACGGCCTGTGTCGGAGTGGTTACCGACAGTAACATCCCTGTAATGGATTGGCCTGCGCAGAGTCCTGACCTGAATCCTATAGAACTCCTTTGGGATGTTTTGGATCGGTGACTTCGATACCTCTCCTCAGTGCAACACTCCGTAAAGAATGGGCTGCCATTCCCCAAGAAATTTTCCAGCATCTGATTGTACATATGCCTGCGAGAGTGGAAGCTGTCATCAAGGCTAAGGGTGGGCCAACACCAAACTGAGTTTCAGCATTGCCGATGGAGGGAGCCACGAACTTGTAAGTCATTTTCAGCCAGGTGTCGGGATACAATTTATCACATAGTATATATACATCGAAGCGCCAAAGAAACTGGTTTATGCACGTATATTCAAATACAAAGATATTTAAACAGGCAGAATACTGTGCAGCGGTCTGTAACGCCTACGTAAGACAACAAGTGCCTGGCGCAGTTGTTAGATCGGTTACTGCTGCTACAATGGCAGCTTATTAAGATTTAAGTGAGTTTCAACGTGGTGTTAAAGTCGGCACACGAACTATGGAACACAGCATCTCCCAGGTAGCGATGAAGTGGGCAGTTTCGCGTGCGACCATTTTACTTGTGTACCGTGAATATCAGGAATACAGTAAAACATGTAATCTCCGACATCTCTGCGGCAGGAGAAAGGTCCCGCAGGTCCTGCAGAACAGGACCCACGATGACTGAAGAGAATCGTTCACCGTGACAGATGTGCAAAACTTCCGGAAACTGCTGCAGATTTCAATGCTCGGCCTTCAACAAGTGTCAGCGTGCGAACCATTCAACGAAACATCATCGATATGGGCTTTCGGAGCCGATGGCCCACTCGTGTACCCTTAATGACTGCACGATACAAAGCTTTGCGCCTCGTCCGGGCCCGTCAACCCCGACATTGGACTGTTGATGACAGGAAACATGTAGTCAGGTCTCGTTTCAAACTTTATGGAGCGGATGGACGTGTACGGGTATAGAGACAACCTCACCAATCCATGGACCCTGCATGTTAGCAGGGGACTGTTCAAGCTGGTGGACGCTCTGTAATGGTGTGGGGCGTGGAGAACTGGAGTGATATGGGACCCCTGATGCAGACACCTGAGACTCTGGCAGGTGACACCTACATAAGCATCATGTCTGACCACCTGTATCCATTCATGTCCATTGTGCATTCAGACGGACTTGGGCACATCCAGCAGGACAATGCGACACCCCACACGACCACAATTGCTACAGTGTGGCTCCATGAACACTCTTCTGAGTTCAAACACTTCCGCTGGCCACCAGACTCCACAGACATGAACATTACTGGAATATCTGGGATGCCTTGCAACGTGCTGTTCAGAAGTGATATCCAATCCTTCATACTCTTACGGATGTATGGAGAGCCCTGCAGGATTCATGGTATCAATTCCCTTCATCACTACTTCAGACATTAGCCGAGTCCATGTCACGTCGTGTTGCGGCACTTCTGCGTGCTCACGGTGGCCCTACACGAATTAGCCAGGTGTATCAGTTTCTTTGGCTCTTCAATGTGTATACCGAGATATCAGACAGCCTTCGAGGTCAGTGGTGCAATGTAAGTGCCCAACGCTCCATCCACAAGCAGTTGGCAGTTGCCAGTGTGGTACTGTTTCGTCCGGTTGAAAAACGATATTTTCGGCATGTTCTGGCAATTGTGGAGAAATTCTACAACAGATCGACGTCAGAGATATAGGTCTATAGTTTTGCGCATCTGCTCGACGACCCTTCTTGAAGACTGGGACTACCTGTGCTCTTTTCCAATCATTTGGAACCTTCCGTTCCTCTAGAGACTTGCGGTACACGGCTGTTAGAAGGGGGGCAAGTTCTTTCGCGTACTCTGTGTAGAATCGAATTGGTATTCCGTGAGGTCCAGTGGACTTTGCTCTGTTGAGTGATTTCAGTTTCTTTTCTATTCCTTGGACACTAAAGCCATCATCATCCCAGAGTGTCTGGATATGCTGTTTCGAGCCACTTACTGATTGAACGTAAGATCAGAACTTCCTAGGATTTTCTGTCAAGTCGGTACATAGAATTTTACTTTCGAATTCACTGAACGCTTCACACATAGCCCTCCTTGCGCTAACTTTGACATCGTTTAGGTTCTGTTTGTCTGAGAGGTTTTGGCTGCGTTTAAACTTGCAGTGAAGCTCTCTTTGCTTCCGCAGTAGTTTCCTAACTTTGTTTTTGAACCACGGTGGGTTTTTCCCGTCCCTCACAGTTTTACTCGGCACGTACCTGTCTAAAACGCATTTTACAATTGCCTTAAACACTCAACATTGTCAGTGTCGGAACAGAAATTTTCGTTTTGATCTGTTAGGTAATCTGAAATCTGCCTTCTATTACTCTTGCTAAACAGATAAACCTTCCTCCCTTTTTTTATATTCCTATTAACTTCCATAATCAGGGATGCTGCAACGGCCTTATGATCACTGATTCCCTGTTCTGCACTTACAGAGTCGCAAAGTTCGGGTCTGTTTGTTATGAGTAGGTCCAAGATGTTATCTCCACGAGTCGGTTCTCTGTTTAATTGCTCGAGGTAATTTTCAGATAGTGCACTCAGTATAATGTCACTCGATGCTCTGTCCCTACCACCCGTCCTAAATATCTGAGTGTCCCAGTCTATATCTGGTAAATTGAAATCTCCACCTAAGACTATAATATGCTGAGAAAATTTATGTGAAATGTATTCCAAATTTTCTCGCAGCTGTCCTGCCACTAATGCTGCTGAGTCGGGAGGTCGGTAAAAGGAGCCGATTATTAATCTAGCTCGGTTGTTGAGTGTAACCTCCACCCATAATATTTCATAGGAACTATCCACTTCTACTTCACTACAGGATAATCTACTACTAACAGCGACAAAAACGCCACCACCGGTTGCATGTAATCTATCCTTTCTAAACACCGTCTGTGCCTTTGTAAAAATTTCGGCTGAATTTATCTCTGGCTTCAGCCAGCTTTCTGTACCTATAACGATTTCAGCTTCGGTGCTTTCTATCAGTGCTTGAAGTTCCGGTACTTTACCAATGCAGCTTCGACAGTTTACAATTACAATACCGATTGCTGCTTGGTCCCCGCATGTCCTGACTTTGCCCCGCACTCTTTGAGGCTGTTGCCCTTTCTGTACTTGCCCGAGGCCATCTAACCTAAAAAACCGCCCAGTCCACGCCACACAGCCCCTGCTATCCGTGTAGCCGCTTGCTGCGTGTAGTGGACTCCTGACCTATCCAGCGGAACCCGAAACCCCACCACCCTATTGCGCAAGTCGAGGTATCTGCAGCCCACACGGTCGCAGAACTGTCTCAGCCTCTGATTCAGACCCTCCACTTGGCTCTGTACCAAAGGTCCGCAGTCAATCCTGTCGACGATGCTGCAGATGGTGAACTTTGCTTTCATCCCGCTAGAGAGACTGGCAGTCTGCACCAAACCAGATAGCCGCCGAAAGCCAGAGAGGATTTCCTCCGATCCATAGCGACACACATCAATGGTGCCGACATGAACGACCACCTGCAGATGGGTGCACCCTGTACCATTCATGGCAACCGGAAGGACCCTTTCCACATCTGGAATGACTCCCCCCGGTATGCACACGGAGTGCACATTGGTTTTCTTCCCCTCTCTTGCTGCCATATCCCTAAGGGGCCCCATTACGCGCCTGACATTGGAGCTCCCAACTACCAGTAAGCCCACCCTCTGCAACTGCCCGGATCTTGCAGACTGAGGGCAACCTCTGGAACAGGAGAAGCAGACATCACCGGCCGAACATCAGTATCAGCCGGAGACAGAGCCTGAAACCGATTCGTCAGACAAACTGGAGAGGCCTTCCGTTCAGCCCTCCGGAATGTCTTTCGCCCCCTGCCACACCTTGAGACGACCTCCCACTCTGCCACAGGTGAGGGACCAGCCTCAATGTGGGCAGTATCCCGGGCAGCCACAGTCGTAGTCCGATTGGGGGGATGCGTGGGACGAGCTGGCCATCCCCGACAAACCCCCATCCGGACCCCCACAGTGATGCCCATTGGCAACAGCCTCAAGCTGTGTGACCGAAGCCAACACTGCCTGAAACTGGGAACGAAGGGATGCCAACTCGGCCTGCATCCGAACACAGAAGTTGCAGTCCCTATCCATGCTAAAAACTGTTGTGCAAAGAACGTCTAAATTAATCTACAGAGAGCACAAACAATTCGACACAAAATTTAAACGGTTATTAAAATACGAGACTGCCTAGTAAATGCAGTAATGCTGCTACTTGCGCACTGCTGACACACTGCTTGGCGGCGGAAGGAGACTACGCGATTTTACACTATTCAGGTACTAAAACGCGTTGCTACAACTCTCAAGTACTATAATACGCCCGAAATTTGTGAATTAAACAATGCAAGTACCGAAAACACGCAAATAAATTAAGAATTAAACTATGTAACAAATGAGTGAGCTAGGAGTATACGACTTGCTGCTGCAGCTGCTTATCCAACTGCGGCAGGGAGCACACTGACTGCCCAACCGACACTGGCCGTTCAAAACAAAACAGAAGACAGACGACTACGCGAATTTACACTATTCAGGTACTAAAACGCGATACTACAACTCTCAAGTACTATAATACGCCCAAAATTTATGAATTAAACATTGCAGGTACCGAAAACACGCAAATAAATTAAGAATTAAACTATGTAACAAATGAGTGAGCTAGGAGTATACGACTTGCTGCTTCAGCTGCTTATCCAACGGCGGCAGGGAGTACGTTTCTGTACTATGTCTGGATGAAACATATGTGTCTCACCGATCACTACTCCCTTAAACTCACGTAGAGACAGTGCGTGAGCGGTTGAATACGTGACTCGAAGGCTGCGCCATCTGTGAAGGCTTAAAAATTCATCTGTGCGTGCGCATTGGGGTGAGTAATTTTTTGTCCGGTGAGCTTAGAATAAACGTTTTTGAAACATCTTGTATGTTAACAAGTAAATACAGTCCGTAATCCTTAAGTATCAAAAGGGTTAAGTGAAAAATTATAGCACTCGTAGGTGGCATACAACACTATGTGAGCGTACAAGCTGTAGGGGAAAATTAGAGTGGCAGTTTTCCGCAGCAGAGCACGCGGCTGGCGGTTGCTACGGAGACGTGGCGAGCTGCTAGCGATTACGCGGCCTTGGAAAAATTACGCGGCCTTGGAAAAACCCGAGTGGAAGTTTGACAGGGGAGCGTATGGCCATGTTGGAGTGCTTGGAGGAATTTATATGCCAGAGAAGAATTGAACTAAGAGTGACTTATAGGTGCGAGCTGCCACTGGACAGAGACATATGTAAATATAAATTATCTAGACGCGCCTAAAAAATGTATATTAGATTGTAAGATATTGTTGTCTTAAAAATTGTAAATTTATGAAAGCTCAAAAGCTAATATCTCGACAATGCTTTGGCCAATTAATATGAACAAAGTGTTTGCGGATGCGGCTAGTACAGCTGCATCGAGCGATCATAGCCGATTTAGCAGAATATGTACCATTTTTGAATGAGATGTGGGAATATGGGATTCGACTGAGAGGAACTGTGTTTTTGGTAATAAATAGAGATGAAACTAGCTGCAGCATTCTAAAGCTTAAAGAGGTAGGTGAGTAATTAAGTATGTATTTTTATTTGTTTATTTATGTCTAGTCTAAAAAATAGGGAAAAGCAAAACAACGCCACAAGAACATTACTTGTGAAAAAACGGCTGCAGATACAAAAAAAATTGGATTTTAAATTGTTATTTCCCGGAAAATTTCCATAATTTTTACTGTATCATATGTGTTTTTTGTTTAGTTTTAGAATATTTGTAAGTTTTTTTTTGTCAAACGTTGTTTTGAGTTGAGCAGTCGTTTCCAGGGGTATAGAGCGGCCTTCTTTGGGGAGTTGAGTTTGAGCGACGCTAAGAGCCAGACGTGCCGCCCATCTGGGGGTAGTATTGGGGTGGTAGCCACGACCGGAGACAAGTCTGTGTGTAGCGACGTTCGGAAACGATCAAGCTGAGCGCAATATAGTGGTTAAGGACAGCAGACAAAAGTGTACTTTGTGAACTGTGAACAGACTGTCGTGTGCCGTGATCGCAACATATGAATTTTATAGTGAAGTGTTGTAGCATTAGTTATTAACGGCCGCCCTTACGTAAAAGCCCCTCAGACTGCATTTTAAGTGTTTAGTCAATACATTGAAGACTATTCGTGGAAAAACGGAAATAAAGTACTTGTTCAAATTACATATCAAAGTGAGTGACTCAATATTTTTAAATTTCACCACCACACCTTCCTGAATTATTCTTTTATATTTTACTTTCGGCTTAAAAATTGATTTTACGACAGGTGTGATCTGGCACACTATGTCGGAAAACATAGCCGAACATTGAGACAAGACAAATCTCTGGGCCGCTCAGTTTAGCTAAGTGTTGAGTTTAACAAATATATATTTTTTCGTGCCATACCAATCGGGGGCTCGAGCTAACTATTCAGACTACAGTGCGTAGTGCCCAGTACGGTCGTAACTACTTCCAGTAACCTATAAGAAACCGCTATGTCAAGCTCGCAAAGACTGATACACAATCACCAGAGCTTCTAGTCTGCAGAAAAGAGAACTAAGTCCTTCTGAGTTAAATAGTTAAATGCATGTTAATAAGTACTTGATACTTATTGTCCGAATGTCCATACGAAAGAATAAGTTGGGATAAAAATATAAAGAAAGAACCTCAACAAGAAATACAAGGAAGGATGGAAGGAAGATTGGGATTAACGTCCCGTCAATATCGAGGTCATTCGAGACCGAGCACAAGCTCGAATTGTGTGAGGGGTGGGGAAAAAACTCGGTCGTGCCCGTTCAAAGGAACCACCACGCCTTTTGCCAGGAGTAATTTAGGGAAATCACAGAAAACAACACTGGATGTCCGGATGCGCCTGTGAATCGTCGTCCTCCCGCATGCGAGTCCCGTATGCTAACCACTGCGTCAACTCGCTCGGTAACAAGAAATACACTGAGCTGACGAAAGTCACGGGATACCTCCTAATACCGTGTGGGACCCTCTTCTGCCCGGCACAGTGCAACAACTCGACATCGAAAGGACTCAACAAGTCGTTGCAAGTCCCCTGCATAAAAATTGGACCATGCTTCCTCTATAGCCTTTCATAAGTGGGAAATTGTTGTTGGTGCTAGATTTTGTACACGAACTGGCGTCTCGATGTTGTCGCATAATGTTCGATGGGTTTCGTGTTGGGCGAGCTGGGCCGCTCCAGTTGTCCAAATACTGTACAGACAAATCATGAACAATAGTGGCCTGCTGACACGACGCATTGTCATCCGTAAAAATTCCATCGTTGTTTGCAACATGAGGCCCATGAATGGCTGCAAAAGGTCAGGGATCGAATCAGTTGGAACGGAGGACCCAGGCCATTCTGCGTAAACACGCCCACACCATTATGGAGAAATGGCTCTGAGCACTATGCGACTTAACTTCGGAGGTCATAAGTAGCTTAGAACTTAAAACTACTTAAACCTAACTAACCTAAGGACATCACATACATCAATGCCCGAGGCAGGATTCAAACTTGCGACCGTAGCGGTCGAAGGCTCCAGACTGTAGCGCCTAGAACCTCACGGCCACAAAGACCGGCTCATTATGGAGTCACCACCAGCTTACACAGTACATTGTTGACTACTTGGGTCCATGATGTGGTGGGTTCTGCTCCACACTCAAACCCTATCATCAGCTCGTAGCAACTGAAATAGGAAATCATCTGATCAGGCCATGATTTTCCAGTCTGCGGTCGCTCGGCTCCAGACTGTAGCGCCTAGAAAAGCACGGCCACTTCGGCCGGCTCATTATGGAGACACCACCAGCTTGCACAGTACATTGTTGACTACTTGGGTCCATGATTTGGTGGGTTCTGCACCACACTCAAACCCTATCATCAGCTCGTAGCAACTGAAATAGGAAATCATCTGATCAGGCCATGATTTTCCAGTCTGCTAGGGTGCAACCGATACGGTCACAAGCCCAGGAGAGGTGCTGCAGGCAATGTCGCGCTGTTAACAAAGGCACTCGTGTTGGTCGTCTGGTGCCATTTCCCATTAACGCCAAATTTCGCCACTGACCTAACGGATACGTTCGTCGTACGTCAGATATTGATTTCTGCGGTTATTTCACGCAGTGCCGCTCGTCTCTTAGCACTGACAACCCTACGCAGAAGCCGTTGCTATCGGTCGATAAGTGAAGGCCGGAGGCCTCGGCGTTATCCGTGGTGAGAGGTAATGCTTAAAATTTACTATTCTCGGCACACTCTTGACTCTGTGGATCTTGGAATACTGAATCCCCTAATAGGTTCCGAAATGAAACGTCCCATGCGTCCAGATCCAACTGTCATTCCGCGTTCAAAGTCGGTTAATTCACCTTGTGTGGCCATAATCAGGTCCGAAACCTTTTCCAATTAATCACCTGAGTACAAATAACAGCTCCGCCAATGCACTGCCCTTTTACACTTTGCGTACTGGATACTACCGCCATCTGTGTGTGTGCTTGTGGTAATCCTTCGACTTCTGTTACCTCAGTGTAAAGTCAGTGGTGCACGATGAGTGTCGAAATACATAACGGTGGATTCGTTTGGTGACTGTTAGGAAATGAGCGGGCTACGACAGTCCTCGGTGAGTGTGCACCAGGCTTTATTTCCGCTGACGGCGCACACCGCGGCAATCAGCAGGAAGCGGGCTGCCGTACCGGCCACAAGACGTTAATGAGGGTCACAAACAACCGGCCACATTAGCATACGTAACCCTGCTCCACATCCATCAGAGTGCAGCGATGGTCAGGAATACGTCCAGGAGCTCATGCGGTTCGAGAGGATTAACCTTTAGCGACAAAGCGTTCAATACGCTATTAAAACAACACCACGTTTGTAGTAGGAGCTGCTACCATTTTACGCTTATAAAGCGTTGCTCCGGGCCTGCCGGAATAAACATAATGTCAGCTACCACACCACGAAGCGGTTTGATAAAAGAAACGAAAAGAACAAAAAGTAAAACGAGTTAGGTGTAGCCGGCCACTGTGGCCGAGCGGTTCTAGGCGCTTCAGTCAAAATCGGCGGTGCTGCTACGGTCGCAGGTTCGAATCCTTTCTCGGACATGGATGTGTGTGATGTACTTAGGTTAGTTAGGTTTAAGTAGTTCTAGGTCTAGGTGAATGATGACCTCAGATGTTAAGCCCCATAGTGCTTAGAGCCATTTGAATGATTCAAGTGCAGAGAGTAATAAATTTCAACTATTAAAATAACTTATCTTCGGTGAGGTCGATAGGGAACAAAATGCAATTTTATATTCAAGTTACACTGAGCTGACAAAAGTCGTGGGATAGCGATGTACAAATATACAGGTGGAGGTAGTTTCGCGTACACAAGGTACAAAGGAGCAATGCATTGGCGGAGCTATCATTTGTACTCAGGTAATTCATGTTCAAATGGTTCAAATGGCTCTGAGCACTATGGGATTTAACTTCTGAGGTCATCAGTCCCCTAGAACTTATAACTACTTAAACCTAACTAACCTAAGGACATCACACACACCCATGCCCGAGGCAGGATTCGAGCCTGTGACAGTAGCGGTCGCGCGGTTCCAGACTGAAGCGCCTAGAACCGCTGGGTCACACCGGCCGGCTGTGAAAAGGTTTCCGACGTGATTATGGCCGCACGAAGAAAATTAACACTTTGAATGTGGAATGGTAGTAAAGCACGACGCATGGGGAATTCCATTTTGGAGATGATTAGGGGATTCGGTATTCTGCGATCCATAGTGTCAAGAGTGTGCCGATAATACCACATTTTATGCATTACCTCTGACACGTCCGCCCCCGGTAGCTGAGTGGCTGCCGGCACGGTAGCTCAGCGTGTTCGGTCAGAGGCCTGCTCGTCCTCTGTAACAAAAAACTGAATAAAGGAATCAACGATCAACTTGAACGTATATCTTGTGGCGTCCGGCCAGACAAAACGCAGCGAACAATACCAAACAAAATTTAAAAAAAGAAAAGAAAGTGGTCAGCGTTACAGAATGTCAATCCTAATGGGGCACTGGTTCGATCCCCGGCTGGGTAGGAGATTTTCTCCGCTCAGGGAATGGGTGTTTTGTGGTCCTAATCATCATCATTTCATCACCATCGACGCGCAGTTCGCCAAAGTGGAGTCAAATCGAAAGACTTGCACACGGCAAACGGTCTACCCGACTGGAGGCCCTAGTCACAAGACATTTATCTTCTTACCTCTGACACGGACAACGCAGTGGCCGACGTCCTTCACATTACGACCGAGAGCAGTGGCGTTTGCGTAGAGTTATCAGGGCTAACAGATAAGCGGCACTGCGTGAAATAACCGCAAAAATCATTGTGGGACGTATGACGAAAGTGTCTGTTACGACATAGTGACATCCCTCCGCGGTGGCCGAACGGTTCTAGGCGCTTCAGTCCGGAACCGCGCGACTGCTAGGGTCGCAGGTTCGAATCCTGCCTCGGGCATGGATGTGTGTGATGTCCTTAGGTTAGTTAGGTTTAATTAGTTCTAAGTTCTAGGGGACTGATGACCTCAGATGTTAAGTGCCATAGTGCTCAGTGCCATTTGAACCATTTTTTTGAACCTAGGAATCACTGTTACGAACAACTTGAACTAGAACGATTACATAGTTAATTTTGTGTGGAAGGCAAGCCAAACACTGCATTGGCGAAATTTGGCGTTAATGGGAAATGACAGTAGACGATGGACACGAGTACCTTTGCTAACAGCACGACATCGCCTGCAGCGCCTTTCCTGGGCTTGTGATCGTATCGGTAGGAACCTAGGCGACTGGATAACCGTGGCCTTGTCAAGTGAGTCCCGTTTGTATTTGATAAGAGCTGATGTTAGGGTTCGAGTGTGGAACAGAACCCACGAAGCCATGGAAGTTGTCAACAAGGCGCTGTGCAAGCTGGTGGTGGCTCCACAACTGTGTGGGCTGTGTTTACATGGAATATGTTCGGCCACTTGTAGAATCTTTATAGCCATTCATGGACGTCACGTTCCGAAACAATGATGGAATTTTTGTGAATGACAATACACCATGTCACCTTTCACAACTATTTGCGATTGGTTTGAAGAACCTTCTGGACAATTAGAGTGGATGGTTTATCCATTCAGATCGCCTGACGTGAATGCCATCGAACATTTATGGAATACTATAGAGGCAGCATGGCTCAGTATTTTTGCAGGGGACTTCCAATGACTTTTTGAGTGCGTGCTACGTCGAGCTGCTGCACTGCGCCGGTAAAATGGAGGTCAAGGTATCCCATGACTTTCGTCACCTTAGCGTATAGTAAGAGGTGTGGTCATTCATAGTGCCACTTAAAAACACAAAAAGACAGTACACGCTGATGGAAAGTATACGAAAACTCTCGACTAATATATGCACTAATTATCTTCGTAGTGTACCCTAGTATTTTATCTGCGCCCGAAAACAAGGAAGTGGAGATTATTCCTATACTGTAATACATGAGATTTGACAGCAGTGAGCTTAGGAATCTGGTCTTATGTTATTGAAGGCTTAATCTTCGCACGTGTCTAAAATATGAAGCAGCATGACAGGACAGAGGTTTAAGCCCTGATCCATACGAATATCAATCCAGTATTTTACTCTGTAGACTCTAGAATGACCTCCATAGGCGAGCTGGACTGCAATGAGCTACTTCAGGTGGATTGGCTATTTCTACGGACAGCTGGAAAGCGTCGCCACGGATAACCCACTTTGTCCAGTAGTTGCTAAATTTTTTCGTGGAGCATTACGAAAGACAGGCGTAAGCGTGTGGCATAGGTACGTCAATGAAACCTTCGTCGTGTGGATCCATGGTAAAATGTAAATGTCGTGTGACTAGCGCCCCCCGTCGGGTAGACCGTTCGACAGGTGCAAGTCTTTAGATTTGACGCCACTTCGGCGACTTGCGCGTCGATGGGGATGAGCGGGACAACACAACACTCAGTCCCTGAGCGGAGAAAATCTCTTACCCAGCCAGGAATGGAACCCGGACCCTTCGGTTTAATATCCTGTCACGCCGGCCACTCAGCTACCAGTGGCGGAAGTATCCGGGCTGAAGAACAGCTAGATGACTTCCTAAGACATCTCAACAGTCCCCATGTGAACATAAAATTTCCTGTGGAGGATGAAAACGGCCCTTTTTAGATTTGCCGGTGTAAGATGTGTATGCCATCTTGGCTGTTACAGAATTGTTGACTTCTTACTTTCATATATCGACATGCACATATCTGAGATCCACAGAAGGTGTAAGTGTGGTAGTATCGCTGGACCCGCGAGTCGAACTCGTGCCGCTAGCGCCGCTCCGCGGCTTGCAACAAGTCTGTAGCGTGCACTCGGCCATTTTTGCTCGGGACGTCAAGTCGAAAAGTAGTATAGCCTTCTGCAGATAGGAAGCAACCTCTAACAAGGCGCTTAGTTAAAGTATGGCCTATGCTATGCCTCTATAGCTCTCTGTTTGTAATTATATTCCTCCTGACTATGAAAATTCCTGTACCACAAAATGTGCAAATTTGTGTGAAATCTTATGGGACTTAACTGCTAAGGTCATCAGTCCCTAGGCTTATACACTACTTAAACCAAATCACCCTAAGGACAAACACACACACCCATGCCCGAGGGAGGACTCGAACCTCCGCCTGTACCACCAGTTACGTACAATATACAGTGTGTTTGTAAATGAATATCGGTGTTTTAACTCTTCGTAATACTTATTATATTAAACTTATAGTTATAAATGATATGTCAAATGAAAGAGCAACTCAAGCAGTTTTACCAAGAACCTTATAAATGTTCAATGGTAGCACCATTTGTCACACGGAACACATCAAGTCTATAGCCGAGTCCTTCCCAAGACCAACGACAGGACTAGCTTTGCATCGCCTCCACGTTCACCTAACCTAAAGCTTCATCAAGGATCGTGTGTGCGTGCCTCTGCTACCAGCAGACCTCCCTGAATTAAGAAGCAGGATTGAAGCAGCTGTTGTTACAATCACTGTTGACACACTTATCAACGTTTGGGAAGAACTCGGCATTGGACTTCATGTGTACCGTGTGACAAATGGTGCTCACACTGAACATTTATAAGGTTCTTGGTAAAACTGTTTGAGTTGCTCTTTCATTTGACATACCATTTATAATTGTAAGTTTAATGTAATACATATTATAAAGCGTTAAAACCCCGATATTCATTTATAAACACCCTTTATAATTTTTTACCAAAGACTTCTAATTATTTTAGTGCCTGTAGACCCAGACCATGCAGCCAGCTCCTTATCGATTTCATTGACAAACCTGCTGTATATGCAAAGAAGAGATTTGTAAGTTTCTATTTAGCATGGGCCACCAGTCATTGACACTGGCGACGATTCGTTAGTCGTCATCATAACAGTAAGAATACAACGAAAGATCTCGGATCAGTTTGTAAGAAGATGACAATTCTGCAGTAGCCAAGATGATATGGACACCTCACACTGGTTACGAGGAAATATGAGGACCTGGACACAGAGAGTATCGAAAACCGGAATACACGGGCCGATACCTGTAAAAACTGTCAGACCACCACCCGGGGCAGAAAAGAGGAGTGATAAACATGCTCGTAACACACGAAAGACGAATATGTGAGCCATAGCACCACGGACAAGGAAGCGAGATGCAACACCTGGCAAATTGTTCTGAGGAGCAGTTGCATGAGACGTGTCACGAACTCTAATACTCGTCAAATTTACAAATCGGAAGAAGAAATATCACGTACGGCGTTTCTGCCATACATTCGCAAGCTAACAGACAGGATCGGTCATATATTGTGCAAATATGGTCTAGCCGTCCGGTGTAGCCGAGCGGTTCTAGGCGCTGCAACCGCGCGACTGCTACCGTCGCAGGTTCGAATCCTGCTCCGGGCATGGATGTGTGTGATGTCCTTAGGTTAGTTAGGTTTAAGTAGTTCTAAGTTCTAGGAGACTGATGACCGCAAATGTTAAGTCCCATAGTGCTCAGAGCCATTTGAACCATTTCTGCAAATATGGTCTAAAGACTATTTATAAGGCTGATCAAGGTGCGTCTCAGATCGGTAAAGGACTAAAGTGATCCACCTACACTCTCGGGAATATAATGCGTACCATGTACATGTGGAAAAGTCAATGTTGGAGCGAATGGACGATCAGTCAACACCTGGGTCACCGAACATAAACGATATTGCAAGTTGGAACAAGTGGAGAAATCTACGTAGCGATGTAGGTGCTGTCTCATACCGAGCACATAACAAAATTCGTTGGCACAGAATTACCTGGGGTGGAGGAGAGCTGCCATACTGGTAGTATAATGGAAGTGTCTGTTCGGGACCAGGGAAGCAATAGGCGAAGAATCACTTCGGTGATAAGACAATGATGTAACTGATAAGTAGTAGTTATGTAGGGAGAGAACGATTCGAGATAACGATCTTATCTCAAAGTCACTGATATGGTCTTCCAATATCAGATTATACAGTTGAGCGATTTATAATTGGGGTCACCCTTAACTCCACTTTCCCCAGGGAAACACCGGAAATAGATGATGGTCGTCCATAGGAACCTCCACCCCCTTCCCCGCCTCGTCCTTCCCACTCTTCCCCAACCCTCCCCTCACCCCCTTGGACCAGCACAATTCAGACACCCCCTACCCATCTTCATCTTTTACTACAGGGGCACCTGAGAGAAAGGCTTTTCTTCAAAGCTGTGCAGCATAGGGAGAGGATCAGGGTGTGTCTATTTGTTAATAACAAATTAATGTTAGCTTAATTGCAATAAGTCATGACACTCAATGTCTATTTGTACATGATTTTCGTCATTAGAGGCACCAACAGAGACCATAACCAGGGTGACATGTAAGTAGTTTCATTTTTCCACAATTCCTAAATTTTTTTACAATTTTTCGCATTTTAACGTATTTTATTCAATTACACCCCACTGCTATCGGTGTCACATCAACATTGATTCACATTAAAAAGTCGCATCACATCACGGCGATGTCACATCGAGGTAGCAGTACATCGCGTCAACGTCGTGATGCTCTCAGCCAATCACAATGTGGCTGCATGTGCCCAAATGTATCAGAATCATTTAACATTGCTAAGCCACCACTTCATTATTAGTGTGTGCGTGTGTGTGTGTGTGTGTGTGTGTGTGTGTGTGTGTGTGTGTGTGTGTATGTGTGTATGTGTGTGTGTGTGTGTGTGTGTGTGTGTGTGTGTGTGTGTGTGTGTCTGTGACATCATAGTGTATGTGTTAGGAACAAACATTCTCCCTATTGGTAGGAATAATGACGTCACGACATATTAGTCACGTCATAGCAAATTCTGTAAGCACTGCAGTTTTCCTGATTTTCTACTAAACATACTATATGTATCAGAAATACCACACTGCGATAGATAAATCCTTGTTAAACCACCACTACAATATTAAATTGTGTGACATTACAGTTTGTGTGTTAAAACGAGTGTTGTTGGAAATAATGATGTCATGTGAAAATTATGGGGTTTATCGATTTCCAACCAAAGACACTGTGTGTATAAGCATTAGCACAGGGCTCCAAAATATGCACCTCGAGACATCTGACCAGTATCTCCAACCATGTCCAGTGAAAAGTGGGTCACCTGCAGGGTAGCCCACGCTTCCAAGACCAATGCGTGGAGTATGGCCATGAACACACCGCTCCAACAGAGTAACTATCGAGAAACTTGGAGTATTTTAGGTGTAATAGTCTGTGATGCGGACGTCCTGGATGCTGACAGAGAAGACACTGGCATGAAAGCATCCACTCAGAGAGGGCCATCCCAATCACGGTAATAATGGAAAACAGTCCAAACAGGTAGGTGGAGTGTATGGCAGATAAGCGCCAAGCACTCAGCTCCATTCTTTTTCTCTGTGGACCAATCAGAATGAAGCTTTCGAAACTAGCACTTATGGGTTGGTGACGTCAGTCTCTTGTCGACCAAAAATCCCAGGTAGAATAAAAAGCCATGTAACACGATACAAACTTCAGAGTAGGACAGCTACCAGTTCTTCTGCGTACATCACATCAGGAACGTTCAAATGGTTCAAATGGCTCTGAGCACTAAGGGACTTAACATCTGTGGTCATCAATCTCCTAGAACTTAGAACTACTTAAACCTAACTAACCTAAGGACATCACACACATCCATGCCCGAGGCAGGATTCGAACCTGCGACCGTAGCAGTCACGCGGTTCCGGACTGAGCGCCTTACAGGAAAGTTCACCTGGAGTTTCATTCAAACATGGTTACTGATTTACCCCCCTACCTTAGCATCGAATACAATCCTGCAAGCACACTGACGATGGGTGGGATCTGCTGGCGGTCCCAGGCAAAATAAAAATATTATAACACGAAATAAACTCTTACAATATTAGTGCGCGATGTCAATATAAGACTCGTAAATAGATACGGAGTATGTATACACATACTTACTGCCAAAATGAGACTGAGCAATGGCCACAGTGCAGCAAACAAATAAACTATTTGTAAGCAATGGCCACAGTGCAGCAAAAAAATAAACTATTTGTACTTACCCAGCCATCGACTCACAGAGGTCACAACATCTCTGTCACTACTTGATAAAATGCGGCCATAGAGAACTGCAGTGTTCACGAGATGTCTGCCGATATGCCTCCGAAAAATTTTCTGACGAGGTGCTGCGCGTATCTGTCGGCGCTGTCGACACCGCCGCTGCACAAAACGTTCTAACAAACTTTTTATTATTATGTATCTCTCTATGTACTGGGAATAATAGCAGTAATGACATATTACAAACTTTAGCACAGTTTTCCTATTTCCCATGCAGCAGGAATTTATTAAGTCGACTGTACTACGAAAAAATATCGTCCTGAGACAAATATGCAATAACTTGTGTCAAGCTGATCATCATGATGCAGTGGTAAACTACGATCGGTGTATTACAAGACAGGTTCATACAGTGCTTCCAACCAAGAAGAAAACCAAAGATCGAAATTTTTAAAAAAAGTTATAGTCAACCCATGTGGTTTATAAGGCCGCTGGCCACATTTCGTAGCAGTGAATCATTTGTTGCTTGCGGAAATGTTCTAACATATTCTTTACTAACTTAGAAGAAGACTTTACCAAAAACTAATAGCACAATGCTATACTTTTTAACAGTAGGTTCGATCAACACACTAATCATATGTGAACTCAAATTGTACAGTACTCATTTCACGAAAATGATATTGAGAACTGACATTCAGTCAACTTACATTACATGTAAGATAAGAGAAAACTTAGAGCCCATGCACATAAACGTTTTCCTCCCTAGCTTCGTTTGTGTGAGTGGCACAAGGTACCGTGTGGAGTATGTGTGTATTTGAAACAAGCAGTAAGCAACTAGAGTTCGGATAAGCGTTCAAAAATATGATGAATCAATGTGCAAGCGCTTGTCTGATATTTATTTGACCATATGAATGTGTAAACACTGAACTGGATTCACATCTCTGCAGTAAAACAGTATAGTTCTATTTTTACAAGTGACACGAGGGGTCCTCTACCGCTGGCTTTCGGCGTATGCGTGATCTAAAAATTTAGCGAGAGACCTCATGATCATGGGACCAACTTACAAGCATACAAGGACCAAGAGTTCGGACCAACAGTAAATAACACAAGAATCAGCGACAGGTGTGCAGGATTAATAAGCGTCTGTCTGTTTCACGGGTTAGTCTGGACATACACCGATAAGCCAGAACGTTATGACCACCGACCTACAATCGATTTGAACCCGTCCAGGCGGTAGCAGCGTAACTTGACGAGGAATGACTGCTGGTCAGAGACACGCACAGTGTATGCAGTATCAGTGAGGGTGCTGTCTTTATGTAGAATTGGGAAGGCGCGCGGTTTATCTGAATTTCACGGAGGGCAGATTGTGATGTCCGGAGGCTCGGCACGAGCATTTTGGAAACTAGACGACTTGTTGGGTGTTCGAGAAGTGCTGTGATGAGTGTTTTCAACATGTAGCGACACCAAGGTGAAAAAAAAAAAAACACGTCCAGACGTCGTGGGGTTGGGCGGCTACCCCTCATTACAGATGTCGGACGTCATAGGCTGGACAGACTACTAAAACAGGACAGGTGACAAAACTGTGGCTTAACTAACACCAGACATTAATGCTGGGTAGAGTACAAGTGTGTCTGAACACACATTGCACCGAACATCCTAACGATGGGCCTTCGCAGGCGACGACGGTGCTTGCGCCAATGTTAACACAACGACATTGGCAATTACGACTGCAATGGGCACATGACCATTTGCACTGGACGTTGGGGCAGTGGCAGAGCGTTGCACCTTTTGATGAATACTGATACCTTCTTCATGATTCCGCTGGGAGGGCGAAAATCCATCGTCTTCCAGGGGAACGGCTCCTTGATACTTGTACTGTGAGGCAGAGACAAGCTGGCAGCGGATCCGTTATGCTCTGGGAACATCCATGGGTCCAGTGGAGCTCGTGCAAGGCACCTTGACGGACAAGGAGTATCGTACACTGGATGGAGACCACGTAAACCTCTTCAGGACGATCATGTTTATCGACGGCAGTGTCATTTTTCTACAAGATAATGCGCCATTTTAGAAAGCCAGGAGTGTGATGCAATGGTTCGAGGAACCATTCGAAATTTCAATTGATGTGCTGCCCCCCCCACCCCTAATTCACCAAATCTGAACCTGATCGAACACATCTACGATGTGATTGAACGTGGCGTCAGAGTTCATCGCCCTCCTCCGCGGAATTTGCGGACATTAGGTGACTTGTTTGTGCAGATGTGTTGCCACGACGCGTCGCTGCTGTTATCCGTGCCAAAGGTCGACTTACAGGTTATTAGGTAAATGGTCACAATGTTCTGGCTGATCAGTGTATACGTATGTAAACCGTAGACTGGCTGTAAAATAGGTTTCTATTGAAGAGCTACAGCATAGTTCCTACGACAATCAGTCTGTGTGTTCTTCTAGTTAGCAGCCCAGAATTCCTTTCTGCTGGCGTGAAGTGTTAATCTGCCTTCACCAGATAACTCACACCACCTCGTAAGACCACCGCCTGACAGAGGAGCCGACACACTGAGATAGAGACGCCTGCGTGCTCTCCGAGTCAGTCACTGAGCTCTATGAAGGTAATTAAAAAAAAATATTTTGCTACTCGGCTCATGTACGTCACTGAGAACGTCTGTGAGCTGCTGGATGTACCCATACAGTCTTATTGTTAATAAAAAACGTCGAACATCATCATCATCATCATCATCATTTAAGACTGATTATGCCTTTCAGCTTTCAGTCTGGGGCATAGTCCCCCTTATAAAATTCCTCCAAGATCCCCTATTCAGTGCTAACATTGGTGCCTCTTCTGATGTTAAGCCTATTGCTTCAAAATAATTCTTAACCGAATCCAGGTACCTTCTCCTTGGTCTACCCCGACTCCTCCTACCCTCTACTGCTGAACCCATGAGTCTCTTGGGTAAGCTTGCTTCTCCCATGTGTGTAACATGACACCATCATCTAAGCCTGCTCGCCCTGACTGCTACATCTATAGAGGTCATTCCCAGTTTTTCTTTGATTTCCTCATTGTGGACACCCTCCTGCCATTGTTCCCATCTACTAATACCTGCAATCATCCTAGCTACTTTCATATCCGTAACCTCAACCTTATTGGTAAGGTAACCTGAATCCACCCAGCTTTCACTCCCATACAACAAAGTTGGTCGAAAGATTGAACGGTGCACAGCTAACTTAGTCTTGGTACTGACTTCCTTCTTGCAGAAGAGAGTAGATGGTAGCTGAGCACTCACCAGTCGATGTCATGTATAAAAAGAAATGCATTTTTAGTAACAAATTCATTCTAACATGTACTCGATGCAGTAAAATATTCAGGTGTAAAATGTTCGACGTTAAGATTCACCATGCATCCTCCTCTCTCCTGGTTCTCATATGCCGTTAGAGCTCTGAGAACGTCTCGTCTACGACACTGTCACTGAAGACGAAGCACAAATCGTGTAATATCTGAGTCAAGTTCTGCGTCTGATGCTGCCGAAAGGGCAAATCTGTATATAGGATACTACAAAATACTTTTTTTCTTACTCTTATAAGTTGATAAATGAGACAGTTCGTTTGTAAAATGCCCATAATCCTTGCATGTCGTGATTTCCTATGCCGGATAATTCGTCTTGAGAACGTATGTTTAAGATAATTATGTATCACATCTATTAACGCAACCTGGTACAGATTTAGGCTGATGAGCAAATCACGTAACCCGACGCTATTTTTTGCGTAACACACATCGAAAAGCCCGTCGAAACATTTCCGGAAACGTGGTATGTAAATGAGAAATAATTATATTTTAGGTTGATCATAATGGGTAATCATGGGTGTTTCATGACAGATTACTGACATTAGCTTGGTGTTGTGGAGCTGTGAAACACTTCCAGATGTAATAAACCTATTCTAGCATATGAGCAACACATCTGAGAAAGTGATGTTCTCCTCATAGTTGCGAGCGCATAATAAAACATGATTCCCGCTACTAGTTCTATAGGAAGTATCCAGACGCCTGTAACGTGGCTGACGAATAGATTTCAGTCATCCAGCAGGGTGGCACAGAATTACACCATGAGACAGTACACAAAACAACTGCCAGTGTGGCTGTTTGTATAATCAATTTCCACTTTAAATGAGTAAAGATATAGGCATACGGTGCATAGTTGTTATGACACATTAACACTCTTAATTGTCTTTGTTTAAGCAGCGTACTGATGTGTGGTATTTCACCCTACCATTACCGAATATTCCATTAAAAGTAGAGTCTTCCAGAGCAGGTACACAGAAAACTAAAACATAACACTTATATTCTAATATTGGGAGTCGCAATCGGAAGAGAAGACATGATCACTTGACCAACATATAAGCTCTTATTATTTTCCAGTAGACAAATTTCAGAATGACATTAAGCTTACGTATATGAAAACTTTAGCAGATAATGGTCTAAGTCCGCTCGACACATTGACTCGGCGTGGATACTCACTGACTTTAGTAAAATTGTCTTTAGTGATGAGTCTCGCATTGAACTTAGCCCCGATGACTGACGGAGACGTTTCTCGAGTCTCCGTAGACTTCGATGTGGTCAACCTGACTGTCGCCTGCCATATGGCCTGACAATCGGCAGTGCTGTTCTGGGGTGCCATTTCACTTCATCTCTTTGGTTGTCATCCACGCCACCCTTAGAGCACAGCGGTTGGTCGACGATATTCTAAGCCCCGTTTCGTTGCACTTCATGTCAGGCCATCCTGGGTTTACATTTCAACAAGACAATGCCCGCTCGGCGAGAGTTTCTAGTACTTGTCTTCTTACATGCCAAACCCGGACTTGCCGGCGATCTCTCTCCAACTGAGAACGTTTGGAGGATTATGGGCAGGGCCCTCCAACCAGCTCGGGATTTTGGCGATCTAAGGCGTCACTCGAACAGAACTTGGTATCACTCAGCAGGACATCCAAAAACTCTATCAATCAACGTCAAGTCGAATAACTACACAATGTAACCAAAAGTATCCGGACAACTAGAAAAACATACGTTCTTCATATTAAGTGTATTGTGCTGCCAGCTACTGCCAGGTACTCCATGTTAGCGACCTCAGTAGTCATTACACATCGTGAGAGCAGAATAGGGCGCTCTGCGGAACTCACGGACTTCCAACGCGGCCAGGTCATCGGGTGTCACTTGTGTCATACGACTGTACACGAGATTTACACACTCCTAAACATCCCTAGGTCCACTGTTTCCGATGCGATAGTGAAGTGGAAACGTGAAGGGGCACGTCCACCACAGAAGCGTACAGCCCGACCTCGTCTGTTGACTGACAGAGACTGCCGACAGTTGAAGAGGGTCGTAATGTGTAATAGGCAGACATCTATCCAGATCATCACACAGGAATTCCAGACTGCATCAGGACCCACTGCAAGTACTATGTCAGATAGGCGGGAGGTGAGAAAAACTTGGATTTCATGATCGAGCAGATGCTCATAAGCCACATATCACGCCGGTAAATGCCAAACGACGCATCACTTGGTGTAAGGAGCGTAAACACTGGACGACTGAACAGTGGAAAAGCGTTCTGCGGAGTGACGAATCACGGTACACAATGTGACGATCCGACGGCAGGGTGTGGGTATGGCGAATGCCCGGTGAACGTCATCTGCCAGCCTGTGTAGTGCCAACAGTAAAATTCTGCCGCGCTGGTGTTGTGGTCGTGTTTTTCATGGAGGGGACTTGCACCCCTTGTTATTTTGCTTGGCACTATCACAGCACAGACCTACATTGATGTTTTAAGCACCTTGCTACCCGCTGTTGAAGAGCAATTCGGTAATGACAATTGCATCTTTCAACACGACCGAGCACCTGTTCATAATGCACGGCCTGTGGTGGAGTGTTTGCACGACAGTAATACCCCTGTAATGGATGGACCTGCACAAAGTCCTGACCTGAATCCTATAGAACACCTTTGGGATGTTTTGGAACGCCGACTTCGTGCCACTCCTCACCAACCGACATCGATACCTCTCCTCAGTACAGCACTCCGTGAAGAATGGGCTGCCATTCCCCAAGAAGACTTCCAGCACCTGATTGAACGTATGCCTGCGAGAGTGGAAGCCGTCATCAAGGCTAAGGATGGGCCAACACCATACGGAATTCCAGCATTATCGATGGAGGGCGCCACGAAATTGTAAGTCACTTTCAGCCAGGTTTCGAATACTTTTGATCACATAGTGTACTTGCATAATGGTGAGAGGTGGACCGGCGCGTTAATGATCTGCTCAGTTTATGAAGCTCTTTCTCTTGAATAAATCATTCTATTTGTCTGAAATTTTTATTATTTGTTTGTCCATAAATGTACATCAAATCCACCGATTTCCGTCCCATTAGGATAAGTGTGTCTCCCTCTTGCTTTCTTTTTTTCTCCCGGTGTTTACCTTGTGCGGAAAGTACACTGTCATCCTACCACCCACTTATCCTGGGGAGGTTCATAAATCTACAAATATGGTGATAGCTTCAACAAAAAATAGGAAAGGCTCAAGGTGAACGAATCCGAGATTCCCGTGCTGCAGCAAACGACCGTTGCAGGTAACAAGGGGAGAATCGCAGTGGCAATGACCCTTGGACGTTGGCGCTGCAGTTGCATATATTCTGCGGCCGCGAGCTCGACTCCATTCCGCCAACCTCGGTGGAGGATGATGCTTTGACAATGCCAGCCATTTGTGCTGGAGAATCGTTAGAAAATCGTCAAACAACGTTGGCCGAAGAGCCGGAGACAGATGCCAACAGACAAGTTGTTGACTAAAAACCATACTAAAAATAACGCATTTTGAAGAGATGTTTAATGTATTGTATAACTTAAAACATATATCAAATGGTAGTCGTGGGATCCCGACCAAATAGAGTAGAAATGTCACGGAATATTTAAGCGGTATTGATAGGTCACAAACCTGACACTGTCCAGTTCCGAGGCGTTCTGGTAGATGTTGGCCACTGTCATCGCCCTACAAATCTGGACATTGCACGATTCTAACAACAGGCCAAATGGAGACCCAAACGAGGGTCCCCTCAAGTCCTGTCAGTTGTTGATAATAGAATCTCACACGAGTATTCACTATCTCCGTGACTTTCACAATGATTACTGATGTCTGACACTGTTTACGCAAAGAAATACCATGTCAGGACTGGAGACAACGATAAACACGGACAACACTAATGTACTCTGGTGGCCATTCTACCTGTCACGGAGAATAGCAGTTCTAGGTATTCCACGCCATTTTCCACTTAAATGACCTTTAAAAGTGGAAATGTTAGTGTGGGTTCCATACACACAGTGGCAGGGCAGTAACCTTGAACGTCATCAAAATTGAGGATCGCAGGGAATTCAAAAATTCAAGATGGCAGGTGAACGGAAATTCAGAAATCCCAGGTGGTGGTTGGCAGGAAATTTAAAAATGCAAGATGGTGGTGGTTGGAAACTTAAAATAAAATCCAGGATTGTGGAACTAGCCCATTTACGGTGTGTAGCCCTTTCCCTCCCCCTCCTCCTCTCCAGCCAGTCACAATTATTAAAATGAGATAAAAATGATATTATCTTCGAAAATACGCACTATTTCCATAACTTTCGTTTGAAGATTAATGATATTTGTGGAAGGTATTTACTTCTGAATTGCGTACACTCATAGACACCTCTGTATTTAATCTGCGTAATATTGAAATGATTAAGTAAATTGGGTAACAATGGTGTCAAGTTGGAAGATATGCAGTAAATTTTTACGTATCCTTCTCTTGAATATGTGTCAAGTTCAATGACATGCATTATTCCTGTCACCTTCACTTGAAAGTCAAAGATATTTGCATAAAATACCTCTGTATGTAGTCAGCAAAATATTAAAATGCGCCGTCAGTCTGTTTTCGGAAACTAGTGTGAGATGTCTGCCTCTGACCCCCCCCTCCCCCTCCCTCCCCCCCCCCCCCCCCCCCCCACACACACACACATTGCTGGGTAAGGCCAAAGGCCCTTGATGGATGGATAATGAGTTGGATAATGATGGTTAGTTTACGTGGTGACCACCATCATCCTGCATACTATTGAATGGGTAAGCTTACAGGGTAACTGGGAAAGATGATAACAACACCTCGGATGGTGCAGCAATCATGGCAAATCTCCTCCAGCGAGTCTTCCTACTTTTATAGCACGTACCACACTGAACCAGCAGGCAAAAATGTGATTACTAAGCATTAGTTAGAAAGTACTATCTTGCTGAAGTAAGCATCGTATTTCTAGGTTTCACAAATTCACAAGAAACACGATCCAAGTGGCGAGGTTTTACAGTAATTTTTTTTGTTTGTTCCATGTTTAAAATTATGAATTGTTTCCACACATTCTGTTGGTTTCTGTTTCAACAGATAGAATGTCTCAGACGCAAAAGCTATTGAGGCATTGTAAACTTCAAGCAATATTGTCTAGTATCTTGCCGTTCGTCAAGCACTCTTTCTTCCGACAGAACACCCAGGACCAGCCAGTAGTCTGCTCCAGGTAAACAGACGCTCCTCCTTCGGAAACTGTTTACATGTTCGCTAATATATCACATGTTTTGAATCTCTACTGCCGATAAACAGTCTGTTTGCACTACGACTGTTAACATGCGTCATAAGAGGCATCGTCATCACTCATAGGGAGCATGCGCAGTAGCCACGGCGGCTCTACAATTGAGGGAATCTGCGTCTCTCGTGCCTGTGAGGAGTCCGCAGATATTACGGTGCCTGCTGTGTACTGGGTCGCAGTTCAACTACCAGCAAGCAGCTCATCACTCAGCTCTGGACCTATCACTAGCCCATCCGCCAGAGCTTTTACTGCCCCTACACCGCACCGCACCGCACTACCACGCTACTCCAGCGCGATGATACTCCACATCGAGCGGCTACCAGTCTTCAATCAAGCCCCTCGCTCCCTTCAACCCTGGCCTCCCTAGGACTCTGTGCCGCTATACCAGTAGCACCACCGTCACTGATCCATCAGTTATTTGCGTGCTACCTTTACAACAAAGGACACAAACGTTGGCGACGTGAAAGCATCATTTTCCAGTGTAATTATCAGGCGTCACAGCAATCAGACGCTCCCACCGTATCCTGCTTGGTCACTACCTCGTGACCCAGCCGGATGCTGCCACAGCCGCTTCAAGAAGTTGGGTTTTTATGTTGTCCTCATCATATCATCATCATTCCTGAAAGAGGCGAGTTTGGACTGAGCAAAGGTTGGGAAATTGTACAGGCGCTGATAACCGCGCAGTTGAGCGCCCTACAAACCAAACATCATCATCATCATCATCATCAAGAAGTTGCAGCCAAGATTAGCTGTCCTCACGAGTGTGGCACAACACGTTGCGTCTATTCTTCTGGGCAACTTGCGACAACATGATTTTCTCGACTCCTTGGGTGCGTTGTCATTTCTTATTCTTTTCCTTCTTTCGGTGTAGATCTCTATCGTGCTCTTATGCACGTTATTTTTGTTGTATTTCGTTCCTGCGGCGTAGGTCTTCCTTGAGCTCCAACAAGTGTCATCTTTTCGCTTCTTGAGGGTATTTTTAGTGTCTTTTTCGTATCTCGTGCCCTTATGTCAGTTTCACTTTCGTCAAGTTTTTCACTTTCCCCCATTTTTTTTATGAACAGGTATTTTCTATTTTAGTACTCCTACAGTCGGTGGAGCGTCCGCTCTTCAGACGTCATGCTTGATGAGTCGCGAACATCACTTCTTTGCCGTCTTTGACTTTTTCGCTCTTTTTTAGCTGTTCTTTTTCCCAGACCCACCCATCCCAATCTTTCTCCTCCGAGAGTATCATTTCCACTTTATCCACTGTTTTCATGTGTTTCTTTTCCAGTGACCACTGCCACACAGGCTTAGAGGCTGTCGCACCATTGTGATTTTGGCGACCACAATGGTCGAGTTCGGTCTCTCAGTTCCACCTGTATTCTGCCGACGCACGCTGTCCATTGACACCGTCGTGTTTTTTCCGGTCACATTAGTAGAACCCTGTCTCAATGGCGGCCGCAGTGGTCCCCCAATGCCATCCGTACCTACTAACGCCTAGCTGGCGCATCGAGGTCGTCAATCCACAGGCTGCTCCTGTGGCTTTCCTCATCTGTTTCTGGCAGTGTTCACGCGCCTCAGATGCAGTTGGTCACTGGGTTCATGTCTGTGGCTGATTGTCTGTGGCCCTGTGGCTGTTCCTTCGGGGACTTCCAAAACCGGCCATATATACTGTGCCTCTGGCGCCATAGTTCTCTTGTATTCTTGCTTTTCACTTCAAGCTTGATTTACACCTCCTTATTCACAGCTAGCTCCAGGCTGCACTCCACCACTGTGGATGTTGCACCGCAACCTCAATTCCCATGTTCTGGCGGGCAGAACTAAGGTACCAAGAGCTCCTCTCATCTTTATATGTCGTCTGCATCGATCTGTGTGAGGTGTTCCTTCCTGTGGATATCCACCAGCACTGTGATCTCTTTCTTCTGTTGGCCCTCCTGACCCCAGCCTGAACGACACCTCGCAGGTTCTTTCGGCTATTATAGGTATTGTGTCTATCTGTTCGTTGGCCACTCCTGTTTCTGGTAGAATGCCTGTGACCAGCAAGTCATCTGCTACAGAGCCGCAGGCGCTTCTCCTTCAGAGACTGTTTGTATGTCTCAGTAGCACATCACATGTTTCGAACCTGTACTGTCAATAAATTGTTTACTCACCGATCGTGAGACATCATCATCGCTCATGGGCAGTGTGTGCTGCGGCAACAGCAGTGCTACAATCGAAGGAACTAGCGTTCACCTGTGGTTCATGTGGGGATCAAGCACTGGCGAATATTCGTCCACCTACTGGTGGCTCAACTTCTAGCAATCAGATCTTCACTGAGTTCTGGGACAAGCGTTGATGGTGACTTATGGCCTATCCGTCGGAGCTTTCCATCGATCCTACGCCGCACCACACTACAACATTGCTCCTGCAGCTACCAGCGATGACTTTCCACATAGAGAACCCAGCAATCTTGGTTAGAGCCTCACAACTCCCTTGACCCTCGCCTTCCCAGGACTTTGTGGCACTGCACCTGTAGAGCTACTGTAAAATGTTGACTGTGTACTTGTGCTTGTCTGATAATTAGACTAATATCACTACGGAATTTCATTCTGTTACTCATATTTGATCAAGGGTGATATTTTGGGTTGTTACTCAGACTCTGTCTTCTGTTGAACTCGGCTTGATGATGCTGAAATAAAAGTGTACTTAAATGCTAATCCCTTAACAACCAGTTATTTACATACAACCTTTACAACAAAGGATAAAATATAATGGATCTTCGCAAAGCTAACTCATCTAAACATTCAGCCTGGTTTACATCAGAGCAAGTGAATAGTCAATTCGCCAATGTTCATTAACATTCACTTGTACCAGCATTTCACTCTAGAGAGAAGAGAACACGTACATAGCTTATGAACGCTGTGTTAATGTTTTTCTTCTTTTACGCAAATAACCAGCAATACTATAATGTTAGAGCTGTGATGCAACACTTTTAATCGTGTTTTCGTTCCCTCTCATTATTATAAATAACCACTACCCCATTCCATTCTGGAATATGGGATGTGTCTGCTCTTTGCGTTTATGAGGACCTGACCTCTGCTAGGAAGACTTTGAAGACATTCAGTGAGGTGTCTGAATGTCTGTACAGTAGTGACGTCCCATTCTTCCTCAATGGCCAAATAAAAAAATAAAAAAGTGTTGTTGGATTTTGAAGTTGGTCGGCGTTCTAACTCATGCCATAGGTGTTCCATGGGTTCTGATTGGGGCTGGAGGTAGGCCAGTCCATTTCAGGAATGCACCTGCCCACAAACAATTGTCTCACAGATGCCGCTTTATGATACGTAAACTGTCATATTGATACAGAAAGAAAAATTATCCGTCCCCTCTGCTGTACATAGTAGACAATGCTATAAAATGTCGAAGAAAAAGTCACGTAATCAGCATGGTTTCAGAAAATATGGTTCTTATGAAACAGAACTGGGTTTATATTCACCCAAAATAATGAGTACTATCAACAGGAGATCTAATGGTAAATGGTTTGCGGCAAGCGGTTAAATGATAAAATAGTTAAACGGTTACATGGTTCAACAGTAAACGTTAAACAGTAAACAGATGTTGTTCAGCATCTAGTAAAGTCATCAGTAGATCAATAAAAATTACAGAGTGATTTAGAGAAGACACCTATATGGTGCAAAAAGTGCCAATTGACCCTACCAAAATAATTCTCTTTCGGCTATGCGCACTCGTTCGCTTATGGACATTCGCTTGTGTAAACCAGGCTTTTGGAATCTGGCCTTTGAGTAAGTCTACCCCTTGGAATTCTATGCGTAATGTTTGGGTGCCTCATTTGTATGGATTACGTGCGGATTGTATATGATAGAAATAAATGGCGATGTTTTGATTCGGTTCACCATAACATAAAATTTAACTCACAGTGTAGTTGGTCTGCAAGCAGCAGATGAGTGCGATTAGACCGCAAAATTGCGGGACCGAGGTGAAAAGTGCGCTTATCTGTTTCCTGTTGGTAGAAATATAGAAGAGGAAGAGGAGAATTTAACTGCCAAAACACACCTAACGAGAATTGAGTATTTCACTAGAAATGAGAATGTGCATACCAAGTCTCTTATTCAGCAGGAATTCGTACATGAGATAATAAATTCCAGCTGACTCAGTAGGAAGGTTGGAAACTACTCGGAACTATTCAGCTAGGAGGTGAGGGTATTACAAGTAGAACTTCAGCTAAAGCAAGGCATCGACGTGGTATCATTTTAACTGTGAACAGCATTCAGTGATTTTTCTCACGCACAACCAGAAAATGTAATTGTGACAAATACACATTTTACTAATGAATTAAGGATTACTAACAATCTCCCAACTTTACCTTACTAAATGTATTCTATATGCAAATAAATTAAACTTTGCCAACATACTATTCGTAGCAGGGCTGAAACGCCTCACGTTTTCGAAGAACAGAACCAAGATATCTGTTAACATCGATGGCACCTAATCTTCCGATTATGAATGGATGACTGTGAAAGACAGGAGCGATGACAAATAATGGTGAGCTGCACCGCTACGTATAAGAAAATATCACTATGAGATATAAATTTATTAATGTTGCTGTTTGACAATGAAAAATATAAATACCATTTTTATTGTATAAAAGAACTCGTTCAGCCTAACACAAAGTAGTGTATATAGTTGTAATATGTGAACGCTATCTGTGCTCTTTACATTCCCAGGAAAAATTAGATGCACATTTAGTTGACTGTGCATAGTTTAAATCAGTCAACGGTACATTGCCTAATGGCAAGGAAGACTTTTTAAAATTCACAAAGTTCAGTAACAAACTGAAGCTACCATTTGTAATTTATGCTGTTATGAGATGAGTGTTGGAACCAGCTGCCTCTGGTTCGTATTCCGATTGGGTGCATTCGTATAAACCATTCAATATTGCGGAGTACATAAACTGCAAATATGAACAGGAATATTCCCAGTTTAAAATGTACTCTAAATTAAACCTGAAGAAGAATTAGCGTTTCGCGCAGCACAGATCTGTAATATTTGCCAGGAATGATTTGACGACTGCGGTATTAAACACAAAGATCATTGCCATTTTACCGGCGTGTATCAGGACACAGCACATCGCGGCTGCAATGTGAACTAGAGGCCTGACTGTTTAATGTCCACCATAACCATAATGTTGCGATGGGCATTTCTTTATCGTGAACATTTGTGAACCAAAGACAAGAGATGGTTACAATGAAGTTAAATTAAATTCAGTTGAAGTTCCTCTTCTGCAGTCTAATAGGGAGAAATGAAGAGTGCAAAACCATAACACTGAAAATGTCACCACTAGTCCAAATTTATTTAATAGTGAAAGTGGAATTTATGTGCCACTCTCCACTTGCTATCGTATTCAGAACTCTCAAATTGTCAACTACTAGCACTCCAGTGGCAAGAAATCTAACGTGCCTGTCATAACGTTGCATGTGCCCAGATTAGTTGCCAAAACTCTGGTTCTAATTGTGATACACGCCAGAAGCAATGACGGATCACGCGCAGCAGACACTAAACACTAGGAGAAAACGACCTAGAAATGAATATACATGGAAGAATAGTGTGCAGAAAAAGAATAGAAACAATGGATTTAAATACGAGAAATGAACAAGTGGACCAGAAATCTGAACCGTTGTTGTCTTACGCTATTGTGACTCGTTTGTTATCTTGTTGCCATTACTGCGTAGCGTTTCTCCGTTCGCTTACATACACGGATTAACTGTTGTTACTGATGGTATTTTAGTATTTCCAGCTTTTAAAAAGTGTAATTTATTCGTTCTGTGGTACATTATATTGAGTATTATTGCTGTTATAGTGTAAGTATATTACAGAGGTTGTATTTGTATGTTTTTGATGACTTGCAAGTGTCACTTTTCATGGAGAACCCTTCGTCTAGAGCAAGCATGCATGGGCCGAATTCACATACATACACTCCTGGAAATGGAAAAAAGAACACATTGACACCGGTGTGTCAGACCCACCATATTTGCTCCGAACACTGCGGGAGGGCTGTACAAGCAATGATCACACGCACGGCACAGCGGACACACCAGGAACCGCGGTGTTGGCCGTCGAATGGCGCTAGCTGCGCAGCATTTGTGCACCGCCGCCGTCAGTGTCAGCCAGTTTGCCGTGGCATACGGAGCTCCATCGCAGTCTTTAACACTGGTAGCATGCCGCGATAGCGTGGACGTGAACAGTGTGTGCAGTTGACGGACTTTGAGCGAGGGCGTATAGTGGGCATGCGGGAGGCCGGGTGGACGTACCGCCAAATTGCTCAACACGTGGGGCGTGAGGTCTCCACAGTACATCGATGTTGTCGCCAGTGGTCGGCGGAAGGTGCACGTGGCCGTCGACCTGGGACCGGACCGCAGCGACGCACGGATGCACGCCAAGCCGGTAGGATCCTACGCAGTGCCGTAGGGGACCGCACCGCCACTTCCCAGCAAATTAGGGACACTGTTGCTCCTGGGGTATCGGCGAGGACCATTCGCAACCGTGTCCATGAAGCTGGGCTACGGTCCCGCACACCGTTAGGCCGTCTTCCGCTCACGCCCCAACATCGTGCAGCCCGCCTCCAGTGGTGTCGCGACAGGCGTGAATGGAGGGACGAATGGAGACGTGTCGTCTTCAGCGATGAGAATCGCTTCTGCCTTGGTGCCAATGATGGTCGTATGCGTGTTTGGCGCCGTGCAGGTGAGCGCCACAATCAGGACTGCATACGACCGAGGCACACAGGGCCAACACCCGGCATCATGGAGTGGGGAGCGATCTCCTACACTGGCCGTACACCTCTGGTGATCGTCGAGGGGACACTGAATAGTGCACGGTACATCCAAACCGTCATCGAACCCATCGTTCTACCATTCCTAGACCGGCAAGGGAACTTGCTGTTCCAACAGGACAATGCACGTCCGCATGTATCCCGTGCCACCCAACGTGCTCTAGAAGGTGTAAGTCAACTACCCTGGCCAGCAAGATCTCCGGATCTGTCCCCCATTGAGCATGTTTGGGACTGGATGAAGCGTCGTCTCACGCGGTCTGCACGTCCAGCACGAACGCTGGTCCAACTGAGGCGCCAGGTGGAAATGGCATGGCCAGCCTTTCCACAGGACTACATCCAGCATCTCTACGATCGTCTCCATGGGAGAATAGCAGGCTGCATTGCTGCGAAAGGTGGATATACACTGTACTAGTGCCGACATTTTGCATGCTCTGTTGCCTGTGTCTATGTGCCTGTGGTTCTGTCAGTGTGATCATATGATTTATCTGACCCCAGGAATGTGTCAATAAAGTTTCCCCTTCCTGGGACAATGAATTCACGGTGGTCTTATTTCAATCTCCAGGAGTGTATTTGAGTTCGTCTGCAGCATTATCTCATGACATGACAGCAGTGCTCCTAACACTTTGAGTCAAAACAAATTGGTCTGTGATGTTAATGTTCACGGGGTAACGGACTGTAATGAATGACACTCCTTTCTCAACAAGCCGTGCACACAAATTATGAGTCAAAAATAGCATTGTTGAATGTAAGTTTATATTAATAGTGATAGTGATAGACATCCCTCGGGTTGTGAAGCAGCTGAATGGGTTGAAAATAAAAGAATCGCCAGGTCCTGGGTCCTGATGGGATTCCAATTGGGTTTTACAGAGGGTACTCTACTGCATTGACTCCTTACTTACCTTGCATTTATCGCGAATCTCTTGCCCAACGTAAAATCCCGAGGGACTGGACAAAAGCGCAGATGACGCCTGTATATAAGAAGGGTAGAAAGACGGATCCTCAGGATTCTCGAATATATTCTCAGTTCGAATATAATGAATTTCGTTGAGACAGAGAAGTTGATGTCCATGCACCAGCATGACTTTAGAAAGCATCGCTCCTGCGAAACGCAACTCGCCCTTTTTTCACATGACATCTTACGAACCATGGATGAAAGGTATCAGACGGATGCCATATTCGTAGACTTCCGGAAAGCGTTAGACTCGATGCCCCACTGCACACTCCAACTAAGGTACGAGCATATGGGATTGATTCCCAAATATGTAAGTGGCTCGAAGACTTCTTAAGTAATAGAACCCAGTACGTTGTCACTATGGTGAGTGTTCATCGGACGTGAGGGTATCATCTGGAGTGCCCCAGGGAAGTGTGGTAGGTCCGCTGTTGCTTTCTATCTACATAAATGATCTTTTGGATAGGGTGGGTAGCAATGTGCGGCTGTTTGCTGATGATGCTGTGGTGTACGGGAAGGTGTCGACGTTGAGTGACTATAAGAGGATACAAGGTGACCTGGGCACGATTTGTGATTTGTGTAAAGAATGGCAGCTAACTCTAAATATAGATAAATGTAAATTATTGCAGATGAATAGGAACAAGAATCCCGTAATGTTTGAATACTCCATTAGTAGTGTACCGCTTGACACAGTCACGTCGATTAAATATTTGGGCGTAACATTGCAGAGCGATATGAAGTGGGATAAGCATGTAATGGCAGTTGCGGGGAAGGCGGATAGTCGTCTTCGGTTCATTGGTAGAATTTTGGAAAGATGTGGTTCACCTGTAAAGGAGACCGCTTATAAAACACTAATACGACCTATTCTTGAGTACTGCTCGAGCGTTTGGGATCCCTATCAGGTCGCATTGAGGGAGGACAGAAGCAATTCAGAGGCGGGCTGCTATATTTGTTACTGGTGGGTTTGATCATCAGGCGAGTGTTACGGAAATGCTTCAGGAACTTGGGTGGAAGTCTCTAGAGGAAAGTAGGCGTTCTTTTCGTGAATCATACTGAGGAAATTTAGAGAACCAGCATTTGAGGCTGCCTGCAGTACAATTTTACTGCCGCCAAATTATATTTCGCGGAAAGACCACAAAGATAAGAAAAGAGAAATTAGGGCTCGTACAGAGGCATATAGGCAGTCATTTTTCCCTCGTTCTGTTTGGGAGTGGAACAGGGAGAAAAGATGCTAGTTGTGGTAGGAGGTACCCTCCGCCACACACCGTATGATGGATTGCGGAGTATGTATGTAGATGTAGAGTAGATGTAGATGTATATTCACCCAATCATCACGTTTTAATTTATTTGCGTGTCGTAAACAATGTGTCTTTATCTACGACTTTTTGCAATAGCTGGCTTAAAACTTCCATTGGAAAATTCTGTAACACCGTTAGTAAAGAAACTATGCCCCTGACATGTAAATAAAGGAAATTATGTGAAGATGGGATGATGGGATGCCAGGCATCATGAAATGTCATCATGGAGAAGTAAATTCCTATAAAAGTAACTGGTTGTAGCTAATTCATTATAAATTATTCATAGTTTAACAGCTATAGTGTTCTAAGACTTCCAAAACAGACAAGAATTAGTTGCTAATGTTTATACGAGAAGAATTGTACAATTGTGAACAGAATGGCGATTTGTCAAACTGATAATAATTGTTCTCACACAGTCAGTACATGTTGGTAATACTGAGAACATTTTGGATGGCATCAGTACAGTTCCTCGATGTCTCTAATATTAGCAGTGAGGTAACAACGCCCTCAGACGCTCAATATATTTACGTATTGACAATAGTATTGAACGTGTGGGCCTCCAGACTTCGGTGCGAAATTTGTATCATTGCTATTGGTATGCACAATTTGTATGTTGTATATACTGCACAAAAAGGCTGAAACTGCTTACACCAATGACAACAGAGCTTTTACAGACTCTACAGTCAATAAGAAGACAGTACGCTTGTGACGTGACAGCAGCGCCTGTAATGCATAAGTTCGAAGGTATCTGTGACATGTAGGTTTGCAGATCATATATTTGGACTTACCCCTAATATTTTCAAGAGAACATGAATATTATCATACATAGTGAAATACAAAAACTCGGCCATACATCCAAAAGGAAACTCACTTGCCTTGACAGCAGCTTGCCCAGAGAATAACGTAGAATTTTGCCTTCGTGATTGTGACAACAGACGACACCTCACCTTTCGATGTTCATATTTATTTTACCGCCGCAATTTAACTAGGCGTCTTGGTTTCTTACAATTTGCCACAATAGCTCATACACCAAAATAAAACATTTCAAAATCATGTGCTTCCACTGAAGCCCATGTGAAACATGTCGATTTTGTCTGAATCTAGTACGCTGAACACACATATTTTGCCATCAGCTATTAGGAAAGCTGAAAAGACACAGTTAATAAATATATTTACAGTGGTTTATTGTTTTAAAATGTGAGCTCTGAGTTTGAATATTTAACACAAGATTCTTGATATCTGGATTATGTCACTGATACTGAGTCTTCATGTATTTCCCAGGTTTTCGTCTGCTAACCTTGTACGTGTGTTGCATTTATTTGTTTTCAAAAGAGAAGAAAGTTGTCTACACTTATAATTGCTTCCAAGAAGACAAATTTTCCTTCTTGCAAATGATCTCAGTTGCCGATATTTCTCTTCGTTCAAATAAGTTTTAAGAAATTCGGCCAGGTTTACTTTTTCAAATTTAGATTTTAAAAGCAAATTACCCTGAAGTTCAATAAGTTCCATTTGAAGGTTTTCTGGGGACTTTTCTACGTCACACGTTATTGGGTTAGCAAATATACCAAACACGCTGTCTGCATTCCTGAAATCAGAAAACCTTGTGGTAAATTGCACTAATAATGATTTCAGTCCATAAGCATAAGTAACATAATCAACGTTTTCATGAGTTGACAGTGTAGGAATGTGGTAAAAATTTCCAGCTCTCATCTGCGTTTCCCACAAACGCACATTTGCCTGAAAACCTTTCAGATGGTTGTATAATTGCTGAATTAACCGCCCTTGTTTCTGGAATTCGTAATTTAAGTAATTTAGATGAAGTGTGATGTCACCATTAATGCTAAATCACAAATCCGTTGGGAATCATTTATTTCAGCCAAAGGTTCCACTTTGATAGCCATAAAATGTGCTATTTCTCGTCGAATATCATAAAAACGTCTTAGCATTTTGCCCTTACTCAGCCATCTCACTTCGCAATGATAAGATAAATCTTCATGTTCGGAACATGAATTGGCGGTGATTTAGAGCTTGGGACTTAATGAAATTGATTTCCGTCGTAGCCACGTCCATGACATGTTTCATTTTAATTGATTTAGCACACAAATTTTGTTGCTGAATAGTGTAGTGAAGAATTGTTTCACATACTTTGTCAAAATTTAATTTAGAGGACTTTTCATTTAATATGCCAATAAAACTTTTCCGTGAACCGACCATCACAGGTGCTCCATCAGAAGCGCGTTGGCTTCACTGCAAGTTGCAGGTTTCGATGATTTTTTTCTACTTTGCGAAAAACATCTTTACCAGTAGTGGTTCTTTTTAATGACTGTAATGCTAATAATTCTTCTGTTATTTTGAAGTTCACATCTACACCACGAACAAAAGTCGCTAATTGAGCGGTGTCTGGCAAATCACTGCTCTCGTCCAGAGCACTGGGAAATGTTTTGAATGTGGCAGCGCCATCACACAATCCTTTTCAATGTCACCAGCCATCGTCTCAGTTCGTCGAACCACTGTTCGACATGACACACGTATCTGTTCCAACACTTCTTTTTTTATCAGGACATAGTACAGCTGCAATGTCCAAGAGACAGTCATTCACGAATTCGCCTTCAAAAATAGGATTTAATTACTTGAAAATGTTCCTGCTCACTGAAAAGTAGCTTTAATGAAATTTTCACACTGTGTCCTCGGTTTGGCAAACATTTGCTGTTGCTCGTCCAAATTGGAAATTAAAAACTTAATTATGTCTTTCCGCTGTTGCCCTTTAAGCTGTTACTGGGCAGTGTGTTTCGTAGAAAAGTGCCTTTTCATGTTATATACATTTTCATGTTATATACCTTTACAGTAATGATATGAACAAATCTGTTTAATTACCTTTAAAATACTGTGTTTCTTTTCAATAACCAAGTTTATTATGGTTTAATGTGTAATGTTCTACTCACTAAAATCAGTCTCATGTGCGGGACGTAAAACTAGTAACGTCCTGAGGGGGCAGATTTGGGGCAGACGAATCATAGACCAAACCAAATTTTCAGACAAATGCAGTTTTTAACGAAAATTTATAGAGTCCATTAAACTGAGCAGGCGTAATGCTTTCTTTGATAAAGCACAGTAGGAATGACCATTCTGGATATTTCGAAAACGATTCTTATCCACTTTCACTGTGGATACATATTAAACAAGTTTCTGTCGAATCATGTAAAACTGTTCTACGCAGATGAATGTATCACATTAAAGCCTGAAATATCTGTCAGGAAATCAGGAGTGATGGGGGCACAAGGTTTGATATTTCAGGGCTACTTTCAAATAATAGACACAAAATTCAGCTGATAAATAAAAAGGTGGTTGGTTTGTTGAAAGACGAATTGAATGGTGAACCTATTACAGAATTTTTCAGTCGACAAGGAAATATGTATGCTCTCAAGACTGGGTGTACGCCAATAATGCATAGCGCAAAATGTATGAAGCAATCTTCAGGTAATATGTTTAGTATTCATGATTACAGTCAATGTGCGTTGCATTTGGAAGTAAAAAATACCGTGTAGTGTTTTTAATGAGTCAAAGCAACATGTTGTTTTTACTATTAAACAACAGAAATTGGGTTTATCTGCATCGGATGACATAAGTTATAGTTCCAGATAAAGTTGGTTGGAGAACATTACCAAATGACAAAATTATGCAAACATCTGTAAATAATTTAAATGGATGTAAAAATGCAAAATATCTGTAAAATATAAATTACAGATTGTAATTTGAAGTCACTGCCACGTCTGTAACTGATATAACTTTTCATATCCCTTTCCGATTAAACTCATGGTCTCATTACCTTCATGTGTACTTTTCGATGGAAATTAAGCGATACACCATAATTGCTCAGATAGCGCATGAGTAAAAATACTGAATTATGCTGTAATCTGCCAGGCGTCGTACGAAGAGTTATCAACAGAGGGCGCCATGCCCTGGACAGTAACAGCGTGGGGACTCACACATTGTATGGGGAGTTGTCTCTAGATGGTACTCATACTAAGAACTACTTTGTGCTTCCGCTCCAAGACATTCAGATAGTCCCTGCACCCGCCAATAGTTACGTCTGCCACTATAGAGACCTATGAACCTGGAACCATTTGATGCATCAGCCAAATAGTCCACAGGATGCCATTCATACGCCAAGCACACGATTTACGCGACTGCACGCCGACAATTGGCGAGAACCAGCTCCATTTAGCACTGAGTTATCGCCCAGCAGTCGACAGCAGCCGACGCCGCAGCTCTCAGCAGTTTCCTACTAGTTATCTGCAATACCGACCAGTCTCGTCCTTGGACGGTTTACACTGTCAAACATTAAGAGACAGTCGAAGTGCTTACTTACTGAGGGACTGAACTTGGACTCTTTGAACTTCACTTAGTTCGCTAGCAATCACTTACTGCGTCAGGTTAAATTGGGTTCATCAGCTCCACGCATTCTCACAAAACAGAAGATAAGTATTTTGTGATGTGTGTCCTTTTAATAAGTGCTTGTTAATGTACTCATGTGTTGCCACTAGTTATTCTGATTCAGATATAGTGCCCAGTGAAGAGTGTGTAACTAGTGTGCCGCCAGGCAAGTCGCTTCCTGCTACCACTATGCTGAACACTAACCTTTGATGTACACAACATATTGTATTTAAAAACGTAGACTATAAATACATTGTATGTAAAAATGTTCTATTAAAAAATTTTAAAACCAATTTTGTGTTTAAAGTATTTTTTCTTTGAGTTTTTCCTTCCCATCCACTGTCTAATACACTGTTTGTGCTTCATGCAACATAACATTAGCGAGCTGACATGCATGGTCTCTCTCTTAGCTGCCAGCTGGGCTTTGTGTTATCAGGTACATTAGACGTGAGGAGGTATCTCACTCACTGCCCCCCTCCCCCCTCTCTCTTTTTCTCTAGCTGGACGTGGCTGCACAGATGTTAATAAACCAGAAATCTGTAGATACAAGCGCCCAGGTAGATGACAGTTTCCTTGACGTTCGGAAGGCGTTCGACACGGTTCCGCCCTGCTACCTCGTGAACAAAGTACGAACTTATGGAGTATAAGACCAACAGTGTGAACGGAGACAAGTCTTCAACGTGAAAGTAACTTTGAGGGTGCCCTAGTGGCGTGTTATAGGACCCTTACTTTCTCAACAATATAAATGACCTAGTAGAGAACATCAGAAGTTCCATGAAGCTTTTCGCGAGTGATGCTGTTGTGAACAGAGAAGTCGCGACGCTAGTAAGTTCTAGCGAACTGCAAGAAGACGTACAGAAGATCAACGCTTGGTGCAGGAAGTGGAAATTGACCCTCAACGCAATCACATGTAACATATTGCGAATAAATAGACAGAGAGACTCTTTATTGTGTGATTATACAATTGCAGACAATTATTGCAGGAGTTCCTTCCATTAACGATATAGGAGTATGCGTACTGAGCAATTTGACATAGAGTTACAAATAAAATTAATTACGAGTAAGGCAGATGCCAGACTGAGATTGGACGAATCCTCAGGAAATGTAATCCATCAACAAAGGAGGTAGCTTACAAAACACTTGGTCGACCAGTAACTGAACAATGATCGTCAATATGGGATCACCACCACATCGGACTGATGAAGGAAATAGAGAAGATCCAAAGAAGAGCAATGCGTTTCGTTACATGTTCATTAAGCAAGAAGGAAAGCGTCACAGAGATAATCAACTAACTGCAGAGGCAGACGCTGCAAGAGAGGCGTTCTGTATCACAGTGTGGATTATTGTCAAAGTTCCGTGATCATACGTTCCTAGAAGAGTCAACAAACATATTGCTTTCTTCTACATATATCTCGCGAAAAGACCGTGAAGATAAACTTAGAGAGATTCGAGCCGACACGGAGGCTTACCGGCAGTCGTTCTTCTTGTGAACTATTCGCGACTGGAACAGGAACGGAGGAAGTGACAGTGGTGCATAAAGTACCCTCCACCACACATTTAAGGTGGCTTGTGGAGTATAGATATAGAGGTAGAAGTAGAAACGTGTGTGTGTGTGAGTGTGTGTGTGTGTGTGTGTGTGTGTGTGTGTGTGTGTGTATGTGTCGGTGGTTGGATGTGTTGTACACACGTCCGCATCTCGTGGTCGTGCGGTAACGTTCTCGCTTCCCACGCACGGGTTCCGGGATTCGATTCCCGGCGGGGTCAGGGATTTTCTCTGCCTCGTGATGGCTGGATGTTGTGTGATGTCCTTAGGTTAGTTAGGTTTAAGTAGTTTTCAGTTCTAGGGGACTGATGACCATCGATGTTAAGTTCCATAGTGCTCAGAGCCATTTGAACCATTTTTTTGTTGAACACACGCAATTAAGAGGCAAATATGTTACACCATTTTATGTAAATATCTTTGACTTTCAGGTTAAGGTTACGGAAATAGCGTATCTCTTCAAACCAAACACAGTTTTAGGCAACTGACGACATCATTTTCATATTACACAGATTAAATACCGGCATATATATATGTGTGTATGCAATTTAGAGGTAAATATCTTACGCAAATATTTTTGACTTTCGTGTGGAAGTTACGGCAATAAATAACATGACATCTTGGATATTCGGGAATCCAGCCGGATGTTCGCGTCGTTCTCGCACGATATTTCAACAGCGTACCTCGCTGTCTTCTTCAGGTGCTACCTGAGACTGGTCCTTGGGTCGATCGAGTCCAGTATTTATGCCTGGGAGGAGCTGGGCGTTCCCTAATCGGTCCGCGCCCAGTCGAGTGTTCCATCTGTGGTCCGCGCCCGCCAGACTCGGCTTCAACGGACCCCTCCAGTCGCGGATGTTCCGACTGCCGTCGGCGCCGGTTTTGGCCGTCCTCAACGGATGTGGTTGTCATTTGAGGTGTGTCAGGCCCGATCTGAGATGTTAGGTACTCTATCTCATGACTGTTACTACGGTTTCCACTTCTGTTGTGTGCTGGGCGCTCCCTAATCGGTCCGCGCCGCGTCGTGTGTTCCATCTGAGGTCCGCGCCCGCCAGACGCGGCTACATTGTCCCTCTCTGGTGGCCGGTGTTCCCTCCGCCGTCCGCGCCCGGCCTGGCCGTCTTCTGAAGTCGAGTTCATGACCTGGGGTGTGTCAGATCTGGTCTGATCTGGCAACTGCTGGCTTGAAGGTATAAGTCAGTGTGCGTAGGTTTGCGGTACACACTGTGTCCAAATGTGCCATCTCCCTTTCTCTTCACCAGAACATCCAGGTTCCAGGATCCAGAAGAAGAACCAGAAGAGGCAAAGAAGATGGCATACTTGCCATATGCCGGACCTATCTCTACCAAGATCAGCAGGATTCTCCAGAAATATGACATCAGGAATGGATGTTCTGGTGAAGAGAAAGGGAGATGGCACATTTGGACACAGTGTGTACCGCAAACCTACGCACACTGACTTATACCTTCAAGCCAGCAGTTGCCACCATCCGGCACAGAAGAATGGAGTGCTCAAAACACTGGTCCACAGAGCACAAACTCTGTCAGATCCTGATAGTCTGGCCACAGAAATAGAACACTTACAATCAGTGTTCAGCAGGAATGGGTACTCCTCTAGAGATATCCAGAAGGCACTTCAACCTGCCAACCGGCCAAAGGATCCAGAAGAAGAACCAGAAGAGGCAAAGAAGATGGCATACTTGCCATATGCCGGACCTATCTCTACCAAGATCAGCAGGATTCTCCAGAAATATGACATCAGGAGCATATTTTGCCCACCCACAAAAATTGGGGCTATGCTGGGGACTGTAAAAGATGACCTGGGGCTACGCAAGCCAGGTATTTACAACATACCATGCCAGTGTGGGATGTCATACATTGGCCAGACCACCAGAACTGTGGACATCAGGTGTAAAGAACACCAGAGACATACCAGACTCAGACAGGCAACTAAATCAGCCATAGCAGAGCATTGTCTGGAACTTGGTCATTCAATGGATTACAATGACACCAAGATTGTGACACAGACCTCAAGATATTGGGACAGTGTCATTAAAGAAGCAATTGAGATTAAGGTCACAGACAATCTAATCAACCGTGACTCGGGATACCAAATCAGCACTGCCTGGAATCCTGCGCTTGAGCTTGTGAAAACTCAACGCAGGACACTCCAGGATTCAGAAGGAAATATAAGTGGAGACCGAGGGAACAGCTGTGAGACAAGGTGTTGGACATTAGAGACCAGATCTGACACACCCCAGGTCATGAACTCGACTTCAGAAGACGGCCAGGCAGGGCGCGGACGGCGGAGGGAACACCGGCCACCAGAGAGGGACAATGTAGCCGCGTCTGGCGGGCGCGGACCTCAGATGGAACACACGACGCGGCGCGGACCGATTAGGGAGCGCCCAGCACACAACAGAAGTGGAAACCGTAGTAACAGTCATGAGATAGAGTACCTAACATCTCAGATCGGGCCTGACACACCTCAAATGACAACCACAACCGTTGAGGACGGCCAAAACCGGCGCCGACGGCAGTCGGAACATCCGCGACTGGAGGGGTCCGTTGAAGCCGAGTCTGGCGGGCGCGGACCACAGATGGAACACTCGACTGGGCGCGGACCGATTAGGGAACGCCCAGCTCCTCCCAGGCATAAATACTGGACTCGATCGACCCAAGGACCAGTCTCAGGTAGCACCTGAAGAAGACAGCGAGGTACGCTGTTGAAATATCGTGCGAGAACGACGCGAACATCCGGCTGGATTCCCGAATATCCAAGATGTCAACAGATCGCCGGGAAAGCATGAAGAATTACAATAAATAACATCTTTGATCTTGGCGCCATTTTTATGCAACTGACTGCCTCACTTTAATGCTTTGCTGAAGAGTGAAGGGAAGGGGTTACAAACCACAACTGGCCTGGATCTGCTATTTCGATTTTTAAGTTTCCCACCAATTTTTAAATTTAACCATCCGGATTGTTGGAATTTTAAATTTCTCAGCATCTGTCACCTTGACTTTTTAATTTCCCACCATTCCCTTCTTCATGACATCATTTGCTAAAGGTCATTGTCACTGCCCTGTGTATAAGCAACCTGCACTAACACTTGTGCTTTTCAAGTTCATGTTTGGGCAAACTGGTCTGGAATACTCAAATTATTTATATTCCCGCCTAAGTTATGTACACGTGTGAAGTTATATTTACATTTAACCATGTCTTCTCGTCCTTCACTTGCACTGTCAGTACTATTTGAACTGAATATGCTTAGATACCTTGTTTCATCATATTAAATGCCTTTGGAACCACTGATGCCTCCACGGTGTTCTTCAGGATTTTTTCCTTGTATGTTTGAGAATCGTTAATTAAGTAAACGCAGCTATTTCACGTGTATGCGTTTCTGGACGGAAAATCTTTGTGGCACTGCCGACAACTGCCGCTGGAGTGCATACTTCGTTACAGTGCATTCATTAAGGAAATGGAGCTTTCTGTTTTATTTAAAATCCAGCAGACTTACCAAGTAAATGGATGCACCAATTAAAAAAATTCCTCTCCTCTTTACCGAGCGAGGTAGAGATGTGGTTAAGACACTGAATCATCATTCGGGAGGACATGGATTGAATTCTCCTTACTGTCATCCGTATTCAGGATTTCCGTTGTTTCCTTTATTCATTTAAGGAAAATACTGGAATGATTCTTCTGAAAAGGAAAAGACACAGTTTCTTGCCAATATGTTTCAATTTCAAGCTTGGGCTTTGCCTCTAATAACCTTCTTCTCAAGTAGACAATAAAACACAGTCTGATGTGTTTCTTCCCTCATTGCCATCTCTATATTTAGCATGTATGCAATTAATAGACCGTGCAGAAAGTACTCCAAACTACTCACACGAAACGATATTCGACCTGGGAATGTTCTGCTTTTGGTCCCGTCGGAGGTTCGAGTCCTCCCTCGGGCATGGGTGTGTGTGTTTCTCCTTAGGATGATTTAGTTTAAGTAGTGTTTAAGCTTAGGGACTGATGACTTTAGCAGTTAAGTCCCATAAGATTTCACATATGTTCTGTTTTGTAGAAATGGGTAGTCAAGTATATAGCAACAAATGAGGTGCAGTTTGATTACGAATCGGTTAGTCGAAATTTGATCAAAAAGAAAATCATGCGAAACACCCTATAGCAAAAATCATAGAGATAAGGGATAATTTTCTTTGGAGAAACATCCCTCTAACCTGAGACGTCATAAAATGTTTGAATTCCTAAGGGACCAAACTTCTGAGGTCATCAATCCCTAGACTTACACATTACTTAAACAAAGTAACTTTCGCTAAAAACCACAAATATACCCAAATCCGAGGGAGGACTCGAACCTCCGGAGGGAGGGGCCGCGCAATCGTGACATGGCGCATCAAACCGCACGGCCACTCCGGGTGGCTGAGATGTCATAGTATGCTTTTAAAGACTGCAGCTCATTAATACACATCAGCTCAGTTATCCTATTTGTCTGTCCTATATAAATATAACATTAAAAGATGTTATATTTTCTGAAATGTGGTTGTAAGTATGTCTAATTCTTGAAGTGTAGTTGTCTACACTTTTCGGGCTTTTTGCTTCGTTCCAAAATAGCTACTAACTCGTCTGTGTCGGTGTTCTGCAAACTTAGCTGACCATTTTTTCAATATCCTCAGGTACTGAAACTGCGGAATATCTTGAAATTATTACTCATTAGCAACTTAATTCATTGGGCACATAGGCAAGCTCACTGAACAAAGAACTCGTTATCTAAGATATTGCAGTTAATGACATCCTCAGGCGAATGTACATATATGGAGAGTAACGAAGAGATGGATAAGTGAATGGGAAATGTAGAAGAGCATTCAGAATATCTACAGAGGTGGTATAGAGCATCGCAAGTGTAACACGGGGCGCTAGAGCGAGATGGAAGAGTAGTAGAAAATGGTCAATCTCTTTGAGCAATGTGTAATAGTGCACGTGATGCACCTCTGAAATAGTCCACTTCCTTCACACGATGACTTTTTGTGGGTCATCTGTCTTCCGACTCATTTGATGTGTCCTGCCACGTATTTCTCTTCTATGCCAACCTCTACATCTCGGAGTAATCTTGCACCCACTGTCTTCAATTATTTGTTGGATATATTCCATTCTCTGTCTTCTCCTACAGTTATTGCCCTCTACAACTCCGTCTAGTACCATGGAAATTATTCCTTGATGTCTTATAATAAATCATATCATTCTGTCCCTTCTTCTTGTCAATGTATCGCACATGTTCCTCGTCTCGTAGATTCTGTGGAGAACTGCTCATTTCCTATGTTATCAGTCCAACTAGTTTTCAGCATCAATCAATAGCACCACATCTGAAACTCTTCGATTTTCTTCATCTCCAGTTTTCCCACAGTACGCGATTAACTTTCTTAGAATGCTGTCCTTCAAACGAACATATCAGAAATTTCTTTTTGAAATTAAGGCTAATTGTAGATACTACTAGATGTTTTTAGGCTTGGAATACCCTCTTTGCCTGTGTTGGTCTGCCTTTTATGTCTTCCTTGCTTTGTACATCCTGTCTTATTTCGCTTCCAAAGCAGCCGAGGTCCTTCACTTTCTCCAGCTCGTGGCAGCAAAATTTGATCTTCAGTTTTGTGGCTGATCTCATTTCCACTACTCCTCATTACTGTTGTAACTGCGACCGGAACGGTCGCGGGGTGGCCGAGAACGGAGCGCTGCGGAACCAAACGGGAGCGGCCCGCGAACAAACAAACGAACGATAAAGGTCGGACACGAAAAACGACGGACGACCGAGTGAGACCTGACGACAACACGCAAGAAGCAACGGGGTGACAAGTGACAACCAAACGAATGCACAACGTCCACTAGTAACGAAAACAAAGTACTGTAAACACGCTGTCTGTTGCCGAGATGTCGACAGACTCCACTAATTTCAAACTGCTTAGCTGAGTTTTTTTTTTCCTTTATTGTGATTTAATTTCCCTGCCCCATATGGGCAGGGGAGGACCGTCAGTGGCACAATCCGCCGCTCTTCAGCCGAGTGACATGAGAACTACTAAAAGAAGAAAATGTTGCATATAAAGCGATAAAAAAGGGGGACATAAAACACAGTAACGGGAGATAATGGAGGTAAAAATACACTGACACGGAGACGTCCATGGGGGGACAATTAAAAAAGACGACATAAATTAAAAAAACACAGCTGGCGATACGTAGAACACAAAAAAGCGGGTGCACCAAGAGGCAGGAGACAGGTGGGGCAGGAGATGAAGGGGGAAGACAAGTGAGGAAGGAGTGCAGAGACACTGAAGGGGAGCACAAGAGAGGGAGGGGGAGGAGGAGGGTTCAAATGGTTTAAATGGATCTGAGCACTATGGGACTTAACATTTGAGGTCATCAGTCCCCTAAATCTTAGAACTACTTAAACCTAACTAACCTACGGACCTCACACACATCCATGCCCGAAGCAGGATTCAAACCTGCGACCGTAGCGGTCGCGCGGTTTCAGACTGAAGCGCCTAGAACCGCTAGGCCACACCGGCCGGTTGGAGTAGGAGGGGAAAGCCGCTCAGGAGAAGGGAGGGGCATGAGAGGGAGTCCTGAGGAGGAGGAAGGTGCGGTTAGATCTGGTAGGAAGGGTAGATGTCAGGGCAAGCTCATCATCTGAGAGGGGTAGATGTTGGAAGTTGCGTTGGGAAAGGAGGCGGAGGGTGTGGAGATGGAGAGAGGGTGGGACACAACGGTAAAGGCGCGGCAACGGGCTGGGGGGTGGAGAGGAAGGGAGACATTATGGGGTGAGAGGGATCAAGTCATCGGACAATGGGGCGGATCAAGGATTTGTAGGTGCCAGCTGAGTGAGAGGCAGCCGCTTATTTACAGGATACGATATGTCGCTACTGGCTGCTGGGACAATGTGCTCCACCGTGGCGTCCTCACTTTATACGCGAGCCAGGAACGTGCGCAGCCGCTGATTACGGCACGACGGCTGTTGAGACCTCTAGCGGTAATCGAGGTCCATGCCGTCTGGTTCCAAATGGTTCAAATGGCTCTGAGCACTATGGGACTTAACATCTGAGGTCATCAATCCCCTAGAACTTAGAACTACTTAAACCTAACTGACCTAAGGACATCACTCACATCCATGCCCGAGACAGGATTCGAACCTGCGACCGTAGCAGTCGCGCCGTTCCGGACTGAAGCTTGGCCACCGCGGCCGGCATGCCGTCTGGCACAGATTCAAAACCCGCCGGGCAGAATGACTTTCGACTGTCTTCAACTTGCTCTCAGTCCATAGTGTGCGCTCATTAGACTTCATGTTCCATTCAACAGGTTCTGAGATTGTTTCTCACTTTTACTAAGGAAAATGGAAATGAGCTTTTGGCGTCATTCGCTTGAAGACCCCTTACGGGGCCGGTCTGGCTGCCTTGGTGCAGGTCTTATTACATTCGACGCCACATTGGGCGACCTGCGCGCCGGATGGGGATGAAATGATGTTGGAGACAACACAACACCCAGACTCTGAGCGGAGAAAATCTCCGACCCAGCCGGGAATCGAACCCGGGCCTGTGGGACGGCAATCCGTCACGTTAATATCGCAAAGTTTACCTATCTCATCAGCGAATCATATCATCGATATCCTTTCACCCTGAATTTTTATCCCACTCCTGAACATTTGTTTTACTTCCTTCATTGCTTCTTCGATGTAGCGTATAGACTGAACAGTAGGGGCGAAACTGCCAACCCTGTCTCACACATTTTCTTTATTTCGAGCGCTTTATCCTTGGTCTACCGTTCTAATTTTTTTCCCTCTCTGTCCTTGAACATATATTATACGTCTTTCCCTATAGTTCATAGCTATTCCATTGAGAATTGGGAACACCTTGCGCCATTTTACATTGTCGAATGCATTTTCTAGGTTGACAAATCTTATGGTCTACTGTACATCTAACGGTTGTAACAATGTTCTGCTACCCTTTCACCGTATTAACCAGGAGCGCCATCCTCCGAGATGACAACTCTTGCATCCACTGAGCTTAATTTGTGATTGATAGGTGCAAGAGATATCGCACAGTTGGTCTGCTTCACAAATTCCTCGTATTTGAACTCCACTAAACATCTTTGTGATCATCTAGAAAAATGTGCCAAATGTCAGTATTGGTATCCTCGCATTCTGTCCGACATCTTCATGATTTTGCAACTGGGTGTTTGCACAATGATGTTTTCTACCAGCAGAAGCTTCTACAATTCAAACCATGACTGTGGCGGATCACCACCACTATTATGGATTGTAAGGTTTTACACTTTACTACGACAAAAAAAAATGGTTCAAATGGCTGTGAGCACTATGGGACTTAGCATCTGAGGTCATCAGTCCGCTAGAACGTAGAACTACTTAGACCTAACTAACCTAAGGACATCACACACATCCATGCCCGAGGCAGGATTCGAACCTGCGACCGTAGCAGTCGCGCGGTTCCAGACTGAAGCGCCTAGAACCGCTCGGCTACCGCGGCCGGCATTACGACAATGGATGCAAATATTTTTTCCAGTGAGTGTATTAGTTAGTGCAAAGAGTTTCCATTCATTTGCAAAAATTGCCAGTATTTAACTAACAATAAAGTGTTCTAGGACATAAACATGAGTGTGTGCTGTGGAACTACATATTTATAACTTTAAGAAGTACATTGTACCCCATTTTACTCTTCATTACCACTTATCAGTTGTGTTTGTTTATGTTGAATGACTCGTTAGACAAGGGAATAGAATGGAAATTAGGTTTTAACGGATATTTCCGTAGCTCTCAGTTAGGCAGAGTAATGATTTAAGACGCTAGACTCGAATTCATAATTACGTTAATGGTTCCACAGCCGATATCTTCCACCATTTTCGTTAAGTTGATCGAGAGCTCATCTTTAATGACTCGGACAGAATATTAATTCTGACCATCCTTTCATCGATTTCCATTTCGAATGTTATTTCTTACCAAAAGAGGCGACAATCATAGTGCCAGTGAGCAACATCACCAAATGTCTTCTTTTTTTCCTGTTTTTTTTTAATTAATTAATTTATTTATTTATTGCTTGGTTAGATGCAATACGTTTGACACAGAGGGAGTGCTGAAAAGTAATGCTTCGACTTTTTATATGTGAAAACTCTTTAAGATTTTTTATTAAATCTAACTTCATTAACATTATACATCCTTATTATTCATGCCCACATATTTATTTTTCAACCTACTCATCCTGGCGACGAGCACACTTTTCGCAACGAGAGACCAGTTTGTTTATACCGTAACTGTAGAATATTTTAGATTGTTGATGGAGCCACAACCTCACCTTTGCTTGCACCCCTTTAACACTATCGAACTGAAGTTCTCAAAGATGTTCTGTAAGTTTTGGAGACAGATGAAAATCGGATGAGGCCAAGTCGGGCCTGTATGGAAGATGACGAATGACAGGGAACCCAAAGCGTCGGATTGTTGCAGATGGCGCAGCGATCGTGTGTGGCTGAAGGAGAGGATGCTCAATCTGTGAACGAAATCTTAGAATTCACGTTTTAGGTTTTCTGAGGGTCTAGTAGTACCTTGCAGAGATCATGGTGGTGCCTGTAGGTGTGAATTTAAAATGCACCACACCTCGAACATCGCAGAACAGTGTGAATATCACTTTACTACTGATGGCGTACTCTTGAACTTTCCTGGCGTCGGTGATGCTTTGTTGCGTAAGTGCATTCATGCTCTCTTGTTTTCGGGGTCAAAATGGTGAAACGAGCTTTCATCACGTCACAGTGTTGTTAAGGAGCCATCACCCTCATGCTCAGAACACAAAAGAAATGGCTGACATCTGGCCAACTCCTTTGTTTCACGTCAGAAGTGAGTATTTGAGGTATCTACCATTCACACAGTTTTCTGTACCGCAGTTCCATAATGATGACCTGTAAACATTCTTGTTCAAATGTGTGTGAAATTTTATAGGACTTAACTGCTAAGGTCATCAGTCCTTAAGCTTACACACTACTTAAATTATCCTAAGGACAACCACACACACCCATGCCCGAGGGAGGACTCGAACCTCCGCCGGGACCAGCCGCACTGTCCATGACTGCAGCTCCTTAACCGCTCGGCTAGCCCCGCACGGCACACACTCTTGTTATATGCCACACTTACCTGAGAGCTGTGTCTGTTTCATCTAACGATTTTCTCCGATGAGTTGATCAACCTAGTTCCGATGAGTCTCGTCGATTGCCGTACATTTATTTATTTATTTATTTATTTATTTATTGGCCGTGGGACCAAATTAAGGAGAAGTCTCCATGGTCATGGAACGAGTCAATACATGAAATTATAACACGATATTAGAAACAGATAAAATGAAATATATAAAAAAAAAACATATTCAGGTGCCGGCCGCGGTGGTCTAGCGGTTCTAGGCGCTCAGTCCGGAACCGCGAGACCGCTACGGTCGCAGGTTCGAATCCTGCCTGGGGCATGGATGTGTGTGATGTCCTTAGGTTAGTTAGGTTTAAGTAGTTCTACACTCCTGGAAATGGAAAAAAGAACACATTGACACCGGTGTGTCAGACCCACCATACTTGCTCCGGACACTGCGACAGGGCTGTACAAGCAATGATCACACGCACGGCACAGCGGACACACCATGAACCGCGGTGTTGGCCGTCGAATGGCGCTAGCTGCGCAGCATTTGTGCACCGCCGCCGTCAGTGTCAGCCAGTTTGTCGTGGCATATGGAGCTCCATCGCAGTCTTTAACACTGGTAGCATGCCGCGACAGCGTGGACGTGAACCGTATGTGCAGTTGACGGACTTTGAGCGAGGGCGTATAGTGGGCATGCGGGAGGCCGGGTGGACGTACCGCCGAATTGCTCAACACGTGGGACGTGAGGTCTCCACAGTACATCGATGTTGTCGCCAGTGGTCGGCGGAATGTGCACGTGCCCGTCGATCTGGGACCGGACCGCAGCGACGCACAGATGCACGCAAAGACCGTAGGATCCTACGCAGTGCCGTAGGGGACCGCACCGCCACTTCTCAGCAAATTAGGGACACCGTTGCTCCTGGGGTATCGGCGAGGACCATTCGCAACCGTCTCCATGAAGCTGGGCTACGGTCCCGCACACCGTTAGGCCGTCTTCCGCTCACGCCCCAACATCGTGCAGCCCGCCTCCAATGGTGTCGCGACAGGCGTGAATGGAGGGACGAATGGAGACGTGTCGTCTTCAGCGATGAGAGTCGCTTCTGCCTTGGTGCCAATGATGGTCGTATGCGTGTTTGGCGCCGTGCAGGTGAGCGCCACAATCAGGACTGCATACGACCGAGGCACACAGGGCCAAGACCCGGCATCATGGTGTGGGGAGCGATCTCCTACACTGGCGGTACACCTCTGGTGATCGTCGAGGGGACACTGAATAGTGCACGGTACATCCAAACTGTCATCGAACCCATCGTTCTACTATTCCTAGACCGGCAAGGGAACTTGCTGTTCCAACAGGACAATGCACGTCAGCATGTATCCCGTGCCACCCAACGTGCTCTAGAAGGTGTAAGTCAACTACCCTGTCCAGCAAGATCTCCGGATCTGTCCCCCATTGAGCATGTTTGGGACTGGATGAAGCGTCGTCTCACGCTGTCTGCACGTCCAGCACGAACGCTGGTCCAACTGAGGCGCCAGGTGGAAATGGCATGGCAAGCCGTTCCACAGGACTACATCCAGCATCTCTACGATCGTCTCCATTGGAGAAAAGCAGCCTGCATTGCTGCGAAAGGTGGATATACACTGTACTAGTGCCGACGTTGTGCATGCTCTGTTGCCTGTGTCTATTTGCCTGTGGTTCTGTCAGTGTGATCATGTGATGTATCTGACCCCAGGAATGTGTCAATAAAGTTTCCCCTTGCTGGGACAATGAATTCACGGTGTTCTTATTTCAATTTCCAGGAGTGTAAGTTCTAGGGGACTGATGACCACAGATGTTAAGTCCCATAGTGCTCAGAGCCATTTGAACCATTTGAACCATATTCAGGTGACAAGTCGTAAGTTTAAATAAGGAAAATCAACAATGTAACACTGGAATTTGCTTAATTTTTTAGCTCTTCCAGGAGCTCCTCGACTAAGTAGAAGGAGTGAGCATGAGGAAACTCTTCAGTTTAGACTTAAAAGAGTTTGGGCTACTGCTAAGATTTTTGAGTTCTTGTGGTAGCTTATTGAAAATCGATGCAGCAGAATACTGCACTCCTTTCTGCACAAGAGTCAAGGGAGTGCATTCCACATGCAGATTGGATTTCTGTCTAGTATTAACTGAATGAAAGCTGTAACTCTTGGGAATAGGCTAATATTGCTAACAACAAACAACATTAAAGAAAATATATACTGTGAGGGCAATGTCAGAATTCCCAGACTATTGAATAGGGGTCGACAAGAGGTTCTCGAACTTACACCACATATAGCTCGAACAGCCCGTTTTTGAGCCAAAAATACCCTTTTTGAATCAGAAGAATTACCCCAAAAAATAATACCATACGACATAAGCGTATGAAAATATGTGAAGTAGACTACTTTTAGTGTTGAAGTGTCACTTATTTCAGATACTGTTCTAATGGTAAATAAAGCAGCATTTAGTTTCTGAACAAGATCCTGGACATGGGCTTTCCACAAGAGCTTACTATCTATCCGAACGCCTAGGAACTTGAACTGTTTCGTCTCGCTTATAATATGGCCACTCTATCTGATCAAAATATCGGTTCTTGTTGAATTGTGAGTTAGAAACTGTAAAAACTGAGTCTTACTGTGATTTAGCATCAAATTATTTTCCACAAGCCACGAACGTATTTCATGAACTACATTATTTGATACTATTTCAATATTACACACAAGATCCTTCACTATCAAGCTGGTGTCATCAGCAAACAGGAATATTTTTGAATCACCTGTAATACTAGAAGGCATATCATTTATATAAATAAGAAACAGCAGTGGCCCCAGGATCGACCCTTGGAGAACGCCCCACTTAACAGGGTCCTTTGGGACTGAACATCACTACCACTCTCAATATTGCAGAGAATTACCTTCTGCTTTCTGTTCTTAAAGTAAGAGGCTACTCCCCTTACTCCATAATGGTCCAACTTTTGAAATAATATTTTGTGGTCAACACAGTCAAAAGCCTTCGTTAAATCAAACACCTAGCGTTCGCAACCTTTTATTTAATCCGTCCAAAACCTCACAGAGAAAAGAGAATATAGCCTTTTCAGTTGTTAAACCATTTCTAAAACCAAACTGAACATTTGACAGCAAATTATGTGAATTTAAATGCTCCAGTAACCTGGTATATACAACCTTTTCGATAACTTTAGCAAACACCGATGGCATAGAAATAGGTCTAAAATTGTCAACATTATCAATGTCTCCCTTTTTATAAGTGGTCGTACACTCCAAGCACTGTCACACATGTTCAGATTAGCACCACCGTTTCCTTCACTACGAGCACGAACAACCCAACGTTGCCTATTACTGACGTCGATACAATCATCTCCGTACAAAGATTTCATTCTTTCGTGGATTTCAATTGGAGGTATGTTTTCTGTGCCCAGAAACTCGATTATAGTACGCAGTTTCTCACGCACCGACATAATTAGGTTACACACAGTCATTTTACACGCTACAATTTGGAGCCCTCTATCAGCAGAGGGTTGTAACTTGCGTCAGCGAAACGGGAAAGACGACCGAGTAATACGCGCGACATGTAATACCTCAACCGATACTGGAAACAGAATAAAAGAAATCGGAAGCATTACTTTTCAGCACGCCCTCATGCAGCGCATGAAAATAATCTGGACTGTGCACGGAAGGCCGATGCTTGTCTGTCATCGCAGGATGTTATTTTCTTCGCTCAGTAGTCATTATCAATATGTAATAACGTGAACTCTGAGATCCTAATGTTTCTTTAGTACTTATTCTGTGAATTATTCTGTGCTGCTTACCGACCGCTATTGCCTTGCGACCTCCATCACGCGGTGCCCTACCTTTCGTTGGAATACGTAGCGACATTGATGTAGATCCATTGCCAGACCTCACTTTTGCAGGAAATTCCTCACACGAATACCATTCAGAGTGCTAGCTGTTTTATCTGTCTGCAGCCAGATCCGCATTTGTATTGAGATTTGCGATCTTGTGGCATAGAGATAAATGACTCCAGTAATCAACTGAAATAATTTACAGAAACCGCGAAACGTACACGCAGCCTTTTCATGAAACCAAAATAGAGATGAATGCTAAGGAGTGCTGATCTCTCAGCAAGGAAGCCATGAAACTTTCTACTTTCATATTTACTTGACGTGCTATCTCACAGTGATTTATTCAGAGATAGCTCATTCCTGCAGTTTAGCTGTTGTGAAAGATAGTACCTTATAAATTTGTCAGTTGCATTGCTGCGAAGGATAAATCACGCTAAAGCTATTTATAAGAGAGACACATTGCAGTGCATATAAAAATTCTCGTAGGATCCTAGTAAATTTGTAATGTGAAGAAGAAAACGTATAGGAACGACTCTCAGGTTGGAACGTACAATTAGAATGCACTTATAAATCGAGCGTGAATCCAAATTCTGTCATTTGGTATCTGTACCGATACATGGTGAGTCACAGATTACCTCTAACCAAAAGCCATGTACAATAGGTAAGTTCCGAAGACGAACAAGTAACCTGTACCTAACATCACACAGTAACTTCGCCGGTGACCTGAACCTGTGTACCTAATATTACGTTTCATTTCTGTTTCTACGGACAGGAATGCACAGGGTAAACCAAAACTGTCGCTCTCGGACGTCACAGCGCAATTCCTTGCATACTTAAAGTTCAAAAACGTCTAACAAAACTTCATTTATTGCATATTTTCGGCAGAAAATGGACTTCACAGAAGCGCTATTTGGCAACACTGAGAACACATGATCGACAACTAACTTCGTTCGGTAGCTTTTAGCTGTATTGTGCAGTTAGGACATTGGTTGGAGTCTTGCGTTAGGATACTTGAGTTCGAGATTTCATTATTTCAGCCACTACATTCCAACTCAGTTTCCACTATACCATTTTGCCACTAGTTCAATCGATTAGTACCAGCTATTGAGCTTACAACTTCCATGTTCATTACATTTCTTTACGACATTACGTCACACATGAGTCTAACGACCCGTTTCACCGGTAATTATGCTATTTTTAGTATCATCATCGGGTAACGACTAATTTAGTCTTTCGGCTTCTAGTCAACTGGCAGCTCTTACTGAATGGGATATGCATCTCCACACTGATAAGTTTTGTAATTCAAAAATGGTTCTAATGGCTCTGAGCACTATGGGACTTAACATCTGTGGTCATCAGTCCCCTAGAACTTAGAACTACTTAAACCTAACTAACCTAAGGACATCACACACATCCATGCCCGAGGCAGGATTCGAACCTGCGACCGTAGCAGTCGCGCGGTTCCGGACTGAGCGCCTAGAACCGCTAGACCACCGCGGCCGGCTTTTGTAATTATTTCTGTCCAATGACAGCTAATTAACTGTGATAATTATTACTCTTCATGAATATTTCTCACAAGTCTTCCCAATAACTGTTACTTTCAACGTTAAAAAAACTGCAATTTATGTTATATATCGCTTAAGAAACAGTGTAGGAGAGAGTTATATACCTAGAGGATAGTGCACCTACAACACTGAAATTTTTGGTCGTTACTTCACTCTACTGGCTGATTTTAGATTCACATGAAGGTATTCTCATGGGAGACCTCTATTACAGTATTGTTGTTAAATATGAGGCCGTGTTTTGTTGAGAATTTGGAAATATCTAGACTTTGAAACATTTAAGTGCTATAGAACATATTAAGGGTATTTTGAATATACAGTTATTTCTTCGGACAGACTTTTACGGCATTTGGAATTATATATTTTTCAAAGCTATTTACATAAGGTGTGAAAAGTTAAGTCTACTGCATTGGCCGTGCACGATTATGTAACTTGAAACAAAGAAGGTATTTTGCATGAAAAATGTAATCTTTGGGAATTAACTGAGGTTAGTTAATGTCTTAACAATTTTACCTATTTTGAGAATGGAAATTCGTATTTGTTCCAATAGCTTCAGTCTCAAAACGAAATGTAGCATGTGACTGGTTTTCGATAATATATCTGCTTAATTTCTTTTCTCTTGATGATTACTGGTGTTCATCAGAGCAATAATGTAACAGATAGACCCCTAAATACAGTATTGACAAGATTTACTCGATTACAACGCTTTTAAATTTGAATACAATATTTATTTTTATTTATAGCTCTTATTCCCTTAGCAACTAAAGTATATCTTTCTTAACAAAATTCAGTCGTCTGTTGCACATTTAATTTCATTTCACTTTTCCCCTTTCAACACATTAATTCGTCATCCTATGAATCTTAATATTGGTTTAGTAAATGTTAATATCTTCTTCATAGAAGAAGCCCAAAAACTTGACTATGCACACAAATGAGATTCATTCACAGTAAATTATCAATTAGTTTTTATAATTGTCACTTACAATATGTCAATTTTTTGGCATGTCATACTGGACAGAGACGAAAGTCTGACAAGTGTTCCAAGATACAATATTCTCCCCTATTCTGTGTTTTTATTGGGAGGATCAAAATCAGAAAAAAGTAACACAAACTAAGAATGGAAGACTCAAACTCTAGCATTCTGACGCAAAACTCTACCCAATGTATTAACTAGGTAGCACAGCTCTTCAGTGCAGAACGATAATAACTGTCGTATAAGTGATTACAATGTGGCCACACTGCCTTTCTCTAATGTCTATTTTCTACCTAAAACATGCACGGAGGAAAATTACGTTAGATATATTTCTGTACTGTTAGCATGCAAGCAATCACGCTGTGGCGTAGTCCGTGGGAAACTCTTGCGCATTTTATTCATCCATGAGTGAGAAAAGTAGTATGGTTCTTTGTAGATACTCAAAGTAAATATATATCCAGATCCTCGGATAAGCCTACTGTACTGATTCAATACGTACGAGACAAGGAAGCCACCCGAAAAGATTTTTGTTGAAAAGTAATGGAAAAAAACATGCTAGTATGAAGGACACCCGTTATTATTGCTACTACACCGATGGAAATCGGAAGTTTTATACGATGAAGCACTAGTCGAATATTTAGCAAACGTTGTGAAGATGTTCGTTACATAACGGGTTGTGTTGTTGTTGTGGTCTTCAGTCCTGAGACTGGTTTGATGCAGCTCTCCATGCTACTCTATCGTGTGCAAGCTTCTTCATCTCCCAGTACTTACTGCAACCTACATTCTTCTGAATCTGCTCATTGTATTCATCTCTTGGTCTCCCTCTATGATTTTTACCCTCCACGCTGCCCTCCAATACTAAATTGGTGATCCCTTGATGCCTCAGAACATGTCCTACCAACCGATCCCTTTTTCTGGTCAAATTGTGCCACAAACTTCTCTTCCCTCCAATTCTATTCATTACCTCCTCATTAGTTATGTGGTCTACCCATCTAATCTTCAGCATTCTTCTGTAGCACCACATTTCGAAAGCTTCTATTCTCTTCTTGTCGAAACTATTTATCGTCCATATTTCACTTCCATACATGACTACACTCCATACAAATACTTTCAGAAAAGACTTCCTGACACTTAAATCTATACTCGATATTAACAAATTTCTCTTCTTCAGAAACGATTTCCTTGCCATTAACAGTCTACATTTTATATCCTCTCTACTTCGACCGTCATCAGTTATTTTACTCCCTAAATAGCAAAACTCCTTTACTACTTTAAGTGTCTCATTTCCTAATCTAATTCCCTCAGCATCACCCGATTTAATTTGACTACATTCCATTAGCCTCGTTTTGCTTTTGTTGATACTCATCTTATGTCCTCCTTCCAAGACACTGTCCAATCCGTTCAGCTGCTCTTCCAAGTCCTCTGCTGTCTCTGACAGAATTACAATGTCATCGGCGAACCTCAAAGTTTTTATTTCTTCTCCATAAATTTTAATACCTACTCCGAATTTTTCTTTTGTTTCCTGTACTGCTTGCTCAATATACAGATTGAATAACATCGGGGAGAGGCTACAGCCCTGTCTCACTCCCTTCCCAACCATTGCTTCCCTTTCATGTCCCTCGACTCTTATAATTGCCATCTGGTTTCTGTACAAATTGTAAATAGCCTTTCGCTCCCTGTATTTTACCCCTGCCACCTTCTGAATTTGAAAGAGTGTAATCCAGTTAACATTGTCAAAAGCTTTCTCTGAGTCTACAAATGCTAGAAACGTAGGTTTGCCTTTTCTTAATCTTTCTTCTAAGATACGTCGTAAGGTTAGTATTGCCTCACGTGTTCCAACATTTCTACGGAATCCAAAATGATTCTCCCCGAGGTCGGCTTCTACCAGTTTTTCCATTCGTCTGCAAAGAATTCGCGTTAGTATTTTGCAGCTGTGACTTATTAAACTGATAGTTCGGTAATTTTCACATCTGTCAACACCTGCTTTCTTTTGGATTGGAATTATTGTATTCTTCTTGAAGTCCGAGGGTATTTCGCCTGTCTCATATATCTTGCTCACCAGATGGTAGAGTTTTGTCAGGACTGGCTCTCCTAAGGCCGTCAGTAGTTTTAATGGAATGTTGTCGACTCAGGTCTTTCATTGCTCTGTCAAAGCCTTCACGCAGTATCTTATCTCCCATTTCGTCTTCATCTACATCCTCTTCCATTTCCATAATATTGTCCTCAAGTACATTGCCCTTGTATAAACCCTCTATATACTCCTTCCACCTTTCTGCCTTCCCTTCTTTGCTTACAACTGGGTTTCCATCTGAGCTCTTGATATTCATACAAGTGGTTCTCTTCTCTCCAAAGGTCTCTTTAATTTTCCTGTAGGTAGTATCTATCTTACCCCTAGTGAAATAAGCCTCTACATCCTTACATTTGTCCTCTAGCCATCCCTGCTTAGCCATTTTGCACTTCCTGTCGATCTCATTTTTTAGACGTTTGTATTCCTTTTTGCCTGCTTCATTTATTGCATTTTTATATTTTCGCCTTTCATCAATTAAATTCAATATTTCTTCAGTTACTCAAGGATTTCTATTAGGCCTCGTCTTTTTGCCTACTTGATCCTCTGCTGCCTTCACTACTTCATCCCTCAGAGCTACCCATTCTTCTTCTACTGTATTTCTTTCCCCCATTCCTGTCAATTGTTCCCTTATGCTCTCCCTGAAACTCTCTACAACCTCTGGTTTAGTCAGTTTATCCAGGTCCCATCTCCTTAAATTAGCACCTTTTTGTAGTTTCTTCAGTTTTAATCTACAGTTCATAACCAATAGATTGTGGTCAGAGTCCACATCTGCCCTGGAAATGTCTTACAATTTAAAACCTGGTTCCTAAATGTGTGTCTTACCATTATATAATCTATCTGAAATCTGTCAGTATCTCCAGGCGTCTTCCATGTATACAACCGTCTTTTATGATTCTTGAACCAAGTGTTAGCTATGATTAAGTTATGCTCTGTGCAAAATTCTACCAGACGGCTTCCTCTTTCATTTCTTACCCCCAATCCATATTCACCTACTATGTTTCCTTCTCTCCCTTTTCCTACTGACCAATTCCAGTCACCCCTGACAATTAAATTTTTGTCTCCCTTCACTATCTGAATAATTTCTTTTATTTCGTCATACATTTCATCAATTTCTTCATCATCTGCAGAGCTAGTTGGCATATAAACTTGTACTATTGTAGTAGGCATGGGCTTCGTGTCTTTCTTGGCCACAATAATGCGTTCACTATGCTGTTTGTAGTAGCTTGCCCGCACTCCTATTTTTTTATTCATTATTAAAAATACTCGTGCAGTACCCCTATTTGATTTTGTATTTATCACCCTGTATTCACGTGACCAAACGTCTTGTTCCTCCTGCCACCGAACTTCACTAATTCCCACTATATCTAACTTTAACCTATCCATTTCCCTTTTTAAATTTTCTAACCTACCTGCCCGATTAAGGGATCTGACATTCCACGCTCCGGTCCGTAGAACGACAGTTTTCTTTCTCCTGATAACGACGTCCTCTTGAGTAGTCCCGCCCGGAGATCCCAATGGGGGGCTATTTTACCTCCGGAATATTTTAGCCAGGAGGACGCCATCATCATTTAATCATACAGTAAAACTGCATGCCCTCGGGAAAAATTACGGGTATGATGTGATTAACCTTCCATTGAACGACTATACTCGTGTACACATTGTAGCATGGATGCACACAACCTCTGATTTCTATCTTAAGGAATTTCTTGCTGTGCCTGAACCCGATTGAATGTCAGATCATGAGGACTGATGTCTGGAAGTTGGTGTGTAAGCATATCTCTTTCCATCACATTTTCGACATGCTATACAAAATAAGGAACCAGGCAGGCAAGGCAGGATCCGTACATTACTAAAGACGTTTAAGGTGTAAACTGCAATGTGGGGGCCTTGCATTAAATGTTGGAATATGTTGTTTGCTACCCTCGTCATGAAGGGCATGTCAGTAGGTTTTACCATTTTTGCCACATACTAGCGAGCATTCAGCCTTGCTTCAACAATTATCAAATCAGTCCTGTTGTAACCAATAACACCCCACATCTTGAATATAGGCGTTGGAGAGGTATGGGTTTCGAGGACCGCTTGCTGTGACCGTTCAAGAGATCCTCTATTGAGACATAGGCACCGGTCTAGCATTTACAAAGAGAAGCAATGCATATCACTGAACACCCCACAATGTCCTAGCTACGTGTGTCTCGACATCGTGCAAGTTTCTGTTGTCTGTGGCATTGTTCCAGCGGTTACGCTACAAATCAAATAAATCTAAAGGATGTCAATTCAAGTAAATACCTAGGAAACACTATTACGAACAACTTGAACTAGAACGATTACATAGTTAATGTTGTGGGGAAGGCAAACCAAACACTGCATTTTATTGGCACAACGCTTAAAAGATGTAACAGATCTACTAAAGAGACAGTTTACACTACGCTTGTTCTTTCTGTGATACAGTATTGCTGTACGGTATGGGATCATTGCCAGGTAGTAAAAGTTCAAAGAAGGGCAGCTCGTTTGGTGCTGTCGCGAAATAGATGAGAGAGTGTCATGCATATGATATACAATTTGGGGTCGGAATCACTAAAACAAAAGCACTTTTTGTTGCGGCGAGATCTTTTTACGAAATTTCATTCAGCAACTTTCTACTTTCAAAGGGAAAATATATTATTGTCGCCATCCTACATAGGAGAAAATGATCACCATAATAAAATAAGAGAAATCATAGCTCGTACAGAAATATCTTAGTGTTAATTTTTCTCACGTGCTTTTGAAGAGTGGAATGGTAGACAAATAGTCTGAAGGTGTTTCATAAAATTTATGGCGTGCAGCCGCATAAATTCAGTTTCTTCTTCTAATATTTCGTCTGAATACCGTCCAGCTATCTTCAAAGTTAGCCGACGTGACTAACGCTCCAGCAAATGCTCCGTCCTTTTAAACTCGAGGACCGAACCACTGCGTATGCCGCCAAAGATACACAAGGTGCCAGAGGCGTTGATAGGCGGCAAAGAGGTGTAACATATGCATGGAAATCAAATCTATGGCTGTGCAGTCGATCTACATGGTGATATTGATATTTCACGGAGAGCTGTACCGTCGCGACGTCTTTGTGATTTGATTACAAAAAATTTTCGGATTCCATGATTTGTCCAAGCTATCTCTATTGGCTAAATTCGTCGCCAACCGAATCGCAGTTGCTTGTTTCACTACTGAGTCCCAGATAGATGAAGTCGAGGACAAAATTTCGACATTATCGTAAACCATAGACGCCCAGTGTCAATACAGTGCTCTGCCACCGCAGATTTATTAGGTTGTAAGAGACGGGTGTACCTGCGGTGCTCTGTGCATCTCTCCTGGACTGTGCGTATCGTCTGTCCGATGTATGAAGGGCAGCATTCACAGGGGACCTTATAAACCCCAGGCTTCCGAAGCACCAAATCTTCTTTAACTGAACCCAGGAGTGCTGCAGTCTTTGGTGGAGGGCGAAAAATCATTTTAACTTTGTGTTTCCTGAGGATCAGTCCTATTTTTGACGAAAGGTTTCCCACGTATGGCAGGTAAACTATGAATTTAAAACTTTCCGTGTCTTCTTACGCTTTTCTTATTGAAGCAATTGCTGGAGCGTTAGTAACCTCGGCTCACTCTGAAGATGGCTGGACGGTATTCAGCCGATATTTTAGAAGAAGAAACTGACTTTATGCGGCTGCACGCCCGAAATTTATGAAATTTATGGAACGGTCTTTACCCAGCGAAAACATGAAGATGTACACAGACTGAACGTGGTTCGAAAAACCCTTGCCAGACACTTAAGCGTAATCATATAGATATAGGTGCAGATGCAAACTAGGCACGGCAACTAGAGATCTAAATGCAGCTTCTAGTAATCGATTCCTGACGGCTCATGGTGATCCTCTTCCTATAACCTACGCTCGGCATGTAGCACCTAGCATTCGTCTGTTTGTTAGAGCCAGTCGAACAATCCTGCGATCTTCTTCGTGGCCCAGTCCTTCTGAAAAAACCCGTGCCTAATTTTCCTGAAACGCTGGTGTCCTGAGTCTATCTCGTCAACAGTCGTTCTGGAGTCATTGCCCTGCAGCTCTCTGTGGAGTCAGTCTACCGGTATGATTCTCCCATGTCCTTCTTGCCAATAATCTGACTTTTTCCAAAATCCAAAAGATGGAGATAAGCTGCACGTGTACGGTGTCTGGGTGCCGTGTGTTACGATCTCCAGCCGAAAAGTTGGAGTAACGTCAAACACACAGAATAGCAATCGTGCTCTCACCCCATTTTTGTCTCTACTGTCCGTCCTGGAAATGTGGATGAAATTTAAATCAGTATATCCCAAAGACATGTAAATATTCTAGTATAGATTTGGTATCGTTATGTTAATAGTGGTCGCCGATGTGGCGCCCAATTGCAAGATTTGCACCGAGCCACTGGGCCCCACGAAATCATTACGACAAACTCAGCGTGAACTGAGAGTTCTGTTGAATGATAGTTGATTGAGTTGCACAAGAACATTAATTTACCAGAGCATTAATTTTCGAATTCAGAAAAAAGTGAAGGAAACATATCTCACGTAACTCACTGTACATAATACTATGTTTGCTCAGTATACTGCACCGAACGATGTAGTGCAGCGGTAAGACAGAAATAGCATTCGAGAAAACGGTGGTTGAAATTCTCTTCTGCCATTTTGATTTACGGTTCCCAGAGATTCCCAAAATCACTTAAGGCAAATGCGGTCAATTTTCTTATCATTCCCTTTCCCAGTCTAACGTTGTGCTCCGTCTCCAACGTTCTCGTCGTCGATAGAACATTAAACCCAGATTTTTCTTCCTTCTTTCTATTGTGACTGAAATTGGCTTACGGAAAAATATAAGGCACAATGACGTGTGGTTATCGGTTTCTGACTCTCCAAACGGTGAAATTTCGGAACTAAATTTCAGATACAACGATTGACACGTGTGACGCAGTGCTAAAGCGGAAGCGACAACTGCGAGCAAGGGGTCCATAACCTTTGCCGATTGACCTGTGATGAAGTCAGTCCAGTAATCCATTGTAAAACATGGATAAATATGTTCGCTTCGTATGCGGAAATATTATCAGTAGCGGTACACTCGATGAGAGATGTTCGAGAATTCACTTCATGGGAGGTATGCTGCACATACAGTAAAACAAGGAGCCTGAAACTGAGATCTCGCAGTTCGTTGCAGTAATTTACAACGCTTCGTGTCTCGCCGTAGAAAATAGAATAATGCCAGCTTCAGTTACTGTTTTAGCTATCACACGGCATTAACTGATCATCTGTAGCGCCGCAACGGGATAGCAACCTAGAACATTATTGACATAAGTGGGTGTTTAGACAACTGAAAAGATTCACAGTTATGATAGTTTGTTGCTCGTTACAGAGTAAAGTAACTTTCCTCTAAAAAAGCGATTTGCTGATTACAAACAACATGAAAAAAGACGTTTAACGCTTAAACACGAAAAATCGGTGATGTGAAAAAATACTGCGGTGCCAAAAACATATTATGTAATTTCACTTTCTCTCTTAATATGATACACACATTGATTATCAGGAAAAGATTTAGCTTCTAGACGAACAAATATACATGATTTCTGCAGTCGCAATGACACGTATATTTTTTGACTTAATTTTTCTGTCACACAGAGCGAAGTAAAAAATAATTGATCCTATTTCTCTATTACCACTTATCTATGGGCAGCACCACTGACAGCCGGCCAGTGTGGCCGAGCGGTTCTAGGCGCTTCAGTCTGGAACCGTGCGAACGCTGCGGTCGCATATTCGAATCCTGCCCCGGGCTTGGATGTGTGTGATGTTCTTAGGTTAGTTAGGTTTAAGTAGTTCTAAGTTCTAGGGGACTGATGACCACAGATGTTAAGTCCCATAGCACTCAGAACCATTTGAACCACTTGAAATTCCACTGTCAAAATATTTCAGTCATTTTTGAATCCTGTGATGGGTTCGAAGAATTCGGTGAATCGTGTGTTTAATTAAGTGATTTTATGTAAAAATCGTTACGTGTTTTTGTTTTCATATACAGATAATAATTGTACATTCAATGGCAGCGAAGCAAGAAAGAAAAAAAAATCACTATTTCGTTTATAATGACGATGAAACTGATTAGCATGAAGAAAGAGGTCGTAAACGGAAATCTGTAAAGAGTTGGGCGGTCCTTCCTCTATTCTGCCGACGTTAGTTAAAAGCAGCTCTCAAATTACGGAAATATTTGAGCACAGTATGTTGGAATCAGTGACTGAACGTATGAGAATGTCTAAACACGAAGACGACTGCTTTACTTGTTCCGTTTCAACAATCTAGGTCATAGAATGCTCCCATACTGCTGGAAAGAGCTGATGAACTGAAAAAAATGGAAATTTAACTTTCTTTAAACTCAGTCTGTCCCAGGAAAAGAACTGGCATAGCTTCCAGTGAAACTGATTAAGTTTTACCGAGTGCGATTGTAGACTGATTGCACTCTTCGTTGCCTTTAATACTTGAATAACACGACACAAAGAAGCGCTTCCTTCTCTTACTGCTTCTTACTCAGTATAACTTTACTGTACAAAGGACAATCTTGTTCAGGGCAGAAAGTATCTAAAGGAAGAATTGCTGTATTGGTAGGATGAAATTCGGACGGAGATGAAAAAAATCCATTTATTCTTTCTGGGTAAAGTTTAAAATTGCTGTATTTTAAAAATGTAAGAACATTATCAACCGAATAAACGGCGAACAAAAGTTTGAGTCTTCCATGTTCAAATATTAGATTCTTGATTTGGATGAGCAATTTTTACGAGGAAAACCCAATCACAATAGTCAGACACACCTCGGTATTGAATCAAAAGCTCTAAAACTTCTGTTGTTGCCTTCGCATACTTCAAATACTTTACAGCTGTGTGGTCATGGAATTATACAAACCTTGAAATTGACAATCGCAAGCAGTAGTTCCAAAAACTGTTACTCGCAACTAAAGCAAAAGAAGAATTCTCCATCAGTTTAATAGCTGCAATAAGCATGTTGCATTCCGCACGGAAACTGGTGACGCCAAAAACGAATGAGAATTGTTTTCACTAGCAAGATTTTGCAAGTACTCGCTTGTGTGTCCACTTCTTTTGGGTCTACCCTGTGCATAACTTCATCCCTGTACAAATGATTTCAAGAAAACACGCAGTGAAAACGAAAAGTTCAGGTGGAATGCTCTCACAAACACCGAAAATCTGAAATCCTGGTGGACACAAGGTACGAGTGATGAGGTCGATCGAAGAAACCTCTAAACCTAAATTTAGTTAGGATTATTTTGATCAAGTTGTCTTCTGTGTTTTTGAATGCACCACATTCTGGGACCAACAAGTTCCATATGTCTTGTACAAAATACTCTCTACTATATAAATTGCTCCTTTTGTATTTATATTCTTGTCTTTGAATTTAGCCAAAAATAAAACACGCAGTAAAACATAAAACGCTCTAGCACCTTTTTCCGCTAATCACTTCAATTCCAGGGTCACAATATGTGTCAATCAGATCCCAAAAAAATAGTACGTGAAACAATACGAAATTTCCGCTCGAAAATGTTGTTTCTTATCCAACAATCATTTATACCATTTCTCGATGGTGTTTTTTCTGTCAGTATGCCATATCTCCCGTACTGCTTAATCAAAAGTGAGACATCATTGCCGGCCGCGGTGGTCTCGCGGTTCTAGGCGCGTAGTCCGGAACCGTGCGACTGCTACGGTCGCAGGTTCGAATCCTGCCTCGGGCATGGATGTGTGTGATGTCCTTAGGTTAGCTAGATTTAAGTAGTTCTAAGTTCTAGGGGACTCATGACCACAGCAGTTGAGTCCCATAGTGCTCAGAGCCATTTGAACCATTTTTGAGACATCATTTGCAACATTTCGTTCATTAGTCTGCTAATAAAGAAAAATACACAAATAGTTAAAGTTATTATTTTCTTTAAGAAAACTTTATCTTGGAAACGTTTGTATAAAAACGAAGAAGGAGCCATCTATTGCCTCTGTGTCTAACTAATATGCAGAACATCTGTTGCAGTTGTTGCATCCTTTGCGTAAGCGTCACGTTACCTCACGTCACGTCATTTCGGTCATAGACGTCGAAGTAAAATTTTTTGAAGGTGTCGTCTGTTGATAATCTAATTTTGCTATTATGCACAACAGCGGTTGAAGCTGTTTACTTTCTTTATGCGAGTGTTGTGTACTGCACAAAAAAACCGACTTAGATCAACGTTCATCATCATAGGTATGTACTGTTTACATGCTAAAGACGCGCTCAGCGTTGTAGATAGATTTTTAAGAGACATCGTGAATAATAATCTCCATCGCGGAAGCAAAATAATTCTGTTTGGTGGAGATTTTCGACATGTACACTCCTGGAAATGGAAAAAAAGAACACATTGACACCGGTGTGTCAGACCCACCATACTTGCTCCTGACACTGCGAGAGGGCTGTACAAGCAATGATCACACGCACGCCACAGCGGACACACCAGGAACCGCGGTGTTGGCCGTCGAATGGCCCTAGCTGCGCAGCATTTGTGCGCCATCGCCGTCAGTGTCAGCCAGTTTGCCGTGGCATACGGACCTCCATCGCAGTCTTTAACACTGGTAGCATGCCGCGACAGCGTGGACGTGAACCGTATGTGCAGTTGACGGACTTGGAGCGAGGGCGTATAGTGGGCATGCGGGAGGCCGGGTGGACGTACCTCCGAATTGCTCAACACGTGGGGCGTGAGATCTCCACAGTACATCGATGTTGTCGCCAGTGGTAGGCGGAAGGTGCACGTGCCCGTCGACCTGGGACCGGACCGCAGCGACGCACGGATGCACGCCAAGACCGTAGGATTCTACGCAGTGCCGTAGGGGACCGCACCGCCACTTCCCAGCAAATTAGGGACACTGTTGCTCCTGGGGTATCGGTGAGGACCATTCGCAACCGTCTCCATGAAGCTGGGCTACTGTCCCGCACACCGTTAGGCCGTCTTCCGCTCACGCCCCAACATCGTGCAGCCCGCCTCCAGTGGTGTCGCGACAGGCGTGAATGGAGGGACAAATGGAGACGTGTCGTCTTCAGCGATGAGAGTCGCTTCTGCCTTGGTGCCAATGATGGTCGTATGCGTGTTTGGCGCCGTGCAGGTGAGCGCCACAATCAGGACTGCATACGACCGAGGCACACAGGGCCAACACCCGGCATCATGGTGTGGGTGCGATCTCTTACACTGACCGTACACCTTTGGTGATCGTCGAGGGGACACTGAATAGTGCACGGTACATCCAAACCGTCATCGAACCCATCGTTCTACCATTCCTAGACCGGCAAGGGAACTTGCTGTTCCAACAGGACAATGCACGTCCGCATGTATCCCGTGCCACCCAACGTGCTCTAGAAGGTGTAAGTCAACTACCCTGGCCAGCAAGTTCTCCGGATCTGTCCCCCATTGAGCATGTTTGGGACTGGATGAAGCGTCGTCTGACGCGGTCTGCACGTCCAGCACGAACGCTGGTCCAACTGAGGCGCCAGGTGGAAATGGCATGGCAAGCCGTTCCACAGGACTACATCCAGCATCTCTACGATCGTCTCCATGGGATAATAGCAGCCTGCATTGCTGCGAAAGGTGGATATACACTGTACTAGTGCCGACATTGTGCATGCTCTGTTGCCTGTGTCTATGTGCCTGTGGTTCTGTCAGTGTGATCATGTGATGTATCTGACCCCAGGAATGTGTCAATAAAGTTTCCCCTTCCTGGGACAATGAATTCACGGTGTTCTTATTTCAATTTCCAGGAGTGTATTATGCGTCATAAGACATGCCAATAGAACAGACTTAGACGAAACTACAGTTAAACGGACACCAGTACAGTCTCATTTTAAAATTCATAACTTGACTCAAAGTATAAGGCAAATAGTTATCTCGTTTTCAGTGAACGTTTACTTAAACTGGGTAACGATGAATTAGAAAAGCAATGAAAGTACCCCAATGAAGGGATGAAAATTGCTAAACTTTATTATGGAAATTACGACAGTTTTATCACCAACATTTTCAGTGCCACAGAAGTCAATGAACAAAATGTTTCCCAATTCTATTCAAAGGCGATTTTATGTCAAAGAAATCCTGATTGTACAGAAAGTAATTAATATGTCGTTTAGAATTTGTTACCTGGAGAGGCAAAGGTTTACCTAATTTCTGATTCTACTCTACTTGAAGAAATAATCAGTGTTCAACAGTACCCCGTACGAGTCTTGAACTCTTTAAACACGTCTAGTGTACCACCTCAATAATTGCTTTTAAAGAAAAATGCTGTTATTGGTTTATCAGAAATCTTAACCCTAATAATTTATTAAATAATGGTGAAACATTATTGATAACTCATTTAGGCTATCACATCATCACTGCTAAATTCATTGAATCCGTTAAAACTGTGCTCATATCCCGTATTAACCTTACACCTCTGAACACAATTATGTCTTTCCAAATGGTGAGAAAAAATTTCCAGTAAAAGTAGCCTTCTGTATGACCATTTATAAAGCACAAGGTCAGACATTTCAAAGTGCAGAACTGTATTTAACAGAATCTGTTCCTGGGCGTGGACAGTTATACACGATGTTTTCAAGAGTTCACAGATTCAGTGATATTTATGTTTGTGCTATAGACACATGCAGCCAAACTGCAAACGATGATCGCATTATAACTGCTAACGTTATTTTCAAAGAAGTTTTGTAAAATAAAGAAATTTAAAAAATAAAAGTAATTTGACAAGGACAGTATTTGCTATTTATATGTTTTACAACTAACCATACTGTATCTAATGATAGCGATTTTTTTCAATGAATCTAATATTTGTTACTACTATTCAGAATATAATACCTTCCATTAATAAGTAACTACACTTACTTATTCCTCCATTACTGTGTTAGCTATTGGAGACGATCAGGACAGAGTGCTAATTATTGACATGGGTCAACTAGTAACAGTGTAATGGAAGAAACTAACTTCCATATACTTCTATATACATCTTTACACTTATATATAACTGTATATGAGTGTGTGTTATTGTATGTGTTACATATCTCCTTCTATCCCACTGTATCGATTTCAAAATATTTGGTACAACTGATCTTAGTGTCCAGAAAGAAGTAGACAGAAGTCCTACTGGGGTAAGAATCACCTGCCTCCCATAGGGAGTGTTGGAATGTGTTCCAAGGGCTATGCATGCAAGTGGCCATGGGTAATCGGAAGGATGGGAAAAGAGATAGATAGTGATAGGGGAGAGCATGAGGTGGACATAGAAAGAGAGAGGTTGAGAAAATAGGGATGGACAAATGAGATAGATGGAGAAATAGAGAGAGAGAGAGAGGGTGGGAGGGGGGAGAGAGAGAGAGAGAGAGAGAGAGAGAGAGAGAGAGAGAGAGAGAGAAAGAGAGAGAGAGAGAGAGAGGGGGGAGAGAGAGAGAAAGGGGAGGCGATGGATACAGAGAGAGGAGAAAAGAGGAGACGGTCATAGAGACTGGTAGGAGAAGATGGATAGAGAGAGGCTGAGGGAGATAGAGTGAGGTGGAGGAGATGGAACGAGAAAAGGGCAAAGGAGCGAATAGAGAGGAGGGAGGAGGAGATGGGTAGAGAGAGTCACATGGATATGGACAGATGGAAGTAAGAGTAAAGACAGATAGGGAGAGAGTGGGTGTGATGTCAAGTGACAGAGGATATGGAGATGGACATAGGGAAGGGGAAGGAGAGGATGGACAGACAGAGGAAAGAATAATATTTACAGAGAGAGTGATAGGAGGAGACAGTTAAACAAATAGGGGTATGAGGAGATCGAAATAGAGAATTGCAGAAGGAGATCATGCAATGGAAGGGAGAGGAGGGGATGGACTGAGACAGGAGAGAGCAGGAGATGTACAGAGAAAGGATAAGGAGGAGGTGGTCAGAGAAAGTGGAGGAGGTGGACAGAGAGAGGGAGGAGGAGAAGATGGGTACAGAGAGATGGGTGCTGCTGAACTATGCAAATATGTGACTCTTGTGTGTTTAGATAAAGCTGTGTGTAATATATATACACTCCTGGAAATTGAAATCAGAACACCGTGAATTCATTGTCCCAGGAAGGGGAACCTTTATTGAAACATTCCTGGGGTCAGATACATCACATGATCACACTGACAGAACCACAGGCACATAGACACAGGCAACAGAGCATGCACAATGTCGGCACTAGTACAGTGTATATCCACCTTTCGCAGCAATACAGGCTGCTATTCTCCTATGGAGACGATCGTAGAGATGCTGGATGTAGTCCTGTGGAACGGCTTGCCATGCCATTTCCACCTGGCGCCTCAGTTGGACCAGCGTTCGTGCTGGACGTGCACAGCGCGTCAGACGACACTTCATCCAGTCCCAAACATGCTCAATGGGGGACAGATCCGGAGATCTTGCTGGCCAGGGTAGTTGATTTACACCTTCTAGAGCACGTTGGGTGGCACGGGATACATGCGGACGTGCATTGTCCTGTTGGAACAGCAAGTTCCCTTGCCGGTCTAGCAATGGTAGAACGATGAGTTCGATGACGGTTTGGATGTACCGTGCACTATTCAGTGTCCCCTCGACGATCACCAGAGGTGTACGGCCAGTGTAGGAGATCGCTCCCCACACCATGATGCCGGGTGTTGGACCTGTGTGCCTCGGTCGTATGCAGTCCTGATTGTGGCGCTCACCTGCACGGCGCCAAACACGCATACGACCATCATTGGCACCAAGGCAGAAGCGACTCTCATCGCTGAAGACGACACGTCTCCATTCGTCCCTCCATTCACACGTGTCGCGACACCACTGGAGGCGGGCTGCACGATGTTGGGGCGTGAGCGGAAGACGGCCTAACGGAGTGCGGGACCGTAGCCCAGCTTCATGGCGACGGTTGCGAATGGTCCTCGCCGATACCCCAGGAGCAACAGTGTCCCTAATTTGCTGGGAAGTGGCGGTGCGGTCCCCTACGGCACTGCGTAGGATCCTACGGTCTTGGCGTGCATCCGTGCGTCGCTGCGGTCCGGTGCCAGGTCGACGGGCACGTGCACCTTCCGCCGACCACTGGCGACAACATCGATGTACTGTGGAGACCTCACGCCCCACGTGTTGAGCAATTCGGCGGTACGTCCACCCGGCCTCCAGCATGCCCACTATACGCCCTCGCTCAAAGTCCGTCAACTGCACATACGGTTCACGTCCACGCTGTCGCGGCATGCTACCAGTGTTAAAGACTGCGATGGAGCTCCGTATGCCACGGCAAACTGGCTGACACTGACGGCGGCGGTGCACAAATGCTGCGCGGCTAGCGCCATTCGACGGCCAACACCGCGGTTCCTGGTGTGTCCGCTGTGCCGTGCGTGTGATCATTGCTTGTACAGCCCTCTCGCAGTATCCGGAGCAAGTATGGTGGGTCTGACACACCGGTGTCAATGTGTTCTTTTTTCCATTTCGAGGAGTGTATATATGTGTGTGTGTGTGTATGTGTTTTCCATCCCTCTTCTTAACCCACTGTATCTTTCTCAACAAAATTTGGCACACACTACTTATTATCTACATCTACATCTACATCTGCATGACTACTCTGCAATTCACATTTAAGTGCTTGGCAGAGGGTTCATCGAACCACAATCATACTATCTCTCTACTATTCCACTCCCGAACAGCGAGCGGGAAAAACGAACACCTAAACCTTTCTGTTCGAGCTCTGATTTCTCTTATTTTATTTTGATGTTCATTCCTACCTATGTAGGTTGGGCTCAACAAAATATTTTCGCATTCGGAAGAGAAAGTTGGTGACTGAAATTTCGTAAAAAGGTCTCGCCGCGACGAAAAACGTCTATGCTGTAATGACTTCCATCCCAACTCGTGTATCATATCTGCCACACTCTCTCCCCTATAACGCGATAATACAAAACGAGCTGCCCTTTTTTGCACCCTCTCGATGTCCTCCGTCAATCCCACCTGGTAAGGATCCCACACCGCGCAGCAATATTCTAACAGAGGACGAACGAGTGTAGTGTAAGCTGTCTCTTTAGTGGACTTGTTGCATCTTCTAAGTGTCCTGCCAATGAAACGCAACCTTTAGCTCGCCTTCCCGACAATATTATCTATGTGGTCCTTCCAACTGAAGTTGTTCGTAATTTTAACACCCAGGTACTTAGTTGAATTGACAGCCTTGAGAATTGTACTATTTATCGAGTAATCGAATTCCAACGGATTTCTTTTGGAACTCATGTGGATCATCTCACACTTTTCGTTATTTAGCGTCAACTGCCACCTGACACACCATACAGCAATCTTTTCTAAATCGCTTTGCAGCTGATACTGGTCTTCAGATGACCTTACTAGACGGTAAATTACAGCATCATCTGCGAACAGTCTAAGAGAACTGCTCAGATTGTCACCCAGGTCATTTATATAGATCAGGAACAGTAGAGGTCCCAGGACGCTTCCCTGGGGAACACCTGATATCACTTCAGTTTTACTCGATGATTTGCCGTCTATTACTACGAACTGCGACCTTCCTGACAGGAAATCACGAATCCAGTCGCACAACTGAGACGATACCCCATAGCTCTGCAGCTTGATTAGAAGTCGCTTGTGAGGAACGGTGTCAAAAGCTTTCCGGAAATCTAGAAATACGGAATCAACTTGAGATCCCCTGTCGATAGCGGCCAGTACTTCGTGCGAATAAAGAGCTAGCTGCGTTGCACAAGAGCGATGTTTTCTGAAGCCATGCTGATTACGTGTCAATAGATCGTTCCCTTCGAGGTGATTCATAATGTTTGAATACAGTATATGCTCCAAAACCCTACTGCAAACCGACGTCAATGATATAGGTCAGTAGTTAAATGGATTACTCCTACTACCCTTCTTGAACACTGGTGCGACCTGCGCAATTTTCCAATCTGTAGGTACAGATCTATGGCTGAGCGAGCGGTTGTATATGAGTGCTAAGTAGGGAGCTATAGTATCAGCGTAATCTAGGACAGAGATAGGAGGTATAAACAACTAGCTTCCATAGGGATGGGGGCGAGGGTGAAAAGGGCTGGAAACTATTGACATCTAGACTGCCACCACACAACAAATGTGTTATACCGGTAGTACTGTTTGTGTTCCAGGGGTATATGTGTGGATGGCTACATCTGAACAGAAGAGAGGGGAGATGGAGATGAATAGTGAAGGGAGGGAGGCTGATGTGAATAGACAAAAAGAGGAGGAGGTGGACAGATCTAAATGGGACTGGAATGTGGACCAAGAGGGAGGAGGATGAGGAAATGCAATGGAAAAGTGAGGAGAGGGAGATGGACAGAGAGGGTTGGTGAGGAGTAGATGTGTGTAATATATGTGCTATACACGTACATGGGTGAAGCAGCTGGTAAAAGGCTAGTGTATTATAAACATGTATTTTCGTATGTACGTATGTTCAACGTATCTTCCTACACTAGTGGATTGATGTTAGCCTAGCGTGGTGCACATATCACATGCTATCTGGAAAGAAGCGCTTATGGGGTAAGAAATTTGAGAATGAGAGAACTTAGACACTTGTAAGAAACTCTACACGTAATTTCAACACTTTACGAAACTTTCTCGCTGAACACCCCACAAAATAATGGGAGGAAAAAAGTTTATCGCTTGCTAGATTTTCCCTGTTCGCATATACCACATATACCACTAAATATGCCTGCAATATTTTATCATTGTGTGACACAAAGTTCAGGACATACGACGTCATAAACAGTGAAATGCGTGAAAACCTGTCGCGTCAGTTACGACGTTTTTATCTAGTCCCTCGTCCCTACTAACCTTATTCGCAATATTTTTCGACGATGATATATGCATATAGCACTGAGTGTTCCTGCAAATTTATATTATTGTACGATACGTATTTCAGAAAATGTTACGTCATAAACAATGAGATACGTGAAAAACTGGGTTTACTTGAAACGAAGCGCGAATTACCCGGCCCATACTCGACCAGTGTTCGATAATGCAAGGACCTAGCTACTTCCAATAAACTTTAAACTTGATTTCAAAACCTTTTGTAAACTTCTACTCGCCCACATTCTGAAGGTCAAATGTTTAACACTTTAACTCATTTGTGAAGCAACCAGATGTTTGAAATTGTTTCGTATAGGGGAATTGATTCTTTAAAGTAACAGCGGTTTACTGGTTACTTTTTATCTGGAAAGATGAACTGTGGGGTTAAGAACCACGTACATCCTACACTAGTGGATATGAAAGGGAGAGACATTGAAGTATAACTCAGGAGCAGCTGGGGCAACAAATTTGTTAGATACATGAATCATCATTTGAATAAAAATACTATGGGAGTAAGATTTCCCAGTACCACAAGTGGTGGAGGTGTGGATGTGAGGGTGACGTAAAACTGTCGAAAACCTCCTGTTGACATTTATTTCCTGTATTTAGTTGACTTGAATGCTTTTCAACTTATGACATGTAATTTATATCTTATTTGTACTGTTCATTGTGTCAATCCGGTTGCTACAATGAAAACTCTGTGGGTGAATATCACACACAAATCTAATATCCTCGCTGGAGTCGAATGGTGTAAAACACCAAGGAATGAGCAGTATGGTGTAAAGCAGTAGAGGATCAAACATATATGTGTGCAATATGTCACATACGCATATGTTCAACATCTCTCCCTAAACACCTGGATCGCTTTCAACCAAACTTGGTACACATATTACTTACTATCGGTAAATAAATACTGTGGTGGTGGAAACAACCAACCTCCAGTTGGGAGGAGCGATCAAGAAATAGACAAGCAAAGGGAGGAGACGAGATGGACAGAGAGAGGTGTTAGGAGGTTCTGGACAGATAGAGATTTGAGGAGAAGGTGGACACATAGAGGTGGAGGAGGTAATGGCCAGGGAGAGGAGGTCAGAAGGTGGACAGAGAGAGGGGAAAAGAGAAGATGACAGAGACAGAGGAAGAAGGAGTTGGACTAGTAGCAAATTGTAATAAATAAATACCTAGGCAGCTACTATGGCAATATGTCTGGAAACACAAGTGTTATATGCATACAGCCATAAAACATTGTCAGATATAAATGGAACTTCATACACATATACACTGTTGGTGCGTATGTAAATGACTCGTAGAACGGCCACCAGAGTGCATTAGTGTCGTTTGTGTTCAGAATTGTTACCAGCTCTGATAGGATATACATGGAACGTGAAGAGCGTCAGATGTTCAGTACTCTTTGAGAAGAACACCGGGAGGCCATGTACTCATGTGAGACAGCGTTATAAGCACCAGACAGACTTTGACAAAGACCTCATTCCAGGTCTCCAAGTGAGTAGCTGGTCGAATATACCTATTTGTGATGCGTTCGGATGTGACAGTGGCCCGATTTTGGACTGTGTGGGAACGTGAGGGGGCAGACATACTTGTCAAGGATCCAGTCGACACATCTGACATAACAGTAGAGGATCCCCGTGTTGTGCACCAAGCTCATCGTAATCCCTTCACATCTGCATCTACTACCGCAACAATCTCTCTCATCACTCACCGTTGGTAGGAGATTAGCAGCGGGCAGGCTACCGTCTCATATGCAGGCTGCCATTAACACCACATCACAAACGGAGACGTCTAAGATGGTTTCGTGACCGGGAATCATGGACTGATAGTAAATGGCGTCTCACTGTGTTCAATAATGAATTCTAATTCTGCATTATTCTCGATGAAAACCATTATGACGGTGATCTGCTGAGAGGTCCCATTCTTTTCATGTTTTGGAGCCGGCCGCGGTGGTCTCGCGGCTCTAGGCGCGCAGTCAGGAACCGTGCGACTGCTACGGTCGCAGGTTCGAATCCTGCCTCGGGCATGGATGTGTGTGATGTCCTTAGGTTAGTTAGGTTTAATTAGTTCTAAGTTCTAGGGGACTGATGACCACAGCAGTTGAGTCCCATAGTGCTCAGAGCCATTTGAACCATCATGTTTTGGAGATGCACGGTGGTGTTACTCCCGACTTTATGCTGTTGGCATCCATCGGGTATTTCTTCAGGTCACAGCTGGTAGTGATTGTCTAATACAGAGAATAAAAACCGTTAACGTTCCTTCGAAGGAAATACTGCGGCATTAATTTATTTCCTGTGCTATGATAAATGAGTCTATTGCTTTCACAATTAACCGTGTTGCTTAAATGAAAGCCAGAAAGCGGTATATCTAAGTTTATCACTTTTTTGGGTGGGGGGGGGGGGCGACGTTAATGTATTGGTTCTTTCTTACATACGGTGCCGGTATTTTCTAGGCTGTTCTCGGATATTCAGGAGAAGCGTAGAGTATTCAAAGCACAGATGCAACAGCCGGCGTCCCTTCTGGCGCTTCGCAGTGTATGCCACAGTGTCACGAAGCGTCGCCTAAGAGGTTTGCTTTCTCGCCGCCTCGACGGGAAGTCAGCTGCACGAAACGCAAACAGGGTAACCGTGCACTTTGGACGCCGGTCCTTCGCACCTACGTCGCTAGCAAACGCTGCACACCTCGCCGAGTGTTAGCAGCAAACAGATACTAACGCTGAAAACCAAGAGTGATGCGGTTGCTGCAAGACTTTTCGCACTTCTTCTGTAAATTTAATTTTGGAATAAGCCATCATTTAGAGACTTGTTAATCAGATGTCACATTTACGTCACAACTGCGCAGTTAGCGGTTATACATTCGTATTTCGCGCGGCGGCGTACTACTTGAAAGATAAACTGAAATTAGTTGGAGAATTCCGAAAAGCTGTAATGTAGCAGCGATAAAACGATCTTGGAAAGCTGTTGTCCAGCCCCTTTATGATTATAGTTCATCTTTCTGAGACAGTTACCGAGAAGAATCCACAAAAAAATACATCTTTTAAAAAAAGTGCTACGTTGTCGTTCATAAAAAATGTCCTCTACAGTGAAGTATGTATTGACAACAGGCTTCCACAATGGCTGAAAACAGTCAGTGGAGGAACTAATTACTTTCAGTTCCAAATTCAAAGTTTTACTCCTGTCTTACTTTCCTTCTCAGCTGGAATACTTACGTTCCAATAAACACTGATGGTTATTAGTGTAACTTACAAAAATAAGTGAAACTAATAAGTGTTATAGAAATGATAACTCAGTATCCTCATCTGATTCTTCTCGATCGAGATTTGGTTTTTATCTAGTTTTCTAAAATCATTAACGTCGATACTACCGTTTGATGCTCTTGTAATCAGAAATAAAAATACTAAAACTAAAAATAAAAAACTATAGTTTCTATTGAAACTTCCTGGCAGATTAAAACTGTGTGCCCGACCGCGACTCGAACTCGGGACCTTTGCCTTTCGCGGGCAAGTGCTCTACCATCTGAGCTACCGAAGCACGACTCACGGCCGGTACTCACAGCTTTACTTCTGCCAGTATCTCGTCTCCTACCTTCCAAACTTTACAGAAGCTCTCCTGCGAACCTTGCAGAACTAGCACTCCTGAAAGAAAGGATATAGCGGAGACATGGCTTAGCCACAGCCTCGTACGGGACTTGGTGGATTAATCTATCACGAGTAATAAGTGTGAAGCGTAAATATCTATTAGGCGTCTTGTGGTTGGCAGGAGAGCCAACCGTGTTTTTCTAAAGGAGGCCGAAATGCACGCGTTTTAGCTCACGCAGGCTGGCGTGAGGTCTAGAACATGACAAGAGAATTAGAATTGAGAAAAACGGACGTGGCTGGTGGAATACTTAACTTTAATCCATTAATGGAGAACGTCGCTCTTTATGGTACATGATTCACAATATCAATAGTACGGATACTGGCGCCTTGCTAGGTCGTAGCAAATAACGTAGCTGAAGGCTATGCTAACTATCGTCTCGGCAAATGAGAGCATAGAAGTCAGTGAACCATCGCTAGCAAAGTCGGCTGTACAACTGGGGCGAGTGCTAGGAAGTCTCTCTAGACCTGCCGTGTGGCGGCGCTCGGTCTGCAATCACTGATAGTGGCGACACGCGGGTCCGACGTATACTACCGGACCGCGGCCGATTTAAATGCTACCACCTAGCAAGTGTGGTGTCTGGCGGTGACACCACAAGGCGCATTACAAATGTAGTGGTGTCAACATGTTGGGAATGTGGGTCTCACGGGGGGCGTCCCTGAAGGCACACTATCCGCTGTGTCCTCGGTGGCTCAGGTGGATGCCGGCCGATGTGACCGAGCGGTTCTAGGCGCTTCAGTCTCGAACCGCGCAACCGCTAGTATCACAGGTTCGAATCCTGCCTCGGGAATAGATGTGTGTGATGTCCTCAGGTTAGTTAGGTTTAAGTAGTTCTAAGTTCTAGGGGACTGATGATCTCAGATGTTAAGTCCCATGGTGCTCAGAGCCATTTGAACCATTTTAGCCGGCACCGTAGCTCAGCGTGTTCGGTCAGAGAGTTAGCTGCCCTCTGTAACAAAAAAACTGAGTTAACGGATCAACGCTGAACTAACAGAAGTGTCATAGGACATCCGCCCCACGCAAATGTAACGATCTATATGAATAAAATAAGATAAAAAGTAAAAAAAGACCCACCTAAAAAACGAAAAACCAGATGGATAGAGCGTCTGCAATGTAAACGGGAGATCCGAGGTTCGAGTCCTGGTCGGGGCACACATTTTCAACATGTGCCCAATGATGTATATCAAGGCCTGTTTGCACCTAGGGAGTCGATTTAATTATCATTTCATTGTATAGAAGTTGCACGGTCATCAATGGCATCTGTTCTTTTGGGAACAGATACTATCTACATATACAGAATTTACTATGTCTTTTCTTCCATTCTTTTGATCCTTTTTGCCAGTCTCCATTTAAGGCCTCTACGTAAATCTGTCCATCTTTACCGCTTTTCCAAAGGCTCAGCGATGTATTATGCTTTCTTCTGCAGTGTTCATCTCATAAAAAATCTTCCCCAGCCTATTCTAATTAACTGATTTGGACCTATTTGTTACTAATAATGTTGATAATTTGGTGAGTGTTGTCCTTTCTATAACGTACTGAGTTCAGTGGGGGATGAATGAGTCGCGGCGACAGGCCGGTGGTTCCAAGTAAAACGCTGTTGACAGTTACAGATGAATTTTATTGACTTTAATACTTGACGTAGTAAGGCAGGCACGCCTTTCCACGTTGGCCCTGGCAGGTGCTGATGAACGGGCGGCGACTTCTGCCCATAACTGCTGAGCTGCCATCCTGAGCTGCTGAGTCACGTGCGACTTGGAGGCCATGGCTGTTGACGTCAGCGGCGCTACGTGTTGTGCTGCGACGGTATTGCACTTGGGGAACGGCTCCGCACGTGGCCGCGGTTGTGGCGTGTGGAGTCTGCTGTGTGCGGTGTTCAACCCACTGCCCGCGAACAGCAATCGGATGGCGGCTGGCGCTCTGGCGCCCTCCCACAAGGAAGTTCCGCAAAGGACTTAGTGCTGGCGGCAGGTGTAGCCTGGTCTCGAACCCATGGCTGCTGCTGCCGGAGCCCATTCGCCTTGCTGTCCGGTGTAGCCCTGGCGTCGTTGTGGTGCTGCTGGTTAACGGCGACAAGAAGTGCTCCCTGCCTCGAAATCCGGACTGGTTTATGTGTCTCCGGTAGCCATTTGTTTCACTAAAACCTGAGCCAGACACTCGCCCTAGCGTGGTGACATCATCCGACTTGCTATACGGTTACAGCTGTGCAGTGCCATTTACTGCTGTGGCCTGCTATCGTTGCTTTGCAATCCAGGGGCGTGTCCGTTAATGTGACACATTGGCGGCTATCGCCCCACGGCTGTTAACACAACACTCTACGGTGGCTTCCATGTTAGTTCTCCTTACTTTCGCTAAAGACCCACACTCTTCTGTCCAAAGACTCGGCACACTGCTCTGACCTACGGAAAAGACACGGCCCTTCGATCTTACTTTGAGCAGTCTTCCACTAAGGTAATTCCACCCCTTACTGTAAGGACGAATGTATTTACTATTAGACCACTTACCCCGTGTATTAGACAATTACTGCACCCGTCCTGAACTTAAAAAACTACTCTCCATGTCCTGCTTGGGGAATAGAGCCCACGGGAACTCGAATAGTCCCTTGATGAGGCCTCTGAACGCCTCGTAGTCTCAGAGACGTAAAAGAAAATCCAAGCAAAATTAGAGTCACTATGGTGCTAGCTACTGCAACATTTAAGATCATAATTACTTGACGTCTGCCATTTCGATGTTGCTGCAGCAGCTGTTGCACTGCGATTCGTCCCTCCTGCGAGGCTATCATCTGACTTAACGAATGGTCCAAGCTGAGTTTCCATGTGATGTTAGGGAAGGTGAGATTCTGCATGGACATCATCTCTAGGTGTCCGTCTGGCAAATACAGCTGCTTTTGTGCTGTATATTTAACATTGTCACTTCTATCTAGACTTGCATGGAATATTCAGGTATTATTCGATATTCGGCCAATTCGGCTACTTTTATCCTATTCGCCCGAATACCTAGTTTCTGGGTACCATTCGGCGGAATACCGTATACTTACATAAAGTTTTGCTGTAGTCAGATAATTGGTAAAATGAAAATACTGATTTATTTTCTAATAATAATATATTTTTCTTAATCATTAAATTTGTTATAGGTGCATAATCGACTTCCATATTATAAACTGGGTATCAAATAAAATATTTTTTTTTATTCTGCGGGCACATTTTTTAAAATAATAAATATTTATTTACTTAAATTCTCGTGTTTAAAATTTTAAAGTAGAAGATTATGGCGCAGAAAGACTAATTTTTCTGCCTTTTTTAGGCAGTAGCTTACACCTTTTCTTCTCATAGACATCCCGAGCTTCAAAGAAAAAGCGCTCTGAATAAACACTACTTCCTGAGGTCGACAAATACTTTGCTGCAAGATTTACCAAACACGGAAGTTTATCTTTTGTTGCTTGTCAGCACTTCTATAGGTTACCGTGACGTGATATGTTCTTAATACTTAAATAAAGGCGTATTTCAGTTGCAACTGCACTTTTTTCTTTCGTCGTCCCGGTATGAGCTGTGTTTATTTCCGCAAGCCATAAAATATGAGTGTATAGTCTGGATTAGACTCTTTTCTTCGCTTCTCATTATCTTGACCCGAGTAGGGGACGAATTAGAGCTATCGCCACTGTTTGCTTCACAGTTCATCGTTATGCTACAAAATATACCGCCTTACTTTTTCTCTTAGCAGGTGACTGGAGAAAACATACGTCTTAAAGCGTGGATCTAAAGCGGTAGCAACCAAATAATTTTTACTTGTAGTGCTCTCTTCAAATTGTTCTTGTCACCCTTGTTGTACGACTAGCCTCACCTGGCTTAATTAGGCTGTTGGGTCTGATGTGCTCGTTATATCGCAATATCGCATTAACTTAACAACAAACGGAATAATTTCAGAAATGCAATCACATCCGGAATTTGTAATTTTTGTTACTTTCTCTGATGGTTGTAATAATTTCAGAAGTTACTCCAAAAGCTTCCATTGTGCAGCAGTGAGACTGGCAATATCACAGTCCATGATACTGAGTGAAATGGCGCGATTTTGTTCCATTAGCCTTGCAATCATATTATAGGTTGAATACCACCCCATACAAATATCTTGCAACAATTCATGCTGAGGGAGATCCCAAACTTTTTGGATGGAATGCAGTTTTTCCTGTGCAGTGGCAGAATTATTAAAATGAGTTACGATCCTCCTCCTTGTTGCATTGCATTACTAACAGCTTTGACTATTTCCGTCCATTGTCATGAATAACGACGGGAAATTTTGTCAGCTGGATGTTCCATAAACTTGCAATCTCCTGTAAACTCATCGCTATGTTTTCTGCTCTGTCATTTTCCTCAAAATGCTTGATGTTCAATACTCCATGTTTTACACTGATTTCACGATCAGTAAAATGCGCGGTAAAACTTAAAGAAACTGTTTTTATTATGCAAGCACGTCCACGTGTCACGGAAATATAATCTGTCTTTGAAAGTAATCTTTTAACTGTCTCAACCGCCTTATGACATATTTCTGACATTATTTTGTCCGAAAAGTAGTTATGGGACAATCAATTGTTTCTAACAATCGACTGTTCAGTCGATTGCTTGTTTTTCAATCAAATGAAACAACCAAATTAAACTAGTCTTAGCGGCCATGTCAGCTATATGAATATTTTCACTCACTCACCGCATTTGAGTGATTTCACTCAGTGTCAGACAACCGACTGAAACATCCGTCGGTTTCGGCCGTAATATGATGTTTACACTCATTCACCGGGCTTGAGTGATTTTACTTGCAGACTTTTTCAGCCTTCTCCGTTATACTTGACACATGACTAGAATTGGCGACTTTTTTTTAGAGATAAATAAATTACCTTATTTCAAGGAGATGCAAATAAAAAGTATGTTTCTGAAAATAAAGTACACTCAAAACGTATGTATTTACTCACTGAAATACGAATATTCGTACTTGTGCCATTAAATATCAATTTTTGGTTGGCATTAAAAGTCTGATATCTGGTGTTCCATTGTAAATTTGTATATATATAAACGAACAATCACTTTTTAACACGTTTTATGAGGTCGGATTCTTGTCTAATTTTTTCGGTACAAATTTTGAAATAGATTTTGGACTAGTTTCCTGATAATCTAGAACTTGAAATTTTCAACATAGCACAGACCTGGATGATACTGTACTAGCTTTTGAGTCTGGTGTGTGTCGAGGGGTACTTTGATTTTCGGGGTGTCTGTCTCTGTCTTTTCGGTACAAATTTTGCAATTGATTTTAAACTAACTTCCCGATAAGTTTAAGACTCGAGCTTTCGATTTAACTCAGAACTGGATGACAACGTAACATTAATTCGCTTTCGAGTCTGGTGTGTGGTGGAAGGTACTTTCTTCGGACGGTCTCAGTTCGGTACAAATTTTGGAGCTAATTTTAAACTAGCCTCCCGATAACCTATAGACTTGAAACTTTCAGAGTAGCTCAGAACTGGATGACAATGCAATATTAGCTCGCTTTCTTTCGTTCTGCGTGACGGAAAGTAGGTACTTAGTATACCACGGATATTTTCCTGTTTTCTTGTTCAAGTCACGAACAATTGCTGCTAAGCTTCCCTGTCAGCCAGATTCTCTCTAGTTTTTACATTCTCGGTCTTCTCACGAGATACGCCTATGAGGCAGAAATATATTGGTTGTCTCATTTAAAGAGAAACTAAATTACACATGAACTTTACCACATGTCCTGCTGTAATCTTATCAAAATGTTTGAAATCAACTAACAAATTTCACACACACAAGACTAAAACGCAGAAAATAGCTACTTAAATAGAAAGACATTGTAGTATAACATGGTTTTAATACGGACTGATAAATATTACATAACCTCTCCTAGCCCCATACCGATTCCTAACGCCATACAGGTAGTCCGGAAAATTGGTGCTTGTGAATTTTTAATAGCTATGACATTATCTACGAAACTGAAAAAGTTGGGTGTACGTATGCAGCTGGTGATGTAATTTTCTGAACAAAATATATACCTTCCACACAAATAAATGGTTGAAACCATTTTGCATTTGTGAAGATCATCACAATTTCCCTATAAAACGGAATGCAAACTGTCTCTGAATCATGGCAAGGTTCTTTTCTTCTTCATATATCCTTAAGGCAACCATTGCGCTTACCGTTGCACCCCAACTGGGGCTCAATTCCATCCGGATTTCCCCGGACTGGTCCTAGTTTTGACGGCGTACAGAGGCGTGCTGAAGGGATTTTTATACAACTGTCCAGGGTAAACTTGGACCTTTCTTCATGCCTGAGGAAATTCGATTGACTGGAAATATATTGTAGTTAAAATTCATTAAAAGAGGACCTAGCCATAGAGTGTTTCTTCTTTTTAGTTTATTAAAACGTAGTGGTAAGCACGCTTAGCCTCTCTGCTATGCACATGCATTATGTTCCAAAATTGTCTTTACTACTTTGATCATGTATAGTTTAGAAATGGAAATAGGTAGAAAGGCCCAGTTTGTGGAATAAAGTTCACACGCATCTAAAGCTGTTTTTTTTCCTTATTTTCCCATTTTAGTTATTAACTAACCACCCTCCAGAAGTTGGAGCAGTCTGTGTGCAATAGTTAGTATGGACTAAATCTGGTACCCACGTCCTGGGGAGTCCCATTACATTGTTTTCTTCGGGTGGGACTTGGACGAACTCTGACCTCGCATCAGCGCAGCAATAACACATTTTAATGTGAACATCCTAGGCCGCACATGGAACTGGTAACCTATGTGCTAAAGACGGCGAACACATTTAAGGTGTCCATCCGTCCTTCCTGTACCTTCGTACCGCCTTTTATCGTGACAGTCACGACTTCTCTCTGTCCCAGATGAAATTCGGGACATCTATTTATCCTGGGAATAATAGTTATAAAGGATTTATCTCGAATTGAATGTTCATTTCACCTGTATCGTTATGCTGTCACTGAAAGGCTGTTTTCCCAAATGAGTAATGTATGGAGCAGTTGTAAGGTGCACGTAAATGGACAAAACATCTGAACTGTCTTCTCAAGCCCATGGTGTTAAACAGACACTCTGTGTAAATATAAAACTGGCCCCGTAAGGCAGCTAATATTAGGTGAAATTAGAAATGCTGCTGTCACATAACTAGGAAGCATAAATTAATAAAGGTGAAAGTTTGGGATCTATTCTAGAAATACAAAACAGCTATTCCCTTTTTCATTCTACATATAATTTATCACTGTGCTGTCAGCGGTCAAGTGATACACAAAAATCATGTTCAATTACTTCCAACACTCAATAACAAAATATTTAACTCTTGGACATATTGAATTGGCGATTATTAAATTTGTTATCTCTACAAACAAAGATTTTTATCACAGGAAAGAATGATTAAAAATCTTCATGAGCAAGTCTACAACGGCATAGCTGGTCAAAACACTGATTTGGTGGAGAATAATTTTACTTTTTAAACGAATGAAAAATTCCCATGTACTCACTGTGAGGGTAGTTCAATATCCTAGCTTTTGATATTCAATGGTCAAAGCATATGCAAATTGGAGTGAGCAAAATCTTGACTCAACAATTACTGTGGCCTAATATGTGATGGTACTTTACCAAGCGAGATCTGCAACTGCGTTGTCTCCATGCTGGATCTGAAACGCTAATTCCCTACTCAGGCCGTGACTGAATTCACTCAGTCTCAATTTTCCTGCTTTCTGTAGAATGTTAATTTTTCCCTAGTCAAAATAATGGCTATTGCATACTCGCTAAGGGTTGGAGCGACGTGCCCATTTTCTTTACTCGCAAAAATTCCCAGAGGAATAATTCGCTACCTCTTTGCTATCTGTCACCACGATATGTGAAGCATATCGTCCACACTTCGCAGAAGCAAAGCTCTCAATGCCCTCACTATATTCAACACAGCTGTGTGGTCTACAGTAGGATGAGAGAGGTTTATAGAAATTTTAGTTCTCCCCACCGTGTCGCGTCTGCTTCGCTCACTATGGCTTCAACCAATCGCCATCTCATTAGAGGTGAATTTTATTTTTCTTGCCGAGTCACCAACTAACCCTGTTAAAGCCATCCAGCCAGTTACCCTCGGTCCTGGCAACATTTACGTTAAAAGTAACAATGTATTGTTCTGGTATTATCCCTTTCTGTGCTGCAGCTCTCCGTTCTCTTCTTCAGTGGGGTTATCAAATGCCATTAACCACCCGCTCGGTTCGTCTCCAAAATGCATTTCACTTTAACTAATTTATGTATGCCCCAGTCCTTATATTGGTAGATATTGTTTTTTTTAGTTTTTGGTACATGAGATTACTGCAATTGCTTTTTGTTGATATAATCTAATTATTACTTTCTGAGAATGTCATACTGTATTGTACTGTCATTATAGAACAAGTTCATGCAAGATCCATAAAATCCAGATGCCTCACACATGACATTCCTTCTGAATTAATTTTGTGCTGCTGTAATCAATGGTTGAGTCACTACTCATTGTAGTACAAAATTATAAATTCAATTAATTTTAATTGTTTTCCAGTTTTTTGTATATCTTATGCTAGATGTCGTTTTAATATTCTATTTTGATTTGAAATGTATTGCTTTACATGGCATTTTCTATTTAGATGATTATTATGTGAGAGTTCTTTGACTAATATTACAACATTCTTCTCTTGAGTACCAGTGGTTACGTTCTATTAAAATGGTTCTTCCACCCATTAGATTTTCTCTTTACAATAACTTCAGGCATTCCACAGTTCTCAAACATTCGTGGTATTGATGATTATGAAAGATGAGTGAAATTAAGGAAGCATTTGTTTCTCTTATCTCTATTCTCAACACATAAATACTACGTTAATATTGAATTGTCAACATATTTAAAATAATTAATATTTTTGCATAACACAATCTTTATTCATTCACATTATCTCTTATTAAAAACACATATTTCCAAAATATCTACAATACACAAATTCTTATTAACATATTTAGCTTGAATGGACATTTGCAAATTTACACATTAGATACAAAATATAAAATGTGGTACAGTTATGAATGTACTTTAACAATTACAAATTGAAATATAAAATACAAATGAAGCACATAAAGTACACGTTGTCGGTGGTACTGGTGCAACTGAATTTTTATAGGCATCTCAACACCTTCATGAAGTGATCTTCTGCGATCTTTAAAATATTACAATGACTTTGTCACGTGCATCACGTTATTTCTTCATGCACTTTGCACTTTAAACTTTGGGCTGGGTTGGCTTTCTGAAACATATGTCGATCAGTGGTGATTGATGCTGCTAGGCAGTTGCAGACTCGACGCGATGTTGATGAAGATTATCAACATTTAAAGTTCTGATTGTTCGATCACGAATACCATTACATGGTGAATTCCATGTTGTATTGTTTTGATGACAAACTTTTTGTTCAACGCAATGTCATGATGTGACATCATATATGGTCTTGTCCTTTATAGATGTAGTTGCCATTGAGGTTGATGAGTGTAGCCCCTCGACAACTGCTAAAGTTTGATATCCCCATTGTGATGGTTTGACCGCCTTTGATTGGTTTGATATTTTGAATGTAATGACTGACACGGTTTTGCTGGATATTGCTTTCAGTTGATTCTGCCAAATCTCGTACTGGTTTAAGGTATAGGATTTAGAAAGGCATCTTGCTCTCATCTGCCCTCATCTTGGGACCCCTTCTTCTCTTCGTTTCTTGTGGTATCTTCATGTTTTCTTGCTTAGAACTTCTCGGGCATAGGGATAGCATACGTTATTCAGTGAAAGTTATTTGGAAGGATTACCAGTAATGTTGTTATGAGATATAGTCAAGTTTAAATAGATAATTATGGAAGTGATATATTTGCTTTCAGTTATTAGCTTCTCCATTTAGTATTGAAAGAAATATTCCGAGTTTATTTTTCCAGGCGGTTGTACTATGGAGCTGTTACCCACGGTTTTCTATTGTTAGTTGCTTCTACTGTGTCACCGCTAATGGTGTCACCTGGCTTTCCTCACAGGTGTGTATCATTTGTCTCTTGCTGCTGATAGTTTCTCCAATCCTCTCACTATTGGGGTGAGCCGTGGAACAATATTCTTCAAAATACACCTGGCTCAGTCTCTGCACAACTGTGAAGCATGAGTCAGTAAATTCCTTAATCCAGTTTCCGGTTTGTCGTCATTGCCCTATTGTGCAATTGCATGAACTCTCACACTCAAACTGTAGCTTCCTGTCGACTTTCCGCTTCTGTTGTTAGCTTGTATTCCTTCCCCAGACGATTGTAGTGATATGGCACTGCGTGTGTTACCACTAATTACAAGTTTCTTTATCTAAATTTACAAAGAACCTTACAACGAATATTTACATGAATAATACAATGAATATTTAAATAGTTTTTTTCCAGTACTTTACAGAAATTTATCATTTACACCTTAAGTTATTTTATTTTATAACGGTGCCTTTACTAGGCGAATGAGCATGGATTGATGATATGTAGGTTAGTTAGTTAGTACATCATGCCATTAGTTTTCTTATATTTTATTGCGAACTACTTTAACGATTTAAATGATTAGTATTATTGTACTTATATTTGAATATTTACGTGTTTGTGGCTCGTCCTGTCTGCCTCTTGAGATCTGCTACTACCTGAAACATATCTACACTCCTGGAAATTGAAATAAGAACACCGTGAATTCATTGTCCCAGGAAGGGGAAACTTTATTGACACATTCCTGGGGTCAGATACATCACATGATCACACTGACAGAACCACAGGCACATAGACACAGGCAACAGATCATGCACAATGTCGGCACTAGTACAGTGTATATCCACCTTTCGCAGCAATGCAGGCTGCTATTCTCCTATGGAGACGATCGTAGAGATGCTGGATGTAGTCCTGTGGAATGGCGTGCCATGCCATTTCCACCTGGCGCCTCAGTTGGACCAGCGTTCGTGCTGGACGTGCAGACCGCGTGAAACGACGCTTCATCCAGTCCCAAACATGCTCAATGGGGGACAGATCCGGAGATCTTGCTGGCCAGGGTAGTTGACTTACACCTTCTAGAGCACGTTGGGTGGCACGGGATACATGCGGACGTGCATTGTCCAGTTGAAACAGCAAGTTCCCTTGCCGGTCTAGGAATGGTAGAACGATGGGTTCGATGACGGTTTGGATGTACCGTGCACTATTCAGTGTCCCCTCGACGATCACCAGAGGTGTACGGCCAGTGTAGGAGATCGCTCCCCACACCATGATGCCGGGTGTTGGCCCTGTGTGCCTCGGTCGTATGCAGTCCTGATTGTGGCGCTCACCTGCACGGCGCCAAACACGCATACGACCATCATTGGCACCAAGGCAGAAGCGACTCTCATCGCTGGAGACGACACGTCTCCATTCGTCCCTCCATTCACGCCTGTCGCGACACCACTGGAGGCGGGCTGCACGATGTTGGGGCGTGAGCGTAAGACGGCCTAACGGTGTGCGGGACCGTAGCCCAGCTTCATGGAGACGGTTGCGAATGGTCCTCGCCGGTACCCCAGGAGCAACAGTGTCCCTAATTTGCTGGGAAGTGGCGGTGCGGTCCCCTACGGCACTATGTAGGATCCTACGGTCTTGGCGTGCATCCGTGCGTCGCTGCGGTCCGGTCCCAGGTCGACGGGCACGTGCACCTTCCGCCGACCACTGGCGACAACATCGTTGTACTGTGGAGACCTCACGCCCCACGTGTTGAGCAATTCGGCGGTACGTCCACCCGGCCTCCCGCATGCCCACTATACGCCCTCGCTCAAAGTCCGTCAATTGCACATACGGTTCACGTCCACGCTGTTGCGGCATGCTACCAGTGTTAAAGACTGCGATGGAGCTCCGTATGCCACGGCAAACTGGCTGACACTGACGGCGGCGGTGCACAAATGCTGCGCAGCTAGCGCCATTCGACAGCCAACACCGCGGTTCCTGGTGTGTCCGCTGTGCCGTGCGTGTGATCATTGCTTGTACAGCCCTGTCGCAGTGTCCGGAGCAAGTATGGTGGATCTGACACACCGGTGTCAATGTGTTCTTTTTTCCATTTCCAGGAGTGTATATTGGTTTGCTGTATCATATGTGATCCATTTATATTTTTGTTTTCATGGCTAATTGTCGTATGAACACTGCAAGAGTTCTCGTCCAATGCGTCTGTAGAACAGCACATCATTCTTCAGAAAATAATGCTGACGAATGTCAACCGAGTTCTTGTCTTTCCACTTATGTTTGACCTTTAACACCTCTGGAACTTTTTGCTGTTCGAATAAGTCATTGTCACCGTTGCAACCATTGAATAACGGCTCTGATATCGCTCTTGACTCACTCCCACTGTCTACTATTGTATTAACGACAATACCCTTGACTCTTACACAAAGCATCGGACTTACCTCTGAAGTACTCTCGTGTTCGACTTCCTCCATTAATATGTCCTCAGTTACTTTGTAATTTAACCGATGTATGTGTGTTTGTTCTGACGTAACTGGATGTTTATGGGCATCCATAGTTGCGTCATCTTCTACCAACATTTGATGGTCTTCATTGAGAGTTTGTGTAGAAGTATTTCCCTTTTTTAAATTGTCCAATTGTATTCTCGTTGGCTCTAGATCAGCTTCTACCGTAACGAATCTAGATTTTAAATCCTCATTTTCACACCTTGCTACTTCCTTTAAGTTTGTCTCCTTGTCCCACACCCAGGTAATCGTGTATAATTTGGATTTTAGAGCGTTGCAAGTATTCTTTAAGTGTGACAGTAATTCAGACTCAGATTCTGTGGATTCGTGAGATTCTACATTAATTGTGTCCGTACTCGCACCGTGGCTCAATTTGTTGTCATATTTGTTATCTGCCACAGAGAGTTGCAGATTCAAATTTTCAGCTGTGTCGTCATTTATTACAACGCTGTTTTCTGTGTCTCGGGTGATGATTACATAGTCTCGGCAATACTACCGTACTATGTCCTCATATGTGCCAAAAACTGTACACCTTTGAATATGATTTAACACACTGTTAACATACTTTATTCCGGTTCGTTGTCCGATCCAGATGGGATATTTGCCCTATCGTTTTCCTCTCCGTTATCAACTTGTTCTTCTCGATTTTGTTCGATTCCCGCTATCCACAACGACTCAGATTCTTTCTGCTTATCTTCCAAAGTTTTGTGGAAGGATTTTAGAAGATCTTGTAGCGTGTCGAACTTTTGATCAGGTGTACTTATCCGTACTTCCCTCTTTTTCTATGACCTGTATTAGCCGTATCTTGTCGGTTAAGCCTATCGTCTTGATCAGTCGTAGCATTACAGGCTACAGTAGGATTTGTATTATCCTGCTGAAAATCATTTTTCGTCTGTGCAGAAACAAACATCTGCATCATATACATGAACGTTTCGTCGTAATCAAATGGTTCATTACTAGGCAATGCTGGGAGTTCATCCTCATCGTCAGTGTCAATCCACTCTATCTCGTCCCAACATTTCCGTTGTGACTTCCTCCCTATTCGTAGTATCTGTACGGATACCTTTGATGATCTTTCTCTCACTACTGTTCCCAATTCCGATTCTTGTACGTCACACCTTAACCTATTTATTCCTGTGGTCGCTTTGTCATCCGTTTCTGCAGAAAGTGCATTATCTGCTTGAACTGCTGCAATAACTAAAGTCAGTCAATCCTCACGCTTCCCAGGATTTGGTGGTCGTAATTCAATCTCCATCTGTGGTTCGTTTCTGTAGTAATTACTCGAGGTATTTGCCTGTGGCTGCGTTCTCGCCCCACCTTCCCATCTGCTTTCTCTACATGGGCATAGTGATCGCTGATTAAAATCAGTCTGTCGGTTATCTCGAGTTCTCCAGTTTCCATTCCTATTTTCTTCTATATTCCGCCTGTTCCAACCACTATTAAAACCATATCCATTACGCTGTGGTCTACTGTTTCGACTACTCAAATTTTCGTAATTAATCCCATTTCGTCCAGAATTAAATCCCAATATCTGCCTACCATTGCTACCATCATTAGTATTCTCTTTACTATTACGTGTTCTTTCAAAATTATTCTGCCCCGAGTAGCGACGTCTTTGAGTGTCGTTTTCATACATGAATTCTACTTCTCTCAAAACACCTTTGAAAGTTTCTACATTATCGCACCCACGTCCTATCAAGGCTTGTTGATACTTCATTGACAGTTCCGTTTTGCATATTTGAATCAGTTCTCCGTCGCTATATGGGTTATCTAAGTATTGGTTCTTTTTAGCCATATTCTCAAAGAATTTGACTGCTGTTTTCTCACGCGAATTTTCGAATGAGACATTTTGTAATAATTCTTATTTTATACTCATCTGAGTCTCAGGTGACCAATATCTTGCTATGAAGGCAGCTGTAAACGAATCATACGAATCGCAAGTTTCTGCTACCTTCTGCATAGTTTCAGCAACACTTCCCTCCATATGTGCGTAAATGAAATCTAACTTATGTTTCAATGGTCAATGTGTCGGTAATCGTACTTTAAATCGATCAATAAATATGCAGGGGTGGAGAATATTTGCATCTTCCTTATAGTGCTGGTATTTCCGCACTGTAAGATAGTGGTTATCATCAAAACCTCTCTCTTGCCTCTGTGATGCACCTTCTGGGTTTTAAAGACTGGAATTCTGTCCTTGGTTTGCATCAAATCTACGCAAACGTGTGTAACTTGGTTCATTCTGTGTCACTTGTGCCATAGAATCACTTGCAGATCTCATTGAGCAATGTGCGTGCATAACGCCCGCTACCGGCTCTGAATCCCGACGTGTAAGCAATTCTGGCTCGTTAAACGCCGTACTATACCCCTCGGTATTCGTCCTACAGGTTGTGGCGTTGCGTATCGCGTCTTTATGGCTTGATCAGAGTATGTCACGCTTTGTGATTGACATACAGAACCTTGCTGCAAATCACACTCTTGTATTCCTGATTCACCTGTTATTCTTTCTTGAACAAGTGGTCGCAATCCACACTGTTCCCTACGGTTACCGTGATGTTCTGGCATACGCTGGTTTGGAGTAATATCCCGTTCGCGGTTTGCGGTTTCGGAATGACGTCACAAGTAATTTCGCTTAACCTTTCTGTCGTAATATCGGCAACTGTTGATTTTGCAGTCTTCACAGTACTATACACTAAAGTGGATTCCGTCGTCGTCTGCGACTCCTCATTAACGCTTTCTACGTCACATCAACTTTCAATCGAACGTAAAACTTCCAATCTCAGCCGTTGAAATTGGAATTCGTTTTTCTCTTGTATTTTTAAAATACGAGCATCAAATTTATTTAATGCTGCTTTTGTCGTTCTTTTGTTAGACGTCGTCTCAGCAATAACATGTTTCGTTTTTGTCGTCGCTTCGATGACAAAACTTCGACTTCTTCTTTAATCTTTTTGACATTTTGTTGTGTAACTTCACCCAACGTAACCATATCTGTTTGGACAGTGTCAATGTGATTTGCGCTTACTTAATATCAGTTCGCATTTGATCTAACTGGCCTTGAATATTATCACGCGTTTTTAGTATTTCCTTGCTATCTTTTTTCAGCCCCAGTGTTATGCGTCCATCTAATTCTTTTTTCCCTTGTGTTATTCGCCCTTCTATTCGCATTTCTGACTCTTAAGATTGTTGTAATAAACAATGCGATTCCGAGATTGTTATAATAAACTCCGCAACATTACAATCTGCCAGGAAGTTTCAACATTAGAAATATGTTGGCGTTTTCATCTACACCATTTTCGCCTGATGCTATCTGATGTAACCGTTCCCTATCTCATTTTTCGTGAACCGTTTCCTTCACTTCCGTACATAGTATAACTATCCTCGTTCTTTCATGCAATTGCATACCAGCCTGATTCAATATGATTACGTTTGACTCAATAGGCTGAAAATTACTATCTACAGACTCAGCGTCTGATTCATTGGCAACGCCGTTCTCATATCCATTGTTGTATGGACCATATTGAACATCAAGTGTTGCATTTTCCGTCTCATTCGGTATTTCTACGTGTTCTGTCTTGCGTTGTTCGCGCTGATGTACCTCTTGCATATCCAACTCGATCCTGTCGAGATTTTCCATGACTGTCTTCATGTATTATTTTCTGTCATTTTTGAGTGTTCCACTAAGCGTTGCTGTTCGCGAATTTTCGGAACTTCACTACACGTTAACATCTCATCATCTGACTTGATTATAGCCCAAAATATCATCCAGTCTTATATTCAATAATTGAACCTGTTTCGTCGCCTTTCATATAACCTTTTTGGTACTGGAGTCGAGTCAGAACTCAACACAACCTAATTCATCAATGTGTTCTGCCAGCAAATAAGAAATACATGAATACAGTTCTATCTACACTTACTACACAGTTGAGTCACATTTACAATTACATTTTTTTCCACTTTGTATCAGCTTATTGTTTGGGAGGATTAAGTGTTTTGTACCTATCAAAAGCAAACCCTGAATCTATTAGAATGCTGTAATTTCGAATCCTGGCAGGGGCGCCATTTGTAAGGTGCTTGCAAATGGACAAAACATCTGAACTGTCTTCTCAAGCCCAAAGTGTTAAACAGACATTCTGTATAAATATGAACCTGCCCTGTAAGGCAGCTAATATTAGGTGCAATTAGAAATGCTGCTGTCACATTACTAGAATCCATAAATTAATAAAAGTGAAACTTTGGGATCTATTCTAGAAAGACAAAACAGCTATTCCCTTTTTCATTCCACATGTAATTTATCACTGTGCCTTCATGAATCAAGTGATACGCAACAGTCGTGTTAAATTACTTCCAACACTCAGTAACAAAATATTTAACGCTTGGAATATTGAATTGATGATTAGTAATTTTTTATCTCTACATATGACAATTTTTATCACAGGGAAGAATGATTAAAAACCTTCATCAGCTAATTTGCCTACGATGGCATAGCTGGTGAATGCACTGAGTTGGTGGAGAATAATTTTACTTTTTAAACCAATGAAAAATTCGCATGTACTCAATGTGAGGGTAGGTTTGTATCCTAGCTTTTGATATTCAATGGTCAAAGAATATGCAAGTTGGAGTGAGCAAAATCTTAACTCAGCATTTACTGTGGCCTAATGTGTGATGGTACTTTACCAAGCAGGACCTGCTATGGCGTTGGCTCTGTTCTGGATCTGAAACGCTAATTTCCTCCTCTGGCCTTGACCGAATTCACTCAGTCTCACCTTTCCTGCGTTCCGTAGAATGTTAATTTTTCCCTAGTCGAAATAAGGGCTATTGCACACTCGCTAAGGGTTGGAGCGACATGCGCAATTTCTTTGCACGCAAAAATTGCCTCAGGAGTAATTAACTACGTCTTTGCTACCTGCCGCCACGATATGTGAAGCATATGGTCCACACTTCGTAGAAGTAAAGCTCTTAATGACCTCGCTATTTTCCACACACTTGGGCAGTCCACTGTGAGATGAGAAAGGTTTCTAGAAATTTTATTTCGCAATACTCTTGCATATAATGGGAATCTCCCCACCGTGTCCCGTCTGTGTCGCTTAGTATGGCTTCAGCCAAACGCCAACTCGTTACAGGTGAATTTTAGTTTACTAGCCAGGTCACCATCTATCCCTGTTAAAGTCGTCCAGCCACTTACTCTCTGTCCTGGCCGTATTTACGTTAAAAGGCACAATGTTTTGTTCTGGCCCTATCCCTTTCTGCGCTGTAGCTCGTCCTTCTCTTGTTAAGTGGGGTTTTTCAATGCCATTAACCACCTGCTCGGTTCGTCTCCAAAATGCGTTTCACTTTAACTTATTTATGCATGCCCCTTTTCTTATATTGACAGATACTGTTTTGTTAGTTTTCGGTACATGAGATTACTGGAATTGCTTTTTGTGGATATAATATAATTATTATTTTCCGATTATGTCGTACTGTTTTGTACTGTCGTTATGGATCAAGCTCATGTAAGGTGCGTAAAATCCGGATGCTTTACACAGTGCAAAACACAGTTTGATGAAGGAACTATGAAAGCAATGTTAGTGACTAGAGTAAATTATGATGAAACTTGAGTTGAATGTTTTCATAAGGCTGTTGACGACTATAGACATGCTGAAGAAAATTTACAGTACTGATAAATACTGTATGCCTGCTCGCACTCCTTCATCTTAGGAGGCACTAAGAAAATATAAGTTAATGTACTTCTTGTAACAAATTAAACTTATAGTTTGCAGTTATTATGTTCAATTCAGACTTTTTTGTAATATCAATATTTTCCAATGTGTCCCGAATTTGGCCCTACAAAATATTGTCAGCGTAACACACAGAATTCCCATAAGTGTCTACTAGAACCTTAGATGTATATGAACATTATGCTGCAAACCGCGCTTTACTGCCTATCCCCATTTCTGAAATACATATGATCAAAGCTGTAAGAACAATTTTGGAAAACCCTGTGTTATCCACACGTCTTTATTGAGCCAATGAGACGCCACCGACAATGCTGAAATACGTAATCCATGAGATACTTATTATCCCAAAGCTGAAAAATACCATCTCTTAATTGCCTAAATGATAGCACTTGACAACGAGGTAGAAAGGGCTGGTTTTAAAAGACTGATTAATAGCACCTTGCCGCGGTATAAAATACCAAGCCACCCTTACTTTCAGTTGTGATGGGAACATCAGAATGAAAACAATAGATTCATTCAGTTGTTAGAAAACAATCGACTCTTGCCCCGCCCGCCAGACAACAGAATGTATTAAATGTCATTTGCCTTTCACTCATTGAGCTGTATAAATCTTATTTTATTTACATTCATTCTTCTTACTGTAAGTTTGTACCACGTCTGAATATCAACGTTTCTATAATAAGCTTTCACAAATCCTTGTTGCTCTCATGTGTAATTTATATCTGCTGATCTGTAGGAGGCGCGCGCCCACTGCCATTGTTAGCACTGAAACGCAAGAGAGGAAACATTCCCCCTGACATGTCTCCACTCTGCGCAGAACATCATGATCATCGGCCAACTTAACGTCTTCAGACTGCTTGTGTCCAGGGAAATAATCCGATTTGACCCACATGTCCGGGATTCTCGAAGATTTTGTCTGGGATCGGCAATTTAAATTATGGCAGGCCTACCACAGTTATACGTCAGGTTAATTAGTTACACGTTAAAGATACCTGGAAAAATTTAATCCACAACAGTACATGAATCAGTTTTCAATGATGAAAAGAAAACTTAATCCATTCAGTTCACAATTAAATGAACATGCATGTCGCTTGTGTTAACTTTGCCATACCCCTGAGATACATCTTCACTTAGGACTATCCTCTGTCAGTATAGTGTAGCACTGCTTTAGTTCAGCTAATTTAAGTATTCCAGGCTGGTTTCACACAGAAGAATGAATGGATAGATTGGTCAGCTAAAACACTAAAGAGAGGTTTCAGTTAAAAGAATGGGTGCATGGCTCAACCAACACGAAAACTGCTGATTGTTTTCACTTGAAAAGAAAGAATGAATAATGCACTCAATATGTAAAGCTACAGCTGCGTATAATCTTTTCATTCGACTAGTCCTGCTGACTGCTTGCACTCGAAAAAAGTAAATGAATAATAATCAAACTATTGGGTGAAACTACAACTGACTGACAGAATTATTTTCATTCGAATGCTTCCACACATTAGTTTCATTCAAAAGAATGAATGAGTGGAGCGATCAGCTGAAAGATTGTTTTCATTCAGTTGCTCGCACAGGACGGTTTCACTCGAAACATAGAATGAGTAGTCCAACTGACCGAATCTATTGTTTTCATTCGGTTGCTCCCACAGATTAATTCACTCAAAATAATGAGTGAATAATTCAACTTATACGTATAACTACAACTGCATGAGTCGATTGTTTTCCAACAACTGAATGAATCGATTGTTGTCATTCAGATGTTCCCATCACAACTGAAAAATAAGGGTGGCCTAGTATTTATACCGCGGCAAAGTGCTATTAATCAGTCTTCTAAAACCAGACCTTTCTGCTATATTTACTGCCTTGTTGTCAAGTGCTATCATTTAGGCAATGAAGAGATGGTATTTTTTAGCTTTGGGATAATTAATATCCCATGGTTCACGTTTTTCAGCACATTCTTCAAGAATCGGTTGCTTTTTTGATATCGAAGGTTTATTTACATCTGTATCTTGATCCGTAATTTCTTGCCCCTTAGGGAGTATGAAATGCAACTTGCTATATTCGTCGCTGTGTTTATTTCTCAAATAATTGATAATTCCTCATGTAGTTGCCTTCTTTCCAACGCCACCACGATAAATTTTTATTTCGCGCAATTTACACACAACACTTTTCGAATTATTTTCATCGTTCTCGAAGTTTGTCCCTATAGGCGACTTTTTTTTAGAAGCCGTAATCGACTTTTGTTAGTTAGACATTACACAATTTCACTTTTAAAGAAATCAAAACGTAGACACAACGGTGAACTGTGGTTACATATTGACGATGTGTATCAAACTAAACCTGTCAGTAAAACACACAGGGCGGGTAACAGTTGAGTGTGTGGAATAGCACGGCATAGGAGTGAAGTAAGTACATTTGAATAAACAAGTGAGAAACAAACACATCGATACAAGTTTTCCCATAACGCGCCTACCGAATACTTTTAGCTAATATTCAACTATTTGGCTAGAAATATGGCAGAATATTCGGTATTCAGGGTGTGGGTGAAAATGCTATTCGTGTAAGTCTGCTCCCATCATAGTGATGGTCAAATGGAATCTTGATCCCGTAATATCACACTTGGTCCCATTGATCAACAATCCATTACTCTTTAACTCTAAATGTTTTGCTCCCATGAGTCTTCCTGGCTCATAGCAACTAGCTACTTGAACCACGTTTTAGTATACTGAGTATATCCATTATACATCTGATTTCTGAAAATACGGTTTTGGCTCGATCACCTCTTTCTGACATGGGTGTCCCTCTGCTCAGCGTCTGAATAATTGCGTGACATAATGCACTTCCACTTGCGGCTATCTCATGTGCCGAGTATATGGTAACCAAACCACGCTGACACTGCTGAAGCTCACCCTCCGTTATCACCACTTCTCGAACCCCATCTTCCGCTGCTAGCAACACCTCCTCTTCTCCCACCTGCTCAAACTTATCCACTGCTGCTAACATTACCGGAAAGATGCACATCTCGTAACATATAAATAGCGCATGCTTGCTCACTACCAGTGCTCTGGCTGACACGTATAATCGTGCATCAATCGTCGCCACCTCCACTGCTGCACTACGGTAGGAGAACTCTTCGTGTTCTAGCTACCCAGCTCCACTACTAACTGCAGTAGTGGCGGTAACTCTTTCTGAATCTTCCTCAGTCCTCTCAAATAGTGCTCAGTGGACACGAAGAATGGATTCAACTGTCTGTGAAATGTCCTGTTGCATGGCTTCCTGTAAGTTTGTCACCTCCACTTTTGCATCCAAAATACAGTCTCCTAAGGGTTGGAACAATCTTTTCAGTGTTATCTTCACATCCAGTTGCATTCGTTCTTGTGTAGCCTCAAAATCTTGATTCCGAGTAGTAGCACAGGCCCAACATAATCTACAAGCTCCTTGGTAATCTGTCGAAGCGTTCATCTGTTATTTAGCACCCCACCTTCCAGATTCATTATCTGCATCCCCATTTTATCCTTTTGGCCTTGTGCGGCGAGCTGACTGCTGGCACTGCTCTGACTGCGTTCTGAATCTGCTTTTTCAAATGCACATATGCACTGAGTAACTTCCTGCGCTACATGTCGACTTGCCTAAGTAAATCCACTACTAATTGCTAAGTGTTGCAATCCTGAGAACACTTCTCCAAGCCTCTTTACCTCGTTCTGTAGTTCCCTAACATTAAACACTAAGCTCTGCGGTCAACTATGGCTGGACAGTTCTATGATTTGTTGCCTGAAAACTACAACACTTTCGTTCAGGTGGTGATCCTGTAGCAACCCCACTTCCCCTCCAGTGAAGAGATACAGCACAACAACACTAGTATTCTTCTCCTCTGGCCCTCCATCGTATGGAAGCCTCAGGATAGGGACCACTGTCACCGTCTCTCTTCTCAGAAGCCCGCTGTCCCCAACAGCACAACTCCTCACTTCTTCTTCTTCTTCTTCTTCAGTAGCGCTACAGCCCTTGGTGAGCCATGGATTATTCAACAATCTTCCTCCACACTTCTCGGTTACTTGCTGCTCTTTTCCACCCCCGGACTCCCATACTGGTGATATCCATTATTACCTCGTCGATCCATCTTCTTCAAGGTCTCCCTTTTCGCCTAACTGAATGGATCATACCTTTCATCATTTTTTTTGGAATTCCATTCTCTGCCATTCTCTCCAAGTGTCCTAGCCATCGTATTCGCTGTGATTTCACAAATTTTACTATATCCCTGCCTTGTATTAACTCTTTAATTTCGAATTGTAGCGTATTCTCCAGCCTTCTTCCTCCCTTATTGGCCCATAGATTTTGTGTAGTATTTTCCTCGCAATGGTTCTCAGTGCATTTTTATCGTGTTTTCTCAACGTCCATACCTCTGAGCCGTAAGTGATAACTGGGCGGACTAGGGGATTATATATTAGCAGTTTAGTTTTTCTTGTAACAAGGCTATTTTTTGAGAAGTTGCATATTTGCAAAGTAAGCTCTGTTTCCCGCTTGTATTCTTTCCCTTACGGCCTTTCCAATACTGTTATAATTTGTTATTAGGGCTCCCAAGTAGTTAAAAGAGGACACTCCATTGAAGCATTTCCCATTGATGTTTAGGTTTTTAGGGGTTCTTCTGGCCTTAGATTGAGACATTACCATATATTTTGTTTTGTTTTCATTTACTATGAGGCCAATTTTTAAGGCTTCTGTTTCCTTTGCCCGGTACGTTTCTGGGAGTATATTGGTATTTCTTCCTGCTATAGCAGTGTCATCAGCGTATTCACATATCTGGCTAGTTTTCATAGGAAATGGTGCCTCTTCTGTTGATTTTGTTTTCTGCACTACGCAGGGCTATATTGAATAGTACAGCAGAGTGACTATCCCCTTGCTTCACATCTTTATTAAAGTCAAAGCTTTCACTTGTTCTGCTAAGGACCTTGACTTTTGCTCTTGTCTCTGTCATTGTCATTCTGATTAGTCTTATTAATTTAGCACATATACCAACTTCTTTCAGTACTCTGTATAGTTCTTGCCGATTTATGCTGTCAAAGGCTTGTTTGAAGTCGATGAATAGGAAATGCAGATCTATGTCATATTTATAGAACTTTTCCATCATTTGTCTTATCACAAATAATTGATCAGTTGTTCCTCTGTCTGGTCGAAAGCCACACTGATATTCCCCTAGCATACCTTCTGCACACTTCTGTATCCTTTCGTTTAATATAATTGTGAAGATCTTATAAGGAGTGCTATACCTGTATAGTTTTCACATGCTGTTCTGTCCCCTTTCTTATAAATGGGAATTATTATGCCAATTTTCCAATTATCTGGAATAGTTTCTGTTTCCCATACATCTGATATTAATGTGTACACTTCCTTTATTACAGCCTCACCACCAGTTTTTATTAATTCATCAATTATGCTGTCTTCCCCACGGGCTCGATTGTTTTTTGACTTGTGCACAGCCTGGGAGACCTCTTGCAGTGTTGGCTTCCTTGCCTCATTGGTTCCATTGTCTACTTTCGCTCCATTATTCTGTCCTGTGCGGCTGTCTCTTCATCTTCTAGGCTGGTGCTTAGTGTATCTTTGAAATACTCTGCCCATTTTCCCACTATTTGTTCTTCCTCCCTTATCATTTTCCCATATTTACTGGAACAGGACATTGTTTTTGGTTGGAATCTATTCTTCATTTTGCCTATGGCATGATAGAACTTTCTTATTTCACTCTGTTCTTTTAGTTCTTCTAGTTCTTGAAATTTCTTTTTATTCCAGACTCTTTTCTTTCTCTTGCACAGTCTGTTAGCTCTTCTCCTTAATTCTCTATACTATTCTACATTATTTCTGGTTTCTCTCTGTAGCACTTTTGTCCTTGCCCTTTTCTTTTCCTCTATTGCTGACCTGCAAAGTTCATCAACCCATTCCTGGGTTCTTCTGTTCCTTCTTATGCCTATTATTTCATCTGCAGCATCCTTAATGGCCTTTTCAAACCTGTTCCACCTTTGAGCTACTGCTACTGTGGTCTCTTCATTGTTCAACTTTCTGCTTAGTGTTATTTGGTATTTTTTTACTTCATCATGGATGTTCAGTTTGTCTGTATTTCATTTCATCATCTTTCCTATTCTGTTGCTATTTGTTAGTGATATTTTCTCTCTCAAGACTGATTTTATCACAAAGTGGTCTGAATCACAGTTTGGTCCTCTGCAGCTCCGTACATCCGTAACTGACGTGAAGTGGCGTGCAATCACCAAAATATGGTCAATCTAATTGACTACTCCATTGGCTGCAGACTTCCAAGTACCCACATGGATCCTTTTGTGTGGAAAGCAAGTACTTTTAACAATCATATTATTCCTTGCTGCGATTTAGCATAGTAAATCTCCGTTCCCGTTGTTTTCTCATGTAGTGAATATCTTCAAGAAACTCCATATGGATGTTCATTCCTCCCTACTTTTGCATTAAAATCTCCTATTACTAGCATCAAGTCATATTTAGGTACTGCGCAGCATACCTTTTCCAAGTCTTCGTAGAACTGTTCTTTAATTATATCCTCTTTTTCCTCTGTTGGTGCATGTGCATTAACTATTGATATATTCCTAAATTTACCTCTTAGTCTGAGTCTGCACATCCTTTCATTTATGGGTTCAAATTCTAGAAGGCTTTTCCTAACTTCCCTAGTTATTATAAAACCTGTTCCAAGTTGGCCTGTTCTTTCTTCTGGTCCACTACATACCAATGAGTACTCAGGTTTATGGATCTGTCCATTCCCATCTTATTTCCTGTAGCCCTACGATATCATATTTGATTTTTCAAATTTCATTGGCTATTTCTTTCATTTTTCCAGGCCGAAGCATTATCCTCACATTCCATGATGCTACTGTTAGATCCTTTATCCGTTTTCTTTGCCGGGGTCGTGACACATGCTTTCCATCCAGTTTACGAGGCTTCTGTTGAATTTCCATGTCCAACCCCCCACCTGGAGGACCAGGATTTGTATGAGGTTTACCGTGGAGCGGTCATATAAACACCCTACATACACACTTGTTGACCTTGTAGGGAATTGTGGCTTTATATTTAGCGATGAAGTACTCTTGATGAGTTGGTACAGGCCGTGGTAACATGTTACAAACTTTCTCGTTTTTTCTTTCTGATTACAAGGACTGGAAAACGTCATCCACTGTCCCATTTCGTACTGCGACAACTTTCCCATTCGCTTCACTGCATCCTCCTGTTTTCCAGTGCCTCCCTATTTGCTTGCTGGACCCTTCTCCATATTTCCATCACTTTTCGTACGATTTCTCAGAGTGACTAATTGTTCCCGTCTCTCTTTGGTCTAATCACATTGAATGGTGATGGCATCCTCTTCCTATACACAACCTCAAATGGCGGCTACCCTGTGCTAGCGTGTAATTTGCAGTTATAAGTCCTAGCTACAAAGCTTAAATATGCGTCCCAGTCTGAATTCTATGCATTTATGTGCTAACCCATCATTTTCCCAAACGTCCGGTGAACCCATTCTGTCATTGCGTTAGGCTGAGGATTAAGTGGACTTAATTTTTGTACTCTTTGCACAAAACTCTTTCATCAGGTGTTACATGAAGTTTGTTACCCGGTCTTTAATTATCGTCCCTAGCATCCAAACTTCAATATTCACTTGTCCACCAATGCTTGTGCAGCTGCGACAACGTTTTGGTTCAGCATTGGTACAATCTCTACATAACAAGAAAAATAATCCATTATAGTCAGCACAAAAAGGTTATCCTCTAGTTTGTAGACAAATGGTACTAGTACATCCACCCTAATGCCACTGAACAGTTGTGTCACCTCTGGCAACCCGTGGTGTGGCACATATTTCCTGATCAAATCAGCTCACTGCACATACTCTATTGATCCTTATTACCTTTTCTGCCCCTCCAACAGTATGTATCTGCCACTCAAAGAATTCATTGCTGTGCGACCTCCCTGGTCCAACAAGAAATGACCATGCATCTCACTTAACATCCTCTCTTTCAGCAGTACTGGCATAACCACTGTGGACCTAATTTTGTTTCTGTGCACAACAAATCATCATGTAAGCTGAACTGCTGCTGCTTGCTGAATTACTTACATTCCTCATTGTTGCTCTAAGCGGCTTGCCACTTGTCAGTGTCCTGACCAAGTGCTTGTATCACCGCTATGTATCTGCTAAATCCGTCCACATTTCCATGTTTCTTCCCAGACACGTGGATTACTTCATACTCAAATTTACCGACTTTTCAATGCCCAACTCATCAACCTCCAATAGGTAACACCGAAATTACGTTACTCTGTACACTAAAATGAGCATCTGTCTCTACATTTTGGAGTAATTCCCTCTGCTCGTTTCAACTGCCACAATGCAAAAGCAACAGGATGTTACAGACCATCCACTTCCTGACTTAAACACACTCAAGAGCATGATTTGATTAGATGCGTCACATGACAATATGAACTCCTCCTGAAAATCTGGATACACCAACACTGGACTCAACGTCAACACTTTCCTCATTTCGACAAATGCTCCCTGGCACTCTCCTACCCATATAAAACTAACACCCTTTAACAACTGCCTAAGCGGTCATGCTACAAATCCCCTCTCACAAATTTTCTATAGTAATTTGTGAGACCAAGAAGAGATTGCAGTTTCTTGGTCATTCACGGTATTTTAAAATTTTGCACCACTGGTACTAACCTCAGATCCATCTTCACACTATCCTTCTAACGACATGGCCCAAATTGTTGACTCCTTGCAGAATAAAGAGAGTGTCAAATGGGCTGCTCGTAGTCACTTGAATAGTTCCACCAGACATTGTTTATGTCCTTGCATATGGCATCAGGATACACTTGATACTGTTGAGATTTCAAACCTCTCAGCATCCCGACCAATGACCATTGGTATGCTATCTGAATGGCATACTTCTGCAATTAAAAAGAAAAAGAACTTTGCACTACAAAGGAATTACCCAAATGGTGCAGAAATCGATAGATGTGATATACGGGTACAGACAAACCGTTGATTACAATTTCAGAAAAAACTTGATGATTTATTCAAGGGAAAGTGATTCACAAATTCAGCAAGTCAGTAACACGTTGGTCCGCTTCTGGCCCTTATGCAAGCAATTATTCAGCTTTGCATTGGTTGAAAGACTTATTGGATGTCATCCTGAGGGATATTTTACTAATTTCTATCCACTTGACGATTTAAATCGTCAAAATCCCGAGATGGTTGGAGAATCCTGCCCATAATACTACAAACGTCGAATGGGGAGCGATGCAGCGACCTTTCTGGCCAAGGTAGTGTGCGGCAAACACGACGAGAAGCATTAGAAACTCTCGCTGTGTGTGAGCAGACATTATCTTGCTGAATATAAGACCAGGATGGCTTGCCATGAAGGGCAATAAAAAGGTACATGGAATACCTTCGACGTACCGCTGTGTTGTGTTGGAGATCACATCCAAAGGGGTCCTCCTATGAAAAGAAAGGGCAACGCAGATCAACACTCTTAGTTGTCAGGCCATATGGCGCTGACAGGTTGATATCCCACCGCTGTCTGGGACGTCTTCAGACACATCTTTGGCCTGGAATCTCACTGATTCGAGCAGTGGAGCAGAATCGTCTTCAGTGATGAGTTATGTTCCAAATTGGGCCGCAATGACCAGCAAAGACGTGTCTGGAAATGGCCCGGACAACGGTAGGATACCTACCTGACTGTCTGGCCCAACAACCTGGAGTGTTAGTCAGGGGTGCCATTTTTCTTCATAGGAAGGACATTTCAGTTGTAATCTGCGGGTCCCTTACAGCACAGATATATGTTGACGATATGGTGCACCCACTTTTGTTGCCCTTCATGGCCAGCCATCCTGTGCTTACCTTTCAGCAGGATATTGCCCGACCGCACCCGGCGAGAGTTTCTACTGCTTGTGTTCGGAGTTGCCAGACCGTATCTTGACCAACAAAGTCGTCGTATCTCTCCCCAGTTGAAAACGTTTGGAGCATTATGGCCAGGGCCCTTCAACCAGCACTCGATTTTGACGATCTAACGCGCCAGTTGTATAGAATTTGGCACGATATCCCTCAGGAAGACATCCAGTAAGTCCGTCAATCAATACCAACCGGAAAAACTGCTTGCATAAGGACCAGAAGGGCACCAACTGATTATTGACTTGTCCAATTTGTGAAGTACTTCATCTTGAATAAATCATCCATTCTTTCTCAAACTATAGTCATTTGTTTGTCTGCACATGTAACTCACATCTATCGATTTCCGTTCTTTATCGATAATTCCTTCGTGGTGCGTCATTTTTCATCTTAAAGTGTATATTAGTAATGCCCCACGGTGCAGAAAACGCTGTTTTCGATCTATCCTCTAGAGTAACTTCTAATTGATCGTACAGGCTCTTTATGTCCACTGTCGAGAAGTGCTGGGCTTAGCCTAGATTATCTATCGTATCTGTGACGTTCGTAATCGGATAAAAGTGTTTCACAGTCTTATTATTTAAGTAGCGGTAATCACAACAGCCGGCCGCGATGGTCTCGCGGTTCTAGGCGCTCAGTCAGGAGCAGCGCGACTGCTACGGTCGCAGGTTCGAATTCTGCCTCGGGCATGGATGTGTGTGATGTCCTTAGGTTAGTTAGGTTTAGGTAGTTCTACGTTCTAGGGGACTGATGACCTCAGAAGTTAAGTCCCATAGTGCTCAGAGCCAACCATTAACTGGTAAATCAGTCCCGACATTCATCAACAGCGACTGTCCGCTACCTCCCAAAACACAACAATGCAAATCAGGCCTTATTGTCATCCATCGCTATTTACATGGATTTGTCTCGTATACCATACACTCCTCGCAGCAGATCAGCATTGCCTTCATTTTCCCCGAACTGGAATGTGCTCCCACTAAGTTATACTATACGTCGTCGAGGGTCAGTTATGGCATGATGTTGATGCAAAAGTCTAACGTCAGGATCATGCTGTAGTCTCACTTCCACCACCTCCACACACTGACTAAACTTGGTAGCCACAAACGACCCCAATGATCCTGCATCAATGTCCCTTCCTGCATGCATCTTGTACCATGGCGGGTTCCACCACCCCCTATATACTAATCCTCTCGAGACCACTGACCCCTGCATGCAACACAGCCTTATATTCTCTACCATTTAATACACCCATTATGGCACATTCCGTCTATGTATTCGTTTTCAATGAATTCATTTTCACCGGGAACTCCTTTTGATGAATGCGGGGCTCCCTCTTAAGTTTAACAGAGCCTTCCTACCCTCGGACCGCCTCTACCACTACCTCTGTATCCCTGCCGATGATGTACACCTCCCCTACAACCATTCCTTTTAAACTGCTGGTAACCCCTGTTACCCCATCACTTCTTCGATGCTGGTAGTACTGCACATTCTCCATTTGGACACAAATAAAACACTTTACATTTGATGCAAACACGTATCTTCGATTCCTCCCGTGTCGACCTATCAATTTTCACGTATTCCAACGCCAATTTAACACCTGCATTGAGATCTTTAGGCGCCCCAGTGTGCTCCCTTCTCGACATTTTCAGCGCTAAAAACCTTAGAAAAGCATCAAGTATCCGCTGCTCCACCTCTTCGTTCACCTCCTCATTCTGTGACAACTCAGAAGTGTGCCCATTCGCCTTCCTAAATCTATCTGCCTAGTCTTCTGCTGCCTCATCGAGCCTTCTCGACTCCATACCCAACTGCTCACAGAGAAACTATGCGTTGTTTTGTTTCCTATACCACTGCTCCAACCCTTGTCTCTGTTGATCATAAGTTACCGCATTGTGTAATACTTCCGTGCACCTCATGAAGAACTTCGCCTGTTCCCCTAAATTCGAGTTTGCAATCTGTAATAACTGTTTATCTGACCAACCGTCTGTGTCAGGCTATGGCTGAAAATCCTCTACAAACGCCAACACATCTTCAGATGCCCTACCACAGAAGGGAGAAACAAGGTAGGGAACAGCTGGATCTACTCCTAAATTTTGCGATTTTAATAGCTCTGCTTCATCACATTTCTCTGCCAAATTATTACATAAAGTTATCCCATTTGTCCTTAACTGAGCTAACTGATTCGCTAATGATTCTATAGCCTCATCGCTGGTGACACCCTGTGTCTCAGATGTTGCCATTACCTCGCCTTTACTCTTTTTTATGATTCAGAAAAACAAGGGGAAATGACAAAAAATTAATACAAATATAACACTCTGCAGCTAGTCGTATCATTACCCTATTTCCTCTGTCTAGTCATTAGCCAGCTGAGCTCTCGATATTGCCTAGCCATGTGCCCAAAACGATTAGAAGGAAAGAATTCACCGCTACCGATTTAGCACAAGGGGCAGAAAGCCCAAATAAATTACACTGAGAACAACACACAGGCACCAACCATTCGTCCCTAGCATTACTCCTAAATTGCTAAAAATCCACTGGTTCCTGCAGTTTCACAAATGTAACCCTAATATAGACATCACACGAGGACAAAATGGCCTCAGTCACCCTAGAGCAAGATACTACGGGCTGTTGCTCAGATGTGACGCTATGGGGAGTGGCATCCCCTCTGCTGTTTATCGGGACCATGTCGGTTCCCCTGGCACCACTCTTTAGCGCCCTGTGCACTCTAGAGGGTGAGATAGTGGGCGTGACCGGCTGGTGCGTCCAAATGAAACGCTGTTGACAATTACAAATTACTTTTATTGACTTCCGTATATGACGTAGTGAGGCAGGCTCGCCTCTCCCCGTTGTTCATGATTTGCGCTGAGGAACGAGCAGCATGTAGCTGCTGAGCCGGTACATGCGTCGATGAGGGCAGCGACCTTTGGAAGCCACGGCCGTTGACGTCAGCGGCGCTACGTGTTGTGCTGCGACGGCGTTCCACAAGGGTCATGACTCCCCGGCTCCGCACGCAGTCACGGTTGGGGTGTGTGCACGGGATTCAAACCCACTGCTTTCAGATAGGAGTCGGACGGTGGCTTGTGCTGTGGCGTCCGCGCTAGGAACTCAGCGTTGGTGGCGATAGGCACGGCGGGCAGGTCTGCGAGGCTGTGGCGCCCAGTACCGTCAACGACGTAGTGCTGACGGCACCTTGCCCCGTCTCGAACTCATGGCTGCTGCTAGTTGAGCCCAGTCGTCTCGCTATCCGGTGTAGCACTGGTGTCGTTGTGGTGCTACTGGTTTCTGGGGGCGAGAAATGTCAGCTGCCGTCAGATCCAGACTTATTTATTTGCCCCCGGTACCCATTTGTTGCGCTATAACTAGGCACCTACTCACGTCGCTCATAACAAGAGACACTCCTTAGCGTGGTGACATCGCCCCGCTAGCAGAACGGTTACCGCTATACGGTGCCGTTTACTGCTGGACTCGGCTGTCCTTGCACCGCAGTCCATTGGCGTGTCTGTTATTGCGACCCACATATCGTCACGCGGGCCGCTACCCACCTGCCGCTGTTAGCGTAACGCTCTACAGCGGGATCCATGATACTTCTCCTTACTTTTACTAAACACTAACAATTTTCTGTTCAAAGACTGGGTAGTGGCACTAAACTTCACAACACAGGGTGTTGGTTCAAAAATGGCTCTGAGCACTATGCGACTTAACATCTGTGGTCATCAGTCGCCTAGATCTTAGAACTAATTAAACCTAACTAACCTAAGAACATCACACACATCCATGCCCGAGGCAGGATTCGAACCTGCGACCGTAGCAGTCGCGCGGTTCCGGACTGAGCGCCTAGAACCGCGAGACCACCGCGGCCGGCACAGGGTGTTGGTGAACAGACGCTAGTAAATATTTGTGTGTAGAGGTCAGATGTTTTGCTCTTCTAAAAATGGTTCAAATGGCTCTGAGCACTATGGGACTTAACTACTGTGGTCATCAGTCCCCTAGAACTTAGAACTACTTAAACCTAACTAACCTAAGGACATCACACACATCCATGCCCGAGGCAAGATTCGAACCTGCGACCGTAGCAGTCGCGCGGTTCCGGACTGCGCGCCTAGAACCGCTAGACCACCGCGGCCGGCTTTGCTCTTCTTTCAAAATTCATTTTCCCGTGTGGAACCATACGTCGTCCGAAGAATTTTCCTTGCCTGTATTTAAGTTTCTGCAAATCTGAAATGCCCTCCAACAGTTATTTTCTTCGTTGCATATGGCGTTTCCGATACAATCACTGTCTTGTAGTATCGCAATTTCATATCGTACGGTTTTACTATTTTACAATAGTAATTCCTTCTAATTCAGAATGCCTTTAGGAGTTTCATGGTTCCTTCTAGGTTTTCGCGACTGTCCAACACCGACTGCAGTATGATTTCTTCAAGGCATTTGACAGAGGTCGCCTGTTGCACAGTCCTGAGGCACCGACTGCACACCGACCAGAGCAGCGCCGCGACACGGCATCAAGAAGGCACTGATCCGTTTGCCAATGGAAAGAGTGGGCAGCGCCACACCTCCAGCAAGACAGAGTTCAGCTCCCCCTATCAACGCCGACTTAATCAGCCGCCAATCGCTGATCAGCCCCACATCGATTGCAGACTATTGCATCACTATTGAGTAACAGGAAGGCGATACTAGCCTGCATTCTGTGAGTAGTAATAGTGTGTAAAGTACTTGCACGTAGGAGGCACGTCCGCAGCTCGTGGTCGTTCGGTAACGTTCTCGCTTCCCGCGCCCGGGTTCCCCGGTTCGATTCCCGGCGGGGTCAGGGATTTTCTCTGCCTCGTGATGACTGGGTGTTGTGTGATGTCCTTAGGTTAGTTAGGTTAAAATAGTTCTAAGTTCTAGGGGACTGATGCCCATAGACGTTAAGTCCCATTGTGCCTAGAGCCATTTGAACCATTTTTGTTGGAGGCACAAGAAACCCCTCAATGCACCCTATATGAAGAAGTTAAGTTATGTTTCTTTTTTTTTAGAAATAAATTGTTCTAATAATTTGGACGTGTGATATACAGATCATTTTGTATTCCTGTCACTGGCCATAGAAACTTCTCTCCTTCCTTGTTTGTGTTGGTGCTAACTCCTACAGTGGCCGACACAACACCTGTAAATTGTCCCACATTCAATTTTTAGTGGAAATTTCCTGCTTTTAGATGCATACTTTGCACGCGACGGGTTTCCTCGTAAGAAAACTGAAACTGAACTCTAACTGCGGAGGAAATGGAACATAATCTGTCGAATGTCGTTCATTTGGAGAGTGTGTGACAGAGCTATCTGCTTACAGCGAATGAAAACAATAACAGTTAAAATAAAAGACAATTCAAGTATGACGTAGTGGAATTCATCAAATATTAGAACTATAAATTAGCCAAGTAAGGACAGTATAAATGTTTAGCTCTCTTACATCCTCTTTCCCTAATTATGACACACGTTATGATAGGGCCTGCGATCTTGATTTTTGTAATACTACGATGAAGTTTTCTGAATGTTCTTAACACATGATAATGAAAGAAACTTACAGATTTGAAACTGTGGTTTATTGGTATATTACGTGATAAGGATTTGAAAGTCTGTGTATAAATAATTCATGCTTAATATTTCAGGGAAACATCAAATTTTCATCCTTTTGTATGACATCTAATATACCTACGTAACACTTTTTTGTAAATACAGCAGGTCAGTATTACTATAATCAGCTTCATGAACGCAAAAAAACCATATTATTGTATTTGGGATTTCGTAGAAAGTTCAGTGTGACTTGTTGTGCATAAACCACACTGTGTAGCACAATTAATTCGAAACCCAATAAGCGTCTCCTATTGCAACGCATAAGTTTGAAATTTGGCTCAAAGCTACCTACAACATTCCTCTGCAATGGTGCAATAGTGTGGCATCGAAGTGTGGCATTGTGCAATGTCACCCTCTGGCTCGACAACTCTTCAAACAGCAACGTGTCTACACATACGAAAAAAGGTCACTGCTCAGAAGCTTATGTGAAGTGTAATAAGGGTTAATGATGTCACATTGTCGCCAAATTTCACCACAATTCTGCTCAACGCCACCACGGACGTTACACACGATGGGAAGGTGGTCACACCCTGTCTTATCCATATTGTACCCCTTCCCTAGACGCCTGTGTGTTGGAGGTCTGAACTGCGACACCCAGCGATGAAATCTCGTGGTTTTCTTTCGGATGGCGTTTGGAGGTGACGTAAAGAAACCATGCTTTTCCTTCAGGCGTTGATTCTCACACACTTTGCTGTCGAAAACGACAGTTGGGAGTACTGCGAGCAACAAGACGAAGCTCATGAGAACCTTTGACACTGCTGACACCCGTCAGACGATTCAACTCTTCTGCAGGGCATCGCGGGTCAGCAGCCTCACTGAAGGTTATCGCACCCCTTTGGAGTGCCTTGTGACCACAATATTTGCTATGACGTACAGGGTGGAACCAGTAGGGACCGCTTCTACCATTCGACGAAATCTGAACGCGATCTGAAGCAGCAAAGAATGCTTATTCCTCTTATTTCTTTCTCTCCCGTGGCTTGATGAAAGCGAAGGGTCCCTCTAAGACCAGACAGTTCAGAAACACACTAGGTGCCACCCGGCCGCCCTTGTAGAGCACCTTAAAAACGTACCTGTGCGGACAGAACCTGCTGCTGCTCTTGCGCCTCCTAGTAGGCCATCCGGAAATGTAGGTGTGTCGAAGAGGTTGCTTGTCTGCTGACGTCTAGAATAACGTTGCAGGTTTCCTCCTTCAAGTACATTTTGAAAGTGCTCAAGAAAGACGTTTGGGTTACACCGAGGGTGTTGTCGAACTGGGAGGTCTTCGAAGGATCCTTTTCCGTTTTATTCAAGCATGAGTCACTGTCTTAACCCTCTTTCATCACACCACAGGAGGGCGTGAAGCAGGTGGGATGAAAAAGCATTAGCATCCTTTGCTGCTTTGGATTGTGCTCAGATTTTGTCGAATGGTTTCTAATGGTCCATAGTGTTTGCACACTATACACTATAGCAAAAATTGCTGCTGCACTACACTTCAAAGGGATGTGATCATGTTGAATTGAGTTACTGACTCACGATGTCCTTAGAGAAGGACTGAACAGTCCGAAGACAGTCCGCAATGTCAAAGGTTGTGAAGAACTGTATGAATGCGTGGTGTCTGTTCTTTCTGACACAATGCAGAATTCGCTGCTGTTATACATTATATTATGGAGAGTGAAAGAAAGGTTCGCATTACGCGAAATCAGCAGCGACAAGCAAAAATGTTTACCGGACTGGGATTCGAACCTGGGATTTCCTGCTTATTAGGCAGGCGCGTTAATCACTGCGCCACCGGGGACACCGCGTTATCGAAACTGTGCAGATTATCTCGGCACGCCTATGCCGATTCACATTTCCATCAGGCGCGACCTATCCGCAGGCCCCATCCATTTCTTCCATGTTCGCTCCCCGAGATTGCCAAAGGAGGTCTGATGTATTTGTGCATCCGCACTGAAGACGGTGGATCCATTGTCCAGCTTGGCCAATTAAACTATATTAATGCATGATGCCTGTTCTTTCAGACATCTCCAAAAGAACAGACACCATGCATTTATATAGTCTCCACCTTCAGTTTACATAGGTTGTGAAGAATGCCGTGCTGCTACTCATTACATTGCCAACTGTTGTTTTCGACCGTGAAACGTGTGGGAATCAATGCGCGAAGGAAATACTGGGCGTCGCGGTTCTGACCTGGCGTCAAAAGACGAGTTGAAACGTGGATAAGGAGGGGACGGCACAGGGGGTATCACGACCGTCTCATCATATGACACGTCTATGGGGGCGCTGGGTAGAATTCTGGTGAAATTTGGCGCCTTTCTGACATAATTAACCAACCTTACACCTCAAATGAACCTCTGAGATGTGGTGTTTTTTTTCTCATCTGTAGGCACTTTGCTGTTTGAAGCATCGCCGAGTCCGATAGTAACGTTGCAGGGCGCCGCGCTTTTGCGTCATCACGTAGGAACGTTGTTAGCACATTACGGCCAACTTAGGTGTCGCACTCGGAGGCAATTACTGGGTTTCGATAAAGTGATCCTTTAATTGTGTAGCACAATGTATATAGAGTCGATTTACTTCTTATAAGCTAAAATGTTTTAATGCTTATTATTTCATTGTTTCCAGGTAGAAGGTTTTCAATTTGGTCTGCGACTTAGGAATTTTCGTTGGCAGTTTTAAGAAACAGATTTAGAAAAAGTTTTGGGAAAAAGTGAAGCAATATTTTTTAAAATTGGAATGAAGTTGTGTTGTTTGAGAATTGATCATGTAAAGAAGTGAATTATTACTGTCACTAGACTTTGTAATCTTCATGAGTGAAGATTATTTCTCAATAAACACACACTTACACATTGGTGTAGAGAAAACGAATGTTTTACAATTGTGGAAGTTTGGATTACACGAACTCAATAATTAAGTACAGTCTTTGTTCCGGCAAATGATTGGCGTTATGGAAACAAGGTATATAAGTTGTGTCAATACGTCGATCATTAATTCGAGAGAATGGTTTTAAGTGCGGAACAGGTTCACAAGCGCGCGCACGCACGTATGCATTCAGAAAACTTCAATAAACACAACTAGCACTTACAAGCTTGCCGTAACGGTCGAAATCCGGATCTAAGTGTTTCTTTTTACACAGTGTCATATAGTACGCGTTTAACACTTTCATTAACTAACCTGATCAGTAATATACTTATGAGCATATTTTTCATGGCGGCCGTTGTGTCCGAGCGGTTTCTTGGCGCAGTCCGGAACAGCGCTGCTGCTACGGTCGCAGGTTCGAATCCTTCCTCGGGCATGGATGTGTGTGATGTCCTTATGTGAGTTCGGTTTACGTAGTTCTAAGTCTAGGGGACTGGCGACCTCAAATGTTAAGTCCCATAGTGCTGAGAACCATTTAAACCATATTTTTCCACTCGTTTATTTTATCCTTCAGCCTAGTTTTCCATGGATACACACACTCAGGTCTGTTTCTTAGTGAGTCAAATGCCAGCTAAGATCGCTTATACCAATACAGATGATTTTTCAAAGATTTTGGAAATAATTCTCAAGTCATTGACATGAGTTCACTAAAACCGGTTTTGCGTTTTCATTCTTCACATAGGCATCCGCAGGGAATGTAGACTGTATATTAATTACAAAATTCTGGAACTTATTGTCTGTCCTTCTACTAAATCGTAGATTTTGTATTTTCGTGCGCTAGGAGAAATAATATAGCCTTACACTGAGGTGAGGAAAGTGATTGGATGGCGATATGCCCATACACAGAAGACGGAAATATCGCACTAACAGTATAATAGGGAGTGCATTGGTGGAGCTACCATTTGTACTCAGATGGTTCAAGTGGACAGTTTACGACGTGAGTAAGGCCCAACGATAGCAATTAACAGAGTTTGATCGCGGAATGGTAGTTGGATCAGTAGTATAATAAGTCACAATGTGCCAGACCACAACAGTAATGTACAATCACTCGTCGGATATGCTCTCGGCATCACACGTTTGAGGATAGTATTTGTCATACGGCCATGGAAAACATAAGTTGAAACTTCATGCAAATACACTTGTTTTTTTTCATATTTCCTCTCAAATGTCATATAAATTAAATAATATGACCAGTGATGAAAAAATAGATTAATAATTAAGTTCGAGTGGGGGTCAAAACGTCGCGTTATACACCATCGTCTTTATAAGCTGGAATGCTAATCACTTGACCACCATGAATTTGAACACAGATTCATAAGCTACATAACGGACGTGCGCAACTTCTCTTGCGATTTTCTCGGAATAAACAGAATATTGCACCTTCCTACTTGCACATTACGTTGTTTAATTAGCCTACTAACGGTGTACAAAGTTTAAAGTAAATTTGTGATCCCAACTTCGTGGCCTCCCTTTGGCTGTACACGGCCTGAAGCGACTGCCAGCACACAGCTTCACCCCGTTGAGTAGTCGGCGCCGGCGGAAAAGTTACGTAGTCACCACCTCGGTGAGTGAAGCGCCCCATGAAGTCCTAGGCACGAGGCCAGCACGGAACAGCGACAGGCTCCGTTCAATCCGTACAAGTCAGTCACGCTGGCTGGTGCAGATGCACAGCTCAGTGCGAATAACACCCCACACTGCTTCCTACGCTAGGGTCCACAGTTGGTCTCCGTATATATACCCACAGTAGCAGATTGTGCCCACACAGGCCAGACGCAGGTGAATATCTTGGACGCCACGGATAGGCGCCTTAAAACCCGCGGTAGTCAACCAGTAGGTGGCCCTCCCGATGGAAGGCGCAAGTTCAGCTCCCAGTCCGTAGCACCACGTTCGAACTCACTTAAATCTTGATAACCTGCCAATGTAGTAGCAGTAACCGATCAAACAACTGCGCCAGACACTTGTTGTCTTATATAGGCGTTGCCGACAGCAGCGCAGTATTCTGCCTGTCTACATATCTCTGTATTTGGATACGCGTGTCTATATCGGTTTCTTTGGTTCTTCAGTGTATGAGCAGCTGAATGGTGTGATATTCACGCCGAGAACAAACTGCAAAATAGCAATGCTGAAAATTTAAGACCTAATTGTAATACATGTGACAGTCGTTACAATCGAGAATGAAGAGTGTCGCTACTGTGCAGTTAGATACGCTTCTCTTAAGGGTACTGATATGTTTAGATTGGTTGTGATACTTGACAGTGATATATGTGTACACCTGTCTTTTTTTCTAATGAAGGCTGCTGTAAACGTATTCAGTTGCGCAGACACGTAGTTAGACTTTTATGTTACAGTGTATTGATTTAAAAGGTAGAAAGAGTGAGTTCAACTCTTTCGACACTTGTAAGGTGGTGTAGCAGGTGCTAGCGGCCATTCAGACTTTATTAGAAGGAGCTGTGGCTCACAAAGCATAATGTGTTGTTACATATCGAGTGCCGGTGCGATAAGGGGCTGCATTTAACCGCAGAGCGGAGCTGCGAGGAGCAACCGGCAGTCGGCGAGGCGTCAGGCAGCGCATGAGGCATAAGACGGGAGGGAGAGAACTCAACAGCTGGCGCGACTTCTTCAGTGAGCGCAGGCATCAACCCCATCAGCTGACAACAGCACGTGCTGGCCATCTTCAGGCAGCTCACTTAGACACTGCGTATGTAATGCAATGCTATACCAGCATAGCGTACCAGGATAGCGTGCCAGGAGTGCGAGTTTACGGACCCTCACAGTTATTATCGGTGAGCCTGTGTTGGTATCCAAGCAGTGTCTCCCTTTGCATAGTAAAGACATGTTCATGAATGCACGAAATCATTTTTAGCTTATTTGTGGTATTTTGTCTTTATTTTTGAAGCAAACTGACTTTTCCACTCTATTTCCTGTGTCACATTCATTAAATTTCAAAAACTTTTCTGTGACTGATTTGGTTAATTTGGTAAAGCTTATTGATTTCTAGATTTTTTTTTCATACAAAACACCAATTTTTTCTTAAAACTTACCTGAATTGCGTTATTTGACTCAAGGAAATAACAAAATGTGATATGAAGAATTTTGAGAAATGTGCTTTTGTATATTTTTCTGTTAGTGTGGAGATTCCTCGACTTGCGCCATAGGGTGGTGGGGTACGGGTTCCGCTGGATAGGTCAGGAGTCCACTACACGCAGCAAGCGGCTACACGGGTAGCAGGTGTTGTGTGGCGTGGACTGGGTTTTTTTTTAGGTTAGATGGCCTCGGGCAAGTGCAGAAAGGGCAACAGCCTCAAAGGGTGCGGGGCAAAGTCAGGACATGCGGGGACCAAGCAGCAATCGGTATTGTAATTGTAAACTGTCGAAGCTGCATTGGTAAAGTACCGGAACTTCAAGCGCTGATAGAAAGCACCGAAGCTGAAATTGTTATAGGTACAGAAAGTTGGCTGAAGCCAGAGATAAATTCAGCCGAAATTTTTACAAAGGCACAGACGGTGTTTAGAAAGGATAGATTGCATGCAACCGGTGGTGGCGTGTTTGTCGCTGTTAGTAGTAGTTTATCCTGTAGTGAAGTAGAAGTGGATAGTTCCTGTGAATTATTATGGGTGGAGGTTACACTCAGCAACCGAGCTAGATTAATAATCGGCTCCTTTTACCGACCTCCCGACTCAGCAGCATTAGTGGCAGAACAACTGAGATAAAATTTGGAATACATTTCACATAAATTTTCTCAGCATATTATCGTCTTAGGTGGAGATTTCAATTTACCAGATATAGACTGGGACACTCAGATGTTTAGGGCGGGTGGTAGGAACAGAGCATCGAGTGACATTATACTGAGTGCACTATCCGAAAATTACCTCGAGCAATTAAACAGAGAACCGACTCGTGGAGATAACATCTTGGACCTACTGATAACAAACAGACCCGAACTTTGCGACTCTGTAAGTGCAGAACAGGAAATCAGTGATCATAAGGCCGTTGCAGCATCCCTGAATATGTAAGTTAGTAGGAATATAAAAAAAGGGAGGAAGGTTTATCTGTTTAGCAAGAGTAATAGAAGGCAGATTTCAGACTACCTAACAGATCAAAACGAAAATTCCTGTTCCGACACTGACAATGTTGAGTGTTTATGGAAAAAGTTTAAGGCAATTGTAAAATGCGTTTTAGACAGGTACGTGCCGAGTAAAACTGTGAGGGACGGGAAAAACCCACCGTGGTTCAACAACAATGTTAGAAAACTACTGCGAAAGCAAAGAGAGTTTCACTCCACAGCCAAAACCTCTCAGACAAACAGAACCTGAACGATGTCAAAGTTACCGTAAGGAGGGCTATGCGAGAAGCGTTCAGTGAATTCGAATGTAAAATTCTATGTACCGACTTGACAGAAAATCCTAGGAAGTTCTGGTCTTACGTTAAATCAGTAAGTGGCTCGAAACAGCATATCCAGACACTCCGGGATGATGATGGCATTGAAACAGAGGATGACACGCGTAAAGCTGAAATACTAAACACCTTTTTCCTAAGCTATTTCACAGAGGAAGACCGCACTGCAGTTCCTTCTCTAAATCCTCACACAATCGAAAAAATGGCTGACATCGAAATAAATGTCAAAGGAATAGAAAAGCAACTGGAATCACTCAACAGAGGAAAGTCCACTGGACCTGACGGGATACCAATTCGATTCTACACAGAGTACGCGAAAGAACTTGCCGCCCTTCTAACAGCCGTGTACCGCAAGTCTCTAGAGGAACGGAAGGTTCCAAATGATTGGAAAAGAGCACAGGTAGTCCCAGTCTTCAAGAAAGGTCGTCGAGCAGATGCGCAAAACTATAGACCTATATCTCTAACGTCGATCTGTTGTAGAATTTTAGAACATGTTTTTTGCTCGAATATCATGCCGTTTTTGGAAACCCAGAATCTACTCTGTAGGAGTCAACATGGCTTCCGGGAACAGCGATCGTGTGAGACCCAACTCGCTTTATTTGTTCATGAGATCCAGAAAATATTAGCTACAGGCTCCCAGGTGGATGCGATTTTCCTTTACTTCCGGAAGGCGTTCGATACAGTTCCGCACTGTCGCCTGATAAACAAAGTAAGAGCCTACGGCATATCAGACCAGCTCTGGGGCTGGATTTAAGAGTTTTTAGCAAACAGAACACAGCATGTTGTTATCAATGGAGAGACGTCTACAGACGTTAAAGTAACCTCTGGCGTGCCACAGGGGAGTGTTATGGGACCATTGCTTTTCACGATATATATAAATGACATAGTAGATAGTGTCGGAGGTTCCATGCGGCGTTTCGGGGATGATGCTGTAGTATACAGAGAAGTTGCAGCATTAGAAAATTGTAGCGAAATGCAGGAAGATCTGCAGCGGATAGGCACTTGGTGCAGGGAGTGGCAACTGACCCTTAACATAGATAAATGTAATGTATTGCGAATACATAGAAAGAAGGATCCTTTATTGTATGATTATATGATAGCGGAACAAACACTGGTAGCAGTTACTTCTGTAAAATATCTGGGAGTATGCGTGCGGAACGATTTCAAGTGGAATGATCATATAAAATTAATTGTTGATAAGGCGGGTACCAGGTTGAGTTTCATTGGGAGAGTCCTTAGAAAATGTAGTCCATCAACAAAGGAGGTTGCTTACAAAACACTCGTTCGACCTATACTTGAGTATTGCTCATCAGTGTGGAATCCGTACCAGGTCGGGTTGACAGAGGAGATAGAGAAGATCCAAAGAAGAGCGACGCGTTTCGTCACAGGGTTATTTGGTAACCGTGATAGCGTTACGAAGATGTTTAGCAAACTCAAGTGGCAGACTCTGCAAGAGAGGCGCCCTGCATCGCGGTGTAGCTTGCCCGCCAGGTTTCGAGAGGGTGCGTTTCTGAATGAGGTATCGAATATATTGCTTCCCCCTACTTATACCTCCCGAGGATATCACGAATGTAAAATTAGAGAGATTCGAGCGCGCACGGAGGCTTTCAGACAGTCGTTCTTCCCGCGAACCATATGTGACTGGAACAGAAATGGAGGTAATGACAATGGCGTGTAAAGTGCCCTCCGCCACACACCGTTGGGAGGCTTGCGGAGTATAAATGTAGATGTAGATGTAGCTTTTTGTGTCATGAATTTTGAAATGGACTAAAACTTCATGCAACTGTAATTTGCAGTCTGATATTGTGGTGTGGAGAATTTAGAAAATGGCTTTCTACGTAATTTTCTTTCAGCATGGACCTTCATTTGAAATGTAATTACACTCCTCAATTTTATTCTATAGTGTAGATACTTTAGAGAAATATGTTGCTACTTATTTTTCCTTCAGATTGGCTTTGATATTTCATTAAATTGAAACAACATATAATGGCAATAGTCAATATGATCTTTTCCTGTCTAAATAATTATATACATTATGAAACTGAATATATCTTTTAAATGCCCAAAACAGTAGGGATTGTTGGATGTGGTATCTTGTCGTGTCCTGGCACAGGATAGAGGGAAGACAGGGTGTTGAGGTCAGTCTGCAATTTCCGAGTGTTGAGGAGCAACAGTAGAAAGACAAATTCCCAGTGAAGGCAAGCTGATGACTTGGATCAACCCCAAACACCGTCACAGGGTACCTACGAGTATATGGATTCTGGAACTCGACTGGATGCTTACATCAGGAGACTCATGGAATTAAGGGGCCTGATTAACGCTATTTATTTGCGATCAGACTAACTAATACACGAAGGCTAATTCTAAACATTAGAAAAAGCAGGTGTCGGCGACCCAGCGATCTGACTGAGAACTCTCCCTGCATACAAAAACAAGAGTGCACCATTTCTCCCTTCCTACAATGTACCCAGAAATCCACCGGCACTTAACAAGCTTCGGCCAAACTGGCGAGTCGCTCTGCACCTCTAGGGCAACGGCATTTAGATTCCTCTCCTACTCCTACGCGGTAGGTAGGGATGCTTCTGAATTTCATACTAACAAACTCCAACTTTGGTATCAGCAGCGTTCAGATGAGTACTATACGTCACTGCTACTCCTGTTATAGCCAATAATAACAGTGTTTACCCCACTTGATCCCGCCCTCCGTCCTTCGGTGGGTGGTGACGGCTATAGTGGCACTCTAACATGTGTAAACCCACTGACGTTGCAGTTCTGAGGAGCAAATATCAATCTTGCTGCCTCTGCTAAGATGTGTCTTTTCCTGACCCTCCTCTACAGTGACGCCTTACAGCAGCATCTAGGTGGTGGATGGAGTTACCAGTTTGTTTTATAAAATGAAACTTCTCCCCTGGGACAGCTGCCCGGAGAGTCTGCAAATTGCAGGACCTTAGTGTTACTATTTATCTCCAGTTACCTAAACGCTACCACTTTTGCCTGCTCTCTGCCTTGTGTATCTGATTTCCTACCTTGGAGTGCCCTTGATGGCTCCCAACAGCTTTAAGGGCAACAAAGTCAATATGTAACAATTTGTGAAGTACAAGTTTCGAAAAAAGAAAAAGGAAAGATAATGTTGCTAAACTATGAGGGCGCCATTGTAATTTTCAATCATTAATGGGGAATTTTTTTTAGTAACTGAGGAGATTTTTTCATTTTTCAAAAATCCTTGTTTCACATAGATTCTGAATTCAATTAGTTTGGGGAGGGGGGGTGAAAGTGCAGATATCAATCTTGTACTTGAATGATATAATCTGCTCTAGCACTTCTTTGCTACAGCGCAGCTACATCACTGACGGGGATGTCACACAATTCTAGAAATGAGTGATTGGCATCTGGAGATAGTTTGGCATGAAGGAGTGAGCCAGACGTGCTGGAACATGCCTGCAGAGCAGATCACACTTTCAGCGACACCATATAAAAGTGAGGTATTTTGTGGAAAGATTATAGAAAGACACACTAGAGCCGTCAAGCGAGTCGGATGTGCATGCGTGTGAGCGAACTGAGAATTTTGAAGCTCAGGATTAATTCCATATCGGGGAATTGTTATATACTGAAAAGGCGATCATATAGTAAGGCATCGACAATGGTAAACTTATATAAGCTCGTGATAGATGAGTGACTGTAATTGTAATGCGAGTCGCACCAGAACAAGAGGTACATGTTACTTGAATCGCAAATGGAATAAATGAACTGTATCGTACAAAAGTGTAAACTTATTATAACCTTTTCATTATTGTTAGGATATTTTGGAAGGGAATGAATTGTAGAACAGTGTGGAAGACTAGATAGGGCATGCCCTGTAGGCTCATGGTCAAACCTTTAGTTTACAGCGCATGAACCTTGGGAGTAAGTTCGGTTTACAAAACTAGCTGCTAATGACTCACTGATGCCAAATTTTCCAACCAGCCAGACTACAGCAAAGATTAATCAACTAAAAATCAATAAACAGTTTTAGGACAGCTTATACAGTGTAGTCCCATCTACGATTTCCTCAAAAGTATCCCAAAATATTTATCGAAAAATTCACCAGAGTATCTCAATTGTTTAGAGAATAATGAACTATTGTTTTACTACTGAATTCCAAAAAATCGTTTATGGACTGGCTCGCCACTCTCACCCATAAATTTTTATTTGAAGTGATACATCATTTGCTTTGAAACATTAAAATAAGTACATAACATACTCTTGATAAGTGATTAAAAACCAATGTTTGTTATAAAATACAGGTACCGAATTAGTAATGTCTAGTCGTTGAACATGATTTTTACTTAAAATACTATTCCTCAACTCTGAAAAACGCTGCATAAATTCGACTGCTGTTTCATATCCCAGTTTCTTACTGTCACCACTGCACTGTTGAAAACGTCAAGTCACCAACTGGTGTCTGCTCAAGTAAAAAGTAAAGTGTTGAGCTTTGTACAATGTCTCATTTAATAAACAACATAGCCTTAGATTAATTATTTTTCAGATCTATGATACTTGCCAAATGTCAAAATATTCGAAAACTTCTGCAAAACGCATTGGCAATGTAAAAGTGCATTGTTTATTTTGATTACCACAATAATTACTTCAAGACTTTTCCCAGTGCATGTCCATCTATGAAACATGATTGTAAACTCAAAACTATGAGTCACTGGAGGAGAGCGTCAAGATAATTTATAACTAGAAAAATATAATCGATAACAGTTAGTGCAAATGACTGGGACTTACTTCAGATCAAGTACAAAACGTTCTACTGGTTAAATCAATAATATTATCTCATCTATGATGCCTGTCCACTGCCACGATATTATAAAATGTCAGGACACAAAGGTATTAATTACATTAGCTGCTAATTGGCATTGATTTAAATCAATGGAGAAAGTTGAAAATTTGTGCTAGGCAAGAATTCAAACCCAGGTCTCCTACTTACTGGACAGATGCGACGGCCACTGCACCGTCCAGACACAGCGGTCATCGCTACTGTATGGAATACCCCAGCACACCTCCCGTCAGACCCAAGTACTTACCTTATTCACAAACTGTGTACTAATGTAGCGTCCCTTACCCATTATCGTCACTACTCGCGTCATTTCACCGATTCCCATACTGAAGAGATCAACTGCTCGTCCTCACTTTAATTATCCATGCGGTGTCTGTTCTTCCAGCCATATTCAGAATAACAGACACAACATACATAATTAGGGTGAAGACAACCAATTGATCACTTCAGTACGGATGCTCGATTTCTAATAGTAATCGGTTAAATGTTACTAGTAATGAGGATAATGGCCAAGGGACACTAGATTAGTAGTTTGTGGATAAGTCGAGTATTTGGGTGTGACAGGATATGTGTTGGGGTATTCCATGCAATTGATATGACCACTGTGTGCAGATGGTGCACTGGTCAGCGCATCTGTCTAGTAAACAAGAGACCTGAGTTTGAATCCCGGTCCTGCACAAATTTTCAACTTTCTTTATTGACTTGGACATGTGTGGAAGAACAGACACCACATATATTATAAAATGTGCCAAACATGCAAGAAAATGTAATGTTTACATTGCAACAGTATTTAAATACATAAAGTTTGTTCAATCTGATAATGTATACTGTTGTCACCTAACTTTTTTCATCGCCATTTTAGTTGGTGGTGAGAAAATACAGTGTATTACTTTAAAAAACTACAAATATTATGAATGATTGAACAAACTGCTTCACTCAGAACTATGGCTCACTAAAATTTAAAAGGAATTAGATAAACATCTGAAAAAGGTATGACCACAACACAACACCATTTTTAGTGAGGAAGAAAGAAAGATGTTCCATTTTACGAGGGAACAGGGTATTGTACTACAGTGTATTACGTAAGCTACTGAACGACATACATTGTTTATAAACACTCAGGAGACGACCACGGATGTTAACAGAGAGATGTGATACACATAAAGACCATAACAGAGTCGATATTTCGAAAATAAGAAACTTTAATGACGCTATTAATGATTTATTATATTGTATGTGGCTATCTCACACTTAGCAACATAATAAAGATTCGAATTAAATATTTCAGCATCCAAATTGTTATTCGAGTAAAATAAAGTTGCACTATATTTGTGATTTCTCATAATTTTCACTCACAATGAAGCTTCAAATTAAGTATTGCCCCACGTATATTGTCTGTATTACTTATTAAAATACTGACAGGTTACATGTTGGCACTACGTTAATAATAAATTATAGGTTAGCAGATGACAGCAGTTACAACGAATTAAATTTATCTAAATACGTAAGTATGGGTCGCATATGAGCGCTACCACTTCCCTAGCTTACAGCTTAAAATTAACCACTTCTAAAATAAAAAAATCAACAAATGTTCCATACTCTTTGCAAGCAATTAAATATTTCCACACCTAAATTGTCTGTATATAACTCATTAAATTACGCACAACATTAAGTTCTTCTGGAGCACCATAGCCTAAGATTTAGCAAAGTAAACAATGACAACATTGCACAAGCAGTTACAGGTTTTCCCCATCATTTTACCCAGTCTTGGTAAGACTTAATGTTCTCAAATACAGCTTGACTTAATTTTTCCTTCCAACTTCAGATGATAATCGATGCTTCTCGAAGTTCCTCTTCGATAGATAGTATTTCATTACAGTGTAAATTATTTCCCACCAAAGCCAGCAAGGATACTAAGCGACTTACCAGTTCATTTGGTTTGACATCTAGTCGCGATTTGTTGGAGACCATTTTCCAGTGGTAATCATTATCCTCTTTCCCTTCCTCGTATCCAAGAAGCATGATCTGACACGCATTTTTACCCTCACACGATCTTCATCCTTAGAGAAGTGCTCCATTAAGAATTAATCACAGCAGACCACATCAAAACATCAATATTCATTACATAAAATCCTATCGAATTCGAGAGAGTCACTTCTTGTGACATCAATAATGTAATAAATGGTGCTGAAGTGGTTGGAAAATAATGTGCCCACACTGTTATTGGAGATGGTGAGCACGGCGGTCCTCTGTATATAAGAGGCGTGGTGTCACCTATCTTTTCAGCTATTATTTGGATGAAGCATTGGCCTCCAACATGTAATTTGCTATTGGTTTAATTATTTTTCCTCCACTTCCGATTCCTATTAATGATGATAGCACGTGAATATTCAACAGACTTCGGCGTTTTCATTATACTCGTTTCCAGCCACTTGGCCATAACATTTTACCCTTGCTCAAAATCACTTAAATCGACAACTTTCCCCATATTCGGTAGCCTAACGAAAAATTTATTTTTGTGTGAGTGATTTCACTTTTCAATTCTTTAAAAAATTCCCCATTTAATGGATAATCAGTCAATGAGATATTTTATACTTTTGATGAGGTACCTTGCAAGTAATAACTGATATGAATATGGCAATATACTAGCGAAACCTGCCATTGCAAAAAAATTGTTACTGTTAACAAAAATTACATTGTTTTCAAATAAAGCAATAAGTTAGTCCATTGAATTTAGGCCATGCAGGCGCGGAAATAAAATTTCTTGCACTGATATTTCGGTCGTGTATCGTTCGACAATCCTCAGAGTAAGTCGCAAGACTTGCGACATACTCTGAGGATGATCGGACGATACGCAACCGAAATATCAGTGGAGGAAATTTCATTAGCGCGGCTGCATGCCAGAAATTTAATGGACTATTCATTAGGCCGCGAAAAGTTGAAAATGCACATCAAAGCAATAATTTGTCTGGTTCTCTGTCGTCTAATCTGGTTCCACGAATTCTGTTTACGCAAAATGGTTTCTCATACAGAATCAGAGAAAAAGTTTGCAGGTCATGCATCGCAAGGCATGCATTTTAATATGACACATGTATAACCAAAAAAGTAAGTCACAGATTGTGTAGTAACCTGAAGGTAACTGAAAATAGTTTTGAATGTCGTATTCCGGCAGTATATGTGTCCCTCGTGAACTCTATTGCATAGCTCAAAAGACATTTTACAGTCCTTGTATGCATTAATAGGTTATCGCACCAGATCTGTATTTTATAACAACAGAGTCTAATGTGAGTTTGGAGCGAGCTCGATAAAAGCACTCCCGCGTTGGATTTAACCTGCAGCCACAATATAGCTAAGAGCTCTGCAGTTGACATACAATATTTGCGAGACCTATCCAGCCAGCAGTGGAAAAGCAATTAACCTTTGTTACCCGGTTTTCGTTGGTAACTGTCAATAACGGAGCCACTAGTTCTCCATCCTATGACACAATTGCATTAAATCAGTGAAGCGGCGCCCTGGAGTTAGTAACGGAACGATGCCTGCTGTCATTCCGACAATAACGTCACCCGAACAAGGGAAACAATTACATGGCAGCTTCCTTCCATACGCCAGTGTACCGTGTTGTAGCACCAGACCTCCTGGAAACTGTGCTACGTATCGTGCGCGGCGGATTGATTACGAGTTTTTTATCGGTATTTCGGGACACATGCGGGCAGGTCATTCTATAGCGCGATGGGACACTGGGGAGTTACGTAACGACCTCCTGAATTTGGGAGGCGCTTGTGGAGATCAGCAGAGCTGAACCGAGATGAGATGAATAGCCCGTTGACTCACGCAAAACCACGGCTGAGTACGACACTATTAGCCTGTTGCACTTGTAGCTTCCGATTGTTAGTTCAACATTTTCTCTTTGAAAATGGTTTATTTTCCATTTTTTATGTTTTTTGGTTATCGACCACGGCAGGCACATTACGCTATTTGAAACTATATGCAATGAAATGACGCTTCTCTAGAATAAGGTCTGGGCAAACGTAATGGAGACTCTACTTATACGTAAAGAAATTATAGTAGCAATATTATAATTCTTGTTCATGTGGAAGTGTACAACTATACATAACTCCCATTGATATTGATACAGCCATCTCAGAGCGTAGGAAGAGAATGGATTACTTCAGTGTAGAAACTTCTGGGTTGCTGACGGATCTAGTTTTCCAATGCGTCCTGCACTTCCTTGTCACTGGTGAACCCCAAACTTTTCAGAGATTGTTTTAAGTCGCAGAGGATATGTTAGTCACAGGGGAAGATATCGGGGATGTGAGTAGCATGTTCCAGGATTTCCCATCGAAATTTTTGAAGGCGATTCAGGGTCTGTTTGGTCACGTGTTGCCCAGCGTTGTCCTGAGAAACCATATTCCATTCGAGAGCTTGCCCTAGTGCTTGTTCTTGATTACCTGTTTTAGTCTCAGCAACGTCATGCGGTGCTGAACAGCGTGAAGTCTTGCACCCAGTGGTAGGTAGTGATGGGTAGCGGTCCTCCTTAGTCGAAAAAGAAAATGAGCATCACTTTTCTGGCTTTCTGGGTAGAATGAGCTTTTTTGTTTTTGGATAAGAGGACCCAGGATGCCGCTACTCCTTGCTCATCAGTTTGGAGGCAGGGTCGAAGTGGTGACACCACGTTTCGTCACATGACACAATCTGAACAATGAAATCCGTTCCTTGCTCCGCGTATCTCAGCAGGTGGGTCAGGCAAACACTCACTCGCCGTCTTCTGATTCCCTCTAAGATGTATGGGTAACCACTGTGCACAAACTTTGTCATAACGAAGCTTCTCATGAATTATGTGATGCACAACAGTTCAATAGCCGTGTAACGTGTCCGACGATTCATCTGTATAAGCTCCTCCACAGCTGAAGTTATGGCACTGGTGATGACAAGGTATGCCTGCTCAGGGTGCGGGATGTTCTTGATGTTCACACGTCCCATCTCGTAATGTTGACACCACCGGAATATTGTGCTCCCTGCAAGACACCGTTCTCCATACATCTGTTTCATCCTGCGATACATTTGTGAAGCATTCTCCCCTTCTGTGCGATGAAATTGGATTACCACTCTTTATGCAGATTGTGACTAATCCAACGAACTGTGGGAGAAACTTTCCAGAAATGAAGAAATTGTTGCTAGGCTGTTAACTTCGCGTGTGAAACTGGCAAAATCAACACACCATCTCTCAGTAAACACATTCATCCACTGGGATTACATACAACAACGTCACTACACCAAAGGTCTCTTTCTCAGTTACGCATACCTTATGCACTCTAAGACAAAAAAAGACAAAAAAGATGCCCCACGACAGAATTATCGGAATGGGACGAAAACCGGTAGATATGGCGTACAAGTACAGACAAACAAAAGATTACAGTTTCAGAAAGAATGGTCAGTTTGCTCAAGAGAAAGTTTCACAAACAGAACAAGTCAATAACGCGATGGTCCTCCTGTGACCTTTATGCAAGCAATTACTCGGCTTGGCATTGATTGATCGAGTTTTTTGATGACATCCTGAGAGATATTGTGGCAAATTATGTCCAATTGGCTTGTTAGGTCGTCAAAATCCCGAGCTGGTTGGAGAAAACTGTCCTTAATGCTCCGTACGTTCTCAGTAGCCATGATATCTGGCGACTTTGCTGGCCAAAGTGGCGTTTGGCAACCATTAAGTCAAGCAATAGATAGTACTAACTTTTAATGTTGGGAGTATCGTCCCATCCCTAACTTTAATTTTTAAATTACACTAACGAGCCAAAACATTATGACCACCTACTTAATAGCTTGTTTGTCAGTCTTTGGAACGAAATGCATCACTGATTCCGAGCGTCACTGATCCGGCAGTTTGTTGGTAGGTTTGTGGATGTATGTGGCTTGAGATGTTTAAGCACTGGTCATGTAACTCGCGTAAATAATGGGGCGCTGATTTGCGTACGAGGTGATGGCGCCCGATAGAACCCAGATGGGTTCCATATGATTTACATCAGCGGGAGTTAAATATAATTATCCTCAAAGCACTGTTCTGGAACCTATACGTGGACAATTATGCTGCTGAAACATGACATCGCCGTCGAGGAAGACATCAAGCATCAAGGGATGCAGGTGTTTCGCAGCTGTCAACGAGTCTTCGATTACTACTACAGGCCCATGCAAGCGCAGGAGAATGTCTCTGATAGCATAATACTGATACCACCAGCCTGCAGCCGTGGCTCGTTGCACTTTTCGAGCTGGAATTCATCTCGATGACGGCATCTGAGGAGACGACCATCGACGCAGTGTAGCAAAAATGTCATTCACCCGACTGGTTTCCATTGGTCTACGGTCGAATGCCGACGGTCCCGAGCCCACTGAAGTCGTAAATGACTATGTTGTTGGATCAACATGTGAACATGTAGGAGTGGTCTGCTACGGAGCTCCATGTCCAACAATATATGATGAACGGAGTGCTCTGAAAACCTTGTCCGTGCAGCAGCACTGCGCTTTTTCGGCAGAGATGCCACAGACCACTATCTGTCCTACTATATACAGCAGAGAAGCCTCCGAACCCCACGGTTTGTGAAGAGTCGTAGACGTCCAACTATATAGCGTCTAGTGGTAGAGGTAGTCCTTCTACCTCTTTCCGTAGATGGTCACGACGATAGTACTTGAACAGTCGACCAGCTTCACCGTTCTCGAGATACTCGTTCACAGGCTCTGCGTAATAATAATCTGCCCTTTGACAAAGCCCTGTCGTCCAGGATCAGGTGTCACAAATGGCGCAGGTTCGGCACGAAATGGGGAAACTCACAGGCGTCTATTGTCTATTGAGGCCTAAGTGCTGTAGTGTGCGAGTGAAACAGACGAGAACCTACGTCATAGGGAAACCCAGTAGAAGCCTATTGTGGCCAAGGAGACGTAGCAGTGTTAAATATGGCGGACCTAAGGTCGGCCATAAAGGAAAACATTTATGAAAACTACTTAATTCTGTAGTAATGCAGGGAATCAAGCCACAGTAATTTTAATCTGCCATCCTCAATAAATTTTCATTGGGATTCCAATAAAATTAGAATATTGATCATATCTATAATAGTTTACGATTTGCTGTTAGAGTGAAATTAAAAAGTTTTGTAAGAAAGACCTGAATACTAAAGTCTGCGCGCTTTGGTCGATCTTAACGATCGACATTTCATATAGAAGAGCATCATTAAAATGACAAATGGTGTAAATATCAACTCTTCAACTTTATTTTTTTAAAAGATATAGTAAATTTAAGTTATCAGTATTTTCAGTTTAGCATCAGATCATCATTTCCCCTACACAAAACACACTGAACGCTGACAGCATGCCACCTTATTGAATCGTTAGGTAATAGAATATTAGTTGCAAAGTTTAGTGCATTATAGTTACTTTTGTTCTTTATTTATTTATCAGAAAGCACATTGGCGCAACGCTACTAGCCGTGACATTCAAAGCTAAGAAGGAAATTGTATTGGTTTTATATAAAAGAATTTAACGTTTATTATGTAATGGATACTATTGTTACTTTATTTAGAACGTAAAAGTGGTCAAGGTTTATTATTTAAATATGTTAAAATGTAAAGTAATGTAGAATAAGCTGTAGCCAATCAGATGGACGGCTCCAGGAAAGGGAACTGCGCCAGTCAGTTGAGCGAAGTTGTTCGGCGCGGCTGGCGGCGGGCAGAGAGACAGTGCTGGTGAAGACGCGGAAGCAGACGGCCGGTCTTTAGGCAGCTAGGAAGTGAAACGACTTAGAAAGTTTCGTGTTGTGTGGTATCGCGGGACTTAGTCTCTGAGCGGTGAGCAACCATGCGCCTGGTGTGAACTCAAACTTTTTGCATAGTTAACGAGGTGGCTCAGTAAACTTGTACTTCGCGATGAGATTGTGAACGATCGAACTGTGTCAAATGGATATGAGCTCGAGTGTAACTGTAACTCTAAATGCGACCACTTTAGAAATTAGTATGCTTTGTGAATAAACGTTATTCTAACCAAATCGGAACTGTGTGGCCTACATCATTTATGGGTCGTTAATTTAGTTCCCAATATTACTATTACTGTTGTTAAATGTCATATTAACGTCATACCATTCCGCAATAACTTCAACGCCCAGATTTTGGACATTTAAAACTCATTTGGGCAAATTCGAGGACCAATGTCAATTGATAAATGTCCTGCACACTGGGAATTTGTCCAGCCCATCTCATTAGCCGAAATTGCCTGTCACGGGTTTATCTCGCGTTGTTTTACTCACGTACGTTTGCATGTCGCGACAATACACGAGCCGGCCGCTGTGGCCGAGCGATTGTGGCGCTTCAGTCTGGAACCGCGCGACCGCTACGGTCGCAGGTTCGAATACTGCCTCGGGCATGGATGTGTGTGATGTCCTTAGGTTAGTTAGGTTTAAGTAGTTCTAAGTTCTAGGGGACTGATGACCTCCGATGTTAAATCCCATAGTGCTCAGAGCCATTTGAACCATTTGACAATACGCGAGCAGGTGGCGTAGTGGCAAAACACTACACGGGGTTCAGATACCCATGCGGCCAGTCACTAGTATATACAGGGTGAGTCACCTAACGTTACCGCTGGATATATTTCGTAAACCACATCAAATACTAATGAACCGATTCCACAGACCGAACGTGAGGAGAGGGGCTAGTGTAATTGTTTAATACAAACCACACAAAAATGCACGGAAGTATGTTTTGTAACACAAACCTACGTTTTTTCAAACGGAACCACATTAGTTTTGTTAGCACATCTGAACATATAAAAAATACGTAATCAGTGCCGTTTGTTGCATTGTAAAATGTTAATTACATCCGGAGATATTGTAACCTAAAGTTGACGCTTGAAACCTCCGACGTTCAGTTGCGTGTTCTAACAAACACGGGCCTGCATCTGCAGGGACATGTTTACGATGACGACCGTGTTTACGAGTGTGGCTGTAGTGCACTGTTGTGGTTTGGTCTAGCTGTCACAGTGTCCGCATGTAGCGCTTGCTGCTATTGTTATTCTGCATTCGTCTCCGCACGCAGACCAACTGTAGTACACCGTGTTACCAGACGTCTGTGATAGTGTAGTGTTGTAGAAACTGTGACCATGGCGTATTCGAACTCTGAAAAGGCGGAAATGATACTCACCTATGACGAGTGTCGACGAAATGCAGCTGAAGCCTGCAGGGTGTATGCAGACCGGTACCCAGACAGAGAGCATCCAACGTGCCGCACATTGCAAAGCATCTACCGCCAACTGTATGCAACAGGTATGGTCGTAGCAAGCAAACGGTCGTAGCACGTAACAGGCCCGTCACAGGAGAAGCGGGTGCAGTTGGTGTGTTAGCTGCCATGAACCCACACATTAGTACACGGGACATTGCGAGAGCCGGTGGGCTGAGTCAAAGTAGTGTCATGCGCATACTGCATCCTCACCGCTTTCACCCGTTTCATGTGTCGCTACATCAGCAATTACGTGGTGATGACTTTAATCATAGAGTGCAACTCTGTCAATGGGCATTAACAGAGAATGCGTTGCAGTTCTACCTGTTTACCGATGAAGCGGGTTTCACAAACCACGGGGCAGTGAATCTACGGAACATGCATTACTGGTCCGTGGACAATCCTCGCTGGCTCAGACAGGTAGAGCGACAGCGACCGTGGACTGTATGCTGCGGACTCATTGGCGACCACCACATTGGTCGTCATTTCATTGCAGGAGCCCAAACAGCTGCAACATACATCGCGTTTCTACAGAATGATCTGCCAACGTTGCTCGAAAATGTCCCACTGGAAACGCGTCGCCGTATGTGGTATCAGCATGATGGTGCACCTGCACATTCCTCAATTAACACTAGGCTGACCCTTGACAGGCGTTTCATAGGACGTGGAGGACGCATAAATTGGCCAGTCCGTTCTCCTGATCTTATTCCTCTGGGCTTCTTTCTGTGGGGTACGTTAAAGGAGAATGCGTACCGTGATGTGCCTACAACTCAAGAGGATATGAAACAACGTATTGTGGCAGCCTGCGGCGATATTACACCAGATGTACTGCGGCGTGTACGACATTCATTACGCCAGAGATTGCAATTGTGTGCAGCAAATAATGGTCACCACATTGAACATCTATTGGCCTGACATGTTGGGACCCACTCTATTCCACTCCGTAATTGAAAACGGAAACCACGTGTGTACGTGTACCTCACCCCTCATGGTAATGTACATGTGCGCCAGTGAAAAAGACCAATAAAAAGGTGTTAGCATGTGGACGTAATATGCTGTTCCAGTGTCTTCTGTACCTATGGTCTATCACCGTTCCCTTTGGATCCCTATTTAATTCGGAGCTCTCCGATACACACGATCGAACAGCGGAGGAGTGGTTCTCAAGCGTCAACTATAGGTTACAATATCTCCGGATGTAATTAACATTTTCAATGCAACAAACGGCACTGATTACGTATTTGTTTATGTGTTCAGATGTACTAACAAAACTAACGGGGTTCCATTTAAAAACACGTAGGTTTGTGTTAAAAAACATACTTCCGTGCATTTTTTATGGTTTGTATTAACCAATTATACTAGCCCCTCTCCTCGAGTTCGGTCTGTGGAATCGATTCGTCAGTATATGATGTGGTTTACAAGATATATCAAGCGGTAACGTTAGGTGACTCACCCTGTATATTCTGTGGCTTTTCCTCAATCGCTTAAGGCAAATACCACGGTCATTCGTTTAATAAGGGCCATTTTGTTAGCTGTAGAGTCTGAGCGGGACTCCTTCCCTAACGACCTCGTCTCTGACCGGAAGTAAAACAATAATCACACTTCCTCCTGAGATAAAATCATTGCACACGTACTTTCGTTGACGCCAACGAGTATATTCACTACTACGCCACATGCTTATAAATGTTTACGCATTTTATCCACTGGGAACAATAGTTTGTATTATTCATGGTTCCTCCAGTTATTAAGAGCGAATGTTACAAATATATTGCGAAGCTGTCACCCTTATATTATTTGGAAGGTCTATTAAATGTCACAGACGTATAGAGGGTGATTCGAAAGTCATGTCCTATGGGGCTAATCGGACCAAAAGAAGAAAAAAATGTCTAGTAAACACGGGGTCTAAATGCATACCTTGAAAGCTATAAGCAGTTGTTCGTCTTAGATAGTGTGAACAAATCTCTTCTACTGCAAGCTCTTTGCCTTCCATATTTTGAGTAGTGGTAGTATGAACCAAAATAAGAAAAAAAGTCCAGTAAACATGGGTTCTAAACTGTATACCTTACGAGATATGAATACTTGTTAATTTTCGTTAATGAGGAGCATATCTCACCTACAGAAAAGTAAATAAATAAAGCGCACTTTAGAGCCCTTATTTACAGGTCACATTATCCTTATTTTCGTCCATATTAACGCCTCTGCAAGTTTGTCGGAGGTGATCTGGTTCACCCTATTTGTCCTACTGCACGTTAAGATTGATCCACCCTGCATATTTTAAATACAAATACATAGAAAGAAGGATACTATATTGTATGATTATATGATAGCGGAACAAACACTGGTAGCAGTTACTTCTGTAAAATATCTGGGAGTATGCGTACGGAACGATTTCAAGTGGAATGATCATATAAAATTAATTGTTGGTAAGGCGGGTGTCAGGTTGAGACAAATTGGGAGAGTCCTTAGAAAATGTAGTCCATCAACAAAAGAGGTAGCTTACAAAACACTCGTTCGACCTATACTTGAGTATTGCTCATCAGTGTGGAATTGTACCAGGTCGGGTTGACAGAGGAGATAGAGAAGATCCAAAGAAGAGCGGCGCGTTTCGTCACAGGGTTATTTGGTAAGCGTGATAGCGGTACGGAGATGGTTAGCAAACTCAAGTGGCAGACTCTGCAAGAGAGGCGCTCTGCATCCCGGTGTAGCTTGCTGTCCTGGTTTCGAGAGGGTGCTTTTCTGGATGAGGTATCGAATGTATTGCTTCCCCCTACTTATACCTCCTGAGGAGATCACGAATGTAAAATTTGAGAGTTTCGAGCGCGCACGGGGGCTTTCCTGCAGTCGTTCTTCCCGCGAACCATACGCGACTGGAATAGAAAGGGAGGTAATGACAGTGGCACGTAAAGTGCCCTCCGCCACACACCGTTGGGTGGCTTGCGGAGTATAAACGTAGATGTAGAAAAGTTGTGACTCATCGCGTGTCATTAATAATCGTAAAATCTGAATATTTCTATTCGAGAGAGTATAACAAAGTGTATTGCCTAGTGACACATAAAAGCTATTGTTTGAAATTTATTTACAGAGGATTTGATTTTTCAAGCTCTATAAATGGCAGTGGACATGGGAATTAATTTACGTCTAGCGCCCTATTTGTGTTCTTCGAAGTCTGCCGACTATTTAACTCACTTATTTAGTAAATTGTGTATTTGTTTTCCATAAATCATCTGCAATTCTACAAAGGAGTTGTATCATACATTGTGAATACCAGAAAAAAGGTATTTGCTTGTCTGTAGTCGGACTTTTATTTTGGCTCCTGGCAACTCGTTTCAATACCAGATATCATCAACAGGCCACACTATGATCTGCAAATCCCAGTACATAGTCAAAATAATTATCTTTGGAAGTTTTATAGAATATTTCTTATGTACAGTAGCAAATGCATGGTATAGTATGCATTCTGAAAAATATAGCCCCTTCCTGGAGCGCAGCCATGAAGATGGCGACCCAATCGCCTCTTACTTTGCACTTCACTTTCGTCTTCCACCATCTTCTCCATATTCACCATTCTCCCCCCCCCCCCCCCCCCCCCACCTCTCCTCATCAAGCACGCAACCTGTACAATATTACGATATGCAGATGTATCGTATTTAGTGTAACATGGGTAATACACCACATTGTTAACTATGTTTTTAATGATTGACGTAAAGGTTGATTTTAAGATGGTATGGATCCAAGTATCATGATGTTTTAAACGCACTCGACTTACTATCTTAAGTTGCAGATGCTCAAGGGATCCATTGACGCAGAGCGTTATCACAGTGAGGCGAAAAATGTCGTGGGATACCTCCTAATATCGTGTGGGACCTCCTTATTCCGGCGTAGTGCAGTAACATGACCATTTCCAGTCAACAACGATATGCACATTTACATATGGCGGTAGTATCACGTACACAAGGTACACTCCTGGAAATTGAAATAAGAACACCGTGAATTCATTGTCCCAGGAAAGGGAAACTTTATTGTCACATTCCTGGGGTCAGATACATCACATGATCACACTGACAGAACCACAGGCACATAGACACAGGCAACAGACCATGCACAATGTCGGCACTAGTACAGTGTATATCCACCTTTCGCAGCAATGCAGGCTGCTATTCTCCCATGGAGACGATCGTAGAGATGCTGGATGTAGTCCTGTGGAACGGCTTGCCATGCCATTTCCACCTGGCGCCTCAGTTGGACCAGCGTTCGTGCTGGACGTGCAGACCGCGTGAGACGACGCTTCATCCAGTCCCAAACATGCTCAATGGGGGACAGATCCGGAGATCTTGCTGGCCAGGGTAGTTGACTTACACCTTCTAGAGCACGTTGGGTGGCACGGGATACATGCGGACGTGCATTGTCCTGTTGGAACAGAAAGTTCCCTTGCCGGTCTAGGAATGGTAGAACGATGGGTTCGATGACGGTTTGGATGTACCGTGCACTATTCAGTGTCCCCTCGACGATCACCAGAGGTGTACGGCCAGTGTAGGAGATCGCTCCCCACACCATGATGCCGGGTGTTGGCCCTGTGTGCCTCGGTCGTATGCAGTCCTGATTGTGGCGCTCACCTGCACGGCGCCAAACACGCATACGACCATCATTGGCACCAAGGCAGAAGCGACTCTCATCGCTGAAGACGACACGTCTTCATTCGTCCCTCCATTCACGCCTGTCGCGACACCACTGGAGGCGGGCTTGCACGATGTTGGGGCGTCAGCGGAAGACGGCCTAACGGTGTGCGGGACCGTAGCCCAGCTTCATGGAGACGGTTGCGAATGGTCCTCGCCGATACCCCAGGAGCAACAGTGTTCCTAATTTGCTGGGAAGTGGCAGTGCGGTCCCCTACGGCACTGCGTAGGATCCTACGGTCTTGGCGTGCATCCGTGCGTCGCTGCGGTCCGGTCCCAGGTCGACGGGCACGTGCACCTTCCGCCGACCACTGGCGACAACATCGATGTACGGTGGAGACCTCACGCCCCACGTGTTGAGCAATTCGGCGGTACGTCCACCCGGCCTCCCGCATGTCCACTATACGCCCTCGCTCAAAGTCCGTCAACTGCACATACGGTTCACGTCCACGCTGTCGCTTCATGCTACCAGTGTTAAAGACTGCGATGGAGCTCCGTATGCCACGGCAAACTGGCTGACACTGACGGCGGCGGTGCACAAATGCTGCGCAGCTAGCGCCATTCGACGGCCAACACCGCGGTTCCTGGTGTGTCCGCTGTGCCGTGCGTGTGATCATTGCTTGTACAGCCCTCTCGCAGTGTCCGGAGCAAGTATGGTGGGTCTGACACACCGGTGTCAATGTGTTCTTTTTTCCATTTCCAGGAGTGTATAAAAGGGCAGCGCATTGGCGGAGCTGTCATTTGTACTCACGTGATTCGTGTGAAAAGGTTTTTGACGTGACATGGTCTCAAGACGGCCATATCGGCTCAGTTGGATCAGAGGACTCAGTCCATTTCATGTAAACACAGCCCACACCGTTACGGAGATACCACCAATTCGCACAGTGCCTTGTTGACAACCTGGGTTCATGTCTTCGTGGGGTCTGTGCCACACTCGAACCCAACCACTAGCTCGTACCAACTGCAATCGGGACTCATCTGACCACGCCACGGTATTATAGTAGTCTAGAGTCAAGCTGATTTGGCCACAAGCCAAGGGGAGGCGCTGTAGACGCTGTAGTCAGCAAATGAACTTGCAGCGGTCGTTGCTACCATAGCACATTAACGGCAAATGTCGCCGCGCGTTCTTAACGGAAACGTTCGTCGTACGTTCCACATAGATTTATGCAGTTATTTCACGCTGTTTTGCTTGTCTGTCAACACTGACAACCATTCGCAAATGCGGCTGCTCTCGGTCGTAAAGTGAAGGCCGTCGACCACTGCGTTGTCCGTGGTGAGAGGGCATGTCTGAAATTTGGTATTCTCGGCACACTCTTGACACTGTGGATCAGAAATGGTTCAAATGGATCTGAACAGTATGGGATTTAACATCTGAGGTCATCAGTCCCCTAGAACTTAGAACTACTTAAACATAACTAACCCAAGGACATCAAACACATCCATGCCCAAGGCAGGATTCGCACCTGCGACCGTAGCAGTCGCTCGGTTCCGTACTGAAGCGCCTAGAACCGCTCGGCCACCGTGGCCGGCCACTGTGGATCTCGGAATATTGAATTCCCTAAAGATTTCCGAAATAGAATGTCCCGCGCATCTAGCTTCAACTACCATTTCGCATTCCAGGTCTATTAACTCCCGTCGTGCGGCCATAATCACGTTGGAAACCTTTTCAAATGAATCACCTGAGTACAAATGACAGCCCCGCCAATACACTGCCCTTTTATACCTCGTGTACGCGATACTAACGCCATCTGTATATGTGCATATCGCCATCCAATTACTTTTGTCTCCCCAATGTATAGCGACACAGCAGGAACAGAATTAGGTTACAAGTACAGGATTTAAATGTCACAGAGGATAACATTCGCATCACAACACAACTGTATGAATTAGTGTTCTGATTGTTTGTTGTTTTCTCCTAATACCAAAGCCCATCGATGTAGCTTGTCGTGACTGTGGGTTAGATACTGCGACTCTGCGGTGAAGGAAGCGCGATGCAACCTCGTCGGGAGCTCCATCGTACCTATAGACACTGCTGCGAGAAACATGAAACTGGAAGTGCCTTCTAAGATCGCCAAATGGAAATTCCGGAGTAATACGTATCGACGTTGCGCCACTATTCCCTGTATATTTTTCAGCATAGACAAATTGGTGTTTAGTACATAATGGTATTATTATGAACAGCAAACACTTGTTTGAAAGATTCATGGCCAGATCGATGTTTCGGAGTGGTGCACAAACAGTAAATGGAAACATAGCAGCCAAGATTTGTTATTATGCTTTTAGTTACAGTGGGCACTGCATTATTTTTTGGTTTATTGTTTATCTTCTTACATCTATACCTTACACAATTTTCGTTTTTTACATATCTTTTACATTGTGGCTTTTTGTAAGAAAAAGAGGGCACTTTCATCACTTCTGGCAGTAATTTTCATATATTTAAAGCGCAGCAGTAACCTTTACTTTGAGTATTTCTGACACCTACTAGGGACGCAAGCATGCCAAATGTGTGGTAAGGTTAAGGAAGTAAGGAGCTGGCTATATTTTAAGGTTGCACCCTGTACCATGTATTTGCTGTCGCAGAGAATAACTATTTTGTAAATTATCCTTAAAAAATTATTTTAATTATGTATTGCAGTTTTTTGATCATAGGATGGCCTGAAGATGGTACTTGGTATCGAAACTGGTAACTAGAAGACAAAATAACAGTTTGTCTGTTGACTAAAGCAAACAATGTATGTGATTGACTTGCCCGCTATTCCAGCTGACATTATGTCGTGAATATCAAATTGCAAATATCACTGAACACGTGTCTTAAAATTTTATTGTGTGAATGAAACCATACAAATGAAAATTACAGCTGTAACGCAAGAGACAGATACACATTTTACGTATTATAACTTAACAGAAGAATATGTGAAAACAAAAAAGCAGAAAAGAAAGGGATATTAGAAAGAAATGGTCAGCTCAATCCTCCGAACCCTCAACCTTTCCGAACAGCCCCCTCCTCACCCCCACAGACCACCTCTTGTCCTCCACACCTCGCAAATCAATGTTAGTAAAAAGTAATCTCAATAAAAACATCACGATCTCCCCTACCCAACGGTATACAGGGTGAAAAGTATTTAAACCGACAAACTCTGGGAGGTTGTAGGGGACATCAAAACAAATATTCTATTCCTAATGTCATTTTTTCCAATGAGGAGTACACTCCTGGAAATGGAAAAAATAACACATTGACACCGGTGTGTTAGACCCACCATACTTGCTCCGGACACTGCGAGAGGGCTGTACAAGCAATGATCACACGCACGGTACAGCGGACTCATCAGGAACCGCGGTGTTGGCCGTCGAATGACGCTAGCTGCGCAGCATTTGTGCACCGCCGCCGTCAGTGTCAGCCAGTTTGCCGTGGCATACGGAGCTCCATCGCAGTCTTTAACACTGGTAGCATGCCGCGACAGCGTGGACGTGAACAGTATGTGCAGTTGACGGACTTTGAGCGAGGGCGTATAGTGGGCATGCGGGAGGCCGGGTGGACGTACCGCCGAATTGCTCAACACGTTGGGCGTGAGGTCTCCACAGTACATCGATGTTGTCGCCAGTGGTCGGCGGAAGGTGCACGTGCCCGTCGACCTGGCACCGGACCGCAGCGACGCACGGATGCACGCCAAGACCATAGGATCCTACGCAGTGCCGTAGGGGACCGCACCGCTACTTCCCAGCAAATTAGGGAGACTGTTGCTCCTGGCGTATCGGGGAGGACTATTCGTAACCGTCTCCATGAAGCTGGGCTACGGTCCCGCACACCGTTAGGCCGTCTTCCGCTGACGCCCCAACATCGTGCAGCCCGCCTCCAGTGGTGTCGCGACAGGCGTGAATGGAGGGACGAATGGAGACGTGTCGTCTTCAGCGATGAGAGTCGCTTCTGCCTTGGTGCCAATGATGGTCGTATGCGTGTTTGGCGCCGTGCAGGTGAGCGCCACAATCAGGACTGCATACGACCGAGGCACACAGGGCCAACACCCGGCATCGTGGTGTGGGGAGCGATCTCCTACACTGGCCGTACACCTCTGGTGATCGTCGAGGGGACACTGAATAGTGCACGGTACATCCAAACCGTCATCGAACCCATCGTTCTACCATTCCTAGACCGGCAAGGGAACTTGCTGTTCCAACAGGACAATGCACGTCCGCATGTATCCCGTGCCACCCAACGTGCTCTAGAAGGTGTAAGTCAACTACCCTGGCCAGCAAGATCTCCGGATCTGTCCCCCATTGAGCATGTTTGGACTGGATGAAGCGTCGTCTCACGCGGTCTGCACGTCCAGCACGAACGCTGGTCCAACTGAGGCGCCAGGTGGAAATGACATGGCAAGCCATTCCACAGGACTACATCCAGCATCTCTACGATCGTCTCCATGTGAGAATAGCAGCCTGCATTGCTGCGAAAGGTGGATATACACTGTACTAGTGCCGACATTGTGCATGGTCTGTTGCCTGTGTCTATGTGCCTGTGGTTCTGTCAGTGTGATCATATGATGTATCTGAACCCAGGAATGTGTCAATAAAGTTTCCCCTTCCTGGGACAATGAATTCACGGTGTTCTTATTTCAATTTCCAGGAGTGTATATTTGTAACCGGCTCGCCAAACTCCTTATACTGTGTTGTCTGCCACTGTCTTGTGACTGCCCATTTAGATTGGTGGATCATGTTGAACACAATGTGTGGCAGTTTTCTTTATAACATTATTCTTGTTAATACATAAATGTCCTGTCTAGTCTTATCTGAGTTTTTTTTATACGTCATAACAGTTTATTTGTACATTAAAAGAGGCTGTAAGCATTCTTAATCAAATTAGTATTATAAAAGATTAGTATTGTATTCTGTACATTGGAAGCTAAGAAGATAAGAAAATGTCACACCTGATTCCCTCCTTCCATATCACAGCTATCTGCACACCTTTCCAAGTCATCTGAGCGCGATTGGGGAAAAAAAACCCTCCGTCTTGTCAACTGGAGATGCAGGAACTGAGTTCGTAAATACCCAAACAGAGACCAACATTTAAAGCACTTATTGCAGTCGTATTATGGATGTGTGTGTGTATGAATTTGTCGAGGAGGGACGGTATTGACCAACATGAAACATGAGGTAAATAAATGCACGAATATTGAAGATGGTTGCGGGCTACGTAATATGAGGAACCGCTGAGAAAAGTTGCAAGTGTTAACACTACTTCATGCTTCTCATCCGCACATTCCGCGGTGCCTCAGCTTTAGCGAAACGTAGTAATTACGCCTCAATTTCCTCATTTCAGGCGCTTAACGAACGAAGCGAATGCTCACGTGCGGCCCTAATGAGATTTCCTGTGGACCTCGTTTGTGCACTTGACCAATTTAGAGCGACGCCTGCGAAAGCAGATTCTAAATGTCTTTCCTAGCGTCGGTAGCAGTCTGGAAAGTTTCACACCTCGGTAATCAACAAACAGAATTAGCGATCATTGTGCGCTTCAACAACGCAGAATTCACAAACAATTTTTTCTATTACACGAGGCATGCTTTAACATTTCTTTCGAGATCCAGGAAAGACTGATTCCTTAAACGTGCTCTACATGGCGCGAGTTACTTCGAAACAGCTTCTAAGTAACTGCTACTGAACTGTTCAACGAGACAGTTCAAAATCGTATAACAGTTTATTAATTCAAGATCACCTAATTACCACAAATATTTGCGTTGCCGGTTTCAACATATCATTTCCATCGTTACATGTGATACTAATCCACAAATAGTTTCGTTATGGTATATAAGCTCTCGTTATATGATTATTGAAAAATGGTATGAAATATATCAGTAAGATACACGACATGTCATCATATGATTAGAGCGTCCGGTTGGAATCAGAAGTTGGTTTTCTTTAGCATAGGCCCTTCTTTAGTTTTCATTTATCATTTGTCTCTCGCCTAACGGAAATTCCAAAGCGACTACAAAAAAAAGCACTTGTTACTTCTATACATAACAAAGGTAAAACAATGATCCGGCAAAATTATTGAACAATACCCTTAACATTGGTTTTCTGCAGAATTGCATATTCTAAGTTCGAATAAAGTAAATTTCCTGGAGACAAAGAATTTCTATCCACAAATCAGCACGAATTTAGAAAGCATTGATCGTGCGAAACTCAGCTTGCCCTTATCTCGCACGACACCCTGCAAACCATGGATGAAGGGGAACAAGCATATTACATACTCTTCGATTTTCGGAATGTGTTTGACACGGCAGAGCAGATTAATAACGAAGATACGAACGTTCGGAAAAGGTTCCCAGATATGTGAATGACTCGAAGACTGCTTAATTAATGGAATCCATTACATTGTCCTGGACTACAAGTGTTCATCAGAGAATTTTGTATTATCTGAAGTGCCACAGGATAGTGTGCAAATACGACCTCACAGATAGGTTGAGCAGCAGTCTGTACCTGTTTGCCAGTGAAGCTGTAGCGTAGCGGAATGTGTTGTCATTAAGTGACTGTAGGATGATGAAGGACGTGTTAGAACGAATTTATGTTATGTGTGATGAATGACAGCTTGCTCTAAATATAGAAAAAACTGAATTAATGTAGAAGAGTAGGAAAATCAGTCCCTTAATATTCGAGTACAGTGGTGTGCTGCCTGATATAATCGCCACGGTTAAACATCGAAGTGTAACGTTACAAGGCGATATGAGATGAAATGAGAACGCAAGTTCCGTAGTAGAGAAGGCGAATGGCTGACTTTGTTTATTTCGAGAATTACAGGAACGTGCAGTTCATTTTTTAAAGAGATCCCTTACGGAACTTTGGTGCGACCCATTCTTGGCTACTGCTCGGATGTTTGGGATACACACAAGGTAGGATTAAATGAAGACGTCGAAGCAATTCAGCGGCGTCTTGCTAGATTTGTTTCCGGCAGGTTCGATCAGCATGTGATTTTATGGAGATGTGGCGTGAACTCAAATGGGAATCACTGGAGGGAAGACGACGTTCTTTTCGCGAAACAATATTGAGAAAATATGGAGAATCGGCATTTTTAGCTGACTGCAGAATGATTCTACTGCCGCCAACGTACATTTTGCGCACGGTCCGCCAAGATAAGATAAGAGAAATTAGAGCCCGTACCCGAATAGACTTTCATTTCCACCACGATCCATTTCCGAGTGGAATAGCAATGGTAATGCCAGTTAGTGGTATAAGGTACTCTCCGTCATGCAAAGTATGGCGGCTGGTGGAATATGTAGGGAGTTGAAGGTGTTGTACACTTATTTTCAGTGCAGTACAGGTATTAAGACAAATGAGTTAAAAATATGAAACCAAATGCAACCACTCCACAACAAGCCACCGGAGACAGAATGTCCCTTGTACTAAAATACTCGTAAAATATAATGGAAGATCCTATAAACTTTTATCCGTGGAGTTCGTATTCAATCCTTACGTGAGGTAATTGATTGATTCGGGACCAAAAACAATGAAGCCGCCGGCCTGGGTGGCGGAGCGGTTCTAGGCGCTGCAGTCTGGAACCGCGCGACCGCTACGGTCGCAGGTTCGAATCCTGCCTCGTCCATGGATGTGTGTGATGTCCTTAGGTTAGTTAGGTTTAAGTATTTCTAAGTTCTAGGGGACTGATGACCTCAGAAGTTAAGTGCCATAGTGCTCAGACCCATTTGAACCATTTGAACACTGCAGGCAGAATATTAGGAGCAGGAATCCTACACCCATTTTGACAAAAGGGGAAGCAGCGGCTCATTGCATAGAGCCCAGTTACATGTGCTCGAAAAATGTCTCCTGAGCTGTTGATAGTATTGATCGATTTTTGTGTAAGTACGCTGCACACAGATAATGACAAAGAACGTGTATCTACAGAGGAAGATTTTGCGTTTTCCATGGAGTACTGAAATAAAAACATCGGGAGTACCGAGAAAAAAACTGTTTTCAATGTTTGCAAATGTTACAACATAGAGTCTGGTGGGAGTTATTCGGTGAGACGTGCAAAGAATACAGAATTCCAGCAAAAACATATTACTGGAGCTGGAATCTGTGCAAGTGACCCACAGCTTGTCAAAGTGAATTTGAGTGCATCTGAACCAGAGCAAGGCTGTTACTGACAGATTATTAGGCACATGGCGGCCACTGAGTGACGCGCGTTTCTTCGGCTCGCGAGTTTTTCCGCTCACTGAAGGTGTTACAGAGAAGTGCGACAGTCCACAACGTGTGCATCTGACTAAACAAGTGTTACTTGCCGTGGTGTATTGTTCTCCGTCGATTACCACAAGTGATAAGTGATAAGTGAGTGAAAAATGGGAAGAGCACGAGTAAGCGGCAGCAGGCGAGGCTACAGGGGCGCAGGCAGCGCGGGCGCCCGGTCTCCGGCGGCAGGTGAGGCCCCGCTTCCCGACATCGGGGAGCTCGTCCGGTCCCAGGTGAGTGCGGCGCTGCACAGCAAAGACACGCTAGACGTAATCGTCCAATCCATCACGGACTCTGTGACGGCCGCGGTCATGGACAAACTGCAAGAGTCTGTCGGGCGCAACAGCACCGAAATCCAGTCTCTTAGAAAGTCCTTGGCCGCACAAGAGAAAAAAGCCGCCGAGCTAGAAGCTAAACTGTCTCTTGCCACCGATGAAATTGAGCAGTATCAGCGAAGGAACAGCTTGCGCTTGTTCGGGGTAGCTGAAAACGATCGCGAAAACACCGACGACCTGGCCATTAGCCTCGTGCGTGAGAAACTTGGCGTGCAGATCGACGTGGCCGATATTGACAGAAGCCATCGTGTTGGGCGCAGGATACCAGGCGCCACGAAACCCAGGCCTATAATAATTAAATTTGTGTCGTACCGGAAAAGAGCTGAAGTGTTTGCTCAGAAAAGAAAACTCGCCAAGAGTGGGGTTACCTTGAGGGAAGATCTGACGCGCGAAAGACTAAAAGTTTTGAACGCTGCGATCACACAGTTCGGCCTTCAAAATGTATGGACCCAGGACGGCAGGATCGTAGTCAAGACAGAAGGAGGGAGGAAAACGGTGACGAACATGTTAGAACTGAAAGACTGAGCGAAATCTCGCGAGACACAAAGTCTCATATTGTAATCTGTCTAATATAAGTTAATTTTTATTCTTTCTTTTCATGTTTTAGCTTAAATATAGCTCCGTTATTTCTATAAGTACCATAAGTACTCTATTTAAAATCAGTCAATTATTTCACATAAATATTGTTTCTTTATTTGTCTATCATAAGTGCTCATGTATACTCATATTGTCAGTTAAATGGGAATTAACATTCTCCATTAACAGGAATCTGCTTACAACCGCCTTTCTATATCTGTTATTTTCATCTTCGCCACTACCACTACTACTACTATTATCTTTTTCGTAACCACTACTGCCACTTTCCATCTTTCTTTTCGCTCCCTTCTCCGATACTTCCAGCGTGTTTTTCACCTTTAGTTCACAGACGCTTGAGTCAGTCACGACCTTGGACACCTGTAAACATGTCTTCCCCCGCGAAATCCAGCTTTTGTCCCTCTTCCGGCCAGCAGGTAAACGGAGCGCGCTCGGTCCTACAGGCGGCCACAATGGGACGGACCGGTTCAGGCGGCGGGCTCTTTGTGGCCCACGCGAACGCGCAGTCGCTAACGGCTCACTTCGACGAGTTCTGTGACCTGTTCTGCCAATCGCTGTTCCACATTATCCTCGTCTCTGAAACTTGGTTGAAACCAAACATTTCTTCCGACGCTATCCGAATCGATGGTTACTCTCTCCTAAGGGCAGATCGTGAAACACGACGCGGGGGTGGTGTGGGTGCCTATGTTCGCTCTGATCTGACACCTACTGTACTATGCACATCGGATGCAAAGGGCGAAGGAGAAGCAGAGTTCTTGTTTTTCGAAATAAATACGTCAAATCAGAAACTGCTAATTGGAGTAATCTATAAACCTCCAAACGTCGGTGCCATGTCCTCCTTTCAGTCTGCCCTGTCCTCACTCGTGACACAGTATGAACACATAATCATTATGGGCGACACAAACATCGACTTACAGTTAAAATCTCCCTCTGCCGAAAAACTAAGGCGACTGTTCCACTCCAATGATATGAGTTTAACACCGCTGGACCCAACTCACCACACGTCACACAGCCACACACTCATAGATATAATAGCAACAAAGCGACCAGATAAAATAATCCGCGCCAATCAGACATCCGCTCCGGGACTCTCTGCTCATGACGTGATATTCTTAAATTACTCAGTGCATACTACCAAAGAAAAATCTCACCTGGTAACCTACAGAAACTTAAAAAATGTTAACCATGACGCTCTTCAAAAGGATTGCTCAGACATCCCTTGGCATGATATAAGCAATGAACCGACTTTAGACTGTACGATAAACATGCTCCTCAACGCACTGTCAAGGTAAAGAGAGCTCCTGCTCCATGGCTCACCACTGCATTACGCCAGTTAATGAATAAACGTGATGCTGCACACAGGGCCTTCAAGCGTAACCCAACTCCCGAGGCGTACGAAGCTTATAGGAAACTCCGAAACAGAACGAAGCAAAGCGTGAGAAATGCCAAAATCAGACATGCCCGCTCTGTCGTATACGGCATATCTAAACCTGCTGCACTGTGGAAAAAGCTGCGCAGTTTCGGTATAGGGAAGCGAAGATATGACGCTGTTTATCAAGCGTCTGCAGAAGAATTAAACGATTTCTTCTCAACAGCTGTAATCTGCCACGCAGCGACAAATTACCAGCCCCAAGATATCAATCTCTTGAGAGACAAGTTTTTCCTAAAACATGTCACTACCGGCACAGTACACAAGGCAATTATGAGAATCTCTTCCGAGGCAGTAGGAAATGATGGAGTGAGCATTGGCATGATTAAAAACGTCGTAGCCACCATTATTGCAATTATCACAGACATCTTCAACCTGTCTCTTGTCAGTAGTATATATCCTACTGAGTGGAAGCAAAGTTTAATCCAGCCTATACCCAAGACTGACAACCCTAAGTCGCCAGGTGACTACAGGCCGATCAGCATACTACCTGCAATATCTAAAGCCCTAGAATACATCGTCCATGAACAGCTGACGGATTACCTCAAAACTCATAACATCCATGACGAATATCAGTCAGGCTTTCGAAAGCACCACAGTACAGCAACTGCATTAATCAAAGTAACTGATGACATTAAACATGCTATGGACAGACGTGAAGCTACTATCCTAACACTGCTTGACTTTAGCAAGGCTTTTGACACAGTTGACTTCGATATATTACTAATTAAAATGAAACAGCTGAATTTCTCAAACAGCGCAATACACTGGTTCGACAGCTACCTCAAAAACAGAAGTCAACAAGTCATTTGTGGGTCGGAAAAGTCATCATGGAAAAGCGTGCGCTCTGGAGTTCCCCAAGGCTCCGTCCTTGGTCCACTACTCTTCTCACTGTATATTAATGATATTTCTTCAGTGATTCACTCCTGCAGCTACCATCTATATGCTGACGACATCCAACTGTACATAAGTGCAAGCCCCAAAAACATTGCTGGCGCAGTAGCGAGTATGAACGCAGATCTTTGCTCTGTTTCTCGATGGGCACAGAACCTAGGTCTGAAACTAAACCCCAAGAAATCCCAGGTCACACTTATATCTCATCCAAAGTTAATCAGCCGGTACTTTCGCGAAACGGTCCCTAAAATACTCCTCAATGGTACCCAACTACCATACCAAAAAACAGTAAAAGACCTTGGAATAATCTTGGATGAACACCTAAACTGGGAAGAACAAACAGTCACAGCTTGCCGGAAATCGCTCTCCTCCCTACATGCAATTCAAAAATTTAGAAAAATATTTCCAACCCATGTTAAACAAAAATTAGTCCAAACACTAGTCTTGCCTAATCTTTACTACTGCGATGTAGTTCAACACGGCACGAATAGTGAAAATTCTAGATGCCTCGAGCTAGTGATGAATGCTTGCGTCAGATACGTGTGCAATATTCGGTTGTATGATCATATCAGTCCTTCATACTCCCAGCTAGGTTGGATACGCCCACATAAGGCACGCGATCTCCACACGATGTGCTTACTTCATCGATTTCTTAGCCACTGGTGCCCTCAATACTTATCTTCTCACATTAAACATCTATCATCATTCCACAATCGCAATACCAGATCGGATACGTCTATCATCTTAGCTGTACCTTTACATAACACAAAATCTTTCTCCGTGTCATTCTCCATCTCAGCCATACGACTATGGAACGCACTCCCCTGTGATCTGCGTCTTATCCAGAACTACTCAACATTCAAGAGGGAACTCAAAACTTACATATTAGGGACGGTATAGCCACCATTGTTGTGCCCCTAACATCTCTTTCTTTCTTCTCTCCATCACAGCTTCGAATTTTGCCATTCTTTTTCTCTTCCTCAAACCTATCTACCTCTTATATATCTCTTTCACCCCATTCTATCGTCTTATGTCTCTGCTCGATGAGAATAACTCACAAGCTGCAAGAATATAACGAGAAAATTCCCAACTAACTGACATTCACAAAAGAAATGTATGTTTACTTTCATATACTTAGTCACTATTATTATTATTATTATTATTACTATTATCATTATTATTATCATTATTATCGTTGATTGTTATAATTATTTTTATTGTTATAACTATCATTGTACTACTGTTATAATCTCAAATTTTTTTCGTTTGACATCAATACTGCATAATACGTTAAATGTTCTTAATGTTATTTAGTAACTGTAACTCGTTCAATCTGAGTATGCCTGGTTAGGTGTAAGAGAGGGCCTGAAGGCCCTAATCTTGCCAGGTAAAATAAATGCATAAATAAATAAAAATAAATAAATAAATAAAATATATATTTGCATCCAATTGGCTTGTGGTTACTTATACGCTCAGGAATAATGTTTATTAAATGATTTACTTTTCTAAGTCCATAATGATGTTGGGCACACAACTGAGAAGCAGATGGCACACAAGACTTCTCAGATTGTTGATGTAAGTCGCATTCAGACATCAGGGAGTTTCTTTGAGAACCACCTAGTCCAGATGTCTAACAGCAATGTTGTTCCACACTTCGCACGTCACTAAAGGTCGAAGTGTTGTTCTAATGTATTACTGTCATACTAGACCTCCTGAACAATATTAAAATTTGGTCCTGAGGTTCATTTTACGTTTTTGACATTATGTAAAGGATGGAAAATCATAAATATATTCACAATAACACTGAGATGGAAACATTTCCTGTGACTGATTAGTTGTGACAATCGAAATTAGTGGCAACAATAAAAATTTTCCGTACCATCTGATGATAGTTCAATCCGATTTTCAGCGAGCGTACGCAAACTGTGGGGCACCACTTACTGAAAATATTTACCATTAGAGTTCCAGAAAAGAATTATCGTCGTATTAGCCAAGACCAAAATAGACAATAATTATAAAAATTAATGAGACGTAAGTGTGAATTATCGTCATTGTAAAATGTTGACTCAAATGCGCTAGAAAAGAAATGAAAAGGTGGTGAGGGATGATTAGTTTGTTTTCAGAAAAGGTAAATGTATCAGACAGTATGAGCTTGCACTTAGTAATCTACGGAAGCATAATGACAGCTTATGATACTTCTAATAGAATTTGTGGATCAAGAGAAAGTCTCCGATTATAAAGTGGAATAATGTGTCCACAGTTCTGAAGAAAGTGGTACGAAGAAGATGACAGATAAGTAACCTGTAATATGTGCAGAAACAAGGCAGGCCATTTAAAAGTGGAAGGATGAGTAGATTTTGAGATCATTGTTAGGCGTAGTTGTATACTATCGCCCCATACCGAAGAATTCGCGACGGACGTTGAAAGTAGCTCTTTAATTAAATGACAACATGACTTCCAATAACTAACACAAAAGAACGGCCCTGAGTTGCAATAAATCCTAACAGTAATACAAATCCAAAAAAATTGAAATTAAAGAAATATGAAACTATTTCAAACTGTGTTAATTACCTAAACTCATTTCAGTCACAAATCCCGATGGTGGAATCCTCATTCTTTTTCTTAAGTCACCTCACATAAAGTCTTCATAACACGAATTAAAACTACAGCAAGTAGCAACAACTGCCAGCTAAATAAAAAGATTCTAACTACTATATACTACATACATTTCAGTAAGTAGCACAGAGTTCAAACTCCAAAGTTTAATCACATGTTTACAAGTAGTAGTGTATGTCGTGTTTGTGGAGTATTCTGCAAAGAAGTGTCAATAGCGAGGTCAACGGCCTCTCTTTTCTACAGCTATGCGAGTACTTGCAGGAGTGCGGCCAGCTTCAAAGTGGCTGAAGCGGCACCAGGAAAGTTGAAAGGCAACACAACAATTGGTATATTTCAAGGAGGCTAGCACAGCAGCCCAGACAGCAGAGCATTACGTCAAGGTCACATATACTCTTCACCAAAATATTTACTACAGCAGTTTCACCTACAATGACAGTTTCATACAAATAAAAAAATATCACAGCTTGAAAAATGGCAGGGTAAGTATGTAGAAACGAAATCTCATCGATAACAGTGTCCAAAAATTTCCGTCAGCATTCTGGTACTCACATTCACATATATACTCACTTTTCATATTGATCATAACCACATGTCGTCGTCATAATACACATCGCCTTCATAATAATATCATCATAACACGTCAGTCAAATCGCAAAATCGTCGTAGCTTCCTTCAATAATATCTAAAATAACCTCTAAAAATGCTTTCTTCTCGTTTCAATGCCATCTACCTCAAACGTACTTCAAAAATCATGAGCCCATACGATATATATCACACAAAGCTCTCGCAGTATCACAGTGGTTCCGAAAATACATGTGAACAGTTTACAAAATGCAGACGAAGTACAATTTCATAAATGCAAAGTAATCTAACTTTTTAATTACCTAGACATGTCTCAGAGACGTAAAAATGTGAAATGACCAGATAGCTGCGTGATTCTGTGTAAGAGAAATATGGTACCTATGTATAAAACTGTATAAGCAAATACCATATTAGCTAGGGCGCCTTGCACTTGCCACACGAATGGTACACAAAGTAGGCGTACTCCCTTGAGGGATAGTATAATTGTACCTCAGATCTTACAGATTAAAAATGCGGAATGAAATGTATCACCGAAAACCTTCTGTGTATCATTGTAGTTCAAAAATATTTCTAAAAATGTTTCAAGTACAAAAAGTAATCACTCAAATGCGTGTCATGTAGCGCTAAATTGTACTTCTCGCTGTAAGAAAAATTCTGTCATCGCTTAGCAGTAAAAATGTGCCGAGTGTCGTAGTTACGTCGTTCATAAGCAAAGTTCTACAAAAATCAATGTGCTTACCTTGTCACATACAAAAGTAAAGTGCAGTGCATATAAATGTCGTAGCTATTACGTTCATTACCGTGAGCTTGAAAGTACTGTACTTCAACGTATTGTTGTTTTACGAAAATAACTGTGTCATTGTAGATAAGCCACAAAAGCCATCACCAAAACATGTTTTACTTTCCAGAAAAACGTAGAATTACTGCGCAGATAGAAAACAGATACAGAGTAAAAGCAATAATGAGAATTGTGTCACTCGTTAGAAGCGCTGTAAATAATCGTGTTGCTGTCAATCATAACAAATACTGTGTCATCTCTAACCTCTCAGAAAGTACTTTAATTAAAAATGACTTTTCAAGTAAACCAAAGTGTTGCAGTAAAACCACATTAACAGTATATGTTCCAAGAATGTGAGCATTATGGTAATGACGTAATTGTGCAACTGACTAGCGAAAATGTACTCACAATAAGACTATGTCATCTGTTCCCTATAAAACTGTACTCGTAAAATTACTGCCTTAATATGTTCCATAGGTTCTTGACTGGATAGTTAACTTCAAAACATCGCTGCATGTTAACAGTTTTTAAATGTGACAAAACACAATAGTTACTTGAAGTGAAAAAATTTATGGCAAAGACTAAGTCAGAAAGCATATTATTTCTCAATAAACGCCTTTACGTGATAAATGTGGCGTAATCCTTTACTTTTCTTAGTAAGCAGAGTTTCAGCACAATTATCATGCGGTATACGCCGGATCCTGTATGGTCCATTGTAAATCAGAAAAAATTTGTGACTCAAATGTTTCTTCTTATGTGACAATGAACACGCTTTAATAAGAACTTTTTGACGAATGTGTAGTTTCTTTGCATTTGTCTTACGGTGTAGTTTTCTCCTTTTGTCTGCAGGCCGACCGCGGTGGTCTCGCGGTTCTAGGTGCGCAGTCCGGAACCGTGCGACTGCTACGGTCGCAGGTTCGACTCCTGCCTCGGGCATGGATGTGTGTGATGTCCTTATGTTAGTTAGGTTTAAGTAGTTCTAAGTTCTAGGGGACTAATGACCACAGCAGTTGAGTCCCATAGTGCTCAGAGCCATTTTTTGTTCGCAGCAGAATTTATATGTTTTAATACCCAAATCAAATATGTCTTTATGTCGAACTTAACGTGTACTCACAAAAGATACAAGCTCTCTGATTCTTTTCGGTGTTCCTCATCCTTCAGTACAAGAATAGGTGGTAGAGCAGTGGAGTCATGATGCATTTCATTCAGTACATTTTGAAATAACTGTAAGTATCTGTCCCAATGCTGATGCTTCCTGTGAAAATGAAGTCTGCATAGCTTATTAATTTATTTCATAATGCCTTCAGACGGGTTAAATGCAAACAGTACAATGAAATAAAAACAGGTTTGATTTTACGATTGCGAAGCATGCGTGACCAAATAGCAGATCTGAATTGTGGTCTATTATCTGAAATGACCTTGTCAACGTGTCCAACTTCACGTAAGAAATTTTTAACAAATCCGTTGGATACAGAACGTCCAGTGGCCTTGCGTAACGGTGTGAAAGAAACATATTTTGAAGTAAGTGCAACAGCGACGAAAACGTACGAAAATCCATTTAATGTTTAACAAGGGGTCCCAGAATATCAACTGCAGCTAATTCTTTTAAACTAGTAGGAATAATAGGAAACAATGGAGGACGATGTGAGATGGTAGACGGTTTAGCTTTTTAATAAATATTGCAAACAGACAGAACTCTCCTAATTCTCTTTTACATGTTGTTAAAATAACAAGTCGTCCGAAGTATATGATAACATTTTCGCGGACCAAAATGTGCCTAGCTGAAATGACTGTACTAGATGAGCTTATTAACAAAATCTTCAGGAATACACAGCACCCATAGCATGGCATCAACAGTGGAAGAGTATGTTATTTCTAACCAGGTAATAATGGCGAATCTGCGTGTGTGTATTTTCGTATCATTTACTTTTAATATCTTTCCAAATCGTATCCTTGTCTTGCTCATGAGCAATGTCCTATAAAGACGCAGTGACGAAATTTTCAAAAGCTGCTTTTTAAGTGTAAAGAATATTGAAGTTTTTCTCAAGGTTAGCGTCTGTGCTGCTCTTCACAAGACCTGACGGTGCACGTGAAAGTGCGTTCGCAACAATGTTTCCCGCGCCAGGAATGTAGACTACTGTGAAGTGGAAGCTTGTAGAAATAATGCCCAACGTTTCAACCTGTCATGATTTAATTTTGAAGACCTGAGAAATTGTAAATGCTCGATGATCACTATAAACTTTTACATTTTTGTCAGACAGAAAGAAACGAAATTTGTCAAATGTCCAAACGATAGCTAAAGCTTCCAGTTCAGTGACGGAATAATTTTTCTCAGGTTTTGTTAGCACGCAGCTATCAAAAGCAATGTTTTCCGAACAGTAATGTCATTTTCTATAGCTTCTTGAAGTAAATGGGCACCAAGACCAACTTTATAAAGATTTCATTCCAAGACAGAAATACTGTGATGAGCTAAGATTGGCGCGTTAAGCAGCACTTCTTTCAAAGGATCAAATTCCAACTGTGCCTGTTCTTCCCAGTTCCAAAAACTGTTTTTTTTCCAGTGAGAGAACAAAGTTTTGTAGTTACTAGAACTTGCACATTCAGGAAACGGCGGTAGAAATTCACGAGACCTAGAAAACTGCGAAATTGTTTTTTTGTGGATGGAACAGGAGTAGCTCTGATTGCTTCCAAATTTTCAGAATCCAACTGAATGCCCTCAGAAGAAATAATGTGACCCACAAATTTCGCTTTCGTCCTACCGAATTCAGATTTTTCCAAGTTAACTGTAATTCCAGATTCAGCAAAAATGCATAACAAACTGTTGAGAATACAATTACGTTGTTCCCAAGAGATTTATGCTATTAAAATATCAACGACGTACGAGGTGTTGTGTCGTTTTAAAAACTGTGGTAGTATGGAATTTAGTCCAGGAATGAATTCTGCCGAAGAAATATTCTAACCAAAAGGAAGTTTCCGAAACTGATAACGAACGCGGTTACAAAGATAAGCCATACATTTTCTACATTCTGGATGAAGTTCAATTTGCCAAAAGCCGATTCTGAAATCAGTAGAAGACAACACCTTCACGCACTGAAACTTTGAAGAAGTTTTTCCGACGTTTGCGGCCTGTCTGTTTCAGGAATGATTATGGTATTTATTTGTCTGCAATCTAAGACAAGCGTGATAGATCCATTTTTCTCCTCAAGAACATGTAATGGATTATTGTATGAACTTACCGCTGGTTTAATAATGCCCTCGTCAAACATAGATTGTATTTCCGTTCTAACATGGTCCCTATATTGTGCCGGAATTACGTATGGTGTGACGCGAAATTTTGTATACTCACTAAAACGAAATTTGTACTGAAATCCTTTAATTGTTCCTGTTTTGTGAGTGAAAACTGTGGAATGTGATTGCAAGATGTCAAAAAGGTCCTACCTATCAACGTCACTACAGTCCTCAATTGTTTGAATTTTTTCTGAATTAAAACATTAGCATCTAATACGTCATCAATATCATCCCTGTCTGCACTTGCAAAGTGATCATTAGTGTCATATTCCGTCGGAAGTTCCAAACTGTGATCTAACAAAAGGTAAAGCCGATTGATTTCCTCGACATGGCTTGAAAGCCAATCTTCAGATTTCAAAGCTATTAACTTACCTTCTTTATCTACACTTATTTCAGCATGTGAAAGTTTAAAATTGTTTTATACTCATTAAAAAATCTACACCTAATAAAATCTCTGTCGGCAATAATGGAACAATAAGAGAATTCGCAATAAATCTGTGGCTTTGGCACAAGAATTCTAAGTTAGTTTGTTGGCGTACGTCTACACATTTTCCAAAAATTGCACCTTGTAACTTAAGTTTATGTAAAGCAAATGTCAGACAATCAATCGGTTTGTTGCATTTACTGAAAGCTGTTTCACTAATGACCGAAATAGGACCGTTGGAGTCCAATACTGCCCTAAACCTCATGTCATTTGTTGTTTGTGAATGACATGATGTGCAGTATTGTTCAGTTTCATGTCTTGTTCCTGGAGTAAAATATCCCCAGTGTCTTCATTTTCACATAATTAATAGTCATGGTAGCAACGTAGTCAGCCTCTTAAGTATGTTCTGTAGCTGCCTGTGACGCGAGTCATTATCTATTATTTATATGTTGTCGCTCGACGGTACTGTGATTCGGAGGTCTAATTTCCACAATTTCAACTTGTCGAGAAGGCTCTGCCCTATTTGAATCACGCCAGTTCTGATTAAATCACATCTGCTGTCATGACTATAGCGTCTGTCCTGTAGTTTCTCTCTTGTCGATTAAGTGGTGGACAATTTCTCCCGGAATAGTAATTACGACGTGGACTGTTTTGTCTGAAGTGATTTTGTCTCCCTTGACAATAATTATTCTGGTTCCCAATTTGTCTTTTTCTACAATTGGTTCTGTCATAGTCATTACCACAGAAATGTGATCTGTCTCTGTAGTTATTGTTATTCTGTGAAGGTTTTTTTTAAATTACCGTTACCAGTCACAAACTTTGTCAACTGTTGTATTAATTATTTGTTTAGCGACATGTTTCGAGGTTTATACTTTATCTTCAGGCTAAATGGCATTACGAAAGCTACTTTAAAATGAGGTCATACTGATGTTACATAGTCTTTTCGTAAATTCTGTGGTCATCCTGTGGAAGAAGAGAAAACTTCATAAGAGGCGATGTCACTTTGGAAGCTGGGCTGATGTTTGCACGAAAATGTTTTGTAACGGTTACTCACTTTGTTCTTCTGGCGTGGCAGTCTCGTTGTCATGCGTTGCGGTGTTTTCATTTCCGTGGCTCTCTTGGTCACTGTTTACAAATTGTCACTAAAACAACAGTAACTTGGAAACACGATCACAAACAGTTCTGTAGTGAAGTGGACAAGATGGCGCTCGAAATACAGCTTGTTTCGATTTGACTATCGATTTGTCGATGTATGTGGTGTCGTATGTTTACATGTCTTTGGCACGCCTTGTTATCGTATTACAGATGTAGGTTGACGAAATAACTTAAAAATTGAGCACCGGTTACAATATTATTGAACACATCATGATATAAACTATTAATTTTACGTATTTCTAAGCCATTGCTACAGTCAAACGACTGTCATGTTATGTATCTTTTATTCTAGGAGTACTGTAGTGAAATTAGAAAAGAAATGTGTCTTTCATTTCATTCAGGATCTCGTTATTCCCCATGTGGCCATGAACGAATATTTCCATTTCATCCAATATGTCCATTTTCCAGCTCTTTCCTAAATTATGTAGTACTTTGAGAACGTTTTCTATTCTAACATTGTGTCCTGTTTCATTTATATGTTTCGCTGTAGCTGATTTATTCGATTTGCCAAGTCTCAAACAGTCAAGGTGTTCTTCAAAGCGGGTATTAAAATGTCTTCCCATTTGGCCAGTGTAATGTTTGTTGCAATAACTGCATGTAATTTTATAAATTCCTGCTTTGTTAAGTTTCTCTGTGGGATATGAGATGTCATGTATCAGTTTCTTTTTTAAGATGTTGTTGGTGGCAAAGGATATCCTGGAGTCTGCTTTTTAAACAGCTTGGCTATTTTTACATATATGACACCTAAATATGGTAACGTATGTACTTAGGTCTTTGGATGTTGTGTGAGGATGCTGTGTGACATTGTTTGCTGTTATTTTTAGTTGTGCGTTGTGGTAATGTGTCTATTTCACGTCGTGATAGTTATTGTTATGTGCAATGCATTGGATCGTGTTCATTTCTGTCTCATAGTAGGCAGCATTAAGTGGCAATTTCTGTGCTCTGTTTAAGAAGGATCTGAATGCAGATTGTTGGGATGTGTAGAAGATTTATTGATGACTGTGTCTGTACATGTTCGTTTTCTGTATACATTGATATTCAGGGTTTGGTCTGTGTTACTTATTGTCATGTCTAGAAAATTGATTTTCAAATGGCTCTGAGCACTATGCGACTTAACTTCTGGTGTCATCAGTCGCCTAGAACTTAGAACTAATTAAACCTAACTAACCTAAGGACGCCACACACATTCATGCCCGAGGCAGGATTCGAACCTGCAACCGTAGCGGCCGCTCGGCTCCAGACTGTAGCGCCTAGAACCGCACGGCCACTCCGGCTGGCAAAATTGATTTTGTTATTTTCTCATGTTCTATGGTGAACTGGATGTTGTTGTGTAAATTATCGAAACTGTTAAATAGAGTTTCTATTTTTTCATCAGTTCCATTGTATACAATGAATGTGTTACCAACGTATCTGCAGTAGTGTACTATTTTCTAGGTTATTATGTCTTTGTTGTTGAGAAGTTTATTTTCAAGGTGGTTAATGAAAATTCCTGCAATGATTCCACTTAGAGGACTTCCCATTGCTAGGCCTACATTTAGTTTGTACATTTTCCCATTGAATATGAAATAATTGTGTGAAAGAGCAAGCTCTAGCAATTCTATTAATTCAAGTACTTCAGCTGTGGATAACAAGACCAATCGATAGTAAAATCGAAACCAGCTGTATTTCGACCGCCATCTTATCCACTGCACTACAGAACAGTCTGTGATCGTGTTTCCAAGTTCCTGCTATGTTAGTGACAATTTGTGAACAGTGACCAAGAGAACCACGGATAGGAAAACATCGCAGCGCATCACAACGAGACTGCCACGCCAGAAGAACAAAGTGAGTGACCGTCACAAAACATTTTCGTGCAAACATCAGTGCAGTTTCCAAAGTGACATCGCCTCTTACTAAGTTTTCTCTTCTTCCACAGAATGACCATAGCATTTACGAAAAGACTAAGTACCAACAGTATGAACTTATTGTAAAGTTGTTTTTGTGATGCCATTTAGCCTGAGGATGAGGTATAAGCCTCGAAACACGTCGCTAAATAAATAAGTAGTACAACATTTGACAATGTTTGTGACTGGTAGCGGTAATTTTAAAAAAAAGCCTTTACATATTTCTTGAGACAGTCACCGTCGAAAAATCGTCAAAATGGGTTCAAATTCTATTGTTATTCTGCCAATGGTTGTCAAACGGATGGTGTCTGTTTTGGTCACGATTTGCTCTATACGATAGACTTGTCGTGTAAGGTTATTGTTACTGTCGTCACGAAATTGTAAAGGATGTGACCCGTAACTGTTGTTGTATTCCTGTTTTCGCATCATGCGATTGTCCATGTCGATTTCCAGTTCTTGCAAACGTTTTCTATATCATCTTTACAATGTCCTGCCAAAATAATGTCTTAAGTGTTCAGGAAATTCAATTAAGCAAATGCGAATAAGTTCCGACAAGCTGTACGGATTTGACAAGTACTGATTCTTGTGTAACTGATCTTCAAAATATTTTACAGAGTTGGAAAATTCAGACTGTTCGAAATGCTTAATCATTATAATACTGTGTTTTACTCGATCTTGTGTAGCCTGAGACGAATATGCCGAAAGGAAGGCATGATAAAAATCTCCTTCACTGTGACAATCGCGAATAACCGATCGCATTCTTACATTTGGTTAATTTTCTAAATAGCCACACATAAATTCTAATCTATGCTCGAATGACCAGTTATGAGGAAAACAATGAGAAAATTGATGAAGCCAAGCTTGTGGATGTATGTCATTACTAGAATTCTTGAATGTTTTAAATTTACGCTTTGTGATGAAGAGTTTATAGTCAAAGTAATCGTGTCAGCGAGACGCAAATCGGTCATTGTTACGTCGTGTCGTCTGTTCCATCTCAAGACTCGGTGCATCCTGTAGACTCCTTTCAAGATTTCCGAAATACAATGTATTATTACCGTGTGACTTTCCCATGTTTCTAAATCCCTCTTCCCGCGTCGGAGCGCGAGAATCCTCTGAAAAATGTAGTTCTTGTATCACCTGTGCCATCTGATCTTGGATTTCCCGTATTTCCCTCTGGTGTTGCGTATTAATTTGTTTCTGACTCTGATTACATTTCCTAATTTTCTCGTACTCCACTGTGTCAGTAAAAGCTACCGGTCTTGTATCATTCAAATCATCATCTACCTTCGTAGATAAATTTTTTCACTGACCCAACGTTCGGCTATTTTTTCCAGTGATATGCTGCTTCCCTCCGTATGTTTTTCCGAGTCAAGTTTTAGACTGTACATTTGTGTGGTAATCGGATCTACTGTGTCCTTTGAGTTTTCCTGACCTTTTTCAAGTCGCGCAACCGTATCGGTAGATGCAACAGAGTCAATTTTAGTCTGAAAGGTGTCGAGATTTTCGTGTGCAATGGTCTGCAGTTCTTTCATTGCTGCTTCATGGTTCTGAAATGTGTCTTCATGTCCCGAAAAAATAAGCTGAAAATGCTTTTTACGTCTTCAGAAATGTTTTGATATTTCGATTCGATTTTTTGTGTCTCAGCGGTTAAATCTTTATGTATTTGTTCAACTGTTTGTTTAATTTCGTCAGTTGTGTCTAACTTTTGAAGTTGTTGCTGTGTTTGCTTCTGATTTTGTTCCATTGTGTCTAATGTTTGAAGCTTTTGGTCTGTTTGATCCAATTTTGGAATTAATTGCAACAACAATGCATTAGTGACTGAAACATGTTCCTTTGTGTTTTTCGTCAGTGCATTTGCACGGGCAATATTCGTATTTTGAAAAGCAAAGAGTGTGTCTTGACTTAATTCAGAGAGGTGTATTGATGCAAAACCTGTATCTACGATATTTGGAAGGTTTTGTTTTGTTATTTCGCAATCCTGACGCGAACTGTGACCGACCGATCGATCGTCAATAGGTCCCTGTTCACTGACTGTATCAATTCCTATCCCGTTATTTACTGTCTGGTCCATGTCCCTACACACTGTTACCAAATTATTGTCGTGAACATTTGTCAATTCGTTACTAGGTGGTGCTAACAAGCTAAGCTCGTCGTCACTGTCATTTTTCATTTTGCTTCGCAGTCTAGTGTTAACGCTTTTCACACGCCATGATTATCACATTTTACACATTAACACTCGGAGAACAATCTGAAGATACCTAATTAGTTGCAAAAGCGAGTGAGAGATACTTAGTGCAAAACCCCACTCTTGCCGCAACTACTTTGCTCATGACAATACAGAACAAAAATAAAAAAACTGCAACAACAAAGGAAATGCCATACATAAAATTACGCGCTAATAGTGAACAATAACTAATTTCTAAACTTGCATTAATTATCAAAACTTCAAGGAAATCAGAAGATTACAGTGAAATATCCTCGGCTAAGGGTCGACAGGTGAAACTAGCTCTTTAATTTTTTATTAAACACTGACCTACAGAATTTTCCCTCACAAAGACAACTCAAACTTAACCTATTCGTTTATTACCCACAATATACAAGCCAATCGCAATCTGACTGCTATACATCGACAACACGGCTTCCAGTAATAAACACGAAAGAATGGCCCTGAATTGACAACACGGCTTCCAGTAATAAACACGAAAGAATGGCCCTGAATTGCAAGAAATCCGCCTGCCGGGGTGACCGAGAGGTTCTAGGCGCTACAGTCTGGAACCGCGCGACCGCTACGGTCGCAGGATCGAATCCTGCCTCGGGCATGGACGTGGGTCACGTCCTTAGGTTAGTTAGGTTTAAGTAGTTCTAAGTTCTAGGGGACTGATGACCTCAGCAGTTAAGTTCCATAGTGCACAGAGCCATTTATTTGCAAGAAATCCTAACAATGATGTAAATCCAAAAAAAACAAAGAAATTAAAGAAATATTAAACTACCTCAAACTCATTTCAGTCACGAATCTCGATGGTGGAAACACCATTCTTTTTCCTAAGTCGCTTACCTCACAGAAAATCTTCATAATACGAAGTGCAGCAATTACAGCAAGTAGTAACAGCCAGCTAAATATAAAGATTCTAACTGGTATAGACTCTAACTTTTAGGAGGCATATGGTTAGCAAAAGAAAGATTTTGTTGAAGAGCAAACAATGTATTTAGAAAATTTTACCTTATTCATGTGACATCCAGTTCCAAAAATTATATAGTTGTCAATAATTTCACTACCCAAACAGTATCAACCATACGTAAGATCATACATTTACTTGTATATTTCCTTATAAGAAATTTCATCTCACTTTACATTGGGTGTCCTACCAACACAGAGTCTCTACTAAGAAAATTATGCCCATACACTTCCCCATCCACGCTCTAACCGCTATTCCGTCCAACCACAGTGTCTCTTGCCGAGGACCTTTAACACAGTCTATAACGCTGCCAACATACAAACAGGTTACTTACAACGTGAAGGAAAATTGTTGAACGAGAATAAATTTGCCAGGGAACCAAATACACGTTCACAAGCGACACAGTCTTTCCAATTGATAATGAAGATCTCCTAAGAGAATTGCTGAAAGAACGGGTAGCTTTCTTAGAACAGATTATAGATTAGGTATAAACAAAAAAAAAAACTAAGAAGAAAACAACGAAGGGTAGTAGGGCGCAGAATAAAGACTTCAAAAATATCTACATTGGGGAAGGTACTGTAGAAAATGTACAGGAATTCTTCTGTCCACGAAGCAAGGTGTCACAAGATGGCCGAAATGAGGAAGCTATCTCAAAGAGACTGACTACGCAAGTAAACCTTTCTTCCACAAATGATGTTTATTACTACAATAAACTGAGAAAGAAGTTCTTACAAATGTTCGTCTGCAGAACAGCAGTATATGAAACAATGGAATAAATCGGAGAAGAAGAAAAACTTGAACCATCTCAAGAGAGATTCTACAGAAGGACGTTAAAAAGTTAAGGAGAGAGATAAATTATGAGATGAGACAGGTGTTGCGAATACGAAGCGAAGCAGCTGATTATGAAAAACAGTTACGAAAAGAATGGACATACGTATTAGTCACACAACAGCTAAAGCAACCAGAAATAATTAACGTGCCAATGAGAAAAGAAACAAACGGTGGAAGGAAATTGTAGGAGTAAATAAAGATTTTAATGTCTGCAACAAATAATCGCGATATCAAGTGTCGTAGGTGGGATGTCGCTCCATAGTAGGATCCCAGGTTATAGTTGGTTTAAAGACAGTCACTGCCATATGTAGCCACGAGTGAAAGACGTCAGCGGAGGCACACCCTCAAGAGGATCCATACGTCGTCGCTGCTGTATGTGTACTTTCGTCAGAGTGCAGCACCGCCTGTTCCATGATCACCGGTTGAGAGAACAAAATCAACACAGTTCAGATGCAGCAACGCCAGTATTGTTAGTTAGAACTGTGTACCAAAGTTTAAAGTTAAATGTATGTACATTGTATGTCACTATTCTTCAAAACTGCTCAAACATAAGCAGTACTCTTGTACAGTGCACCAGTTATAAGTATATATTGTCATTCAAGTGGAAGTAGAATATGAGTTACAGTAAAAGGAACTAATATTTTATGTGTGTTGTTGTAACCACTCGTCCCCTCCTGAAGTGAATCAACTCTTACAATGCCACACAACAAATGTTGATGAGGCTGTCTCTAATGGTTTTTTTTTGTCCACAGCAACAGTAGGCACGTATAAATGGAAAGATTAGCTCACGATATGACGTAATGAAGGATGGCATAAAATCTGTGAAAAAGCAGAAACTCATAAAATAAAAAAGAATAATGCAGATGATATTTATTTCTACAGAGCTCACAAATTTCAGTACAAAATAATTCAAATTGTTTTCCTGCTGTTAGGTCGTACAGATGAGATTGGAGAGGTAAAGAGTGTTTATGAGAAATATTTGTCTGTATTTCTGGAAGACTGGAAGTTAGAGAAATTAGATTGTAAAACAAGGAAATTATCTGCACACAGTCTTGGATGGCGGGTTGTTACTGAGCAATGGCATGAAGGGGAACCAATACCTCCCTGGTTAGCTAACATAAGAGTCCGCATCAGCAGGGGCACAGAACGATGTGTATTGGTTTGGATACCTTACAGTGGTTCTCATAATTTCAGGATAGTGATTGTTCAATTATGTTGTTAAAAATAACGTGCTTCTTTAGATTTAATTCTTTTCGTGTCTTCTGCCATCTACATCTACATCCGTACTCCGCAAGCCACCTGACGGTGTGTGGCGGAGGGTACCCTGAGTACCTCTATCGGTTCTCCCTTCTATTCCAGTCTCGTATTGTACGTGGAAAGAAGGATTGTCGGTATGCTTCTGTGTGGGCTCTAATCTCTCTGATTTTATCCTCATGGTCTCTTCGCGAGATATACGTAGGAGGAAGCAATATACTGCTTGACTCTTCGGTGAAGGTATGTTCTCGAAACTTTAACAAAAGCCCGTACCGAGCTACTGAGCGTCTCTCCTGCAGAGTCTTCCACTGGAGTTTATCTATCATCTCCGTAACGCTTTCGCAATTACTAAATGATCCTGTAACGAAGCGCGCAGCTCTCCGTTGGATCTTCTCTATCTCTTCTATCAACCCTACCTGGTGCGGATCCCACACTGCTGAGCAGTATTCAAGTGTACTGTAACCTACTTCCTTTGTTGTTGGATTGCATTTCCTTAGGATTCTTCCAATGAATCTCAGTCTGGCATCTGCTTTACCGACGATCAACTTTATATGATCATTCCATTTTAAATCACTCCTAATGCGTACTCCCAGATAATTTATGGAATTAACTGCTTCCAGTTGCTGACCTGCTATATTGTAGCTACACGACAAAGGATCTATCTTTCTATGTATTCGCATCACATTACACTTCGCTACATTGAGATTCAATTGCCATTCCGTGCACCATGCGTCAATTCGCTGCAGATCCTCCTGCATTTCAGTACAATTTTCCATTGTTGCAACCTCTCGATACACCACAGCATCATCTGCAAAAAGCCTCAGTGAACTTCCGATGTCATCCACCAGGTCATTTATGTATATTGTGAACAGCAACGGTCCTATGACACTCCCCTGCGGCACACCTGAAATCACTCTTACTTCGGAAGACTTCTCTCCATTGAGAATGACGTGCTGCGTTCTGTTATCTAGGAACTCCTCAATCCAATCACACAATTGATCTGATAGTCCGTATGCTCTTACTTTGTTCATTAAACGACTGTGGGGAACTGTGTCAAACGCCTTGCGGAAGTCAAGAAACACGGCATCCACCTGTGAACCCGTGTCTAAGGCCCTCTGAGTCTCGTGGACGAATAGCGCGAGCTGGGTTTCACACGATCGTCTTTTTCGAAACCCATGCTGATTCCTACAGAGTAGATTTCTAGTCTCCAGGAAAGACATTATACTCGAACATAATACGTGTTCCAAAATTCTACAACTGATCGACGTTAGAGATATAGGTCTATAGTTCTGCACATCTGTTCGACGTCCCTTCTTGAGAACGGGGATGACCTGTGCCCTTTTCCAATCCTTTGGAACGCTTCGCTCTTCTAGAGACCTACGGTACACCGCTGCAAGAAGGGGGGCAAGTTCCTTTGCGTACTCTGTGTAAAATCGAACTGGTATCCCATCAGGACCAGCGGCCTTTCCTCTTTTGAGCGATTTTAATTGTTTCTCTATCCCTCTGTCGTCTATTTCGATATCTACCATTTTGTCAACTGTGCGACAATCTAGAGAAGCAAGTACAGTGCAGTCTTCCTCTGTGAAACAGCTTTGGAAGAAGACATTTAGTAATTCGGCCTTTAGTCTGTCATCCTCTGTTTCAGTACCATTTTGGTCACAGAGTGTCTGGACATTTTGTTTTGATCCACCTACCGCTTTGACATAGGACCAAAATTTCTTAGGATTTTCTGCCAAGTCAGTACATAGAACTTTACTTTCGAATTCATTGAAAGCCTCTCGCATAGCCCTCCTCACACTACATTTCGCTTCGCGTAATTTTTGTTTGTCTGATACGCACAATCGGCGAATATCTCTGTGGTGTTCACATTTTCTTGTTACGTCATCCTGCCATCTAGAAGTTAGCTGTGCATCTTATGGGGAGACAAGTTGGTTGGTTGGTTGATTCAAGGGCGGGGACCAAGGGAGATAAGAATTCACTACTTACTGCTCTGTTGTAGTTTAAGTGTGTGTTAGCATTTTCGGTTTACTGTAATGTAGCGTTTCTTTCTTTCTTTGGGCCTTTGTCCCGCTACAACGCGGGGTCGGCCTGCTTATTACGGATGTGGCAGAGTTAGTTGCAGAGGCTGGCCGGATGCCCTTCCTGCCGCCACACCAAATCCCCTGGGACGTAAACAGTGTACCCCAGCTGTCGGCGTCTACGATAAGCCATGAAATAGTGTGAACGTTTTCAAATGTCTGTAAGTCGTGTAACTGAGGCGGAACGTGGGGAAGAGCCGGGTATTCACCTACGGAGATGTGGAAAACCGGCTAAAAACCACATCCAGGCTGGCGGGTATATCGGCCCTCGTCGTTTCGATCTGGTGCCGGCGCGCCTACCCGAGCCCAGGAAGCAGCGCATTACCGCTCTCGGCTGCCCTGGCGGGTTGTAAAAATAGTGTTATATTTATTAAATGTGGATGTTGCAATAGGTTAGTGAGTATCAGAGAAAATGTCAGAATTGTGTGTTGGTATTCTAGTGGGGTGGTTATAGTATGGAGGCCAGTGAAGTATCAGGTGACGCACTCCAATGGAGTTGCAGATTAGTAGTCGACAGAATCGAATCGTGGAACAGGGAAGAAAGATTTGTGCCCTTCAAGCAGCATTAGAAATGGCCAAAGCGGAATTAGATTGGTTGAAAGGGAAAACAGAGAGTCTGAACTCAAGAGAGGTAATAATTAATAATCAACAAGAGGAAATCTCAGAAACCATGTTTCAAATTTCGAATAACAGTCAGTTTGACTTACCACAGATAGGAGAAGAGCCTCAACCAGTTTTTTTTAGCAAAGTAGAGAGCAGTAGACTCATAGGAACAATTATATGGAGAGCAGAAAAAAGTTATATTCCTAGGTACAGTTACGTTAGGGATGCAAGCCCAATGACACAGAAAAAGATGAGTGTAGAATTCCGGGTCTGAAGCATCATGAAACGCTGTGTCAAGTTTAGGCAAGTGATAGAGAACATTGGGGTTTCGTGCAGAGATTTTGGTGACTTCTAATCAAGTTGCGGGCCTATGGGGTATCGTCTCAGTTGTGCGACTGGATGCGTCATTTCCTGTCAGGAAGGTCTTAGTTCGTAGTAATAGACGGCAAATCATCGAGTAAAACTGAAGTGATATCAGGTGTTCCCCAGGGAAGCGTCCTGGGACTTCTGCTGTTCCTGATCTATATAAATGACCTGGGTGACAATCTGAGCAGTTCTCTTAGGTTGTTCGCAGATGATGCTGTAATTTACCGTCTAGTAAGGTCATTCGAAGACCAGTATCAGTTGCAAAGCGATTTAGAAAAGATTGCTGTATGGTATAGTGAACGAAAAGTGTGAGGTGATCCACATGAGTTCCAAAATAAATCCGTTAGAATTCGATTACTCGATAAATAGTACAATGCTCAAGGCTGTCAATTCAATTAAGTACCTGGATGTTAAAATTACGAACAACTTCAGTTGGAAAGACCACATAGATAATATTGTGGGGAAGGCGAGCCAAAGGTTGCGTTTCATTGGCAGGACACTTAGAAGATGCAACAAGTCCACTAAAGAGACAGCTTACACTACACTCGTTCGTCCTCTGTTAGAATATTGCTGCGCGGTGTGGGATCCTTACCAGGTGGGATTGACGGAGGACATCGAAAGGGTGCAAAAAAGGGCAGCTCGTTTTGTATTATCACGTAATAAGGGAGAGAGTATGGCAGATATGATACGCGAGTTGGGATGGAAGTCATTAAAGCAAAGACTTTTTCGTCGCAGCGAGATCTATTTACGAAATTTCAGTCACCAACTTTCTCTTCCGAATGCGAAAATATTTTGTTGAGCCCAACCTACATAGGTAGGAATGATCATAAAAATAAAATAAGAGAAATCAGAGCTCTAACAGAAAGGTTTAGGTGTTCGTTTTTCCCCCGCGCTGTTCGGGAGTGGAATGGTAGAGAGATAGTATGATTGTGGTTCGATGAATCCTCTGCCAAGCACTTAAATGTGAATTGCAGAGTAATCATGTAGATGTAGATGTAGAGGGAATGAAAGAAGATTAGGGATTAACGTCCAAAATTTTTATGTATACATACTGCTGAAAACCTGAACCGCTAGAAGTATATTACTGAGTCGCTCAAAAAATTAAATTCACCTACCTTTGCTCTTCGTGTCATTGCTAGTCTTGGAAATAAACGGACCATCCTCCTAACGTATTCTGGAAATTTCCACTCAATAATGTCTTATGAAATTACTTAGAAAGAAAGTATTGGTTGAACAAATGTGAGCAATAAGAATAATATATGATGTTTGCCTACGGTCGTCGCGTAGGTAACTCTTCAAGGAGCTAGGCGCTTTAACTGTACCACAATAACACCTATATTGGCAAACGAAATTCTTCATAAATAATCCATCACAATTTTAAAAAATAGTGATATCCATATCTCCAACTCTAGAGGAAAAAATGACCTTTATTACACATTAGTAAAGCTGTCAGTGTCTGAGGAAGGAGTTCAATAAGCCGCAACCAATTTTTTGATTCTTTGCCCAACTACATACTATGTCTCACAAGGAGCAAAGCGAGTTTCAGACCTAGCTCATTTCTGCTTGACAGCTCCTTATATTCCATGGACAAATTTTTATATAAAACTGGCAGCCTGTAAAAAAAGAAACTTAGTTTTTAAGTGTAATTGCATCAGAAGGATAAAAAAGTAATTTGACGGTAGTGTTGATACTAATCACGCACGCATATCGTGTAAACTAAGCCCTTCGACATCATTTCGATAGAAACATCGCATCGTTCAAATAATCTATGGAACATGTTACTAATTAATAAGATGAGGGGCAACTGTCAGCTTCTCCACCCCCCCCCCCCCTCCCACCACACCCATGGAAGCTGGGCACCTTCTCATCACTGATTTCTCCCACAAATTATCAGTTGTATGCTTCTGTATGTCTCTTACTCTACCAGAGCAACAGGCATCTACAAAGGAAGTCAAAAAGAGGATTTCGCCCTCTTGTGGAATCTGCAGCACGTTTTTGTTCATTGCAGAGTTCTCACGCATTTTTAAGAATGGTTGTATGCGATTCTACCAAATGGCAGATTTGCATTGTCGGGCGTAATAGTAAATAGTGTAGTTTTAAGAATAGCTTACAAACTTTGTTGGGGTGTCATGCTGTTCTTTTGACTTAGACGAATAGTATCCAAATCTAACCGTTTTTGACATAATTAATCACGTTGTAGAGGCATTATCTATGTTTCTTAAATTGAAGTATAGTATTTTCGTGCCATTATGTCAGAACAGGAGATTTGTACTAGAAAAATTCAGTGATATAGCTTTTTTGTAGGTCTGTCAAGAAATTACGGTGTAAAAAAGCAGAACATGCGAATGTTTGTTACGTTGTTGTTGACGCTTGAATGGTGAGCCACTCAGAAGTTTACTCCACTGCCACCTTCACATCGAGAATGGCGTAAATTTAGGTATCACTTTCACGGCGGCTCTAATTACCGAGGAGAGTGCCGCAAAGTTCCGGACGGCCGCAAAAATACCACAAAAATCATCTTATATAACATATCGATACTCATTCTTATAAAACCCGAAAAAGAGTTACGTCTCTGAATTTTTCTCATTCACATTTGTAGAAATACTATAATTTTATTTAAAAAGAATATGACGTCTGCATCTCTGTCGGTAGTAAAGGTGCGAAAATGCGTTTGTCTTTGCACCTTAATTTGTCCAGAAGTATAGAGAATCAAAAGTTAACTGAAGTGAAAAAATTAGACGCCTGACCTTGTTTAGGCAACCATGCAAACGACACGAAGAAACATTGGCGTTCTCAGAAATTTACTCAAGACCAGTCAAAATGTTCATTTTTTGTGTACGTGTTCGATGACAACTAAATTTGACAAGGAGTACACATAACTAAATACATTTCAAACAACTGATAGGTATTCCCGCAATCACTTAAGAAAAACTACTTTGAAAATTAAATGGTAAGCATATTTCATAACCAACAAAAATATTATGTTAGTACCTTTCAAAGTGGAGAAATAGGAAATAAACGCTTGTAAAGCTTTAATACCATCTATAATAATGTATTTACTTCCAAACTTCACATCTGACAGTGTTAATGGATTTATTGCATTATTTCAGTTCTAGTATACAATGCTGATTGGATACTTACATTTGAACATATTTGAGTTTCTTTGGTAAAGTTGAAGGACGTCAGCCTGTTCTCTGGCTGACTCCTTTCATATTTGCTTTATATAATATCAATTTGCACCATTCTGGAAACAGGGAGGAAAAAGATACTCGAAACGTAACACACACTGTTGTTCGAGCGTAGTGCATCTATCCCTCCCCGATCTCCACGTTACAGTAACGTAGCTGACTCTCCCAACAGTGGTATCACATTTACACTGAGGTGAGAAAAGTCATGGGATGGAGACATGCAAATATACAAATGACGGCAGTATCGAGTACTCAGGTGCGTCATGTGAAAAAGTTTCCCGCGTGATTAAGGCTGCACGACCGGAGTTAATACCCTTTGAAAGCGGAATGGTAATTGGAATTACACGCATGGGACGTTCCATTTCGGAAATTGTTTGGAAATTAAATATTCTGAGACTCAAAGTGTGAAGAATACGACGAGAATACAAATTTCAGGCATTAACTGACATCGCATTGGCCGAAGGCATCCACTTAACGACCGAGAGCAGCAGCGTTTGCGTAGGGCTAACAGATAAGCAACACTGCGTGAACTAACAGCAGAAACCAATGTGGGACATATGACGAACGTATCTGTTAGCACAGTGCGATGAAATGTGGCGTCAATGGGCTATGAAAGCACAAGACCGATGCGAGTGCCTTTGCCTCTCCTGGATTCGTGACTACGTCGGTTGGATTCTAAACGACTGGAGAACAGTAGCCCTCTCAGTTGAGCTCTTCTTTCACTTGGTAAAAGCTGATGGTAGGGTTTGAGTGTTGCTCAGACCCCATGAAGCCATGGACCCAAGTTGTCAACAAAGCACAGTGCAAGCTGGTGGTGGCTACACAACGGTGTGGACTCTGTTTACATGGAAAGGACTGTGTCCCCTATTCCAGCTGAACCGAAAATTGACTGGAAATGGTTATTATCGTCTACTTGAAGACCATTTGCGGTCATTCACAGACTTCATGTTCCTAGACAACGATGGAATTTCTATGCATGACAAAGCGTCATGTCATTGGGCCACAATTGCTCGTATTGGTTTGAAGAACATTTTGGATGATTCGAGCGATTGATTTGGTCACAAAGATCGCCAGATATGAATCCAATCGAACATTTATGGAACACAATCGAGAGGTCAGTCGTGCAAAAAAATCCTGCACTGGCAACGCTACCGCACGTATAGACAGCTATAAGAGCAGCATATATTTGTGCAGAGGACTTCGAAGGACTTATTGGTACATGCCACGTCGAGTTGTTGCACTACGCTGGGCAAAAGGAGGTCCGACACTTCATTAGAAGGTTTCCAAGAGTTTTGTGACCTCAGTGTATTTTTTGAGGAAGGGAATGAGTTTCTAACTCTCATCTAGACTGGAGCTATTGTTAGAGACTCCCTTCGGCCGCCCTATGGATAATGAGGACCTCCATTGCAAGGTTACACAAAGGGAAATCTCTCCTCACGTCTAGGGTATGCAAGTTAGACCGCTCACACACGCGCTCTGTGGAATGGCGGCGGACGAACACCTGTGCCTACAGAGTCAGCTCAAGAGCCTCTTTGTCCCCATAAGTATATTCGTTACGCTCTCGAAATCTGTGGTGTGGGGAGTCCCAGACCGAACACTGTGTGCCTGCCTGGTGCCGTGCCGTCGCCAGCCAGACCAAGGAACGCCCTGTTCCTCTGTGGCTACAAAAGAAATTGCTAGAGACAAACGTGGGAATTGTTTATGGGGTTGTACGCCGCGATGAGGCTGTGATGTAGCCCTCGGTACAGGGTCGTTTCCCCGCTATTGTAAAGACTCACAAAGTGGATGGCATTGAAGAACCGGTGTGGGAAACGCAACTCGTACGAGTTGAAGCTGATTTCTCACGTTGATGTCTGGACGTTCCCCCCGGAATGTGAATGTGTAAGCAAACGGCTGGGTTCAGGGTCCTTTTCAGTCCGCAGTCTCTAATAGACGGAAAAATGTTGAGGCTTTCCGAATACCAGAATGCCGCGACGACCTAACACCGGGTCAGCTGCTAAAACAGCTCTCTGCCTGTTTCGTGCATGGAAGTTCCCACTGAAATGATTTTTCTCAAAATATAGTTAAGAGAGGGAATAGACGTTTCGATCTCCACCCACCATGGGCTGGCAACGAATTAGCAGTTATGATTGGCTGAAGAGTAGTTTAAGGGGTATTCCTCTTCCGGAGACACTGTGGAGCGTACAGAGAGGAAATTTTAAAAAGCGTTCGGTTTTGAGACTTCGACAAGAACAGCCTGTTTTTTTTTTTGTTTTTTTTTTTCTTCACTGAAAGGGCTCTCTGCCTGTCAGACTGCGGTGGACTCTGATGATTACTTACTAGCGCCTGACTCTGGCAAAAAACGGACTACGCTTTCAGAGCGAGTTTCTGATGGCAGGAGACCACGCCCTCAGGCCTTGAATGCGTCTTTTCAATGGTGATCGCTGCCTTCCCGTAATTGATAGATTCAAGAAGTAGGACATAAATGACAGAAATACTCTGAGGATTCTTATGGGGACACGTGATCATTTGTAACAATCCGATAATGTCTTTCTTTTATGTTAACTTCCTTTGGCAGTTGTTCAAAATGGTTCAAATGGCTCTGAGCAGTATGGGACTTAACATGAGAGTTGTCCTAGTGGGCTGTTGCCTATATATTTCTCGGTAAAGTTGCCCATACGGTGCCCAAAAAGAACTACCAGTCTTTTAAATGGTTGAGTGATACTAACAAATAATATGGCAGGTAAAACTGTCTCTGTCTCGGCACTGACGGTCGTCTTCAACAAGACTGTTTGGAATGACGAGTTTTCTTATTTATCCTCCCAGGTTCATGCTGCCCACCCGATGGCACCTGTAATGTTGCCAAATAATTTCCGCTTGTTTGTCAATGGTTAATTGTTATTGTTTTGCTTCAAATATAAATTTACTTTCTTTTTTTGTTAAGTACTCTTAAGTTAATGTAATTCGACAACGAGGGCATATTCTGCCTTTTCGTAGTTTAGACATTGCCCGACCATTTTTTTTATTTAAATGACGGTGCAAGACCAACATCCATGTCATCATTTGAGAGGACAATGTTTTGCTTAATTCATTGAGTAACTTTCATTTACATTAAGCATCTGGACTCATCGGCGGCGTGGAGGAGGGAGGGGGAAGGAGGGGGTCATGTACCGTTATCCAGCAAAGTCCAGATGGAATCGAGTACCAAACACGCTAGTGTAAATCAAAGCTCTACGGCTGGATTCTTGTAAATTGTAGCCCAGGACGAGTAATTCCAACTACATGAAGGTGTGAAATCCACCCACAAAGTGCCTGTAGAATCGAATTTTAACAGTCTAGCATTGAACCAAAGTAGCATTCATCTTATTAGTTTGACACGTGATCGTGCAGTCAAGCGAACTGCACTTCTCGACTATGAATGTTCCCCTGGGTTGCACCCCATAGAGGTTGCGAAGGTCCTAATTTGTGAAGACTGTATAATTTCGACTTTAGAATTGTACACCTTTCTCCTGTATTCTTGTGTTTTGCTTGTCAGTCCATAGATGTATGAATGAACTCACGTAAAGCATGTCACAAGCGCTTTCTTCAGAGTCCACTACAATTGCTCTGTCGTGTAAAACTGAATAGAGGATGTCGGACAGTTATGCTGCAGCCCTGTTTACGAGGTGCTGGAAATGGTCGCTACAATCAGGACATTACGGTGTTGAAACGATCCTTTTTTGTATCTCTAGAAGGGCTGTAGGAAGAAGCAGCAAGGCAAATGTTGCAGCACTGCCTTTTCACTCGGCGGTAGAAACCCATGACCGAACTAAAGGAGAGTTGTCACTGCTGTTTTAAGAAAGATATTAACGAGAGGCCGAGGTGGCATGAAAAAAGACTCCATCCTGGCACCAGAAAAAGTACTACGTATCCAGCCTCGACGCTGCTATGAGGACTAGAATACTGCTGGCACATGAATGTTCGGTAGCCAGACGACGTCAGTGGCTGGCTACCTGGACTGCCACGCATGCAAGTCAGCACCGCCTACAGCAGCCGTAGCCTACGTGAGATGAATAAAGTAGTGTCAAAATAGGGCTGGATCATTCCACCATAAATACTGCGCCCAAATCTAGATGACACTGGGAGCTGAACTTGCGACTTCCAGCAGGAGGGCCACCTGCTGGTTGACTACTGCTGGTTTAAAGGCGCCTATCCGTGACGCCCACAGTTTACACCTGCGCCTACCCTGAGCGGGCACACTCTGCTTCGAAAGACAAACGTGTATAGCGCGACGGTTTGACTCCCGCTCGAACTCAATTATTAATCTATTTTTTCATCACTGGTAATATAAAGAAAAAAAACAAGTGTATTTGCATGAAGCATTTGCATGAAGTTATGTTCTTCATGTCCATATGACAAATACTATCCTCTTACGTGTGATGTCGAGAGCATATCCGACGAGTAACTACACATTACACTTTAGGTCTGCCACATTGTGACTTAATACACTCCTGGAAATGGAAAAAAGAACACATTGACACCGGTGTGTCAGACCCACCATACTTGCTCCGGACACTGCGAGAGGGCTGTACAAGCAATGATCACACGCACGGCACAGCGGACACACCAGGAACCGCGGTGTTGGCCGTCGAATGGCGCTAGCTGCGCAGCATTTGTGCACCGCCGCCGTCAGTGTCAGCCAGTTTGCCGTGGCATACGGAGCTCCATCGCAGTCTTTAACACTGGTAGCATGCCGCGATAGCATGGACGTGAACCGTATGTGCAGTTGACGGACTTTGAGCGAGGGCGTATAGTGGGCATGCGGGAGGCCGGGTGGACGTACCGCCGAATTGCTCAACACGTGGGGCGTGAGGTCTCCACAGTACGTCGATGTTATCGCCAGTGGTCGGCGGAAGGTGCAGGTGCCCGTCGACCTGGGACCGGACCGCAGCGACGCACGGATGCACGCCAAGACCGTAGGATCCTACGCAGTGCCGTAGGGGACCGCACCGCCACTTCCCAGCAAATTAGGGACACTGTTGCTCCTGGGGTATCGGCGAGGACCATTCGCAACCGTCTCCATGAAGCTGGGCTACGGTCCCGCACACCGTTAGGCCGTCTTCCGCTCACGCCCCAACATCGTGCAGCCCGCCTCCAGTGGTGTCGCGACAGGCGTGAATGGAGGGACGAATGGAGACGTGTCGTCTTCAGCGATGATAGTCGCTTCTGCCTTGGTGCCAATGATGGTCGTATGCGTGTTTGGCGCCGTGCAGGTGAGCGCCACAATCAGGACTGCATACGATCGAGGCACACAGGGCCAACACCCGACATCATGGTGTGGGGAGCGATCTCCTACACTGGCCGTACACCTCTGGTGATCGTCGAGGGGACACTGAATAGTGCACGGTACATCCAAACCGTCATCTAACCCATCGTTCTACCATTCCTAGACCGGCAAGGGAACTTGCTGTTCCAACAGGACAATGCACGTCCGCATGTATCCCGTGCCACCCAACGTGCTCCAGAAGGTGTAAGTCAACTACCCTGGCCAGCAAGATCTCCGGATCTGTCCCCCATTGAGCATGTTTGGGACTGGATGAAGCGTCGTCTCACGCGTTCTGCACGTCCAGCACGAACGCTGGTCAAACTGAGGCGCCAGGTGGAAATGGCATGGCAAGCCGTTCCACAGGACTACATCCAGCATCTCTACGATCGTCTCCATGGGAGAATAGCAGCCTGCATTGCTGCGAAAGGTGGATATACACTGTACTAGGGCCCACATTGTGCATGCTCTGTTGCCTGTGTCTATGTGCCTGTGGTTCTGTCAGTGTGATCATGTGATGTATCTGACCCCAGGAATGTGTCAATAAAGTTTCCCCTTCCTGGGACAATGAATTCACGGTGTTCTTATTTCAATTTCCAGGAGTGTATATTACTGATCCAACTACCATTCCGTGTTCAGAGTCTGTTAATTCCTGTCGTTGGGCCTTAATCACGTCGTAAACGTTTCACTTGAATATGAAATGATAGCTCCACCAATGCACTGCCCTTTTTGCGATATTTCCGTCATCTATATATGTGCATATTGCTATCCAGTCACTTTCCTCACCTCAGTCTAAGGCTACATTATTTCTCGTCGCGTACTGAAATACCAGACCTACGATTTAGCTCAAGGACAGACAATCAATTCCTGAATTTTGTAATTAATATACAGTCTACATACCCTGCGGACGCCTATCGGTAGAATGAAATGGCAAAACCGGTTATAGTGAACTCAAGTCAATGGCTTGGAAGTTGATTGCAAAATCTTTGAAAAATCATCTGTATTGTCATAAGCGACCTTGGCTGGCATTTGACCCACTAAGAAACAGACCTGAGTGTGTGTAACCATGTAAAACTAGGCTTAAAGGATAAAATAAACTATTTGAAAAATATGCTCATAAGTTTATTACTTATCAGGTTAGTTGATGGAAGCGTTATACGCGTACAATATGACACTCTGTAAAAAGAACCACTTAAATCGGTAGTTTGATCGTTACGGCAAGCTTGTAAGTGCTAGTTGTGTTTATTGAAGTTTTGTGAATGCATACGAGCGCGCGGGCACTCGTGAACCTGTTCTGAACGTAAAACCATTCTCTCGAATGAATGATCGACGTATTGACACAACTTATACCCCTTGTTTCCATAACGCCAATTATTTGCCGCAACAGAGACAGTACTTAATTACTAAGTACGTGTAGTCCAAACTTTCAAAATTATAAAACAGTCGTTTCCTCTACAGCAATGTCTAAATGTGTGTATATTCAGAAATAATTTTCACTGATGAAATCTGGCACTGATTACAAAGTCTAGAGTCAGTAATAATTCACTTATTTGCATGATTAATTCTCAAACTATACAGATTCATTTTATTTAAGAAAATGCTTTGCTTTTTCCCAAAACATTTTCTAAATCTGTTCCTTAAAACTGTCAACGAAAATTCCTGTTCCTTGAAACTGTCAACGAAAATTCCCAAGTCGCAGAACAAATTGCCAACCTTCTCCCTGATAACAATGAAATGATAAGCAATTAAAAATGTTAGCTTATAAGAAGTAAATCGACTCTATATACATCGCGCAACACAATTAAAGGAGCACTTTCTCGAAAGCCATTAATTGCCACCGGTTGCGACGCATAAGTTTGAAATTTGGCTCAAAAGTGCTTACAACCTTCCTACGTAATGATGGAAAAGCGCGGCACACTGCAACATTACTATCGGACTCGGCGGTGCTTCAAACAGCGAAGTGCCTACACGTGTGAAAAAACGCCACAGCTCAGAAGTTCATTGGAGGTGTAAAGTTGGTTAATTATGTCACAAAGGCAACAAATTTCACCAAAATTCTGCCCAGCGCCCCCATAGACGTGTCATATGATGAGACGGTCGTGAAACCTCCCTCCTTCCCCGCCCCCTCCTAATCAGCACTTCACCTCATCTTTGACGCCAGGACAGAACTACGACACCGAGCATTGAAATCGCGCGGTTTTTTTATGGGTGGCAGAGGAAAACATATCAAACGGATCGCCGATCAGGGTCGACACGAAGAGGCCTCATGCGGACGCATGAAGGGTGTCAATTAAAGAACCTGCTTCCTTTGCGCATTGATTCCCACACGTTTCACGGTCGAAAACAACAGCTGGCAATGTAATGAGTAGCACCACGACATTCTTCACAACCTATGTAATCTGCGGGTGGAGACTATACAAATGCATGGTGTCTGTTCTTTTGGACATATCCGAAAGAACAGACATCATGCATTCATGTAGTTTGATTGGCCAAGCTGGAAAATGGATCCACCGTCCACAGTGCGGATCCACAAATACATCCGACCTCCTGTGGGAATATCGGAGAGCGAACATGGAAGAAATGGATAGGGCCTGCAGACAGGTGGCGCTAGATGGGAATGTGAATCGGCCGAGGCGTGCCGAGATAATCTGCACAGTTGCGATAACGCTGTGCCCCAGATGACGCACCTGCCTAATAAGCAGGAGATCCCAGGTTCGAATCCCAGTCCGGTGCACATTTTCACTCGTCACTGCTGATTTCGCGTAATGTCCCGATGCAGCTGACAGCAGCCATGCCTTTCCTTACCTTTCCTCCCCTCTCCACCCTCAATTTATATATAATGTATAACAGCTGCGAATTCTGCATTGTGTCCGAAAGAACAGACGCCACGCATTCGTAAAGTTCTTCACAACCTTTGACATTGCGGACTCTCTTCGGACTGTTCAGTCCTTCTCTAAGGACATTGTGAGTCAGTAACGCCATTCAACATTATCACATCCCTTTGAAGTGTAGTGTGACTGCAATTTTTACTATAGTGTATAGTGTGCAAACACTAGGGGCCGTTAGAAACCATTCGACGAAATCTGTGCATAATCCAAAGCAGCAAAAGATGCTAATGTTTTTTCATCCCACCTGCTTCACCCCCTCCTCTGACGTGATGACAGAAGCGTGAGACACTGACTCATGCGTGAATAAAACGGCAAAGGATCCTTCGAAGGCCTCCCATTTTGACAACACCCTCGGTGCCACTCAAACGTCTTTTTTGAGTTCTTTCAAAATGTAGTTGAAGGAGAAAAGCTTCGACACACTTACATTTCTGAATGGCCTACTAGCAGGCGCAAGAGCAGAAGAAGCAGCAGCAGCAGATTCTGTCCGCATAGGTACGTTTTTAAGCTGCTCTACAGAGATGGTCGGGTGGCCCCAAGTGTGTTTCTGAACTGTCTGGTCTTAAAGGGGGCCTTTGCCGTTTATTCACGTATGTGTCAATGTCATACTCCTGTGTCACCAAGCCACAGGAGGAAATGAAACAAGGGAGCTGAGAAGGAATAAGCATTCTTTGCTACTTGAGATCGCGTTCAAATTTCGTCGAATGGTAGAAACGGTCCCTAGTGGTTCCACCCTGGTCACAAGGCATTCCAAAGGGGTGCGATAACCTTAGGTGCAGCTGCTGACTCACGATGCCCTACAGATGGGGTTGAATCGTTCGACGGATGACAGCTGTTTCAAAAGTTATCACGAACATCGTCCTGTTGCTTATCGCACTGCCAGATATCGTTTTCGACCGTGAATTGTGCGGGAATCAACGCCTAAAGGATAAGCGTGGTTTCTTTACGTCACCCGCAAAGGCCATTTCGTGTCGATTCCTAGCGACGGCCTGTCTGAAATGTTTTCCTCGGCTGCCTGAAAGAATAACCACGAGATTTCGTCGCTGGGTGTCGCAGTTCAGACCTCCAACACAGAGACGTCAAGGGAAGGGCTGAAATATGGATAAGACAGGGTGTGGCCACCTTCCTATCGTGTGTAACGTCCATGGTGGCGCTGAGCAGAATTGTGGGGAAATTTGGCGTCAATGTGACATCATTAACCATTATTACACTTCACATAAACTTCTGAGCAGTGATCTTTTTTTCGTATGTGTAGACACTTTGCTGTTTGAAGAGCTGTCGAGCCTGAGGGTCACACTGCACAATGCCACGCTTCGATGCCACACTTTTGCACCATTGCAGAGGTATGTTGTAGGTTGCTTTGAGCCAAATTTCAAACTTATGCGTCGCAATAGGAGACAGTTACTGGGTTTCGAATTAATTGTGCTACGCATGGACGTTTATGCACCAGTAATACTACATCAAGTCACCACCCATCTTTTTACACAATCCCAAATATAATAATATGGCTTGTTTCGTTGCGTACATGAAGCTCATTATAGTAATAACACTTACATGCTGTATTTACAAAAGTGTTACGTAGGTATATTAGATGTCATACAAAAGGATAAAATAATTGATGTTCCCTGAAATATTAAGCATGAAGTATTTATTCACAGACTTTCAAATCCTTGTCATGTAATATACCAATAAAGCATAGTTTAACATCTGCCTTTTTCTTTCGTTATCACGTGTTAAAAACATTCAGGAAACTCCATCGTAGTATTACAAAACTCAAGATCGCAGGCGCTATCGTAGCGTAAGTCATAGTTAGGGAAAGAGGATGTAAGAGAGAGAGAGAGAGAGAGACATTTATACTGTCCTTACTGACTAATTTATACCTCAAATATTTGATGAATTCCATTACGTAATACTTGAATTTTCTTTTATTTCTACTGTTGTTGTTTTCATTCGTTGTAAGCAGATAGCTCTGTCACTCAATCTTCCAATAAACGACTTTCGACAGATATTGTTCGCCAGCCGTTGTGGCCGAGCGGTTCTAGGCACCTCAGTCTGGAACCGCGCGACCGCAATGGTCGCAGGTTCGAATCCTGCCTCGGGCATGGATGTGTGTGACCTCCTTAGGTTAGTTAGGTTTAAGTAGTTCTAAGTTCTAGGGGACTGATGACCTCAGATGTTAAGTCTCATAGTGTTCAGAGCCATATGATTTTGATATATTGTTCTATTTCCTCCGCAGTTAGAGTTCAGTTTCAGGTGTCTTACGAGGAAACCCGTCACGTGGAAAATATGCATCTAAAGGCAGGATATTTCCACTACAAATTGAATGTGGGACAATTTTACAGGTGTTGTGTCTGCCACTGTGGGAGTTAGCACCAACACAAACAAGTAAGGAGAGAAGTTGCTGTGGCTAGAGACAGGAATACAAAATGATCTGAACATAACACTTCCCAATTATAAGAAAACATTATTTCTAAAAACGAAAGAAACATAACTTCTTCATACGTGGTGCCTTGAGATGTTTCTTGTGCCTTCTACGTGCAAGTACTTTACTCACTATTACTACTCACAGAACGCAGGCTAATATCGCCTCTCAGTAGTGATGCTCTTGAAGTCTGCAGTCGAACTTGGGCTGACCAGCGATTGGCGGCTGATTAAGTCAACGTTGATAGGGCGAGCTGAGCTCTGTCCTGCCTGAGGTATGGCGCTGCCCACTCTTTCCATTGTCAAACGGATCAGTGCTTTCTTGATGCCGTTCCGCAATGCTACGCTGGTCGGTGTGCAGTCGATGCCTTAGGACTGGCCTTGAAGAAATCATACTACAGTTGGTGTTGTATTTCATGGCCAGCAAAGCTCTGTGCTGTCATTGGCTAATTTCTTTTACGGACGATATTTTCAGTTCGCGCCATTGTAACATTACGTAATAGAGGCAAGGCTTGTGACATCATGATTATGAAGTAGTAGAAAGGAGGCAAGGCTTGGGGCGTCATGTGTGACGTTATGCTTTAAAGGTAATTGACCGGGCATGATGTAATCAGGGTTCAAGATTGGTAAAAAAAAAAAAAAAGTTCAAATGCGTGTAAAATCTTATGGGACTTAACTGCTAAGGTCATCTGTCCCTAAGCTTACACACTACTTAAGCTAAATTATCCGAAGGACAAACACACATACCCATGCCCGAGGGAGGACTCGAACCTCCGCCGGAACCAGCCTCACAGTCCATGACTGCAGAGCCTTAGATCGCACGGCTAATGCCACGCGGCAGAACAAGATTGGTCGAAGTATGCTGGATGTCTCACAGTTATTTTGCTAAAACAGTAAAGTTAGAACCTAGGTAAGTAACAGCTGCTTTTACGACCTCAATAATCGACTGAGTTTTTACAGTGTGCCAAGGGAGCTCTTTATAATCGCAACCCTATAGGGCTTTAAAATACAACTGTAGGTCGGTCGAAACACCGTTACGCGACTGTTGCACCGTCCTTACGAGCCAGGCCTGAGAGGGTTGATCAGCTCTAGACACTCCAGTACTGCATTTACTGTCTTTCGTTAGTACCTATAATGATACAAACCCCGTGAACTCTATAGAGAATGTAAACGTTATCTGTGGTAACCAGCATGGATTTCCAAAACACCAATCATGTGAAACCTATCACGTGCTCTTCACACATCCTATTGTGAAACCTGTGAATACTAGTACCAATAGGTATTAAGTTCTTCTGTAATTACGAAAATTTATCGTTTCTCGTTACACGCCGATTATGGCTGGGATAAGCATTTGCGAGCTTTTGAGTCCAAGTTTCAGTCTGGACTGGGTAGTTCTTGTTAAGGTGGGAGAATGGGCGTAGAGCTATCCACAGATCGATAGCGTACAAGAAAGTGTGATAGAGTCATCACTCCACACATTATATAGTAATGAATTGACTCTTGATGATAGATGCATTCTCAGGCATTTTGTAGATGTTGAAGATTTACCTGGTAAAAACTGTATTTATACCCATTTAGATGTTACTAAACTATAAAATTCTCACGAAAGAAATCACTGATTTAACATTTGTACTCTCTAGGTTTTGCATACCGCATGAGATCAGTATTAAGGTAGGCTGACAGGACACTTCGACGTGTACGAAGAAGGGACCGCGAGTGGTCACAGGATTGTCTGATTCGAGGCACGGTGTACCAGCAGCACATGAAAACCTGGATTTACAGATAAGTAGTACAGTATTTACGTTGGAGTCTATCAACATGTCAAACAATCTCATCGCGTTCTTCTTGTGAATACATTATGGACTAACGTTATTTGGTACGATTTCTTTTCTTACGATTGGGAATATGTGGAAGTCTCTGGGATGCCAATTCTAGTAAACATAATGGATATTGAAACAAGTAATATTTAGTTTTCCATTACCTAACCACCTTCGGTGACTGGTGCATTGTAGTTTGTCATTGCTGCTGAAGGCTGGTGTAATTCTGCTAGGCCATGTACACGCAACAGCCATGCCTGCTATCCCATGTGACGCCACCACTTCTTGACACCGCATACCACTCACTCACTGTTTGCTAATAAAGTGCACTAACGCACCTGAGTAAATTCCACCTGACAATTTTCTGTTTTTCTCGAAGTAAAAACAAACACCCAGCAAATCGATCCAGCGGTTATTGTCAACAGAATGAGCGTGTTATTGTTTTCTTTCATCTTAGTATGTGATTAAAAGACGTTAATACCTTCACAATATGTTATTAAGTAATGGTGTAACGAGAAAAATAAGTCACTTTAGCAATGGCCCGAAACAGTGGTAATAAGAACAAGTATAATGTACTTCAATAGCATTACTGTAGTTGGCGAACTTCATTAATTTAACTTTTACCGATTTGCAACTATCCCACTTAAGCGCCGCTTTTAGAATTAATAAATGAAATTAACGTATATCAACTTCTGAGAAGAATGGTATAAATAGATACAGTACCAGATACACAATCTGATGAAAAGCATCCACACATCTTTATCGTGGGTTGAAGTCTACTGAGACTCTTCCAGTAAGGTGTGTGAATGTCTGTGGAGGAATGGCAGTCCCTTATTCTGCAAAAGGTCAAAGCAGAGAAGGTACTAATTTTGGACGCTGGTGTCTGGACCGCAGTCTACATTATAATTCCATAGATTGAGTTCAGGTCCCTATCCTGGGCAGGCCAGTCCATTTCAGGAATGTTAGTGCCCACACGCCATTGCCTCACGGAAGTTGCTTTTAGACAGGGTCCCTTGTAATAGTCAAACAAGCAATCATCGTCTCCGAACTGTCCCGCCACAGTATGCGGTACACTATACTGTAAAATGTGTTCATATACTTCCGCACTGAGGGTTTTCTTAAGTGCAATAAGGGACCACACCCTAAGCGCAATAAACACACCCATACTGGAACACCACTTCCTTCTACTTTATTGTTGGCAGTGCACATGTTGGCAGCTAATATTATCCAGGCATTCGCTAAACCAAAATGCTTCCACCGGATTAACACAGGGTGCAGAGTGATTCATCACTCCAAATCACTCGTGTCCAGTCATCAGTCGCCCAGTGGGACGCCCTTCAGTCCACGTCAAGCGTCGCTGAGAATTGACTACAGAAATACGTGGCTTAGGAGAAGCTACTTAACATTTGACCCCACTATTTTTAACTATCTATCCACAGCCACTGTGCTAGAGGCACAGCTGATTGTACTTTGGAACTGACGAGTGGTTCTGTTCGCTGATTTCATGGGATGTTCTATAACAACCTTCCGCAATGCTCTACGATTCATGTATGTCAGTACGTGAAGTCTGCTTGGTCTTGGTAAAACTGCGGCTTTTTCTTCGTGTTTCCACTTCACAACCACATCATCAATAGTTGACTTTGGCCGCTTTAGAAGGGTTGAAATGTGTGTGATTTATCTGATATTCAGGTGATGGCCAATACCTAGTTCACGTTAGAAGTCTCTGAGCTCTTCCGACAGACCCATTGTGCTTTTACTACTTCTCTACTGACAACACGACACTCCCTACCTGTTTTTATACCCGGTGAGTTCGCCTCTAATGGCATCTAGTGGTCAATTCCGTATTACATAAGGAGGTCCAGATACTTTTGATGAGACAGAATATGAGTATATAGCTATTAACCCTCCTAACACCGTGGGGTCTATAATGACCCCGGCCGTAATTTTCTGTAAAATATACCGTATTTCCTATTCCTAAAAATTATGAAAAATTCGGACTTTTCCTGAATTGGATAACGGGTTCGTAATATGTTAATATAACTTTTTGAAAATATTTAGTTTTGCCGAAAATCAAAAGAGAACCACTGAATACCATTGGGGTTAAATGCAACCTCATTTCTCTCATGTGGTATTGTTACCCAATAATGCTGCATTGAATCCGTAACTGTCGCTGTATTTCCTTTGCTTTATTCTTGTAAATATTGTTGAGACGTGTGATGTTGCCAATACTTTATAAGCCGACAGTTATTTCTTCCATACAAGTTTATACTAATATTGTGTGCGTTGCACTTAGTGGAAAATCTCTCGTCCCCTTTCCGAAGACGAAGTGCTTGAAATATTACTGCAGGATAATCCTCTATGTGGAGAATCAAATAGTGGTATCAGCTATATAGTTTCTGATGTCTGATGCAGCGATGGAGAAACTGACGTCTTAGAAGAGAATATTCCTCAATCAGATGGAATTTCAGAAGAAGATTTGGACATCGCAGATGTCCAGCCTGAACAGGAAGTAACACATATTTCTGGCTGTTATATGTAAGTACACATCGTATTTTTGTAAATGTGTGTTAGGGTCTAGCGCCAAGATATACCCTTTATACACTCCTGGAAATGGAAAAAAGAACACATTGACACCGGTGTGACAGACCCACCATACCTGCTCCGGACACTGCGAGAGGGCTGTACAAGCAATGATCACACGCACGGCACAGCGGACACACCAGGAACCGCGGTGTTGGCCTTCGAATGGCGCTAGCTCCGCAGCATTTGTGCACCGCCGCCGTCAGTGTCAGCCAGTTTGCCGTGGCATACGGAGCTCCATCGCAGTCTTTAACACTGGTAGCATGCCGCGACAGCGTGGACGTGAACCGTATGTGCAGTTGTCAACTGCACATACTGACTTTGAGCGAGGGCGTATAGTGGGCATGCGGGAGGCCGGGTGGACGTACCGCCGAATTGCTCAACACGTGGGGCGTGAGGTCTCCACAGTACATCGATGTTATCGCCAGTGGTCGGCGGAAGGTGCACGTGCCCGTCGACCTGGGACCGGACCGCAGCGACGCACGGATGCACGCCAAGACCGTAGGATCCTACGCAGTGCCGTAGGGGACCGCACCGCCACATCCCAGCAAATTAGGGACACTGTTGCTCCTGGGGTATCGGCGAGGACCATTCGCAACCGTCTCCATGAAGCAGGGCTACGGTCCCGCACACCGTTAGGCCGTCTTCTGCTCACGCCCCAACATCGTGCAGCCCGCCTCCAGTGGTATCGCGACAGGCGTGAATGGAGGGACGAATGGAGACGTGTCGTCTTCAGCGATGAGAGTCGCTTCTGCCTTGGTGCCAATGATGGTCGTATGCGTGTTTGGCGCCGTGCAGGTGAACGTCACAATCAGGACTGCATACGACCGAGGCACACAGGGCCAACACCCGGCATCATGGTGTGGGGAGCGATCTCCTACACTGGCCTTACATCTCTGGTGATCGTCGAGGGGACACTGAATAGTGCACGGTACATCAAAACCGTCATCGAACCCATCGTTCTACTATTCCTAGACCGGCAAGGGAACTTTCTGTTCCAACAGGACAATGCACGTCCGCATGTATCCCGTGCCACCCAACGTGCTCTAGAAGGTGTAAGTCAACTACCCTGGCCAGCAAGATCTCTTGATCTGTCCCCCATTGAGCATGTTTGGGAATGGATGAAGCGTCGTCTCACGCGGTCTGCACGTCCAGCACGAACGCTGGTCCAACTGAGGTGCCAGGTGGAAATGGCATGGCAAGCCGTTCCACAGGACTACATCCAGCATCTCTACGATCATCTCCATGGGAGAATAGCAGCCTGCATTGCTGCGAAAGGTGGATATACACTGTACTAGTTCCGACATTGTGCCTGCTCTGTTGCCTGTGTCTATGTGCCTGTGGTTCTGTCAGTGTGATCATGTGATGTATCTGACCCCAGGAATGTGTCAATAAAGTTTCCCCTTCCTGGGACAATGAATTCACGGAGTTCTTATTTCAATTTCCAGGTGTGTATTCCTCTTTTTTTTTTTAAATTTTGTGTAGGTCTAAAAACAAAGAAGAATTGTGGCTTAAAGAGAAGAGCTTGTGGAAGAGAAGAGAGATGGAACATCATGCGAGTAAAGCTAGGTCCAACAAAATTCGCAGTGAAAAATGTAGACTCCGTAGAATCAGATTTTCAGTTGTCTCTTAGCAGAAACATTGTTGATGTAATTATAAAGTGGACTAACAAAGAGGGTAGTCTTGTTTACGGTAGTAAATGGAAACCAGTAGATACAATTGAACTGAAATGCTTTATCGGTGTCTTGCTCCTAGCAGGTGCTTACAAGGCCCATAATGAAGCAGTTACACATCTGTGGAACAGAGGATGGTAGACCCATTTTTAGTGAAGCAATGGCTAGAAATCGCTTTACCCAAATTTCAAGGTGCATCCGATTTGATAACACAGATGTGAGTCGTCACAACCGTGCTCCTGGCAAGCTGGCTCCCATCAGAGAAATATTTGAAATGTGCCGAGCGGTTCTAGGCGCTTCAGTCTGGAACCGCGTGACTGCTACAGTCGCAGGTTCGAATCCTGCCTCTGGCACGGATGTGTGTGATGTCCTTAGGTTAGTTAGGTTTAAGTAGTTCTAAGTTCTAGGGGACTAATGACCATAGATATTAAGTCCCATAGTGCTCAGAGCCATTTGAACCACTATGGGACTTAACATCTGAGGTCTTCAGCCCCCTAGACTTTAAACTACTTGCATCGATCTAACCTAAGGACGTCACATACATTAACGTCCGAGGCAGGATTCGATTCTGCGATCGTAGCAGCAGCGCGGTTACGGACTGGAGCAGCTAGAGCCGCTCGGTCAAAGCGGCCGGCTTACTCAGGAAGAAAAAGTATATAATATGTTTGTTCAAATGGGTCAAATGGCTCTGAGCACTATGGGACTTAGCTTCTGAGGTCATCAGTCCCCTAGAAGTTAGAACTACTTAAACCTAACTAACCTAAGGACATCACACACATCCATGCCCGAGGCAGGATTCGAACCTGCGACCGTAGCGGTCGCGCGGTTCAAGACTGTAGCGGCCAGACCCGCTCGACCGACCCGTCCGGCAACATGTTTGTGACTTCCACTATATATGCCACAGAGCAGTAACAGTTGTAATTGTCGTTAAATTGAGAATAAGATAACATACCAGTAACTGTGTGCATCCGTTAACTGCAACAACTAAGCAAGTTTGCACTGATGTGTGTCACAGTTCTTATGCGTTACTAAGCGGGAACCGATTAACAATAGATAGCTGCCAATCAGCACGCTGTTAACTTCACAAAGGAATGCTTGTTGTTCCATGACCTGAATAATCAATTACGCGTTTTGTTTTTCTCGTCTATGGTTCAAAACCTCTCCACACTATTTGTCATCGTCATTTTCAAGGTAGGAAGTCCTGTTGCTATCTTGGTCAGTAGAACAGGAGGGTTAACACAGTAGAACAAAGAAGGTGAAGAAACTCAGCTGTGTCCTATTCAAAGACACTTGCAGAAAGTGTCTTGGCGAAACCACATAACGTGTAAATCAGGGAGGCTATATTGTTAGTCCTTCAGTAATACCGTGGTCTATGTGTCCCTTAGCGCAGTTCTATAAATATCCTTAGTTATCTCCTTTAGTCTGGTACCAAGCGTTAATCGAGAACTTGCTAACAGACGAAATGTGTCACACACAGTACTTACTCTCTCAGTTTTCCAGGCTTATATTTTGTTTTTTCGCTTCATTTGGCATTCAACGAATCCGAAGGGCATGATCGGGAAGGAGGCATAATCTGCACTGCTCATTTCCTCAAAAACAAGCGTTTGTAGAATTATGGTTCATCATATAATAAGAAAAAATCCGTTTTTGCAAAAGGATTTATTTGTTGCACAAAACCTATTTTTTCGCGAATATCGACTCATTAAAGGAATACGGAGAGGTACTCTTTCCGCACTGAGATAGAAGAACATTATTCGTAATTTCGAATTAACTCGCGATTTGGTAATTGCACCTGGGAGACTCTGACGACCAACTGCGCCACAAATTGTTGACGGATCTACTGCTGTAATGACTGAGAATGCTGGTCGTAATGTAGGCACTTCAAGCGTTGGACGAGTTGTGTCACCACAACTGAACATTTCTGGTCCACTATTCGAAAAGCGCAGCAGGAGAGCAATGCCTATTGCGCTTCCAGGCTGACGTAGATGCAGATGATCGTTAAACCTGGAACAGAAACATGGTTCACAGTTAACAAATGTTGCTCTCTCACGTGGAAATTAAAATGTGTTTTCATTTAAATGGTTTATTTGTTATTTATCTTCTGCATGTAATTGCAAATGTTTCCAGAAATTTTCATTGCCCTATGAACACTTGGTTTTTATGGAGGCCCTCTCAACTAGCGAAAGCTTTATTATGATCACCCTTTATAGACCAATTGTATTCCTTCTAAGTTGGACATAGACTGCTGTGTCTATGGTGCAATGGTCGTTCGACTGGTTCAAAATACGATGCTGTTGAACATAGCACAACATACACTTCCGTCCACGAACTTAACGCATTTACGTGTAAATCAGAAGCATGGTGATATGACAGCAACCGCTGCCTCCATCTCGACAGGGCTACTGACATGTCTTCATTTCTGGTCGCTTTCAAAGCAGGATTCACGTTGAGATCACAAACGTCTGCATACATACTTTCTAGAGCTTAAAATATTTCTGTGTGCAGCTTTCTGTAAGCCTGTGCAGGAGCTCCAGCTTTTATACATTCCGGAGGAACGTATAATACGCGTGCGATGTAATACTCAATTACATACCTGAACGATTTGATAAAACGTATAACAACATAAAGATATTGATGTAGATGGAGAAAATAATGCGACTTTATACATTACGATCGAAGGAAGACCCACCTCACCCCCCAACCTCGCCTCCCCCCCCCCCCCCCGCACTCAAACACACACAGACAGCAAAACCGTTCCCGTAAACATAGGTTTACAAACAAGGCGTTTGTGAGGTAACTGTGAATGTGTGGTTACAGGACGCCACTGACTTCAGTAGTAAATATTCTCCTAGTTAAAAAATGTTTTATATAACGCAATCTTCTCGATTAAGGTCCCAGCTAAGGTGTCTGAAATTAAACCCACGCCCCATGGCTAGGGAATATGGTTCAAGTACTATCACTGGTCGAGGTGACCCTGCATCGTGACTTCTATCCACACTTAATCTAAGTGCAACAGCTTTTGAAATACTAGGCTGAGGAGTTTTCTCCTCTCTCTCATATTTATGAGTGCCTTATGTAGTTAGTGCTGCTCTTCTAGCAAAACTATGCTCTTCACGACATGAAACTGAACAGCAGGATTGGGAGCATCATTATTCCGCTAGAACATCAAAAATATATGAGTGTGTGCTGGGACATAATGCCTCAGAATATTTCATGTATAAACTCTTAAAGTTTCTAAGATAAAGCTAACGTTATTGACGTTTTGTATCCTTATCCTTCATATTTACATATCTGCTGCCTTCTGTCGCTAGAGGGCACTGAATTGTAGCCTGTAACATGGCTGTGTGTAACATAACTACGTCGGTGTGTGAGAAACAGGGTGCTACAGTCGAGTTCGAATTCGAAATGTTCGCCTACACATGGAGCACCTTATTCTTCAGTACGACAATGCCAAACCACACACGAGCGCTCCGGCTCTACAACAATCCGACGTATTGGTTTCCCTCTCATCGATTACCCTCTATTCTGTCCCTACTTGATCTCATCCGATTTGCATCTGTTTCCAGAACTTCAACAATATCTTAGAGGATTTCATTTTGATAGTGATGAAACGGTACATGCGGAGGTGCGATCGTGACTCTGTCAACAAAGTCACTCTGTTGAGGAGTAAGTATGTAGGCATAAAAAATATAGAACGTTAACAGAATGTGTTTCATTAGGAAAAGCTTTAAGAGAGTTTTCACTGGAGGCGTTACTTCTCAGCACTCCCTGGTAAAAGAGGTCTATTTTTCATCGATAGTTCAAAAGTACAGCAAATAATCGTACCCTTTATGGAGATATGAAAGGGAATCATCGACACTTTGTATGTAAGCGTGACGACGTCATTCAACATGATGAAGAACTATGTTATCCAAGCAGAAACGGAGGGCAAAGGTTGAAACCTGTTGCAGTTCATTGCCCACATTGGAACAAATGATACCAATCGCCAAGGCTACAAGATCATACTTATGTTTCTAAATGGATATTTATTGTAGAGAACTTGAAAACAACCAGCTTTGCTTGCGATGCTTTAACGAAGCCGTACCATTGTTCCTACAAATCAATGCGGTCTTTGGATTTTGAGCCGAGTGGGATTAACTTAGTTATAGCCTTGGTTTTTTCAAAGATATGAACAGCGGTATGACTTTCTTAAATGGCACCTTGTATTTTTTTTCGGTAATTCATTTCCTTTCCTAAAGACCTATTCATAAACGTTTCACAGTGTACCATTCACTGAAGCACAATGTTATTAATTACATAACACAACACTGACGTTGACGCCCCAGCGCTTAGTGGAGGTACTCGAGGTAACGGAATACATCCGTTGACCTTGACAGACGACAAATGTAAACATAAGATGAATGCACATCCGTCATTCCGTCAACCATCGTTAGCTGCAGAGTGGTGTGAGTAGAATGAACACCAAGGAAGAGAAGGTAGAAATGCTTCTCATCTATGAGGAATGTAAGTTAGCAGAACAGTAATTGCAATTCTGTTTTCTTATGTATGGGTACATTTAGTACAGTACTTTAGTCCTTCTAAATACTGTTGTGTAGAGTAGGCATACAGCAAAGGCTGTACTTCCTACAAACTGCATCGACATAACGTTTCTTTTATTGTTAATGTTGAAGGTAGGCGAAATGCTACGCAGGCTGCCAAACATTACAGAGACCTTTCCGATGGATATTTTCTCGTCTTGTTGCGATGCTTCAGGAAACGGGAAGTTTCAACCAACGACTACACAATCGTCATAGCACACGCACAGACGAAGCTGCCGAATTTACTGTTCTCGCTTCCGTTGGTATGAGTCCTCATGTGAGCACACGACAGCTTGAACATGAGACTGGTATTCCTAAAACCAGTGTACGTCGTATTCTTCCACGTCACCGGTTCCATCCCTACCATGTACAGCTACATCAAGAATTGCTTGGGAGTGATTTCCAGAATCGTGTTGAGTTCTATCAGTGGGCACAGCAGCAAATCCTCGCCAACCCGAACTTCTCCTCCAATGTTCTATTTACCGATGAATGTTTCTTCTCAAACAAAGGACAGGTAAAATACAAGGAACATGCATTATCGGTCCAGCGACAACCCACGATTGCTTAGAAAGGTGGGACATCTGCGTCGATGGAGAGTTAACGTCTGGTGTGGGAAGCATGGTACTACAATTATTCTCCCTTATTTCATCAATGGTAGACTAAACGGCACAGCGTATGACAACTTCCCCAGACGAAGTCTTCTTCCTCATCTGGATGAAGTGCCGCTAAGAACCAGAATACTTATGTAGTATCATCACGATGGATATCCAGCACAGAATGCCTTGTGTGCACGTCGTGTTCTGAACCGAAGGTATCCTGCCAGATGGTTTGGTCGAGGAGGAACAGTTACTTGGCTACTAGGTCTCCTGATTTAAAACTTCTGGACTTTTTACTTTGGGGATGCATTAAAGACATTGTCTATCCCGATAATCCATCAACCCCAGAGGACATGCAGGAACGTATTGTGCTTGCTTGGAATTCTCTTCAGCAGGCAACACTGGTAGCAGTAAATAATTCTTTCATTCAACGAGTACACCACTGTATTGGTGTCCAGTGTCAATACTTTGAGCACCTTTGAATGTTCTACCCCTGGGCAATGGTACAGGAGAGTCAAAGTCAATTTTGTGTTATTCTTTTATTTGGTTTTCATTTGTGGCAATTCCAGCAAGTGGGCGAGTTTGTGTTCCCGGGCTCAAAGTCAATGTTTTGTTACGTAATTAAAAACGCTGTGTTTCAGTGAATGGTACAGCCTGATACATATGTGAATAGGTCTTCAGGAGAGGAAATGGATTGCTGAATAAAAAATAAGTGTTCCGTTGAAAAAAAGTCATACCGCTGTTCATATCTTTCTAAAAAACGAACCTACAACGAAGGCAGTGTTGCTGATTGATGTCACCCTGACGAGTAAAGAACATTTGCTTGAAACATTTTGTAATTTGCATCTGTACAAACAGTTATTTACCGTGGTCAAGATAAATGGAACACCCAGTATACACATGGCGGTAGTATCGCGCACACAAGGTACAGAAGGGCCATGTATTGGAGGAGCCGACATTTGTACTTAGCTGGTTCAAGTGTAAATGTTTCCGACGTTATTATGGACGCACGACGGGAATTAACAGACTTTGAAGGCGGAATAGTAGTTAGACGCGTGGGACATTTTATTCTGAAAATCGTTAAGGAATCCAATATCCCTAGATCCACAGTTACAATGCATGCTGAGAATACCACATTTGAGGCATCATCTCTCACCACGGACAACGCAGTGGTCGTTGGCCTTCACCTAATGACCGACAGCAGCGGCGTTGGCGTAGAGTTGTCAGTGCTAAGAGAGAAGCAACGTTCCGTGAGATAATGGCAGAAATCAATATAAGACGTACGAAGAACAGATCCGTTAGGACAGTGCGGAGAAAATTTGCGTTAATGGGCTATGGCAGCCGAAGACCGATGCGAGTGCCTTTGCTAACAGCACGACATCGTCTGGAGTGTGCTCCTAGGGTGGTGACCATAGAGGCTGGACCCTAGACGACGGGAAACTGTGGCCTACTCAGGTATGTCTCGATTACAGTTGGTAAGAGCCGATTCTAGTGTTAGAGTGTGGCGCAGACCCACAAAGCCGTGTACCAAAATTGTCAACAAGGCACTGTGTGAGCTGGTGGTGGCTTCGTAATGGTGTGGGCTGTGTTTACATGGAATGGACTGGATCCTATGGTCCAATTGAACCAATCATTGAATGGAAATGGTTATGGTTGGCTATAGAGGAAGCATGCCTCAATATTTCAGGGGACTTCCAACGAGTCCGTGCCACGTTGAGATGCTGCAGTACGCCGTGCAAAAGAAGGTCCGACTCGATATTAATAGGGATCCCATGATTTTTGTCACTTCAGTATGTACATCAAAGGCAGCAACTTACGGAATTGACTATTTGTAATTAATACAAAGCGTTTCCTTGTGGACGACTCCCCGTCCAGAAACTATAAGCTTTGCTGAACAGGGGTGCAAACACCCATTTCAAATTTCAAGAAACGCCCCACATACACTGTGTGTGTACACCGAAATGCTATATTTGCAAGTTTCTCTATCACAAAATTGAATGACGTAAGTTTATTTCCTTGTCAAAAATAAGTTGTAGGTTAAGGTGATATAATAATGATACAGAATCACAGATCTGTATGAAGTTTTGAAAGAAGAACTGCTCGAAGAGAAAACTGAAAATGTTTTGTGGGTATAAACTGCTTCAAAACGACACCGTATTCAATTCTTGCAAGTTATATATGTAGACTAGAAAAATTAGTAGTGTATCATTTTTTGGACTGAAGTTCTTGAGTATGTTATGAATGGTCGAAAATATTATTGGTACACGTGTTAAAAGAGGTGGCCGATAGTGAAAAGTGGCATTATGAGATTTATAGAAAAGGTTATGTTCATCGGGTGGTGTTTCTAAATCAAAAAGGGATATGGAATTTTACGGAAAGGATAGGATATCTGTCTAAGATGAGTAATGTATTATATATCTCTCTATAAGTCACTAAAAAAGCACTCCCTTTCACACATCAAGTGGGTTTTGGTTTAGTGCTAACTAGAGTTGCACTCTATCAAAACTACGGTTTTGTCGTAAATAGTAGTATTACCAGAACTATTGGTAGCATTGGCAGGGAAAGGAACATAAATGAATGTGTGTAAGAGAAACTGAAAGCCGAAGACTGTTATTTGCTTTTTGTTTATTATGTACGTAATTAGAACCGTATATCCTTCAGAGTTCGTCCGTTGCGTGTTCTATATCATTACAAAGTATAAATTGAATTTTATAAGTAATAAAAATCTATTAATCGCGTAACTTCAAATAGTTTTTATTCAAATACAGCACTTTCATATGAAAATAACTGGGCACACAGTATTGTATTGTATGTATTGCATGTTAATCGGGGGCCTTGAAACGACGGAGAGGCTCCGTCCCCGCCGCAGCCGCAGTGGTCCACAACCCCACTACGACTACCGCTGTCCACTTCACCCCTCCGCCGCCCCACACCGAACCACTCTTTCAGGGTTATTGTGCGGTTCGGCCCTTGGTGGACGACCCCCCCCCCCCCCCCCCCCTAGGGAACATCTCATACCAGACGAGTGTAACCCCTATGTTTACGTGGTAGAGTAATGGTGGTGTACGCGTACGTGAAGAAATTGTTTGCGCGATCCGACATAGTGTAGCTGAGGCGGAATCAGGTGAGCCAACCCACATTCTCCGTGGCAGATGGAAACCCGCCTAAAAACCACCCACAGACTGACCAGCTCACTGGACCTCGACATAAATCCGCCGGGCGGATTTGTGTCGGTTACCAGGCGCTCCTTCCCGCCCGGAAAGCCGAGCGTTAGACCTCACGGCTAGCCGGGCGGGCTATGCATACAGTACTAGAACGTTTTCCACATTTACTGAATCTTGACTTCTACATGCCACATTTGTGTTACATACACAGAAAAATGTGTTCTATCTGCTGAGCTATTCATTATGGACTCATTTGTTACCAAGCAATCCATATAATCCTTAAATATGAAACCCTCCATTCAAACATTGATGCGGTTCATTCCTAAAAGTGATACATTGTCGCCCACTGCCCAGCCGCCAGCCACACAGTTGTGTACCGCAGGTTGCCGACTTTCCTTATGGCAGCAACACAACCGCAGGCCGCGACACTTGTAGCAGTAAACACGTTGCTCAAAAAGAAGTCTTCAAACAAAAAGGAGTAGGCCTAAAGCAAGAGAGCCAGAAAGCGATGCATGTGAACAAAGTTGTGGCAAGTTCACAAAAAAGAAAGAAAAATAAGGAGACGTATGCTGATACCGACATCTCTTTGAAGAATGGCAACATAATGGATAATGTCGATCCCTTTGAAGAAACCACACCAGATTCTGTTGTAATGACCGATTCAGAACATGTAAATGGAAGAGATTCTATCTTGTTAAATTTTGAAGAGGATAGAAGAGTTCATCCATTTACATGCATGTCCACACCATACAAAATGTTCTTGGAAATGATCTAAAAGTTATGGCTGTAGAGTCGGTGTAAATGACGAAATAGTTTTCAAATTAAGTGAAAAATCCATTTTTCTTATTAAGAAGAGTGATGTGCAAGGGAAATTCCCCGTTCCTTGTGTTAGTACTTGGGTGGGAAATTTCAAACGAGAAATCTGACTCGTGTTTAACGGTTCTGTCGATGTTCATGAAAAAAAAGACAGTGAAACCTTTTATGTATCTCTCATCTTTGTATTACTGTCAGTATATTAGGAATAACTGTAAATTATTTCTACCCGTTGCTGGTTGACTTTATAGTATCAAAAATAGGAAAAATAATTAAAGAGGTTTCTGTGGTTCTCCTTGACGTACGTTTCATGCCACAAATATCCTAGAAATGTCCCCCACAGAAAAGTCCCAGTTACACATATGTATTTTTTGTACATTCTATATCTCATTTTTAAGACCTCAATCTTCTATCTTCAATGTACGTAACAATACCACATTGAAAGATGTGCACTTGTTTCGCACTCCTTTTGTAATTAATTTCATATTTTGTCTTGCGATGACGTGATATTGTTGCTCTTAATTTGCTGCATCAAAGGGGGCCGGTGTGGCGGTGCGGTTCTAGGCGCTTCAGTCTGGAACCGCGTGACCGCTACGGTCGCAGGTTCGAATCCTGCCTCGAGCATGGATGTGTGTGATGTCCTTAAGTTAGTTAGGTTTAAGTAGTTCTAAGTTCTAGGGGACTGATGGCCACAGATGTTAAGTCCCATGGTGCTCAGAGCCATTTGAACCATTTTTGCTACATCAAATAACACAGATACGTGATGGATGGTTCGCGGAACGTATTTTGTCTTATTTTCCTGAATGCCGAAGTCTCTCTCGTATAGCCATAATAGTTTCCTTTCCCATACTTAGTTTGAAATGCTTTCTGTAAACTATAGAAGCTCCTTTGTTTATTCTCACATGTAGCAGCAACAACCTTTAGAACTTCACTTTTTCTGTGGAACAGGGTGGCTCAGCGGTTAGCACATTGAAGGACGGAAGGACGACGGTACAAACCCGCGTTCGAACATCCTGATTTAGGTTTTAAATGATTTCTCTAAGTTGCCTCAGGCAAATACCACAATGGTGCCTTTGAAAAGACAATCTTGATTTCTTTCCCATCCTTCCGTAATCCGAGCTTGAGCTACGTCTCTAATGGCCTCGTAGTCGACGGAACGTTAACCACTAATCTCCTCCTCAATTTCGCCTTTTGGTCTCGCAAAGAGGTCTCCCTAAACCAACTTAAGAAAATCACACGCCTTCCCGCCTTGTTCGAGTCGTCTGCTAAAACAGCAAGTAAGTGTTGCAGCTTTTCCGCCCATTCTCATCAGCTACTGGAGCTGGCGCCACCTTCCTCTCCTAAAAAATATGGTCTCCACTATCAACAAGGGACAGAGATTGACTTTGTGTAGTCGTGTTCCGGCCCTTGGTCGGTAAGAATGTGTGTTCCTAGTGTACACGAAATTAGATTACGTCGAGATGTGTCTCAATTAGGAACTCAATAAACTTGTGAGCATCGGTGCCTTTTTGTCCCCCTATATATTCTTTGCGTATTTTTCTACTTATTGCGTGTGAGATTCACTTAGATCTGAGCTGATTTGTACTTTGTGCTCATACTTTTTCCGTTGTTCAGTTTTCATATATGTGGAACCACTGGGTGCCCACGCTAAGTAACACATTTCGTTCTTACTTTGACCATTTTTGTATCTAGTGATTATTCGTTATATTATTTAATTCGTGTGCGAAATGAATATTTCTGAATGAGCAATTTTTCGGAGACAGAACCTTGATGCTTTGTGCGCGATCGTGAGAGCATGTGGCGAGTGGCTAATTCGTTGTTAGCATGGAGTTCAATGATAAATATCTTTGTTCGCGATAGTAGTATTAATTTTGGTTTCCAATGATCCAGTACTGTGTGAAAAACTTCCTATAAAGTTGCGTACAAATGCGGATAAAAGACTACTTGGTTCTTTTAACTGTCCTGTAGCGATTTCTCCAAGCGATGTAGTCTGCATGATTATTATTCCCAGTACTCTGGAAGCACTATCGTAATTTCCTCTCTGAAATGATCAAGCTCCCGCACATACTCTCGTATTGCAATCTAATCATTTTACCTTATTCCGTATCGGGGGAGATACCACTGTTGAGTTGATTTTCAGACAGATAAGATTAGATTGTGAGACAATATAGTGTATTACAATAAGTAACTTTTCTTGTCATTTGTCCTCAAAAGTAAGACAGTGTGTAATAAATTTGTTGCTTACGTAGAAATATCCTTTTTAATGATCAAACCACCCCGAAGAGACACTTAACATATAAAAATGTGCAAATACCTTCTTAATAATTACTTAATAGCTGTTTAAAAATTAATCAATATTGAATCATATTGTCATATAGTCGGCGGGATATTGTGTTACCATTGCATATCATTTGATGAATTAGATTCATGATAGGGCTGAAGATCTTCACTAGTCCGCCATGAACTTTGCACATGTGGCAGACATTTGTTGATGATTGTCATTCTTACACACAAATAATTAACGCATCTCATTAGTTATCCCTAGGGTTGTAAACTATCGTAGACTATAGTAGACTATCACAAGTAAGCGTAGACTACGATAGTTTTCCTGATAGCTTTGGTCAGTTAAGACTGTAACCGCGTTACCCGTATGTCAGGTGTGTTGCACACCTATCGGACGTTACCTCATTTCGATCGCTTTGTTTGCGTATGCGATTTTTGTCTTACTCGATTCCGCTAGAAACCGAAACCGGTAACCGTCTGAAACTGAGTCAGGGTATACCGTGTAAAGGGCCATGTAATCCATGGAGCATTTTCATTCTACATAGTTATCCTCCTGATATTATTTAAAGGTAAACAGTATATATAGGAAAACTAAAAGTGTCGATATTCATTTCAGGTTTTATTCGGAAACTGTTGATTTGCAACATGAAACAGAGGTATGTTGTAGCAGAAACTAAATTAAAGAAATACAGATTTATCATATAGTACTACAAAACTGAATTACCTAAAAAGAAGACACTTCAGTATTTCGTCGAACTCATATAAAAATTTCCCGTTATTCATAAAGAGCTTTCGCACTTATCAGTTATAACAAGAAACTCTTGCCTTCGATTATGATGAATAATGGTCTGTTGGGTACAAACAACAACGATAATAACACAGGATTTTTTTATGTTTCTGTATGTATATTGTATTTGAAACAAAATTAATTAAAGTATCCATGCCCGAGGCAGGATTCGAACCTGCGACCGTAGCAACTTGTTCAATGAAAGAATTATTTATTGTTGCCCGTGTTGCCTGCTGAAGGGAGTTACAAGCAAGCACATACGTTCCTGCATGTCCTCTGGAGTTGTTGGAATATCGCGACAGATAACGTCTTTAATGCATCCCCAAAGTAAAAAGGCCAGAGGATTTAAATCAGGAGATCTAACAGGCCAAGTAAGTGTTCGTCCTCTATACCAATCTATGTGCTAGGGTAGCTTCGGTTCAGAACACGACGATCTCACAAGACATTCTGTGCTGGACATCCATCGTGTTGATACCACATAAGCATTCTGGTTCTTAGCGGCACTTCATCCAGATGAGGAGGAAGACTTCGTCTGGGGGAGTTAGCATACGCTTAGCCGTTTAGTCTACCGTTGATTAAATAAGGGCCAATAAATGTAATACCCAGCATACCACACCAGACGTTAACTCTCCACTGACGCTGACGTTCCATCTGTCTAAGCAATCGTGGGTTGTCGCTGGTCCAATAATGCATGTTCCTTGTATTTACCTGTCCTTTGTTTGAGAAGGAAAATTCATCGGTAAATAGAACATTGGAGAAGAAGTTCGAGCTGGCGAGGATTTGCTTCTGTGCCCATTGACAGAACTGTACACGATTCTGGAAACAATTCCCATGAATTTCTTGATGTAGGTGTACATGGTAAGAATGGAACCGGTGAAGTGGAAGAATTCGATGTACACTGGTTTTAGAAATGCCAGTCTCGTGTTCAAGCTGTCGTGTGCTCACATGTGGATTCATAGCAACGGAAGCGAGAACAGTAACTTCGGCAGCTTCGTCTGTGCGCATGCTACGACGATTGCGTTGTCGTTGGTGATAACTTCCCGTTTTCTGAAGCGTCACAACAAGACGAGAAAACATCCATTGGGAAGGTCTCTGTACAGTTTCGCTGCCTGCGTAGCATTTCGCCTACCTTTAACAATAACAACAAAAGAAACGTTATGTCGATGCAGTTTGTAGGAAGGACAGCCTAAACTGTATGCCTATTCTACACAACAGTGTTTAGAAGGAATAAATTACTGAACTAAATGTACCCGTACATAAGAAAACAGTATTGCAATTATTGTTCTGCTAACTTACATTCCCCATAGATGAGTAGCATTTCTACCTTCTCTTCGTTGGTGTACATTCTACTCACACAATTCTTCAACTAACAGCCGGTCGGTGTGGCCGAGTGGTTCTAGGCGCTTCAGTCTGGAACCGCGTGTCCGGTACAGTCGCAGGTTCGAATCCTGCGTCGGGCATGGATGTGTGTGATGTCCTTACGTTAGTTAGGTTTACGTAGTTCTAAGTTCTAGAGGACAGATAACCTTTGATGTTAAGTCCCATAGTGCTCAGAGCCATTTGAACCATTTTTTTTTGTTAAGTCCCATAGTGCTCATAGACACTTGAGCCATTTCAACTAACGATGGTTGACGGAATGATGGGTGTGCATTGTTCTTATGTTTACATTTGTCGTCTGTCAAGGTCAGCAGGTGGATGTGTTCCGTTACCCCGAGTATCTGCACTAAGCGCTGGGAGCGTAAACGTCTATGTTGTGTTATGTCATTAATAACATTGTCTTTCAGTGAATGGTCCACTGTGAAACATTTTTGAAGAGGTCTTTAGGAGAGGAATTGAATTATCGAATAAAAAATACAGGGTGTCATTTAAAAAAGTCATACCGCTGTCCATGCCTGTGTAGAAACAAGGCTACAGCCAAGGCAATCATGCTAATTGATGTCCCCCTGACGGCTAAAGATCATTTGCTTGAAACATTTTGTAATTTGCATCTGGATAATCAGTTATTTAGGGTGGTCAAGAGAAATGGGACACCCAGTGTGTATACACCGCTGTCCCATGTCTTTTGTCACCTTAGTGTATTTCGCCCATTACGTAGGTCGAGCAGCTCTCAACCCTGTGTCTCAAGTCTCGGAAGTCGCATCCAGTGCGTAAGTGTTCGGTTCATAGCTTCCAATCGGCTCAAAATCCAAAGACCGCATTCATTTGTAGGAACAATGGTACAGCTTCGTTAAATCATCGCAAGCAAAGCTGGTTGTTTGAGTTTCTCTACCCGAAATAGCGATTTAAAAACATAAATATGATATGGTAGCCCTGGCGATGGGCATCATTTGTTCCATTGTGGGCAATGAACTGCAACAGGTTGCAACCTGTGCCCTCAGTTTCTGCTTGGATAACATAGTCCCTCCATCAAGTTGAACATCGTCGTCACGCTTGCATGCGAATTGCCGATGATTCTCTTTCTTATCTCCGAAGGGGTACAATTATTGCTGTAGGTGTGAACTATCGATAAAAAATAGACCTCTTTTACCAGGACGTGCTGAGAAGTAATGTCTCCCTTGAAAACTCTCTTAAAACTTTTACTAACGGAACAAATGCTGTTAACGTTATTCTTCATGCCTACATACTTACTTCTCAACATAGTGACTTTGTTGACGGAGTCACGATCTCATCTCTGCTTGCACCGCTTCATCACTATCAAAGTGAAATCCTCTAAGGTATTCTTGAAGTTCTGTAAACAAATGAAAATCGGATGAGAACAAGTAGACACTGCATGGAGTGTAATTGATGACCTAGAAACCAAGGCGTCGGATTGTTGTAGAGCCGGAGCGTTCGTATGTGATCTTGCATTGTCATACTGAAGGAGAAGGTGTTCCACATCTGGACGAACTCTTCGAATTCGAAACTCGATTATAGCACCCTGTTTCTCACCCACCGACATAGGTTACACACCGCCATGTTACAATCTTCAATTCAGTGCCCTCTAGGGACAGAGGGCAGCAGATATGTAAACATGAAGGATAAGGATGCAAAACGTGAATAACGTGTGCTTTACCTTAGCAACTTTAAGAGTTTTTAAATGAAATATTCTCAGGCATTACGTTCCGGCATACACTCATATATTTTTGATGTTCTAGCAGAATAATGATGCTCCCAACCCTGCTGTTGAGGTTCACGTCTTGAAGAGTATAGCTTTGCAAGAAGAAGGGCAGTAACGTCCTAGGACACTCATAAATATGAGAGAGAGGAGAAAACCTCTGAGCCTAGTATTGCAAAGGCTGTTGAATTTAGATTAAGAGTGGACTGAAGTCACAATTCAGAACCAACTCGACCAAGGATAGTACCTGAACCATATTTCCCAACCATGGGGCATGGGTTTAATTTCAGATGCTTTAGGTGAGCCTCAATCGAGAAGTTTTCGTTATAAATACAGTTTTACTAACTAGGAGAATATTTACTACGGAAGTCAGTGGCGTCCAGTAACCACACATTTACAATTACCTCACAAACGCCTTGTTTGCAAACCTATGCTTACGGGAGTGGTTTTGCTGCGTGTGTGTGTTTGAGGGCGGTGGTTGGTGGGGAGGTGGTGCGGAGAGGGGTTGGAGGTTCTTCGATCGTAGTGAATAAAATCGCAGCACTTTCTCCATCTACATCAATGCTTTATGTTGTTATACGTTTTATCAAATCGTTCACCTCTGTAATTGAGTAGTAAATCGCACGCGTACTATACGTTCCTCCGGAATATATAAAAGTTGGAGCTCCTGCGCAGGCTTACGGAAAGCTACATACAGAAATTTTTTAGACTCTAGAAAGTATGTATGCAGACGTTTGTGATCTCAACATGAATCCTGCTTTGAAGGCGAGAAGAAGTGAAGACAGTGGCTCTGCCGAGATGAAGGCAGCGGTTCCTGTCGTATCACCAACCTTCTTATTTACACGTACATGCGACAAGTTAGTAGGCGGAAGTGTATATTGTGCTAGGTTCAGCAGCAATGTATTTTGACCCAGTGCAACGAACATTACTGCACAGACAGAACAGTCGATGTCCACCTTAGAAGGAATACAAGTGATCCATAAAGGGAGATTATAATTAAGCTTTCGCTAGTTGAGAATGCCTCCATAAAAACCGAGCGATCGTAGAGCAACGAAACTTTGTGGAAACATTTGAAATTACATGCGGAAGAGAAAAAATGAATAAACCATTGAAATGAAAACAAATTTCAATTTCCACGTGAGCGGGCAACATGTGTTAATGGTGAACCATGTTAACGTTCCAGGTTACAAATGTTGTTCAGTTTGACGACCATTTGGTTCTGCGTCAGCCTGCCCCCACCCCCCCACCCCTCCACCCTCTACTAGACATTTCTCTACTGATGCATTTTTCGAATAGTGGACTATGAAATTTAAGTTGCCGTAACACAACTCATCCAATGCTTGAAGAGCCGACGTTACGACCAGCATTCTCAGCCATTACAACAGTAGATCCATCAACAATTTGTGGCGCAGTTGACCGTCAGAGTCTCCCAGGTGCACTTAGCAAATCGCCAGTTAATTCTAAATTACGAATTAACGTTCTTCTATCCAGGTGCGGAAAGAGAACCACTCCGTATTACTTCAATGAGTCGAAAGTCGCGAAAAAACAAGTTTCGTACATACAAATAAATTCAGTTGCAAAAACGGAATTTTTCTTCTGTATATGATAAACCATAATTCTACAAACGCGTGTTTTGAGGAAATGAGCAGTGCAGATTCCCTGTCATGCCCTTCAGATTCGTTGCATGCGAAATGAAGCGAAAAACGAAAGAAAAACCAGGAAAACTGACAGAGTAAGTACTGTGTGTAACACATTTCGTATGGTATCAAGTTCTCGTTTAATGCGTGGTAGCAAACTAAAGGAGATAACTAAGGATTTTTATACACCTGCAGTAAGGTATATGTAGACCATGGTCTTACTGAAGGACTAACATTCCAGCCTCCTGAATTTAGATGTTAGTGGTTTTGTCAAGACTCTTTATGTAATTGTTTGTTCCGTAAATAAAGCTGCCTTTTCCTGCTGCTAGTTACTTTATTTATGCCATTGGCGTTTCTCGTTCTCCTGTTCTAAGGCATCATCAAATAGTTCAAATGGCTCTGAGCACTATGGGACTCAACATCTGTGGTCATAAGTCCCCTAGAACTTAGAACTACTTAAACCTAACTAACCTAAGGACATCACACACATCCATTCCCGAGGCAGGATTCGAACCTACGACCGTAGCAGTCGCGCGGTTCCGGACTGAGCGCCTAGAACCAAGGCATCATCAGTGGGATGATTTGCTGATCTGCGTTTCCTCACATCTGGCCTGGAGGTCGCACTACCACTTTTATCACTGCCATATAACCACAGCAGCAGGGAAAGGCAGCTTTATTTACAAAACAAATATTTATGTGCTTGTTGCGGAAGATGGAAACACAAACGAACTTGTTCCGTAAGTGTCTTTTAATAGGACACAGCTGGGTTTCTTCGCCGTCTTTGTTCTACTGTGTTAACCCTCCTGTTCTACTGACAAAGGTAGCAACAGCACTTCCTACCTTGAAAATGAAGATGACAAATAGTGTGGAGACGTTTTGAACAATAGACGAGATAAACAAAACACATAATTGATTATTCAGGTCATGGAATAACAAGCATTCCTTTGTGAAGTTAACAGCGTGCTCATGCGCAGCTACCTATTGTTAATCAGTTCCCACTTAGTAACGCATGAGAACTGTGACGCACATCAGTGCAAACTTGCTTAGTTGTTGCAGTTAACGGATGCACACAGTTACTGCTATTTCATCTTATTCTCAATTTAACGACAAATAAAAATGTTACTGCTCTGTGGCATATATAGTGGAAGTCACAAGTATATTATATATTTTTTCCTCCTGAGTAAAGCCATTTCTCAGGATGCGTTAAGGCTGTAACATTCAGAGATTACAAATTGTTTCAGCTTTAGTTATTCAGATGACGGGAGGAATGACGTAGTTAAGACTGCACACTATGAGCGTTCTGGTACGAACTGTTAACGCTACACTAAAAAGCAGTTTAAGTTTGCTAAACGTCTTTGGGATGCTAGTTGAAGTATTAATACTCTTTAATAGCTATATACTCGTATGCTCTCTCATCAAAAGTATCTGGACCTCCTTACGTAATACGGAATGGACCACTAGATGCCATGAGAGGCGAACCCGCCGGGTATAAAAGGAGGTGGGAAGTGTCGTGTTGTCAGTAGAGAAGCAGTAAAAGCAGAATGGGTCGGTCCGAAGAGCTCAGAGGCTTCTAACGTGAACTAGGTATTGCTATCACCTCAATATAAGATAAATCACACACATTTCAACCCTTCTAAAGCGGCCAAAGTCAACTATTGATGACGTGGTTTTGAAGTGGAAACACGAAGAAAAAGCCACAGTTTTATCAAGACCAAGGAGACTTCACGTACTGACATTCATGAATCGTAGAGCGTTGCGGAAGGTGGTTATAAAACATCCTATAAAATCAGCGAACAGAATCCCTCATTAGTTCCAAAGGACAATCAGCTGTGCCTCTAGCACAATGGCTGTAGGTAGATAGTTGAAAATAATGGAGTACAAATGTCAAGCTGCCGTTCCTAAGCCCCGTATTTCTGTAGTCAATTCTCAGCGACGTTCGACGTGGAGTGAAGGGCGACCCACTGGGAGACTAATGACTGGACACGAGTGATTTGGAGTGATGAATCACTCTGCACCCTGTGTTAATCCGGTGGAAGCATTTTGGTTTAGCGAATGCCTGGGTAATATTACCTGCCAGCATGTGCGTAGACAACAATCAAGTATGGAGGAAGTGGTGTTGAAGTATGGCTGTGTTTATCGTGATTAGGGTGTGGTCCCTTACTGCACCTAAGAAAAAGCTCAATGCCGAAGTATATGAACACATTTTACAGTATAGTGTACCGCATACTGTAGCGGGACAGTTGGTTGATTGTATGACTATTACAATGCATCCTGTTATAAAGCAACTTCTGTGAGGCAGTGGTCTGTGGGCACTAACGTTCCTGAAATGGACTGGCCTGCCCAGGATAGGGACCTGAACCCAATCTATGGAATTATAATGTAGACTGCGGTCCAGACACCAGTGTCCAAAGTTACTACCTTTTCTGCTGTCACCTTTTGCAGAATAAGGGACTGCCATTCCTCTACAGACATTCAAACACCTTACTGGAAGGGTCCCAGTAGACTTCAACCCGCGATAAAGACGAAGGTTGGATACAGCACATATTAACGTCCATAGGCGCCAGGATGCTTTTCATCAGATTGTGTATTTGGTACTGCATCTATTTATCCCATTCTTGTGAGAAATTGATGTACGTTAATTTCATTTATTAATTATAAGAACGGCGATTAAGTGGGCTAATTGCAAAGCAGTAAAATTTATATTAATTAAGTGCGCCAACTACAGAAATACTCTTGAAGTACATTATACTCGTACGTGTCTTTATTACCACTGTTTTTGGCCACTGCTAAAGTGACTTATTTTTCTCGTTACTGCATTACTTAATAACTTATTGTGAAACAAATAACCTCTTTCAATTACATACCAAGATGAAAAAGAAAACAATAATATACTCATTCTGTTGACAATAACCACAGAATCGATTTGCTGGGTGTTTTGTTATTACTTCGAGGAAAACAGAAAATTGCCAGGTGGACTTTACTCAGGTACGTTAGTGCACTTCATTAGCAGACAGCGAATGAGTGGTATGCGGTGTCAAGAAGTGGTGGCGTCAGATGTGATGGCAGGCATGGATGTTGCGTGTACGTGGCCCAGCAGAATTACACCAGTCGTTAGCAGCAATGATTAACTACAATGCACCAGTCAACAAAGGTGGTTTGGTAATGGAAAACTAAATATTACTTGTTTTAATATCCATTATATTTACTAGAACTGGCATCCCACTGACTTCCACCTATTCCCACGGCTAAGAAAGGAAATCGTATCAACTGACGTTAGTCCATAATGTATTCACAAGAAGATCGCGATGTAGTGGTTTACCACTGCGTTTCTCCAACCTGTAGATAATAGCTGCTACGCAACAAGGTAGCTCTTGTCTGTTCTTGTATTGTTCTATCTACTAAAATTTAGCCTCAAGTTACTAGGCAATATAGTTTAGGAAATGTTCTCATATATACATTCGCAAACTGATTTTTGTCGAATTTTATTCACACAGTGCACCATAGGATCTATATTTAGGGACCTAGGTATGCTGGTAGAATCCTCAATAAATACTGTACTACTTGTCTGTGAATCTAGGTTTTCCAGTGCTGCTAGTACACTGTGCCCCCATTCAGACAGTCCTGTGACCACTCACAGTCCGTTCTTCGCTCACGTCGAAGTGTCCTGTTAGGTCAACATGGCCAAGCGGTTCTAGGCGATTTATTCCGGAACCGCGCTGCTGTTACGGTCGCAGATTCCAATCCTGCCTCGGGCATGGATGTGTGCGACTATGTCGCAGCTGGTGAAAGTAGGTTTAAGTAGTTCTAAGTCTAGGGGACTGATGACCTCAGATGTTAAGTCCCATAGTGCTTAGAACCATTTGAACTATTTTAGTTCACCTTAATATTGATCTCATGCGGTATGCAAATCTAGACAATACAAATATTAAATTAGCGATTTCTTTCGAAACCATTATGATAGTTTAGTAACATCTAAATGAGTATTAATACAGTTTTTACCAGGTAATACTTCAACATCTACAAAAAGTCTGAGAATACATCTATCATCAAGAGTCAATTCATTACTACATAAGGCGTGCAGTGATGACCCTATCACATTTTCTTGTACGCTACCGATCTGTGGATAACTCTTCGTCCGCTCTGCTGCCTTAACGAGAACTCCCCAGTCCAGACTGAAACTTGGACTCAAAAGCTTACAAATACGTACCCCAGCCATAACCGGCATTAAACGAGAAACGATAAATTTTCATAATTACAGAATAACTTAATACCTATAGGTACCAGAATTCACAGTTTTCACAATAGGATGTGTGAAGAGCACGTGATAGGTTTCGCATGATTGTTGTTTTGGAAATCCATGCTTGTTACCACAGATAAGGTCCACATCCTCTATACAGTTCACTGGGTCGAAATTTGTAATATATTGTGCAATTCTAATACAGATACAAGTATTTGTGGACGGTATCGTGGAGAATCCCTTATTTAAGTCCGTATGCGAATGATAACATAAAAAAGGCCATAATTTCGTCGGTGAGCAATCAGTACATAGTTCCGAAAGAAGCTGAGGGCAAAACCCATCCTTAGATCCAATGGATGATGTATCATTGTAGGTAGTAACGAAAGACAGTAAATGCAGTACTGAAGGGTTTAGGGCTGATCAACCCTCTCAGGCCTGGCTCGTAAGGATGGTGCAACAGTCGTGATAAGGTGTTTCAACTGACCTGCTGTTGTACATTAAAGCTCTATAGTGTTGTGATTCTAAAGAGCTCGCTTGGCGCACTTTAATAACTCAGTCCATTATTGAGAACGTAAGAGCAGCTGTTACTTATCTAGTTTCTAACTTTACTCTGTTTTAGCAAAACCACTATGAGACTTCCATCGTACTTTGACCAGTCTTGAGCCCTGGTTACATCACGCGCGGTCAATTACCTTTAAAGCATAACTTCACACATGACGTCCGCAGCCTTGCCTCTTTTCTACGACTTGATAATCATGATGTCACAAGCCTTGCCTCTATTAAAAGATGTCGCAATGGCGCGAAATCAAAATATCGGCTGTAAGAGAAAGCAGCCAATCACAGCAAAGTATTTTGGGTGCCATTAAAAAGGAACAGCCAGTCAGCATGAAGCTGCTACGTTCAAAAGCATCCGAACAATCTGAATTTGTAACAATGTACAGTATTACCCAGCTAACTTGTATTATTTACAAAAACACAAGATTCACCTAAATGGTGTAAGCTGACACTATGTTCAAAAGTATCCAACAGATATGAATTTTACACCATGCCCAAAATATCCGAACGACCCGAAATATTGATAAAAATAACTTACACATTTTTCACAGCTGCGCACACATACACACACACACACACACACACACACACACACACACACACACACACACACACACACACACACCGGACAAAGGTATTATACACACGTCTCCATAGTGCAGCTGGAACTTTGAGAGAAAGCTTCTGTGAAGTCCTTGGCTAACTTAGGATTAGATAGCATACCTGTACATCTCTGCAATGGCCTAGTTAACTCAGTCAGGACCAGCAACCAGACCGTTTCTGTGTCAGCTTCAGGTGACTCATGATAAGACACACCTCGCGAGACTACTACCCTGCTGAAAAACCAGGAGCATACTAACAAAATTGTGTTCTATGACGTTGTATAATTATCATTGTAGATTCATGTTCAGGCTGAATAAATACTCCCAAATCCAAAGTTTAATGCTCTTGCAACCGATAGGTCGGAAGCTATTAGCATTTCATCGACGTTTAATTGAAACTGAGACGAGCTACAAATATAATAGCAACTCCATATTTCCAACTACCCACTTTCAAACTATTTTCAGAGTCCGTCAAACATTCCAGTGGCTGCATGCGAGGGTATGAAAAACCTTGCCTTGCAGTACATCTTCTGCTGATAAAGCTAACATATTCAGAAAACTAGCAATATTCAAATACGTAAGAAACAAAGGTTGCTGTGTTTTTAACTAACCATTTTCAACTAATTTTCAGAGTCAGTCAAGCATTATAGCGACTTCAAGCTATCTGAAAAACAGCTTTTATCTTGTGGTACAGAACATTTATCATCTTCTGCCAATGACGCTAAATTATCCTGTCACACAGTGAAAACTTCATGATACTCTGCCCCCATGCATTGACATGCTACAGTCAAGTTGGAACAAATTGTCTGATACGTAGATATTTTGTCTTCGGTTACAGATAAACATCAAACTGTAACAAATTGATCCACATACGTCCCTATTTTCTTTTCATTTGTAGATTACACAAAATTATCAGAAATATCACCATGCTACAGACAAGAATCAAATGACATGATCCAATTTTAAATCCTTTCTGTAAAGCAGCTGTTGCACGCAGACAAACAGCTGCATTCTCGAAAATGAATAAAAAACATTGCTGCAAACTCATAAACGCTGCTCATATTCTATCGAAACTGTGTTTAGAACTTTAAATTGCAAGCGAAAGTCTGTTAAATTTTCAACAAATAGCCTAGAGACATTGCACATTACCATGTGTATTTTAGTGACACACACAACATTGTTGCATGTAAAAACACTATGTAACTAGCATAAAAGAAAGCCATGTAATTCGTGAATGGGAAAAACACGCATGTGAAACTGCCAGCGTTAATTTATACAGTATATTCACGATAAACATAATGTTACTGACAAACAATGCATCAAACTCACCACATGACATTGGAAAACAGAGACGGAATTACTTTGACGAATACTTGATACCTATGAAATCATTTAACAAAATTATACAATCCTGGAAATGGAAAAAAGGACACATTGACACCGGTGTGTCAGACCCACCATACTTGCTCCGGACACTGCGAGAGGGCTGTACAAGCAATGATCACACGCACGGCACAGCGGACACATCAGGAACCGCGGTGTTGGCCGTCGAATGGCGCTAGCTGCGCAGCATTTGTGCACCGCCGCCGTCAGTGTCAGCCAGTTTGCCGTGGCATACGGAGCTCCATCGCAGTCTTTAACACTGGTAGCATGCCGCGATAGCGTGGACGTGAACCGTATGTGCAGTTGACGTACTTTGATCGAGGGCGTATAGTGGGCATGCGGGAGGCCGGGTGGACGTACCGCCGAATTGCTCAACACGTGGGGCGTGAGGTCTCCACAGTACATCGATGTTGTCGCCTGTGGTCGGCGGAAGGTGCATGTGCCCGTCGACTTGGGACCGGACCGCAGCGACGCACGGATGCACGCCAAGACCGTAGGATCCTACTCAGTGCCGTAGGGGACCGCACCGCCACTTCCCAGCAAATTAGGGACACTGTTGCTCCTGGGGTATCGGCAAGGACCATTCGCAACCGTCTCCATGAAGCTGGGCTACGGTCCCGCACACCGTTAGGCCGTCTTCCGCTCACGCCCCAACATCGTGCAGCCCGCCTCCAGTGGTGTCGCGACAGCCGTGAATAGAGGGACGAATGGAGATGTGTCGTCTTCAGCGATGAGAGTCGCTTCTGCCTTGGTGCCAATGATGGTCGTATGCGTGTTTGGCGCCGTGCAGGTGAGCGCCACAATCAGGACTGCATACGACCGAGACACACAGGGCCAACACCCGGCATCATGGTGTGGGGAGCGATCTCCTACACTGGCCGTACACCTCTGGTGATCGTCGAGGGGACACTGAATAGTGCACAGTACATCCAAACCGTCATTGAACCCATCGTTCTACCATTCCTGGACCGGCAATGGAACTTGCTGTTCCAACAGGACAATGCACGTCCGCATGTATCCTGTGCCACCCAACGTGCTCTAGAAGGTGTAAGTCAACTACCCTGGCCAGCAAGATCTCCGGATCAGTCCCCCATTGAGCATGTTTGGGACTGGATGAAGCGTCGTCTCACGCGGTCTGCACGTCCAGCACGAACGCTGGTCCAACTGAGGCGCCAGGTGGAAATGGCATGGCAAGCCGTTCCACAGGACTACATCCAGTATCTCTACGATCGTCTCCATGGGAGAATAGCAGCCTGCATTGCTGCGAAAGGTGGATATACACTGTACTAGTGCCGACATTGTGCCTGCTCTGTTGCCTGTGTCTATGTGCCTGTGGTTCTGTCAGTGTGATCATGTGATGTATCTGACCCCAGGAATGTGTCAATAAAGTTTCCCCTTCCTGGGACAATGAATTCACGGTGTTCTTATTTCAATTTCCAGGAGTGTAGTTAAGCACAGAAAAACAACTTGTACCGTCTTAGAAGTTATGATCGAGTTGATGAAGAATCCGGACATAGAATGAGCACACAAGGCAGCGTGATGAAGAATTCTTGAGAGAAAAGATCGATAGAATCTGGGAAGCAATGAAAACATAAGCATTATGGAAGTGGAAGGTCGAAGACGATGTGAGAACTGACACAATTCTAGCATCAGCAGCATATACAGGACGTTCTACTTTTGCCTTGAATCGCAGTATGTCCTTTCCCCACATTGTATCATCTCGACATTATTAAAAGCGTATCATAAAATTCACACACACACACACACACACACACACACACACACACACACACACACACAACAGCTACTAGAACTCATTCGGTGGAGAAGAGGAGGCGGCAGGCCATATGGCTCTGATAACAGCAGTTGCAGCTCATTTATTGTCAGTGTCATCATATGTTCTCACATATTTCATGATACACATAACTGCAGAATAGTTGTTATTGCTATAAAGCCAGTAGTTGTAAACATTTTCGGAATTTAGTTTGTTATGCTGCTTAGAGGGGATGAGACGAAGACTAGTGTCATGTGCTTTTGAGATTGCGTACCTATTCCTCGAATGTGCAAGTCCTGACGTGTCTCAGAGAGCACAAGCACATTCGAATCGAAATATGATTATTCCTTGAACGAGTCTCTGCAGACATAGACACTCTCAACTTCCTGGTTAAACACTTTTGTTTGGTGGAACCAGTTCTGACTTGTCAGAACAGGTATCTGGACGTCCTCAGTCAGCGAGACGCTTATCTGGACGTCCTCAGTCAGCGAGAAGCTAGGTTACAAAAGCAAGGCACCTACTATGAGTAGCATGTTATTTATGCATGGCATAAACACACACAACTCCACAAAATGTTAAGTCTGATATATAACACTGTCAACAATCCTACATCTTTCACCTACTAATTACTTGCTGCAACTCATGGATGCTTTTCTCATTCAGTGTTGCAGAACCTGAAGCAGACGGGGGAGAGCAGAGGTTGTCATCTCGCAGGAAAAAATATCTGACTGGAGCATTGGTTTTTTTCTATCTCAACAACTGGAAAAAGAACAAACTCCATCTTGAGTTTTCTAAATGCTGGATAAGTTGCGGCAGGCTGAACAATGTGGATATCATCGAAATTGAGACTTACACACACACACTGAATTTGTATTAGTGAAATGTCTTACAAAAATAGTGGGAGAGCATTTTGAGAGCAAATTTAATAATTCTGTGTGTACTCTGCATTTCATCTGTTGTTTGCAATAATGGGCAAACTGTCTCCAAACCATATCAGATTAAATCCAACCAATGATTGGGAATGGGTTTCTGCAAAATGACTATTTAAAAGTCAAATATGCAGAGGTGTGATATATAATCGGTTTGGGTTCAAAGATTCTAGACATTTCTTGAACACCTGTAAGAGTCTCTGTGAACAGTCTGCATAAAATTAAGCAATCTACTAAAATAAAATTTTGACTGGACTGAAACTTACTCTTACCTACATCAGGCGAAGCTAAAAAAAGTAACTAAATACAAAGAATTTAATTTAACGCCATTTGAAATGATGATGAGTGGCACTCCACTAATGTTATTGGCCGGCTGTTACTAAAACTAGAGACGTTTCAAGAAAGGGAGTCTAGTTGGACGTTAAAAGAAATAGTTTAACTGCGCGTTAATTTTGATGAAAGTAATATGTTTTCTGTGTGAGTATGCACAAAACGGCTCAAACTGATATCAGATAAAACTGCAGTAACAAACGTTCGCATAAAGGGCAATGATGGTTTCAAGTGGTAATTTCTAGCTTGTTTGGATTCTGTAAATTGAACTGCTCAATATGTGTCTGCTTATGTGCGATATGCAAACAAGTTAAACTTTACTAACATACCGTTTCCTAAAGAGTTGAAGCATTTTCACATGTTTGAAAAATAGAACGAAAGCATCTCTGTTAATATGTGTGGAATCGAGTATTCTGGTTGTGAAAGACGAGGAAGATGAGAAAGAACTTCGAATTGTATCACTATATGTCACAAAGAAGTGTGAGGAACATGTATATCTATCGATGTTGCAGGTTGATAATACGCAGTTCTATTTCATTGATAAATTGTTGAGGTTAGCACATTATTACAATACCTCTCATCATAAGTCCATCATTCTATGTGAGCTTTGTCTGTGTTATTTTCAAAATGGTTCAAATGGCTCTGAGCACTATGGGACTTAACTTCGGAGGTCATCAGTCGCCTAGAACTTAGAACTAATTGAACCCAACTAACCTAAGGACATCACACGCATACATGCCCGAGGCAGGATTCGAACCTGCGACAGTAGCGGTCTCGTGGTTCCAGACTGAAGCGCCCAGAACCTCACGGCCACTCCGGCCGGCTGTGTTATTTTCATTCCAAATATAAGCTAGATTTATATCTGGTCGACTGTACGAAGCTTAAGTCAGACAATAGTAGCATGCCTAGTGACCAGTATGAGTATGTAAGACTTACACAGTTTCGCAACAAAGTAAACCTGCTCGTTATGATTTCTACTGATACGAATGCATGATAGAATCAGTTGCTTTTTTACAGTCATAGTTGTAACTCTTGTTCACATTCCGCTCGACTACTTTTACATACAACGTTCATTATAGACTGTTACATACACAGTAGGTGTAATGAAAAATATTAAGAGTTTAAATTGTACAGAGGTAGTGACTACATGAAATGCACAGTTGTACGTAATTTCTGAGGCTATGGATTGGTTTTGTTACAAAACAAAAAGATAGATGTAAGTCCTAAAGAAGAATTAGCGTTTCGCTCAACAGAGACCAGTCATATTTGGCGATAATTGTTTAAGGAAGGAGATGCTAAACGTAGAGGTCACTGCCATTTTGATAACACTGAGATGCTGCATATGCCAGATGTAAGTTTAAATATTGGCCTCACGTTAGAGTCTCACCCATATCTCACAATCTGAGCAATTATAATGGCCAATTATTGGTCACAAACGTAAGTGAAGAAACAATGGTAGCCGGTGATGAAAAAGTGAAACTGCATCTGGGCCACATTTCTCTGCTACCATCAAAAGTGGAGAAGTATAAATCATTTACGAAGGGTACTGAAGTAATGTGCTGGAAGTGGAGAAACAATTAAAATTTACATTTTATAGATTCTCTTAATTTTTGACACTTTTTCTCGAAAAGTGTATACGTAGCTAAAATCAGAAGAGCTCAAGATAATGAGGAACTATTTTCCTGGTGTTTGCAAATTTAATTTAGTTAATCGGAAAGACATATTTCCTTATGAGTTTGTGAGTAATGAGTCGTTTTTAGAAGAGAATAATTTTGCTCAAATTGAGAAGTTAAAAAGCTTATTAACAGGTGAAACTATAACAGAGGCAAGTGTCACAAATTATACAGTGTATGGAACTTAATCGTGTGCAAGCCACTAAGATCTTTATATTGATGTGCTACTACTTCCTGATGTATTCGAAAACTTTCGTAGCCTGTATCTTAAAGGATGAGATACTATACTGAAAATTGCTAGCGCAGAATTTCTGCTGACGCTAAACAACTTCAGTTTCCCTAAAAAAAAAAAAAAAAAGCATTACAGGCGGTATTCTTCATTGTTTCTGTAGACAAACAATAGATTTATGACTAGCTATGACGATAAATCTGATGTATTTTATGTTATGTATAAATAGTTGAATAGCCTTTAAAACTAGACAATGATACAGTATCATTTGTTTGGCTTTCCTCAGACAATGGTGAAACTTTTGACGCGGAAATCGTACCAGGCGATTCTGACAAAGGAGGCATTTTAGAAGCAGGGCTCAAGTGTCCTGTGAATATTCATGAAGTTCATTTAGATTTGACCTTGTGTACTGAAAAAAAATGGCAGCACCATCTGATAGTACCAAACCAAAGAAGTTAATTTCTGTGTAAGAGCTAAGTTGCACGCAGTAGAGACTATATTAGGACGCATAATTCACGGTTAACCATTGACTGTTACTGACAATGTGTGTTGAATTCGTAAGTTAGAACAACCGTATAGTATGTTAGTCAACGCAAGGGCCACGTTGTTTCCACTGTTAAAGAGCACAAGGTAGGTTAATCAGCACAAAGTGATAAATATCTTATACTGATAGGTAATATAGGTATAGCTTTGGATCACTACTCCACTCGGACACCATTGCATCAGTGATATGGATAATTTCCTGGTCCCGTGTCATCCCCAACGTCACTTCAGTCTCGCTATCCGCTTTACAACGTCTTGGACCCTCGTTCTTCTCCTTAGCTCTTCCTTCTTGATCCTGTTTCTCTGACTGACTCCAAGCATTGCTCTCTATTTTTACGTAGAATATCGGTTCCGTCTTTTTTCAAACACACTGCTTTTTCTTTTTACTCAAACGTGTTTCAGCACCTCTGTGCCATCAGTGGTTTTTCCTGTATTGAAAACTGCGAAAGGTGAAAATGTTTTAGGTTATAACTGATTTAACAAAGTGAGGCCTAAAGGAAGTTTTTGTTCGTTTTGTTTCTGACCGTGATTTTACGTTGTATGGTTTTTCAGGACCAACTGTATGGCATCCTGCACTGATAGCTCGTCATCTACAAACCAAATTATGTAAATGTAAGTTTCATCTGAGGTTTAATACATTCCATGATAATTAGAAAATGTGTTTTTGCCGTGTAAAAATGTTTTGCGTATATATTTGTTATTACTCCGCTTTTGAAGTGACTAATCCTTCTTCTTTTGGGTTTCGAGGACGCTGCACACACATATTAATGCACTTCATGTAATTTATTTCTTAAAAAACGTCTTCTTACTTCGCAAAACGTGGTGAGCACTATGTTGTATTTTCTGACTCCGCCGGCGTTCATTTGTTCCCAAGACAGTTTGGCAACTAAATTCAATTTTTTTTTACTTTTTCTCGCTCTTTCTCTCTCTCTCTCTCTCTCTCTCTCTCTCTCTCTCTCTCTCTCTCTCTGTGTGTGTGTGTGTGTGTGTGTGTGTGTAAACTCCTTTAGCTCTTTGTGTTGGCTTTTCTGTAAAGTTCTTTTAATAGGTTAAATAATGTGCCTTTACAAAGTGTAGTGTTTTCATTTAACGCCTTCTGCATGTAGAATTTCTCATCTGTTGTCAGTTTGTGGTACAGGCCGTGTCTGGATTTGAGTATTTTTAAATATGTAGCTACTGTAGTTGGGGCGTGGTTATGGACTATTAGGTGGTCAGAAAATGTGCTATGGGTGCTGTTACTTTTTAGGGCTCTGAGGTGTTCTGAGTATCTTGTTTTAATGTTCTGTACATACATTTACAGGCGTTGGCCCCTTTAATTTTGGCGCTCTATACTGTCTGTGGATGACATTTCCAGACATGTGTTCCATGTAAAACTTGATGTACTAAGTCAACAACCTCCAGCAGTACGTTATCCTATGACAATTCCATTTGGTTTCGAATGCAAGCTGGCAGTTCCAGTGCAAAATCATGAAATGAGAGATCTTGCCAGCAGGGAGGCCTTATAGAGAAGGTGCAGTCGGTGGCCATGGCACAGCCAATGTGTCGGACTGGCTGGCGTCAGTTTAAGTACGGCTGGGATTGTCGTGACTCAGTGTGGTAGGCCCTTGCCATGTTGAAAAATAAGTCACTGTTTCTTGTGATTCTCCATGAGTTGCGGCATTCATATATATCCCAACATGCAGTGTTGGCAGTTTTCTCTATGAAGAAAACTGCAGAATTCTGTGCTCACTACGTTCACAAATTATGCGCACTGAGTTTTCCATGTAAATTATATACTGGTGTTCAAACCTTAAAAACGAAAGTAGATTTCACATGGTATGTCACTGGCAAGTAGCATAGGTCGTTGAAACATGGACCATACATACAAAGAACCACTACAGTGCAGTACACAAGATAACTGAATACGAAATAAGACGAACAGAAATGACACTTTTATTCAAAGATAATAATTACGTTGAAGTCACCGCGATTTTTGATAGTTTAGTGGACATTATAATGGCGGGACATGGTTCTTAATAGGGTGCGTGATTACCACAAACAGCAGTGCATGCTCTGAAACGTGCTCGCATGCTGGCCATAAGATCTGTAAGGAGTTGTTACTGTAGGGTGCATCCATTCCTGCACCAGCGCGTTTTGCAACTGGTGGATGGTCGTTAGTGCATGTGGACGTGCAACTATAGGTTTCCCCAGCTCATCGCTTGATGGGTTTTACATTGGGGGAACGGGCAGGCCCTTCCAACAGCTCCTTCACCTGAGCAATACTCTGCAAAGAGACCATCACCATGCAGGCGTCGTGCCATTATAGAGCGTGAGATTTCTACATCTACATCTATATGGATAATGTGCAAATCACATTTAAGTGCGTGGCAGCGGGTTCATCGAACCACCTTCACAACTCTCTTATATTCCAATCTCGTATAGCAGGCGGAAAGAATGAACACCTATATCTTTCCGTACGAGCTCTGCTTTCCCTTATTTTATCGTGGTGATCGCTCCTCCCTATGGAGGACAGTGTCAACAAAATATTTTCGCATTCGGAGGAGAAAGTTGGCGATTGGAATTTCGTGAGAAGATTCTGTCGCAACGAGAAGGGCCTTTCTTTTAATAATGTCCAGCCCAAATTTTGTATTATTTCTGTGACACTCTCTCCCATATTTCGCGATAATACAAAATGTGCTGCCTTTCTTCGAACTTTTTCGATGTACTTCGTCAATCCTATCTGGTAATGATCCCACACCGCGAAGCAGTATTCTGAAAGAGGACGGACAAGCGTAGTGTAGATAGTCTCCTTAGTGGGTCTGTTACATTTTCTACGTGTCCTGCCAATAAAACGCAGTCTCTGGTTAGCCTTCCCCGCAACATTTTCTATGTGCTCCTTCCAATTTTTAAGTTGCTCGTAACTGTAATACCTGGATATTTAGTTGAATTTACGGCTTTTAGGTTAGACTGATTTAACGTGTAACCGAAGTTTAACGAGTTGCTTTTAGCACTCATGTGGATGACCTCACACTTTTCGACTTTTTTAGTAGATAAACCGCAGCGTCATCTGCAAACAACTGAAGACGGCTGCTCAAATTGTCTCTGAAATCGTTTATATAAATAAGGAACAGCAAAGGGCCTATAACACTACCTTGGGGAAACCCAGAAATCACTTCTGTTTTACTCGATGATTTTCCGTCAGTTACTACGAACTGTGACCTCTCTGGCAGAAAATCACAAATCCAATCACATAAGCTTCCGAAATCCAGAAATACGTAATCGATCTGAAATCCATTGTCAGTAGCACTCATCACTTCATGTGAGTAAAGAGCTAGTTGTGTTTCACAGGAACGATGTTTTGTAAACCCATATTGGCTGTGTGTCAATAGACCGTTTTCATAGAGGTAATTCATAATGTTCGAACACAATATAGGTTCTAAAATCCTGCTGCATATCTACGTTAAAGATATGGGCCTGTAATTTAGTTTCTTGAATATTCCGTTCCTTCCAATCGTATTAAATGTGTTTGCAACTGCAGTCGCCGTTTCACGTGGGTCCTTTCTTGCCTGCTGCACAATGCAGTAGTCATCTGCTGCTGTAGTTGACCGTGGTCGAACACCTGCTGTCCTCCGGGCAGCAGTGGGTGTTGTGGTTCGAAACGCTCCCCACTCACTTGAAACAATGCTGTGAGCAATATCAAACTCCTGTGCTGCACCCGTCACACTTCGTCCTTCTTCCAGTATCCCGAAGGCTCTTCCCAATGTAAAGTCGTCCAAATATTGTCTCTGGGCATGCCATAATGTAGGACACCATCAAGGTTCGCCTTAACAATTCGTTGATCCCTTGAACTGCCTAGTGTTCCTGGGACAGCCACATTACAGCAATAGTCACGCTGACCTCGAGCCATATGACGTCCAGCTTTCCGTACACGAATGGGAGACCACTGGCAAACATGCTCCTGCACTTTATTTATTTCCACCGAGTTGTTGATATGTTATGTTACTTTACCTATCTAGTTAAGTTTTGTGTAATATACCTCATCGCTTAAAGTGATTCGTTCTGTAGACACTCGTCCTATACCGTAATTGATATAACATTCTTACAAGTGGTTGCAGCTTCACAAGAACACCAAGCTGCAACTTGAGTATCAGTTTTATTATGTATGAGACTCCCAACAGTAACTTTCTTACAGTTTTCCTCGCGGTTGATATCTGTAACTGTTGTTAGTTGGTTCTTCGCACTGATTTCCCGTGGGCTCCGAACGAAACTTTCCTGCGCTTCATCAAATGCAGCCTCACGTAAACTTGGGTTCCCAGCGCATTTTTCTCCTTTATGAGACGCGCACCAACATTAGTAAAATGTTGGAGGGTACGGTGAGTACGAGAGGGTTTGTATAATCAAACCTTTGTTAGTGTGTTTTATGCCCATTATCTCGATCTGCATTTCAGACCGAGGGAGGTGAGAAGGTGTTGACATACTACACAAGTATTCGAGAGGATAGAGGTTTAAATCCCTGTCCAACCGTCCACATTTAGGTTTTGCCTAAATAACTTACAGTGAATGGCGTGATGCTTTCTTTGAAAGAACTGTGTCTCATTTTTAAGAAGTATCTACTGTCATTTCCCACTACCGCTCCGCGGTGTTTCGAATAGCAGTGTGGAATATTCAGTATGTGTCACGCTGCTGCCTACTTTCTATTGTCTTAGCTTCACGGATGTCGCGTTAATATAGCGTACGGATTACTGTCGTCTCCATGTCGTTCACACCACCAGTTTTGTGGAACACTAGGTGCAGACAGGGGGTGGTTTCGTCATGATAACTTTCTTCGTATATCTGCGTTATAAAATGAGTATTTCTGACGTCTTGTGGTTTAGGGTATTCTGCTGGACATTAGCGTCGTTTATGCACAATATGTCGACAACGTGACTCGTTATTTTCAGTTGGTGCCATGTGAGACTGCTCGTCAAGTGCAACGAGTCCATATTTCTATCCACGGCCCTCGCCCTCAATGCTCATCAGAGTGGCGCTGAAAGACTCATTGGAACTGATTGCGGAGAAATTTGACAACTGTCTGTTGTACCTGTTCAGGCATATACTGACTTCAACTTATTTTCTGTATGGGAGACAATACTACGAGCAGACAGAAGGTGTAGGGGCAGCCACCTATCTCCATTGCTTGCCAGTATGTTAATGGGGAAATTTGAAGACGAGGTATTAGAGAGCGCTACATGAAAATCCACATGCTTCTTCAGGTCTGTGAATGATGCTTTTCTCATCTGGTTTCATTGTGAGAGATGGTTCATTCAGTTTCTAGAAGATCATTACTCATTTCAAGCAAATATTAAGTTCATCATGGAACTGGAAAAAGATGGCCCGTTGCCGTTTCGGGATGTAGTTGTCAAAAGGAGAGCAGATGGTCGTTTGTCCGCAGTGTGTATCGCCAACCTACACACACTGCAAGCAAGCAGCTGTCACCATCCAGCGCAGAAGAATGGAGTTCTGAAGACATATGGTCCACAGGGCAGACACATTGTCAGACCTAAACAATTTGGCAGCAGAAACAGAGCATCTACGAACCGTGTTCTGCAGAAGTGAATACACGGCAAAACAGATTGGGGAGGCACTTCAACTAGCCAGTTTGCTACGTGATCTAGAACAAGAGCAAGATGAATCAGTGACTTGGGCATATCTGTCGTATTCTGCCAAAAGCAGCCGGAGTTCAAATGTTCAAATGTGTGTGAAATCTTATGGGAATTAACTGCTAAGGTCATCAGTCCCTAAGCTTACACACTACTTTAACCTAAATTATCCTAAGGAGAAACACACACACACACACCCGTGCCCGAGGGAGGACTCGAACCTCCGCCGGGACCAGCCGCACAGTCCATGACTGCAGCGCCCTAGACCACTCGGCTCATCCCGTGCGGCGCAGCAAGAGTCTCAGGAAGTATAACAATACGTTTATGTTCCGTTCACCTACTAAAATAAGAGGACAACTGGGAAACATGAAAGATGACCTGAGAGTAAGAAACCAGGAACTGATAATATACCTAGCCAACATGGCATGTTGTGCATTGAGCAAACAGCTAGGACAGTGGACTTCACATGCAAAGAACATCAGAGGTACACCCGACTGAGACAAGCAGCTGATTCGGCCATTCCAGAACGCTGTCTGGAACTCAATCATTCCAAGAACTATGACGAAACGAGGGTTCAGGCACAGATCCCCAGATACTGGCACTGTGTTGCAAGAGAGTCTATAGAGGTATAGGTTGCATAAAAGCTCATGAATCATGACACTGGGTGCCAATGCAGTAGAGCCGGCGATCCTGCACTGGAGTTGCTGAAAACTCGGGTGGGGGGACAGCAGCAAAACTTCAAAAAAAGAAGTAATGAGAGTGTCGACATTGAGAAATGGAATGATCGTGTGGCACTGATGGATGGGAGGCCCCGTTCGCGGAAATTCAGCTGCCATCTGCAACTGTTATTTCAGGTGGCACCACAGTGAGCGACTTGCGCGTCAGTGATGATGAGGTGATGATGAGGACAGCACAACACCTGTAATACTTACATCGATTAGTAGCAGGTTTATATTAGGTAACTGTGTATCTACGATTATGGAGTGTGTGTTCTTTGTCAGTTTAGGTCACTGATTTGTGACAGGAAATTTAGAGTTCTGTAATATATATATATATATATATATATATATATATATAACACTAAACAATGTTTAAAATAATAAAATTTTACAATATATGTATGTTTATAAAGAAAATATTTACATTGGAAGCTGGTTCATGCTTAGGACACTTGTATAACGTAAAAGATGTAAGGAATTTCCTCCATAATAGAGGTGGCTTGCTTGGAGCTATGTAAAAGGTGGTCTTGGCTGTCGAACTGAGCGGCTCCTTCGTGGGTGGGGTACGCAGTCAGTGGTTAGACGTTTCACGGTACACATCGAGGGTGCCAAGGGAGGCAATTGGAAGCCGTTTTGCTAGGAATTTTGCTGTTGCATGGTACTCTCGGCAATAAGGAATGGCTCTAACACGTTAAAAATACGTCGCCAAAAAGAAATTATAAAGAGCATTCGCCGGCCGGAGTGGTCAAGCGGTTCTAGGCGCTTCAGTCTGGAACCGCGAGGCCGCTACGGTCGGAGGTTCGAATCCTGCCTCGGGCATGGATGTGTATGATGTCCTTAGGTTAGTTAGGTTTAAGTAGATCTAAGTTCTATGGGACTGATGACCTCAGCGGTCCCATAGTGCTCAGAGCCATTTGAACCATTTTTTTTAAAGAGCATTCAAACATCAAGAGCCATGAGTAAAGTTAGGCGTCATGTCGCTTGTCGCCACTACTTCGCCACTGCTCCACCAACTTCAGCCAGTTAATTTGTGTGCGTGTTTTCAATAATAATCGAAGTGCTATAAACTTGTGCTTAGAACCATTTATACTAATCCTGAACCTTTGCAGGATCCCCTCCTAAGTGTTCAGAAAACCGAGTATCCTCTTGCAAACGAACTTATGATTTATTCCTGTGTATTAAATGTGCAAAAATTTAGCGCCAGAGAGTGCACATTTTACTGTCTAACATACCTGCTTCACAGGTGATGGAAAAGGCATGTAAGTTAAAGTTATTTGAAACATAATTTAGCCTTGACTACTACCTTAAACGATTTTTTTAAGTTAATCGTTTTCAGTGTTGAATAATTTGCTTTAAAAGTTAAAAATATAAACTTTACAAAGTGAGACTAAGAATTAAATTTAGTAGAATTGAATTTTGCTACTGAAATAATCATAGAGTTTGATTAGTGAGACAGTATCAGTTTATGGGTCCCCCTCAATAAGTTTATCATATTAGAAAGATAACTGGAATATTATTGCTACTAAAGAAATCTGATACATTTCTATAAATGGGAGTATAAACAGTGTAATTGTGGTATTATTAAATTTTTATTTGTGGCATTTATATGTCAGTTAAGTCAGAAGCCCCTCCTTGTCCAACTTTAGTTCGGTGCTTCCTGCAGTAAAATTTCAATACTGAGTCACGTAATGATCGTGATTCTAACTGTTATTATTATGAGCTGGGTACAATTTTGCTTTCTATGATTACTGGTTTTTGCATTAATGCTAATTACTGCTACCCACAACTTAGATTGCCCTGTATTCTGTGTATCCAGTGTGCTATTCAAAGGGAATCTTAATGAAAGTCACTTCAACAACTAATATTCAACTTTCTTAAACAAAATATTTCAAATTAACTTGCCTAATTGGGATGGCTACTGTTTATTGTTTCATTCGTATGAACTTTTCTACCTTTATGGAACCTCAAAGTTAAAGTTTGTTTAGTTTTCTGTTAAAATAAATGGCTCTAAGCACTATGGGACTAAACATCTGAGGTCATCAGTCCCCTAGACTTAGAGCTACTTAAACCTAACTAACCTAAGGACATCACACACATCCATGCCCGAGGCAGGATTCGAACCTGCGACCGTAGCACAGCGCGGTTCCGGACTGATGCGCCTAGAACCGCTTGGCCACAGCGGCTGGCAGTTTTCTGTTAAATTACAATATATTCAAAATTACTGCCCGATACCCTCATCCATCAGACACACGCACAGTCAAAACTAAAAATGCTCCAAGAGGGTAACACTAGTTTGTGTCACGACAGTCGCGTGTTATACACCTAGTACACGAGTGGAGAAAAACCTCGAACCCTACCAGGAATCGAACCGGAGCCCGCTGCAGGGTAGGTGAACATGTTACCACTCGACTAAGTAGGCGAACTGGACGCGGAGGACAAACATCAGACATAACACCAGGCGCACCAGCCCCAAGATGGACCGTCGCAGGACGCTTCTAGCACGAGCGGACCGCAGAGTGATCACCTAGAACCGCAACAGACCGGAAACGCAACGTCAGTGTGCGATGGGTGCACAGGCCTATATCACACCTATTCCGCATCGCACCTGGCCTTGTGTACAAGGCATGCCGCCGAGCCGGCTTCACGTTTATCCGGCTGCTGTTGCACGCCATACGTCACGGCACAGAAGCTCCCTTCATTTAATCGCACCTGGTCTACGAAAGCTCCTTGGGAACCAGTTGCTCACAATGTATTACTGAAAGGAAAGTCTCCACACTACAATGGAGCTATTGACGGTAAACATATTAGAACTGTGAACCTGTCAAATTCGATGTATATCAGCTACAAAAGACATCCGTCTATTGTATGTAAATTCAGACTACCGGTTCATGTTTGTTGGTTAAGGGAAGGATTGTGGCACAAACATATTCAAAGTAAGCTCCATGTGGAACTCATTAGAAACTAAAGAACTGAAATTCCTGAGGATGAATGTCCTCATGGTAAAGCCGGTGCCAAGATACTTTCATTTTCCGTGACGGATGAGGCCTGACGACTGCACGAACCCTTTCCTCGACCATATGGAGGAAATATGTTGACAGTTCCCAAGAAAAAGTTTTCAATTACAGTCTTTTCAAAGCTTGAAGATACGTAGGAAGTGCCTTCGGATTATTAAGTAACAAATGGAGAATTTGTCAAAGAGCTTTGAATTTGGATCAGGATTTTCTGTAGTCGTTTATCACATTTTTTTGCGTGACAGAGACGGCTGTGAAACTGAAGATACATGACCGATAACTGACCTTCAACGAGTGCAGGCAGCTAGACAGGCACATGGAGGAATTGCAGCAAATAATGCGAGGAACATAATGGTGGATTATTTTGTGATTCCAGCTGGATCTGCAAACTGACAGTTTTCTAAAATATAAGCTTTGGAAAGTTTGTAGGTCATCGAACCAATGACAACATATTTTTAAAAATGATACAATAAAAAATCTTTAAAATACTGAGCAACTTATCGCATTCGTCGTTTTCCTTATCATTCATGTTTTTGTCCACTCCGTTCCTTGAATACAACATACATACATAACGATCCACATTTTTGTGTTTGAATCCTGTCCTTGCAATTTTCTAGATTTTTGTCCCAGAAAACTGACCGTTCTTGCACTAAAGAAATTAATCGCTTAATGTCTATTTCCCAAGCCGTGTGTACTGTAGGTCTATGAGAAGAAGATACGAACACAAAAAGAAACACAAATAACAGTAGAACGAATGAACTGAGGCACAAGCCGCTCTTGCCTCGAAGACAGCCGTGCCGTGCGGTGCCTGAAACGTGAAGGCGCCAATGCTTACCAAGGTCCCATTGTCAGATCCGTCACGGTGAGAACGGCACGGCATCTGCCCACTGCAGTTGGAGTGGTGTCTGGCTGCTTCACGGCTGCCGTGTGCCGTTTGGACGTCAACGGTCCTCCCAGAAGTGAAAAGCGCCACATGTACACAGTGCCCTATAGACGGCTGTCGGACAAATGTGAAATGGGCCTAGGATCACTACTCGCAGTAAGCGAGGTAGCGCAGTGGTTATAACACTGGACTCGCATTCGGGAGGTCGATGGTTCAAACCCACCGTCGGCAATCCTGATTTAGGTTTTCCGTAATTTTCCTAAATCGCTTCACGAAAATGTCGATATGGTGCTTTGAAAGGGCACGGCTGACTTCCTTCCGCATCCTTCCCTAATCCGATGGGACCGATGACCTCGCTGGTCCCCTCCCACCGAATCAGCCGAAGCGGACGGCAGAGAGAAATACGTGAGAGCAGCACCAGACTGTCTGCCTCCACTTTTCCAACAGGAATTCCATAGACCTTGTTTTTCAAAGTATCAGCGCTTGGCGCTTTTCCTTCTTGATCGCCGGCCGCGGTGGTCTAGCGGTTCTAGGCGTTCAGTCAGGAACCTCGCGACTGCTACGGTCGTAGGTTCGAATCCTGCCTCGGGCATGTATGTGTGTGATGTCCTTAGGTTAGGTAGGTTTAAGTAGTTCTAAGTTCTAGGGGACTGATGACCACAGATGTTAAGTCCCATAGTGCTCAGAACCATTTGAACGTTCTTGATCGGTGGTGATTTGCGTTTCTACTAGATTTGTTTTGCTTGTCATTTCTGTATAGGGATTTTGTTCTGCGTATCTAGCATGGTTCATCGTATGTCGTGGTAGCATACTGACCATTACAGATACGTTTATACACGCATGAGCATCTGAATGAAAGGTAGCAATTGGGTTTCGGAGAGAACGCTCCAACCGCTATGGCGAATAGAATAGATGGACGTGTCACATGTCTGAAATGTCTTCAGAACCTGCGCTCGTCATCGGCGTGTCAGTCGAGTATAAGGTCGAGACCAGCCTGCAGGTTTCCAACGGCGAGGTCTCGCACGCCTGAGTGTGTCACATGTCACGGCGTCTAGATTATATCACGAGCATCTTGCGGAATAATACCCCACCAGCATCAACTTTCTTGGTCAATGTGTTCATGAGAGGGATCACTGTCGATTATAGTGGATGATAAAGAAAGATAGACAGACCACATCGTAGCAACTCACCCGCTTGTTATAATAACAATAATAATAATATACATGTGCCTCAAAAGCTTGAACCAAGCGTTTCATTTAGGCGCTATTTCGACGATCTACACCAGTAATACTACCGGGCAAACTGGACTTATGCCGGCCGGAGTGGCCGTGCGGTTCTAGGCGCTACAGTCTGGAGCCGAGCGACCGCTAAGGTCGCAGGTTCAAATCCTGCCTCGGGCATGGATGTGTGATGTCCTTAGGTTAGTTAGGATTAATTATTTCTAAGTTCTAGGCGACTGATGACCTCAGCAGTTAAGTCGCATAGTGCTCAGAGCCATTTGAACCATTTTTGAAACTGGACTTATAATTTAACGTGGAATCCGCACCATGTTTCGTAGACTGGAATATTCTGTGGTCTTGCCGGAATTCTATCCAGTCACCATTCGGTATCCAGGCACGTATTTTGCCACTAGACTTCCAGGCCCGACATTCGGCGGTTAAATGCAAGACATAAACGACCCTCGATGAGCAACTATGTCATTCATGAGCACGCTGCTAGGTAGGTGCTTCTCATTTAATACGTCGTGAGTGTTCAACACTAAGAAAAACAGATTAATTACTGAAGTAAATCAGTAATTCTTATTAAGTACATAAGGTATTAGTTTCGAAGTTAAAATGTTTTCTGTGGAACAGAAAAATGACGTAGGAAGATAAGGATTTAACGATCCGTCGACCATGAGATCATTAGAGTGAAACCGAAGTTCGGAGTCGATAGATAGGTCGCAGGTTCGAATCCTGCCTCGGGCATGGATGTGTGTGATGTCCTTAGGTTAGTAAGGTTTAAGTATTTCTAAGTTCTAGGGAACTGATGACCTCAGAAGTTAAGTCCCATAGTGCTCAAAGCCATTTTTGAACCGGAGTCGATAGGGAAAGAGAAAGATATCTGTCACGTCGTTTTGATCAGACCATCCTGATATCTGACTTAAATGATTTAGTGAACCTACCGAAAAATCTAAATTAGGATGGCGGAACAGGGATTTGAACTCCAGTTCCTTAAATTTTGGTACCATTGCCTTCTGATCTGAAGTCAGTTTCAGTTAAGGCAATTTTCTTCTTGTACTATTGTAAGTATGCGTATCATACTTCTTATATGAAATACAATAAATTAGTAGTAACAACTTTTGTGGAAAAAAGGTGTAGTATGGCTCAGAAGGTAAAATGTCCAACTCTCTCTCTCTCTCTCTCTCTCTCTCTCTCTCTCTCTCTCTCTATTCGTTTAGTCGGTTCCGACTCTTCGTGACCCGATGAACCAAATCACGCCACTTTTCCTGTCTTGGACTTTCTCCCGTAGACCTTCCAGGTTGGAACACATGTCCAACTACTTAAAATAATTTTATTTCCAGAGATTACTGAATCTGGGACAAGCCAACATAGCGATGGAAACTGAAAAGCAAATAGGAGAATAAGTTTAGGTTTAGAGAGCAGATGTTAAGCAGAAAGAAGTGTTGATCTCTTGCCCCTCCATTACTGTCATCCAATCTCTTTCAAGGAATTTAGTACAATTTTAGAGAAAACGAGAACAACTCCAGAATAGTATTCTTATCGGGAGAGTCTCACAAAGATATAGAATACTGTTTGGAAAACAGCTAGCATGAGAGAATGTGCTTAGTGCACCGCAACCTGAAGATTTCAACGAGAATAGTAATTGAAACTATAGAAACAAAAAAGAGAAACCAAAGAGATGACATGTTATAAATTACGTAAAAGCATTTCTGCTGAAAACGAAAATGACAGGTTTCACGCATCAGTGGTATGAGTACATTCGCAGTCCTTGAGCCAGGTTCACACAACGTAAAGTACAGAATGCAGTCGTCATAAGGCGAATCTCACAATGGCAGAAAATGCAAGTGTGCGATGGGAACTGCAGCTGACAAGCAGGACAGCCTTCCCAACATTGTTATCCATGTGACATTACAATCTGCTATTAGACAGTAGGACAAACACCAAACGATCTTAAACTACAACACTATATTAATTAACTACGCGAAGAATATAAACGACACTCTAGTGTCGGCCGGAGTGGCCTTGCGGTTCTAGGCCAGTCGGCTTTCGGCCGTGGTCGCGTGCGGACCGGCTCCGCGCGCCGGACAGCGCACCGTAATTTGTTTACTTCCGCGTCGCGGTATTTCGTGTTGTGTAGCGTCCATTTCTATTGCACCTCATGGCGCACTGTTACCGCCGAGCGACAGTTAAAGTAACATTCCAAGCCGAACATGCTAGACCTCGCGCTTTTGAAATTGAGCAATTCATTCGCGAAGAGCTACGTCTGGACCCTCAGGAAGTGATAGGTATTCATTTCTCTATCACTAGCAGCATCGTCTATATTAAGATGACGACGGAGGAAGCGTGTGCTAACGTAGTTCGACAACACGCACGCGGACTCAAGTTCAAACATTCTGACGGGCATATTGGAGAGGTGACGGTCGATCACGCTGGTTTCGGACTTCGAACAATCCGGGTTTTTGAGCTCCCTTTCGAAGTGCCGCAAGATGTGGTCGTCGAAGCTTTCCGACCCTATGGCAATGTTGTGGGGCACATCGCGGAGAAATGGCAGACATTCACGACATACAACGTGTTGAATGGTGTCCGCCAAATCAAAATCGAACTCTCCAAACATGTACCATCCTATCTGCTGATAGGTGGCGTGCGAGCCATCGTTATGTATGATGGCCAGCCGCGGACGTGTGCCGGTTGCGGACAGGAGGGCCATGTTCGGTCAGAATGTCTCCGCCGACGTTTGCTCCAGGTCCCGACCAGTGACTCAGCTCCCAAAGTGACGGCCGCTTCTTTACCAGATAGCTACGCCACAGCCGTACGCAGCCCCGATGCGTCACTTCAGGAAGCACCTCTTCTCCACCCGGCACTCCCCACTGGAAATGACGGTGCTGCCATGGCCTCACCGGCACCATCTCCTCTGACGGCTACGACACCACCAACTCTCCAGAGCTCGATGGACATCGACGCGAATGCGGTGCCTACCTCTGCCTTTCTTCAGACTGGCGCGACCTCGGACATCGAACATCCACATTCTGATTCAGAACAGCACCTCCGAAAGCAACGGTCGCCCAGAAAACGGAAGAAGAGGAGTCAAACGCCATCTGACGACACACTTCTTCATGTGGCATCACAGGCAGTGGAGCTGATACACGACAGTGGTCTCCCTTCGAGCGTTCTGACGACAGGAGAGGCTGCTCCTGATGTCCCATCTGAAGAACGATCTCACACGAATATGACGGATTCCAAGGAGGGTGCCTCCCTGGACCCCACTACAGCAGCGTCGCTACAACTCGCCCCCGAGGAGTGTGACAGTCGCTCACCGTCTGTTCCAGTCTCCTGGGCTGATGATATCGACGAAGGAGCAGTTCGAGATGGTGGTCCTCCCATCAGGCAGTGCCCCATGGAGGTGCCTGACCCACCTTCCAGCCAGTGATTACGACAACGGTGACTACGTCAGATGTTACACGCCAGCCAGACATCTCTGCCGGAACATCTGTGCCAATGGTGGGAGCACGCCCCCAACATTACCGCATAGCGACGATGAATCTGGCCACCATTCGGGCCCCCCATAAACTGGCAATGTTCCGTGAGACCATTTATGCTGCTGATGTCGACATTGCCCTCCTCCAAGAAGTGTTTGTCGCCGATTTCCATGCCCCCACTGGCTACGTGGCACACATCTCCCATGCTTCTGACAACGGTAGTGGAGTTGCCATCCTCCTCCGTTCTGGACTCCCTGCTGAAGATGTAGTGTACCTTGCTAATGCTAGGGGTATGGCTCTCACGCTGTTCGGCGTCCGTATCCTCAATGTATATGCGCCGTCCGGCTCCAGTCGACGTCGTGATCGACACACTTTCTTTGCTGACGAGGTAACGCCGCTGTTTGAGGGTCCCCTAGATGATATGGTCCTCGGTGGCGATTTCAACTCCACGCAAAAGCCTGAAGATCAATTACCGCATCATTCCCCTTGTGCGGCCCTCTCCGTCATCATCGACAGACTCCAGCTTGTTGACACATGGACAAAGGTGCATGGCACCCGTGCAGGTTTCACATATTATACGGCGCATTCATCTAGTCGTCTCGATCGTATATACCTCACACGTTCCCTTGCTGCCGACACTCGACATGCCGAAGTATGGCCTCTGGCTTTCTCTGACCATGACGCCTACATCTGCGATGTCGTCCTCGCCCGCCAACAAGTGTGGCACAGCCGCGGCTTGTGGAAATTCAACGTTTCCCACCTGACTGTCCCTGACTGCCGACGAATCGTTGAGGATGCGTGGGCCCTCTGTCATCGTCGTCGCCCCGCCTACGCATCCACCTTATCGTGGTGGGTATCATGCGCGAAACCAGCTCTGCGCAGGGCGCTGATAGGATATGGCAAAGACTTCAAAGCCTGGCAAGTGAGCACCATGGACTTTTATTATGCAGTCCTTCGTGACTGCACTTCGATGGCCTTCTCTCCTGATCGTCAGATGATGGTGCATCGTGCTAAAGCGCAGATCACTTCCCTCACGCGACGGCGCTTAGAAGGGACTCTTGTCAGATCCTGCACCCGTGACCATATGCCTCATGAAACGCCATCGATGTACCACCTTCTCAGGGAACGCCGACGTCGTCGTCAAACCCTCATCCACGATCTCACAGATGCGGAAGGACGACGACACACTACGCAATGCGACATTGGTCACGCTTTCTATTCTCATTTCCGTCAACTGTTCGCTGCCGTCCCTCATCCCCCGACCTTAATTGAGGAGGTGGCAGCAATGACTGTCAACACCATGCCAGAGGATGTGGCTCAAGAACTTCAGGAACAAGTGACCTCTGATGAAGTCCTAGATGCAATCAAGGTGGGGGCTGCCAACAAGTCCCCTGGACCTGACGGCCTCCCCCTCGACTTTTACAAGTATTTTAGCTACCTTTTGTTACCTGCTTGGACGTCCATCTGTCGTGAATTGATGTCACCCACAACGATGATCCCAGCCACCTTCCTTGATGGGGTCATCATCCTGGTCCCTAAGCCACATGGGCGATCACGGATCTGTGATTACCGGCCCATCACTCTACTCAACAGTGACATGAAAATTTTCACCCGTTTGTTGGCCTCACGCCTCAAGAAGGCAGCAAGATCCGTCACCTCCCTTGATCAGACTTCGTTGGGCGGTGACAACAACATCCATACGGCCCTTTGCCGTTATAGGGACATGATTGCGCTCGCGCGCTCGCGACATTTACCTGGCGCATTGGCATCGCTTGACTTCCGTCAAGCTTTCGACCGTGTCGACCATACTTTTCTGAAATCGGTCCTCCAACACATGGGTTTTCCGGTTCGTACAATCACCGTGGTAATGCGGCTCTTGAGCGGCGCAACTTCAAGAATACTCTGTAATGGTCGCCTCACCGCGCCTCTAGCGATCGAGCGCTCTGTCCGACAGGGATGCCCACTTTCCACGATACTGTATGCTTTGGCATTAGAGCCCCTCCTACAGGGGCTTCGCCAACGCCTGGTGGGCCTGACATTGCATGGGCACCGCTTCTGTTGTACAGCCTATGCTGACGATCTAGTCCTCTACCTCCGCAATGAAGACGATGTTCGCGCTGCTCTGACTTGGGTGACGACTTATGGGGAGGCATCGGGCAGTTCTCTTAACATTTCCAAATCGAAGGTTCTGCTCATTGGTGAGGGTCTACCAGAAAGATCTGTCGCTCCTCTAAGTGTGGCCACCAGTGTCCGCTGTTTGGGCATTGATTTTATGAATGACCTCCGTCGCTCAGCGGCAACCAACGGTCGACGTCTCCTACAAACGATCAGGGCTGGCCTTGTGGACCACCGGCTTCGATCCCTCGACATTATACAGCGCGCGCAATACGTGAATGTTTATCACGCCTCACGCATCCCCCATGTGGCACAAGTGTTCCCGGTTCCGATTACCCTCGCACGTCGTATGTTGATGGCGATGGGATCCTTTGTCTGTGCCGGGATGTTATTTAAAGTTCAATATTCCTCCCTTGCCCTCCCGCGGGAGCGTGGTGGAGTGGGCTTATTCCATGTGCCAGACAGAGTTACCGCACTTTTTGTTAGCTCCCAACTGAAAGTCTGGCGTCGCTGCCCGACGAGCCTGACCGGACTGCTTTTGCGTGAATACGCACCAGTCTCCATGTCAGCCCCGGTCATGTTATCCGACATTCCACCCCCCTTTTATCACTTTCGGTACTTCTTCTTTGAAATCAGTTACATTCTGCACTCCTTACCCCTTCTCCGTATACTCCAGACAAAGACTGTATACGACACCTTACAAATGTGTCAAACCCCCAACCCCATTGAACACAAGTTTCCCCAGATCATATGGCGCCGTGTGTGGAAAGCAGTGCATGCTGGTTACCTCGACACCAGCGTTCAGTCCACCTGGTATATCACCGTCAATGGCAAACAGGTCAACCAGTCTCGTTTGCACCGCATCCGCCTTGCTGACACACCACTCTGTGTTCACTGTGGTGTAGAGGACACGAACGCTCATCGGTTCTCATGTCTGCTGACGTCTGGAGGCTCGCGCAGCGTATCCTGGCTTTCCTCACCCGACAGCCGCCTGCTCAGATTATTTTCCTGACGCTTCTATTCCCGGATGTGATTCATTACCCCACAACAAAAACTAATGCCGTGAATTGGATACGCGGTCATACAGTCCGCTACCTTTTTGGGCCCGATGAGAAATCAGAACTAGGTTATTGGACGTACCTTAACGATCGACATTGTGCACTTGTTCGCAACCCCAGATACAAGCAGTTCTTTTCCAATTTTCTACGGAGCGCCTTTCATGACCCGCCTTCCAGCTGGAACGTCCAAGCCATGAGATGCTGATGCTTTTTTGCCGATATGATGTTCTGAACGTACTACACACGGAATCCCCACTAAAATTTCGAGAAGACACGTTTGGATGTTCCGCCAATCAGACGGCGCAAGCGACTCCTAGAATTCTGGTGCAACGACTGCCATAATACAAAAAAAAAAAAATGAATAAATATAAAACATACATACAAAAAAAACAAAGAAAAATAAAGAAAACAAAAATGCAATACAATAAACTAAAAAAAAAACAAAAAAGTTCCTGTTCACAACAAATTTCATTTTTTTTATCGCTATTCTCTATGTTTCTTCCCCCCTACTTTCTTCCTTTCCTACACCTTTGCAGTAATAGGTTAGTTGTTTTGGAATAGGTGTAGATAGGTGCCAACGCCTGAAGAGGTGCATTTAATTTTATTTTTTTGTTAGAATACAAGTGGCGGTGGCAAATAGACATTTTTTTTGTAGTTTTTCCTTTCCTGTCCAGATAAAAAAAAGGGGGTAGCGTCTTATTAGAAATTAAAAAAAAAAAAAAAAAAGGCGCTACAGTCTGGAGCCGAGCGACTGCTACGGTCGCAGGTTCGAATCCTGCCTCGGGCATGGAGTTGTGTGATGTTCTTAAGTTAGTTAGGTTTAATTAGTTCTAAGTTCTAGGCGACTGATGACCTCAGAAGTTAAGTCGCATAGTGCTCAGAGCCATTTGAACCATTTTTTGACACTCTATTACTTCACACCGACGTTCAGATAAACGAATAAATCGGAGGCGGGACAACTTAGATGGTGGGTTCCATGTACATATTAAATTCTTGAGCGAACATTGTGATCAAAGCTGTGCAATTGCTTACGAGTATACTAGAACAATTCGTTTTGTACAACAATGAGAAATGAAAAGTGAACATCCGGAAGAAATGGTTTCATATGAATAAAATTTATTCCATGGCTTACAGGTGGTAGTAGTACCACAATATGTATCGTCGTAACTGTAGGGTCATAAGCTATTGGACACGTAGTCTTGGTAACAATTTCAGTAACTTGTCTAACCTTCAATAGCTACAATGCAGTAGTACATGGAGGTGATGACAGAGGAGTTTCGTTTCATCCTGGAAAATAGTATTCCACGTTACTTCATCCTGTTGAATCATATGAACAAAAAATGTTGCCATTAATGAACACCAGATTTGACACCATTACTTCACGTACACAAGTTCCTCAGCCTAAGATCCCTGCTATGTGAGGCTGACGCAGTAACAGCGCAAAATTAGATTTTTATGTCATACTTTAGTAGTCGTATTTATTTTAATATAAGTCGCATGTAAATTTTGACATACGCGAGCAGAGAGAGAGAGAGCATTCTGTGAACTGTAAACATTCATTCATTTCTCGTGCGTTCTCTAGCTTCGGTGCGGAAAAAGATGTCACGTCAGCTGTAGTCCGTAAGACAAACGACTGTAGAACTGAGCACAATGTGTGATCACTAGTTGAATGGGAATCTTAGGCTCAAGTAAAGCAGATGGGAGAACAAAGAGCTTCAGATGGTCTCGTGGAGACACTCGTGGGGACACTCGTACCTGCGGCGCTGCCTGTGACGGATCCCACCGACACTGCAGTACCTCGGTCCTAGGATCATATGATGCTTAGGAGCGAAAGAGAGGATTATCTTTTTATTAATTTTTGTCACAGTATATCACATTTAAGTTAATACAGTAATTGCATAATTTAATTCATGAAACTGTAAACTAAAATATTTTCTTGAGTGAGGTTCCTTGAAAGCCTACTTGGCCCTCAACCACAAGTCAATTTTAATAGTACCTTTTACCTTCCTTGTTTACTTCATAAATACTTTGCCATATAGTGTATTGTGTGCTCCCGTACATACAGTGTTTTATAAATTAGCGTGCCAAAACGTTGTTTGAATCTTCTTGCTATGCGTCTTTTTGTAAGTTCACATGCTGTTATTGTGGTCAGTTTTCAGTAGCGCGTTTCGTAACTACTGTATTTGGGAATTCGTAACATCCAAAACTGTAGTGCACTTTCAACTTCTTGGAGAGAAAATCTTTTGTAAATTTCAGATTTTGCGTAGCGCATGGTGGCCAGTCATACCGAAGCCCTTTGTTTGATCAGGTGGAGATTAATGAGGCCAGAATACATGTGGCTTTTACGAGAAAAGAATCCTTTTTCATACGGTATCGGTAGCCATTGCTATTTGAGTCATCTTTAATGTGCTTTTATTTTTATTTTTACTGCGGGAAAACGAAGCCTTCGTGGGAGGTGTGTGTAGAATGGGACAGAGTCTGCTGAGTCGCCTTGTACTTTTATCTGTATTAATTACACGTAATTTCTGGTGTTAATTCGATTTTCACCACCTAGCCTAAGTGAAGAGAGATTTCATGAGTTTTCGTTAGAGATTTCCCTTGCTCCCGTATGCTTGGTCATGGAACAAACAATGTGCAAGACGTGATAAACATGTGTGCCTTTAGTTTAGAGTAATTAGAGGTTAAATTTATCTGGGTGCAAGTAACGAACTCGTAGTTTCCTCCTCTTGTGTTTTATTAACCTGTTTCGAATATTTGTTTCTCACAGCTTGAATATCTTTTTAATTAAACAATTTGTCTGACTACTAAGCTGTTATTTCCACAGTGTTAGTAAAATGTCATTTGCACTAGAGGATGTGAAAGTTTAGGTAAATGTGTGGTAAGGATGAAATTAGACCTTTGCACGATTACTGGTTGCAACACGTAGGACAGTATCGCTCTCTTTCAGTTTTATGTTCCAGTATGAAGTGCCCTGCGATCAAGATCACAGGTAAATACCAGTCGTCCGGTAATCCTACAGGACTGCTAGAATTTTTAAAGCTTGGTTGTATACAAAACAATACAGCAGAACAGCAGACGGTAGAGTTGTCATTAACGCAGAAACGTTATCTGAGCGTGCATGTTGGTTTAAACAACAGTAAAGTAATTTCACCGCATTTAGATATTCATTGTAGTCAGATGCACATTTATTATCAGTCTGTTGTGTTTCTATATTCAACATTAGTCAGATGTGAGTACATATCAATCTTAATTAGTTGCAAGTGCAACCTGTTACAATTTTGTTTGGCCATCTTTCTGGCCAAGGGCGTCTACGGATATTACTGAGGTTGCAAGAGTATTGTCCTGCTGAAAGACTACATCAAAATGGCTTTGTAAGACCATCAACACAATGGGTAGGACGATGTGTGGGTTTCTCCTGCACTTTAACACTGTTCTCTCAACAAACTCCAGAAGTGTGTGGCCCCTGTATGCTGTGGATAGCAGCTCCACAGTGCCTGAAGCTGACCCTATGTGTTACCTAACAGCGAATATCACTCACACCATAACAGATTCTACCCGCCACTATGCATAAATGCAGGCCATCCGCGCCTCCAGTTGTATCGTAGTTGAGCTGCATGGTGATCCCGTGAGAAAGGTAACATGATGAGTGGCACACTCCACGTTGCCGCAAACGGCTAATTATTGTCTTAGCGGACTGTCTTGGTGCCGTATTGTACCTAATTTGTGCTGCAGTCACTATGAGATGGGTAATGACTTATCATCTAGCGTAAAAGTGCACGAGTGTTTCTACCTTTTGCTGGCATTCTGAACCACCACGACAAGCATGTGTACATTTCTTCGATAAATTGAGGTGGGTGACAATTCACGTCCAATAAGGTGGGTGCGCATACTGCTTTCCGCGGCCCGACAGAACACTTTGTATGCGAATTGGCTGTGCGAGGTTTTTGAAAGTATACATATTTCGTTTAACTCAAATGAATTGGAACATACCCCGACAAAGGGAACTACAAAACCGTCAGGAAAACACATAAAAGCGCACTGCAAATACCATACACAGATAACACTTATAAAAATAAATAATTTATCTATCAAATAACTACATTGCTGGCCATTAAAATTGCTACACCAAGAAGAAATGCAGATGATAAACAGGTATTCATTGGAAAAATATATTATACTAGAACTGACGTGTGATTACATTTTCACCCAATTTGGGTGCATAGATCCTGAGACATCAGTACCCAGAACAGCCACCTCTGGCGGTAATAACAGCCTTGATACGCCTGGGCATTGAGTCAAACAGAGCTTGGATAGTGCTCGGCCACCATTGACCAGACGTTTTCAATTCGTGAGAGATCTGGAGAATGTGCTGGCCAGGGCAGCAGTCGAACATGTTCTGTATTCAGAAAGGCCCGTACAGGACCTGCAACATACGGTCGTGCATTATCCTGCTGAAATGTAATGTTTCGCAGGGATTGAATGAAGCGTAGAGCCACGGGTCGTAACACATCTGAAATGTAACGTCCACTGTTCAAAGTGCCGTCAGTGCGAACAAGAAGTGACCGAGACGTGAAGCAATGGCACCCCATACCATCACGCTGGGTGATACGCCAGTATGGTGATGACGAATACACGCTTCCAATGTGCTTTCACAACGATGTCGCCAAACAAGGTTGCAACCATCATGATGCTGTAAACAGAACCTGAATTCATCCGAAAAAATGACGTTTTGCCATTCGTGCACCCAGGTTCGTCGTTGAGTACACCATCGCAGGTCAATGGTAACCGCAGCCATGGTCTCCGAGCTGATAGTCCATGCTGCTGCAAACGTCGTCCAACTGTTCGTGCAGATGGTTGTTGTCTTGCAAACGTCCCCATGTGTTGACTCAGGGATCGAGACGTGGCTGCACGATCCCTTACAGCCATGCTGATAAGATGCCTGCCATCTCGACTGCTAGTGATACGAGGCCGTTGGGATGCAGCACGGCGTTCCTTATTACCCTCCTGAACCCATCGATTCCATATTCTGCTAACAGTCATTGGATCTCGACCAACGCGAGCAGCATTGTCGCGATACGATAAACCGCAATTGCGATAGGCTACAATCCGACCTTTATCAAAGTCGGAAACGTGATGGTACGCATTTCTCCTCCTTACACGAGGCATCACAACAACGTTTCACCAGGCAACGTCGGTCAACTGCTGTTTGTGTATGAGAAATCGGTTGGAAACTTTCCTCATGTCAGCACGTGGTAGGTGTCGCCACAGGCGCCAACCTTCTTGTGTGAATGCTCAGAAAAGATAATCATTTGCATATCACAGCATCTTCTTCCTGTCGGTTAAAATTCGCGTCTGTAGCACGTCATCTTCGTGGTGTAGCAATTTTAATGGCCAGTAGTTTACTATCACTTTACCATAGCCGGCCAGTGTGGCCGAGCGGTTCTAGGCGCTACAGTCTAGAACCGCGCGACCGCTACGGTCGCAGGTTCGAATCCTGCCTCGGGCATGGATGTATGTGATGTCCTTAGATTAGTTAGGTTTAAGTAGTTTTACGTTCTAGGGGACTGATGACCTCAGAAGTTAAGTCGCATAGTGCTCGGAGCCATTTGAACCATTTTTGTACTGCCTATTGCCTGGTGTCTTCACTTTCTGCATTACATCCTTAACAAGTCCTCTTCCCACTGTGCGGAGTCTAGCAAACAAATTTGGTCAGTTCGTTTCGCGGTATGCTCACGTCATATTAGTTTCAATTCAACTTTTGCATTTCCTCTAAGCAATCCCATCCGATCTCTTTTTGTTATTTCGAAATTTTTCTCTCCGATGTGTGTTGGGATACCAAACATTTTTTGATACCTGTGGATTTAAAGTCTATATCTCCAATGTATGACTACTGTGTGTGAGAACTGATAGTACACTATGATAATAATTTTTGGTGTATGGCTATCTGTGCGTGACTGATTAAAAGCAATATTTGTTTTGATAGACGTATTTGGCCTCATTTTATTAAGGCATCATCAGTGGCCTGAAATACAGAAGCATTTTCCATGTATGCAGCACTTTCAATCTAACATACTCTAACATACTGATTTAGTCCCCCTTTGTTGATTTTGTATAGATATGTGTGTGTCAGCTCATGGTCCAAGTTTAGTAGTGAGTTGTTGTTTATATGTATCTGGTTATATATCAGTTGCCTGCTCGAGGATAGTGCTTTTTTAACGTGATTCTTCCCCTGTAGTGGGACGAGACTTTTATTGAGATTGTTTGTTCTGGTAATTTTCGTGTCTTGCTCTACATTTGTGGGGGTGACGGCTATATTGTTTTAAATGACCTGTAAGTGTGGATTTGTTAGTGTCATACTGCCAATATCTGATAGGTTCTTTAGATCTTGTGTTAAAATTCCTGCTTGTCATTGCAACATAAGTGGCATTGCAGCTGATATATGGCTGATTCTTGGACATTCAGTTGCTTCACTATGTACGAAGGGTATTTGTTGCTTTATATGCTATATAAAAGGCTTGCCTCTTTAGAATATGTAAAGCATTTTGTCTTAGTTTGTGTGCACTTTTCATTGCGCACGATGGCCCTTTCTTTCGTGTAGTGCGGTCTGCATGTGTATGTGTTGGCTTTGAAGGTGGTCTTCAGATGTTTGTCTGTCCCTGTATTGTGTGTATGTGTGTGTTTTCTGTCACGTATTTTAGTTTCAGTTTTGTAAAGCAGTTTTTCTACTATATGTGTGTCACGCCCATATCTCTCGTTAAGTGAGATCCTATTTACTCAGTACTAAATTTTTTTTAGCGCATCTTGCTTTTGGTTATACTGATGTTCAAATATGGAACATACTTCTACATGGATACTCTGCAAATCACACTTCAATGCCGTGCAGATAGTTCATCAAACCACGTTTCCAATAATTCCACTCTTGAACAGCGCTCGGAAAAAACGAACAGCTACATCTTTCCATGCGAGCTCTGATTTCCCTCATTTTATTATGAAAATCGTTTCTTCCTATGCAGATCGACGCAAAATTTTTTCGCATGCGGAGGAGAGAGTTGGTAATTAAAACTTCGTGAGAAGGTTCCGCCGGAACAAAAAACATTTTTGTTTTAATGATCTCCATCTCAAATCCTGTATTATGTCCGTGAGACTCTCTCCTCTATTTCGCGGTAGTACAAAACGTGCTGCTCTCCTTTGAACTTTTTCGATGTACTCCGTTAATCCTATCTGGTAAGGATCCCAGACCGCGCAGCAGTACTCGAGAGCGGACAATCGTGATGTAGGCAGTCTTGTTAGTAGTTCTGTTACATGTTCTAAGTGTTCTGCCAATAAAACCCAGTCTTTGGTGTGCCTTCCGCACAACATTTTCTGCGTTCGTAATTGTAATTCCTGGGTATTTGGTTAAATTTACGACATTTAGATTAGACTGATTTATAGTGTAACCGGAGCTTAACGGATTCCTTTTACCACTTATGTGGATGGCCTCACACTCTTCATTACTTAGGATCAACTGCCAGTCTTCGCACCATTCAGATATCTTTACTAAGTAGCTTTGCAATTTTTTTTTTTTTTGATCTTCTGATGAGGTTACTAGACGCCAAACGACAGCATTATGTGCAAATAACCTAAGACGGCTGCTCAAATTAACTCCTAAATCGTTTATCTAGATAAGGAACAGCAGAGGGCCTATAGCACTACCTTGGGGAACGCCAGAAATCATTTCCGTTTTACTCGATGACTTTCCGTCATATACTACGAACTGTGACCTCTCTGACAGGAATTCACGAATTAGTCACAAAACTGAGCGAAAATTCCATTAGCACGTAATTTCACTACAAGCCGCCTATGTGGTACAGTGTCAAAAGCCTTCTGGGAAATCTCAAAATACGGAATCAATTTGAAATCCCGAGTCAATATCGCTCAGTACTTTGTATGAGCAAAGATCTAGTTGTGTTGCACAAGAACGATGTTTTCTAAATCCATGTTGACTGTGTCAATAGCCCGTACTCTTCGAGGCAATTGATAATATTCGAGCACAATATATTTTACAAAATCGTGCTGCATTAAAATGTAAGGCTGTATCTGCGACTGTAGATTTGCTGTACATCCTGAAAGTGTTAACTATTTACTTTTGTTATTGAAGTATCACGAAAAGTCATGTGATTCTTCAGTTTCTCCCGGCGTATTTGTTGCTCGAACAGTCCACGGGTATACTGCCGGTTCATAGTGTACAACGGGCACAATATTTCGGCGATCAGACATGTCGCCATCGTCAGGTGCGCTGACGAACTGAGCTCCTGAGGGCGGGCGGCCGATTTAAATCCCCTCCCCCCGCGGGCCACTCTCTTCGCCGTCCGCGCCCCTAGAGAGAGGGCGGCCATTCGGGAAGGAAGATTACCATTCCTGGACGTCATGGTAAAGAGAAGAGCTGATGGTACCCTGAGCCACGGTGTGTACAGGAGCCGGCCAGTGTGACCGAGTGGTTCTAGGCACTTCAGTCTGGAACCACGCCACCGCTTCGGTCCTGCCTCGGGCATGGAAGTGTGTGATGTCCTTAGGTTAGTTAGGTTTAAGTCGTTCTAAGTTCTGGGGTACTAATGACCTTAGACGTTAAGTCCCATAGTGCTCAGAGCCATTTTTTTTTGTGTACAGGAAGAAAACGCACGCTGACCTGCACCTGCCTGCAGACAGCTGCCACCACCCTTTTTAGAGGAATGGAGTACTAAAAACACTAGTACACAGGGCGCGCAGCATCTCAGACGCAGAGAATCTGCCCTAGAAAATGAAACACCTCAAAACCGTGTTCCAAAAAAACGGGTACTAGGAATGGCAGATTAGACGCGCTCTCCGTCCCACCACTACAGCACAACCTGTGGAGACGGATGAAGTCACGGAATAAGAGGTAGCCACTGCCTTTATTCCGTACACTGGCGCACTATCGGGGAAAATCGGCCGTATATTAAAGAAATACCGAGTTAAAGCCGTCTTTTGCCCGCCCAATAAAACACGGGCATTACTGGGAAATGTTAAAGATGACCTCTGTTTGAGGAAGGCCGGCATTTACCAAATTCCCTGTGAGTGTGGGAAGACTTATATCGGACAAATAGTACGCACCATCGAAGATCGTTGCCGAGAACATCAAAGGCACACTCGACGGAAATATCCAAATAAGTCGGCGGTAGCAGAGCACTGTTTGTCCGAGAAACACGAGATGGATTATAACCGTACCAAGATCCTGGCTCAGACCTCTAAATATTGGGACAGCGTTATAAGGGAGGCTATCGAAATTCGCACCAGGGAAGATCTTATCAACCGAGATTGCGGCTACAATCTCAGCAAGGATTGGGACCCGGAATTGAATGTAATTAAGAAGACTCTCAGCAAGAAGTACGAACTGGCACCCAGGGCGGACGTAGCAAGCACATCGACGCTACGACAGATTCCGACGCCCACGTTTTCGCGACCGTCGGCGCATGGCGCGGACGACGAAGAGAGCGGCCCGCGGGGGCAGGGGATTTAAATCAGCCGCCCGCCCTTAGGAGCTCAGTTGGCAGTTCACCAACTCCTTCGGCTAGTGGAAGATGCGTTCGTCGCCCTCGAGCAGCGCGGGTTCTTCGGCGCGGTGTTCCTGGACGTGTCGCGTGCTTTCGACAGTGTGTGGCACCGCGGCCTCTTATTCAAACTTTTTGAACTTGGAGTACCGACGTCGCACGTCCGTCTCATCCGTTCCTATCTTGCCGATAGGACCTTCCATGTGCGGCCGCGCATGGCTTGTCCTCCGTCCGCCGCATCAACGCCGGTGTGCCACAGGGCTCGGTCTCGGGGCCACTTCTGTACTCGCTGTACACTTCTGATGCGCCGAAGATCGACCGTGTGCGGTTCGCCCTGTACGCGGATGACACGGCTCTATGTACGAGGAGTCTCAATGCCGCCGTCATGCGCCGCCGTCTGCAGCTCGCAGTTGACACCCTGGCAGCCTGGGCCGTCAAGTGGCGTCTACAATTCAATGGGGCCAAGACGCAGTTCCTGGTCGTCACCAGGCGACTTGTTCCTGAGGGTCTGCAACCGCTCACCGTCGGTGGCAACCCTGTCCCGTGGCGTCCAACGGCGCATTACCTCGGCGTCACCATCGACCGCCGACTCACGTGGGATCCGCACATCCGCGAAGTGAAGACCAAAGTGCGGAACAGGCTCCGCATCCTGTACCCGGTGCTGAACCCCGGCTCCCAACTACCACCGCGGCTGGGCATCACTCTATACAAGGCGCTGCTCCGCCCTGTACTCCAATACGCCGCCGTCGTCTGGGGGAACGCCTCCGACACGAACCTGAAGAAGTTGGAGATACTGCTGAATCGCATCCTTCGGCTGGCCTTGCACCTGCCTTACGATTTCCCCACCGCTCATCTTCACGACATCGCGGAAGTACCTCTGTTCCGTGACCTCTTCCAGCCGACCCCCCGCACCTTTTACGAGCGTGCTGGCCGGTCACACAACGCCCAAGTCCGGACTCTGGGCCGCAAACTGCCGCGCAGTGTCACCACCAGCTGGCCACACCTGCTCGCTGCATAGCTAGCACTGCAGAACTTTGCTGAGGAGACACTCAAGAAGACAATCTACATGTGAAGACGCATTACATCGGCATGCATGGGAGGCAAAGCAATAACTGCTGCGAACTCCATCACACATCGGACAAGTTATCTCCGTGCAGATTTACGCGAGGAGCTCAGTTCGTCAGCACACCTGACGATGGCGACATGTCTGATCGCCGAAATATCGTGCCAGCTGGACACTATGAACCGGCAGTATACCCGTGGACTGTTCGAGCACGAACAGTCATGTTACTTACTTTTTCTTTTCTAATGTGAATTTTATGTTTCTGTGCATCATGCTGATCTGCATACGAAATTCATCAATTCCTTCTTGTGTTTCATTCCGTAGAAAATTACACTGAGGTGACAAAAGTCATAGGATACCTCCTAATATCGTGTCGCACCTCCTTTTGCCTTGTATAGTGTAGCAACTCGTTGTAGCATGGAGTCAACAGCTCGTTGGAAATATCGTGCAGAAATATTGAGCCATGCTCCCTCTATAGCCGCTCAAAACTTCGAGAGTGTTAACGGTGCAGGATTTTGTGCACGAACTGATCTCTCGATTAGGTGACATAAATGTTCGATGTGATTGATGTTGGGCAATCCGAGTGGCCCAAGTCATTTGCTCGAGCACTCCAGAATGTTCTTCAAGCCATTCGCGAACCACTGTGGTGTGGTGACATGGCGCACTGACATCCATAAAAATTCCACCGTTTTTTGGGAACATGAAGTCCATGAATGGCTGAAAAGGGTCTCCAAGGAGCCAAACATAATCATTTTCAGTCAATGACCCAGTCCTTTACCTGTAAAAACAGCCAAACCATTATGGAGCCGCCAGCAGCTTGCACAGCGCTTTGTACAAAACCGCTTCGTGGGGTCTGCGACACACTCTAACCCCACCATCAGCTCTTACCAAATGTAATCGGGACTGATCTGACCAGTCCACTGTCATCCAGTTGTTAGGGTCCAGCCGATATTGTCACGAGGCCAGAAGAGGCTCTGTAGGTGATGTCGTGCTGTTAACGACGGCACTCGTGTCGGTCGTATGCCGCCATACCCCATTAACACCAAATCTGCGGCAGTATCCCAACAGATACACTCGGCGTACGTCCCACATTGATTTCTGCAGTTATTTGAAGCAGTGTTGCTTGGCTGCTAGCACCGACATCTCTACGCAAACGCCGCTGCTCTGGGTCGTTAAGTGAAGGCCATCGGCGATTGAGTTTCCGGACCTAATGCCTGAACTTTGGTATTCTCGGCACACTCTTGACACTGTGGATCTCGGAATATTGAATTTTCTAACGATTTTCGTTCTGTGCGTTTAGATGCAACTACCATTCCCCGTTCAACGTATGTTGATTCCCGTCGTTCGGCCATAATCACGTCCGAAACCTTTTCGCACTAACCACCTGAGCAGAAATGATAACTCCGCCAATGCACTGCCCTTTTATTCCTTCCGTAAGCGATACTACTGCCATTTATAAATGTGCGCATCGCTAACCCACGACTTTCTGTCACCTGTGTGTATGTCAATATACGTATACTAGTATATGATTTTGTTTTTTCATTGTGTGGCAAGTTTTTCAAAGATCTGACACTCTAAATTATTTATGAAGATATTGTATAATGTTCCTGCTTTTGGGGATCTTACTGGGAGGCCATGACTCCGTAAATAATATTAATTCTTCTATGGTTTGTAGCTGTAGCTTGCATTTACAATAGCAGAATGTAGAAAACAAAGTGCTGTATAAAAATTAAAAGTCAGAGTATTTCAGGTCATTGATATATTAATAAATTGCGGAGAAATAGATTCGACAAAACAATTATTGCTTTCATTCAGTAGCACATAGGTGTTGCTAATCTAAAAATCATTCATATAAAGTAACAGCAACTGAGAAGTGACAAATCAACAACATTGGAGATGTTCATGTTATACAGTAAAATGGAAAGAATAGTAACAGTTTACAAAGGAAAAAACAATTGATAAATGAAAATCAAAATGATATCAGTTTATAGATCGTATTCCTAACTTTAACCTTATAATTAATCTTGGGACCTATATCATGATTTAATAACGAAAAAAATCAAAAGTTACTGTTTCTATTGACCCAACAGTGACGGTAAATAGAAACAGTAGTATTAATATTATTATTTTTTTCTATTTATTAGTCTTTGAGATTTACAGGGTCCTCTCAAAATCTGTTTTCGTTCAAGGAGAAGAGGATAATTTGTCTGATTCAAGAATGGGCTTATTCAATACAAAAAGCAAAACATTGAACGAATAGTGGTTTTTATTCTGTTTCCTAATATAATTTCTTCTTTCTCTTTTTTTATTTACTGTACATTTTAGTCTGAATTCTTAAATCTCTTGCTTATTTGTGTATCTAGTAGCCACAGTTATGCGAATATGTAGTGTAGTATATATTTCTGCCAACTTTAGTTTGTGTGGGGTTTGTGATTGATGCTTCAGATGCGAGCTGAGTGGGTGACACTTTGCTCACAGCTCCAGGTGGTGCAAGCTTTAGTCACATAGCTTAAGGCTGTTGTGAATGGATGTTGCTGTAGAGGATCGCACCTGGGGGTGCAAGATGTGTCCAGCATATCCCTCATGTTCCCAAATGTTTCCACTATTGTTGCTGCCCTGTTAGTGCCTGCATTCAGGATAATTTCTCACCTGTAGTCGAGTGGAGGTTGTTTCAAGTTACGGCAGGCAATGAGACTTCCTGGAGGGGCCGATCGTAGGGCCTCCCTTGTTGATCTGACGAATAGGTTCTGGGCCCTATCTGTGGCTGACGAAGTACATGAGAGAGATACAGTCGTTAGACCTGTTCCAGAGAATGCTTCTCAGTCCGTAAGGTATGGGCATTCGCAGAGGGTAGGATTACTCGTAGCTGGGAACTCCAGTGTCAGCCGGTACGTTGTCACTAACTATGTGTGTCGCTCTTGATCTGAAGAAATTCTCTCTGGTTTGTGGTAGCTAACAGAAGTGGTAAAGATTGTCAGTCTTGCTTCTGAGATGAAGGCAGTGTTCATTGTCTGCAGCAACTTCGACAAGACTGATTAGGGGACCTTTGGTGCAGGGCCCAGTGGAAGGTCTGAATCAGAGGCTCAGTGGTTTTGCAACTGTGTAGGTTTCACATTTATTTACTTAAAACGTCATAGTGTGGTGGGCTGTCGGGTTCCGCTTAGTAGGTCAAGGGTCCATTATACACAGGAGATGGCCGCAGAAGTAGCGGGGAATGGACTGAGAAAGTCTTGATTTTAGGTTGAACGGTATCCGGAAAGTATAGAAAGCACCTTAGTCTCAAAGGGTGCAGGAGGAACACAGGAAGGTAGGCCCAGCAAACACAAAATATATCTGTTTAAAAATGAAGGTAAGAATTCACTTTTTGACTTCCTATGATACGTTCTACACTCCTTCCAAGTTGACTATGTAAATATATACCATACGTGGATTAAATTCGATTATATGCGGCAGTTGAGAGACTTGTACCGAATGAATTAATAAAATATGGTACTGCACCCCTATGGTACACGAAACAGGTCAGAACACTGTTGCAGAAACAACGAAAAAAGCATGCCAAATTCAAAAGAACAAAACACCTACAACATTGGCTATATTTTAAAGAAGTTCGAAGCCTTGCGTGGTCTTCAATGCGAGATGCTTATAATAGCTTCCAAAACAAAACTCTGTCTCGAAATCTGACAGAAAATCCAAAGAGATTCTTATTGTATGTAAAGTACACCAGTGGCAAGATACACAGTCAACGCATTCACTGAGCGATAGCAATGGTAACATCATCGGAGACAGCGTCACTAAAGCGAAGTTGTTAAACTTAGTTTTCCGAAATTCCTTCACCAAAGATGACGAAGTAAATATTCCAGAACTCGAATGAAGAACAGCTACCAACATGAGCAGCTGAGCAGGAGATATCCTAATTCTATCGAAGCAGCTTAAATGACTTAATAAAGGCAAGTACTCCGGTCCAGATAGTACACTACTTCAGTGTACGCTGACACAAGAGCCCCATACTTAGCGATCATGCAGAACCGTTCGCTCGTTGAAAGATCCGTACCAAACGAGTGGAAAGTCGCACAGGTAACACCAACACTCAGGAAAGCAAGTAGGAGTAATGGCTTACTCTTGCCACATGTACTTGGTGATACTAACGAACCTAAAAACATACGACTTGTAATGGCTATAATTATTAGTGTGCAAATGATGTTCAGCTGTTCAGTACGACGTTCTAAATCACTAACAGAAATATTTGCACCTATACCCGTTACCCCCTGTATTTCACCTCATACTTACGTTTTTTGCCTTTACATCCCCAATAAATACACTTTTCTGCAGTCTTCTTATGAAATTAAGTCATACTCCGTAACAATTGGCTGTAAATGGCGTTATGCCTGAGACAGTGGGCGGAGCCTCCGCTACTTAATAATAAGTAGTCGTACGTTGGTCAGCATATTTTATCGTCGCTACATAGCAGCCCCCTACTCGTTACTCTCTCCAGTTGTTATCAAGGGTAAATATGGAATATTATTTACATTTATCCCTAAGCATTGTCTCCTGAAACTCTGTATAACTTTTTCCATGGAGTTTTAATGGCCTGATGATAATTATACGATCGAAGCAGTCATCTGACTAATAAATGTTAAATTTTAACAACTTATATGTGGTCCTAAACTGTTTTAATTTAAAAACCTTTATTCAAATTTTTGACCGCTGTTTTCCAGAAACAATGTTCCAAAAGAGGCATAATTGCAAAATAATTTAGACACAATATCTGTATGTTGCGGGAAGTGGCAATTGTCTCTGAATAAGAAAATATTTGAGATCATCTACATGAGTTCATTACATTACATTAACACTTGTTCCATAAATCATGAATACGACATTTCGTAGTGATGTGGAACATGTCAGCTGAATAGAAGAAGCTGTTATTCAGAGATTCTTTTATTTTTTTAAAATTTTGATTCGCTATCTGTCAGACTTTTAATGCTATTTGCCAAATGACCAAAGGGTTTTGCGGCAGAATAATTCACCCCTTTCTGTGCCAAAGTCAGGTTTCATACAGTATAGTGAATATCATCCTTTCTTCTAGAGCTGTAGCAAGTAATTTGCTATTATTTTGGAATTGGGATGAGTTATTAGTAATATACTTCATAAGTGAATATATGTATTGTGAAGGTACAGTGAATATCCCGAGTTCATTAAATAAAAGTATGCAATGTGATCTTGGATGGGCTCTAGCTATTATTCTGAGTACACAGTTTTGTGAATGAATACTTTTTCTCCTAAGAATGTATTGCCCCAAAATATGATGCCATATGAAAGCAGTGAATGTCAATAGGCATAAGAGGCTAATTTACTGATATGTTTAAAACCAAAATTTGCAATAACTCTAATAACATAAGTGGCTGAATCTAACGGTTTCAGCAGGTCATCCATGTGTGTCTTCCAATTCAATTTCTCATCGATGCACACACCCAACAATTTTGAATATTTTGCCTTAGCAACAGTCTATATTTATCAATGGCGTTATGCCATTTACTCTACAGAACTGTAAATACTGTGTTTTCTCACATTTAGTGAGAGTCTTTTTGCAGAGAACCACTTAATGATTTTCTCAAAGACATTTTTTGCCATTCATATCCCTTGTAAATTCCGACGGACTTGGGCAGTTCCAGCAGGACAACGCGACACCTCACACGTCCAGAATTGCTACCGAGTGGCGCCAGAAACACTCGGTTGGGTTTAAACACTTCCGCTGCCCACCAAACTCCCCAGTCGTGAGCATTACTAAGCATACCTGAGATGTCTGGCAACGTGCTGTTCAGAAGAGATCGCTACACCGTCGTATTCTTACGGATTTGTGGACAGCCCTGCAGGATTCCTGGTGTCAGTTCCCTCCAGTACTACTTCAGACATTAGTCGAGTGCATGACACGTCGTGTTGCGACACTTCTGCGTGCTCGCGGGGCCCTACATGATGTTAGGAAGTTGTACCAGTTTCTTTGGCTCTTCAGTGTATATTAAAATACATACTTTATGTTAGCCCCGTGTTCCTTAGAGTATCGTGTAAATATTGTAATAACATCAGTTAAGTAGTGAGATTTTTGCTAACAACGTTTCCCTGTGATATGAAACATATTTTTATATGTTATGTACGTAAAAAGTATATAGCCTGTGTCCGTCCAAATATTTATTCTGTTCGTAAAAATCTGAAGTACGTAAGTCAATAACTGTTAGAGATTTCACAACTTTAAACAATGACTTTTCTTTACATAGTAGTATAGAAGAATATGAATTATTTAATAATGCTATTCAACCTACTGTATAAAAATATAAAACATTACTAAGTTACTACCGTTATAGAAAAGTAGTCACAGTGTATTGATAGAGATGTTTTACCAATGACGACATACGTACTTTTTTAAGTAATGGACACATTCGCTGCTACATTTAGAAGTCCTGTAGCTTTCGTGTAGTAGTGTGTCTCAAGATATGCTCATAAATACAAGATATGGTCATTGTTAGGATAAATTTTTCATAGATGAAACATTTTTTTTCTATATAGGAATGATAATTACATAATTAGATGACCTGATGAACACACAAAAAACTGCGCTATTTTCGAGTATACGAAATTTTGTAAATTAAGCGATAAAAACTGATTTTGTCAGCTTCTGCGAAAAATTTTAAGTTTTTATTTATAAAAGTGGGTATAAGATCAAGTTACCAGATTACCATTTGCTTAAAAACAATTTTTTGTAATAGCGATCTGATAATCGCGTTATACAGAGGATAACAGATAAACATGACCAAAATTTCAGCAGTTTCAGCTGCCCTGCAACACTTCACAACAACGAAGATTTTCTATTGTAGTTGTGGAATGGTCCCATTATTTCTATGATGTCATATTCCTTCGTAGAATGGTCTGTCCATAAACACCTCGCTGTTAAACCGACATTAAGTATTAAGAAAACAAAAATCCTTAATTGCGCGTGCTGTCACCAGTGACCTCTCTGGAAAAATGACGTTAAGTACTAACAGAATTAAAATTCAATGGGTTGCCACTTGCTGCAGGCATCACCAGCTTTACTCAGGAACTTCGTGCCACTAACTGGCGTCATGCTCACCTGTCGTATCCGGAGACGAAGTCGCGGCTGAAAAAGTGCCTGTCATCTCTCAAGTGAGTGCTTTTTGCAGCCTAACGTGGCACTCTCAGGTGTTAACTTTACCTTCATCTTCTGAGAAGGTGGCCAACGCAGTGGGCGAAGTAGCTCGCTTGTAGAGTCACTTATCTCTCTACATGGAGGAGCCGAGTTCATATTCCCAGTTTTCCGTGCCTGTCTCTTCCCAGGTCTGAAATAAGATATAATCATGTTATTAGGGTATCTGGACTAAACACAGTAAACTGAAGAACCATGTAGCAAAAGCTCAACGAATTAAGAGGGTCCGCCTTTCTCCAAGTACAAAGTTATTGTTTTGCCTTAATACCCAAACATGTTTCACCACAACTGTGGCATCCTCATTGAGTTTTTTTGCTTTTTATTGTTTATGCAGTACACACAGAGAGATTTTATGTAGGTTAGTAAATACGTTACATCAGAGTTTGTATATGTTAAATATGTACTTTAGTTTTTACATTATAAATGTACAAAAAGGTACAGTACACATGTAATTTAAACAACAGCAAAATCTGATGTAACATATTACCTAAGATACGTAATATATATATATATATATATATATATATATATATATATATATATATATAAACAAAAATTGTGGACTTGCAAAAAGCGTACCCAAGCACAGAACCTGAGCTTAAAATTCCAATAAGACCGGTGAAAAACAGTTGCTCGAAGATAAGATTTTTAAAAAATAGATAAGACTTAAAAAAAATTACGTCTGTGAGGACTCAGGCGTTCGGGGACAATACTTGTTTAACGTCAACAATACAGCGTTGAAGTAAATTTGACTAAATAACTTCCAAGTAAAGGTGCACAACTCGAGCTTGGAGGCAGCATCTGTAGGTTCATGAACATTTTGTGCGTGCGATTACGAGATAACTTGCCTGACAAGGTGTAAATTTTCATTAATTAGGATTTATTGCCTCCAAAGCATGTTGTATGTGGCTATCAAGTCCGTTTTTACTGTCTAACTATTATTAGTGCAATTTGATTACTTTTTTACCTACAAAGTTTCACAAGAAAACAGCTACAAATTTACCAGTCAATCCCGAATAACTTTCACGTCCTATACAGTCAATGACCCACAGCTATTCACTGGTTACTACAGCAAGTCGTTCAGTGAACTTCTTAGAAAGAAATGCTCGCCCTGATATCCCCAGGTGTTCCCAAAACACGTCACGCGGCATTTGATTTCCACCAGGAAGTTTACTCATAAATAGCTGCCAAACAAATCCACTTAAAATTGTCCGATATTCTCTATAATGTTCAGAAGTAAAGTCGCTTTAAAATTCCTATCATAGGACCGACAGAACGTAAGATTGCTTTCATCTTAAAGATAATACACGTGCATCGGTATCACTTTGATCTGTACAGTCAGACGGTTCAATAGCGACTCCTAGAGACGCAAAACTGTAGCACAAAGCCCTACACAAGGAGCGAAAACTGCTTAATCCGTATTGGCTGATGATTTAGGCAGCCAATCAGACAAGCTCGTGCACTCCTACTCTCGCTACATTTTCTAAGTTATTCAACAAAATCGCGGAAAGCAGTTCATAAAAGAAACTCTGAATTTACGAAACCAAATTTGATCCAAATAAACCAAAGTATGAACTAGCCCTAGAAATGAACTACTAATTGATTTAAATCTAAACATTTCTTCTGGCTGCTTTTACACAAAAGCTATGCACACTGGGTCATACTTCACATAATTCATGATTGCACAAGAATGTTCCCAGTCTTACATTTTACCTAGTTTTCAATAAAAGGATACATCCAAATTTTACTTATGCCCTTCATACTCTCTTTGACTCTCTCCATAACATTCACACAACAAAACATAATGAAATAATAACTCTGAAAAGGTTATTTTTAAGTCAGCAAGCTAGTTTAAGGAAATCAAAGAAAATTCTAGAAAAACAATTTCTGTGAAATGTAGCTTTTTATTTATAGTTTTAAATTATATTATAAATGAATACATTACAATCCATAGTTCAGTTCCGTAACACCAGAAAAGTTATTACGCGTTTAAGGTAAAATTTTATATATCCGAAAGTATTGAAGATACTGATCTGAGATTTCTACAATACAGTTCCATTATTAATTGAAGTGTACATGAGGAGTCCGAAAAAGATCGAATAAAATTTAATACTATTTCTTTAGATTCATAGGGAGTGTGCATAACGAAATCGCACGGACAGTAGCCAGCTCACGCTGCCCGAGCGACCAGTTTATGCGAAGAAAAAAAGAAAAAAATTCTCTCTCTCTCTCTCTCTCTCTCTCTGGCTACACGGCAGCACAATCGAAAGATCGCGTACTTCGCTGCAAAGCAATCTAGATTCGGAAAAATCTGCAACGTTGCAGCCGCTAATCTTCCACAGTAATTTCTAAAGGATTTTCCATGTGACCTAACGCTCTCGGAGTTGCAACGCACGAACGAATCAGTCATTCATCAAGAAAATTGCCCTCCTCGGTAGCCGAATCGATAATGCAAGCCTGTGCAGTGGAACTCGACGCTTGACGTAAGTCGTTCGAATCCTTGTAGTTGATGATTTTCACTGCCAGTATTTGACCAGCAAGGGGAGGAAAGGTTGTGACATAAGGTTGGCGGTCGCTAGTCTTTGCTCAAATGTCCTGGGTTAAATTCCAAACCTCTGCGAAGTGTCTCATGAAGTGAAGACATGTGCTACTGCTAGTTGTCATTTGTACGCTGGATTCGGCCGGCCCTTCGTCTTAGCGGTCGTCATGGTGATGTTAGAGAGGAGTAGACTATGTGACGGCACCGGGTTTCAGCTTCTCAGTTCTTTCATCATCATCCTTATCATCACACAGCAAAAATAAACCCTACCGTTTGAAAGCGCCCCCTACATTCACCTACAATCTAGAAATACACAAAGGACACAAATCTTCCACATCTGCAAGGGAAGTGGCCGGTGTGCACCGAGGAAGAACACTCATTCCGATAGGCAGCTGAACCCACCCCGCGTGATATCCCAAACAACAATGCCATAAAACATTTCCATTTTCATCAAAACATTAAATTATAGGAGGAAATCTTTACACTCTTTAGGATTGTGAGATGTAATGAACGATCCCACAAGGTTAAAACAGTGCTGTACTGAGACTGGACTTGAAGTTTCGCGATGATCGATCTGTCATCTGCCCTATCCTCTCGTCGCTGTAAAATGACAGGCTTGGCGTGTTCGTCCAGTCCGGGAGGAAGATGACTTCCAGAGGCACTGCACATCACGGGTAGATATACCGAGGGCGTGTTTGTTACGCCGAAGAGGTTATCTTCACTACTAGGGCACCCTTGACATCTTCTGACTCTGCCAATGGATGAGTTGAACCTAATCCGTTAGGCAACAATGTTGTGACTTGTGACGTTATATGTCAACAGGACACTCACAATGTTTATTTTTATTTTGTATTATTTTTGGAATTCAGATTATGGTGCCAGACTAAGCTGGAACGGAACCCGAGGACTATGTTGGGTTGCAAGAAGACTGTTTGGTTGTGAGTTCACGGAGCCACCGACTGTAACGGAAGTGACTATCATCTGTAGTACACTCCGAAATCTAAGAGCGAGAGCTGTCTGGTAATGTGTTGGTAAACCCAGCGAATGTGGTATCACGAGAGGAACTATATCTCTAGTTATTGCACGTACTTTACGCAAATTGGATTCAGACCAGTAGTTTGTGTGTACACCGTTTCATGACGTCAGCGTAGACGGAAGCAGGTTATAATGGGTGACCTATAAATAACGCATCATTTGATGCACAATAGCAAACAAATTGATTGATAAAATTGAGTAATTTACTCATGCAATGCATGCTACTTATGATTATGTGTGGAAAATGATATTGCTCAAATGCCGTCCACGAATCTGCGAGCACACTCTCTCCATACTTGCAACTGTAGGTCTGAAATTACACGCTGAATCCGGCATAGAGATTTCAAATACTCCGAAATAAAGAAACCACATGAAGCCAAATCAAATCACAAGATCTCGGTGTAATATTTACGTCACCAATGGAAGAAACCACTTGCCCAGGACTCTCTCTCGTAACATGGCCACTATTGCAACTGATGTCAGGTAGGTGGCGCCACCTTGTTGAAACCTCTTCACCATTCACACGATCCAGATCACACCACAAGATGTCTCATAACTTTTTGCGGTAGTGATTGACGTCCACTGCTAATACGGTACCAGCGACATCTTCGAAGACGTATGGTGCAATTACGTCCTCAGCCCAAATGCCACACCTCACACTCACTCGTTGTGGATGTAATGGATTCTCCGTTATCATCGAGAATTTTCTATGCTCCGAATACTGCAGTTTTGAGAGGTCAAAAATCCATTCAACAGAAAATGCACCTCGTAAGTAAACGTTATTTTGTTGATAAAATTGTTGCCCAATCATAGTTTCGCAAACAGCCAAAGGACAAATGCTCGGCGCTTTTGGTGATCATTTGGCTTCTGTTTTAGTATCAGCTGGACTTTGCAGGCGTAAAGATGTAGATCTTTCACAATTCGTTGCACGCTTGTTTTTGAGACTATCCAATTATTGTGAACGTAAACGAATAGATTTCACCTGAGGAGGAGGGAGGACTCGATCCTCCGACAGGGGGGGGGGGGGGGGGGGGGGGGGGAGCCACGCGTACCTTGACAAGACGCATCAAAAAGCGCGGCTACCCCGCTGTCACCGGCTGGCTGAGGGCTTTGGCTTGCACACCGGAAGTCCCCTCCATGGCCGGACGTCAGTGGACTTGCAGCAGAGGACTTCAATTTATCGGCACATTGTAGACACTTGTTAAACTTGCCAGAGCATCCTGCAACTTAAGACAGCTGATATCCGTGATGCAGACGGAATGTCCTTTCTCTGAGAATGAGCTTGAAGAGGGCGAAGGATTTATAACAGGCGATTACGTAATTCACCCCCCCCCCCCTGGGGCCCTCCTCCCTCATATACACACACACACACACACACACACACACAAACACACAAACACACACACACACACACACACACACACAGCTGGCTGAATTGGCGGTTTTCATCTGAACAAGGCTTGGGACCCGATGATTTCTCTAATTTCCTCTGAGAGAAGACAGTTTATTCATAATGACACGTCTGGCGACATCTGACGTCTGTTTTTAGCGACGCGGGCGCGCATTCCGACAGATGGCGGACATGTACACTACTGGCCTTTAAAATTGCTAGACCACGAAGATGACGTGCTACAGACGCGAAATTTAACCGACAGGAGAAGATGCTGTGATATGCAAATGATTAGCTTTTCAGAGCATTCATACAAGGTTGGCGCCGGTGGCGACACCTACCACGTGCTGACATGAGAAAATTTTCCAACCGATTTCCCATACACAAACAGCAATTGACCGGCGTTGCCTGGTGAAACGTTGTTGTGCTACCTCGTATAAGGAGGAGAAATGCGTACCATCACGTTTCCGACTTTGATAAAGGTCGGATTGTAGCCTATCGCGATTGCAGTTTATCGTGTCGCGACATTACTGCTCGCTTTTATCACTAGCAGTCGAGATGACAGGCATCTTATCCGCATGGCTGTAACGGATCGTGCAGCTCGATCCCTGAGTCAACAGATGGGGACGTTTTTAAGACAACAACCATCTGCACGAACAGTTCGACGACGTTTGCAGCCGCATGGACTATCAGCTCGGAGACCATGGCTGCGATTACCGTTGCCGCTGCATCACAGACAGGAGCGCCTGTGATTGTGTACTTAACGACGAACCTAGGTGCACGAATGGCAAAACGTCATTTTTTCGGATGAATCCAGGTTCTGTTTACAGCATCATGATGGTCGCATCCGTTTTTGGCGACATCGCGGTGAACGCAAGGACCCGTGCGGTTCTAGGCGCTTCAGTCTGGAACTGCGCCATCGCTACGGTCGCAGGTTCGAGTCCTGTCTCGGGCATGGATGTGTGTGTCGCACAGATGACAAAATACTAGATATCGAAATAGACGACAGAGGGATAGAGAAACAATTAAAATCGCTCAAAAGGGGAAAGGCTGCTGGACCTGATGGGATACCAGTTCGATTTTACACAGAGTACGCGAAGGAACTTGCCCCCTTTCTTACAGCGGTGTACCGTAGGTCTCTAGAAGAGCGTAGCGTTCCAAAGAATTGGAAAAGGGAACAAGTCATCCCCGTTTCCAAGAAGGGACGTCGGACAGATGTGCAAAACTATAGACCTATATCTCTAACGTCGACCAGTTTTAGAATTTTGGAACATGTATTATGTTCGAGTATAATGACTTTTCTGGAGACTAGAAATCTACTCTGTAGGAATCAGCATGGGTTTCGAAAAAGACGGTCGTGTGAAACCTAGCTCGCGCTATTCGTCCACGAGACTCAGAGGACCATAGACACGGGTTCACAGGTAGATGCCGTGTTTCTTAACTTCCGCAAGGCGTTCGATACAGTTCCCCACAGTCGTTTAATGAACAAAGTAAGAGCATATGGACTATCAGACCAATTGTGTGATTGAATTGAAGAGTTCCTAGATAACAGAACGCACATGTCATTCTCATGGGAGAGACGTCTTCCGAAGTAAGAGTGATTTCAGGTGTGCCGCAGGGGAATGTCATAGGACCGTTGCTATGCACAATATACATAAATGACCTTGTGGATGACATCGGAAGTTCACTGAGGCTTTTTGCAGATGATACTGTGGTGTATCGAGAGGTTGTAACAATGGAAAATTGTACTGAAATGCAGGAGGATCTGCAGCGAATTGACACATGGTGCAGGGAATGACAATTGAATCTCAATGTAGACAAGTGTAATGTGCTGAGAATACATAGCGAGTTAGATCCCTTATCATTTAGCAACAAAATAGCAGGTCAGCAACTGAAATCAGTTAATTCCATAAATTATCTGGGAGTAGGCATTAGGAGTGATTTAAAATGGAATGATCATATAAAGTTGATCGTTGGTAAAGCAGATGCCAGACTGAGATTCATTGGAAGAATCCTAAGGAAATGCAATAAAACAAAGGAAGTAGGTTACAGTACGCTTGTTTGCCCACAGCTTGAATACTGCTCAGCAGTGTGTGATCCGTACCAGATAGGGTTGATAGAAGAGAGAGAGAAGATCCAACGGAGAGTAGCGCGCTTTGTTACAGGATCATTTAGTAATCGCGAAAGCGTTACGGAGATGATAGATAAACTCCATTGGAAGACTCTGCACGAGAGACGCTCAGTAGCTCGGTTCGGGCTTTTGTTGTAGTTTCGAGAACATATCTTCACCGAAGAGTCAAGCAGTATATTGCTCCCTCCTACGTATATCTCGCGAAGAGACCATGAGGATAAAATCAGAGAGATTAGAGCCCACACAGAAGCATACCGACAATCCTTCTTTCCACGAACAATACGAGGCTTAAATAGAAGGGAGAACCGATAGAGGTACTCAAGGTACCCTCCGCCACACACCGTCAGGTGGCTTGCGGAGTATGGATGTAGATGTAGATGTAGATTAGAGACGGACCAGAGGCTCAGATTTGTTCAAGGGCACGAAAGGAACTGGACAGTACCCATTCAAAGGAACAACCCCTGTAATTGCCTGGAGTGATTTACGGAAATCACGGGGAACCTAAATCGCGATGGTCGAACACGGGTTTGAACATTCGTCGTCCTGAATGAGAGTCCAGTGTACTGACCACTGCGTCACTTAGCTCCGTGGGAATTCTGAGGGAAGTGGCTCTGAGGCCTGTTCGGATTGGTTTCGCCGTGGACGCTGTACTGACCTGCAGCATCTTTGCTGTGTTCGACCTCTTGTTGTGAGTTTCGATAGTCGATGACGCCTCATCCACGACCCCTCCTCCCCTTCCCCACAAACCTCTGTTCCATCTTCGAGTATGGAAGTTGGGAATGACGGCGGGGAGGAGGCCGAATTGCCGTGGGGGCAGTAGCTCCATCAGGACCCCAGCATTAATCTTGTTCGCGGCAGGAAACGCCGACTGAAAAACCGGCCATGGGGTACGCGCCGACAGCCGTAGAGGCTGACAGAGATGCTGGAGCAGATGGGACGTAGAAAATGGCGACGGGAATGTCCGAAACGTCCTATAGGGTGACCAGACGTCACTCCTCTGCTGGCCGCGGCGTGGGCTGCCAGACCAGCTGCGACGCTGAAGGCGGCTCCAGATCGAATTCCAAGGGTCTCCGATGGAAGACGACAGTGCTGCAGGAGGAAGTGACTGCGACGGCGACTGTGACTGCTGCTGACCCTGGCGACGAACTGAGTCTGCGAACAAAAAAGTGGCGGCCGAATCAGGAGAACAAACAGGGCGATGTTCATCTTGATGCCGCCGGTGCAGTCCCGTCAGACGGGGTAGATGGACAGGAAAGAATTTTAGTCACTACATCTCGCTCCCATCTGGGCCCTTGCAAACACTCTAAGGAAATCTGCTTGCTGAAGTTGAAATTTGGATGCCTGTAGTGGGGCCTGGATCTGCTGAGGTTGACACCTGAGACGCAACAATGTTCGATGACGATGAACGTGGAGAAGCTCCGCCGAAGATTTGCTGTTCTCTTGGCAAGAGAGGCGTGGTGCCTTATATCGCTCACGTCTAGAGCCTGTGTATCGAGAGAATGACTCATACGTGCACAATGACAGATGGTCTGACGCGGGTTCACTCGAATACTTAGTTCTAATTTTCATCTGCTAGAGGACAGTAGCGGACAGGACAAAACAGAAAGAACTATAATGTAGTTAAGAGTTCTTACCACCAGAGTCCAGTTGTGCACAGAGACATTCAAGAAACAGGTCAAGAAAAAGTTTTTGTGAATTGTTCTATTTATTTCTTGAAGGTTTTGTTTATTTACGTTTATACAGTTTTGTATATGCTTTTAATAGTGTGAATGATGTGTGAATGTGGTCTAAAGTAAATTTGTAGAGCATTGTTCTATTGATGAACGCTGTAAGAACTAGTGTGAGAAGGTGTTAAGACAGTGTGAATGCAGACGATGGAGAATTTTGCATCATAATATGTTAAGTAAGTTTATGGTAAAATGAAAGCTAATTCGAGTGCAAATGAAAATAGTTAACAATGTATAGTATAAACAAAATTGTCATACAAGTATAAACAAAACTTGTCTACACAGTGCAGTCATAAACCGGACATTACGTGCAGAGCCACACATAATGAAAATTCACAAGTTTTCGTGTTTGTCGAACGTGCAAGTTGGCCAGTGAACCACTAAAAAAAAAAATGGCTCTGAGCACTATCGGACTTAACTCCTGAGGTCATCAGTCCCCTAGAACTTAGAACTACTTAAACCTAACTAACCTAAGGACATCACACACATCCATGCCCAAGGCAGCACCAGAAGAGGCCTGGGCTGGGGTAGCGGTCTGAAGAAACTTGTCTACATAGTGGAGTCGTAAACCAGGCATTGTGTGCAGAGTCACACGTAATACAAATTCACACGTTTCTGTGTTGGCAAAAGTGCAAATAGGCCAGTGAACCACTTCCCCCAGCGGCCTTGGTTGTATAAGAAAAATTCGGTGTCTGAGAAACGTTTGGAGATAGAATCTTTATTACACTTTATAGCTAGGACCTACAAGCTCCAAAGCAGAGGCGATTTAGATAAAAATGAAAGATGTTTACGATTGTATCTGTTCGTTTGTTGCCCTGGGAAGCAACACAACTTTGGAGAAAATCGTTTCTTCCCCTCTTTGAAAACTTAAAAAAAGCCAGTAATTGGCAGTTTCCTTTTTTTCAGAGACACAGGTTTCTTAAATCCCGCGCTAGTTCGACATGAGTTTGTGCTGTCGTGTGGGAGGGGAGATTTGGCGCCTCTAGAGCCCTGTGATGGCTCAAGATGAGGTGGACGCAGTGTCCTTCGTGCATTTTGCTGGAAAACGGTTTTTTTTTCTGGGGTGGTGCGAAGCACTCTGGTGCAGGACCTTGGTCTTGAAGCACTTCTGACCGAATCTCTGGCAGGTGTGGTTGGTACTTGGGACCGGTCCTGAGACTGACTTCACTTGCAAGTAGTTTGGACTGGGGAGCCTGTGGTGACGTTCTTGCTGTACCGACAGTGTGACTTCAAACGTCTACTCGTTTGCCGAGGGCAGACTTATTCGTTTTTGGTTTACCAGTCTTTACGTTTGGTATCCTTGTGCGCTCTGTCGTATAAGTGGGCCAAATTGGTCCTCGGTACGACCAACAAACGGGTGTGTCACACACTGAAATCTACCGTGATTTCAGGACTCTGGTAGAGAGTGAATTTCCATCCGTCTGCCTGATCGCTAGATCCTGAGATTTTTGCATTTCTTTCGTGCCGCGATCGTTTCACAGGTGCCGCCTCCATGCCTCACATCCGCCGCACACATCTCACTAGCTGCAAGTTTCATCGACGCACGAAGCGAACAGGGTAACGTATTGCAGCTCTCCGCCGCTTGCTCTCAGCTGCAACTATGGATAGAAGCTACAGTAGATTTGATCAATCATACTCTGCTCAGCGTCAGATCAATTCAGATTGCGTTATCCACATTTTTAAGGCCAGAGTACTTGACTCACTCCACTAGTTATACTGCCTCTGCCACCCAGGATCCTAGTCCAGTGTAGTTTTGAATCACCTGTTACTTGTTTGTGGTATTCAATCAATAATTTGTTTAGAAGAATTTATACCTTTTTTTAAATAAATGTAGTTAGAACATTAAAATTATGGCAATATTCACAATCATTTAAACAGTCCTCACTAGAGTTACCTCTCAAAATATTTATTTCGGGAAAAGGTACAGTTCGAAAATGTGTTATTCGTTGATTGGTTAGCCATGGATAGCGCGAACTAATGCGGGAGAATAATGCTTTTCTATTGGTCTTAAAGAAAACTGCCCAATCAGAACGGAGTATTCTTCGCACACCTTTTCTGCCGGCCGGAGTGGCAGTGCGCTTCTAGGCGCTACAGTCTGGAGCCGAGCGACTGCTACGGTTGCAGGTTAGAATCCTGCCTCGGGCATGGATGTGTGTGATGTCGTTAGGTTAGTTAGGTTTATTTAGTTCTGAGTTCTAGGCGACTGATGACCTCAGAAGTTAAGTCGCATAGTGCTCAGAGCCAGCACGCCTTTTCTCTTGGAGATATAGAATACTTACAGCAGTCTAAGGGGGTCGAAGTCCAGCCTTTCAGTGGTACGGTCGTGTGTAGTATGAGCTCCGAAGGAAGTTATTATTTGCTGGTTTTAGTTGTGCTGCACGTTTCAAAAGTGTGCACCTACTGCATCCCATATTACTAGGATTGTCTGAGAAAAAGAAATGATTTTGAAAATTCGAAAGGGAATATTTTGGTTTGTTGCATATTGTTATTATAAGATTACCAGCGCCTGGCGTACTCAGGAAAAATGTGCCTAATTTATTTCCTCTGAACTGATGATCGTAAGTTAAGCAATGGCCCTCCCTCATGCGTGTCTTTTATTACTGAAGACGTGCAGCAGTGGGTGAAAGCATCGTATTTCCCTTATTATAAAGTCAAATTATTCTTGAATATTAGGATTGGGCATTAAGAGTTTCAAAACGTGTACGAGTATGATGCTGCAAGCCATAGGTACCACTGCTGTCGCTTGTTGCAATAGCTCAGTTGTCACATCAGGGTAATAAATTTGCAATTTTGAAATTTTTAGCTACTAAATAACATAGGTTGATCTGGTACAATGTTAATTTACTGAAGTTAATCCAGAAGAAATGATCATTGCAAACACTTTTCACACTGTATTGAACTTGAAATAAAAGGATAAGGCTTGCATCAGCACCAGCGAGATTTTGCTGAAAAATTCCGTCGGTTAACTGAATGCGCCGGGCATAACATAAAACTCCACATGAATCTGCAAAAAGTGGACGGATAGAACTTTATAACAAAATGAAAAACAGAGTAAAAACAAAACGAAAACAGGGGGAAAATCAGAGATAAAACCGAAATAAATTAGAATCGACAGACAAGAGAGTGTTGCGAAACATGATTAAAAGATCACGAGTTATATTCAGATTCCGTGACAACGTGATTGACCACCTGAATATACAGTGGAAGAAGAATGTGGAAGGTTGTGTGACTGATGGTCCTGCCTTTCTAACATTTCAGATGATCGATAATGTGAAGTAAGCCAATTTGACCCAACCAAGCTGTCAGAATGTTCCCCGCTATTTTTACCACCTCGCGGCAGTCTTACCAAACACTCGTGCAATGTTTGTGGCAGCAGGACTGATGTCCGCCATCTCTCCACGACCCATCAGCGAAATTAGGCTAAGTCCCAGCACTCCGAATCCATCACAAGTAAGACGCCGGCTCCAGACCAAGCGTACAACAAGGCTGTCTCAACTGAACGAAGTGTGAATCACAAGCGCCCTTTCGAGTCTACCCTAGCTTCCGTCCAAAACTTTTTTGAGGTATTCTGTCAATGCAGCTAAGGCCCGCTCTTAGGGCGTGGCGTGAATATCGCTCGAATGACAATGCCCGAAGTTGTGTGCTGTGAACAGGACCATGTGCTCATCAGGTGCCCCGTGGGTATGCAGAATAGATTTATGCTGATTTTTTTAAACCCAGATCAAGAAAAATGATAGATTACCTACATGAAGTTAACAGGCTACTTGAAAAGTCGACTGCCGCACACATTTGATAAGGTCCTGAACTCATCAGAGACCTCGCCTATTGGTTATGGTTGGAGGACCTGGGCATTTCAGTTCAATAATTTACTTTAATGGTTGGTGAATGATAGAGTCTGATCTGGTAAACATAAGATTTATTGAAACATGCAATTTAGTCAAAACACATTAACATCAAGATTACAAAAACTTGAGAATGAATTTTACATAAAATAGAACAATGTCAGAAAACTTAGTGGTGCTGGACAGTTACGGTTTAGATGGTGCTCAGATACAAACAGTCCTCACCAGACGGATGAACTCCAATGAATTTACTTCGTATCGAAAAGAAACGTGAGTGTTAACAAAAGAAGATCCCTTTTAAACAACAATTGGGAGTAGATTACAGAAAACGTGCATACTAGTGAAACGCGTAGTTCAGATTATGAAAACTTGAAGTTGAAAAACGGGAATGAACTCTTCTTCCTCCATTATACACCGATCACCGAAACCGGGAACGCGCATTGCAAGTGCGGCCTTACCATGACTGTGGTTGAGGTCACTACAGACGAGTCGCGGTCCGCCATACTGCAGTGGCTGCTAACTGTTGCTGGCGTGGGCAGATGAAATGTGACTCCAAACCCGGGACCTCATCTTCCTGATTACCGATCGTGGATGCGAGTAAGTTGAAAGTAAAAGTTTGAAGACTTAGCAGAAGGCCGAAGTCAAAAAAAGCAAGTACGGGTGCAGAATCCGGATCAGAATTAGCGTACGAACGAGACTCCAAAAAAGCATAGAATGCCACTCTAATTTTCTCTATCCTTCCTTCATACCTCGAAAAGGCATCCGGAACGATCTTTCTAGCCAGCCATAGAAAGGGCCTAAGTGCTCCTCCAATCAGCCATTTGAAATTAAGTGAAAGGTGTCATACTGAAGCCAATATTAAGCTGTTTTTAGGTCGTTCAACGTTCTATTCTTCCTCCCACAGATTTTAGTTGTGGAGTAGCGTGAAGTAACCGCCACGTAATTTGGTATTCCTGGAGAAACGAGTAGCATATAATTTTTTTTTATATCTGTACCTTCTGCGTCGCGCTGCTGCACGGCCACGACGTACCCGGCAGTAATAGTAAGGCCACGAAGTAGGCCGTCAGACACAGTTCGCAGTTTGAAGGTAAACGTGATCAAATGCAGAACCGGCACCAGGGAAACGATTGATCAAAGTGCAGATCAGGTTTTGGCCAGGGCTTCAGCACGGTTTTGCCAAACACATTCGCCAAAAAGAGCAATGGAAGAATTATTATTTGAAGGTATAAATTGGGTCTATACTTTTTTTGTCCTGAGCAATAAACTACTTCAGGGATTCGTCGTTGACAAATACAGGCTTGTATCTTATCCCGCATTAAATATTTCTGATATTTCCTTTTGTGTTTAACCAGCAGGATCTAGAACTTCTCATTATGCACATTACTGACAGCTTTGGAGAATTAACACTGATTACTACAAACGTTCTCAGGTGAAAGATTAGTTTGGGCTTCCAGCTAATTTACGGATAGGCAATTCCATTGTTACGGGCAATATATATTATATGATTTATTCATTCCGCTGATTAGGCTGAACTTAGTATTTCATTCGCTATACCGGTAGAAGTACGCCGTCTCAGTCGTTCTGAAAGACAGTTGAAAACATACGGAGGACACAAGTGGCAATCGACAATGGTTCTGACATCAGATATGTGTGCGTGTGTAGCATAGACACTGAATTCCTTCAGTACTATGACGCTCTGAATTAAAAACATATTTTTATTTTTATAGATACTGCAAGTAAATTATATTTACAGAATTATTCTTATGAACCGTACTGCATGTTGACAAAATTCATAACACATTAATTGCCTCATTGAAGATAAATACAAATACACTCCTGGAAATGGAAAAAAGAACACATTGACACCGGTGTGTCAGACCCACCATACTTGCTCCGGACACTGCGAGAGGGCTGTACAAGCAATGATCACACGCACGGCACAGCGGACACACCAGGAACCGCGGTGTTGGCCGTCGAATTGCGCTAGCTGCGCAGCATTTGTGCACCGCCGCCGTCAGTGTCAGCCAGTTGGCCGTGGCATACGGAGCTCCATCGCAGTCTTTAACACTGGTTGCATGCCGAGACAGCGTGGACGTGAACCGTATGTGCAGTTGACGGACTTTGAGCGAGGGCGTATAGTGGGCATGCGGGAGGCCGGGTGGACGTACCGCCGAATTGCTCAACACGTGGGGCGTGAGGTCTCCACAGTACATCGATGTTGTCCCCAGTGGTCGGCGGAAGGTGCACGTGCCAGTCGACCTGGGACCGAACCGCAGCGACGCACGGATGTACGCCAAGACCGTAGGATCCTACGCAGTGCCGTTGGGGACCGCACCGCCACTTCCCAGCAAATTAGGGACACTGTCGCTCCTGGGGTATCGGCGAGGACCATTCGCAACCGTCTCCATGAAGCTGGGTTACGGTCCCGCACACCGTTAGGCCGTCTTCCGCTCACGCCCCAACATCGTGCAGCCCGCCTCCAGTGGTGTCGCGACAGGCGTGAATGGAGGGACGAATGGTGACGTGTCGTCTTCAGCGATGAGAGTCGCTTTTGCCTTGGTGCCAATGATGGTCGTATGCGTGTTTGGCGCCGTGCAGGTGAGCGCCACAATCAGGACTGCATACGACCGAGACACACAGGGCCAACACCCGGCATCATGGTGTGGGGAGCGATCTCCTACACCTCCTACACCTCCTACACCTCTGGTGATCGTCGAGGGGACACTGAATAGTGCACGGTACATCCAAACCGTCATCGAACCCATCGTTCTACCATTCCTAGACCGGCAAGGGAACTTGCTGTTCCAACAGGACAATGCACGTCCGCATGTATCCCGTGCCACCCAACGTGCTCTAGACCGTAGCGGTCTCGTGGTTCCAGACTGTGGCGTCTAGAACCGCATTGCTACTGCGGCCGGCAGTCTACACACAATCCCCAAGTACTAGACATACTCGTTCTCCATTTATTCCGATACACAAACTTGTTCATGCCTCAAGATGTCTAAACAATATAGTTGGCTAGTGATAGTACAAAATGACCAAGCATTTTACTATGTGGTTAATATTAGAAACTTTCTTCTTTAGTCCAGTAGTAAAGGAGCTATGTTTGTTTTGCTCATGAGGCTATGTAGTATATTTAGCGGACTAGACAGGTCTTGAGAGGTAAGGTTCAATGATAACACGATTTAAAGTTTTTACCAAAATTAGCATGTGACACAAAATTAGAAATCGTTAATAGTCTCATAAGGTGAACGCCCAAACACGGTCGATTGATTCGGCTTATCTTTGGCTTGTGTACAACATAAAATGGAAGACTCGCCTCCTTCTCCCCCTCCCCCCCCCCCCCCCGCCCCATTTTTGTGTTCATGACTGTAATCGAATCAGAATAGACGGGGTCGATAGATGATTGAATATTCAGCATTTCTTTTCAGTATATGTGGGATCTGCAACTGCATATTTTCATAGAAATCGAGGAAAGAAACTTTTTTCGACTGCTGCTTGTGTACCCATAAAGTATGCGATGGTAAACGAGAGAGCCACTGGCACAGCGGCCAAGGCATCTGGTCGGGAAGGAGAGAACTTGTGTTGGATATCCAATTTCATTCTAAAGTTTTTTTAAATTTTTTTCACATGTTAATAAGGTTAGTAAATCAGTACGAATAATAACAAAGTAGGCAAACAAAATTCTCAAGTGACTCAGATTAACAAAGAATTAAAATTTTAAGCCTTATTGTATGAAAACAATTCCGAATGAGACTGTGAAGATGAACATTCAATATACTTTATCGCATAATCGACAAAAACTGACACTGATCACACTTGGTTGTGTAGAGTCTTAGACATAAAACCTGGCTGCCGGCGGGCCGCTGCAGAGACGTCGTTCATTGAAAAAGGCCACTAAAGCTGGTTGTCGATCACTCCGGCCATACCCACGATCTTGCAACACTGCAGAATGCGCAAGTGTCTGGAGGAAAGGTTGCCTTATTCACAAGTTGTTGCAATGCTGTACCAGCTTGTGGTCTAGTGGTAAACGTCGCGCAACGTATATTCAAAGACGCGAGTTTGAGTCAACTCCTTCTATTTCCTTAACCGCATTTTGGCTGCCACCTGAAGTTACTACTCTCATGGAACTTCAAAGATAATTCGCTTCTAACATATCAATACCAGCAAAAACTTCCAGAAACAATTCGGCTAAACAGTTCGTGGCTGCGTCAAGGTCAGAACAATTCACGAGCGTTAGTTTCCTCAATCTACCGCGGTCCCCAGCTACCAGCTACTGGCTGCACGCCACCCGCCAACTGCCACCGTCCGACCAGGTGACAACGGTGTGGCGCTGGATGTATTCTTATGAACTGTCATTTTCTTCTTTTACGTTCTAGTATTGACCTTGCAGTTATGTATTGAATTTAGGCATACACGAAACTTATGATGTTGTTTACGCGTTGTGGAACAAGGTCACAAGAGAAAGAAGGTCTAAGATTTGCGACATATTGTTGGCTTTTCGTTTAGCAGAGGGGGGAAGGCAGCGGTGGCACCTCTAAACCTTTGTACTGTGTGTGGAGCCAGTGATTTTGCGAAAAGACGTCAGGAAAGGGTTTTCTTGTATTTAAATCTACATACATATCTAAACATTCATGGTGGTGTCTGTTTGTTCTATATCGTGTCTCCCTACCACTTTCGCGCAACGACGCTCTGAGCGTGTTTTTTAGGGAATTTACTAGTTTGAACCTGGGACCTGTTGCTGGTAAGAAGAAGCCAGACCACACATGACTTGTAGAATTCAGAAGAGTTCAGTGAGACTAGCGATGATATAACCAAATACACTCCTGGAAATGGAAAAAAGAACATATTGACACCGGTGTGTCAGACCCACCATACTAGCTCCGGACACTGCGAGAGGGCTGTACAAGCAATGATCACACGCACGGCACAGCGGACACACCAGGAACCGCGGTGTTGGCCGTCGAATTGCGCTAGCTGCGCAGCATTTGTGCACCGCCGCCGTCAGTGTCAGCCAGTTTTCCGTGGCATACGGAGCTCCATCGCAATCTTTAACACTGCTAGCATGCCGCGACAGCGTGGACGTGAACCGTATGTGCAGTTGACGGACTTTGAGCGAGGGCGTATAGTGGGCATGCGGGAGGCCGGGTGGACGTACCGCCGAATTGCTCAACACGTGGGGCGTGAGGTCTCCACAGTACATCGATGTTGTCCCCAGTGGTCGGCGGAAGGTGCACGTGCCCGTCGACCTGGGACCGAACCGCAGCGACGCACGGATGCACGCCAAGACCGTAGGATCCTACGCAGTGCCGTAGGGGACCGCACCGCCACTTCCCAGCAAATTAGGGACACTGTCGCTCCTGGGGTATCGGCGAGGACCATTCGCAACCGTCTCCATGAAGCTGGGTTACGGTCCCGCACACCGTTAGGCCGTCTTCCGCTCACGCCCCAACATCGTGCAGCCCGCCTCCAGTGGTGTCGCGACAGGCGTGAATGGATGGACGAATGGTGACGTGTCGTCTTCAGCGATGAGAGTCGCTTCTGCCTTGGTTCCAATGATGCTCGTATACGTGTTTGGCGCCGTGCAGGTGAGCGCCACAATCAGGACTGCATACGACCGAGGCACACAGGGCCAACACCCGGCATCATGGTGTGGGGAGCGATCTCCTACACTGGCCGTACACCTCTGGTGATCGTCGAGGGGACACTGAATAGTGCACGGTACATCCAAACCGTCATCGAACCCATCGTTCTACCATTCCTAGACCGGCAAGGGAACTTGCTGTTCCAACAGGACAATGCACGTCCGCATGTATCCCGTGCCACCCAACGTGCTCTAGAAGGTGTGAGTCAACTACCCTGGCCAGCAAGATCTCCGGATCTGTCCCCCATTGAGCATGTTTGGGACTGGATGAAGCGTCGTCTCACGCGGTATGCACGTCCAGCACGAACGCTGGTCCAACTGAGGCGCCAGGTGGAAATGGCATGGCAAGCCGTTCCGCAGGACTACATCCAGCATCTCTATGGTCGTCTCCACTGGAGAATAGCAGCCTGCATTGCTGCGAAAGGTGGATATACATTGTGCATGCTCTGTTGCCTGTGTCTATGTGCCTGTGGTTCTGTCAGTGTGATCATGTGATGTATCTGACCCCAGGAATGTGTCAATAAAGTTTCCCCTTCCTGGGACAATGAATTCACGGTGTTCTTATTTCAATTTCCAGGAGTGTACTAAATGATCTCAGCGTCAGCTCAACTGCACTCCCTGTAAAAGAATCTTAATACTAACTAAATTTAGTGGAAAGGGTTCAAGGCTTTCCTATTTTTAGTTAGCTGGTAAAATAACGTCGAAAAAGCAGTTAAGTTTACCATTGGAAATTTTATTCTACTCACAAAATATCGTTTATAAATTGCACTATTGATTAAAGGAAATGTTTTAATACAGGATGGTAAAAACCAACTGCGTTCAACAAAAATGTGAACGAATATTCCCTGAATGGGTTTCCAAGTTCTACAATCTACATCTACATCTACATGACTACTCTGCAATTAACATTTAAGTGCTAGGCAGAGGGTTCATCGAACCACAATCATACTATCTCTCTACTATTCCTCTCCCGAACAGCGAGCGGGAAAAACGAACACCTAAACCTTTCTGTTCGAGCTCTGATTTCTCTTATTTTATTTTGATCATCATTCCTACCTATGTAGGTTGGGCTCAACAAAATATTTTCGCATTCGGAAGAGAAAGTTGGTGACTGAAATTTCGTAAAGAGGTCTCGCCGCGACGAAAAACGTCTATGCTGTAATGACTTCCATCCCAACTCGCGTATCATATCTGCCACACTCTCTCCCCTATAACGCGATAATACAAAACGAGCTGCCCTTCTTTGCACCCTCTCGATGTCCTCCGTCAATCCCACCTGTTAAGGATCCCACACCGCGCAGCAATATTCTAACAGAGGACGAACGAGTGTAGTGTAAGCTGTCTCTTTAGTGGACTTGTTGCATCTTCTAAGTGTCCTGACAATGAAACGCAACCTTTGGCTCGCCTTCCCGACAATATTATCCATGTGGTCCTTCCAACTGAAGTTGTTCGTAATTTTAACACCCAGGTACTTAGTTGAATTGACAGCCTTGAGAATTGTACTATTTATCGAGTAATCGAATTCCAACGGATTTCTTTTGGAACTCATGTGGATCATCTCACACTTTTCGTTATTTAGCGTCAACTGCCACCTGACACACCATACAGCAATCTTTTCTAAATCGCTTTGCAACTGATACTGGTCTTCGGATGACCTTACTAGACGGTAAATTACAGCATCATCTGCGAACAGTCTAAGAGAACTGCTCAGATTGTCACCCAGGTCATTTATATAGATCAGGAGCAGTAGAGGTCCCAGGACGCTTCCCTGGTGAACACCTGATATCACTTCAGTTTTACTCGATGATTTGCCGTCTATTACTACGAACTGCGACCTTCCTGACAGGAAATCACGAATCCAGTCGCACAACTGAGACGATACCCCATAGCTCCGCAGCTTGATTAGAAATCGCTTGTGAGGAACGTTGTCAAAAGCTTTCCGGAAATCTAGAAATACGGAATCAACTTGGGATCCCCTGTCGATAGCGGCCATTACTTCGTGCGAATAAAGAGCTAGCTGCGTTGCACAAGAGCGATGTTTTCTGAAGCCATGCTGATTACGTGTCAATAGATCGTTCCCTTCGAGGTGATTCATAATGTTTGAATACAGTATATGCTCCAAAACCCTACTGCAAACCGACGTCAATGATATAGGTATGTAGTTAAATGGATTACTCCTACTACCCTTCTTGAACACTGGTGCGACCTGCGCAATTTTCCAATCTGTAGGTACAGATCTATCGGTGAGCGAGCGGTTGTATATGAGTGCTAAGTAGGGAGCTATAGTATCAGCGTAATCTGAAAGGAACCTAATCGGTATACAATCTGTACCTAAAGACTTGCCCGTATCAAGCGATTTGAGTTGCTTCGCAACCCCTAAGGTATCTACTTCTAAGAAACTCATGCTAGCAGATGTTCGTGTTTCAAATTCTGGAATATTCCATTCGTCTTCCCTGGTGAAGGAATTTCGGAAAACTGCGTTCAATAACTCCGCTTTAGCGGCACAGTCGTCGATAACAGTACCATCGGCACTGCGCAGCGAAGGTATTGACTGCGTCTTGCCGCTTGTGTACTTTACATACGACCAGAATTTCTTCGGATTTTCTACCAAATTTCGAGACAATGTTTCGTTGTGGAACCTATTAAAGACATCTCGCATCGAAGTACGTGCCAAATTTCGCGCGTCTGTAAATTTTAGCCCATCTTCAGGATTTCGCGTTCTTCTGAACTTCGCATGCTTTTTCCGTTGCCTCTGCAACAGCGTTCGGACCTTTTTTGTGTACCACGGGGGATCCGTTCCATCTCTTACCAATTTATGAGGTATGAATATCTCAATTGCTGTTGCTACTATATCTTTGAATTTGAGCCACATCTCGTCTACATTCGCATAGTCAGTTCGGAAGGAATGGAAATTGTCTTTTAGGAAGGCTTCTAGTGGCACTTTATCCGCTTTTTTAAATAAAATTATTTTGCGTTTGTTTCTGATGGATTTGGAAGAAATGGTATTGAGCCTAGCTACAATGACCTTGTGATCACTAATCCCTGTATCAGTCATGATGCTCTCTATCAGCTCTGGATTGTTTGTGGCCAAGAGGTCAAGTGTGTTTTCGCAACCATTTACAATTCGCGTGGGTTCGTGGACTAACTGCTCGAAATAATTTTCGGAGAGTGCATTTAGGACAATCTCGGAAGACGTTTTCTGCCTACCACCGGTTTTGAACAAGTATTTTTGCCAACATACCGAGGGTAGGTTGAAGTCCCCACCAACTATAACCGTATGAGTGGGGTATTTATTTGTTACGAGACTCAGACTTTCTCTGAACTGTTCCGCAACTGTATCATCGGAGTCTGGGGGTCGGTAGAAGGAGCCAATTATTAACTTAATTCGGCTGTTAAGTATAACCTCCACCCACACCAATTCGCACGGAGTATCTACTTCGACTTCACTACAAGATAAACCACTACTGACAGACACAAACACTCCACCACCAATTCTGCCTAATCTATCTTTCCTGAACACCGTCTGAGACTTCGTAAAAATTTATGCAGAACTTATTTCAGGCTTTAGCCAGCTTTCTGTACCTATAACGATATCAGCTTCTGTGCTTTCTATTAGCGCTTGAAGCTCAGGGACTTTTCCAGCGCAACTACAACAATTTACAACTATAATTCCGACAGTTCCTTGATCCAAGCACGTCCTGTAATTGCCAAGCACCCTTTGACATTGCAGCCCATCCCGCACTTTTCCGAGGCCTTCGATCGAAGGCAATCGATCGAAGGATGACATATGCCATATCACATCTATAATCTAGGTTTAATTTAAGTTTCACAAAAGAGAAAACTATCAAAATGGTCTACAGTGACCCTCAATTATCTTTAATTACTTATTTAACTTGTCGTAACTTACAGTGGCTCATGTGGTTTCTCAATAACTATATAAAAGAAAAATCATCGCGTTTCAGATCTTTTCTTCAAGTGGCAAATGTGAACACCATGAGTTTTAATTAACGATCGACACTAGTATTACGCAAAAAGGGGGTGTAACAGATGAGTCTTCTGCAGTTCTGAGTGAAGCTTTATGCGCTGCTATGCGGCATCGCGAGCGTTCATTACCTTGTCGGTGTTCGTCAGGGGGGCGGTGGCCAGCGCAGCAGCCATCCAGCTCGCCGTCTCGGAACTAACTCTCCTCTAACTTCTCCTTACTACAATTTACCGTAGTTAGTTTAAAAAAACTATCTGACTATGTTTTCATCTGACCAATCAGGGTCTCAATGTTAACCTTAAGCTCCGCCTACAAAAATTCTGTCTATCCAATGAGAAACGCTATACTTTTCGTGGTGGGGCAATGTTTTTAAAGTTTGCAACGTAACTGAGACGCTAAAAAGTCTCACGCTAAAGCCTGCAGCTCGTGTGGTCCTTTTAGCGTTATCGTAAGATCTATACTGTTCTTCTGTAGGGTCTATCTTTTAACATATGCTGGGGGGTGGTCCTTGACGTACCTGAGATTCGAAAAAGTCTCACGCTAAAACTTGCGGGTGGTAGTGGCCCTTTTTGTGTTATCGTAAGATCTATACTGTTTTTCTGGAGGGCTCTAGCTTTTAGGCTTTTAACATGGGCTGGGGGGGGGGGGGGGGGGGGTGGTCCTTGACGTAACAGGGACGCGAATAAGTCTCACGCTAAAACGTGCGGGTTGTGTGGCCCTACTGGTTAGCTGGCGCCGTAGGTGTCCAGACCTTCCCTTATCGTAGGGCCTTCTAGTTTAACACGGTTCTGCTCTCGGCTTCTGTCCTCGTTTCACCCCTCGGAACTGCGTCTGCCTCACGGTGGGAAGGTACGACATGCATTTAGGTATTCTTGTGCTAGTCTGTGGCATTCCATTTGCTCACTCGTTACTTGTATTACTTTGGTTAATTTAATGTCACGATTTATTCGGAGCTATGTGACATACTACTGGATTTGCTTATCATGTCAGGGTTTTCATGGAAGGTGTTGGATTTGCCTGACACCTTACACATATTCCGCAAGCTACAGTGCGGTAGTTTGCGAAGTGTATCACGTACCACTACTACTCATTTCCTTTCCTGTTCCACTCACAAATAGGGAGAGGAAAGAACGATGGTCTGAAAGAGTCCGCACGAGCCCAGAGCTCGAATCGTATCTTCGTTGTTCTTGCGCAAAATGTGCAGTGACTGCAGTATAATCGTTCTACAAGCCTCAAATGCAGATGCTCTACGTTTCTGCAATAGTGCCTCACGAAAGGAGTGTCCAGGGATTCTCAATTTTCACGAAGCGTCTCCGTAATACCTGTGTGCTGATCGAACCTCCCGGTAACAAATCTAGCACCATGCCAGTGAACTGTTTTCGTGTGTTCCTCTAACTTGCTGGAGATTCAAAACATTCTAATAGTACTCATGAAACGGTCGCACTAGCGATCTATACACCGTCTCCTTTATAGATGACCTACGCTTTCCCGTAATTCTTCCAATAACCCGAAGCAAACGCCTTCCAGCATGCCGTTGTGGACCCAGCGGTTCTAGGCGCTTCAGTCCGGAACCACGCTACAGCTCCGGTCGCAGGTTCGAATCCTGCCTCGGGCATGGATGTGTGGGATGTCCTTAGGTTAGTTAGGTTTAAGTATTTCTAAGTCTAGGGGACTGATGGCCTCAGATGTTAAGTCCCATAGTGCTTAGAGCCATTTGAACCATTTTGAACCTTTGTCAACAGTCCCTTGTGGGACAACTTGTCAAACGCCTTACGAAAGTATACGAATATGGAATTAGATTTAAAGGGTGAGTTCAAGTGCACTGTGTGTCACTAATGACGTCTTTGATTACTTGTGGATTTTCCCATGACTCAGCGATGACATCATCAGTGAAACGCAGTATGCTTGAATCCTCCCTCTGTGCCTCCTTATGGAACCCGGCTGTTGCCGTCCATCCATGGCTGTAGCATATAAGGTGAGAAGAATGGTCGTTCTTGAATGAGTGGTTTCCACAGTCAGGAAGACTGGATAGCTGACATATGTGATTAATGAGACCATTTGACCTTCCTGAGACATCTTCCAATCGCAGTGTAAGAAAATAACTGACAAAGCTGCATCAGATCTTGCTACTGCATGATTTGCACTTTGCTAACTTCATAAGAAACATTATACAGGAATTTGTTTGGTAAATCATGCCTCACGCACTACTTCTTCTGATCTTACTCCCTCAAAAGTTTACGCTACCACCGTCTTATCGAACAACCGTCAAGAAATTTTGTTTCCGTATGAAAATGCAATTCAAACTTGGTTTGACAACGTCTTTAGCTCATGGCCAGTACGTTTCCACAGGCGTGAAATCTGTAAACGACCGCCGGCCGCTGCGGCCGAGCGGTTGTAGATGTTTCAGTCCGGAACCGCCCTGCTGCTACGGTCGCTGGTTCGAATCTTGCCTCGGGCATGGATGTGTGTGATGTCCTTAGGTTCGTTAGGTTTAAGTAGTTCTGAGTCTAGGGTACTGATAATCTCAGATATTAAGTCCCATAGTGCTTAGAGCCATTTGAAGCGTTTTTTGAAATACAAATTAACACGTTAACCTCGTCGAAAGACCCTTTCAATGAAACAAAGTACCTGGCCTCATATGGATGGCATTCGCGAAAACCGACTATCCCTAAAAATTTAAAAAGTAAGGCTTATGACGCTTGCATTCCGCCGGAAACATCATACAGGCTCAAACCTGTTACAATTACAACAAGCAGTACAAATCATCTCCAGGTCTGTCAAAGGGCACTCGGAGAGCAATACTCGGAATGAGTCAGAGAGACAGTATCATGAACGAAGAGATAAGGAAAAGAACGGATGTCTATTACGTTGCGAAGCAGATCTCAAGGCTGAAATGGCTTTGTGAAGGACATGCTTCCACGAAAGAAATTCAAGTGAACTAAAACTCCGATGCACATGTGTTTGAGAGAACCAAAGAAAAGTTCACCTAACGTCAGTAATTGTATCTCTCACTATTTGTTAGTTCATAGCTACTTGTTGTCATTTATTTCACTATTTTTTGAATGGTGGAGCCAGAACGAAGGAAACATTGGATATTTGCCTCACAGAATATTGGTATAAACCTTAAGTTTTCATTTTCAAAGTAACAGCAGAGTATCCAGTGAGAAATTATGACAATGAGAAGCTGGTAAAGTACGCATAAATCTGAGTCCAGTGACATAATTTATGAAAGATACACTTTAAGTGTTTGAGTGGGAGGATGTAGTTGGTATGTCCGATGTAGTGGTAGACTGTAGCACTTGTTTATCGTGTACACAAGGAGGTGACAGTCAGCTCTGAAAGAAATATTAAGCCGCTGGCAGAGAGACGCTGGCATAGAGAATTTTGCTTTCATTAAGTGGCTTATAATGGGTCTGCATTGCGTATGGGGTGCAGGGGCGGTGACGCTGCTCACGTACGGTAGAGTAATTCCTTAACAAGCAGAAAATAAGTCTCGTCTGCAACCTGGCTAACAATGGCACTGTTAAAGTAGTGATATTTTTGCATCAGGAATTAGCAATGTATTGATAGTCTCTGCAAATTCTAGAATCATCTGTCCATCCGTGCAAGCACAGTTATCATCAATATCATTATCATCATCTTCTTCTTCTTCAGTCACTAGGTATCCACTCCTGTACATAGTCCTCTTCCAAAGATTTCCATATCGATCTTTTCTTGGGTCCAGGTTTTTCCACGATTTGTTGAATGTTCCTTCTGCATCTCATCAGGTGACGTCCGACGCTCCCTGTTGACTCCCTCAGACGCCATTGCATCAGCATTGTCGTCCATATGAATTTGTTCCTATCCATGTCTCCTGCTCAGCGCCAATTCGGTCGCGCTTTCTGCACGACAACGTCATCGACTCCCGTTCTCTCCTTATCTCTTTGTTCATTATCCTGTCCCTCACACTCACTCCAAGCGTTGCTCTCTCTGTTGCCCTTTGACAGACACAGAGGCGATTTGTTCTGTTTGCTGTGTCACTGTTTCGAATTTCTGCGTTTCTATCGGCAAAGAAAATGTGCCATAAAGCTTCCTTTTTAGATCTGTAGCGATATTTGGTAGGTGGAAAAAGTAACTAAGCTTTCCGAACGCAATACAGGTGACACCAATTCGCCAGATAACCTCTGCTACCTGGTTATCTTTTCAAAGTGGAATTTTATGCCCCAGATAAATGTATTCATTTATTACTTTCAGAGCACGGTTTTCAATGGAGACCGTATTAGTGACAGGGCTCATGGCCTCGATCTTTTGAAGTTTCCGACCAGTGGCAGCCATGTCTTCGGAATGCAAGCTGTAGCCACTTCCGAACTCTCTCGAGGAGTACATGAGCTGTTATTCTTCGTGCTGGCAGTATAACCGATACTTGGCAACAAAGCGGAATAAGTCAGGCAAATGTGTAACACACGAGTTACTCCACGGAAGGCACAGAATTATCCTGCTAAATTCACTTGCGTTTAGGTGTCATTTCAATTGAACAATAGTTGAGATTTTCACTTAAATTGTGATATAAGGTTATCAGTTTATGGCACTGATTCCAGGAAACTTCTTCCACACGAAATTGCAACTAATCTAATTTTTTCCATTATGATATATCTGTCCTAGCCACAATAATGGCTCAAATGGCTCTGAGCACTATGGGACTCAACATCTGAGGTCATCAGTCCCCTAGAACTTAGAACTACTTAAACCTAACTAACGTAAGGACGTCACACACATCCATGCCCGAGACAGGATTCGAACCTGCGACAGTAGCGGTCCCGTGGTTCCAGACTGAAGCGCCTAGAACCACTCGGTCACCCAGTCCGGCTAGCCACAATAGATAAAAGACAATTGCTGCAGTTCTTCACTAGCTCTGAGGTGACATGGTCGCCTGTGAAGTGAAGGCTGCTTTGGCTCATGGTTTCTGTCTAAAATTCCAGGTTTTTACCCATTCTGTCGCAGAGCTATAAGCAGGAACATCGGAAATCACTAAGGATATCTTACGAAAACTTCTCCATCAAATGTTGCCTTGCTACCTCCAATATCTCACAGTGTGAGAGTGAAAAAACTTACACTACTGCACTATTGGTTCAAATGGCTCTGAGCACTATGGGACTCAACTGCTGTGGTCATAAGTCCCCTAGAACTTAGAACTACTTAAACCTAACTAACCTAAGGTCATCACACACATCCATGCCCGAGGCAGGATTCGAACCTGCGACCGTAGCAGTCGCACGGTTCCGGACTGAGCGCCTAGAACCGCTAGACCACCGCGGCCGGCTACTGCACTATTGATAATGCCTCTTTCCACTTCCGCGGACGTAATTTTTGGTTTTTAGAATACACAATTTTATTCATGAAATGACGTTTCCATACGATTTAAGTATAACGCAGAACAGGAAGTAAACACAGAGCCTTTCGAAATATAAAATTAGTAATATTTTACTTATTCATGCTGAGAAAGGCGTACAGAAACTATGTTTTATTGAAAGAGTTTTCATCATAAGATTATCATATTAAGGTGAATTTCATTTGTACTAGTACAGTGCATATTTTTATAGCGTTTTCCATTGATGCCAGCTGTGATGAAAACACACTGAGGAGAAGTACACAGGACACAGCCACTTTTTTAAGTTACCAGATGAAAATTATGTTTACACTGCCCTTTTGTTCGAGTATATGTCTTTTGTTATGATTCAGCCATTTATATCTTATTAAGGAGTTAACATATAGACGTCATAACTCGCCACCAGTAACAATATTCCATAGGAATGCTGAGTGAACGAACTGATGACGTTCAAGAAAAAAAAAACAGTAATATTCACCATTTTGTTGCTTTGAATTACAGCCTGGAGTAATCCTATACCCGACTTTTGAAAATTGCCTATTGAACACAAATCTCACACGAAGGTTAAATGGTCGCATTCATCACGTAAGTCACCTATCGTGATTTCCTGAATGTGGAAAACCACTTATTCTAGAACGATCTTTCTTCAAGCAAGAAGGTCCTTTCCTGACTTGTTTAGCGCAATATCACTCGCTTCACACACAATAGAGAGGTTTATAGTTATCACAGCTGCCTTCATCCCTCTGTCAAACCCAAAGCGAACAATATGTTGGAAATGATAGACTTCTTTCCTCTTACGACTCTACAGAGCTTAAACAACATTCCTACGTTGAGTCACCTGGTCTGACGGTGCCAGGTGGAGAGTGACATGCCGCCAGTAGTCGGTGGCCGCAGTAGGACGAAGAAATTCACGAGTGTGAACTGTTCTGACCTTGACTCAGCCGCGAGCTGTTGCGCGGAATTGTTTCTGGAAGTTTACCTGATTCTGGTGTGTAAGAAAGTGAAGCGAATTATGTTTCAAGTTCCATCAGATTGTAACGTTAGTCAACAGCCAAAGTGCAGTTAAAAAAATAGAGTAACTACTGAATTCGAACCTACTACTTTTTGTCTACGTTTCGTCGCCGGCTGGTGTGGCCGTGCGGTTCTAGGCGCTTCAGTCTGGAACCGCGTGACCGCTACGGTCGTAGGTTCGAGTCCTGCCTCGGGCATGTGATGTCCTTAGGTTAGTTAGGTTTAAGTAGTTCTAAGTTCTAGGGGACTGATGACCACAGATGTTAAGTCCAATGGTGCTCAGAGCCATTTTCTACGTTTCGCAACGTTTACCACTTTTTTAAGTTTCTTTCTTTATGCGGAATCGGCGGCGGCAAGTGGAAATGTGTGCTGGCCGGGACTCGAATCCGGGATCTCGAGCTTAGTACGCAGTTGAGTTAAGCACTGCACCATATTTTTTTAATGCTACATTGCAGGAAAGAACGGACACAGTCACCTTCAGGCTGGGCGGGGACAAGGTGGGCAGGGCTCGAATCCCGAGGCCCTGTCACTGTGCTGGCTTCACACGGACGAGGTACTAAGTTTGTTTTTTTAATTTTATATTTTATTTTTATTCCTTTTCATTTCTTCATTTTTTATTTTGTTTTATGAAAATACTTGATAGTCATAAGTTCCACATTCCGGGCCTCGAAACAAAACTAAATTTGTCTCTTGGTAGAATACGAGAGAAGGCTCCAGGACAAGGAAAGCTATCAAATACTTTGGTAATTAAAGACAATGTGCAATATGTGATTCTTCAACTTCTCACGGCGTATTTCTTGCTCGAACAGTCCACGGGTGTACTGCCGGTCCATAGTGTCCAACGGTCACAATATTTCGGCGATGAGACATGTCGCCATCGTCAGGTGCGCTGAGGAACTGAGCTCCTGAGGGCGGGCGGCAGTCCAAATCCCCTTCCCCCGCGAGGGGTTCTCTCCGCGGTCTGCGCCCGCGGCCGCGGCCGCGCGTCAGCGTTCGCTGAGAGGCTGGCGTCGGCGTCTCCCTCGCTGGGTTAGGGGATTTACGACTGCCGCCCGCCCTCAGGAGCTCACGGAACCCAACTCCCCTGGCGCAGAACCGCCAAGTACCTTGGCGTAACCTTGGACTCTCGTCTTACGTGGAAACCCCACATAGACTAGGTCCACAGGAAGGTCTGCGCCAGAATGTCCATCCTATACCCTATCCTGAACTCAACCAGCTCCCTTCCCTGCCCAGTAGCAGTAAATGTGTACCAGGCCCTGATCCGGCCAGTAATGGAATATGCGTGCCCTGCCTCGGGATACGCGGCAAAGCAGCACCTGGACAAACTCCAGAAGCTGCAGAACCGCGCCCTCAGGAGGGCACTGCATTTACCTCTTGGATTCCCCACAGACGATCTGCACGCCGCAGCCGAAATCCCACTCCTGAGAGAGCGTTTCCAAGACCTGGCAAGGGCCCTCTATGAGGGTTCTTCCAGATCGGAAAACGCCCTCATCCACTCCCTAGGTCGGTATGACATGTCCCGCGACAAACACAAGCGCCCTATGACGATCTTCGACGATTAAGTCGAAGAGAAAATCCCAATACCAAATCCCAAATCCTGCTCCTTGCCCATATAACACCAAACATCTCGCCAACCCCAGACACATACAGAACAGTCATCACATATCACAGACACCAAAAAAGTACAGGAAAAAATCATACACACACGTACACAGGGGAGAAAAAGCCGAAAGGCTACAAACTCCCCCTCACACTTCCCCAAAGAGGGGAAAGTAAAAGATGAGAGCAGCAGCAGCACCAGTCAGGAGCTCAGTTCGTCAGCGCACCGGACGATGGCGACATGTCTGATCGCCGAAATATTGTGCCCGTTGGACACTATGGACCTGCCGTACACCCGTGGACTGTTCGAGCAGTGTGCAATATGTAAGCAAATAAACCACTATAACGTGGAAGCTTCTGCCACTTCGAATGAGCGTTCCCCACATAACTGGCGAAAAGCACGGGGGTCTGGATCGTTGTCCCATCCAACTACGTCGTGGACGCTTGGACTCCATATTTTTAAAAATATCGAGAGCCTGATACATCTATACGTTAAATAGTATTACGGGCACTCGATATATGAACAATGTATCGATACATCGACCGGAAAATATCGATGTACATGCCTATAAAAATACCAGCTGCACGTCGTAAATATGCTGCCAGTTTAGAGCTGTATATTTAAGTATTGATTTCTTATTAGATATTATGTACATCAGCAACATAGGAGCCTGCCTATTCTCTTTAGAGCAAGAATTAAAAGGAAAACGATACACCTTCACACTTAGCTAACAATGGTAACTGCAGTAAGTGGCACAATAAAGGTGTGCGATGGGTCTGTCGTTTGGTTTCGTCACATGTCGGATTTATCCAGAACACTTCATGCCAACTTCCCTGTTTCCCCTTCTTCGTTTCTGCCAAAGCCAGCGACATAGCGGCTGTAGTGTCAAAATTGCGAAGTTAAGCTAAACGTTTCTGTTGGTAGCGCCGAGCACCGATTACGTCAGCATTTCCCTCACACGTCTCCGCCCACCGAAAAGACCAGTCCTGACACATTTTTGTTCATTTTCAGCTAGTGTTTTTGAAGAATACCGATGTGAATAAATAGCACACTAGTTGCATTGAAAATTGTGTTTTAACGGATCTGGTGTGCTATTTCTTCACATCGGAAATCTTGTTATTCCATTCACACCGCCACTGCCCAGGGCCGTCTGACTACTTCTATGCCACATATACTTGCTTCACACAGTCAAAGAGAAAGACTGGATGTGATGAAAGCACAAAAAGTAGTAAGACTTCCTCACACAGTGAAAGTAAAATTACATTCTGCTACAATTACAAAAGAACAACTTCAAACATTTACCGAAAACTATGAAAAAAAAGTAATATAAAATAATATCGGCACACGATATTGCTATTCTGATATCGATATATCAATACAGTGGGGGCAATATGTTGCCGATATGTATCGATACCTTTAGGAAAAATATCGAGATATCGACATATCAAAATTTTATGAACTGCCCTAGTGGATGTAGTGTCCGAGAAACCATATAATCGATTTAGTCTTCGTCCGAGGGAAAACGGAAAAGTCAGCATACAGAAATAGCTCAACCGAGAAAGCAGCTTCTCCTGATCGGGTAAGGGAAGCCAGTTTCGGCGATTTCAGTGCCAGAAATGTCGTCCACAGGAGACAAGTCTGTGTGGTAATGTATCAGGTTGATGACATGTGTCGCAGAGATCATTCGGACTAAGACCATTGCAATTGAAGCGTTCGTTGCTCGTGATCAGATTCTGAATGACCATATTAATTAGGTAAGTTTAATAAGAAATAGCAACCAGATTTTGTGCTACTAAAAGAAAGCATCAGGCTCTCAAGCTATGGGACCTAGCCCGCTAAAACAGGCAAACAGAAAAATGAATTTTAGACAGTAAATCCAGATCTGTAGAATAGCGTACAAAGTCCTTAGCGACTAATTAGTGCACTATGGCAGATAACAGTAGCCCGATTTGGAAGTAGCAAAATATTTAAATAGCTGCACAACTTGAGGGCGATAGTCCAATTAGATTATCAACTGAAAATAACTCCTTTTTAAAAGAAATATTAGCCTTAAGTACATAGGAAGAGTCCTAGCTCGCGTTAATTAACTAATTCAAAAAGAAAATTTTAAAGAGTAACATCTAACCAAGATAATAATGCACGTAGGCCTTAATCATCATTTAGGGCAGTCTGACAGGTAACTCTAGCCCGATTTGTGGTAGCAAAATTTTTAACAGTTGCTCCGACCAAGAGCGATAACCCACTAAAATTTAAAAAAAATTAAAAAGCATTAAAAACAGTGATAAATTAGTTAGTTACGGTCTTAGCACTGAACAACTAGTTAGACAGTCTTGGTAGTAAATACCTTAACCAGAAATAACGACAGAATCTCTCGGGTTGAACCAATAGTTTGTAGCAAATACACATAGTAATAAACATATTCTTCGCGTGCCGAGGATCCATAGACAGAAGGCATCGTCTTATTACAAGTACACACAACTTGCAGTTCAATGCACCATCAGCCACTCCAAACGGTGGAAATAATGACCGGCAGTTAGATAAACGTTCTGCCATCGGTAGAGCAATGAGCGACGTGAGAGCGTGTTCAACAAAAATATAATGCGTCAGCTAGTACCCCATCACACTCCGAGGTCCGGTGTGCCCGCAAGCCTGTGGATGGCTTTTAAGGCGGTTTTCCATCTGCCTCGGCGAATGCGGTCTGGTCCTCCTTATTCCGCCTCAGTTACACTGTGTCGGCCGTTGCTACGCAAACACTGTCTCCACGTACGCGTACACCATAATCACTCTACCACGCAAACCTCTGGAGTAGTTACACTGGTCTGGTATGAGAAGTTCCCGGCATAGGGGTGGGGGGGAGGAGGAAAAGGGGGAGGGGACGAGTGGGCTCACTGGGGGCCGAACCACACAGTAGCCTTGGGTTCCGTGTGGGGCGGCGGTGGGGTGAGTGGACTGCTGTTCTGGAGTCGTACACAATACAATACACAACCCATCACACTCACATCCAAAACTGCTCTTACATAGCACCTAGGCTCACAGGTTTCTATAACAAGATAGCCGGCCGCGGTGGCCTCGCGGTTCTAGGCGCGCAGTCCGGAACCGCGCGATTGCTACGGTCGCAGGTTCGAATCCTGCCTCGGGCATGGATGTGTGTGATGTCCTTAGGTTAGTTAGGTTTAAGTAGTTCTAAGTTCTAGGGGACTAATGACCACAGCAGTTGAGTCCCATAGTGCTCAGAGCCATTTGAACCCTATAACAAGATAATGCAAGTTCAGTAGTTGACCGAAGTAGAACAAGGTCCCAACGTTCGAAAAGCACGCTCCGAACAAGGTAATTGACTGACAAACAAATGAACCGCCCAGCACCAGTTCACACCCAAGGAGATGTAATGGCATTTAAAATCGTATTACTCAACCTGAAGCCTGAAACGGTTAGCAAGCAACTCCTCTGATTGTCATTTCCCACAGCTGGCTCAGACCACTTGTGTCCAAACACCCGAATTCACGCTGTCGCTAGCTCTGGCGCAGCCCGAGCAGCGCGAAGTACAAACACTTCGCGGAAGAATAGCTCTGGACGTATGTGTACTTAGCACGTGATTCCGGCTAGAGCACTGTCTACGTGATCCACCTTTTTCGTCAACGACCTCACGCCAACTACATGCCGACCCGCGCCGTTTGAAGTCTTTTTCGCTCGCGCGGCCCGCGCTCCCTGTAAGCCCGTCCGCCACAGCACTCTCTCTGCTGAACGGACGACGGAACGACGGAACGTATCAGTAACAGACTGAATGAAGGACACGTTGTTAAGATTGAATTTTTAATTCTTTACTAACCCAGGTCGTCTGAGAAATTTATTTGCCTACAATGCTATAATTCCTTATTCCTTACTGACTTTCTTCAATTATCGACCCTCCTATGCCTACCAATTTTGAAAAGAAAAAAAGAAATACAAATAAAATAACTGCAAAGTTCAATGGAATATATGTTCTGCACTTCTCAGCTTCGGCGCTACCCAAGCGACGCGTTCGTTCAACAGCTCTTACAGTGCGGGTACATACGTGGCAACCGAAAAAGTTCAAATGGCTCTGAACACTATGCGTCTTAACACCTGAGGTCATCAGTCCCCTAGAACTTAGAACTACTTAAACCTAACTAACCTAAAGGCATCACACACATCTATGCCCGAGACAGGATTCGAACCTACGGCCGTAGCAGTCGCGCAGTTCCAGACAGAAACGCCTAGAAGCGCTCGGCCACCGTGGCCGGCGAAAAAGTTCCTCTCTAGGAAGAAATTCGTTTGTAAACCCCATATATGTTGCACAATTTTCAATTATCTATCAATCCCGTCAATTCTGAGTCGATTGTGCGTCATGAACGTCATGGTTAGTTTTCTCAAAAACGGGAATTGAACCAAAGTATCTTAGAGCCTTCGATTTTAAGTTTCGCACAAGCCCCCCACCAAATAAGAGCTCAGTCGGTTACTCGTGCTTGAGGCCTTCCCTTTGACAGTATCGATGATGTGTCAAGGAGACCAGCATGAAAGTTGTTGATAAAAGATATGAAAACTAACGTCATGAATGGGGACTCAGGAATAAAGTAAATATAACCGAGAAATGATCTTCATGAGACATTACGATACATTAGGAGCGGACGTGGTGAAAATTAAAATATATAAACCTTGGTACGCCAGAAATTAAACCTTAAAATATAATTTCGGACCGATCCGGCCGCCCCTAGAACTAAACATGCCAAATACGTAAACAGACGTGCCGGCTCTGCGCGTATGCGTGCTTAGAGCCATTTGAACCATTTGAGGAAGGTCCACGGTTTCATCTTCCTCGTCCAAATGGTCGAGAGTCAACCGCATCCGAATGAGATAAGAAAGATTGAAAGCGTACAGTACCGCCCGACATTGAAAATAGGTACAACATTCTTCGTTATTCTTGTCAGAACAACATACTTTTTGTAATAATAACTCAATTCCACTTAATACACCGAAGCCGCATACCAGTGTAGGAAAGAAGGACAATTTAATTACTAAATTGATCACATGTGCACTCCCACAAAATAAATCCCTACATCCAATTTGGTGAGATCTGTGAAATGAATGAATGTATGTGCGTCTGCTAACCGCAGATAGTGAATGTGCAATATATTATAGTCTTTGAGACGGTCCTTTGGTCAACTTTGGTGGAAAGAAAGAGATGAAATTTACCTGAGGTTTGAGCTCCTGAAATGTGGCTAACCAATACGGTAGCATGGTGCTCTCCCACCTTGGCGGAGGTGCGAGATGACCTGAAGAACGACTATGTTTCAGCACTCTGGCGTTGGATCTTGCGTTGGTGAAACCTGTCTTAAGTGTGCCCCGTAAAGACAAAAGAGTGGAGAGAATGGTATGCATGTGAAATACTTAAGAGTAGTTTGGAGTAATTATTTCTCTATTTCAGGAACTTTTGGGGGGGAGAATTAAATGACAGGCAGGTAATATTAAGGGGATCGTAGTAATCTTCGGAAGTGACCAACGACCACAATGAAACCACGTGTAGCAATAAGTTGAAATACTTGTAAGTACTAGTACTAAGTTGAAATACTTGCAAGTGCTAGTACTAAGTTGAAATACTTCCGAGTGCGAAAGTTAAGCTGAATTACTGGCGTGTGTACTATAATTGGAAATATTTAAGAAATGGCGTGTCCAGGACTTGAAATTAGAGACGAGTACTTCCACGTGGTGAGTGCTGAGTGAGTCTCAATCTGTGTATGAGACAAAGGATACAGGGAAGTACTCGTCCAAGGTATCAGTTGAGGACTCGCGTGTGTGACGAATATGACCTTAATATTACTTTGCACGTTACGTTTCCATGTGACGCTAGATTCAAACTCTAATACTCTGATAGAGAAGCAAGGTGAGTCAGCCGGCTATCCAGCAACGCCACTTGGCTTGCATTGCACAGGGGGACGTGCATATATCCTCCAGAGTTCGTAGTAGCAAAGAAAAGTTACGAAGTGGGGCAGTGTCGTGTGAAACTGGGATGAATACTAATTGAAGTGGGAAAGCTGAAAGTGAAGTGATTCTAATTTTGTGACTATTCCTTGTGATGTATTCTATGTTGCCAGTGTGATGTATTTCATGCAATTTAAGTATGTGTGGTTTGCATGGGAAAGTAGCAAGATAGGTTCAGAGGCAGTGTGTTATGCATGCTCCTTTTCGTACCGCTCGGTCTGGAGTAAATTTTCGTGATGATGGGTGTGAGAGTCAAAGTGTGAGGTATAGCAATAGATCCACCATCCTATCCAGAAAGTGCACGGTAGCGTTAGATAATTACGAGACCATAAGATAGAGAATTACCAATGTAAAGCCATACCCACTGGGCGGAGTTTCTCACGTGTAATTGTTGTATAAAATGTAATGGAGTGTTAAGGTTATCTTTGAATCATAATAGAATTTGTCGTAATAAAAAAGATAGAGAAAAGAAAAAGTTTGGTGGCCTTGTTCTTCGAATAGTTTGTAGCCATGATATCCAGAATTTATAATGTGTGCGCCATTCATATTCAGTGAGATGGCCACGTGTTGATGAAAGCCGTTGGGTAAGAAAGAAAATGTGGTACTGCCAGAGCGTAGTGAACAATCAGAGTTGTGTAAATTCCTAATAGTCAGATGTGCGTTAACCGTTTCCGTTGCGTAATATTCAAACAGGAGAATATTTTGTAGCTTAATTGTGGGTACTAGAGCTCATAATCACTCATTGATGTTACTCGAGAAATAAAAATAAATCCACTCGCTTGGCAGACCACTCATCTTGCAGGCCTGACTGCTTGATGCCACAGTATGAGCAAGGCATGTGGGTGCTTCTCAAGATGTGGCCACATTTAGAAGATGTTTCGCATGCGATCGCGGCAATAATGCATACTGTGAAAAACTCTTTACTCCATGCTTTTAAAGATGACAACGCCTTGCATGAAGTGACCCCTGCGCTAGGATACAGCTGTCATATTTGAACATTAACATGTAAATACGTTACATATAGGCGCACAGGTGGATGCCGTGTCCCTTGACTTCCGGAAGGCGTTTGACATAGTTCCGCATTACCGCCTAATACGCAAAATACGAGCGTACGGAGAATCAGACCAACTGTGTGATTGGATTGAAGACTTTCTAGCAAAAACAGAACACAGCATACCATTATAAATGGAGAGAAGTCATCAGACGATTAGGTAACTTCGGGCGTACCCCAAGGAAGTGTTATAGGACCACTACTTTTCACAATTAAATAAATTAAGTAGCAGACAGCGTCGGAAGTTCATGGGGCTTTTTGCGAATAATGCCTTTGTACAAAGAAAAGTCGCAATGCTAGAAAAGTGTAGCGTAAAGCAGGAAGACTTGCAGAGTATCGACGCTTGGTGCAGAGAGTGGCGATTGCTCCTCAACATAAACAACCTCAACGTATTGCGTATACATAGCCAGAAAGTCTCATTTCTGTGTGACTACACGATTGCAGAACGATCACTGGAAGCAGTTAGTTCTATAAAATATTGGGGTAGTACGTAGCAAGCCCCACCTTCTGTCCATTACTCCTACCCGCCTCAACGATTTGGTAACAGCATCTAAGGGAACACTGAGCAATGGGGCTTTCTGTACACATTTTCTTAGCTGTCACATGTGGCAGTTCATTTCCCATAATACTCAATTGTTCTGGTACCTATCGGAATGAAACAACTTTCCTAAGTTTTTGTAAGCAGAAAAGCTAGTTTTCTATGTTCCAGACTACACTCCTTGAAATTGAAATAAGAACACCGTGAATTCATTGTCCCAGGAAGGGGAAACTTTATTGACACATTCCTGGGGTCAGATACATCACATGATCACACTGACAGAACCACAGGCACATAGACACAGGCAACAGAGCATGCACATTGTCGGCACTAGTACAGTGTATATCCACCTTTCGCAGCAATGCAGGCTGCAATTCTCCCATGGAGACCATCGTAGAGATGCTGGATGTAGTCCTGTGGAACGGCTTGCCATGCCATTTCCACCTGGCGCCTCAGTTGGACCAGCGTTCGTGCTGGACATGCAGACCGCGTGAGACGACGCTTCATCCAGTCCCAAACATGCTCAGTGGGGGACAGATCCGGAGATCTTGCTGGCCAGGATAGTTGACTTACACCTTCTAGAGCACGTTGGGTGGTACGGGATACATGCGGACGTGCATTGTTCTGTTGGAACAGCAAGTTCCCTTACCGGTCTAGGAATGGTAGAACGATGGGTTCGATGACGGTTTGGATGTACCGTGCACTATTCAGTGTCCCCTCGACGATCACCAGAGGTGTAGGAGGTGTAGGAGGTGTAGGAGATCGCTCCCCACACCATGATGCCGGGTGTTGGCCCTGTGTGCCTCGGTCGTATGCAGTCCTGATTGTGGCGCTCACCCGCACGGCGCCAAACACGCATACGGCCATCATTGGCACCAAGGCAGAAGCGACTCTCATCGCTGAAGACGACACGTCTCCATTCGTCCCTCCATTCACGCCTGTCGCGACACCACTGGAGGCGGGCTGCACGATGTTGGGGCGTGAGCAGAAGACGGCCTAACGGTGTGCGGCACCGTAGCCCAGCTTCATGGAGACGGTTGCGAATGGTCCTCGCCGATACCCCAGGAGCAACAGTGTCCCTAATTTGCTGGGAAGTGGCGGTGCGGTCCCCTACGGCACTGCGTAGGATCTTAGGGTCTTGGCGTGCATCCGTGCGTCGCTGCGGTCCGGTCCCAGGTCGATGGGCACGTGCACCTTCCGCCGACCACTGGCGACAACATCGATGTACTGTGGAGACCTCACGCCCCACGTGTTGAGCAATTCGGCGGTACGTCCACCCGGCCTCCCGCATGCCCACTATACGCCCTCGCTCAAAGTCCGTCAACTGCACATACGGTTCACGTCCACGCTGTCGCGGCATGCTACCAGTGTTAAAGACTGCGATGGAGCTCCGTATGCCACGGCAAACTGGCTGACACTGACGGCGGCGGTGCACAAATGCTGCGCAGCTAGCGCCATTCGACGGCCAACACCGCGGTTCCTGGTGTTTCCGCTGTGCCGTGCGTGTGATCATTGCTTGTACAGCCCTCTCGCAGTGTCCGGAGCAAGTATGGTGGGTCTGACACACCGGTGTCAATGTGATCTTTTTTCCATTTCCAGGAGTGTATATTACCAGCTGGTGGGCATACGTTGTATAGACTGGAGCGTAGTCAGGGAGTAAGAGCCTAGGCAGGATTTATCATCAGATGTACACCTCGTTCACTCCACTGAACTCAAGATATTACATAACTCTTAATTAGACATGATAAATTCATGTGGCTAGCAAATCTTGGGGAGGTTCTCAGAGAAAACCATAGAGCAGCCAATAGCGTGTCTTCCTGTTTAAAGTTGTGCAAGAGTATTAACGAAAGGCTGAAGAACTCATACAAAATTTCACGAAATGTAGGCTGAAAAACACTTACAAGAGGACCAGCTGTCTTGTACCTTCTTAAATGTAATACAGCTATGTGCCTATTCAGCCCAGTACTAACTGTAAGTTCCGGTTGGGACCCTACTAAAATTATGAGAGCGGGCGATATTTATTTGTACATAGTAGCACATAGTTTCAGTAATGAACGTGTCTTTAATTGTATAAATAATGACGTCAGATGTTACTTAGCTGGCACCAGCAATGGGGAGCCTACTTTGCTACATGTCTCCAGCTTGTTTAACGTGGCTGCCGCTTCTGATACTAGATGAAACTGCACTTAATTTCGATTTATGCCATACATTACTGAAAATTTTAACAGGCTACTCGCATATTGTTGGTAGTGCGTGTGAAGTTGAAAATTTCGCATATTTAATCTTCAATTCTGACTGGCTATTAGCAAACCATCTAATTCATGATAGACACTACCTCTACCACTGGGCGAGGTCCATAAATTATGTGCATTAACAATTCATTTTATAGCCCTGTACTCATAGTTCTGAAACGAATCAACAGTCAATAACAATTCACGCGATGGAATCTCTATGGACCTGTACCGCATCTCATAGATTCATGCATCGACAAACTTACCTCATATTCTGAAAGAAAGAACATTTGAGTACCTGATATATGCAATGTACGTTGCTCATGCTTTTACAAAAAGGCGAAATTGTCACAATGAGATAGTTTGGTCGAGGATTACGAAATATTATGCAGAGGGTGTTTGAAATCAGTAGCAACAATTTCGAATAAATCTGTTCTGAGACGAAAATGGAAAACGCAGTGGGGTTTACAATCCCAATGTAATCATAGGCACAGCCAAATACTAAAGGCACATAATCTGTGATCACGTGTTACCAGAAGTACAAGCCACGTTAACGCTTGCAATGATACTGATTATAAAGAAACATTGGAAAACACATTGAGAATGAGCATAAGACAATATAAAGAACAAACACATATGACAAGCAAGAAAGTTCGTGTGAGACGGAGGGTTTCGAATAAACTCAGAATGTAGCCTTAGCTTTGACTGCTAACACAGATAATAGAAATTATGAAAAGGCCATTTACGAAATATGTGTAATATTAATGGAGATAGCTTGTAACGTAGCTCGATAGGAGAAGGTCCTCTCAATCACTAGGAACGTGTCCACTCACACCACAATTCCCACCCTTCCAGAAGTTATCGTTACATTCTCTGTCCAATCTAACGAAGAGTCAAGGGTTTCTTGAGCACAAAGAGACTTCCGATACTGACACTGTATCTTTGCTTCATCAGGTGTTTCGTCAGCTAAAATCTGAAGCGTAATGAACTTTAGGGTAATTAATGATTTTTTTTCATCCATACAGCCAACACAGATAACTTTAAAAGTGCTTTCGGTACTCGCTGACCATTCTGTCGCACGTTTACAGCTATACAGCTTACAGCAGACAACTGCTGTGTGGTTACGTTTGTTGCAGTACTTGTCCATGGCTGTGAAAAATGAACAGCCTTGCCTATCATGGCCACGGAAACCGTACTGAATTATGAAGGCAGGGCTTGGATAAGTCTTGGGTCCATGTCTGCCTCTCCATTGGCCCGAGCGCTCTTGTTTCTGCCTTCGCGTTGTAACGGGGTGTTGTGATAAGATCCTGGCTGGTTTGAAACATGGCACGAATTCCGTCGATTATCATGCTGCGTGATTTTAAATACGGGTAAACTGGGGTCGGTTTGTTGTTACAACTGTAAGTATGATACTTTGCTAATTCAACTGCCGGAGCTATTTTAAGCACTTCTTCCCATGATGGGTCTTTAATTAGAAGCCAACAAATCCGGCTTCTGGATATCGGGTATATTGCATTACTACGTCACATACTAAAGAAAAACATCACGCGATATTTCACAGTTCCGGCATGTGATTCCAAATCTGCGCCTTAGACTGCGAAGATCTGCCACCCATCCATTATATTTGTGCCTTAGCAGCTTTCGTTACAGATGAAATTTCAACCAGGTTACTACTGTTTTATGGAAAATTAGAGGCTAACGTTCGACAGATTTCTTGAGGATTTAACGACACTGAATCTACTCATAGGACAAGGTTCATAAGCAACTGATACACTTCAGGAACAGACCACGGTAAAATAAATAAATAAATAAATAAGAAATGCAATCCGACTTAAAGTGTTTTACGGTAGTTGCTTGGAAATGTTTGACTGCCAATCCTCTTTTCACTATTGGAATGGCGCAAGTGCTGGAGGCGGTAACCGTAATGATGTGGATTGCGTTTGCGACTTTACCATCCGCAACCTGCTGTACCCCTGTTATTGCTTCTCTTGCTGCTGTGTGGGCTGGTGCTGTTAAACTTGCTCCTTGTTGCAGATCACGTTTTCCTTGTTGTTACTAGTGCCTGTCCTCCTAAAGCTCGTGGCTGATTTAAATTTCTTTCTGAACCTTGGTACATTTTTTCGATGCACACTGACAGAAAAAATTGCAACACCAAAAGATAATTAACGTAGTGTAATGAAATTTCGGGGATCCATTTGTTTAGGTAACATATTTAAGTGGTTAACATTACAAGATCACAGGTTAATGTAAGCGCGAGATAAGCCACTGCAAATGTAAAATGCTGGTAGATGAATTACCGGTGTAACCTCCAAAATGTTGCATGCAAGCACGCAAACGTGCATTCAATGTGTTGTACAAGTGCCGGATGTCAATTTGTGTGATGGAGTTCCAAGCCTGTAGCACATGGTCGGTCAATACATGGATGGTCAATGCTGTTTCTGGATGACACTGGAGTTGTCGCCCTGTGATGTCCCATATGTGTATGATTGGAGACAGATCTGGTGATCGAGCAGGCGTCGGCAAAATGTTGACATTCTGTAGAGCATGCTGGATTACAACAGCAGTATGTGAGCGACCGTTATCGTGTTGGAAAACACCCCTGGAGAGCTGTTCATGAATGTGGGTGCATCAGATCGAAACACCAGATGGACGTACAAATCTGCAGTCATGGTGCTTAGGATAACCACTAGAGTGCTCCTGCTGTCATACGCAATCGCACCCAGACCATAACCCCGGGTGTAGGTCCAGTGTGTCTATGACGCAGACAGGTTTGTTGCGGGGCCTTAACTGTCCTCCTCCTAACCAACAATCGGTCATCAGTGGCACCGAGGCAGAACCAGCTTTCATCAGAAAAACAAACCTTCATCCTGCGCCTGCCCCCCCCCCCCCCCAAGGGAGCTCTTGCTTGACACCACTGAAGTCGCAAATGGGGGTGGTTGAGGTCAGTAGGATGGACACTACAGGACGTGTGGATCGGAGCTGTCTTTGAAGTAACCGATTTGTAACGGTTGGTTGTGTCCCTGTGGGGCCAATTGCTGCTCAAGTTGCTGCAGCAGGTGCAGTATGATACGCCAGAGCCATATGCCGAACAGAATAGTCTTCCCCTTCGGAAGTGCCACTTGGCCATCCGGAGCACGATCTTCTTGCGACCGTACATTCTCGTGACCACCGCAGCGAGCAGCAATGTACAGTGGCTCATTCCTGCAGTCTTTCTGCAGTATCGCAGAAGGAACATCCAGCTTCTCGTAGCCTTATTACACGACCTCGTTCAAATTCAGTGAGATGTTGATAATGGTATCTTTATAGTCTCCTTAAAGGCATTCTTGAGTAGCATTAACTCACAATCTCAAAGATAACAACGCTCACCACCGTTATTGCTTGTATTTAAAGCAAACGTGATTTGAATCCTCATAGTGGTGCTATTAGTGCCACTCTTGTACGACTAGAGCGAAATTTGAACAGACATCTTTCAGATGTAGAAACACGTCCACCAACTTTCGTTTGCGTCTCAGTGCTCCTTGGTGTAGCGGTTCTTTTTTTTTGCGCGTTAGCGTATATTGAGATGGATGTCGAGTGTACTGGTCGCCACTTCCCTGTGGGCGGTTGGTCGATGTTCATCAGTTCACAAACATTTACATAGTTCGTAGCATGAACACTTCTACAAGTACTAGTCCTGATGCAAACAAATTGTGATCCTGGTTAACTAGATGCTGAAAACAGTCCGTGGAAAAAGCCAACGTCCGAAGGCAGTAAGCCCAGTAACCGTCTGTAGGAGATTCCAGACCGTCGGGTGTTTTGGTCGGCAATAAGCCTCGTGGGCCAGCGAATATCCGGAATACTTAATATTCGTGAAAGCAATGAAATGACGGCTGATGTGGGTGTCGGCGTCAAATGCGGGGAAGTGAACCAGCACACGTGAACCTGCCACCTAGAGCAGAGATGATGTCATGGTCGACCCAGAGACACGGTTTTAATGACAGCGTTCTGCAGCCCTAAAGGCATCTCTCAGCTAGCGTGATTATTGACAGGAATGCTTTTAGTATTCGATGAGTCAATCCCGTCAACAAGATCATCGAACGTAGAATATGAGTGTGAAACCTACTCATAACCGATCTCCTCCAGTTACTCGCGTTCTCCGATCTTTTAAACAGTTACTCATTCTGAGAAACGAAACGAAGAAACATGGAAGTTAAAGGTGACGCTTTCTTCATTTCACAGTAAAAAAATTAGATTTCTGCGTCGTTCCCTTCTAGAACAATACAATTTGTCGAATATTTTCTCAGTAAGTGTCTTACGCCCCTGGAGTGCAATTTTGATACTTCTGAAAATTACCTACGTACAATTGAAATAACCTCTTCCATGAAGGAAATATTTTCCAGCAGTAAATTTCCTCAGATGTGGGAATAAGACATAAGAATGTGGTGTATATGATAAATATTCCAACAACTTAAAATCCTTTAGTTTACCTATGCCAAAACACCACTCCTGACAGGTGCATTATTTTTTATTTTTTTATGAAAGGTAACTTATTACCTTTTAAAATCCAGACCTATAGGCGTTTTGGTTTTCATTCAATTTCTTCAGCAGATATGCACAGTATTCGCAAGTCATCGATTTATTTTTTCTAACGGAATTAAGGGGAATATTCCTCTTTTATGCCAGAATCCCAGAAAACAGTTGTCGTAACTTTTCCGGTGACTAAAATAGACTTTGTCTTTCTCTGGTGTATGAATGTCACACTACAGCTATTGCTTTTTTATCTGTATCGTTTCTGGCCTCAAATGGTTGACTCATGTCTCATTCACAGTAACAAATCGACTCATAAGGTACGTGTGAATTTCTTTCAAATGGTCTATGTACTGCCAATAAATACTTCAACTTGTTTGCAGCTTGTCAGCATTCCACAAATGATCAGAAGAATAATAGTGATGAAGGACTTAAGCTCTCAGATAGCTGCTTTTGTGTATTCAGCAGAGTGCAGACAAGCATTACCATGCTGCGGGAAAACTTGAAATCTCCCTGGTCGTTTTTCTTATACTGCGTTCGCAAGGCGTCACGGTTGTGGCAACAAAGGGTAACTGCGTTGGACATACCTCGGGAAGCAGCTCGTAGTACACAGCACCTTCTCTGTGCCACGAGATATATAACGTTATCTTTGTGGACGCACACAGACATATCCTTAAATGCAGTTTTTTTTTGTTACGGCTAACCAATAGTTTCTTCTGATGTAGTTAACATAATATCACCAGTAAAAATAATCGATATGTACTCTCGGTGAGGCAGCTGATAACTTCTAAGCAAAAATGCTTAAATTGAACCAGTTGATTTTTGTTGTTTTTGAAATGAGGCACAAAGTAACACTTAATCCTTGTTCGGAAGTACCGTGGTTCAAATCCCCGCTAAAATGATTTCCCTCAACTGCGTAAGGCAAATGCTGTGGTGGTTGCTTTCTGCGGTTAGTGCGAGGAGCATTTGCGTCAGCTTCATGGTTGAATGAAGCAGTGCGGTTGTTAAGACGCTGAACACATACTGGGGAGGATGGAATGTGCTCTGTTATCCAGATTTATGTTTTCCGTGGTTTTTCTAAATTATTTCGGGCAAATTCTCTGATCGCTCCTTCATCAGGGAATCATGGCCATGCCGTAAACGTGTTCTATGGTCATAAACACACATATATGTTCTGTGTGTATGTTCTTTTTTTCATTTCATTGTGATGACGAGTCCAATATCTTTGAGGATGATCAATAATTCAAAAACAGTCTTAATCGTATTTATTATTATTATTATTATATCGCCAACCAGTTTCAACCCGACGTAAGGGTCATCTGGGCGTTTACACCAGCAGTCGGCCAATGGTGTAAACGTTCAGAAGATGACCCCTACGTCGGGTTGAAACCGGTTCGCGGTATAATAATATTAAATGCGATTAAGACTGTTTTCGAATTATTGATTAATCATACTAATCGCTGCTTCTCTCCACAACCACGTTGTCAAAAAAAAATGAGGATGGTACCTGGATGAACAAATAAATAAAAATAACGAGCTATGCGTCAAGTTTTAGTGAGCAGCCTAATGAGGTACAAACAATAGTGCGAATCTATGCAGTTTGAATTACGAGACTTTCCTGCATGCTCCATAGTCACTAGACTTACAGCCGTATAGATGACTGTTGTACTGAATTCAAAATAATGTCTTGTGTGTCGTATTAATACCACGACCTGCTACCGCTCAGTGTACCCATCGTTTGCAATGTACACAGCGCACATGCGAACTAGAAGCAAGACGTCTGTTACTGACGGGTCTCCATAACTTTCCTAGGTCTCTAGAAGTACACAGTTTGCACAGCTTTCAAAAATTGTTGATCAGTGCCTGGTGGAGGGTTCTCACAGAAAACACAACGTTCAGTACGGTTTCACTGATGTTGAACTGGGCTAAGACGTTGTTTAGTTACTGTCAGATAGATTCCATGAAGTCTGGGCTGAGTTCTTGCTGTCGTATTGGGGGGTACTAACTAGTGTGTCAGAAGGTCCAGTATTTTAACGAAGGATACACTCCGCGTAGGGATGTTAGTCAAGAGGTACGAGTGGACATGATCGTCGAAGATACATTCGTACCCAGGTCATTAAAGAGTGAATTACATGTCAACTAATTGTCCTAGGTAGTCGATTATTCACATGTTCCATATACCATTTGAATGACTTTTTATCGAAATGATGCGGAACGGGTCAGTTTAATGCATATTTATGTATGGTTTGTTTTAACATTATTGAACATATTTTTCAGTCCTATTTTTTACTAGTTTTTAAATAAACATTCGTCTATGGAATATTAATTGTTACCGAGAAGAAGTAATTTTAAGTTTGATTTAAAATGTTTTGCTGTCAGAGGTTTTATGTTATTGGGCAAACAATCAAAAATTTTCGTTGATGCATATTGAACTCCTTTCTGCTTTGCTGTCAGAGATTTTATGTCATTGGTCAAATGATCAAAAATTTTTGTTGATGCGTATTGAACTCCTTTAACAATGGGTAATGAAGGACATTTCTTCCTCTAGTGCTATAGATGTAGACATAATTAATCTTCTCACATTGTGATGAATTATTTATAATGTATTTCATTAGCTAATATATTCATTGTGAATGTGTACTTAAAATGCCTAAATTTTGGAGAGATGCCTAAAAGATGGCTGCGGATGAACACATGTTGTTCTTACTGCTCTCCTTCGTACAATCAGAACATTCTATCTAAGTGATGAGTCACCCCCAAAAAATCACTTTTTAGGAAACCTACTTTCAATATAGACACAAGTCTTCTGTGGAATATACCGAACATTAATCTTTAATATATTCTTCCGTATGTAACTCGTCCCATACCACCTTCTTTATCTTTTTCTTAAAACATTGTATCCTTATATCACTAATAAGCCTAATTGCTTTGTACGAACATGCGTCACAGCTGTAAGGTGCTACATTGTTTATTCCAATTAACTGTGCACCATGGTCATCTAGTTCAGTAGAAATTTGGGTACACATTAATTATTTCAGCCTGAGCACTGTCTATAAAATGTTATCAGTCAGCAACCTTCTGCCTCGACAGAAATAAGTACGCCATCGGAACCGCGCTAAAGAGTACATCTTATTTACTATGTTACATTAATTTCTAGGATTATTCTATCACCTGTAAATCAAGTTTTAGTTTTTGCAAAATTTCACCACTTAGCGCAAATTTGTTTGTTGACATCTCTGCTGCGAAGTTTTAACATAAAACTGCATATTTCACGGTTTTTAGATGTAAAAATGGTTCAAATGGCTCTGAACACTATGAGACTCAACATCTGAGGTCATAAGTCCCCTAGAACTACTTAAACCTAACCAACCGAAGGACATCACACACATCCATGCCCGAGGCAGGATTCGAACCTGCAACCGCAGCGGTCGCGCGGCTCCAGACTGTAGCGCCTAGAACCGCTCGGCCACGCTGGCCAGCCTTTTTAGCGATCTACACATTGCGCTGCTCAAAGTCTTCATATCTAATTAATTATGGGCGATAAATGTTAATAATAATTTGCAAACAATGAAAACTATTGCAAGTCAAGCGTATAGTATAACTTAACTAGTTTAAATTACGTGTGACGCCACCCAAAATATTATACAGTGCCGTTCTTTATGTCATGAATTTTCTATCGAATTTTATAAACAATTTTCCCTCAAACTTTGTTTATTGCTCTTCACGGGCTTAATTATTTATGAATCTTGACATATGACTAAGACACTCGATCCGCTATGACGAAACTTTCTAATGAGTGCTCGTTCATCCCTGTAAGTCGGTATTTACTGTTTTTATTAATCTTTCAGTATTGGTGATATTAACCGATTTTGACGTTACTATAACTTTTGCGTCTCGTGACTTGAAATAAAGATCGATCTTTCAGAAGGTGCATATTGCTGACCACAATCCACTGCCGCATCACTCATCACCGTAAGTTACAGTGTTTTCGCGTAATGCGCGAATAACCAAACAATGCCCAAGCTGCAGGCCACGTGGTCGCCCGACCGCGGAGACCGATCGTTGCAAATCACACGCGGGCGCGGCAAGCACTTCCGCGAATCGCGCGCGGTGCAGCGCGCTCGCTCTCCACAAACCAATCCTTTCATACTAGAAACATCCATCCATCTAGTAACGGGGATTTGTACCGTCACACCCTGCTACCTCCGGATCACAGCGTCCCGGGTTCGATTCCCGGTCGGGTTGGAGATTTTCTCTGCCAGGGGACTGGGTGTTTGTGTTGTCCTCATATTTTCATATCATCATCCTCATCATCATCATTCGTGACAGAGGCTAGATTGGATTGTGAAAAAATTGGACTGCGTAAAAATTGGGACTTTGTACCGGCGCTTAAAACCGCGCAGTTGAGCGCCCCGCAAATCAAACATCATCCACTTAAATTGCAACAAAGTAAGAACTAGAGAATACTTACCTCCCGACGAGTTGCACAGCTAACTTCTGGACGGACGGTGGACGGGAACACGAGAATGTAAACACCACACAGCTATTCACTGAACGTAAGTTTCAGATCGAAAAAAAACACGAAAAGAATGAAAACTGAATAAAGCAAGGTATTTTTATTTGCAATATTAAACAGTCACTACTCGGTAAAAATGTAGAGCACTGTAATGTATCCAAAACATCACGTAACGTTCCGCACTGTATGTCCTGTTGTCGGAGCGTTCGTAAAGAGCGACCAACCGCCACGATAGCTGACTGCCAGTTGAGGTGGTGGAAGTATTAATAGAGCCTACTAGTATTTGTAATAATAGTAGTACTTTTAGTTGTGGTAATAGTGACAAAAATATTGAATGAAACATATTGAACATAACGAAATCATACAACCCATTTTTTGTGACAGGGAAAGAATACCCAATTGACAATGGAAATAAACGTCCTAGGAACAATGCACCTAGAGTAGCGTATAGGTAGCCATCGAAATGTTGGATTGGTAGCATCAGAAACAAGGAAACAGGTAAACTTAGTTTAAGGCTCAGAGCAGAAATGACTGTCATAATGACTTACAGGACACACATGTAATTTGATCTTTAACTGTCCATTGTTTTTATCAAAAGAGTGGACTTGACTAAATGGAAAAATAAATAAACTCGAGAAGTATGTTACCTTAGTAAGAAAGAAGCTTTCGTGATAACGATGTGTTTATTAAGCTGTTACAAAGGGCTTTAGTAAGAAAATAACAGATAATCAGCTGTAAAAACTAGGCCGAATTTCCTTCTATTTTCTATAGCATTTTTCCACAGTTCATTTTGTATCACTGCTTGTAATAATAATTCGCTGACAGCAGCAACTACATTTGATGCTGTTTAACTTTCTATGACTACTGTTGGTGTTCTTACAGGCAGTCAAAGTGCAACACTTTTTTTTTTGTCTGAATATTGAGTCATCTGGCTAGCATGTTATTACCTTGACTGCGGCACGCTGTTTCTCGGTGTATCGAACTATATACTTAGTACTATCTTCTCACTACTAGGTGTCTTGGAGATTCTTCTTTACTCTTCTCGTGCAAGTGCGGTTGAACAGTTTTCAGAGTTTTCATTAGCATATGTTGCCGACTTGAAAGTCTTGAAATCCCCGGCGACCTTGCGTCTGGTGGTACCAAGGCCACTGGGTGACAGACATTGCAAAACCGGCACTGACGGCTTGGCGCTTGACGTGTCTGAGCAGACAATGTTGCCCTTAAAAACCTGATGTGCAGATCCAGTTTTTACGGTTCTCGCTAAAGGTCCATATATCACATTCTACGGACTCCAAAAGGACAAAACTCATTGTATTGATTTAGCGGTAACCATTTATTGTATCACTCAAATATGCCACCTCCCGACTTCATTCACCCACTAACGTCCATACAGCATAATGGAGTGTTCAAATTACTGGTGACCGTATAAGTGCTGTACTCTTCACGGTAGGAACATTGATTTTCGTGGTAGTTTGATTGTAAGGCACGTATCCACGTTTTCCGCGCACAATGGGACCTGCAGGACTATCTTGTACGTGGCAGTGGCGTCAAAGTGTATAATATGATGTGGTGGAGCTACAAAAACTCTACCGAATTGTATCGACAACAATTTTGAGAAGCAGATGGAAACAAATCACTGACGAGTTCTTTGGTACGTCTACGTAAGATAGAAATTGGCATGTGATGCAATAAATTTACATCGTACTTGTTCTTTTCTTTTCAGTAAGAGAGAGAGAGAGAGAGAGAGAGAGAGTGAGAGAGAGAGAGAGAGAGAGATGAAATGCGGGTCACGCCAAGTCATTTTTGCTTACGCTGACTCAGATACTTAGCCGACAGCCGTTGCAAAGCTTACAAACTGACTCTCAGAATGATCAGCATGGATCAAAATGCACCTATACGGTCGCATCGAGTAGTGTGACGGTTCATTTTGGATGAAATTTTTAAACGCAGTCTTCCATGTTTTTTTTTTCCTTTTTGTTGGTGGTGCTTCAACCATATAGACTATCAGAATGAAACTGAACCGAAGAGACGAGAAAATCAATGGAAGCCACCTTCTAGAAATAGTTCTCGAATTCGTTTGAGGGAACTACAGATAAAAGCGAAAACCTACTCTAATATGAATTTTACGTACTATTAAATGTGGCAAGTCTGTAATACTAGAACATTACATCAATCCTTATACCACATCGTCCTGTTTTAAGGAATATACTGCTGTTACACAGGGTGAATCACCTAAAACCTGCACCGCAAATACTGCCGAAATGGAAAGTGCTATTCATGTGCGGTTTTCACAGAATGGATAGGTAGTCAGGGGATCGTATTATTAGCCAATGAACAGAATACTTATAAGGTATATTTTCGGTTCAAACATACACTTCTTTTAAACCGACTTACAGGGATGAGCGAGCACTCATTAAAAAGTTTCGTCATAGCGGATCGAGTGCCATAGTCATATATCAAGATCCATAAATAATTAAGCCCGTAAAGAGTAATAAACAAAGTTTGAGGGAAAATTGTTTATATTAACTAGAAGTATAGTAAACCAGAAAGTCAGTGTTGTTTGTTGCAGGGTCCTAGTGCAAGTCGTTTATGAGATATCGCATTCTGAAAAGTTTTCACGCCGACATTTGTTTGTGCCATTCAGCCTGTGTGGTTGCTAAGTATAAAGGTAAAATGTTGTTGTGTTTGCTGAAAACGTGTGTGTGGGTTCCTTGAGTGCCCTGCGACTTGCTACTCAGCGTGTTACAGTCTAAGCAGTAGGTCGTGAGTGCATTACGAGATTTATCAATGCAGAAAAAGCCCACGTGCTCATAGTGTATGAATACTGTAGGAAGAAAGCATTTCGTTCTTGTACGGTGTATGCGTCAAGATATACCAACAGACGTCAACCATTCCAGCAGTTATTTATAAATCTCTTCAACCAGTAACGTGAAAGTGCTGATGTAACACCTAGAGAACGTAACAGAAGAGAACAAGTGACCACAGAAGAAGGGGAAATCAATGTTCTTGTTGCTGTTGCAGCTGATCCGCATGTCAGCTCCCGCGCTGCCGCACGAAGAAGTGGCATGAATCAGGGAAGTGTCCTACGCATTCTCCATCGATATAGGTTCCATCTGTACCACATATCTCTCCATCAAGAGCTGCATGGAAACGGTTATGACAAACGCGGTAGCTTCTGTACAAGGGCATTAAGACAGGATACTCCAGATGCATCATGTGGCTTGTTTAGTGATGAAGCCGCATTTATCAATTACGGCCAGGTAAATCGCAGAAACATGCACTATTGGTCTGTTGACAGTCCCCGTTGGCTTCATCAGGTGGAGCGTCAGCGTCCATGATGTGGTGTGAGATAGTGAACCATCAGCTCATAGGCACGCTTTTCATAGGCGAAACACTGAACGCTCACAAGTATCACAGCTTCCTAACAGACCACCTTCCGTGGATGCTAGAAAACGTTCCTCTGCAGACTAGGAGGAAACTATGGGCCAAAATGACGGCTGTCCAGCCCATAGTGCACGAAATACTACAGCATGTCTTCACGAATTGTTTCGAAATCGTTGGATTGGACGCAGAGGACCTGTACTTGGGCTGGTCCGTTCCCCTCATTTGACGGCTGTAGACTTTTTTCTGCGGGGAAAGCTGAAAGACGCTGTCGACAAGGACATACCAACTACACTCAATTCTATGCAACTATGTATTACTGCAGCCTTCTCGGACATATCCGCTGAAATGCTAGCACGTGTGCATCTGTTGTTCCATACCAGACTGGAAGCATGTTATGCTGCTGCCGGTGATCATTTTGAATACAACCTGTGACGATCAGTTGTCTCGTTACTGGTCAGGATCCACATAACTAGTGTATGTACTTGTGTTGTTCCTTAACGTGTGCTACCACGGGTGTTGTACAAATGTGGTAACGGAATTTTTAAAAATGCGGTATCTTGTATACGAGTCGCACTAGAATACTGCAAGAAACAAGTAGTTCTAGTTTTGCACAAAAATACACTTTCTAAGTATTATTACCATCTGTTGATTGGCTAATAATACGAGTCCCCGAATACCTACCCATTCTCTGAAAACCGCACATCAACAGCATTTTCCATTTCCATAATATTTGCGGTGCGAGTCTTAGGTGATTCACCCTGTATGCTGTGGACGACGTAAAAAAAAAAAAAAAAAAAGTGCGATCTGTGAACGTGTGTATGGTCTTGTGTTCGTAATCTCGTCCGTTTATGTGTGCTGTGATTAAATGAAGCACTTTTAATATTTATTCTGTTGTACCCTTAAGTTTATGGCACAAGCACAGATAAATGGCAGACTAATCTCATAAAATAGGTTAAACACACATTATTAAAATTCATTGATGTGTTAAGTTCAGATAATAATTGCTCGTATTCCGAGACAAACCACCTGTTGGTATATAATTAACAGGTAGAAGACAGATAGACGCGAAGCTATCTCCTCACCCAGTTCTATTATATCACTTTCGTATGTATACCTTAGTTGCCATATTAACTGTGATTTAACGATGTTTGTGTACATAATACGAAACGATTAGGATCCTGTCGTTTTCTTGGCTCTGTTCTCTTCTTATTTTCCTAAATATCTGTCCTCACATCGAGAGGAACGTTGTCGCATCGCCCATATCGGAGGATATCTTAAATAGACCGGACTTGCCTATATGAAATGATAGTTTGGCCTACGCCAAGCCATCGCACAGTCTCTAAGTATTCAAAAATTTTTAAATTGAACTTGAAACGACATTCCTAAAGTACTCGCATCAGTAGCAATGTCTGGAAACAAAGGGGTAACAGCTGGTATTACAAAGTCCTCTCAGACCCGTATGTACTCCACTTCGATGAAAAAGTGTCCTGCGCAAAGTTATTAAATTTCTACCATAGGTACAAAAATATTTATAGAAGGATGATGACTGCTGAAAAAAGTCATTTATTGACAAAGTAATACTCAAAGCAGGATGTAAAAGAAGAGTAAACTGGGTTTCATTCAACAGGAAGCTGGGGGACACAAAAAACATATACACTGCGAAACAAAATGAAAGGAATACGTTTTTGAAAATCCGACCATTTTCTTCCATTGCGACACAGAAGTTTAAGACTTGGCTCTAAGATGACTACAGACTTCGTCTGTAACATAGCAAAAGCGTGTCGCCCTGCGGCGTCACCCACGGCGTCAGCGACACTTCAAACAGCACAGTAAGTGAAAAAAAAAGGATTAATAATGTTACACTGGTACCTCATTTCACCACGGTTCTGCTCAAAGCCGCCGGCCAGGATGGCCGAGTGGTTCTAGGCGCTACAGCCTGGAACCGCGCGACCGCTACGGTCGCAGGTTCGAGTCCTGCCTCGGGCATGGATGTGTGTGATGTCCTTAGGTTAGTTAGGTTTAAGTAGTTCTACGTTCTAGGGGACTGATGACCTCAGAGGTTAGGTGCCATAGTGCTCAGAGCCATTTGAACCATTTGCTCAAAGCCACTATGGACTTGTCACACCATGGGAAGATCGCCACCCGCCCTCTTACCCACATCTAACCCTTTTCCTTGACACCTCTACGACGAAGGGCAGAACGGCGAAGTCCAGCGTTGAAATCACTTGGCATTCTTATGGGTGGAGAAGAAAAACATTTCGGGCAAGACACTGCATCGAATCGATATGTAAGGGCGTCAGGAGGTGTCACAAAGGATGGATATGGGACTACCCCTTCTCTTGGGGTGTTGATTTTCACATTTTTCCAGGTAGAAAAGGCCTTTCGCGGTGGCCGAGCGGTTCTAGGCGCTTCAGTCCGGAACCGCACGACTGCTACGGTCGCAGGTTCGAATCCTGCCTCGGGCGTGGATGTGTGTGATGTCCTTAGGTGAGTTAGGTTTAGGTAGTTCTAAGTTCTAGGGTACTGATGACCTCAGAAGTTAGGTCCCATAGTGCTTAGAGCCATTTAACCATTTTCTCAAAGCCACTATCGACTAGTCACACCATGGTAAGGTCGCCACCCGCCCTCTTACCCACATCTAACCATTTTCCTTGACACCTCTACGACGAAGGGCAGAACGGCGAAGTCCAGCGTTGAAATCACTTGGCATTCTCATGGGTGGAGAAGAAAAACATCGAATCGATATGTAAGGACGCCAGGAGGTGTCACAAAGGATGGATACGGGACTACCCCTTCTCTTGGGGTGTTGATTTTCACATTCTTCCAGGTAGAAAAGGCCGGCCGTGGTGGCCGAGCGATTCTAGGCGCTTCAGTCCGGAACCGCACGACTGCTATGGTTGCAGGTTCGAATCCTGCCTCGGGCGTGGATGTGTGTGATGTCCTTAGGTGAGTTAGGTTTAGGTAGTTCTAAGTTCTAGGGGACTGATGACCTCAGACGTTAAGTCCCGTAGTGCTCAGAGCCATTTGAACCATTTGAACCATTTGCACCGGGTAGAAAATAACAGTTCGCAGTGCGATGTGTGGCAGGGCGGCGTTCTTGACAACTTTTAACACTACTGAGACCCCCACCAGATTAACCTTTCTTTAAAAACATCATATGGCTGCAACCCCAGGAAAGAGGACAAAGACTAATTGAGTTCTGTAACAAGTTTCAGCTAGTAATAGCGAATACCATGTTCAAGAATCACAAGAGGAGGAGGCATACTTGGAAAAGGCCGGGAGATACGGGAAGATTTCAATATTAGATTACATCATGGTCAGACAGAGATTCCGAAATCAGATACTGGATTGTAAGGCGTACCCAGGAGCAGATATAGACTCAGATCACAATATAGTAGTGATGAAGAGTAGGCTGAAGTTCAAGACATTAGTCAGGAAGAATCAATACGCTAAGAAGTGGGATACGGAAGTTCTAAGGAATCACCAGATACGTTTGAAGTTCTCTAACGCTATAGACACAGCAATAAGGAATAGCGCAGTAGGCAACACAGTTGAAGAGGAATGGACGTCTCTAAAAAGGGCCATCACAGAAGTTGGGAAGGAAAACATAGGTACAAAGAAGGTAATCTCACCACTTTGAAGTGTAGCGTGAACGCAATTATTGTTGTGGTATACTTGGTGGAACCATTAGAGGCAGTTCAATACCATTTGACGGAATCTGAACGTGATCTGAAGTAGAAAAGTGTTTTTTCCCCTTTTCATACATCCTTCTCCGTGCCATTTTGCGGCGTGTGCGTGGCGAGGTGTGACACTGATACACACGTGAGTAGAACAACAAAGAGTCTCTCTAAGATCACCCAGTTCCGCAACACTCTCGGTGCCACCTGCGCCCGTTTCTTAAGCACATTAAAAATGTCCCTGTACAGAGAGTCATACGCTCATAGGAGGGCACCGGCAGTATACGCAACCCTATCGATCCTAGCGCCTGCTGGCCCCATGCGAAGTCTGAGGGGTGTCGAAAGGGTTACCTATACCATCAGTGCACTGGAATCTTTGTATGGGTGTCTTTAATAGTGACATTTTGAAAGTTGCAACGAATGTGCGCGAGTGGCGCCGAAGGTGTAACTAAACTGGGGAGTTTCAGAACGACCCTTAGCAGTTTTATTCACCCACGAGTCAGTGTCACTCATGCTGTGCACACGCCACAGGAGGTGAGACAGTAGGGATGAAAAACCAACTTCCTTCGATTGGTTTTGAACGGCCTCTAGTTGTTCCATCCTGTATACCAGAGCACAAATTGTCCTGTTGCACATCTCATTGCAAACTGTCGTTTTCGACCGCGAAATATGCGTAAATGAATGTCCCAAGGGAAGGAGTGGTTTCATTCACAGCCTTTATGACAGCTCCTGAGGTCCTTTCGTGGCCCAGTGTACGAAACGTTTTCCTCAGCCACCCGTAAGAAAACCGAGTGGTTTCAACACTGAAGGTCGCAGTTCTGATCTCCGTGGCAGAGACGTCGAGGGAATGGGAGAGAAGTGAGTAACGGGAGGTGTGGCGACCGTCGCATTACAGACGAAGGTTTCAGTAGACACTTTCGAACCGAGCTTCTGCGTCGCAACTGGCGAAAAGGACGGGGTTTCAAAGAAATGTCCCTTTCATTTCCTTCGTTCTATAGATAAACAAACTACGTGAATGAGCATTTTTCAAACACTGCAGAGAAATTAAATCAAAATTTCTACAAAACATGTATAACACTCTTAAAACATGTAAGTAATTGCGTTCTAAATACGATGATGATGATGTTTGGTTTGTGGGGCGCTCAACTGCGCGGTTATCAGCGCCCGTACACGTTCCCAATCCAATCTCGACACTTTCATGAAAGATTATGAAATGATGAGGACAACACAAACATCGACTCATCTCGATGCAGGTGAAAATGCCTGACTCCGCCGGGAATCGAACCCGGGACCTCGTGCTCGGGAAGCGAGAACGCGACCACGAGACCACGAGCTGCGGACTCTAAGTACGAAGATGTTATTACTCAAGTAGGTCATGCAGATAGTGCTACTGTACAAAACCTGGCGAATAAAGTCAGTAGACATAGAAGATGCTACAATCAGTGTGCTTACATGCAGAGAACACAACGTGTCTTAGCAAACATAATACACGAATTACTCTTATCGGGGAACTTTTCTGAGTATTTTAAACCGACAACAGCATACGACATAGAAAAGTGTAGGACAATCCACTGTTGTAATCATTCTCAAAAATAGCAGAATAAATTATGAAAGGCAGGTTAATATACTACGTACTTTAATGAATACAGCCTCCTAAGAGAATAACGGTTTGGGTTCCAAAGTGGTGGAAGTACAGAATCAGCCATAGTAAAATTCATTAAAGTGTTACATGAAGCTCTTCATGTGGATGAGGCATATTCTTAATTCTTTCTGGGGCTTCTGATGACAAAAGATTCTGTTAAATAAGTTAGAAGTTTTAGGAGTAAGTGGTATACTTAATGACTAGTTACAGTCAAACCTAGCATGTAGAGTATAAATAGTAGATATAGATCAAAACTCAAATGAACATTAATTTATAGTGAAACATTTATCAGAAACAAAGTGCATTGGTATAGAAGTTCCTCAATATTGGTCCTGAAATACACTGATGGAAAAAAATCGCAACACCAAGAAGGAGGAGTGCGACATAAACGGAAGTTGGTAGGTATGTTTCTATATCTGAAAGATGATGTCTACTCAAATTTGGCGCCAGTCATATTAGAGTGGCGCTATTAGTGCTATGACTCTGAGCACTATGTGACTCGACTGCTGTGGTCATTAGTCCCTATTAGTGCCAATATGAGGATGCGAATCAGGTTTGCGTTAACTACACGCTGTATCAATTGTGAGCATTAGTTACCTTTGAGACTGGACGCGGTGAGTCAACGTTAGTCAAGAATGACTTTAGTGTGACAAAGACGCCATTATCAACACCTCACTGAGTTCGAAAGGAATAGTTTATAGGGCTACGAGAAGCTGGATGTTGCTTCTGTGCTACTGCAGAAAGACTTGGCTGTAATGTAGCCACTGTGCAAGACTGCTGCCAGCAATCAAAGCAGCAGCTGGATCTGCAGCGACAAAACGAACTGTTACAAATCGATTACTTCAAAGACAACTCCGAGCCAGGCGCTCTGTAGCATGCATTCTACTGATCCCAAATCGCCGGCCGGTGTGGCCGTGCGGTTCTAGGCGCTTCAGTCTGGAACCGTGTGACCGCTACGGTCGCAGGTTCGAATCCTGCCTCGGGCATGGATGGGTGTGATGTCCTTAGGTTGGTTAGGTTTAAGTAGTTCTAAGTTCTAGGGGACTGATGACCACAGCTGGTAAGTCCCGTAGTGCTCAGAGACATTTGAACCATTTGATCCAAAATCACCGCTATCTGCGACTTCAGTGGTGTCAAGCGCGAGATCTTTGTATGTCAGGGTGGAGATTTGTCATTTAATGGTGAAAGCTGGTTCTGCCTCGGTGCCAGTGATGGTCGTGTGTTGATTAGGAGGAGGCCATTTGCAGGCCTGCAACCGACGTGTCTGTGTGCAAGACATACTGGAGCTACACCAGGAGTTATTGTTTGGGTTGCGGTTTCGTTGACAGCAGGAGCACTCTCGTGGTTATCCCACGCACACTTGTTTCCGATCCATATAGCAGTTTGGAGATTCGACCTACTGTGCTGCCATTCATGAACAGCATTCCAGGGGATGATTTCCAACAGGATAACGCTCGCCCACATATCGCTGTTGTAGGTCAACATGCTGTACAGAGTATCGACATGTTGCCTTGGCCTACTAGATCGGCAGACCTGTCTCCAATTGAGCACATATGAGAGAGCATCGGACGATAACTACAGCGTCACCCACAAACTGCATTAACTGCCCCTGTATTGACCGACCAAACGGAACAGGTATGGAATTCCATCCCACAAGCTAACATACAGCACCTGCAAAACACAATGCACGCACGTTTGCATTCATGCATTCAACACTCTGGTAGTTACACAGGCTAATAATACTCCAGAATTTCAAATTTGCGTTTATCTCGCGCTTACATTAACTTGTAATCTCGCAATATTAATCATTGAAATTTGTTATCTAGATAAATGTATTCCCGAAATTTCATTACTCTACATTAATTATTTTCTGTCAGTGTATATTAGTGACATTCATTTAATGCAGGCATTCGCAATCGGTATTTGCGATCTGGGTGATTTTTGTTTTACGGGCATTAGGCTAACGTTTCGTCTTCCAGTACTAGAGACATCATCAGAGAAAATAACGACTCAAGAAGCAGTTACAACCTCAGACAAGCTCAGAAAACCAGACTATCATTACGTATCCACGCAACGGTCATTTCGTGACGTCATCAGAGGGCTGCCCGAGGCTCACGGGAAAGACTAAGGTCATGGAGACGCGCCGACATTGGTTATGTAGCTTGAAGTGGGGGAAAGTTGGCGCTGTTTGTTTCATGTACCACTAAGGCCCAAAACTTCTCTGTTAAAGATGTCCTTGTACTTTTAAATTTCTGTCGCCTCTCTGTACATTCTAAAACACGACAATGAATGGATCTCGATAAAAGCACACTACCAGAGATATGAATTTGATGGTTCCCTCGTTCCAGTGCATAATCTGATACTGCCGGTTTGTCCGTGTTTCCCAGAGGACAGTTGCTCTTGCTCCTTTTAAGGCGGGTGTTAACGCTTCTTTTTTTTTCAGGGATGATGGAGAATCGTTAATGTATCAACCTGAAGAAAAGGACCCTGGTCCGGAAACGACCGAGTCGAAAGTTATAAGCGAAAATCACTCTGATATCTTTCACTGTGGAATGTTTGTACCGGTAAAGTTGTTGCTGAGATTGTAGGGTAGGAAACTTTCAGAGGTGATATTGTGGACCAAAATAAGAAAAAAAGTCTCGTGAACATGGGCTCTAAAATGCTTACCTTAAAAGCTATGAGCACTTGTTCATCTTCAATATTGTGAAACACATCTCTTCTATTGCAAGCAGTTTGGTTTCCAAAATTTTAAAGGACTTAGTACGGACCAAAAGAAGAAAAAGTATCCAGTAAATATGGGCTCTAAACGCATACCTTGTGAGCTTTGAGCACTTGTTCAGTAGAAGACATGTGTTTCACAGTAGCGAAGATGAATAAGTTCTCATAGCTCTTACAGTATGCATTTCAGTGCCTATGTTAATATACATTATTCTCGTTTTGGCCGTTTCTGTCACCTCTGAAAGTTATCTTCCCTGCCGTCTTATCAACAACTATACCGGTACACGTATTCCACTGTCAGAGGTATCAGAACAGTATTAGAACTTTCGACTCGGTTGTTTCCAGTCCAAGTTCCGTTACCTCAAATTGATACATTTATCCTTCTCCATCACCCATGGAAGTTTGTAACATCATCAGGGACTCAACTTGTTTACTCCTGCTGTGTCTATCGGCGGGTGTAGGTACTTTGCAGTGTTCATACATTCGGGCACCTTCCTTGTTGGTTTTAACACTGTCTCCATATTGTGTCTTCTGCGAACTCTGCTGATGTGATGTGTGACTGCCTTTTACGAATGAGGAAAAAAGCTTTCCTTTATTTGTGTTCATAGAAACTACAAAAATGAGTACTAACACCTAATTTAATGGTCACAACAGCAGTTGTCTTGGAACCTCTGATAAATCGACAGTAGCAGATTATGCCCTGGGACCAGGCAACAGCCTAATTCGTTTCTATGACATTGCGGTTTTAGCAAGATCCAGTCAGTACTACAGTAGGATGTACAGAGAAATTTAGATAACACAGAGTACATTTTTCGGTAAAAAAAGTTTTTTTTTTTTTTTTTTTTTTGGTCATCAGTCTACTGACTGGTTTAATGCAGCCCTCCACGAATTCCTTTCCTGTGCTAACCTCTTCATCTTAGAGTAGCACTTGGAACCTACGTCCTCAATTATTTGCTTGACGTATTCCAATCTCTGTCTTCCTCTACAGTTTTTGCCCGCTACAGCTCCCTCTAGTACCATGGAAGTCATTCCCTCATGTCTTAGCAGATGTCCTATCATCCTGTCCCTTCTCCTTATCAGTGTTTTCCACATATTCCTTTCCTCTCCGATTCTGCGTAGAACCTCCTCATTCCTTACCTTATCAGTCCACCTAATTTTGAACATTCGTCTATAGCACCACATCTCAAATGCTTCGATTCTCTTCTGTTCCAGTTTTCCCACAGTCCATGTTTTATTACCATACAATGCTGTACTCCAGACGTACATCCTCAGAAATTTCTTCCTCAAATTAAGGCCGGTATTTGATATTAGTAGACTTCTCTTGGCCAGAAATGCCTTTTTTGCCATAGCGAGTCTGCTTTTGATGTCCTCCTTGCTCCATCCGTCATTGGTTATTTTACTGCCTAGGTAGCAGAATTCCTTAACTTCATTGACTTCGTGACCATCAATCCTGATGTTAAGTTTCTCGCTGTTCTCATTTCTACTGCTTCTCATTACCTTCGTCTTTCTCCGATTTACTCTCAAGCCATACTGTGTACTCATTAGACTGTTCATTCCGTTCAGCAGATCATTTAATTCTTCTTCACTTTCACTCAGGATAGCAATGTCATCAGCGAATCGTATCATTTATATCCTTTCACCTTGTATTTTAATTCCACTCCTGAACCTTTCTTTTATTTCCAACATTGCTTCCTCGATGTACAGATTGAAGAGTAGGGGTAAAAGGCTACAGCCTTGTCTTACTCCCTTCTTAATACGGGCACTTCGTTCTTGATCGTCCACTCTTATTATTCCCTCTTGGTTGTTGTACATATTGTATATGACCCGTCTCTCCCTATAGCTTACCCCTACTTTTTTCAGAATCTTGAACAGCTTGCACCATTTTATATTGTCGAACGCTTTTTCCACGTCGACAAATCCTATGAACGTGTCTTGATTTTTCCTTAGCCTAGCTTCCATTATTAACGTCAGAATTGCCTCTCTCGTGCCTTTACTTTTCCTAAAGCCAAACTGATCGTCACCTAGCGCATTCTCAATTTTCTTTTCCATTCTTCTGTATATTATTCTTGTAAGTAGCTTCGATGCATGAGCTGTTAAGCTGATTGTGCGTTAATTCTCGCACTTGTCAGCTCTTGCCGTCTTCGGAATTGTTTGGATGATGCTTTTCCGAAAGTAGGATGGTATGTCGCCAGACTCATATATTCTACACACCAACGTGAATAGTCGTTTTTTTGCCACTTCCCCTAATGATTTTAGAAATTCTGATGGAATGTTATCTATCCCTTCTGCTTTATTTGACCGTAAGTCCTCCAAAGCTCTTTTAAATTCCGATTCTAATACTGGATCCCCTATCTCTTCTAAATCGACTCCTGTTTCTTCTTCTATCACATCAGACAAATCTTCACCCTCATAGAGGCTTTCAATGTATTCTTTCCACCTATCTGCTCTCTCCTCTGCATTTAACAGTGGAATTCCCGTTGTACTCATAATGTTACCACCGTTGCTTTTAATGTCACCAAAGGTTTTTTTGACTTTCCTGTATGCTGAGTCTGTCCTTCCGACAATCATATCTTTTTCGATGTCTTCACATTTTTTCTGCAGCCATTTCGTCTTAGCTTCCCTGCACTTCCTATTTATTTCATTCCTCAGCGACTTGTATTTCTGTATTCCTGATTTTCCCGGAACATATTTGTACTTCCTCCTTTCATCAATCAACTGAAGTATTTCTTTTGTTACACATGGTTTCTTCGCAGCTACCTTCTTTGTACCTATGTTTTCCTTCCCAACTTCTGTGATGGCCCTTTTTAGAGACGTCCATTCCTCTTCAACTGTGTTGCCTACTGCGCTATTCCTTATTGCTGTGTCTATAGCGTTAGAGAACTTCAAACGTATCTGGTGATTCCTTAGAACTTCCGTATCCCACTTCTTAGCGTATTGATTCTTCCTGACTAATGTCTTGAACTTCAGCCTACTCTTCATCACTACTATATTGTGATCTGAGTCTATATCTGCTCCTGGGTACGCCTTACAATCCAGTATCTGATTTCGGAATCTCTGTCTGACCATGATGTAATCTAATATTGAAATCTTCCCGTATCTCCCGGCCTTTTCCAAGTATGCCTCCTCCTCTTGTGATTCTTGAACAGGGTATTCGCTATTACTAGCTGAAACTTGTTACAGAACTCAATTAGTCTTTCTCCTCTTTCATTCCTTGTCCCAAGCCCATATTCTCCTGTAATCTTTTCTTGTACTCCTTCCCCTACAACTGCATTCCAGTCGCCCATGACTATTAGACTTTCGTCCCCCTTTACATACTGCATTACCCTTTCAATATCCTCTTACACTTTCTCTATCTGTTCATCTTCAGCTTGCGACGTCGGCATGTATACCTGAACTATGGGTGTCGGTGTTGGTGTGCTGTAGATTATGATTAGAACAACCCGGTCACTGAACTGTTCACAGTAACACACCCTCTGCCCTACCTTACTATTCATAACGAATCCTACACCTGTTATACCATTTCCTGCTGCTGTTGATATTACCCGATACTCATCTGACCAGAAATCCTTGTCTTCCTTCCACTTCACTTCACTGACCTCTACTGTATATAGATTGAGCCTTTGCATTTCCCTTTTCAGATTTTCTAGTTTCCCTACCACGTTCAAGCTCCTGACATTCCACGCCTCGACTCGTAGAACATTATCCTTTCGTTGATTATTCAATCTTTTTCTCATGGTAACCTCCCCCTTGGCAGTCCCCTCCCGGAGATCCGAATGGGGGACTATTCCGGAATCTTTTGCCAATGGAGAGATCATCATGACACTTCTTCAACTACAGGCCACATGTCCTGCGGATACACGTTACGTGTGTAGCACAACTAAATAATAATAATAATAATAATAATAATAATAATAAGACGACGAGGAAGAAGAAGAAAGAGAAAAACAATAAACCTTGTCATACACTTCACACAACATTTCTGCACTATACGTTTTTCCTCTATGGATAATCTTACACCAAAGCTCTGTAATGAATAATTCTAAGACCTTTTCCTCTTTCTGAGCGCAACATTTCACGCATTGTGGTGAGATGCTGACTCAGTTTTGTAGACAAGGAAATGGGATCTTGCCGTACACAAAATGCAGACCAATCATCGTTCCCGTGATCCTGATGACAGTTGATTGTGTGTGTGCTGTTGCATAATGAATAATGTTATAGTGTGTGTAATATGTGCGGTGACTGATGATTATAACTGAATGAGCAGTGTAGAGCTAGCTTCTTACATTATTAAATTACTTCTTTGCAGAACAGTGTTGTACACTAGGGATAAGCCCGATGGAGTTGCGTTGTTTTAAACAAAGTAACCTCCCATTCGGTAGGATGAAAGCTCCTGTCTTCATCCGTACATCCAGATTTGCGATTTCTTTAGTTTCAGAAAATTACTTCAGGCAATTGCAGGAATGATCACGGCCGGCTTCCTGTTCCATCCTTGTCTAACTAGACCCGTAAGTATGTAAATGCCTGCGTATATGAATATGTCTTTTTGTTATTAAGTTGCATTGCTATGACATGTCCAGTATTCCTGTAAAAGTGAATAACGGGTACCGCTACTATCATCAGAATCCAACCCCTTCCACCCCCCCCCCCCTTTCTTACGAACCCCTCCGGTATTCCGACCCCCACCCCCTTTCCCCTTCGTCCCATTAGCTAAATTGCGCGTAAAAAACATATATCAATTTTGTTCTAACAAATACCAAATTATTTTTCTCTCGTGGTCATTACATAAAATATAACTTGCAGGAAATAATATGTTCCTCGAATTGTTCTGGAAAGTAAGTTTTCGTAATTTGAAGCTTGCACCGTCTGTCTTGCAGCGAAAACCATTGGAGTTTGTGGAACACATCTGAAACTCTCAAACGTTCCGAATCTGACACGTTAATCCCCTTACAAGGAGAGGACGCCCACTCGTCATCACTGAATTCATGAGACATGAGACATGAAAGTGCTCAAGTGGGAACTTCAGATGGCCAAGCGTTTAGTTTGTCCCTGGGACAATATGCTTAGCAAGCACTATTTGGCTCAGCGGTAAGAGAACGACTTCGGATTGAAACGGTCGCGGGCTCGACTCCGCCCAGCACTAAATATTTTTGTGCCCCTTCTTCAAAATCCGGAAACCTGGCAACAGATTGGTACAAAAAATATTCAACTGATGTGACTCGTTGGAAGGACAAACAAATCCACAAATATACGACTTACTGTTCCAAGATGCAGACGGATTGCCAACGTGCAGTATCAAAGTAATTCCCCCCAAATGTACGCCACGAATGTAAACCTGCTATGTATATTTTAATCGTCACGTAAAAAATCTAATAAAAAGATGTCAAAACTGCACTTACCTCATCGAGAAAGAAGAAGAAATCACTTCCCGAGAATCTTGCATCAAACTACATTCCATTATACATCACCAGCTATCCTCGCACTTCTTCAGCGACATGCTGTGTTTCGCGTGGTTCGCTGTTGGACTGTGCGATGAAAGAAGCTGTTTTCAGAATGTCAGTCAAGTTTGTTTCTCTATGGAGACATTAAAAAACCATGTCACTGCAAGAAGGCGGCGTTTATAACGTGCGTAAGATGCGGTAAACATCATCTTTTCCCCTGTTTCTTTGAAGGGTATTACCCCGGTACATGTAATTGATCAATTGCAAATGAATGGAAGTATCGATTTACATACACTACGTTTCCGTGTTCGCATTAACTACAATCCTTTTTCAAATGTTTGTAGTCCCGCATTTCATACTATACCTATATTTTTTGTGCTTATGTAAATTAATAAAATAACCTATATTATGTTGCGGTTAATTGTGGTATCAGTAGCGTACGCATTGCCACAAAAATATTTACCACCGGGCGGAGTCAAACGTGCGACCTTTTCAAAGCGAAGGCGATCTCTTACCGCTGCGCCAATCACCGCTTCCTAAGCACATTCTCACAGGGACAATTCATAAGGTCCACATGGTGATAGATCCGTATCAAAATTCCTTTTATTTCCTAAACGCTTGGCCATTTGGAGTTTCCACTTGGGGCACATTCTTGTCTCACCACGCTCTACATATATCACGAATTTGGACGCATTCGGCGGTGACGGGTAGGCGTCCTCTACTTGTTAGGAAGCCTGGCAGACCGTTGAACAAATCTCAGAATTCGGCACAACGAGCTTTTATTAAGCGACGCTATAATTATGAGGATGGCTCTTCCTTACTTAAAATTCTGTGAGGGATTCAAGATTTCACGTTCAGATGTGACACAGAGTTGTCATGGCCTGACCGAGTTTGAAAGGAATCTCAATGTGGGTCTCTATCGTTTAGTATCCATATTTCTGGGACATTTGGATGTAATATCGGCCCGATGATTTACTGCATAGGAACGGGAGACCAGGCTTCCTCATCGTAAAGATTCCGGTGACTATAGTACCGGAATGCTCTTCAAGCATGTCTCCTTGGAACCGTTAACTTCATACAGCAAGTGGAAAATAATTTTCATGATTCACTACAATCACAGAAAAATATGAGACTCACTTCCAAACTGAGTGGCAGCAATATGAAACAACTTACAAATTAAATCAATACAATGCCTGAAATTCAGGAGATGATACTCTTTTCTTTTTTTGTTTTCAAGAACATTTGTTTGCAAGAGAAGACATTTATAGTTACTACTGATCAGCAGTAGATGACTGACGCGTTCTAGATTTAACTGGCTGTGGCAATTTCTTAATAACACTTCAGAATTACTAAAGCACCATTCTCTAGATACGCTTGTTCCTAGGACACATAAGATATGTCTCCTGCAACTGCCACCAGCTATGGTAGATTCCGTTCTGGTCTGTTCCATCACTTTCAGATGTCACCATCGCTGATGTGCATTGCCGGCCGGAGTGGCCTAGCGGTTCTAGGCGCTACAGTCTAGAACCGCGCGACCGCTACGGTCGCAGGTTAGAATCCTGCCTCGGGCATGGACGTGTGTGATGTCCTTAGGTTAGTTAGGTTTAAGTAGTTCTAAGTTCTAGGGGACTGATGACCACAGAAGTTAAGTCCCATAGGGCTCAGAGCCATTTGAACCATTTGATGTGCATTAAATGTACAGATCTACTTAACCTACTGCGTAGAGTTTGTTATTCTTCGAATCCTTGAAACGATCTTTCTTCCCGGGAGGCGATGACACAGTATTTGAAGGCTCTACGTTAATAAACAAAAGAGAGAGAAAAAATACAGAAATTGTGTGGAAACCTTGGAAGCGTATAGGGAAAGACGACCAAAGGGACATAGCAGTTTAATGTTTGGAAGTAATTACAACCTTCTCACGTAGAAAAGTCAGAAATCAACTCTTAATCCCTTATACCTTCCATTAAAAATTGCATCTGTTAATACGCATCAATTATGTAAGTTAATTGCAAATCTATTCTTTCGTCGTATCATAATGAAACAATACTTGTAACTGCAGTAATTAAACCCAGCGCACACTCAGTTTCATTGACACTGTAGTTATGTTGAAGTTTGTGAAACCCAAGAAGAACCAACTGGGTTGTAAGTTCGTTTTCGCCTTTTCATTCGTTTGTGGCCTCTTTAAATCGTTTCAGGAAATCCACAATTCTCCCTGTAAACTCATCATCATAACCCGGAAATCTGTAAGCGGGATTATTTTCCGTCAATAAAGCAGTAAATTCTTTATGCTTCGTGCGGACTATAGCATAGTGTACAAGCTGTTACAGCGAAAGCTGACGTTTGGTTTCAAAGATGATTTCAAAAATGTGCAGAGGCCACTTTTCTTCGTTTATCGCACAATGCATTTTCAATATTTATTGTTGCTGTGATGTTCTGCTGTACGTCTTCTGACACCAGGACAGAATATGCTGCCTGCCACATACGAGTTGCTGCTGCGGCAATGTTTAATTCTTACCGCAGGCGAAAGCCATGTATAGTTCCGAAGATAATATTTAATCGCCTTATAGGTTCTATCCTGACGATAAATCGCCGAGGTTTTAAGCTTTTTCTCATTCAAGGCAGTTATACTATTTGAGATTTGGAAATTGCCTTATCACTGTCTTGTTTATTTCGTTGATACAGTAACTCATAGACATTAGCTTCTTGTGAAAATGGCGCCGTAAACTATTCCTAGTCCGTCCATATTCAGTTTTGAAATAGTCTGAAATTAATCCATGAAATATAAATTCAGTTTCGCTTTGACCTATCAAAAATTAGAGGTCTTTCAAGAGTGCTATGACTTTTGGCATTAATATTGCATTTCGCGTAATTTATAGCTTCCAGCGAGACTAGTTGCCAACGGCCTCGCCGCAATGGTGGCACCGGTTGCCGTCAGATCACCGAAATTAAGCGCTGTCGGGATGGGCTAGCACTTGGATGGGTGACCATCCGGTCTGCCGAGCGCTGTTGACAAGCGGGGTGCACTCAGCCCTTGTGAGGCAAACTGAGGAGCTACTTCATTGAGAAGTAGTGGCTCCGGTATCGTAAACTGACATACGGCCGGGAGAGAGGTGTGCTGACCACATGCCCCTCCACATCCGCATCCAGTGACGCCTATAATCTGAGGATGACACAGCGGCCGGTTAGTACCGTTGGGCCTTCATAGGCTGTTCGGGAGGAGCTAAGTTTAGTTTTAGCGACACTAGTTGCTGGTAAAAGTTTGTCTTCAGTCGCCAAGACTGTCTCTGTCTGGTTACTATGACAGTTTCTTGGAAACTTATTTCATAATTGACTTTATATCTCTTCTTTCCCGAAGGAATATAAAGACCTTTTAGCCTTGAAAAGATTGTCGATAAATCTTTTTTTCATGCAGATTGTCGTGAAATAAGGTCCGCATATCTCAATCGCATAATTTCAATAATCCAGAAAGCTTTCCATCTTGCACCGCTTCTTGGAATACTACATAAACGACACCTCAACGCCAAGACGACTTCACTTGGCTGAAATGGAACTTTCGTTCAGATCATTCATTCATAACGTTTCTCTTCAAACTAATTTCCAAGATCTTCAGAATTAGTTACGTTCACTTTAAACAATGTCATTTCAGCTATATTACATGCATTTGTAACACAGGCGCGTCTCAAACATTAATAACGTAATAAACAGATTACAGCAGATCGTGGCCAAATCTGAACATGAACTGAATACATATTTTAAATCATTACAGTTCAAAATTACAAATTCCATCTGTCTTCGTTACTAATATAGGGTCTGGTGATTTACTTCGAGAGATCCTCTTTGGAAATGGCAGTCGCTTTTACGCCAATGTAGACCAGCAAGGATGGCTGTGTAACCACAGTAAGGCTGGTCTTTTCACCCCTGCCGTACCCTTCTTGCAGTATAATATTACAACACAAAATACACAAAACTTTTCAATTTTAATAACGTTATAAAATTTCTAACAACTTACGGGTCATGTGTCGAGTGACGGAGACTGACCGATGATACTGTCTACCAATCAGTGTATCATCAATCAACTCTGCCGTTAGCCACGCGACACATGGTTTCATACTAATCTCCTGAATACTATTCAATTTGCTTAATGATAAACATTTTCATCAACTCCGTTGACTCCCCGTTATAGAGCATGGTTATATAAAATAGCATCTTTGTGAGAATTACGAATCAATTGCTTACTTTTATACTTTCAACTTTCGTGCAACCGACAAACAAATTGTAGCCGATGATAGATAGTTACTCTTTCATGTATTTAGAACACAAATCATCAAGACATTTCTTTGTGGACTACTTAATGTGTAACAACGCAGTATTAATATACGTTCTTCTTGCTACATTTTATTATCTTAAATACTATAAGAACTGACATTTCGGGTTAGGGTTCCCTGGTTATTAACGGTAATGTACAGGGTGTACATAAAGTCCGTTAACACTTTCAATTATTTATTGCACAAGAACTAAACATTGTACAGATGTCACATATATTGCATTTTGAAGAGAATCTTTGAAAGTTTATTGTACAAACATTCGATATGCAAACCATGAGCGACCCGGCAGACGTCAATGCGGTATTCGCATTCTAGCCATACCGGTCCTAGCATGGCATCGTCGACAATGGCAGTCGCTTCCCGTATTCTCTCCGGGAGCTCTGCTACATCACGTTGCAGAGGCGGTGCATTCACCAGATCTTTAATGTGTCCCCACAGAAAAAAGTCACACGGAGTGAGATCTGGTCATCGGGGAGGCCATTTCATGAAACAGCTGTCCCCTTCTGTAGCACGGCCGATCCATCGATGCGGCAGCTCCTTGTTCAGGTACCCACGAACTTCACAATGAAAATGGGGTGGAGCCCCATCCTGCTGAACGATGAACGGAGAGTCTGATTGCATTTGAGGCATCAGCCATTGCTAAAACATGTCCAAGTATGAATATCCAGTGACAGGGCTCTCGACGAAGAAGAATGTCCCGTACAGTTTTCGACGTGACAAGGCACAAAAAACATTTACCTTTGGGGAATCACGCTCAAATTCAATGCATTCGTGTGGATGTTTTGCATAATAGTGCGTCCACCAGGCACCCATTACCTTTATCTATGCTTTGTTTCTTTTGTGAATGGCCCTTAATCAATAACAAATATTGACTTGACTCATCTTTTGGGGTTTTACCTTTTTATAGCATTAAGTGTTGGTTAATTCCATCCACTGTTCTTATTCGTGTTACAAAACATACCGTCTTCTCGGTCTTATACACTTTTCTGTTCTTTATTTTATCTGTGGATCAGTGGACGCTATACAAGGACATACTTTATTCACAAGAATACCATTACCTTCTGCACTTTAATCTTAAGAAATATTTCTCCCAATATCTTCTAGACTTGGTTATTTACAGGACTAATCATTTGAAAACATCTTCCCCATTTTGTTGTTATATGGGTCATTTTCGCTTTATTTCTTATATTATCACCATTTGAATACCATAACAACTAGTATTAGTACCATTTTCAAATCTAGGTGTGTTGCATTCTGGCAGATATTTTGATAAGTGGGTCAGGTTCACTCGATTCTTAAATATAAAATTTACATGCTATACCAGTATATATGTACGTCATTCGTAATACCCTCAAGCCATGAGTACTACTTGTATTATTGTAGTTACATTACCCGAAATTTTTATCTATTTTGTCTCGTCTTATGTAGTGAGGTAAAACTTGTATGGGCACAGTTTGCTTCCAGTAATCAATTGGTTACTTCTAACTAATAATTTTTTATGCTTCCCCTTTCTATAGTAACGTATTTCTTGGCCCTTATTGGTTATTCCCTGTCATCAGTACATTAAGTGATTAATAGTTACCACTACGATCTAGCAGAAGTGAGCTAATCTTATAAGTTCTCCCAACACTATAACAAAACCTGACCATCTCTGACCGAAACCCGAGGACCCACGGCATTCGCAACTGAGGTTCTGTTCCGGGACTACTCATTCCTAGTTAGATTTCGGTACTGTTCTGTAGCGTTCATATTGTTAATGAAAACTATTTTCCTAACATAGAGTATACTTTGTAAAGTATTTCGGCTCACTTCCATTATTCTCTTTTAAATGTATATCTTCGTAACACATAATCACAACCTGGACTATTTGGATGTACTAACATCACCACCTTACGCTCGTAATACGTCAGTTATGTTTCTATAAAATTGCGCCCTTAAGCTTTGCTTTAGACCAATTGGGTATCATTGAAAGTAATTCGTATTTCCTGCGCCACACTGTTAAGTTCCACTACTGCCAAGAATGAACTTTATTTTATTCCGGTGTATAGCAACCACGCTGTCTGTTGACTGAGTCTAATTACATTTGTCTTCATTTTCATCGCCGTGTATTCATTAGCCTTTGTTACAATTTAATGTGTGAGTTAGAGATCCGCAATCAAGCTTCACTGGTGTCATATCATCTATTTAAGATAAGATGTAGCATTATAAATCTATTCTTTTCCTTTCTGGCGTGGAATTCTCTAAACCATGTCGCCCCTTTGTCTAGCCTTCTTCTAGTGATCATTATTGTATACGGTTGCATGTTTTCTACGCTATACATGCCTTTGATTTTTTCTGTATATGGATCTCTTAATATAGCAGCTTTGGGATGAGGTGTTTCCAGAAGCTCCCATGGTCCATCATTCTTACAGCAGAAGTTGTCTGCCTTTCTATTTAATTTTGAGTTTCGATGGTATGCTCTCAACATTTAGTGTCCGACCTTTAGTTGGGGTGTTTTTGGCCTGGCATTATGCCTACGTGACATCTTTCCAACGTTAGCTTTTAACCTTCCCCTCACTTTTTGAGTAACCGGGACTTCTTCCTTAGAACAGGTAGTTGGTCACTTCAGTTTTATCAACAGCATCTGCTCTCCGATTTTTTCCAACTTCTTTGTTTGCCTTAAACTGCACTTTGTGAAGTTAGTTGGTCAACATTTCCATTTGCATTTTGACTTGTATCTTCTCCTGTCTCGATTTTTCAATATTGGTGTCTAATCTTTCGTTTACTGTTTCTATCTTCCTCAGAGTTGTAAAAGCAGTGTCGGCTACCATAACCTATTATAAGTAAGCGCAGACTGCAGTAGATTTTGTAGTAGCCTTTGTCAGTTAAAACTGTATCCACATTACCGTAACATTAGGTGCGTTGCCTATCTATTGGGCGTTATCTCACTTTGATCGCTTTGCTTTCGTATGCGATCGATGTGTGACTAAATTTCCCTTGAAATCGAAAGTGGTGAACCATCTAGAAACTGAGTGAACATGTATAAGGGACCAAGTAGACTACGCAAAATTTTTGTTCTGCATAGTATCCTGCTGTCTGCATCTTAAAAATAAACGGTATTCATAGAAAAATTGAAATTGTCAATTATGAATTAAGTCCAAATAGCTGCTTCTTTTTTGAGACGTTTATCACGACAGGCCTGTTTCAGCACTATTGCCATCATCATGCGATTTGAAAGTAATGGTTTTATTATATACTATTTTCTAGGGCAGACGGTAGTCTACTTGTCACATATGAGATTGACAACCATATATTTATGCAATTCTTAACATACCTATAACATGGCTGGTTAGTCACTTAAGCGTTTTTCTTGCCTCTTTTAAAGTTATTTTATGACATAGCTTCCATAGGCTATAATTGTTGGAAGTTATAGCTTGAATTTTATTTCTTGTGTGTGACAGTTTTTTTTTTTTGTTTGACGTGTAACCAACGGTGTTATAAGTTCACATCATAGCAGTTACTTATCTATTTCCCTTAGTTACCGTGTTGTTTATTTTTGTCTGTGAATGTGAGATTGGTTTGGCTTAGCTTATGTCTTCGGTTGTTTCTCCGTTTTCATGATCGATGATTTGAATAAAGTTTTCTATTGAAAATTGCAATGTTTAATTCAGGTTTTATTCGAACGTTGTTGATGGGTAACGTGAAACAGAAGGATGTTGTAGCAAAAATGTAGCACTAGAAAACGCAATTTCCCAAAAAAGACGGGTGTAATTAAAATGATTGCACAAAACAAAAACATGTCAAACATGGCTTCACTACTTCGTCAAGCTTACATAAAATATGTTTCTGCTACTCACAAACAACTTGCGCACTTATCAGCAATAACAGGAAACTCTTGCCTTCGATCATGAAGAAGGACTTTCTATTGCGTAGAAAATAACGACAATAATTATGAAAAAAATTATTTTTGGGCGTGTAAAGTGTACTTGTATAGAAAGTAATTGCTTTGGTTACATAAAAGTGCAGAAGTTGAGCAATGTGCTAACTTCTATTGCTACTAAACTGCAATATATTTTTGTAGGGATATAAAATACAGATTGGAATTACATTGAATGATGTGCAGCTCCAATTATGTGCAAAACAGACAAAAAACAAAGAGAAGTGGTCGGCTCCAGTTTCTCTCTCACACATTCATTTATGTTTCTATCCCTACCAATTTTACAAATACTACAGGAAATCCTACCATTTACTAGCTCATTTGTGTTCCGTACCAAAACTAGCACACTCTACTTACTACTAATCTCTCTTCACTATACAGGTCTTTCACGTCCCCGACAATCGAGTATTATTTGCATTCAGTAGTCACTGGATTCGACTCACAAGATCTGCTATATTGATTACTAAGCAGAGCTTCCAGGCGCTGTGCTATGTCCTTGGACGGCGCTGCCTGTTCTGCGGTGTCGCGCTAGCCGACCGACTGCACCTGTGATGTGAAGCCGTCGTGCTGCAAGCGTCGTCTGCGACTGCAAAGCGAAGCCGCTGTACTGCAGCTCCCGACTGCGGCTGCGATGAGAAGCCGGTGTACTGCGCCTCGCCCATCTCGCTCTATAGCGCCACGTGGGCGGAATAGAACCCCGCGCCCTTGCCCCAGACGCCTTTTTCTTCTTTCTTGCTCCTTATACTGCTCTCGCCCCTGGATCGCTTCCTGTCGCGGTCGCCACACACTGTGGTTCCGTACGTCTTCTTACACCGACACGGAATATGTACATGTCAGACACGAGTTGCTCTGGAGTAATGTTTAATTCGTACCACGGGCACACCACTGTATAGTTCCGAAGAGAATATTTAATCAGTTTGCAGATCCTATCCTGACGGTTGACCGTCGAGGGCTTAAACTTCTTTTCATTAATAGCAGTCGTTCTATTTGAGACTTCAGAATCATCTATATCATGGTCTTGTTTATTTAGTTATACAGGGTGTTACAAAAAGGTACGGCCATACTTTCAGGAAACATTCCTCACACACAAAGAAAGAAAATGTGTTTTGTGGACATGTGTCCGAAAACGCTTACTTTCCATGTTAGAGCTCATTTTATTACTTCTCTTCAAATCACATTAATCATGGAATGGAAACACAGCAACAGGACGTACCAGCGCAACTTCAAACACTTTGTTACAGGAAATGTTCAAAATGTCCTCCGTTAGTGAGGATACATGGATCCACCCTCCGTCACATGGAAACCCTGTTGCGCTGATGAAGCCCTGGAGAATGGCGCATTGTATCACAGCCGTCCACAATACGAGCACGAAGAGTCTCTACATTTGGTACCGGGGTTGCGTACATAAGAGCTTTCAAGTGCCCCTATAAATGAAAGTCAACAGGGTTGAGGTCGGGAGAGCGTGGAGGCCATGGAATTGGTCCGCCTCTACCAATCCATCGGTCACCGAATCTGTTGTTGAGAAGCGTACGAACACTTCGACTGAAATGTTCAGGAGCTCCATCGTGCATGAACCACATGTTGTGTCGTACTTGTAAAGGCACATGTTCCAGCAGCACAGGTAGAGTATCCCGTATGAAATCATGATAACGTGCTCAATTGAGCGTAGGTGGAAGAACATGGGGCCCAATCAAGACGTCACCAACAATAGCTGCCCAAACGTTCACAGAAAATCTGTGTTGATGACGTGATTGCACAATTGCGTGCGAATTCTCGTCAGCCCACACATGTTGATTGTGAAAATATACAATTTGATCACGTTGGAATGAAGGCTCATCCGTAAAGAGAACATTTGCACTGAAATGAGGATTGACACATTGTTGGATGAACCATTCGTAGAAGTGTACCCGTGGAGGCCAATCAGTTGCTGATAGTGCCTGCACACGCTGTACATGGTACAGAAAAAACTGGTTCTCCCGTAGCACTCTCCATACAGTGACGTGGTCAACGTTACCTAGTGCAGCAGCAACTTCTCTAACGCTGACATTAGGGTTATCGTCAACTGCACGAAGAATTGCCTGGTCCATTGCAGGTGTCCTCGTCGTTCTAGGTCTTCCCCAGTCGCGAGCCATAGGCTGGAATGTTCCGTGCTCCCTAAGACTCCGATCAATTGCTTCGAACGTTTTCCTGGGACACCTTCGTTCTGGAAATCTGTCTCGATACAAACGTACCGCGCCACGGCTATTGCCCCGTGCTAATCCATACATCAAATGAGCATCTGCCAACTCCGCATTTGTAAACATTGCACTGACTGCAAAACCACGTTCGTGATGAACACTAACCTGTTGATGCTACGTACTGATGTGCTTGATGCTAGTACTGTAGAGCAATGAGTCGCATATCAACACAAGCACCGAAGTGAACATTACCTTCCTTCAATTGGGCCAACTGGCGGTGAATCGAGGAAGTACAATACATACTGACGAAACTAAAATGAACTCTAACATGGAAATCAAGCGTTTCCGGACACATGTCCACATAACATCTTTTCTTTATTTGTGTGTGAGGAATTCTTCCAGAAAGTTTGGCCGTACCTTTTTATAACACCCTGTATAGTAACTCTCAGCTATTTGCTTCTTTAGAAATCGGAGTCCTAAATTACTTCTGGTGTGTCCACAACAGTTTTGAAGTAGTTTGTAATTAATACACGAAGCATAAATTCAGTTAATCTGCAATATGAGCCTTAATCAATGTTTTAATTTGAAGCTTTTATCAATTAGTTCTTGCATGAGTATTATGACCTCTCACATTAGTATTTCATTTAGTATAATTTATAGCAACCAGCGATACTATTATTGTTGCTGATATAAGTTTCGCTTCAGCCGCAAAGAATATCTCTGTCTGGTCATTACGAACTGTCACTTGAAAGTGTATTTCATCGTCAACTTGCTATTTCTCCTTTCCAAGAGGGATATAAAATCCGTTCAGGCTTGAAACGATCTTCGAAAAATCACTTTCATTCAAACTGTCATGAAATAAAGTCCACAAGATATCAGTCGCGTAATCTCAATATGCCAGATATCTTGCTATATCGTATCACTTCTTTCAGTACTGGATAAATGACACGTATACGCAAAGAAAACTTCACTTGACTTAAATAGAACTTTCGTTCAAATCATCCAATAATAACATTTCTCTTCAAGTAAATATACAAAATCTTCAAATTATTTACGTGCACTTTAAACAACTTTTTTACAGCAATGTTACATCCAAACAACTTCCTGGGGAGGGCAACCACAGCTCAGAGACATCGTGAATAACAATAAGAACACTCAGCACTCAATAAACATTCAAACTATCATAAAATTATAACAACTAGAAAGTCAGGAGCGATGAGGTATTTCCAAAAACCGCATTGCTGTATGACGGTGCCTTATTCTCAACTACCGGATTAACGTTAGCATAGAAGCATCTTTAGGTTTGTCAGTGGAGAATATAAATAACTGAGAAATTTCTGAAATAATTTTGGGTGATCTCAATTTTATTAGGGTAGCCAACCACTGTGATATGACTCTCAACGTGGACAACTTCGTGAAAGCTGGAACTCCGTAATTGTCCATCTACCGTATGATAAAGTAACCACTGTGAGCACTTGTAATTTTTTTTTGTCAACGCTAACTCTATGGTTCTGTATTTAAACCTTTCCAAAAATTTCACACAGTTAATGACACGCAACGCCAAGAAAACTTCACTTGACTTAAATAGAACTTTCGTTCAAATCATCCAATAATAACATTTTTCTGAAGAGGATTCTAACTGACCTGAAACCGGTAGTTGCGAATAAAGCACCTTCATACACTTAAGTGGCGCTTGGAACCACCGCATCATTCTTGACTTTCTAATTGTTATAGTTTTGATAATAATTTGAATGGTTATTGAGTGTTGTTATTGTTACTCATAATATTACATGCATTCGTAACGGAGCCATGTCTCAAACATTAATAACATAATTAACAGATTTCAACTGATCATTACCAAATCTGAACAAGAACTGAGTACCTGTTTTAATTCAGCAAAGTTCAAAATCACATATTTCATTTGTCTCCATTATTTATGTACTTTCGGGAGAGTCACTTCGGGAGGTGGTGCTTGAAAACAGCAGTCACTTTCACGTTAATGTAGACCAGCAAGGATTGCTGTGTAACGACAGAAAGACTGGTCCTTCCTCCACTGCCACACCCCATGATCGTATAATGAAACAGAAGAAAGAAGAAACCTATCTTACAGTATAATATTGCAATACAAAACATACAAGGCTTTTCAATTTTAATCACGTTATGAAATTTACAACTAAGTACGATCCATGTGCCAAGAAGCGGAGACTGATTGACGGAACAGTCTACCAATTACTGTAACATCGCACGCTGCAGTCTGTAAGTGGAATTCTTTACGTCAGTAAAGCAGCACCTTCTTTATACTGAGTGTATGAGGAATCTAGCATACTGTACAAGCTGTTAGAGTGTGAACTTAAGCCTGGTTTCAGAGATCCACAGAGGCCACTTTTCTTCATGCACTGTACAATGCATTCTGCAGTGTTTATTGTAGCTGTCTTACTCGGGGCGTGATGTAAATAATAAGCTACATTCATCGCAAGTGCTATATTTGTATAATGGGCAGCACAAGGGAGCATTTAGTGATCTGTGAAAGCTTTTATTACTTTGGCATCCTGGTCGCAGACAAAAACAAAATTATGCAGCATGATCGGTGAAATGTTCCAAACAGCCATCCTCTCTTCTACTGGTTTCGCTACATTTAATCCTCTCTTTCTAACGTCCGGCAGTTTATTTGTAAATAAAATATTATTCGCAAGAGCCCAATCTGTGTTTATGTAATGTTCTGTGTACGCCAGTAAATAAAATACTACCGTTTCTGTTTCTGTTTTTATGTAATATGCTGCAACGTCAAATAATGCATCCATTTTCGCAAATCATTTCACATATCAACTGCCGCAGCATAAGCTTTATTAATAAATTGCATAATATCAAAAAGTTTCCAATTGTATCAGCCTGTTCTTTGACATGTCCAGTTACAGTAAAGGAATGCGGCATGACGCCTGAACCACTGACTTCTCCTTTTAATGTGTACCTAGATCAACTAATTATTGGCATAATTCTTTGAAAACTTCGCCAGAAACAGCATTAAAGGTCTCGTATCCTTAGCACTTATTGCAACATACTTTTCTGTTATGCTATTTTTTTATTACTGCCGTCATCGCTGAAGGAGGTGTATATGTGTGTGGTAAGCGAGTCTTTGTCTATTTAAGAACTTAGTAGTCTAACTATATTTGTCTACAACCAACAGAAATCTATTCCGTATTTCTCTCTTTAGACCCTCACGTTCCAATCGAACTCTTTACTGCATTGGTTTCCTCATGCTGCATAATTACCACTGACGTTCTACGAGGTGCATTCAAGTTCTAAGGCCTCTGATTGTTTTCCTCCGGACTGGAAAGAGATAGAAACATACGCATTGTTTTAAAATGAGGCCGCGTTCATTGTCAATACGTCCCAGACATGGCAGCACCGTACGGCAGATGGAATTTTACGGCCAGCGGCGAGAATGAGAACTGTTTTAAATACTTAAAATGGCGACATTTTCCTTACTTGAACAGCTTGCAATCATTCGTTTTCTGAATTTGCGTGGTGTGAAACCAATTGAAATTCATCGACAGTTGAACGAGACATGTGGTGATGGAGTTGTGGATGTGTCGAAAGTGCGTTCGTGGGTGCGACAGTTTAATGAAGGCAGAACATCGTGTCACAACAAACCGAAACAACCTCGGGCTCGCACAAGCCGGTCTGACGACATGATCGAGAAAGTGGAGAGAATTGTTTTGGGGGATCGCCGAATGACTGTTGAACAGATCGCCTCCAGAGTTGGCATTTCTGTGGGTTCTGTGCACACAGTCCTGCATGACGACCTGAAAATGCGAAAAGTGTCATCCAGGTGGGTGCCACGAATGCTGACGGACGACCACATAGCTGCCCGTGTAGCATGTTGCTAAGTAATGTTGACGCGCAACGACAGCATGAATGGGACTTGTGACAATGGATGAGACGTGGATGCCATTTTTCAATCCAGAAACAAAGCTCAAGTCAGCTCAATGGAAGCACACAGATTCATCGCCACCAAAAAAATTTCGGGTAACCGCCAGTGCTGAAAAAATTATGGTGTCCATGTTCTGGGACAACGAGGGCGTAATCCTTACCCATTTCGTTCCAAAAGGCACTACGGTAACAGGTGCATCCTACGAAAATGTTTTGAAGAATGAATTCCTTCCTGCACTGCAACAAAACGTCCGGGGAAGGCTGTGCGTGTGCTGTTTCACCAAGACAACGTACCCGCACACGGTTTCTTCGTGATAACAACTTTGAAGTGATTCCTCATATTCCCTTTTCACCTGACCTGGTTGCTAATGATTTTTGGCTTTTTCCAACAATGAAAGACACTCTTCGTGGCCGCACATCACCAGCCGTGCTGCTATTGCCTCAGCGATTTTCCAGTGGTCAAAACAGACTCCTTAAGAAGCCTTCGCCGCTGCCATGGAATCATGGCGTCAGCGTTAATTAGAAAAAAAATCAGAGGCCTTAGAACTTGAATGCACCTCGTACGATTGTGAAACCTATGCCGGATGTAGATGTGCACGCATGAAGATAGGTTTAGCGCCTTTGGAACCAAAAATTTCCTAGGATTCGGTTACGAGTTCTATGTTTGGCTACGATAACTGTTGTAGGCTGCCTATCCAGCTAGGCTGTGTGCACCCTGTCTCGGATTTTGTGCTCGATTACTCGGTCATGCAGGACTTTACCACCGACCACATCAGACGGCCGTGTGGTAGGATCGCCATATTGTGCACCAAGCTCATCGTAACACCTTCACACTGGCGCCTGCCTTCCGAGAACAAGTAATGGACTCCCTGTAACATGAAGTGCATCCCACACCATTGGTCAGATTCTAGTAGCAGCAGAACTAGTGAATTACCCATTTGTAGCCCGCCATTACCGTCACAACACAAGGCTGCATTTGGAGTGATGTCGTGACGGGAAGCACGAATTGCTGATGAATGACATCACAATGTGCTCAGCAATGAATCGCAGTTCAGCACGACCCTTGATGACCGTCGTGGGCGAGTAAGGCTGCGACCTACGGTCAGCTACCATTCTCGGAAATTTGGAAATCTGTGGTACGATCCTATGGAACCAAACTGCTGATGTCATTGATCCCTAGGTTTACACAATACTTAATCTCACTTAAACTAACTTACGCTAAGAACAACAACCTCCGACAGGGGGAGTCGCACGAACTGTGGCAGAGCGCCTGAGACCACGCGCATACAATTCTTGAAACATTTTGGAAAGGCACAGTGATGTTGCTCTTGCCAGGTGGTATGGGATGCCATCGGGTATAGCTTCAGATCACGGCTGGTAGTCATCAACGGAACGCTATAGCAACATTATGATGGGACAGTACAAACACAGTTAGCATTGTTAACACATTCCCCCTATGACACTACACCATGCAGTGTAAGAAGTGTAACAACAACGGTATGAACACAGCCTGGATTGTAGCCAGGTTTCTCCCACCCCACTATGTCATCGATGATTTCATGCAGTGTTGCCAGATTTCGCCCACCCCTTTGACACAGGCCATAGCGGAAAAATCAAATGGCAGGAAATTCACAACAGTCCAATTTCCTTACACATAAAATGACAGGAAATTCAAAAAAATGACCTGAAATTCAAGTATTCTACTTACGCTAAGCTTAAAATGGCGAGAAACCCAAATGAGGAGGTATCCTATTTGTTGAAAATTCCAGATGGCGAAAGCAGGTCAGCTGTGCAAAGCATGAAATCCAATTTGGTGGATCTGGCAATATGAGCACTGGATTTATGACGTCACAGCGATCCAAGATGGCGGATACCTGGGAATACAAGCACAGGCTACGTGTTTGTCAGGTTTATTGGGTTTTGTCCAACCCTATAACATCACAATCCAATATTGCCAACCTGGGGATAAAAACACAGCCTGCATGGTTTTCGGGTCACTTGTTGTAAGTATAGAATTCAAGATGGACACTGGCTTTTCCCCTGATGTAAAGTTCCGCTTGTTCTAAGTTAAAATCAAGCTGTCTTAAATTCAAACAGATTTCCCCCGCCCCTCTGATGTCTCAGTTTAAACGATTGTCACCCTAAATTTGGATCTGACTTGCCCGAAGTTTAAGCCCTTTGCACTACGATTAAACAACTACCACCACTGCTGGGATAGGAGAGGAGTGTTGAAGTGTTTATTTAAGCAAATACCACACTACTGTGAACAGAGCCGTGCATCTCTCCACATTTACCCGCCCGAGCCCGCCTGCGGCCGACCGCTCCCTTCTGTTGCCCGCACCGCGTGTAGATAAGCTCATCTGTACCGGGAACAGAGTGTGCGAGTTGTGATTTGACTTCGAAGCCCGCGGCTCGTTGGGTACCCGGCCGAGATCGGGACTCAACGGGGCACAGTGCAACAGGAAAACGGAGAGTGTTGGGAAGGAAGGAATGACTGCCCACATGCGAGAGGATTTGCTTTGTGAATCGTTGGCACTCTTCTGAGAATCGTGAAGGTTTTATATCCTAAGAACAGGGCGTTCTTGATCATTCGTAAAGAAAAATAACTCGTGATGTAAAATTATGGATGCAACACAGTAATGCGTAATACAATAGTGAACATAATACAGGAAACTTTTTATTAGTTTATACAATCCATCCTCCCTTTTTCCTCTTCTTCCTCAGGCCTACGCATTTCTGAATTCTTTCCTGAATTTTTGTAGCTACGTTTTTATTACACTTTGTTCCACAGCTGAAATATTGTCTAGAAGTTTCAACCATATCTTCCTACACTCTATTTTTATATCCTTGTTTGTGTAATGTTCCTAGATCATTTTCCAAAAACCGAAGTCTTCTGTGGTACAGTTTTATACGTTACTCGGTGTGCTGAGTGGTCCACTCCCGCCATACTGGAAGCAACTGGAACTTGCTGTCATCTGAAAACCACGGGAAAAGCGATGGATTTTCTGAACGTGACCTGGCCCATTGCTGCAGAAATCAACACGTGTGCGCCCAGCTTATGAGGCCTGATTGGTTGTTCCGAGAACTGCAGCTGAACAGCTCATGGTCGCTTCTCGACTAATGCACAGGCAGAGACTGCAGGTGCTCTAGAATCAGTCACTAATATCTGCTCGTGAGTCACTAATATCTGCTGGTGAGCGGGAAGCTAATGCAGCCCTACGCAGACAATTCGGTGCAAGTCACTGAAATAATGAAGAGTTAAGCAACTCATTATTGTTTAGATTATCTTGATAACCCTTTTGGGTAATTGTACATTATTATTATTATGTCGGGTCGGGAAAAGATATCGAAAAGCAAAGGTCCTACCAATATTCAGGAATTTGAAAATGTGTGGTTGAGGAAAAAGGAATTACCCTGAAAGTGGAGGATAGAACCTAAACTCGTCTGAAGGAATCAGTAGATAGTATGGTATGGCAAAACTTTACACAGTTTCTAGATAAGCATAACAAATCTTTAGCTGTTACAGATTGTAGTTACTGTCGTAAGTTACTAGCTTTTCATGGTGGCTCTGGCAGTATCTTGTTGTGACACTGGAATTCCTGAAAAGTTTCTCCTAGTATTCAGCCCAATAGTAGTAGCAACCTGCGGCGTTAGTAAAATCCATTGTGCCAGAGAAGTGTGTACGAATGTGTGCAACAGATCTACGGACATTTAGCACAGTTACAGGAGAAGGCTTTGAAGACCTAGCACATACACTGCTAGAAATAGGAAAACAAAACTATAGTACTGCAAGTGTAAGAAACGTGCTTCCTCATCCTACAACATCCTACTCATTCTATATATAGAATAAGATTTCCACTCTGCAGCGGAGTGTGCGCTGATATGAAACTTCCTGGCGGATTAAAACTCTGTGCTGGACCCAGACTCGAACTCGGGACATATGCCTTTGGCGGGCATGTGCTCTACCGTCTGAGATACCCAAGCACGACTGGCGCCCTCTCCTCACAGCTTCACTTCTGCCAGTACCTCGTCTCCTACCTTCCAAACTTTACAGAAGCTCTCCTGCGAACCTTGCAGAACTAGCATTCCTGAAAGGAAGGATATTCCGGAGACATGGCTTAGCCACAACCTGGGGGATGTTTCCAGAATGAGATTTCCACTCTGCAGTGGGGTGAGCGCTAATGTTAAACTTCTTGACAGATTAAAACTGTGTGCCGGACCGAGACTCGAACCACTAGTGGTTAAATTATACACTGAAGTGAACAGTAGTGGTGCACAGGGCTTAACTGCCATCTTCTCATCCACTACATCCTCACTTTGTCCATGCAGTATCAATGGAATATTCTGCGATGACGCGTATAATGGAGTCCAGTACCAAGCTGGGTAATGCTGATCAGGGCCCCCGGTGCACTTTAGCGAGTCAGGCTCTGGCTGGGTGTCTTCAACTGACAATAACAGCTGATTGTCCTGCTCCATCGGGTGCGGGGGAGGGGGTTAATTCATTGATCAATTAAATCAATCTGCATATCAATCTGATACCAAAAGTGGCCTCGGAGCCATATATATATATATATATATATATGTGTGTGTGTGTGACTATGGTCTCCCAAGTGTTTGTCAATATGGAGGATGCAGCGTGCGCATGTACAACTGATATGTGGACAGACACATGCACTAAAACTCATTACTTCACTGTTACAACGCATTGAATCTCTCGAGAGTTGTTGTGAATAAACGGGGTCCTATTTGTTGGGGAATTTCCGTATGATATGGAGAAAAGTTTTCAAACGTACGGAAGGAAACTGAAACTAACACGACTAAGTTAGGAAAATTTACATGTCATCTGTTGGGAGCTACGTTCGTTACCGATCAGGTGGCAAATGTGAAAAAGGCGTTTGAGACCTATTGTCGCGTTCTGTGCAGCATCCACTCCCTTAGTACTGTTCTGTGCCACACCCTTGAGGATAAAAGGTTGTAGGATTATGGTCCTAATGTTTACGCATAGCTGGAAGCAAGAAAAATGTCGTAACTTTTTTTTAAAAGGGGTGGCCTTGTGAAAGGTTCGCGTTTGCAGTCTGCCGTAAAGCATGTTGCGAGTCGCTGGGATGCTTTCTGTCTCATGCTAAATTCTGTATTTAAGCAGCATGAACAAATTGCTTAAATTTCATGTGAATTCCGGAAAATACAGTCGTTTGGCAACTGGGATTATCAGGTAGTTGACAAATTAATTCAGTTTTTCGAAGTATTTCAAGAGTCTGTTAAGGCTATGGAGTTGACAGTTGTCCAAGGCTACACTTGTCGTACCATTGGCATTCCAGATGTAGAACCACTGTGCTTAGAATGTGGTGGACAGTGAGGTAAGCTCACCCAGAACTGGATGACATATTTAACCCGCCAGGGTAGCCGAGCGCGCTAACCCGCCGCTTCCTGGACTCGGGTAGGCGCGCCGGCCCCGGCTCGAATCCGCCCGGCGGATTAATGACGAGGTCCGGTGTGCCGGCCAGCCTGGATGTGGTTTTTAGGCGGTTTTGCACATCCCGCTAGGTGAATACCGGGCTGGTCTCCACGTTCCGCCTCCGTTACACGCGTTGCAGACGTTTCAAACACATCCGCACTATTTCACGATTTACACTAGACGCAGACAGTTGGGGTACACTGATTCCGTCCTGGAGGGTATGGGGTGGCGGCAGGAAGGATATCCGGCCATCCCTAACACTAACATTGCCAAATCCGTAGTAACCACGTCGACCCTGCGATCGCTGTGGGACTAGGGCGTAAGCGAAAGAAAGAACCTGGATGAGATATTTAATTTGAAGAAGACAGTGTACCTCTATATTGTCAATCATTTGCAGAAAATAGCACTACTGAAAGCACACACTCAGAATTTCTTGGCCGAAAAACTGAAAATAAGACTCTTGCATTTATCTGCATTATTTCTAGTACCACAGTCGCCTCACCTCAATCAACTCTCGATAACTGGAAGAGAGGAAGTTTATGCCGCAGCACGCAGATATGCTGCACTGCAAGGAATATGTGATGTAATGTATCTTACCTAAGTAAATATTTTTTCAGTACTGACGTCCTCAGAGGACGATTGTACAATACTGAAAAGACTTAAGTTCGTGTGAACAATTCTCCAAATTTATTAGCAGCTAAGAGATATAACCCATTTATCCTCCACTTGGAATATTGTATTATTTGCAGGGTGTCATACAGGGGACGAAGCCTCACCATCGACGCTTTCAAAAGCGCCCACTATCTAGGCAAAGGAGGAGGAAACTATCGACGAAATTCGAATTAATCGGTTGATGGGAAAGCCAGATGAGGCGTGCTTATGGAGTGGTGGAAATTTAGAGCAACTACTAATCCCAGACTGCTTAAAGTGGCGTGATAAGTTCTGTTTACATCTGCCTGCCTCTAGTCCCCTAGCGAGAGGGTATTAAGTAGAACTGGACTTTTCATTATTGATAAACGTAATGGAATATCTGCGGAAAATGTGAATGCCCTACTAATAGGGCACTGCAGTACCAATGTAAGTGTCAGATACTGGTTACATAACATTCTATTTTCGTTATCCTAAATCTCTAAAGTCTTAATTGTTGTTTGAGGAATACATTTATCTAGAGGATCGTTATAGCGTTATAATATGAAAAATATCCTTAATTTACTTGAAAAAAGGAAAGGATTCAATAAACTTCGTATCGGTATATCTTTCTTGTCTGCTGTTTTCTTCTTTCTTTCTTTTTTTTTTTTTGCTTTCAATTTTAAGAAATTCATTTGTACCCAACAGATAATTTAGTGACTGTATCGTACACCTTTGATATCATTTAATTTTCCAGACATTTAAGAGCAATGCTTCCTAAACAGTTACGACCTGTGACCCGCTATGACGATAATCTGATATTAGCGAACCCATGTTTTCTTTTTTTTAGAAAAAAAGGTATTTCAATCAAATGGTTTAATAGCCATAATGCTTTTATATCTTTTATACTTCAGTTATATCACATCAAAAGGACTGATGAAGACTCTTGCACAGTGGTTAGGTGTGTTACGCATTATTAAAGAATTATATACTTTTTGTTCATCTATAAGTTTTCATTCCTTAATTAAATTGCTCAGCCCTTCCTTGGAATTCGTTGAGAAGAATCTGTTTGCTTTGAATGGCACATACTCTACGTGATCAAAAGTCTCCGGACACCCCCAAAATCATACGTTTTTCATATTAGGTGCATTGTGCTGCCACCTACTGCCAGGTACTACGTATCAGCGACCTCGGTAGTCGTTAGACATCGTGAGAGAGCAGAATGGGGAGCTCCGCGGAAATCACGGACTTCAAATGTAGTCACTTGATTGGGTGTCATTTTCGTCGTACGTCTGTAAGCAAGATTTCCGCGCTCCTAAACATCCCTAGGTCCACTGTTTCCGATGTGGCAGTGAAGTGGAAACGTGAAAGAACAAGTACAGCACAAAAGCGTACAGGCCGATCTCGTCTGTTGACTGAGAGAGACCGCCGACAGTAGAAGAGCGCCGTTATGTGTAACAGGCAGACATCTATCCAGACCAACACACAGGAATTCCAAACTGCATCTGGATCCACTGCAAGTACTATGACAGTTAGGCGGGAGGTGACAAAACTTGGATTTCATGGACGAATGACTGCTCATGAGCCACACATCACGCCGGTAAATGCGAAACGACGCCTCGCTTGGTGTAAGAAGTATAAACATTGGACTATTGAACTGTGGAAAAACGGCGTGTGGAGTGACGAATCACGGTACACAATGTGGCGCCGATGGCAGGGTGTGAGTATGGCGAATGCCCGGTGAATGTCATCTGCCAGCGTGTGTAGTGCCAACAGTAAAATTCGGAGGCAATGGTGTTATGTTGTGGTCGTGTCTATCAGAGCACAGGCCTACAGTGATGTTTTAAGCACCTTCTTGCGTCCCTCTGTTGAAGAGCAATTCGGGGATAGCGATTGCATCTTTCAACACTATCGAGCACCTGTTCATAATGCACGGCCTGTGGCGGAGTGGTTACACGACAAATAACATCCCTGTAATGGACTGGCCTGCACAGAGCTCTGATGTGAATCCTATAGAACACCTTTGGGAAGTTTTGGAACGTCGTCTTCGTGCCAGACCTCACCGACTGACATCGATACCTCTTCTCAGTGCAGCACACCGTGAAGAATGGGCTGCCATTCCCCAAGAAACCTTCCAGCACCTGATTGAACGTATGACTGCGAGAGCGGTAGCTGTCATCAAGGCTAAGGGTTGGCCAACACGATAAAGAATTCCAGAATTAATGATGGAGGGTGACACGAACTTGTAAGTCATTGTCAGCCAGGTGTCCAGATACTTTTGACCACATAGTGTAACTCTGAAGTCAGGAAACACAGAAGTTAAAGACAGTCTCAAATTACTTTGTACGAAAAGTTTTTTTCTTTATTTACTTTTTGATATAAGTGTAAGAAGCAAATTCTCTTCGCCCCAAAAAGTGGACGAGACAGATAATAAATCTATTACTGCTTTATCTGAAAGCACTCGAAACTTCGCATTTAAGCTTTGCCAGAAACGTAACAGTGACAAAGATTTATAACGTTTCTGTAACTTAAAGTCACTGGAAGTTTAGGGAAGCTGTTCGTTTTAATTTAAACTTCGTATGGATTTCATCATTATTGTCTCTTCCAAGAGAGTGTGAATGCAATTGTTGTTACTAGACAAAGCAGAGAAATTGTTTTTGAAAGTTTTCCATGTCCCTTCAAATATTCTTTAATTATGTTGATAAAATTTTCGTCTGAAGTAAGATCCTACTAGCAAATCGTGAAGGGTATCGAAACACTCAATTTGATTCTCATTTAAACAAATTTCTCAAACTGTAAGATTTATAATGAACGACTCAGTTTGGTCGTTCTCAGTACAAAGATTGGTGTTTGGTCCCTGAAGTAATAAATCTGAGCCGCGTGGGGTTAGCCGAGCGGTCTCAAGCGCTGCAGTCGTGGACTGTGCGGCTTATCCCGGTGGAGGTTCGAGTCCTCCCTCGGGCATGGGTGTGTGTGTTCGTCCTTTGGATAATTTAGGTTAAGTAGTGTGTAAGCTTAGGGACTGATGACCTTAGCAGTTAAGTCCCACAAGATTTCACACACATTTTTGAATAAATCTGAAGTTATAAGTTTTAAGAAAATATCTGCCAAATAAGGCAGTCTGAAGCCAGACTTGCCTTGGGGAATATGTTGCTGGCGAGAAAAAGATAAACTTCGTACAAAATAAGAGCAATTCTGGCGCTAAATAATTACCCAACTTCCCTGTGTGTCAATAAAAACTTTTAAATACTTGCCATTTCCTCATACAGTGTTACAAAAATTCGATGACGTTTAGAAATATCGTTAATGAAATTAAGTATTTTCAACTGCATCGTGAGGTACAGAGTTGATACAAGAATTACAAAGAACGGAAGAGATTCAAGGAATCACCTTGTTCCTGATGTTACACTCATCACTTAATTTTATCCAAGCTCTGAGGTGAAATACTCTGTCGGTCAATCTGTACGAAGTAAAAAACTGCGTGCAAACGGACCACAGAGATTTCGTTTCGCAACCGTGACAGTGTAGTGCAGGGGCGGCCAAGATTTCGGCTTTCGGTCATTGTCAGGGCACGAGTGCCTAGGAGTGAGCAAGAAATTGCGTATCTATCATAAATCACAGTTACTGAGAAGTTACAGATGTCACAATAACAACTTTACACAATATAGCTCCAATTTCAGTCACAACTACGGGAGTCGCAAGTAGCCTTTAACGTTCAACGTCGTGTACCATCTCTTGGCCTTCGGCTCCGAAAGCCTATATCGATGATGTTTCGTTAAATGCCCAGTACGCTAACATTTGTTGGTGGCGCAGCAGTGAAACCTTTAGCAATCTGCGAAAGAGCTGCACTTCTATCACGTTAAACTATTCTCCTGAATCGTCGTTGGTCCCGTTCTTGCAGGATCTTTTTCCGGCCGCAGCGACGTCGGACATTTGATGTCTTATCGGATTCCTGATATTCACGGTGCACTGGTGAAATGGTTGTACAGGAAAATCCCCACTTCATCTCTACCTCGGAGATACTGTGTGCCATCGCTCGTGCGCCGACTATAACACCACGTTCAGACTCACTTCAATCTTGATAGCCTGCCATTGTAGCAGCAGTAACCGATCCAACTACCGCGCCAGGCACTTTTTTTTCTTACATAGGCGTTGCCGACCGCACCGCCGTATTCCGCTTGTTTACATATCTCTGTATTTTGATACGCGTGCCTACACCAGTTTCTTTGGCGCTTAAATGTATGAAGTCTCCACACTCTTTGTTCGTTGAAACTGACAATGGAATAATGCATACGACTTCAGAAATTTTACTATTCGTACCACCGATTTCTTTACTTGCTCCAGGCCTGCAAATTTAGCACTAAGTGCTTTTTTATCTACAACTTAATGAATTCTGTCTGTCTATCGTAATTTTTTGCTCTTTCATTGTCAACTAAATCTCTAAATTCTTTCTGCGTGGTATTGTAATGTAGTTTCACAGCAAACAGGCAGTATCTGTCGCTTCTGCGAACTGAGAATTTTCATCCCTTTATCACTCCAATCCATTTTAAAGGACTGTGACAATAGATCGCTATACTGCATATTTTTGTGCAAACGGTCTGTGGACCTGTGAAAGTCCTTATTACCACGAAGGAATAGATAAGGTTAAATGGCGCTGACGACACGACTGCCGAACTCAGAGAGTTGCGCTGACGGAAAAATGCCGCACCGCAGTGCAAAATGAAATGTCGCGCTCTGTCGGGTACTTAAGAAAAGGGCCGAGCAAAGCCGAGTAACAGGCCTGGCCTTGGACCGCCCGCAGCGAGCACACGACGCATGTGTGGAGTCTGGCCGGCGCTAGTATAGTACCTGTCGGGCGCGTCGATCAGCCGAGCCGCACGGACTCCCCGACGGACTCACCGGCTGAGTGGGCAGCGCGAGTCGAGGCTTGCCCAGCAGTCACGGCTGAGGTTCCGGCAGGCCACGCAGGCTCGGTGCACGCTTCTGGCTGTGAGGCCTCCTACTGTGCTGTCCCAGGGTTGTGCGTCGCGTCCACTGAAGCCCACTCTCCTCTGCCTTCTGCCTCTGTCGCTGCCCATTCGACTGTGCGCCACCAAACAACTGGAGAGAACTACTGGGGAACTGCACCACAGCTTAACACGAAGTGCAGGATAGCAATTATGATTACCTCCATTTGTATGTTGTTCGTGATGGCTCTACAGTCACAGCCCACTTTATAGTGGACAAATTTGAAAATGCAAGCAATGCACATATGCTTTAACCCATATTAAAAATGGTTGGCTCTGAGCACTATGGGGCTTAACATCTATGGTCATCAGTCTCCTACAACTTAGAACTACTTAAATCTAACTAACCTAAGGACAGCACACAACACCTAGTCATCACGAGGCAGAGAAAATCCCTGACCCCACCGGGAATCGAACCCGGGAACCCGGGCGCAGGAAGCGAGAACGCTACCGCACGACCACGAGCTGCGGACCCGTATTAAAAATGGTAGGACATTTAAAATTAACCATAATGCCATTTTGCAGAAAAATTCAAAAATTCGAAGAAGGAATGTTTATTTTAAAACTCACCACTAAAAATTCAATATGTGTCTTCCCTTAAACCAGTAGTGTCCTCCGGTGTTCGTAGCAAATTCCCATGTCTGTTACAAACTCGTCATTCTTATGTGGAGCAGCCATGTCTCAAGCACATTTGAGAATGAAGCACTAAGGCAGCAGCCGCCCACCGACGAACAGCTCCAGCGGGGAAATGACCGATTTTGTGACTTTTGTGAATTCCAAATAGGGAGATAATTTTATTGTTCATCTGTGTGCTTTGGTAGTTTAGTTTCCGAATGTCTGCGGGTTAATTTAATTTATCAGGCATAGTTCTTCCCTTTTCGTTTGTGTCGGAAAGTAAATCGATTTTGTGATATATTAAAAGTTCCTAACCACAAGCGAATTATTTTGTCTTACCTGTGTGCTTTGGTACTTTAGTTTTTGAATCTCCATATGTTAATCTAATTTATTAGACACACTTCTTCTGTTTTCGTCAGTGTCTACAGTACAGTTCTGCAGTGCATGTCGATAGTCCTTTGTTTGCCTATGTACTGTAGTTCTCCATGGTCTTTAGTATGAATAGAGACTGTGATTGCTGTGTGCCGATGCGAGAAGAGTTGGTGAAACTTCGCTCGCAGCTCCAGCTTTATTGGCCTTTACGCAGCTTGAGGCTGCAGTGGATGGGAATCACTGTTGCGGGGCGGTCATTCGGATCAAATGGACGTCCGGCAGGAGCCAGGAATACGCCTATCGGTCAACACGGGAAGCCAGCCCAGTTACTTCTTGCACTGGTCGAGTGACAAACAGATTCCAAATGCTGTCTGTGGCTGACACTGTCCCTCAGTCCAATACATCGCTTGTCCTGTTTCAGGGGAAACCTCTCAGCCTGTAATATCCAAGCAGTCACACAGCGTGGGATTATTGGTTATGGGAGCTCCAGTGCTACACAGCTACCAAAGAGGGGAAGAAAGCCAATTGCACACCTTGTTCATACTGCGCGGAATCATTGTAGACGTGGAGACGTGTAGACGTGGAACTGGTCTATCCAGATGCCATGGAGAGCACAAGGTGCAGCCAACTGCAGGTGGTGGCACACGTCAGTACCGATGATGTGTGTCGCTTTGGATCTGAACAGATACTCTCTGGTTTCGAGTTGCTATCATAAATGGTAAAGGCTGCCACTCACGCTTGCGAGATGAAAGCAGAGTTAATCATTTGCAGCATAGTCAACAGGACCGATTGCAGACCTCTGGTACAGAGCCGAGTGGAGGGTGTGAATCAGAGACTCAGACGGTCCTGCGACCGTGTAGGCTGCAGATTCCTCGACTTGCGCCATATGGTTGTGGAGTTTCAGGTTCCGCTAAATAGGTCAGGAGTCCATTACACGCAGGAGGTGGGTATACGAGTAGCGGGGGCCGTGTGCCGTGGACTGGGCAGTTTTAAGCTAGCAGGTACAGGGAAAAGACAAACGGCTTCAGTCTCAAAACTTGTTGGTCGAACACAGGAAGAATACAGATCTAGGAACCATCGGTATAACACTTGAAAACTGTCGTAGCTATGTTAGGAATGTAGCAGAGCTTCAAGCGCTAATAGAAACCACTGATGCTGAAATCTTTATAGACATTGAAAGCTGGCTAAAGTCGCAATATTTGCAAAAGGGCCTAGTGCCGTTCAGAAAGGATATGCTAAATACAGGTGGCCGTAGCATATTAATTGCTGTTGGAAGTAGTTTATCTTCTAGTGAAACTGAAGTAGATAGTTCCCGTGTAGTTAGTATGAGTAGAGGTCATTCTTGGCAATGGGAATAAAATAATAATTTTATCGTTCTACCGACCTCCCAATTCAGATGATACAGTTGAAGAAAGATTCAAAGAAAACTTGGGTCTCATTTCAAAACGTACCAGACTCGTACAATTATAGCTGGTGGTGACTGCAGTTTACCCCTCGATATGTTCACGAAAATATTTGTTTAAATCCGGAGGTACGCATAAAACATTCGAAATTGTGCTAAACTCATTCTCTGAAAAATATTTCGAGCAATTAGTTCATGAGACCACTCGAATAGTAAATGGTTGTCAAAACACACTTGACCTATTAGCATCAAATAATCCTGAGCTAATAATGAGCATCGAAACAGATATAGGGATTAGTGAACACAGGGTGCTCGCAGCGAGACTGAATACCGTAACTCCCAAATCCCCAAAAACAGACGAAAAATATATATATTCTAAACAGCAGATAAAAATTTGCTTAGCGCCCTCCAGATTAACAAGTTAAATATAGACAAGATGTGGCTTGATTTCAAAGATATAGTATCAGCAGTAATAGAGATATTTACACCAAATAAATTAATAAACGACAGAGTTGATCCTCCAAAGTACACACAACAGGTCAGAACACTATTAATGGGTGAATGGTTATCTGGAAAGTGATTTGCAAACAGAAACTGAGGGAAAATAGCCACTGTGGAAATCTACAGTCCACTGTAAGTTTCGTGTCCCATAAATTGTTTTCTGGCTACCCACCTAACTTAATTAAAATCTGGAAAATTTAATATAAGAACTGAATTAATTACTGAATTGGTAAGCAGAAATAACGTCCTAATATTAATAAAAATATCGACGTGAATATATGGAATGACCATATAGGAACAATTTAAGTACAAACGTTAAATCAAATAATTCAGAACAGTCAGGAGCTTAAGCCTCCACAAAAAGAAAAATATGATCAAACAAAAGTCCACAAATACAAGGCCTGTCTTTTGGATTACAGAAACGCCAGGTGGGACGTATTAAAAATTATCTTACTAAAGGGAACGGGTTTGTCTGAAAAACAGTCACACTGTTTAACATAGCTTATTAAAATAAAACATCACATTAAACATTCACAAAGTAATTCTAAACTATGATCTGCAGTTGTCAGTTACATAATTAATTAACTCACTTATGTTACTATCATATTGAGTGCTGAGGTACAATGCGGTAATAAATGAAAAGGAAATCTTAGGCGGGCATGGGAAAAGTTCACACAAACATACAGGATTCACACATACAAGAAAGAGATAAAAAGAATTTTTCGCATGACAATAAGTCGTCTGCAGCTCGTGGTCTAGGGGCTAGCATTATTGCCTCTGGATCACGGGGTCCCAGGTTCGTTTCCCGGCCGGGTTGGAGATTTTCTCTGCCCGGGGACTTGGTTTTTGTGTTGTCATCACCACCATCATCATCATCATCATGTGAGAATGACAAGATTTTTCGCATGACAGTAAGTCGTCTGCAGCTCGTGGTCTAGGGGCTAGCATTACTGCCTCTGGATCACGGGGTCCCCAGGTTCGATTCCCGGCCGGGTTGGAGATTTTCTCTGCCCGGGGACTTGGTTTTTGTGTTGTCATCATCACCATCATCATCATCATGTGAGAATGACAAGATTGGATTGTGAAAAGAAAATGGACTGTGTAAAGAGTAGGACTTAGAACGGGCGCTGATGACCGCGCAGCTGAGCGCCCCACAAACCAAACATCATCATCACAATAAGTCAAAGGCTCAGAGGTTCATCCCTATCTCTGTGTTTCTATTATTGTGAATAAACATATTATGGAACATTGTCCGACAAAGAAATTTCTGAAACTAAGGCACGCTGGCGTGAAACGCCCGCAAATGCCGTGAATATTCATGAACAAAGCCAAATTACTAAGACTCGTGAAAACTTCAAGGACACAGATGTAAGCCGTAAGACCCAAGTACCAATGAAATATCACGCGGAATTAAGAGTAAAACTTCTATAAGGTGGTACTGAAATTACGGTGAAATCACCACATGGTAGGGAAAAAGCTACACAACCTTAAAATTGAAACGAAATGAAAAGTAGAAGCAACAAGACACATACATACGGGAAACGTCTATACATATATCCCAGTGAAAAGAGAAGTCAGACAACTGAATTTTAAACCTGTGCTGGGGCAACGAACTTCCCGTACCTAGTGTTCTGGTTACACAAAGCGAGAAGCGGAAAAACTTACTACATACAGAAAAATATACTCTGAAAAATGTAAGAATACGACTTATCGAACTTGAAAATGAACTAGCAGATCAACGTGTACATCAGTTGGAATAGCTACACACCATCACACATTAACACACTCACCAGCGCCAAGTCACTCTTAAGAGTACCGCCTTCACTCACCAAAGGTACACTCCCGAGTGACGAGAACACGCTCTTCCTGTAATGAACTACCCCCAGGTAGCCGGAAGAGACCAGAGGGGTCCTTCGACCACCAACTTAACTACTATCGAATGACTACCGAAAGGGTGCAAATCTCTTTGCCTTGACTGAGAAAGTCACAGTGGCTACACTGTTTGTACCACAGCAGACAGCCAGATGCTGTGCTGTTACAAAATATAAGACAGAATTAACATACACACTCACTCACTCATTCATACAGATGATAAAGAGAGAATGGAAATTTGGGAGCACAAAATGTAGTAATGTACGTAGGATTAGAATCTTAGTGGAAAAATTGATACTTTAATGTAATTGTGTACCACAGAATAGGGACAAACACGAAGTACAAAAGTAAATTACAAATAACTGAGCGTGACAGCACGAAATAAAAGTTAAATAGTATGAAATGAAACTAACAGAGACGTTTCAACTGTTGCAGAAACAACAACAAAAAGCATACAAAATTTAAACTAACGTAAAATCCCCAAGATTGGCGATCTTTTGCATAAGCTCAAAATATAGAGCGGACTTCCATACGAGATGCTTATAACAGTTTGCACAAGGAAACTTCGTTTCGAAACCTGGCAGAAAATCCAAAGAGATTCTAGTCGCATGTAAAGTACGCTAGCGGTAAGACATTGTAAATGCCTTAATGCCTTCTCTGCGCGATAGCAATGGAAATACCATCGACGACTGTGCTGCTAAAGCAGTGTTACTACACACATACAACCTTCCGAAATTCCTTCTCCAGAGAAAACGAACTAAACATACCATAATTCGAATCAAGAACAGCTGCCAACATGAATAACTTAGAAGTAGGTATCCTTGGACTAGTGAAACAAATCATTTAATAAGAGCAAGTCCTCCGATTCAGACTGAATACCAATTAGGTTCCTTTCAGTGTATGTAGATGCAATAGCTAAATACTTAACAAGCATATACAGTCACTCGCGCGACGGAAGATCCGTACGCTAAGAGAAGCCTTGTGAGAAATTTCGCCTGAAGCTATGCAGCCAACATTACATAACTGTCGTGCGTTTTCTTCTTCAAGACAGTTCTCAGCCGCATTCTGCAGGAGCAATGAAGACCCTCCTGCATAGTTTTCAATTGGAAATGTTTGATTACCCACAATACAGTCCGTAATTGTCTCCCTCTGAGTTTCATCTCTGCTCACATGAACAAATCATTTTGGCACAGACAACGAGCTGTAGGCCAGCGTAGAGAATTGGCGGATAGCGCTATAACGAGGGTATTGGAAAGTTGGTACAACGCTACGACATACATCTTAGTCGGATCGGCGACTATGGGGATAAGTAGCTGGAAATTGTAGCTAACTGTTGCAAATAAAACAGTTTTGATTTTCACTGTGGTTTCCATTTTACTTTCCGAATGGTCCTCGTATATTGTATTCGAACGTAGTGAATTACCTCGAAGAGAACGGTCTATTTACACACAGTCAACACGGATTTAGAAAAGATAGTTCTTGTGAAACGAAACTACATCATTACTAACGCGAAGTGATGAGTGCTGTCGACAAGGGATTTCAAATCGATTCCGTATATCTAGGTTTCCAGAAGGCTCTTGACACTATACCTCATAAGCGCCTTGTAATCAAATTGTGTTTTTATGGAGGAATATTGTCTCCGTTATGTGACTAGATTCATAATTTCCTGTCACAGAGGTCACAGTTCTTAGTAACTGACGAAAAGTCATGGAGTAAAACAGAAGCGATTTCTGAAGTTCCCAAAGGTAGTGTTGTATGCCGTCTGTTGTTCCTTATACAGATAAATGATTTAGTAGACAATCAGAGCAGCCATCTTAGGTTGCTTGCAGATGATGCTGTATTTTATTGCCTTGTAAAGTCATCAGAAGATCAAAACAAATAGCAAAACGGTTTAGAAAACATATCTGAATGGTGTGAAAAGTGGCAATTGACTCTTAGTAGTGGAAAGCATGAGGTCATCTACATGAGTGTTAAAAGGAACTCGTTAAACTTCGGTTACTCGATAACTCAATCAAATCTAATGGCCGTAAGTTCAACCAAATACCTACCACTTAAAATCACGAACAACTTAAATTGGAAAGAACACACAGATGATGCCGTGGGGAAGGTGACCCAAGATTGCGTTTTATTGGCGGAACACTTGAAAGATGCAACAGATTTACTAAAGAGACTGCCTGCACTACGCTGCGCGGGATGGGTACTTATGAGATAGGATTAACGGAGTACATCGAGAAATTTCAAAGAAGGGCAGAACGTTTTTTACTATCGGTAAATAGGGGAGAGACTGCTACGGAAGTGATATAGGATTTGCGTTGGATATCATTAAAACAAAGACGTTTCTCGTTGCGGCGGAATCTTCTCACGAAATTTCAAACGTAGAATTTCTCCTCCGAATGCGTAAATATTTTGTTGACCCCTACCTACAAAGGGAGAAACGGTCATCAAAGTAAAATAAGGAAAATCAAAGCTCGCACGGAAAAATATGGAGTTCGCTTTTTCTGCGCTCTGTTCGAGAGTGGAGAGTGATTCGATGAACCCTTTGCCAGGCACTTAAGTGTTATTTACAGAGTAACCATGCGGATGTAGATATATGTATTTAGATATATATATTTACAATATATATATATATATATATATATATATATATATATATATATATATATATATATATATGCGGTCTATAACCGTATTACCAAAGATATTTCATTTCGAAAAAACTCGAGTACCGTAGACAACAAAGCGCGTCACCATCTAGTTAAGAGATGCTGAACACAGTAGTCCAGTGGTACAACAGCGTATGGTCCGTTCCGCTACCTGTTCTCCCGGAGATGGGGCGGCTCTCTTCATAAACACATAGCCGTGGCGTGACAGATCCGCACTGCTGAGACGTCAGGACGCTTTCGGCCTGACTCCCCGGAATCGGTAACGGTGCTTCGTACTATGACGGGAGTCAAGTGCTACTGATTTTCAACAGGTTGTCGAAACTGATCGGTGTAGGAGTGATACTTCTGTCTGCTAGAAATGTGGGACATTCACGCATTATAGTGCATACATACAACAAATCATTGGATTTTTGCACTGAAATCAGTGAATACTGTACCTAAATCAACAAATTTCACCAAACCTGCTCAATACTGTCATACTATTGTCTGGCCTAGGCATGCTTGTTATGATTCCAGCAGGGCATCTCTGTTTTAGATCGCTGTCCGTTGGCATGCTTACTTTATAAGCACTCGAAATAAATCACTAGAACAGATCATACCAGCGTCTCGTAGGCTATCGTCTTTACAGTAAACGATATTTCCAAGAACCTTTCCAAAAAATCTCCGCATAGCCCAAGGATGCTGCCCACCACGCCTTGCAGCTGCTGTGTGTTATTTCAGTTCCTGTCAGTTTTAGGAAGACATCGAAACAATTCAGAGGCATGCAGACGGTCTTCTGACGATAGTCCCTTGCTAAAGTATCGTAACTTGATAGCTTAACAAGTATTAGGCAATGTCGGATGAAAGCAGACGCTTCCACTGGATTTCCAAGTCAGATGCCGATATACAGCGAGCAAAGAGGAATCATTTTTACAGAAATCCGAAACGTATGTGATTTACTGCTAGTTCGACAAGACGAGAGTGCTGCTGACGACATTGATACGTCTCAAAAATGTCACACACAAAGTAGAATCCACCCTGTGAAGCATGGCAGTTTCCAATAGGAATTGTGCTTTACGAAGGCAAGTAAAGATTCCACTGTACCTGCGAAAGGTTTCTTCGTGACCACAAACATTTGACGTGGTGTGGGAAGTCTGTTTGGTGACAAGGTATTTTTTTGACTTGCATACATGGCAGACGCATTTGTAACACTTTCAGAACTGGTAATGAGAAAACATGAGCCTAATTTCAGCTCTCTGTTTGGACATGACCATGCGAGTATGTAACACTTGGAATCCACCAATGATGAGTAGAGAACAGTTTGCATAATGCTGATAGAATCTCTCAACTTCCTGTCACTGACAGAATAGCAACTACTATGAATCTAAGGACACAGTTTATGTCCAAACTGTCTGCAACTATCATACGTGATGGAGAAGGCTGTATTGGGAGTATGATACAGCTTGTCACAGTGAAGCATTGCCCGCAATTCATCCACACAACTACAACACCCTTCGTTCAACCGCACACAGTTAAGGTAACAGGCAGCAAGAGTATCATGACCGTATGTATTTGACAACCAGCACAGCAAGATATATACATCTTCAAACAAACGTAGCACGATTTATTCCTCATACCACGGACACTCATCCTGCTGGAAGACATAACACAGTTTATTATACTTGACGGCGAACGTCCCACATCTCAACGCATACTTTAAAAAAAAGAAAGAAAAAAAGAGGGAAGGAAGATACACCAAAAGGAATTATCTGAATGGGACGGGAATCGATAGATGTGATGTAAATATACGAACAGACGATTACAGTTTCAGAAAAATACGATGATTTATTCAAGACAAATAGCTTCACAAATTGAGCAAGTCAGTAACGCGTTGGTCCACCTCTTGTCATTATACAATCAGTTACTCGGCTTGACATTGATTGCTGGAGTTTTTGGATGTCTTCCAGAAGGATACCGTGCCAAATTCTATCCGAGTGGCGCGTTTGATAGACAAAATCCCGAGAAGCTTGAACTGCGCTACCCATAATGCTGCAAACGTTATGAAGAGGGGAGAGATGCGGCAACCTTGCTGGCCAAGGTAGGGTTTGACAAGCGCGAAAAGAAGCAGCAAGTCGTATGGCGAGCTGTGGGGGGGCGGGTTAATAATAATGATACTATAATATTACTTGCATTCATATTTAATAGGAGCAAATATTAGAAATATTAGAATATTGTTGAATTGATGTAAATATTGGAATATTGTTCGCCATCTTTTACGAGAGCCTGAAAACTATTTCTGAGGTCAGCCAGAAAGCGATGGAGAACATACTGACCATAGTTCCCAGTCTGCAAGTCCACATTCTTGTCCAGCCGACTGAAAGAAATGTTTCTAATCTCTCATTTGCTCAGCGGGATTAGGGCTATGATTATAAATATAGATTTTTAGTTCTATTTGATAGATATATTTGGTAAAGTTTCTCACACCCAACATTGTAATATGTATTGACAATACATCTCTCTATTCTAAACAGCACAATGAGCAGTTCAGAGGCCACCTATACGGTAAGTTCCTATTAAATTGCCTTTCGCTCTGATTTCTGATAATCACAATAACTGCTCGCCGCAAAAGTGGATAATAATTGTCACCACCTTCTATGCGCATTTGTTAACATTACGGGCGGCACATTAAAAGTTACTTCTGCGAAATCTAAGCGATCCAGGACGGTGCACAGTCCTCGCACAGTTCACGTCCTATTATTATTGAAAACAAGCGTTTAGTAACAGCCTGTCTCTGACGTCATCCGAGGCTTCGCCTACTCCGGCGTTTGACTGACGCGGATCGTGCAGTGGCTGTGTGCGAAGTGAGACTTATTCTTGGCTCTCGGGATGTATTTATGTACCGGGTGATCAAAAAGTCAGTATAAATTTGAAAACTTAATAAACCAGGCAATAATGTAGATAGAGAGGTAAAAATTGACACAAAAAAAACAAAGCATTGCTAGACGCATGAAAGATGTTTTGCGCGCGTCGTGTGGTGATGATCGTGTGCTCAGCCGCCACTTTCGTCATGCTTGGCCTCCCAGGTCCCCAGACCTCAGTCCGTGCGATTATTGGCTTTGGGGTTACCTGAAGTGGCAAGTGTATCGTGATTGACCGACATCTCTAGGGATGCTGAAAGACAACATCCGACGCCAATGCCTCACCATAACTTTACAGTGCTGTTCACAACATTATTCCTCGACTACAGCTATTGTTGAGGAATGATGGACATATTGAGCATTTCCTGTAAAGAACATCATCTTTGCTTTGTCTTACTTTGTTATGCTAATTATTGCTATTCTGATCAGATGAAGCGCCATCTGTCGGACATTTTTTGAACTTTTGTATCTTTTTTTTTGTTCTAATAAAACCCCATGTCATTCCAAGCATGTGTGTCAATTTTTACCTCTCTATCTACATTATTCCGTGATTTATTCAGTTTTCAAATTTATACTGACTTTTTGATCACCCGGTATGTGGCGCAGTGGACGGCCAAGGGGAGCTGTCATCCACCCTATGCCCACGCTAGTAGCCTCTAAACGGCCGCTTCCTCGGACACATGATATTTTATAACATTGTTGTGCATTAATTTAGAATCTCCATAACTTTGTATGCATGTTGTTAAGTTGGTTAAAATCACATAAAATGGTTTAGCTCGCCTACATTTAAACTTTGCCATCTAGAATTTTCAGACCGGAACTGAAAGTAGACCCTGACCTCTGAACTACAACTTTAAGAGACCTTGTATTTACTATTATTTACATCCAGGCCTTCAAACATGTTGTAACTCTACTATTTAATAGGTTCCATCACGTGCTGTAACCAAAACTTTCTGGCATTAATAAAACAGATACTTAATCTACTACAAATAAGGACGTTTTAGTTCCAAATTTAGTTTTCTGCAAATTACTCAAAAACTATTAGTGGTAGCTCAATGGCGTTACATAATTAATGTTTTCATGTTGAACTGAAGTTTCAGACAAATTTTCATATTATTAATATAAATATTATCATCTGCGGCACCCTTACAGCACAGCGGTACGTCGACGATATTTTACGCCCCGTTTTGTTGTGCTTCCCTGGGCTTACATTTCAGCAACATAATGCCCACCCGCACACGGCAAGATTTTCTACCGTTTGTCTTCGTGCTTGCCAAACCATACCCTGGCCAACAGGGTCGCTAGATCTCTCTCATTTCAGGATGATTGGAGCGCTATGGGCAGGGGCCTTCAGGCTTCTCGGTTTAATTACGATCTAATGTGGACATAATTTGATACTATCTCCGTCACGAGCACATCCAACAACTCTATGAGCCAATGCCAAGCCGACTAACTGCTTGCATCGGGGCCAGAAGTGGACAAACGTGTTATTAATTCTGAAGCTCTCTCTCGTGAATAAATCATCCAATTTATCTGAACCTGTTACCATTTCTTTGTCTGCACATGTACATCACATCTACTGATTTCTGTCTCATTTGGATAATGACTTTGTGGTGTGTCTCTTTTTATTTGCCTTAGAGTGTATAAGGGCTACCAAAAAGTTTTAGTTTTAGGGCGTTACTGCAATGTACATGCACCCCAGCGCGACTGAGATGCTGGTATATAAGCACCGACAAGTAGGCAACTGATGATACGAGGCGTGTTTTTTAAGTTAGTACCGTTTTGAAATTAAACTAAGACGTGCTAAGGTATCTCAGTAATTTTATTTTTACATGAAAACCTGTACCTTAATCTACGCACTGACGCCATTACAGTCTGATTCTTCCTTGTTTACGTTGTGTACTGAGTGTTTAAGATGCCTCCGATAATCGTGAGTCCCGCCGACTGTGAAGTACGGGCTGTTATAATATTTCTTAGTGCTAAAGCCCTGAAAGCGATCGATATTCATCGTGAGATCTGTGCACTTTACGGAGAAAACATTATGAGTGATGGAATGGTAAGAAAGTGGGTAAGAGCATTTAAAGATGGCCGCACAAATGTGCATGACGAACAACGGAGTGGGCGTCCTTCGGTCATTAATGGAAGTTTGGTGCAGGAAGTGGGCAATAAGGTGAGAGAAAACATACACTTTACGATTTACTCCTTGCGGGATGACTTTCCTAATGTTTCTCGTAGCGTTTTGTGTAGCATTGTGACCGATCACTTGAATTACCGAAAATTGTGCGCACGTTGGGTATCGAAAATGTTGACGGATGTGCACAAAACCAAACGTTTAGACAGTGCATTTACTTTCCTTGAGCGGTGCCACAACGAAGGTGATGATTTCTTAAACCAAATTGTTACGGGCGATGTAACATGGGTGGCCTACGTCACACGAGAATCAAAGCAACAGTCCATGGAAGTTGAGCAAGGGCATCGCTTTTCTGCAAGACAATTCCCGTCCACATGTGGCGAATCGCACCAAAGATCTCATCACATCTTTTCGATGGGAAACTCTAGATCATCCTCCGTACAGCCCCGATCTTGCACCCAGTGACTACCATCTGTTCCTGCACTTCAAGGAACACCTGAGCGACAGTGTCTTCAAGACGATGATGAAGTCAAAACCGTGGTGATGCACTGGTTAACAAGTCAGACGGCAGACTTCTATGAGGAGGGTATTCAGAAACTGGTACAACGTTTTGAGAAGTGCCTCGATATTGACGGAAATTATGTCGAAAAGTGGACTATGGTACAGGCTTTAATTTAAAAATGAAATTATTGAGATAACTTAGCACGTCTTTTTTTAATTTCAAAACGGTACTTACTTAAAAAACACGCCTCGTAGTTGAATCCATGAACGATGACGTGCCGCGAAGGTCCGCGCAGTGTAGAGGCACAGACGGGGATTGCAGCGTTGCCGGTTGCAAACAACAGCTGCGGTACGGCCATAGAGATGCAGACGCCAATCAGTTCGTAAGCTTGTGTTTAAGTGGTAGCGGGCAGCGGATACAGTTATTCGGTGAGTTTTTATGCAGTTTTTTGCGATTTTTCAGAGTTGAGCTCTCACCACCACATGACTGCCACTGTGAGATAGTCGGATCGAAAGGAATGACGTCTGGCACAACAAGTTGCGATGCTTCGTTCCGAGCGTCGACGTACAGGGAAATACGAATGCTTGTGCCCAACGACAAAATTAAAGTTACAGATAATTATTTTCGTAAAACACCAAAAAATTACTGTCATGTGCAGTGCTTAACTATTAATTTTTTTTAATATCACAAAAATATTACAGTCGCAACAGACAGACTATATCTCAATATTACCGGTAAAACTGCAACTTCGGAAGAGAAGCTATAGAAAAAGAAAAGACAACGTGAATATTGTATGTGTGGGTCACCTTTGGATGCTTGCAATCGCTAAGACGGTCGTCATCTACATCGCTGCAGTCCATGTCAGTGTCTGACTCACCCGGTCTTAGGGTGATGACGATCTGATTGGGCATATTATCAATTAAAACTTCCTTCTCTTTGTCCACCTGCTGTAGCCATTGTGCATGCCGAACACTTTCGGCCCATGCTGAAGGTATTACGCTGTCAAGTGCTTCGTGCGAAAGTCTCTCTGTCTCAGCAATTTTAAATGTCATGCTTCGTTCTGCGAATAACCCTTTCGTTTGTGCTCATATGAGCTCTCTCGGATTGTACTGGCAATGATATGGGGACAAACGCGAAACTGTATGTTCATAATCCTGTACAATACAACCGATTTCATACACTTTCGCCGCGTGGGGTGACCGCGTATGTTAAGGCGCCATGTCACGGATTTCGTGGCCCCTCCCACCGGAGTTTCGAGTCCTCCCTCACGCATGTGTGTGTGTGTTGCTCTTAGCGTAAGTTAGTTTGAGTTAGTTAAAGTAGTGTGTAAGTCTAGGGACCGATGACCTCAGCAGTTTGGTCTCTTAGGAATCAATTCACACACACACGCACACGCACACACTCATACACTTTCACACGATACTTACGAAGCCCAACAGAATTTAACAATTCGGCCCCAGTTAGGCTGGCTGTTTGCGGAATCTTCTTACTTGAAAACTTTTTTCTACTTGTTGTGGGAATCTCAAAAACTAAAACTGAGTGATAACTCGCATTGTCCACAACAATCACTGAGTTTTGCGACGGGTCAGGCTCTTATCGCGCAGTTTCCTTTCCCTGAAAGAAAATCCACCTACCTCGTTTCTTAGGTAGTTGCTGCACTCGCCTCTCCTGATAGCAGCTACTGGAAAAATTGCAGAAAAGCAGTGTTGAAGAAACTGCAATTTAATAGCCGCTCACCGGAGGCCGCGATACATGTTTGCTGAAATACAATCTATGAGCAATCTTCCTAAATAAATTGAGTTATTGGAATGGTAGTAATTGTTTACTCAAACGAGAACGCGAAGTTGGTAATTCTATTTAAGCTCTTTATTGTCTTTAAGCCTGATCATCAGCCCGCTAATCTACGTTTGAAGAAAGTTCAGTTCACAATTCTATCCACACTCAAACCCCGCCAGAATTAGCTTTCAAAGTTACGGAATTTACTTAACTGCAACACAGACGATTTTCTAACATACACGTTTGCAGTCGATGTTCAATAATAGTTCGTTTTTTAACGTTAATGCTCGCCATAAGCACTTAGTAAAAGTTTACGAAGTACCGCTACGCTTTTAATTATTAAAGTTACTCGCGTCTTTCGCGGAACGAAAAGTCACAACTCGCTCAAACTCACACTACGCGTTACTGGACTCTTCCAGTCTCAAATCGCACAGTACCGAACCGATGAAGCCGTTTTATGACTTCATTTTACACATTATTCGCGAGGACACATCAAGCATGTCTCTTCTCGATCACAGTTCCTTCGCGACTCCTCATCCACTCGCGACTCACTCTCCTAGTCTGCTAACCGTCCTCGCATCTCATTGGCTCACACATCACACAGCCAATCAGAATTAACTCTTTGGGTGCGCCTCGCGCCAAAATCTAGCACGCACCAGTCATGACTTCTGAATCATTTACGTCATGATTTCTTGTTACACAAAATTTACTGTATAATTTAACAAACCGAAAGGAAAACTAGACTTTACTTTATTTCCAGAAATTATTTAAATACTCGCGAACGTTCTGGCTGCTTGTACAATACCATACACTCTTGGACATCCGACATTCACTAAGATGGGGAACCACTGGCGACTCTGTTCCCACGGTTACATCGTCTGAACACTTGCGAGTTCCAACCTAGATTTTATACACTTGCAAAGAATGGCGAATGTCCCTCTTTCATTCACTCAGGCACACTCATTCACTCTCACCTACTCATATAAAATAACTGTTCACAAAAATTCAAAACATTTATGGTTTTAACAAAGTTATAGGTGAATTTCTAAAAGTAAAATTCTCAAAATAAATACAAAAGCACGGAAGGTGATTTTGTTTCATAGTTGGATGGTCACTGAAGGTGATCTATACATAATGGTATTTATTTAGACTCGAAAATTGTAGAAATTTGCGTTTTCTGTAAGATTTTTCTAATTTCCAAAATATGCAGGTTTCAAAGCTCAAATTTGGATGACTTATTTTTATTCATAACAGAAACTAGTATATTAACTTTTAATTTCCTCAGGTTCCTCAGTTAGAAGTTATTAAAGATGAAAGTTCCACGTTATACACGCGGCTAGTTAGCGCACAGGTCTTACATTCTCACGGTACAGACATGCCATATGGTCGTGACGTCAGACGAACGGACACCGGTAATCTGCCCGCTACAGCACATATGCTAATCTGATGGCTACTTTACAGTTTGTCTACATTTCACAGTAAATATTTGATAGAAAACTGTGCGCTCGCACTAGTTGCGACGCCACACACCTCCTGAGGAAACTAAATTTTTTCATTCATGACAAACTTTTAGTTTTCTAAAAAAATTTCTATTAAAGATTTACTCAAACAGCTATTTAACATTTATAGTTCCTGTACATCAATCATCCACTTATACCTAGGGCTGACGACCTACAAAACATCTTATATCTAAACATGCACTTTTATCATCATTCAAAAAAAATTTTTCAGATTACAAAATTCTATTTACAAATTCCTGAAAGAGAAAACAAACCTAAATACTATCTTGATGTACGTCACACGCACACTAACACTACTATCGCTATGGTGAGCGTCACTTTTTTACCACTTACACTTAAGATTTTGATAGCACTCGTAGTTCGACCGGGTCCTGCTTGGGAGGTCCATTTCAAGTCTCGAGCTACCACCTCTGTTTACTTCGGCGCACCTGAAACATCAGCTGGCCTCAGTTCCCTTTCTAACTGCTACGTCTTAACCTACAGCAGCGATAAATGGCGCTATCTGCTTGACTCTAAAGTCTCATATTTTTGATAAAATTTACTTTACAGTATGTACAATTTTCAAATTTTTTTTTTTTTTTTTTTTTTTTAAGTGAAAAGTGAATTGACTTTCCTAATGCAGTACCGAAGTGGCACATTTACTCTTTAATTACTTCTTCATCTCATAATCAAACAAGTTATGGTTACATAAGAAATACTAAGAAAAACAATTCCTACAAATAGTTCACAAATACATAATAAATCTCCGCCAGCACTGGTGACTCTCCAGTTCCTGTACAATACACAACAATATAAAATATACACAAAATTATCAATATTACAATTCTGTCTCCAGGCAATCTCCTGTAGTCCTGTATCATAAATTAAACACTGAAAAATACATATTTACTTATTCATTTATCAACACTACAATCCTTATACTAATCTCTACGACAAACTTGGGGAGCTTTGTGTGTCTCTGGTCAAAAATGGAATCGATGTCATGGGTACTTTCCTCATCTCACATATCTGGAGTTACTTCAATTTCTTGTCAACATCAGGTTTTCTCTAGTCACATTCGGGTTTAATTTACAACTCTCATACTCATACTTCACACACTCAGGTTAGTATTTGTTAAAGCGTTTCCTACTAATCTGCGAAACCTCGTTACCCATACTTTCTAACATACATCCACCTCCTGAGTTACCAACGTCGCCTCAGCTCTGTTTACATTCGTAGCCTCACTTCCTTTTGTTTACAAACATCTCCTCTGTTTACCAACAAACGCCACCTCTGGTTACCAACATTAAGCTTTTTATTTACTCACCTTCGTAGCCTCACTTTTTCCTAATATCGAGCTAGCCAAACACTATGCTCATTCTTTCTCCTTTTCTCACATATTTCTCTTCATTTGACAGTCAGTCCTGCTGCACTGTCCCTTTAATTTAACTTCCTTTACCCCTTTGACAGTCAACGTTGTTGCACTGTACCTTTACTCATTTTACCACTAAATCACCTCCTGAGGCTCTGACTTCATTGAACAGACAGTTTTGCTGTACTGCTCCATTTCCTTTCCTAAACATTAGCTTAATGCTACGTCTTAACATATCGTTCTGTTACTTAACAAACAGCTTCAATGTTCGTCACCATATTTTCTGAGGCTCTTACATTTCTTAGTTATTTTACCTTTCTAAGGGCATTACTCACACCTTAGGCCAAACATTTACTTTACTGAGACTTATTACTTATCTGAGGTATCTTAATCCTTTTTGATTTTCTCTTACACTCATTCCTTACGCTTAACCTATACTGCACTGAGGTTCTTTCCTACTCATTACTTAAACACTTTATCACTTAAAAACTACGATAGAGAAGAAGGAAAGACGATAGAATTTTAGTTCTGAATGAAAGAAGAGGTAGGTTGACAATACGGAGAAGAAAGTGGAAGAAATATTGTCAAACGACTCGAGACCTAGTGCTCGTCACGCACTTAGCTCTGCAAAGAGTGCAAAGCTCTCTGAGGTATCTACTCACTCCTGGCCACGTCTCTCTTTTGAACATATCTTTTCAAATCCACAATGTTCCTAAGCCCTAACACCTTATGTGATTTCACAAACTCCAGTCTATAAGCATTTGGGTGAGGCTTCTCTACGATTCTAAATGGGCCCACGTACTCATCGGTAAACTTCTTTGTTTCTGACGTAAGTTTCTTAGATCTTTCCCTAGTTTTCACTAGCACTAGATCCCCTACCTGAAAACTAGTGGGATCAGCTCTTGCGTCATGCCTTCTCTTTCTTTCCAGGGCCTTCTTTCTTATATTAATACGTGCCAGTCTCTCCTTCTCTTCGATGGCTATGTCTGTGAGATTTGGAAACTCGACCAGGTCGAATAAAATATTATTCGGCCTAATGTCACACATTAGCTCTACTGGTGCATATCCTGTGGCTTCATGCTTCAGATGGTTTATTACTTCTTCGAAGTATTCAATATAATTGGCCCAAGCGGAGTGTTTTTTATGACAATATGTTCTACACAATCTGTTTAACTCCTTCATAATTCGCTCACACATGTTCCCTTGAGGAAAGTACGCGGAGATTTTTATGTGATCGATACCTCTCTGTTGTAAACATTCACTAAATTTCTTAGAGATAAACTGGGGCCCATTGTCTGACAATATTGCCTTTGGCACTCCTATCTTCCCAAAATAGTCCTTCTCCAACTTATTCACTAATACTTTAGAGTTGGCTTTCTTAATTGGGTAAAATTTTACGTACTTAGTAAACCCATCCACCATCACAAACACATATTCACATCCCCCTCTAGACACTGGTAGTGGACCAAATAAATCTACAGCTACTAAATCCAGCCGATTTTGTGGTTCTACTGAATACATCTGTCCTTGGATAGTTCTATTGTTGGCCCTAACTTTCTGGCAACGATCACAGGATTCTAATCGCTGTTGCACCCTTCTCCACATATTATCAAAAATTACCACTTCACTTAACTTAGCTATACATTTACGAGCGCCATAATGCCCATACTTACAATGTACGTAGTCTATAAGTGCATCTACATGTTGCTCCGGAAAACATATTTTCCAATTCTCCTCACTGTCTTTCCTGCGCCTAAATAAGACATCTTTATGCACTTTATAGTAGACCAGTAATTTTGGGTAGTCTGGATGACCTAATCTACTCTTTACTAATTTAATGTTGTCATCCTGGTTCTGTTCCCTCCGTAGGTTCTTACAAATGCGCTTAATTAAGCCATCGTCCTGGAGCTGCATGATGGCCAACATTACTTCATTATTATCGGTATTTCTTAAAGATTTCCCTTCTTGTCCTGTATCTTTCACACTTCTTGATAAGGCGTCCGCCACGATGTTCTCGGAACCCTTAATGTATATCATCTTATAATTAAATTGCTGTAAATACAGGGACCACCTTCTTAATCTAGCATGTTTTAGCTGACATGAGTCTAAATATGTAAGGGCACTATGGTCTGTGTAGATCCAAATTTCATGTCCTAAAAGGTACTTTTCAAATTTTTGCAGGCCGAAAATAACAGCTAATGCTTCAAGTTCAGATATACTATAATTTTTCTCGGATTGTTGCAATGACCTGCTCGCAAAGGCTATGGTCTTGTGGACTTCCTCTTCTCCTTCTTTTTCCAACTGAAATAGTTCAACTCCTAACCCGTAACCACAAGCATCAGATCCCAGACAAAATGGTTTCGAAAAATCGGGATGGTTCAAAATCTTACTATTAATAAGAGCTTCTTTCAATTCTTCAAACGCCTTCTGACACTCAGAAGTCCATTTATAAACTACATTTTTCTTTAAGAGTTCTCGCAGGCACGGTGCATTGAATAATTGTCCACACACAAATTTTCTATAAAACCCAAACAAACCAAACATCCCCTTTAATGCTTTACGTGTTGTAGGTGCAGCATAATCCCTTATTGCTCTAATCTTTTCTGGATCCGGCATGATACCATCGCCACTCACTATGTGCCCCAAGAATTTAATTTCTTTCTTCACAAATTCAGTTTTGTCTAGCTTCAATTTCATACCCCCCAATTTTATGGCCCTCAATACTTCATCCAATAACATACAGTGTTCCTCCCACGTTGGTGTCGATATCAAAACGTCGTCTACATACACTGTAATTCTTCTTAGTAGATGGTCCCCTAATACCTGCGACATAGCTCTTACAAAGGCACATACACTTATATTTAAACCAAACGGCACCACCTTATACTGATAACATCTACCTTCGAATAAGAATGCCGTGTACTTTCTTGATTCCTTTGCTAACGGTAGGTTCCAATATCCACAGGTCACATCCATGGATGTAAAGAACTTAGCACCTTCAAACTTTTGTAGCAGTTCTTCAATATTCTCCGGACGGTCACTCTCAGGTAGTACTATTTTGTTTAATGCTCGAGCATCCAACACTAGTCTAATTGAGCCATCCTTCTTAGGAACTATGACTAGCGGGTTATTGTACACACTAACAGCCCTTTCAATAATTCCCCACTCTAACATATTTTGAATTAAGTCACGTACTGCCTCCTTATGTACTTCTGGGATTGCAAATGGTTTTTTGAAGAAATGAGCGTCTTTCTGCACTGTCAAAAAACACTCATAATCCTTTACTAGCCCTGGTTGATCTGAGAAAACCTCGGCATGTTTGACTAGTATTTGTCTTAAATCGTTTTTCCTTGCTTCATCAATATCAATTAATTCTAGTAATTTCTCCTCGATCCTATTTCTGACACTCACAAGCTCAGACGGATCCTCTACTTTTTTGCCACCGTACTCATTATAGCCCTCCAAGAATTTCTCTGTTTTACAAATACATATAGGAAAATCATTCTGCTCAGGATCCTCACATAGCTGCTTACCGATGAAAGGTATAGTAATTAGTTTACCCTTAATTTTTACCATAACATCATTGGTAGAAAAATTCACCCATCCTTCATATTTATTCAAAAAGTCAGCCCCCACCAATATGTCTACACTCAGTCCATTTATAACTAAGAAGTTCTGTCTTATTTCTACTTCCTTAAATGCTATGGGTAGAAACACTTCCTGTTTTACTGTCTTCTTAGTCTTACCGGTTGCTACTACAATGTTCAAGCCACTTACTGGCATCTTAACAATCTGTTTACTGTTAGGGAGTTCATTTACCAAGTTCTGGGATACTGCACAGACTTCCGATCCAGTATCTATCAAACATTTAACTGGTTCATTTAATACTCTTAGCTCTACTATCGGTTGCCCTAAGTACTCTTTATTTATTTTGGGTTCTGCTTCCTCCAATAAATCTTGCACAATTTCTCTCCTTTCGAAGCCTGTCTTTTGGGTGGCAATCACATTCACACTTACAGGGTTTATTTCATGCTTATTATCACCCTCAATTCTAGTGGCAGCTCCTATTAGCCTATCCACTATTGCTAAGTCAAAACATTTTTCCAATGTTTCCCCCTCTTTCTCATTAACCTCCTTTTCTACGACCCTATCCAAGGCGTCGTCATTAACCTCTACCTCCTCCTCTAATCTATCCTCTTCTTCGTAACTATCTACAACATCAATTATCTTATCAAGCACAGTCACAACCCTGCCATTATTACTGTTCTCACCCCTATCCGACAGCTCTTCATTAGTTTTACTGTGCATAATGTCTTTCTGATTATTACCCTTATAACTAGTACTTAGTTCTTCAATAAGTGGCTTCTTATGATTATTCTTACAGTTAATTGGTTCATTAACCTCCACTTGACTTAAAGCTACTATCTCTGTCTGTTTTACGTTATCCTCCCTAAATTTTGTAGCAACAACATTTATGTTAGGTGGTCGTTCAGGCTGCTTTCTTATGAATGGTTTTGCCAGCGGATTTAACTTTAAACGCTGTTGCCTACGATCGCCAGCACACTCGTAGACAATTAATGGTTTTCCGAGCGCGGTGCGTCATCACTATGCCTCCAGCTGACCGCCTCACCTCCTGACATCTGTCGGCCGCTGTCATACTGCTCGCGTTCATTGAACCTGTTAACATATGTTCTTCCTCTACCACGTGAACTGCCACGGTATCCGCCGCCTCTCTGAACACCCATCCTATTAATGTTTACATCCGCGCGATTGTCATTCTGCCTAGCAGGCGGGCGATGCTCCTTCCTCATGTTTTCTTCTTCTTTTTGGACGGATTCAACCCTTTCTAAATACTGTACGAACTTGTCAATGTTATCTCGGGGCGCAGATATGATCTTAGTTTTCCAGTTCCACGGTAGCTTATTTTCTACCCCTAATATGATCTGTTCTGTTTCTAACTTATTACTAAGGTAGGACAGAGTTGTTACCCACCTTTGAACAAATCGTTTGATGCCCTCTCTCTTGGGGTCATACTTCTCTCCCGACCAGAACCGATTAAGAACATCCATCTGCTTTCTCTTTCCCCAGTATTCCTCAAAGAACGCTAATTTAAATTCTGACAATTTCGCGTATTTTTCAGAGGCTAAATTCCCCCATACTCTGGCCTCTCCCATCAAATTTGAAGTGATAAAGCCTATCTTTTGTTTATCGCTCCATACTTTCGGCAAAACGTCTTCAAAATCGTTCCAAAATTCTCTGGGGTGCATGTTCTTACTTGGGTCAAATTTTAAAAACTGTCTGTGGGTAACATACGCAACCTCGGTAGATTCAATTATTCCACTGGAAATTATACTACCACTATGGTTAGAAACACACTGTTCTACTTTGGTTAGTCTGCATTCATGCCCACAAAGTTGCTCATTCACACTTTCACTGAAATGGCTTATGTGAGTCTCTAAATTATTGACCTTATTTACAACTTGCTCTCCAAGTTTCTCACACCGAATTTTGGTATCATTTACTTTACATTCTAAGGCGGCATGATTAATTTCATTGGAATTCTCTACCACTTTTATGTGCTCACATACTTTATCTAATTCTGCATCAACATGGGATTTAAATTGCTGTTGATCCTCAGTAACCTGTTCGATTCGTGTCGTCAATTCACTTTGCACTTGAACAATATTTTCTGTACATTCTAGTTTAACCTGCTGTATTTCAACATTTACTTTACTACTGAGCACTGCTAAATCTTGCTTCCAACAGTCTCTGAGATCGGATATTTTGGAATCTAAATCAGCGCCCATTTTAGTCATCTCATTACTTAAATCAGATCCTAATTTAGACATTTTTGAATCCATTTTACTTGACATATTAGTTTCCATTTGTGACATATTAGTTTCCAATTTTGATATACTGGAATCCATTTTTGACATACTGGAATCCATCTTACTTGACATATTGGAATCCAACACGTTCATCTTAGTTAATAGATTCATCAGCATACTGGCGACATTATCCTTCGCCCCCTCATTTGCTGATACAATGTCCCTATTAACATTAACTACCGGCATGGGTAACTGTAACTCACTGGGCACTGACATATTTGGATCTGACTCCAAACTATAATTAACATAGGATGAATCAGTCAAACTACTACTGAAATTGGGTTGAGACACGTCTAAACTAAAATTCATGGGGTCATTTTCCCCTGTCTCCATCCCACTATCACAACTTAGTTCCGCCTTTTTGTCACTTGGTTGAAACTCAGCCATTTTTCTCAGTTTGACTCCACAAACACACAAAGTTTTCAAAAGCACTGTACTTAACTTTGTGCTTCGGCGTGCTGCGTTGCTGCTAGATGAAACTGCGGGTCCGTTCACCATACACTGCAATGCTGTACCAGTTTCCGGGCCCCCGCTCGAATCAGCGCTGCCAACTGCCACTGCTGTCGTCGCCTCTGCGTAGTCTCCGTAGCTCGTCGTCTGCCAGACGCCGTCGTAGACTGCTATTCCAATCGGCGCGTAGTCACCGAAAAATTCTTCCGTTCCGTACAACACATTACAGTTCACGGACACTTTCACTGTCCTTCCTATTCACGTGGCGATATCAATTTGTACGCTACACAGTTCCTACACATAGCGAGCACTTCTGTATTGTCCGGTAATTGTCACTACTGCTTTTTTTGAAATTCACTGGAATTTACTATTTTTATTTCCCGGCCGATGCACCACTTGCGACGGGTCAGGCTCTTATCGCGCAGTTTCCTTTCCCTGAAAGAAAATCCACCTACCTCGTTTCTTAGGTAGTTGCTGCACTCGCCTCTCCTGATAGCAGCTACTGGAAAAATTGCAGAAAAGCAGTGTTGAAGAAACTGCAATTTAATAGCCGCTCACCGGAGGCCGCGATACATGTTTGCTGAAATACAATCTATGAGCAATCTTCCTAAATAAATTGAGTTATTGGAATGGTAGTAATTGTTTACTCAAACGAGAACGCGAAGTTGGTAATTCTATTTAAGCTCTTTATTGTCTTTAAGCCTGATCATCAGCCCGCTAATCTACGTTTGAAGAAAGTTCAGTTCACAATTCTATCCACACTCAAACCCCGCCAGAATTAGCTTTCAAAGTTACGGAATTTACTTAACTGCAACACAGACGATTTTCTAACATACACGTTTGCAGTCGATGTTCAATAATAGTTCGTTTTTTAACGTTAATGCTCGCCATAAGCACTTAGTAAAAGTTTACGAAGTACCGCTACGCTTTTAATTATTAAAGTTACTCGCGTCTTTCGCGGAACGAAAAGTCACAACTCGCTCAAACTCACACTACGCGTTACTGGACTCTTCCAGTCTCAAATCGCACAGTACCGAACCGATGAAGCCGTTTTATGACTTCATTTTACACATTATTCGCGAGGACACATCAAGCATGTCTCTTCTCGATCACAGTTCCTTCGCGACTCCTCATCCACTCGCGACTCACTCTCCTAGTCTGCTAACCGTCCTCGCATCTCATTGGCTCACACATCACACAGCCAATCAGAATTAACTCTTTGGGTGCGCCTCGCGCCAAAATCTAGCACGCACCAGTCATGACTTCTGAATCATTTACGTCATGATTTCTTGTTACACAAAATTTACTGTATAATTTAACAAACCGAAAGGAAAACTAGACTTTACTTTATTTCCAGAAATTATTTAAATACTCGCGAACGTTCTGGCTGCTTGTACAATACCATACACTCTTGGACATCCGACATTCACTAAGATGGGGAACCACTGGCGACTCTGTTCCCACGGTTACATCGTCTGAACACTTGCGAGTTCCAACCTAGATTTTATACACTTGCAAAGAATGGCGAATGTCCCTCTTTCATTCACTCAGGCACACTCATTCACTCTCACCTACTCATATAAAATAACTGTTCACAAAAATTCAAAACATTTATGGTTTTAACAAAGTTATAGGTGAATTTCTAAAAGTAAAATTCTCAAAATAAATACAAAAGCACGGAAGGTGATTTTGTTTCATAGTTGGATGGTCACTGAAGGTGATCTATACATAATGGTATTTATTTAGACTCGAAAATTGTAGAAATTTGCGTTTTCTGTAAGATTTTTCTAATTTCCAAAATATGCAGGTTTCAAAGCTCAAATTTGGATGACTTATTTTTATTCATAACAGAAACTAGTATATTAACTTTTAATTTCCTCAGGTTCCTCAGTTAGAAGTTATTAAAGATGAAAGTTCCACGTTATACACGCGGCTAGTTAGCGCACAGGTCTTACATTCTCACGGTACAGACATGCCATATGGTCGTGACGTCAGACGAACGGACACCGGTAATCTGCCCGCTACAGCACATATGCTAATCTGATGGCTACTTTACAGTTTGTCTACATTTCACAGTAAATATTTGATAGAAAACTGTGCGCTCGCACTAGTTGCGACGCCACAGTTTGCAGGCAAGTAAGCGAGAAACTATTTCCTAAACCATAATGTAAATGCCTCCGAGTTCATTTCAGAGTGATAATCACCTGAATTGCCTCTTTTTTACACTAATTTGTTTTCTCGAATGAATCCTGAAGCCGAACCATCGTGAAGCATAATTATTCGTCCCCCATTACCAAATGATACTTTAAAACCACAGGAACCATCACGCAGTTTCCAAAACGCTTATCTTGTATGATTCTGGTTCATCCATGTTTCGGCCAAGTAAAAAATGTTCTGAGTGTTAGATTTTGTATTTCAAAAATACTTCTTAAAAGCCGGTCGCGGTGGCCAAGCGGTTCTAGGCGCTTCAGCCCGGAACCGCGCGACTGCTACAGTTACAGGTTCGAATCCTGCCTCGGGCATGGATGTGTGTGATGTCCTCATGTTAGTAAGGTTTAAGTAGTTCTAAGTTCTAGGGGACTGATGACCTCAGTTGTTAAGTCCCACAGTGCTCAGAGCCATTTTGAACTTCTTAAAAACTGTGCCCTTGAAGCAGCTACGTCACATCAGTGCGTTAAAATTTTTTGTCCGTAATTTGTATTTACATATTTAAACCCAATGTCTTTCAGTGTTCTTCGCATTGAGGTATCGCTGCCTTTAAAACTTATAGTTTCACGCAATTCCAGTGTATTTTTAGTAACAGGAGGAAATTCGCCTGCCTTGTACATATTTAGCACAACTCGCCTTAGAACATCATTGTCAAAGTCGTGTAAATTCGTGACAGGCTTCTCACGACTGTAATGTTACGCTGGCGATCTGAAAATTCGGCTTCCACTTGTCTGGGCAGATAAATTACCTTCACTGGCAATCTGCTGAACTGTTTTCTAGCAGACACCCTTCGCTTCTGCCGTGGTTTCCTGAGATATGACAACATCTACGATAGGTCCACCGTTTTCTGCTTCGCGCTTGAAGAAAACGTGTATCCTATACATTATGTCTCTAGCTAGCTTATGGAAAATTTGTCAGTTACCACCACCATCAGACATGACAAATCGCAACAAACTGAATAAAAATTCACCGAATAACTGCCACAAACACGTTTAACACAGGCACTGGCCAAGACATTCACAGCAGATCGCTGAGAAAATTACTGAACGTTCATTGGCTGTCGGAGGATGATGTCATGTTAGGTGCACAGAACGAGCCTAAACTTGACCACCGTCGTTCATGACTAGAAACTGTAGTGTGACATCCGTGTCTTTCCGACGTATGTCCGGTAAGTGTGGAAACGTGGACTGTGGCGGCGTTGTTAACTAACGTGTCCAAACAGGACCTACGTGCTGTTCTTCTTTTCTCGGTTGCCGAAGGACAAACACTGGTACATATCCATTGGAAAATGAAGAACGTGTATGGGCCAGCACGCCAGTCATAAACCACCGTTGTGGAATAGTGCGCCAAGATCCGTGCTGGTTGCGATTCGTCCCCATATTGCACTGCAAATGCCATAACGCAAAAGTTACGCCAATTCAGCTAGAAGACACTCGAGCACTCTTCCTATAGTTCTGATTTTTCCCCGTGTCTTGAAGGGTCGATGATTACTGTTGGGTGAGAAGGAGCAGCAGGCAGTTACGGACTCCTTCACACAGCAGGACATGGTGTTATACAGACTGAGTGTCTTCAACCAGGTCCGTTTCAGTGTTGATTGCCTCAATGCTCATAGCTATTTTGCCTAATCGACATACCACTCCGTCTACAGACCACAAGTGGCCCATCGGGACCATCCGACCGCCGTGTCATCCTCAGAGGAGGATGCTGATAGGAAGGGCGTGGGGTCAGCACACCACTCTCACGGTCGTTATGATGGTATTCTTGATCAAAGCCGCTACTATTCGGTCGAGTAGCTGATCAATTGGCATCACGAGGCTGAGTGCACCCAGAAATATGGCAACAGCGCATGGCGGCCTGGATGGTCACCCATCCAAGTGCCGACCACGACCGACAGCGCTTAACTTCGGTGTCTCACGTGAACCGGTGTATCCACTGTAGCAAGGACATTGCACTAATTGACATACCGATTCAGGAATTTACAGCGTTCGAACGGAAACTTTTTAATCGCCCCTTATACGTTCATGGCAAACCGATATTAGATTATTCCAAATGACTTCTAAATCATTTCCGGTGAACATCAGTATTAATCGCATTTGTTCGCATGATACGTGCTAACAGGCGTGGTATAGACATCTAATGCTTTCACAGAATTTCTATATCAGTTTAGATAAATACAGGTGTGCTTTCTTCAATATGGATGTTTGTGTAATAAGTGTCCCGCTGATCAGAGTTGTGACTGAAGTATCTGCACTAGCAGAATAGAAATGCAGAAAACACAAGTTCGAAAACAATTTATTGGACTTACGAAAACGAAACAATAAATCAATCTCTAAAGGAATGACAGAGCCCAACTGCGGATCGTCGCAAATAGAAAATAATAATAGGAAAGAGCCGACTATTCACAGGGAGAGATAGACCAGCTAGAAGAGGCATCTGGTCGTGGCTGCTGGGATGTCAGCTCTGTATACTTTTAAGCGGTGCGTCGAACTGCCCTTTGCCCGCCGTGCGACGCCCTATACAGCCGGTTTGGCTGATGTATCCTCCGGAACTATTTGCGACCACGTGCCTGGCGTATCAAAGTAGCATCTGGGCTAGCTGCGACCTCTGGTGAAGCTGCTCTGCAGACTCCACGAACCGGTAGTGGTCCCTGGCGGTCGTTGGTGGAGACCTGGTGTTGTGTTGTGCTGCGGCCGCCGGTAAATATTTGTGTTGACAACACAGACGACGTAGGTTTTCCTGGTGAATATACGCCCTGTGATGCAGGCATCCCGTGTTGTTTGGCAGTGAAGTGGGATGCAGATGCAGTAGGCGCTACGATGTCTGAAGTGTACGGCCACAGCAGTGACTGGTATTGATAGTGAGGGTCTGTGTTTACACTACACACCACGTGATGAATGCTGGCATTACATTTTACACACATCTCTCCAGGCCTGGTATAGCGTAGGAAAACTATTGCCATTCATAACAGCTTCGAGTCGCCTTGGAATGGATAAATACAGGTAGTGTGTGGTGTTCAAGGGAATCTGGGAATCTTACAACTACCTTCCTGCAAAATAGTGGCTAGTTCAGATAACGATGAGAGGGGTGGATAGCGATCACGCATCCTTGTCTCGAAGTTGACCACAAAGCCTCAATATTATTGTTACCTGGTAACTGTAGTGGCCAGGAAAGTTGCAACAATTCATACTAGTGCTGATAAAACCATTCCTGGACTATTTGAGCTGTGTGAACTAGGCACTATCTTCTTGTAATACAGCAACATCATTGGGAAACAAACGTTTTACCATGCACTGGACTTGGCCGGCCAAAATGGTCACATCGTCATTGGCTGTAATGCGAAACTGCAGAGTAACCATGGGACCCATGGACAAACCATGATATGACTGCCCAAATCAAGACTGAATCCCTGCCATGTTCTATTCTTGCGATGGGAACTCAACCCGACGTTGGAATCAGAGTGAAACAATACTTGCACTGCTCCATAGTTAAGGATTTTTGGATTCGGCACCATGTTTTCCTGTTACGGGCATTTGCATCACCGATGGGTGGTTCCCAGCTTACAAAGTTCCTTCTTATTGTTTCAATGATGACAGCCTCTGCAAATTCGACGTTCTGTTCTGCAGTTAGTTTGACATTTGCCGTCCTCTAATTTTTCGTCACAGTCGTCTTCAATGAGCTTCGTCAGAATTCTTTACACAAAATACACACTTTCACCTGCGCTGTGACTTAGGAACTGATGTTTTCCTGCTTTCCCTGTTTGTTGTATAGTCTTCGAAATGGTGTGTTATGAAACATGGTGAAATACAATAGTGCAGCCTGCAGGCTTGGCTAGCATCTGCCTTTATAATTAATCATGAACTTCTCTCGTAGTTTACATATATTTGAACACCCACTGCACTCCCACCACCCAAGATGGTCATACACTGCACAATGGATGGCTCAACTAGTGCCAATGAAAGTTATTCCTGAAAGTGAATGCACCGAGTATTTTCTCCTTGTTTATATTCACTGTTCTTCTAAAGTACAGAAAACATATTGTGTGATAATCCTGTAACACTGAAAGCGCTTGAGGGGTGGACGTGGCAACTATCTGTGTAGAAGTCTGACATAACTGATACGATCCATAACCTGGAAGGACTATGATACGATATTGCAGTGCATGTGTTATTCCGAATTACGATCCAGTGTTACTTCTGACACGCATGCATATTTAATTTAAGTTATTTAGAGGCTAGCTGAGTACCTGGTGTTGATGAGGTATCTATTTATTTGTCTTCTATTAATCCATCGCCACCTCATCTCTACCTCTCACCCTCTCCTCCTCCCCGTCTCTCTGTACATCTCCTCCTCCCCTCTCTCTGTCCATCTCCTTCTCCCCCTCTCCCTATCCATCTCTCCTCCCCCTCTCTCTGTCCATCTCCTCCTCCCCTTCTCTGCATCCACCTCCTCCTCCCCTCTCTCTGTCCATCTCCTCCTCCCACTCTCTCTGTCCATCTCCTCCTCCCCTTATCTCTGTCCTTCTCCTCCTCCTCCTCCCTCTGTTCATCTCCTTCTTCCCCTCACACTGTCCAGCTTCTCCTACCCCTCTCTCTCTGTTTATCTCCTCCTCCCCCTCACTCTGTCCAACTCCTCCTCCCTCTTTATCTGTCCATCTCCTCCTCCCCTCTCTTTGTCTATCTTCTCCTACCCCTTTCCCTGTCCATCTCATCCTGTCAATTTCCTCTTCCTGTCTCTACATCTACATCTACATGACTACTCTGCAATTGACATTTAAGTGCTTGGCAGAGGGTTCATTGAACCACAATCATACTATCTCTCTACTATTCCACTCCCGAACAGCGAGCGGGAAAAACGAACACCTAAACCTTTCTGTTCGAGCTCTGATTTCTCTTATTTTATTTTGATCATCATTCCTACCTATGTAGGTTGGGCTCAACAAAATATTTTCGCATTCGGAAGAGAAAGTCGGTGACTGAAATTTCGTAAAAAGGTCTCGCCGCGACGAAAAACGTCTATGCTGTAATGACTTCCATCCCAACTCGTGTATCATATCTGCCACACTCTCTCCCCTATAACGCGATAATACAAAACGAGCTGCCCTTCTTTGCACCCTCTCGATGTCCTCCGTCAATCCCACCTGGTAAGGATCCCACACCGCGCAGCAATATTCTAACAGAGGACGAACGAGTGTAGTGTAAGCTGTCTCTTTAGTGGACTTGTTGCATCTTCTAAGTGTCCTGCCAATGAAACGCAACCTTTGGCTCGCCTTCCCGACAATATTATCTATGTGGTCCTTCCAACTGAAGTTGTTCGTAATTTTAACACCCAGGTACTTAGTTGAATTGACAGCCTTGAGAATTGTACTATTTATCGAGTAATCGAATTCCAACGGATTTCTTTTGGAGCTCATGTGGATCATCTCACACTTTTCGTTATTTAGCGTCAACTGCCACCTGACACACCATACAGCAATCTTTTCTAAATCGCTTTGCAGCTGATACTGGTCTTCGTATGACCTTACTAGACGGTAAATTACAGCATCATCTGCGAACAATCCAAGAGAACTGCTCAGATTGTCACCCAGGTCATTTATATAGATCAGGAAGAGCAGAGGTCCCAGGACGCTTCCCTGGGGAACACCTGATATCACTTCAGTTTTACTCGATGATTTGCCGTCTATTACTACGAACTGCGACCTTCCTGACAGGAAATCACGAATCCAGTCGCACAACTGAGACGATACCCCATAGCTCCGCAGCTTGATTAGGAGTCGCTTGTGAGGAACGGTGTCAAAAGCTTTCCGGAAATCTAGAAATACGGAATCAACTTGAGATCCCCTGTCGATAGCGGCCATTACTTCGTGCGAATAAAGAGCTAGCTGCGTTGCACAAGAGCGATGTTTTCTGAAGCCATGCTGATTACGTGTCAATAGATCGTTCCCTTCGAGGTGATTCATAATGTTTGAATACAGTATATGCTCCAAAACCTTACTGCAAACCGACGTCAATGATATAGGTCTGTAGTTAAATGGATTACTCCTACTACCCTTCTTGAACACTGGTGCGACCTGCGCAATTTTCCAATCTGTAGGTACAGATCTATCGGTGAGCGAGCGGTTGTATATGATTGCTAAGTAGGGAGCTATAGTATCAGCGTAATCTGAGAGGAACCTAATCGGTATACAATCAGGACCTGAAGACTTGCCTGTATCAAGCGATTTGAGTTGCTTCGCAACCCCTAAGGTATCTACTTTCTAAGAAACTCATGCTAGCAGATGTTCGTGTTTCAAATTCTGGAATATTCCATTCGTCTTCCCTGGTGAAGGAATTTCGGAAAACTGCGTTCAATAACTCCACTTTAGCGGCACAGTCGTCGGTAACAATACCATCGGCACTGCACAGCGAAGGTATTGACTGCGTCTTACCGCTTGTGTACTTTACATACGACCAGAATTTCTTCGGATTTTCTACCAAATTTCGAGACAATGTTCGTGTTCTCCTCTCCATCTCTCTTCCTTCCCCCCCCCCCCTCCCCCCCTAGCCCATGTGTCTGTCCATGCCCTCCTTTTTCTTAGTGCATCTTCACCTCCCGCCTCTTCCTGTCTGTTTCCCTGCCCTCTTTCTCTTTCTCCATCTCCTCCTCCTCTTATCTAAGCCCATCTCTTCCTTCTCCTTCGCTGGCCAGGGTGGCCGAGCGGTTCTAGGCGCTTCAGTCTGGAACCGCGCGACCGCTGCGTCGCAGGTTCGAATCCTGCCTCGGGCATGGATGTGTGTGATGTCCTTAGGTTAGTTAGGTTTAAGTAGTTCTAAGTTCTAGGGGACTGATGAACTCAGAAGTTCAGTCCCATAGTGCTCAGAGTCATTTGAACCATTTGACCTTCTCCTTCACCGTCTGGCCACTTCCTCCTTCCCCTTCTCTCTCCACATTATCACGCTCACCTCAATAGGAGGCTAGTGGTTCTTACTGTGACAGTATTTCTTTCCAGATCGTAAAAAATACGTTTACCAAAGTTGGTTGAAAGCGTTCCAGGGATTTAGGATAAGCTTTTTACCCGAGTCCATACCCACGTACGTAAATAAGAAATATATTTCACATAGATTTAACGTATTTCATACGCTTTAGTACATATATTCCACCTTTATCTCTAACGAATTTCGCTCTGCAGTTTCATTTTCGAGTAGATAAGTGCTTATGACGTTATATCTCCTGAACTATTTCTCGCACAATAACTCAGTTTTCTAGGTACTTTCAGCGGAATATGTGGATACTGTCTGCGAAATGTGTTCCGAATAAAGTTAGTAGTAAAGAAGTATTAAATTAAAACGTCATAAATGATGCTGCAGTTTTTCACGCATCTCAGTATCTGACGTCATAACTCGTGAACTATATTTCGTACAATGATGTAATATTGCTGTCAAATTCAGTGGTATGTGTGAGTACTGTGAGCAAAATTTGTCACGAACATGGTTAGTAGTAAAATAGTAACGAATTAAAACGTCATGCTTCATGCCGCAGGTTTACTACATGAACAACGAAGATGTGGTAAGCGCTAAACTTTTTTCTTCCCAGCATTTTGTGGTGATTGTTAGCGAGAAACAGTTTTGAAAAGGTTTGAAATTATGTGTAAAGTTTGTTGCAAGTCACTGAGTGCTCTCATTCTCAAATTCTGGATGTATAAACATTGGATTCCCGTGTCGTGGGCTACAATGTTTTTTTACACTCACCCCTTTGAAAGGAGGTAGTTGGTACCCGTACAGCGATTCTTTTCAGATAGTATGTGTGATGTGTGTACCTAGTTTGGTTGAAATCGGTCCGTAGTTTAGCAGGAGATGTGGAACATACGTACATACGTACAAATATACACATATATACACTATGTGATCAAAAGTATCAGGACAGCCCCAAATCGTGAGAGCGCAGAACGGGGCGCTCCGCGGAACTCACGGACGTCGAAAGTGGTCAGATGATTTGGTGTCACTTGTGTCACACGTCTGTAAACGAGATTTCCACACTCCTAAAAATACATAGGTCCACTGTTTCCAATGTGAATGTGAAGTGGAAACGTGAAGGGACACGTACAGCACGAAAGCGTACAGGCCGACCTCGTCTGTTGACTGACAGAGACTGCCGACAGTTGAAGAGGTTCGTAATGTCTAATAGGCATACATCTATCCAGACCATCACACGGGAACTCCAAGCTGCATCAGGATCCACTGCAAGTACTATGACAGTTAGGCGGGAGGTGAGAACATTTGGATTTAAACGTCGAGCGGCTGCTCATAAGCCACACATCACTCCCGTGAATGGCAAAGGACGCCTCGCTTGGTGTAAGGAGCATAAACGTTGGACGATTGAACTGTGGAAAAATGTTGTGTTGAATCACGGTACACAACGTGGCGATCCGATGGCAGGGTGTGGGTATGGCGAATTCCCGGTGAACGTCATCAACCAGCGTGTGTAGCGTCAACAGTAAAACTCGGAAGCCGTGGTGTTATGGTTGTTTTGCGTGGCACTATCACGGTAGAGGCCTACATTGATGTTTCAAGTACCTTCTTGCGGCCCACTGTTTAAGAGCAATTCGAGGATGGCGACTGCATCTTTCAACACGATCGAGCACCTGTTCAGAATGCACGACCTGTGGCGGTGTGATTACACTACAACAACATCTCTGTAATGGACTGACCTGCACAGAGTCCTGATCTGAATACTATAGAACACCTTTGGGATGTTTTGGAGCGCCGACTTCGTGTCAGGTCTCACCGACCGACATCGATACCTCTCCTCAGTGCAGCCCACCGTGAAGAATGGGCTGCCATTCCCCAAGAAACCTTCGTGCACCTGACTGAACGTATGCCTGCGAAAGTGGAAGCTGTCATCAAGGCTAAGGGTGGGCCAACACCATACTGAATTCCAGTGTTACTGACGGAGGGCGCCACGAACTTGTAAGCCATTGTCAGCCAGGTGTCCTGATACTTTTGGTCACATAGTGTATACATACTTATACTGATGAGCCAAAATATTATGACCACTGCCCATGGAGAGGCCGGCTGCCACCTGGTGACGTTACGGACACGTGACGAAGTATGAAAAGTGTGTAAGCGCAGCACAGACGGGTGGTTATCATCCTAGCAAAGATATGGGCTGCAGATGTGAAAATTCACTGAGATAAAAGACTGTGTCAAAGGGCAGATTATTATTACTTAAAGTTTGTGAACGAGTATCTCGAAAACATCGAAGCGGGTCGAATCATCACGTTCTACTTTCGTGAGTATCTGTGGAAAGAGTTAGGACAGTGAAAGTGCCACCAGGCGCTAAATGGTTAGACGTCCACGACTCTTCACAGAACGTGGGATTCGGAGGCTTGTCTGCTCTGCAAAGTGTGATACATCGTAATCTGTGGCATCTCTGCCGAAATAGCGCAAGCTATTGCATGCAAAAGGGTATCGGGACACACCGTTCATCATACATTGTTGAACGTGCAGCTCTGCAGCAGACCACTCCTACGTGTTTATACGTTGACGCAACGACATCGTCAATTACAATCCAATGCGTACGGGACCGTCGGCATTCGACCGTCGATCAGTGGAAACGTGTCGGCTCTTCGTTTGAATCTCATTTTCGCTACACTAGGTCGAAGGTCGTCTCCACAAACACCGTCATCGAGATGAACGGCAGCTAGAAACGTACAAAGCGCCACCAACTCAGGCTAGTGGGAACAGTATTATCCTACGGGAGACATAGTTCTGCGCTGCGCTGACAGCTGCGAACCACCTGCGAACCACCTGCCGAGCGGTTCTAGGCGCTACAGTCTGGAGCTACGCGACCGCTGCGGTCGCAGGTTCGAATCCTGCCTCGGGCATGGATGTGTGTGGTGTAATTAGGTTAGTTAGGTTTAAGCAGTTCTAAGATCTAGGGGACTGATGTCAGTACTACGCCCACTTTATCTACTTATAATCAGCGGATTCGAAGTGCAAACTTCTCGCATCGTCACGTCCTAAAAGGTAGTTTAAATTGGGATCTTGTGTCTTCATCAACAGTACTGAAAGTGCTAAATATACGTTTGTCAAGTACACCTGTCAAAAATATCCCTTGCCATCAAACAGAAGTCCCACAACCCGTTAAACGATTACGGTCACGGAAAAACCTTTCGTAGTTACAGTGGAATCGTTCTTTGATTTTACAAAGTACGATCCTTATTGGAAAATGCCATGCATTACACGGGGTGGATTGTCGTCTTCTGTAGCACAGAATCGTCGCTGTAATATATATCGACATGCTATGAAGCACACATCCCAATTTTCGAGACCTGGCAGTAAATGTCATATGTTTTCGGATGCTCGCGATGTATCAGCATGTAACTTAGAAATCCTGTGGAAGTGTCCTATGTCAGTAGACTTTACGAAAAGCTTATTAAACTGTCAAGTAGCGATACTTTAGCGAGGGAAATGATTGTGTGCTTCCCGAATATCGTGAAAAACGTCTGCATGACTCTGAATAATTTCGATGTCTTCCTAAAACTGATGTGAACTGGGCGACTCACAGCGACTGCAAGGTGTGTTGGGCTGTGCGGAGATTTCTTGGAATGATTCTTGGAAATATCGTTTACTGTGAAGGAGATAGCATATAAGACGCTAGTGTGATACGTTCTAGATGTTTGTTTGGAGTGCTTATGAAGTAAGCATGACAACAGTCTTAGATCTGAAACACGGATTCCCTGCTAGGATCATAACAGTAATGCATAGCCCAGTCGATACTACAAAGGTAAAGAGCAGGTTTCACGCGAAATTCATTGATTAAGGTACGATATTCATTGATTTCAGGGCAAAAATGCATAAAAATTCAGTGATTTGTTGTATGTATGCACTATACCGTGTGAATGTTCCTCATTGCAAGAAAACAGAAGTCGCACACTTGCACCGGTAGGTTTCGAAAACTTATGGCAAATCAGTCGCATTGGACTCCCGTCGCAATGCACGCACCGCTGCCACTACTAGAGAGTGAGGCCGTCAATGGATGGCTGGGCAGTGCAGGTGTGTCACGCGACGGCAATGTTTTATGAAGGGAGCCGCCACCCTCTCCAGGAGCACAGGTAGAGACCGCGGCCTAATGTGGACTGCTACGTTCAACATCTCTTCACTAAATAGTAATGTGCTCTGTTTGTGCCGGTAGTTAAGTTTTTTCATAATGAAATATCTCACGCAGGATGTTAAAAGACCACTACTCACGTAAAAACGATATTCTTTTTCCATCATATATATTTCCAAATGTTTTGAGGGCTACGATTCAGATTGTAAATAAATATTAACGTGTTTCATTCCCAACTGTACTTGACACATGGCTGTTGCACGTAAGAACGACGAATGTATGGCAGAACTGCTGTTTGTTACGAACAAGGCAAGTTACAGGTGGTGCAGTAGCCACCTCACACAGATTTTTCGTGATTAATTTTAATAAACGTAGTATTTTCTCTTTTTTCGGCTTCTGCGTAATTCTATATGCTCCCCTTCGGCTTCGGAACCACCGTCCAAGTGTTCCACCAGAAGGAAGAATGTGCTTCTGTGAGTCTTTCCGTTTTCCTGCTGAACTTCTGTGCGGACTGTTAGTCATTATTTATTTTCCCCCATTTTCAGTATTGGTTATCGCACGTGTCCGCTGCCTGAATTTTCAAAGTTCTTCACCATTTTAACTCCTGTCACATTGGTTGTGACTTCAGAGCGTCCACAAACAATATATTAGTGGTGCTAATCAGAACTACTATTCTAGACTTCGTAATAGGCTGTTGTGCGGCCTCTGGCGGCTCTCTCATATGGCTATATGAAAACTGCGCACAATGAAATTTCCACTTAACCAGAAATGTGTGAAATTTAGAGTCAGTTTACCTGGAAACTACCTGCTTACTGCGCCAACCTGCGCCGTGAGTCCTACTCGCTCGCCCCTCCCTTCGGCCGCTGAGTTGTGCTGCGTGGCCCTATCCGAGCTACGTCGACGCCGCCACTCAAATGCCCAAAGTGAGAAAAATATTCTACTGCTGAAATAGCGCCACCAATTGACAATATAACGCTCTTCGGTATTCCCTCTTACATACGCATGTGACACTGTTTCTACTTGGTTTAACGTTTATATCCTGCTTTCCTCCTTTTATGACGCATATCTACGTGCATAACTACGTGACTACTCTGCAATTCTCACTTAATTACTTGTCAGAGGGTTCATCGAACCACTTTCAGAATATTTCTTTACCGATTCACGCTCGAACAGCGCGCAGGAAAGAAGAACATTTAAGTCTTTCCGTACAAGCTCTGATTTCTCTTTATTGATGATGATCATTTCTCAACGAAGCATTTTCGCAATAGGGGAGAAAGTTGGAGATTCAAATTTCGTGAAGAGAACTCGCCGCAATGAAGAACACATTTCTTTTAATGACTGCCACCCCAGCTCGCGTACTTATCCGTGACTTTCTCCCCTATTTCGTGATCGTACAAAACGACCTACCCTTCTTTGGACCTTTTTAGATATCCTCTGTCAATCCTAGCTGGTAATACTCCAACAGAGGACGGACAAGCTTAAAGTAGGGAGTGTCCTTAGTAGACCTGTTGCATCTTCTATTCTGGCAGCAAAACGCAGTCTTTGGTTTTCCTTCCACACACGATTACATATGTGATCGTTACAATTAAATTAGTTCGTAACTCTTATCCCTATACACTTAGTTGAAATGACAGCCTCTGCATTTATGCGACTTATCGTGTAACCGATATTTAACAAATTCCTTTTGGTACTCATGTGGATGACCTCACGCTTTTCATTATTTACAGCCAATTACCACTTTTCGTACCATACCGATATTTCGTCTAAATAATTTCGCAATTGGCTTTGATATTTTGATGACTTAGCTAGACGAAAAATAAGAGGGCTACTTATACTGTCTCCTAAATCGTTGATATAGATACAGAACAGAACACTGCCTATAATACTTCCTTGGGAAACGCCAGACATCACTTCTATTTTCATCGCTGACTCTCCATCAATTACTACGGAATTTGAGCTTACTGACAGGAAATAGTGAATCCATTCGCACACCTGAGACGATACCCCACAGGCACCCAATTTGAATAGAAATCGTTTGTGAGGAACAGTGTGAAAAACCTTCTGGAACCTATAAATATGAAACTAATTTCAGATACCCTGTCGATAGCTCTCATCAATTCATGAAAATAAAGAGCTAGCTGCGCTTCACAAAAATGATTATACTGATTTCGTGCAGACTATCTGTCAATATAACGTTTTCTTGGATCTAACCTATAATTTTCGAAGACAGTGTAATTATGCTGCAAAATCCTACTGCAGATCCACGACCGTAACACGGTCTGCAATTCAGCGGATTACTCCTATTTCCTGTCTTGAATATTTGAGTGAGCTGTGCAACTTCCGTTTTCTGGTACGGATTTTTGGTCGAGCGAGCTTTTATATATGATCGCTAAATATGAAGTTATTACATGAGCATACTCTGAAAGGAAACTAATTCGTATACAATATGGGCCGAAAGACTTGCCTTTGTTAAGGCTTCGCTACACCGAGGATATCTTCTTCTAAGTTAGTCATGTTGGCAGCAGTTCTTGGTTCGAATTCTGGACTATTTACTTTGTATTCTTTGGTGGAGGAATTTCGGCAAACCTGATTTAGTAACTTCCCTTTATTGGCACTGTCATCAGTAATATTACTGTGCGTACTCTAATACAGATAATCGTTATGCTTTGACACATCGAAAAATTTCTGTTCTTTCGTTACGTAAGATGTAATGACTACTCTGTTCTTTCAATGCATTTTAGTACAGAATTTTATAAAGATCATACATCTTCCACTTTGCGCTAACGACAATGATCTGCAGAATAATCCACAAGTATTGCTCCTACATATTTTTCTCACCACTGCAAAGAGTAGTGACGCAAATAGTAGTGTGAGTGGTGTTATGGAACAGTTGAAGCCGTTAAAATTTAAAAAATCTTCAGCATGCGATGCAATCCCTATCAAATTCTACACCAGATTTCCGTCCGAGTTAGTCCCCTTTTAATTATAATCTATTACAGATCTCTCGAACAGAAAACGGTGACGAGTGGTTAGAAGAAAGCACAGATTACACCCATACGCAATAAGGGTATCAGATGTGAACTATAAAACTAACGTCCAGTACCTATGAGATCGATTTTTTGTAGAATCATAGAACATATTCTGATCTCAAACGTAATGAGCTGTCTCCTCCATGTCAGACAGCATGGATTCTGTAACTTCGACCATGTGAAATGACTCCTGAAAGCCATGTATCAAGGGAGGCAGGTAGATGCATTATTTGTCCATATCGGAAAAGCGTTTGACTCCGTACCATTATCCACGCTTACTCTCGAAAGTGCAATCATATGGGATATCAGGCTAAAAATGTGCCTAGATTGAAGGTTTCTTGGCAGGGAGGACGTAACAAGTTATCGTGGCTGGAGAGTCACTAACAGATGTGGAAATAACTTGGACTGTGATCCACAGCAGAGTGTTGGGACACGTGTTGTTAATATTGCATAGCAATGACTTTGCGGACAATATTTTAGTAATCTCAGACTTTTCGCAAATGTAGTTATCTACAATGACGCTGCAAAACTCTTGGGATACCTTATAACATCATGTCGAACCTCCTATTGCCTGGCGTCGTGCACCAACTCGATGGTGTGGACTCTGACCAACTCCATGTGGCGTGGACTCATGAAGTCGTTGGATGTCCCCTGCAGAAATATTGTGCAGTCCAAAATTGCAAAAGTGTTGACTGTGTAGGATTTTGTGCACGAACTGACCTCTCGATTATTTCCCACAAATTGTCGATAGGGGTCATTTTGAGCGATCTGGGTGATCAAGTAATTCGCTCCAGTTGCCCAGAATGTTCTTTAAACCAATCGCGAACACTTGAGGCCCGGTGACATGCACCATTTCCATCCATAAATATTCCATCATTGTTTGGGAACATGAAGCCCATGAACGGTTGCTAATGGTCTCCGAGTAGCTGAACATAACCATTGCCCGTCAACGATCGGTTCAGGTGGACCAGAGGACCCAGTCAGTTCCAAGTAAACACGATTATGGAACGACTACCAGCTTGCACAATATCTTGTTGGCAACTTTGGTCCATATCTTCGTGGGGTCGGCGCCACCCTCAAACCCTACCATCAGCTCTTACCAACTGAAGTCGGGACTTATCTGACCAGGCCAGGGTTTTCCAGTGCTCTATGGTACAACCGATATGGTCAGAATCCCAGGAGAGGCAATTTAGGCGGTGTCGTGCTGTTAGCAAAATAAGTCGCGTCGGTCGTCTGCTGCTATAGCCCGTTAACCTCCAATTTCGTCTCACTGTCCTAACGAATACGTTCGTAGTACGTCCCACGCTGATTTCTATGATAACTTCACGCTCTATTGCTTGTCTGCTAGCACTATCAACTCTACGCAAACGCCCTGCTCTCGTTCATTAACTGAAGGCCTTCGGCCACTGCGTTGTTCATGGTGAGAGGTAAGGCCTGAAATTACGCATTCTCGGCTATCTTAACCCTGTGGATCTCGGAATATTGAATTCCGTAACGATTTCCGAAATGGTATGTTCCATGCTTCTGGCTCCAACTACCATTCCGCGTTCAAAGTCTGTTAATTCCCGTCGTGCGGCCGTTTTCACGCCGGAAAGCGTGACAGCTAGGTCAATGCACTGCCCTTTTACACCTCGTGTTTACGATACTACCACCATCTATACATGTGCATATCGCTATACCATGACTTTCGTCACTGCAGTGTACACACAACGAGGTACCGACTGAAAAAAACTGCACGAATATTCAGTTAGATACTGACAAGATTTCAAAGTGGTGAAAAACATGGATACGAGTTCAGAAATGTAAAATAGTGTTCTTCACAAAACGAAAATAACACTTATCCTCTGACTACAATATCAACGATTCACAATTGGAATCAATCGATTCATACGAAAAGCTGTATGTAACAGTTCGCAGGGATATTAAATGGAAACATCACATAGGCTCAGTCGTAGGTGCAGCAGGAGCAGACTTCGGTTCATTGTTAGGATACCACGGAAATGAAATACGAAGGAGAATACACAGAAAACAGTCGTGCGACCTCTTGTAGAATGTTACTTAAGTGTGTGTGACACGTAAAAAATTGGACTAACAGGAGATATTCAGCGAAAAAGAGAAAGACAGAACTAATGATCACATGTATGTTTGAACAATGGGCGACTGAGATGGAGATGTTGATTAAGCTGAACTGGGAGACTTTTCAAGATGGAGGCTAAGTGTCTCGACAAAGCCAAGTTAGTAAATGTCAAGAAACAGCTTTAAGTTATGAATCTATAAATATACTACAGCAAGCTACAGCGAGAACAGCTTAGACTAATTGCAGCATCCATTGGGGCTTTTAAGCAAACATTCTTTTCCCGCTCCGTACTTGAATGGAACGGGAAGAAAACTTGGAAACTGGTACTGTGTAAATTACCTTCTGTCACGCACTTCACAGTGCACAGTGTTTTGCACGGTACGAATGTAGATGGAGAATTATTGTTATAAAGAAAATTGTTTTCATGTTTTACGTCAAATATAGAGGATGTGCATACGTAGGCCCAGGAATGCAAGAAGAAGCAGCCTACCGCCCATCTCATGCATGCAGGGTGAACCAGAATTCTACCGACAAAATTTCATAGTTTGTTCAGGGATATTGTCTGAGCATTTTGGTATAAAGACCCGTGGTCTCTGATGCCGCGTTACGAAGTCATAATGTAATTGAGACTTAACAGGTTTAGTTCCTGGAATTATCTTTGTTCCTGTGAAAATACTTTGGCAGCAGTGAAAAACGTTGTACTGTTATTCGTTGGCGCCCATATAAAGACCTAAAACTACTGTTACGGGGTTGCCGTCGCTGCGGGAACAGTTGAGCATATCGTCATCTTGCCGTTTTTCCATTGTGTTCTGTGAACCCATAGGCGAGATGCATATCGACCGATTCTCCTCGAGTAGACCTATCCATACCGTTGTGTATCAATGTTAACGTACTAACATCGTTGGAAGAACCAGTAATATAGCCCTTCCTGTTGTCATAAATAAGTACCATGAGTGAATGAAATAAATTTGTCTCCGAAGAAAACACACAAAGCATACCGTCAACAGTTTCACTGTTGTGGACGTATCTTCAATGCAGTACCGGTGCCAGGGATAAGAAAACAAACGAAATGTAGTTACCCTGTAACGAACCACTGGAGACCACTCTCATACCAAAATAGTCGGATAATATCCCTGGCCAACGTACTACATTTTGTCTATGAAGTTCTCGTTCATCCTGTACACACGCAAAATAGCCTTTACATTGGAATGACAACTCATCTTAAGCACGTTACATGTACCATTTGTTGATCTACGGAAATAGACCATATTTTATTTTAAAGTATGCTTCGTTGAGTATAAGACATACGATTTTTAAAATCCGTGTTTATAATTCGAGTTTAATGTTTTCCACTGTATTTCCTTAAGATCTGGTCGTAAGTTAAAAAAAATATTACTGGGTCCGGCAGAAAACAAAAAAATCTATAATCGCTTCCGACTGTAAAGATTTAGGAATTTCGGTTCTTGTTTGAGAAACTGCAATTATCTTCATTAGGACACCGCATAGGGGCGGAATGGCCCTTGCCGTCGGCCATTCTACCTGCCGGGCAAGTACCGGAGTTGGGGTGGAGGGATTACTGGACCCTTCCTCGACCTTATTCTGGGTGAAAATTTCATTGGGTGCAATTTACATGACATCGTCTGCGACTGCTATCGGTGATGGGATGAGTGGGGCTCCTGTGGCGGCAGTGGCTTGGGCGACTCGGCTGTACTTTACACGATGCGCAACCTGGGGAAGACACAGAGGGTGGGCTCTCCCTGGGGAGATATTTGTTTAAATAACGACATTACTTGTCCTTCCCTATCCCAGTAGTGGTAGCAATTGCTTCAGCATATCACACGTAATATCCAAATTTATGACGACCTTTGTTTAAACTGTGAGTTTGGTGTGGTGCGAGAAAATTGTTTAAACTTAACTTACGATAAGAAGTATGTGGTGTCGTGGGAAAAGCCACTGGCCATCTTTAACTCTGTACTTAGAACAGGTGACCTGACAACCATGCAGGCTGTACTCATAACTCCAGGTCTGTGAGATCATAGGGTTGGAGAAAACCCAGGAAATCTGACAACCATGCAGGCTTTGCTTCTATTCACACGTCCGCAGTCTCGGATCGCCGTCTTGGACTGTGATTCCATAGAGCCTGTGCTCACATTTTCAGGTCCACCAAATTCGATATTACACTTAACACAAGTGCCGCCTTACTTCCGCCATCTGGGATTCTCAACCAATACGATATCACCGAATCTTGAGTTTCCCATCATGTTACATTCAGTACAATCAGAATATTTGAATATCAGTTTTTTTTTAATTTCTTGTCATTTTATGTGTAGGGAAACTGGGCTGTTTTGAATTTCCGACCAATTTCTGCAGTTTCGGCCACGGAACAATTAACCTACATCAGAGGATTGGTGGAAGTCTGGCAACATTGCATGATATCATTCATGATATCATGGAGCGGGGCGAATATGTGCTCGTACCGTACTTGCTGCACTTCTTATAGCTTAATAGCATGCCACTGATATACTGAGTCTTCATGTGTTACCTTTAATGACAGTATCATGGTGCCATTTTTCAACAAGACGTCGCTTGTTTACACATGGTACGTTACTCTTTGAACTGTCTGCTGAATGTTGGGGTACTAGATGGCCAGAAGATCACCAGCTACGTCCCTGACAGATCTTGTGGGATCGGTTCTGACGTAATCTCTGTACCAGTCATAGCGCCAATATCCGAGATATCAATGACCAGTTGCAACAGTTGTGAGCCAGCTTACCTCAGTATACGATTCTATGGCTTCATGACATCCTTCGCAGATGAAACACTAAATGCATCTATACAAAACGGATAAGTGGGCACTTACAGCCACATTATTTGCAAATCACATACTCCCTCTCACACCGTAAAAATTTATTTCTTTGCTTAGTATCCTTCTGGGTACTTCACATTCTCACTCACGAAGTGTATATGTATTGTTTTCTGTTTCGTGTTTAATTAGCGTTTAGAGTGACGTTAATGACAATGGAAATGGAATTGAGCGTTTGGCGTCATTGGCCGGGAGGCCCCTTGCAGGGCAGGTCCGGCCGCCTTGGTGCAGGTCTTATTACATTCGATGCCACACCGGGCGATCTGGGCGCCGGATGGGGATGAAATAGTGATGAAGACAGCACAACACCCAGTTCCTGAGAGGGAAAAAATACCCTACCCAGTAGGGAACCGAACCCGGGCCCGTACGACGGCAATCCGTCATGCTGACCATTTTTTTTTTTCATTTTATTCGTTGTTGATCGTTGTGTTTGGTCGTTGCGGACGTCACATGGCATCCGTTCAAGAAGTTCGGTTGTTGATCCTTCCACTCAGTTTTTTATTACAGTGGCCAACCGGCTCTCTGAGCGAACACGCTGAGGTACCGTGCCGGCATCCACTCAGATGTCGGGGCGGACGTTTATGGCAATGAGGGGAGCTAAGAGCTGGTCACCTGCAGAGACTGCAGTATCTGGAGGAAAAACAGTAAGGAAAACAGCCACAGTAAACTTCATCTGCATCTACACTGCAGCCCCAACGAAACTGGAATGCGTATTCAAATACAGAGATTACATGTAAACAGGCAGAATACGGCGCTGCGGTCGGCAACGCCTATATAAATCAACAAGTTCAAAAATGGTTCAAAAGGCTCTGAGCACTAAGGGACTTAACATCTATGGTCATCAGTCCCCTAGAACTTAGAACTTCTTAAACCTAACGACATCACACAACACTCAGTCATCACGTAAGACAACAAGTGTTTACCGCAGTTGTTAGATCGGTCACTGCTGCTACAATAGCAGATTATGAATATTTAATTGAGTTTGAACGTGGTGTGACAGTCGGCGCATGAGTGATGGGACACTGCATCTCTAAGGTACCGGTGAAGTGGGGATTTTCCCGTACGACCATTTCACAAGTGTACCGTGAATATCAGGAATGCGGCAAAACATCAAATCTCTGACATCACTGCGGCCGGAAAAAGAACCTGCAAGGACGGGACCAGCGTCGACTGAAGAGAATTGTTCAACGTGACAGAAGTACAACTCTTCCGCAAATTTTTGTGGATTTCAGTGCTGGCCCATAAACAAGTGTTAGCGACCCTTTCACCGAAATATCATCGACGTGGGCTTTCGGAGCCGAAGACCCTCTCGTGTGCCCTTGACTGCACGACACCAAGCTTTACGCCTCGTCTGGGCCCGTCAACACCGACAGTGGACTGTTGATGACTGGAAACATGTTGCCTGATCGGACAAGTCTCGTTTCAGATTGCATGGAGCGGATGGACGTGTTTTTGACCTAATGAATCCATGGACCCTGCATGTGGAGGCTCTGTAATGGCGTCCGACGTGTGCACTTGGAGTGATATGGGACACATGATACGTGTAGATACGACTCTGACAGGTGACACGTACCTAAGCATCCTATCTGATCACCTGCATCCCTTCATGTCCACTGTGCATTCCAACGGACTTGGGCAATTCCAGCAGGACAATGTGATACCCCACACGTCCATAATTGCTACAGAGTGGCCCCAGGAACACTCTTCTGAGTGTGGCCTCCAAACTCCCCAGACATGAACATTATTCAGCATATCTGGGATGACTTGCAACGTGCTGTTTAGAAGAGATCTCCACCCCGTCGTACTGTATGGACAGACCTGCAGGATTCATGGTGTCAGTTCGCTCCGGCATTACTTTAGATGTTAGTCGAGTCCATGCCAAGTCGTGTTGCGTCACATCTGCGAGCTCGCGGGGCCCTACACGATATTAGGCAGGTGTACCAGTTTCCTTGGCTCTTCAGTGTATTAGAGCTGTAAAACTAGCGTATGTTACCGTAAACTATCATAAGTAAGGGTGGACTACGACAGTTTTCCTACTCAGTTAAAATCGTAACCACATTACCTGTACATTAGGTGTGTTGTGTATGTATTGGGTGTTACCTCACTTCGATCCCTATGTTTGCGTGTGCGATTAGTATCTTACTAGATTTCCATAAAAACGGTTAAGTTGTGAACCGTCTAGAAACTGAGTGAAGATATGCAGACGGTCGCGTAGCTTACGGAACAGGTTTGTTCTACAAATTTATCCTCATGTTTGTTACTTAATAATAAACTGTATTTATGACAAAATTAAAATTGTCAATGTTTAATTCAATTTGACTCGAAAATTTTTTATTTGTAACGTGAAACAGAGAGCTGTTGTAGTGTAACAAAAATTTAAAAAAAGATTTATCATACGGCAATAAAACTCAGTTTCCTCAAAAAAAGGTTGAATTACCAAAAACGCGAAACATACAAGTAGCAGCCATCGCTTCAATACTTTGTCGAGCGCGGGGTCAGGGATTTTCTCTGCCTCGTAATGACTGGGTGTTGTGTGATGTTCTTAGGTTAGTTAGGTTTAAGTAGTTCTAAGTTCTAGGGGACTGATGACCATAGATGTTAAGTCCCATAGGGCTAAGAGCCTTTGTCGAGCTTATGTAAAACATATTTGTGTTATTTGTAGACAACTTTCTCACTTGTAGATAATAACAAGAAACTTTAAACTTTAGCCTTTAATCATGATGAAGAACGCTCTATTGAGTACAAAGTAACAAGAATATTTATGTACATTTTTTCATTTTTATGCATTTATGCTGTACTTGCATCAAAAGTAATTGCTTTTGTTGCACAAAGATGCAGAAGTTACGCGATCAACCAATTTTCATTACTTATAAAATGCAATATACATTTTGCAAGGATATAAAATACACAATGGACTAACACTGAACGATGTGCGGCTGTAGTTATATGCAAAACAAACAAACAAACAAACAAAACAAGGAGAAGTCGTCGGTTCTCACTTTCTGTCTCATACATTCATTTATGTTTCTTTCCGTACCAATGTTACTCGTACTAGCGATAATCCTACCATTTACTATTTCATTTATGTGCTTTACAAAAACGACCGAACAGTAGTTTTGGTGGAGCGTAACTCCAGAATCTATACATAGATAGATACACTGAGTTGACAAAATGCTTGAGATAGCGATATACACATATACAGATGGCGGTAATATCGCGTACTGAAGCTATAAATGTTAAGTGCATGGACGGTGGGAAGGTATCCAAGGTGATTATGGCCGCAAGACGGGAATTAAAAGATTCTGAACTTGGAACGATAATTGATGCTAGACGCATAGAACATTTCATTTCGGAAATAGTTAGGAAATTCAATATTTCGATATCCACAGTGGCGAGAATGTGCCGATAATACCACATTTCAGGCATTACCATTCACGACGGACAACACAGCAGTTGACGGCCTTCAATTAACGATCGAGACCAGCAGCGTTTGCGTAGAGTTGTCAGTGCTAACAGACAGGTAACACTGTGTGAAATAACCGCAGAGCTCAATGAGGGACGTACGATGAACGTATCCGGTAGGATAGTGTGACGAATTCGGTGTTAAAGGGCTACGGCAACAGACGATCTACGCGAGTGCCTTTGCTTACATTACGACATCGCCTGCAGCACCTTTCCTGGGCTCGGAACCATGTCGGTTGGATCGTAGACAACAGGAAAACCGTAGCCTGTTCAGAGAAGTCCCGATTTCAGTTTGTAAGAGCTGATGGTAGGGTTAGAGTGAGACGCAGACCCCAAGAAGTCATGGAGCCAAGTTGACAACGTTGTGTAAGCTGGTAGTGGTGCATAATGGTGTGGGCTGTGTTTACACGCAATGGACTGGGTTCTCTGGTCCAACTGAACTGATCATTGAGTGGAAACGTTTATGTGCGGCTACTTGGAGACCATTATCAGCCATTCATGGACTTCATGTTCCCAAACAACGATAGAATTTTTATTGATGACAACGCCTCATGACACCGGTCCACAATTGTTCAACATTTTGGACAATTCGAGGAAACGATTTGGCCACCCGGATCGCCTGACATGACTCCAATCGAACATTTATGAGGCATAACGGATAGGTTCTTTCGTGCACAAAATCCTGGACCGTCTACAGGTACAAATGGCTCTGAGCACTATGCGACTTAACTTCTGAGGTCACCAGCCGCCTAGAACTTAGAAGTAATTAAACCTAACTAACCTAAGGACATCACACACATCCATGCCCGAGGCAGGATTCGAACCTGCGACCGTAGCGGTCGCTCGGCTCCAGACTCTAGCGCCTAGAACCGCACGGCCACTCCGGCCGGCGGACCGTCTACAGTTTCGTAGTTGTGGACAGTTATAGAGATGGATTAATGTTTCTGCATGGTATTTCCACGGATTTGTTGACCTCATGCCACGTCCAGCTGCTGCATTAAGTCGGGCAAAAGGAGGTGCGAGACGATATTAGGAGGTATTCGATGACTTCTGTCACCTAAGTGTATAATAAACTCGAGTCCATCGCTGTGTCTTTTTGTTTCTGCATAAAAGTTGATCTCAGACTCTGTAATAAGGACTTGATTCGGTTTTTTCTAACAGATAGACTAATTCACTAGCCGGCTTGTGAATATACAGTAATTTATTACCGCTATACCAGAAAAATTGTCCTGCCATCGATACTTGGTGCCACTCGTGCGAAGCCACTGCGATTCGTTGTTTACATTTTTTTTATATTGAGCGTGAGCGACTGATCATTACTGCCAGTGTCTGTCATCTTCAAATATTCTTGCATTTTGTAACATTTTAAACGAAGTTACCGTCCTGTATACAACTCTAAAAAAGTGGAGAGATATTTTCTGAATTACGCCATGGTTACGCTTTTGTAGAATTATATGTGAGAATCTTTGTCAACCGATAGTTAACTGTCCCTAATTATCGTCACCCTTTGTTCGATAAGTAAGTACATACAACGTTAGTGCGAGAGTTAGTCGTGCATTTATATTATTTTGTGGTCTTTGTCAAAATGAAATTCACCAAATAGTTTTAAAGGGCTAATTGCTTAGACATCTATATTTATAGTCTTCCAGCAACTGTATATTACTTAACAGGGGGCACTTTGTTTCCATATATCCACTTCCTGTCCTGTACCATTTGCATGTGGAGCGGGAGAACATGTCTGTATGTAAGCCTTCCTACACAACGTAATCCGTCTCTTCTTATTCTTATGATCGCTACACGAGGTATAGGATTCAGAGAGTAGAGCAGGGCCTCACAACAATCGCGCTCCGCAGGTACACCGTGAGCGTATGCTGTGAGCAACCAGTACTTACGGCGTCCATCGCCACAGGGAGCTGATTGGGGAGCCGCGTGGGCGCTTGTGTGAACGAGGAAATTGATCCTGAGAGAAATGCTTCCAGAAATCTTGATTGTCTTTATATTCCCTGTCTCATTACAGAGCAAATATTTGAAGTTGCGGATCATCACGAATTAGGTACTGGAAACATTTTTCATTTTCTCCCTTCAGTTTCACTACAAATCTTTATTTTGTTCCCAAACATCACCGACGCACCGTCTATAGACACATAACTAATAGATTCCATCACAGGCTTACGTTTTATACACTTTCTCAAACGCCGCTAAGAATGCTAGATGCTACATCCAGCTGTGTACCTCTGACATTTACACTTTCATAGAGCACAAAACAAAAAACATCAAACTCTTTGCAAAGGTTTTACAAGATGTCTCTGAACGTCTTGGGCCACAAATTGTGTCCCACGCACGATTGTCGTATTTGATAAAGCCAAAACGTGAAACTGTTCTACCTGGAGTGGTCATAAAACTTCACCTTGCAACTGTCAAATATTCTTTTATTAAACCAGCATCTGTGAAGGGACCTAAGTACTTGCTAAGTGTAGTGCAGTTTTGTAGTTCATCCCAACGACAGTCTCACTTGTTTTTTTTTCCTCTTCAGGGAGCTTCCTTTTAAATATTAAAACCTCTTGTACACGCTCGGGTCCTTCACATTTTTCGTTTCCTTGTTATTTTACGTGGAAATACATTTATTAACTTTTTAACTGAATTTCCTGGAAGTACTCAACATCTTACAATTGCACTAAACATATTACGAACTCATCTTCTTGTGTAAAATGATAAAACTCCTCGCTTTGCGGACTGAAGTGCTAAGACATTGTCGGTTCACACTGTCGACTCGTCGTCGTTACTATCAGATGCCACCGCTGTTAAAAGTGAGCCTTCGATTTCGCAGTTGGCGCTTCTGCTGGCTGTCGCTACCACGTGGTTGCCGTGCATTTCCTTCGCTCCCCACCTCCCCGCAACTGCTCTACTCGCGAGCAAGAGCGTGAGCACGTGCGAGTGTTCACGCTCAAATTCACCGCGTTGTCAAGCCCTGCAGTAGAGCTTCTGCACGGTGAAACTCGAATACCGGTCACTAAATTTACTTTGTGTATCCCCTTTGTTCGAACACTTCCTGTTAAAATTCGCTGAAAATCGTTGTTAAACTTTCGTGTGACCAGCACAGACCTATTATAATCCTAGCAGCACGGCTCTGATTAACTTCTACGTTCTGTCCTACCACCTGAGAAGGACTTCAAATACCGGAGGGTCATTCTAGACTAGGCCATGCGGTTACCTTTGCAGATGCACTGCTCTTTTTCACAGTCCTTAGAGGCTAATATTCCTCGTCCATTTCTGTTCTTGATCAGTATTACTCACGGATAATTGGGTCCTAATTGTTGGTAATTGTGACAATATAATAGCCCCCATTCTTCGTTCAGAAACAAGATCAAGTATAAGTTCAACATGATAAAATAAACATAATGACATCAAAATTTCAGTTTTGGTTCGAAGAGGCGCCATGCTGGACGATCGTACATGCGAAGATTTTGTGGCTAAATCTGCAATTATCTGCTGAGTAAATGATATGGACGATGTACGGTGGTTGTCGTTAGTTAAGGAACACTTCAAAATCTGTACAACTACGCACAACGAAACCATCCCGACAGGTAAACTCAGATGAGTACAGTATGGATTTGAAGGTGATCTTCTCTCTCCCCGAAAGCAATGAAGTACCGTTACACTGTGCCACTTACTTCAATATATTCGTACTAGGGACAGACCATCGACAGGGCTGTCTAATGCTTCTCTTCATGGGACGGTCCCATGATGTTTGGAATTTGCCTCAAGACACTGATTTGCTTCAGTGATGCGAAAGCTCTGCACTGAAAATCATAGAATAGCGCCGGCCATTGTGGCCGAGCGGTTCTAGGTACTTCAGTATGCAACCGCGCGACCGGTACGGTCGCAGGTTCAAATCCTGACTCGGGCATGGATGTGTGTGATGTCCTTAGGTTAGTTAGGTTTAAGTAGTTCTAAGTTATAGGGAACTGATGACCTCAGATGTTAAGTCCAATAGTGCTCAGAGCCATTTGAACCATCATAGAATAGCGATATGCACATATACAGATGGTGGTAGTATCGCGTACACAAGGTATAAAGGGGCAGTGCAGTGGCGGAGCTGTCATTTGTACTCAGGTGATCCATGATAAAATGTTTCCGACGTCAATAAGGCCGCACGATGGGAATTAACAGATTTTGAACGCGGTTTAGTAGGTGGACCTAGACGCGTGGCACATTCCATTTCGGAAATCGTTAAGAAATCCAGTTTCCGGTATCCACAATGTTAAGAGTGTGCCGATGAATACAAATTTCAGACATTGCCTCTCACGACGGAGAACGCAGTGGCCGGAAGCTTTCATTTAACGATCGAGAACAACGTTGTTTGCATATAGTTGTCAGTGCTAACAGACAAATAACACTGCGTGAAATAACCGCAGAAATCAATTTCGGATGTACGACGAACGCATCCGTTAAGACAGTGCGGTGACTGGAAAACCGTAGCCTGCTAAGGTGACATGTGATTTCATTTGGTAGGGTTAGAGTATGGAACAAATCCCACGAAGCCATAGAAACAAGTTGTCGACATGGCATTGTGAAAGCTGGTGACGGCGCCGTAATGGTGTGGGCTGTGTTTACTTTGAATGGACTGGGTCCTCTGGTGTAGCTGAAAAGTTCATTGCCTGGAAATGTTTTTGTCGGGCTATCTAGAGACCAATTGCAATTCATGTACTTCATGTTCCCAAACAATATGTCACGTCACCAGGCGAAAACTGTTCGTGACTTGTTTTAAGGGCATTCTGGACAATTCGAGCTAATGGTTTGGGCACCGAGATCGCCCGACGTGAATCCCATCGAACGCTTATGGCGTATAATCGAGAGGTCACTTCGTGCACATCATGCACCGGCAACACTTTCACAATTATGGACGGCTATATATGCAGCGTGGCTTAATATTTCTGCAATTCCAAAGACTTGTTGAGACGACACCACGCACAGCTGCAGTACTTCGCCAGGCAAAACGAGGTCCGATACGAATTTATGATGTGTCCCATGTTCTCCATGTGTGGACGAACTCTTCGAATTCGAGACTCAATTACAGCACGCTGTTTCTCACGCACATACATAGTTACGATAAAAACATACTGCAATTCTGAACACTCCAGCGGCAGAGGACTGCAAATATGAAGACAAATGGTTCAAATGGCTCTGAGCAGTATGGAACTTAACATCTAAGGTCATCAGTCCCCTATAACTTAGAACTACTTAAACCTAACTAACCTAAGGACATCACGCACATCCATGCCGAGGCAGGATTCGAACCTGTGACCGTAGCAGTCTCGCGGTTCCGGACTGACGCGCCTGAACCGCTCGGCCACCGCGGCCTGCATATGAAGACACGAAGAATAAAGATGTAGAATGTTAATAACGTTTGTTTTAGGTAAAAAACCTTTAAGGGTTTTCACATAAAAATTCAGATGTACTTTTCATCACGCACTGGTATTTTTTCATTGCAGTCTTCCGCGCGAAGGGTGATACAAGTCTGTGGATCTACTGAATCCGGGAGGAAGCGCTGAGTGTGGTTGCTTAAAAAGAAGTACTGGCCAATCCGAATCGAATACAGTGAGTTCATGTGAATGGAGGTGTCCTCTGGTGGTGTTTACAGCACCATCCATCAGTCACAGTGAGCAATGAAAGAACGCAGTCGCCGGCGGCGTACTGGAGAGAGGTTTTAATGGACCTTCTCCCATGTAGCCGTGTGCGACACGAAGCGCGCCGGGCGCGGTCGACGAAGACGCCAGCCTCTAGTAAACTAGTGACTGTCGGACAGTAAACGCAGAGTGTTTATGTGATATTCATTTTAGAAACGAAACTCAATAACTGTTAAATCAAGCAGAGCAGAATGAAATTCCTTACACCAGATAGTTCTCTTTCAATGTGTTACGTTATTTAGCGTGTACGGCTTTGACTACAGAATAACACATCATCCATCACTCAAAGTGGAGTACGCACTGACGGAAAAGAAATCGCAACACAAAAAATAATTAATGTAGAGTAACGAAATTTCGGGAATACATTTGTCTAGGTAACATATTAATTTAAGTTTATCGATGTTATATGGATGTTGTTTGAGGTCTGCAGCTGTATTACAAGATTATGTGGGATAATTTATACTGCTGCAGTCACTTTTTACTAATATTTTATTAACACAATGCACTTCGGCAGCATGCTGCCATCATTAGGTGCATTATACAGTTACTTATACATCAGCTGATAGGTTATGTACATTATCAGTGTGCGCCAGTGAGGTTAAGCGTCGAAAAATAAACCTGTGTGGAAGGATAAATCTGTTACAGTGCGTACATTATGTGAATAGCATGATTAGGTAATATATTAATACGTTTATTTACGTAAGTAAACGCATTAACGCATTGTGCGCTAAATTTGGCGCTGAGCACTATGGGACTTAACATCTATGGTCATCAGTCCCCTAGAACTACTTAAACCTAACTAACTAGAGGACGTCACACAACATCCAATCATCACAAGGCAGAGAAAATCCCTGACCCCACCGGGAATCGAACCCGTGAACCCTGGCGCGGGAAGCGAGAACGCTACCGCACGACCACGAGCTGCTTACTCGCAAAATTTGAATATACATCATCTTTCAGATGTAGAAACACGCCTACCAACTTTCGTTTACGTCGAACAACTCAGTCTTGGTCTTGTAGTTTTTTTCCTTCAGAGTCTAAGTGCGTTTTATGTTAGCATTTTCATTTTGTGTTGCCCGTATCACTTGTTCTAGATATAACGCCCTGTGATCATATCTGTTACCAGCAGACGAGCCTGCTACCTTGCACAGCAACAATTTTTCTGTAATAGGGAGTTCACTTCATACTACCTTGGATGTTGGACCTCAGGCTTTTTCTGATGAATACAAGATACTTACTCTTGCGTTTTACCAACGAGCCACTGAGCCACGCTGCAGTCCAAAAGACCGATGTGTCTATGGGATAGCAAAATACCCTTAGATGGGGAAGCAATGTGCCATCACACGGTTACATATATATAGGGTGTTTCAAAAATGACCGGTATTTTTGAAAGAAAATAAAGAATAAACGAGCAGCGATAGAAATACACCATTTGTTGCAATATGCTTGGGACAACAGTACATTTTCAGACAGACAAACTTTCGAAAATACAGTAGTAACAATTTTCAACAACAGATGGCGCTGCAAGTGATGTGAAAGATATAGAAGACAACGCAGTCTGTGGATGCGCCATTCTGTACGTCGTCTTTCTGCTGTAAGCCTGTGCTGTTCACAACGTGCAAGTGTGCTGTGGACAACATGGTTTACTCCTTACAACAGAGGATTTTTCTGGTGTTGGAATTCCACCGCCTAGTACACAGTGTTGTTGCAACAAGACGAAGTTTTCAACGGAGGTTTAATGTAACCAAAGGACCGAAAAGCGATACAATAAACGATCTGTTTGAAAAATTTCAACGGACTGGGAACGTGACGGATGAACGTGCTGGAAAGGTAGGGCGATCGCATAAGGCAAACACAGAGGGCAACGCGCAGCTAGTGCAGCAGGTGATCCAACAGCGGCCTCGGGTTTCCGTTCGCCGTGTTGCAGCTGCGGTCCAAATGACGCCAACGTCCACGTATCGTCTCATGCGCCAGAGTTTACACCTCTATCCATACAAAATTCAAACGCGGCAACCCCTCAGCGCCGCTACCATTGCTGCACGAGAGACATTCGCTAACGATATAGTGCACAGGATTGATGACGGCGATATGCATGTGGGCAGCATTTGGTTTACTGACGAAGCTTATTTTTACTTGGACGGCTTCGTCAATAAACAGAACTGGCGCATATGGGGAACCGAAAAGCCCCATGTTGCAGTCCCATCGTCCCTGCATCCTCAAAAAGTACTGGTCTGGGCCGCCATTTCTTCCAAAGGAATCATTGGCCCATTTTTCAGATCCGAAACGATTACTGCATCACGCTATCTGGACATTCTTCGTGAATTTCTGGCGGTACAAACTGCCTTAGACGACACTGCGAACACCTCGTGGTTTATGCAAGATGGTGCCCGGCCACATCGCACGGCCGACTTCTTTAATTTCCTGAATGAATATTTCGATGATCGTGTGATTGCTTTGTGCTATCCGAGACATACAGGAGGCGGCGTGGATGGGCCTCCCTATTCGCCCGACATGAACCCCTGTGACTTCTTTCTGTGGGGACACTTGAAAGACCAGGTGTACCACCAGAATCCAGAAACAATTGAACAGCTGAAGCAGTACATCTCATCTGCATGTGAAGCCATTCCGCCAGACACGTTGTCAAAGGTTTCGGGTAATTTCATTCAGAGACTACCCCATATTATTGCTACGCATGGTGGATATGTGGAAAATATCGTACTATAGAGTTTCCCAGACCGTAGCGCCATCTGTTGTTGACAATTGTAACTACTGTAATTTCGTAAGTTTGTCTGCCTGAAAATGTACTGTTGTCCCAAGCATATTGCAACAAACGGTGTATTTCTATCGCTGCTCGTTTAGTTTGTATTGCCGTTTCAAATATACCGGTCATTTCTGAAACACCTTTGCTGAATTCCTGTATTCAACTATACAAATGCTTTGCGGACAGTCCCAATGCTCACGCAAATCGCGTTGGTGTAAACGAGTATATACTCACAGCACACCATTCATCTTGCTCTGACTGCAGATCCGTGATCATTGGCCGCGGAACACTGTGTATCGGCTACCTTCCACGCGATATATGCTGCTACTTTCGAGAGTTATAGTCACTGAAAAGAAAACTAATAAAAATGAGTTCAGTGAGTGCTCTGCTTTAGACGTAGATAATTACACGCACAGTGAATGAGCTAGCATAGCGTTAATTCGCTAGGCACCTACGGCAACCAGGTGGGCTGCGGTTTTCCTGTTTCTGGAACATGTCTTGGAGAAGGCCGTCATTCTCCCTCAGAAAATGCTGCGACGCTTCATTTTCACATCCGTCTCAGTTCTAAGAACGTGTTCTATCTTTTGGGAAGTCACAGTATACTTAGACCAAACACGTCGAACAAAATAGACACGCACAGATAAACGCAAACAGGTATTTCGAGAAAACATGTGAGGAGGGAAGATTAGAGAGTTCCTTCATCTCTTCAAAGAGCCACGAGATTCATTATTCGCTGCGGAAAATGTATAGCACGTTGTGTATATTCACAGTTCATGTAGTCCTTGTAAATTATGTTGAGTTCTTTTCTAAACTCAGTGCTAACCGTGCCCGATAAGGCTTTTGAGAGCACAGAATTCATCAAAATGCTACTTAAACACCAGCAAGTAGAGTATTGCTTTTTTGTGCTAGAATATGCGAGACCAGGAGGGGAAACATAAACCATGAAGGATGCCAGTTGCTAGTAATAGTACTGTCGAAGTTCACAATTTGTACGTAGATTATTACATCCATACGATCCATACCGTGAACATGTTCTAAAAAAATTGCTCTAAGCACTATGGGACTTTACATCTGAGGTCGTCAGTCTCCTAGAATAAGAACTGCTTAAACCTAACTAACCGAAGGACATCACATACATCCATGCCCGAGGCAGGATTCGAACCTGCGACCGTAGCAGCAGCGCGGTTCTGGACTGAAGTGCCTAGAACCGCTCGGCCACAACGGCCGGCGAACATGTTCTCTTCAAAGACGATGTAAACTGTTTCAACCACTTTTATAATGCAACAGTGTAACGTACCACATTACCTCTGCTGCCTGGTTCTGAGCGTTTACATCAAGCTTGAACATGTAACGTTTAGTAATTGTCAGCTTTTTGTTGTCCGTATATTACAAGAAAATTTGTGGTAAGTTCGTATGGAACCAAACTGCTAAGGTCATCCGTCCCTAGGCTTACACTTTACTTAATCTAACTTAAGCTAACTTAGACTAAGGACAACACACACAAACCCATACACGAGGGAGGATGCGAACCTCCGACGAGGTAGCTGCGCGAACCGTAGCAAGGCGCTAAACCGCACGGCTACCCCGCGCGGCGAATTACTTGAAACACAGGTTTCATTTTTGCTAAAAAGGGTCGTCAGTGCGAAGGATCCACAGTGAGAGGTATCCGAAATGAAACTTTATGCAAACACTTTGGTTCTCGACACGTATACTCAAACAAAAATAAACTTGCGAGAAACCATGGTCACACCTGTCTTCTAACAAGCTAATTCAAGTGACATTACAATACCTTTCTAAATTAATACTGTTGAAAATTGACGAGGAAATAGTGTCTGCTCTGACAGGGAAACAAGCGACACCACTCAGAACTCACTGGAAATGAGAATGCCGGCGTCTGAAAATGCGGTTTAATTGGCAATTCAGGAACTGAACTCGAAATAAATTCGCTGACTGAATATCTTGGCATCAGCTGTGTTAAATAAAGATATACCATCTATTAGTGACACTCGAAAATTTGTGTTTGACCGGGACTCGAACTTGGACGTCCCATTTATCGCGAGCGATCGCCTTAACCACTTCGGTTATCCGTGCACGCCTTAAGTGGAAGTCTGGGAAATCTGGGATCGAGTCCAGGAGCGACACAAATTTTCATATGCCGCTAATAGGTAGTACATGGATACCTAACACAACTGATTCCAAGATATTCGCCGTCAGCGATTTTATTTCAACATATTATGATTTGACGATCAGTATCGGTATGAAATAATTATTCCGAAGTATTATCTGAATGCGAATTTCATGACATCGTCTACAATGGGTATGGATGTAACACCCATTTCTGACACATGAAAATTAGTGCCGATCCAGGGTTCAACACAGACATATAGAGGTTTGGATCGAGCTGGGAAGCTAGCACGGATAGCCGAAATGGTTAAGGTGATCGCTTGTGATAAGTAGGTAATCAAGGTTGAAGTCCCACCTTGGCACAAGTTTTTATGTGTTAGAACTGGATAATACTGGTACGTCTATACCTATTGTAGCTAATGTCATTAAATTTACATTCAACGAATATTTTGGAATAACTTATTTCGAATTAATTTCGAATGACTGTCAATCTTTATTAATGTCTGTTCATCCATACACGTAAGTAAAAATTCAGGGAGTACCCTTCTCCCATATTCATCATTGTGTTAATTTTAATTAATTTGGATTAGTTTATGGTAGTGGGTCTACATACATGTGCAATTAAAAACGATGGAACTATGGTAATCACTCATGTAATTAGCACAAATGACTTGAATAAACGTAATTATGTTCTGAAAAACCTATTGACGGTAGGCTACTACTCGAAGACTTTTCAAGTCCTGTGGATTCTCCACTATTTACCGATATACTAGGATAGTTCAAGAAAACGTTCATCCACACCAGCTTTCACCTGTTACAGACCCTATACATTTGTTGGCTTGCCAGTGCTTAAATCTTGTATAAGAAAATTTCCTAAATTTTAAGCAGGGAAAGACAATGTGAAGCCTCATAACAGGTATCCTGATTCATTTGACGGGACCAACCACACTGTTATGTAGTCCAGAAGTGTTGATGTGTTTTTTTTGTTTTTTTTTTTTAACTCTTCATTCAACAGATAATATTGATACATCATAACCCACCACCTTACTCATTAGTGGGTCTTAATTATCCACAATACAAAATTTTTCTTAGCAGCATTTGTTACTATGTTTCAGATTTCCTACTTTCAACCTACTACAGGATATGATGATCTAAGTTACACTATGGGCAAGTGTTACTACCTATTGAAATACTATTGTAACTATTCTAGCAAGCTAACTCCTGCAACGTTACATGCGTGCCAGTAGATCTATAAACTTACTATTTTTTGGCCGTGCCCACTGAGCTAACCCCAGTTGGCGTGCCCTTGGCACTGGGCTGCCCTTAATTGGAAGTCGCTGCAGCTACTGTTAGTGATTATGCAAAAAAATACATCCTACTTAAAACTATCTAACTACTATTGGTCATCATTAGCGTGCTACGGGTCAAGTCTGGGATTGTTTCGCACCTTCCCCCTGTTCCAAGACGTGGCAGATTCCGATCGTCACGGCGATCCGCCAGTCCATGCGCTGGCGGAATGGGATAGGTGGTGGGAGTGTCATTTTATGTTCTATGACTCATTGATTCTCCCTAAGGTATTCTTGCAATACTTTTGCTGATACCCCGCTGGCAAGACTCAATGATGCTGAATGTGGATGGGTTTTTGATTAGGTGATAGGTGTCGTTATTTGGTAATTGACGTCTTAATTCGGTGGCTATGCATCGAAAAAGGGACTCTCATAGATCACGTGGTTCGGAGTGCTTATATCAGCACCACAGTCACACAAGGGGGTAACCCTCTTCACGAATCGGCAAAGAGATGCTGGGTACGGTCCATGCTCCGTAAGGAAGTGCAGCAATCCTTCATTTGGTTTGAAGTGTGTAAGTTGGAGCCGTTCCTTTATGTTAGGCAGCAGCAGTCCTTCTTCCCGTCTCTTCTTTATCCCAAAGTTCTTGCCACAATTCCTGCCCCGTTCTTCTGATTGCAAATTTATCCCCTACCCACACGCTCTGAATATGTTCAGTTTTTTCAATTTCCCCTCTTCTGACCCACCCAATACCAAGCTGCTTGTTCCCTGATTTTATGTCTAAGGGACACAGCCTCATGAGAGTCGGCATTCCCCCCCCCCCCCCCTCCCCCCAGGAGATGATCAGTAAGCTCCAATCGAACGTAGAAGCATGTTGCGCTGCACTCTCCTCACGGCCATGGCAGGCACGACCCTAGTGAGCCTGTGTGTCCAGACTCAGGACCCGTAACCCATGATGGAGGTGAAAATGGTGTTATGATATAATTTGATCACTTCTGAGGGTAGGTGGCCTCTGCTGCGGCCGATCATAATGAGGTTATTCAGTGATTCTAAAGGCCTTTGGGTCACCGCTTCGATGTCTATGATGACAACCAAGTATCAGGCACTGCGGTGCTAAATAACTGCTGAGCCCTGGTGAGTGCACTCAACAGCTCTTTGGCGTGTCTGTTGACGTCTTCGTCACCTTCCGGCCATATCGGGGCGTCAAACTCTCTTGCAAGGCGCTCCCAGTAAGTTTTGTTTTAGTTGAGCTGCACTTCCCACCCTATGTCCCAGTTGCACACTCTGACAGAGAGCGTAAAAGTAATTAGGTTATGGTCACTTGTGGTGACTCTCTCTGACCATCCAACTTTGAATACTGCCAAGCAATATTTGGTTACCTTAACGTGATGTCGATGTTTGTACCCTCACGCCCTCCGCCAGTGTAGGTGGGGGTGTTTCCTGGTCTATTAGCGATAAGAAACTATTAGGACATGATGGTCTCCATTTTTTCGCCTCTTTCATCCCGAGTGCCACTGTCCCATAAGGGGGATTTAGCATTCACGTCTGCCACCACTACAATCTTGCGGCCTCCCAGCGCCGTAGATACCTGCACGAGTTGGCCAAGGTAACTTCTTTATTGGTTCCGTACTGAAAGTACATATACAGCAGATATATGATGCCTACTGGCGACTGGATCTCTACGACATTACAGTGATCATCGGAAAGATGTGAAAGCACTGTGATTCGTAACGCTTTGCTAACTACTGTAATGGTGGCCTTCTGGTCATTGCCAAAGCTTGCTACTTGCCAATTTATAGTGGCAAATGCTATATTCCCTGCAAGAGAGTGTGATTCCTGTAGACAGAGCACGTCAAAGCTCGTCTCCTCCACCACCCACCGAAGCTCCTGAATGACCAGCCTAATATTATGTGCATTTAACTGTCCTATCTGAATTACTGTTCTCGTGGGATATATGTAAGGACATATGATTATGGAAAGGTCTTTCTCCAATCGAAAGCTATTCTTCCGTTAGATAGGCCAGACTGATTGTAAATTTCATCTAGATCGAATGTTTCATTTCGTCTTACAAAAACCTTGTTCACAAGGTCACGAAGAGCTCTGAAGTCACTGGGGAGATTCATAATTTTCAACGGTATTCTATCAACAGCCTCCATGGCCGAGAAGGTGACATTACAGCCATACTTGTGTTCTACACGCACCACGTGTCGTAGTGCCGTTGTCAGGACAGCCGACTCCTCCAGGCGGGACAACTGCATGGAATGTTCAAGATTTGGACACATTCTCACAGGATCAAGCTCCAGTCGTATGACCAATGGTTGACCTGGGCTTGTGCTAGCAGTTGTGCTGCTAACTGCGCTAACTTGTACTGGTTGTTCTGGTGCAGAGTTTTCTTGTACAAACACCGATCGGACGACTACAATAGGACGCCTGTCTTGTGTTGCCCGATTTTCTGGCAATCCATGTCCCCGGCGGGAGGGAGAGGAGCGGTCACTTGTTCCCAAGGATCCGTCTGGACGCACGTGTGCACCGTTTCCATCCTTAGTGATTTACCTTCTGCGACTAAGGTTAGCAATTGTTTAAACTTTGCTGCCCTTGCCACATCCCTTCGCCTCTTGCACGGGGATTTTCTTTTTGGCATCCTGTGCGCCGTTGTGGCCTCAGCCATAATTGGTCCTTGATATTAATCTGTGCTCCAGCATCCTATACGTGGGGCAATTTATTCCTGTAGCACCGCACGTCATTTTATCCCTCTTAGTACAAGGAATACAAATTCCTGGTCTTGTGCAGTTTCTCTTTACATGATCTTCTGCTCTACATCTGGAGCAATCACAGTACTTACGTATATGATCTAAATCTCCACAGCTCTGACAGCGAGGTACCACCAAATAGTCCAGCATACTTATTGCTTGGAAACCAATGTAGATCTTGCCCACAGTCGTGAGCTTTTTCCACATTTTACCGGATACTTCGGCTACATGGTGAACTCCGTCTCTTTCTCTGTGTCCGGTTTTAAATCGTAATTTGAATTCATATTTGAACTCTTCGCTACTCATGTCGTCAAAATTTTGGGTTCTTATGGTTTCATATAGCTCATTGTTGTCCATAGTAATTGGTATATCATACATAATTGCAAGTGGGTTTTTCTTTTTAGGAGGTTCACATTTTACAGCTTTACATAATTTTTGATTGCTTAACATTTTATTTTTATCCTCTTGTGTTGATACATCTACTACCACTACGTTTTTGTTTGCGTTAACTTTGTTAATTTTTATTATTTTCTTCAGTAAGATTGAAATTTTTTGTGAATATTACCTGTACTTTCTTTGTGTCTTGACCGGGCAAGTGTCTCAGAAAGACTGCCGTGTCTTTTTAGACACCTTAACGATCTTCTCTCTGGTGGTTTTTGGTGCAGCTTGAGCCACCACACTACCCCGTGATTTGATTGGCTGCTTGGGCAACCTTTCATTTTCTTTTTTAAGTTCTTCGACCCTCCCCTTGAGCTCCGCGTGAGCGATAGCCCAAATGGTTCCAATGACTATGAGCGGTATGGGACTTAACATCTGAGGTCATCAGTCCCCTAGAACTCAGAACTACTTAAACCTAACTAACCTAAGGACATCACACACATCCATGCCCGAGGCAAGATTCGAACCTGCGACCGTAGCGGTCGCGCAGTCCCAGACTGAAGCGCCTAGAACCGCTCAGCTACACCGGCCGGCAGCGATAGCCCAGGACGCGAGTTTGTTCTTTAGTGTCAGGATCGCAGGCTGGCTTATTTTGCCATTTTTAACATTGGTTTCCAGGAACTGCGTTATCCTGGCATGCCTTTCGTTCATACTTTTCTCAGTCTGCCCCGAGCCCCCTTGTGGCGAGGGAACAGAAAGCATAGATGCCCTCGCAGGCGCATACGATTCGCTTGTCTCTTCTTCGGCCATGATTGTTGACAAGCGAAAATGGATTGGCAGCCCATCTCTTGCCCCGGACCGGCTCTTCTGGTATAAGGGGGGGGGGGGGGGAGGGGCTCGCCCACCGACCTCGCCCCTAGGCTAAGAGCACTGCCGGGTTCAGCACGCCATTGCGAACATACTGGTCCCCATCAGTGGCCCTGTCATCGATGATTTCACTCAGCGCTCCTCGGCAAGTACACCCCGGAGAAGCGGATGCACTTCTTGCCTTTCGCCGCCTACTAGTCCGAGCTTCCACCTTCCGGCCAAGGACCCACTCCCACTCAGATGGTGGGCCGTCACCCAGTCGTTCCGCGGTCTGGACCCAGCTAACCTGGCTCAGGCGATGTCACCACCCCCTGGGCTTGGCAGGACACGCCCCTATTACCTACGGGCGCCGTGAAGCGTCCTTGCCGACTCGCGCCGAGATTCCACGCCGACAAACGAGGTCGCCGGCATGCAGAGCACCTCGTGTTCTGTGCTCTGCACACACAGTGTTGATGAGTTTACTGAAACCCCAACTGATCGGATCTTTGGCTTGTCACTTGTACATGTTGGGTCGCGTAACTCGAATCACTGTTTGAAACAACTTGCGATAAATTATACACCTCGACAGTAACCCTTACTCTGTACTCCGCAGTCAATTGTCTGCTACCCTTTACAGGTGAAGCACAGCTCACATGTTCTGACTACATTCAATGGGGCAAGGACGATGAATTTCTTGTCGTTTGCTAACAGCTCGACCTTTATTCGTCCTCTCTCCATACATTGCGATAAGGGTACAACGTGAACATCCAAAATACATCGCCATTGCTATGGATCTTGTTCCCTTCCGCCACGGCACCCAATTTTCTATTTGTCAAAGTCGTTTAAATCAGCAACTTTCTCTATCCTCTCACTCATATTCGTCAGAATTATTTCTCTGCATCAACGAAATATTGTTATATATTTTCCTTTCAGTGTCCGTGTGCCTGGGTTGCAGTGCAGATGAGAGTATTCTAACTGTTATGTGTTTCTCACATGAATAATAAAAAATTCTAATGTCTTCTATGGTTGCTCTAGATCAGGGGTGTCCAAGCTTTTTGCTTTAGTGGGCCACGTTGGAAGAAGGCTAGTATTTTTGGGCCGCACGTAACATGCTAAACACTTACAGTAACCTTCCAGAAAATGTAAACAGTTAACACATTTAAGTAATTTAGAATTTCCTAATTTACGATTGTTCATTAAAAAGAATCAAGATACAATTAATCTGACATTTCATACAAGATATAATTTTATATATAAGTGACATCTAACCTTGAATTTGGGAAACTAATATATCAAAATCAGCTTCGATCGAAGTGGTTGCAATTCTCGAGTTGTTCTCAAGGTGTTCGTCTGGGTTTCTGGTTCTATTTTTACTCTTTGTGTGCTTTACTCTCGGAAATAACTGTTCATAAATATATGTGCTTCCAAACAAACATAACGTACATAAAGCATGATAGGGATATTTGTCTCTGAGCAGATATGGTTTGTAAATGCCCAAGAAAGATACATGAGGAAATTTTTCTTTTAGAGGGATCTCAGACGGAAACTTATGGTTTTCATCTGAAAATCTTCTTGTAACGTATCGACGTTGTACGTAAAATGTGTCAAATAAAAAAAAAATTTAATTGTTTTTTTAGAAAATTATGAAATCGATTTTCAAATTCTTGCATCTAATCTAAATGTGTGGCTGCGTATTTATTTCTGTCTATTGTATTATGTTTCTAAATCTTTAGCTGCGCAGTTGCAACTGAATTAGCCATAGGATAACAGAACAGCGCGTCTGACTAGTTGACCAGTTATAAGAACGAGGCTCTGGGGAAGCACAGGCGACAATGTTACGAGCTGGGTTGACCAGTGAGAGAAGTGTGTGGTGGGAATTCCAGATTGAAAATATTCAGTTTCTCATAACTTAACGTAAAAAGAATCGTGTGATAGATGCCCACTTCTTGGACTATACTGAAACTTGCTTACAGCCGCATGCGGTCCGTTGGCAGCGGGGTGGCTACCCCTGCTCTAGATATTCCCTTAGGAGATTACGCTTACGGTTAGACCTTTAGTGAGAGAGCACTTCGAGTTCCTGCAGCTAATAAGTCGAGAACACCGTTGGCTTTTTTTTACATATTTTTACGAGCTTCAAACAGGAGCGACTTCAGTAATGGATAGGAACTATGATTGTTGTGTACAGAAGCGAGCTTACTTGGTGACCCTTCGCTCACAGCTCCAGGCAGCGTTGGTTTCCGTCACACAGCTTGAGTTGCTGCCAAGGGGCATCATTGTGGAGGCTGGGACACGTCGAGCGTGTCCCCCGATCGGTCCACTGCTGTGGCCGCCCCAGGTACTGCTGCACTGAGATTGACCCCTCACCCGTGGTCGAGTGGGAGATCATTCCAAAGTCTGGCAGGCAGCGAAAGAGTTTCCGAGGGGCCGATCGTAGGGTCTCCCAGGTTCGTTTGACGAACAGGTTTCGGGCGTTATATGTGGCTGCCGAAGTATCTAAGCCAGATGCACTCGTCCACCCTGTTCGTCAAGGAACAGAGGAAGCTTCTCGGCCCGCAAGGTCTGGGGATTCACAGAGGGTGGGTTTTCTGGTAGTTGGGAGCTCCAACGTTAGGCGAAAAATGGGGCATCTTAGGAACATGGCTGCCAAGGAGGGGAAGTAAGCCAGTGTGCACTCCGTGTGCATACTGGGGGGGAGTCATTCCGGATGTGGAAAGGGTGCCATGAAGAGTATAGGAGCAGCCAACTGCAGATGCTGGCTCATGTTGGTACCAATGACGTGTGTCGCTTTGGATCGGAGGAGATTCTCTCTGATTTCGAGCGACTAGCGGATATGGTAAAGACTGCCTGTCTTGCTTGCGAGATTAAGGCGGAGCTCACCATCTGCAGCATCGTTGATAGAACCGTCTGTGGTCCTTTCGTGCAGAGTCGAGTGGAGAGTCTGAATCAGAGGCTCAGCGCTTCTGTGGCCGTGTAGGCTAGGCTGCAGGTTCCTTGACTTGCGCCATCGTATGGTGGGTTTCCGGGTTCCGCTTAATAGGTCAGGAGCCCACTACACACAGGAAGCGCCTACACGGGTAGCGGGGGCTGTGTGGAAAGGACTGGGAGGTTTTTTTTTAGGTTAGAGGGTCTCAGGAAACCACAGAAAGGGCGTCCGTCTAAAAGAGGGCAGGTAAAACACAGTAAGGTAATTGTAGAAACGATCGGTATTGTAGTTGTAAATTGTTGGGAAAGAACCAGAGCTCCAAGCCCAAATAGAAAGCACTGAAGCTCAAATATTTATGAGTACAGAAATAAGTTCAGCCGAAATTTTTTCAAACGATCTAACAGTGTTCAGAAAGGATAGATTAAATATAGTTGGTGGTGGAGTATTTATTACTGTGAGAAGTAGTTTACCTTATAGTGAAATTGACTAGTATGGGTAGAGGTTATACTTGACAATAGGATTAAACTATTAATTGGTTCGTTTTACTGACCCCCCGACTCAGAAGATATAATTTCTGAACAGTTCAAAGAAAACTTGAGTCTCATTTCAAATAGGTACCCCACTCATACAATTATAGTCGGTGGTGAGTTCAATCTACCCTCGAAACGCTGGAAAACTATACGCTTAAAGCCGACGACAGGCATAAAACATCATCCGAAATTGTACTGAATGCTTTCTCAGAAAATTGTTTTGGACAATTAGTTTATGAGCCCACTCGAAGCGTAAATGGTTGAGAAAGCATACTTGACCTCTTAGCAACAAATAATCCTGGTCAAATAGTGAGTATTGTGAGGAATACAGGGATTAGCGACCACTAGGTAACTGCTGCTAGGTTGAATACCGTAACACCTACAACCATCAAAAAGAAACGCAAAGCACGGTATATCTATTTTCAAAAGCTAATAAAATGCTCTTAACGTCTTTTTTAAGAGACAGTCTTCACTCCTTCCGACCTGATCACGTAAGAAGTGTAATAATTTCAAATATAGTATCGACGGCAATTGAGAGATATATACCACATAAATTAATAAGTGATGGTACTGATCCGCCATGGTACAGAAAACAGGTCAGATCGTTGTTGCAGAAGTAACGAAAAATGCATGCCAAATTTAAAAGAACAAAAAATCCCCAAGACTAGCAAAGTTTTGCAGAAGTTCGAAATATAGCGCGTACTTCAATGCGAGATGCTTTTAATAATTTCCACAAGGAAACTCTGTCTCGAAATCTGGCAGAAAACCGAAAGAGATTCTGGTCATACAAAAAGCACACCAGTGGCAAGACGCAATCAATACCTTCACTGCGCAATAAGAACGGTGAAGTCACTGACGAAAGTGCCATTAAAGCAGAATTATTAAACACGGTTTTCCGAAACTCCTTCATCAAAAAGGCGAAGTAAATATTCCTGAATTCAAATCAAGAACAACTGACAAGATGATAAACATGGAAGTAGATATCCTAGGTGTAGCAAAGCAGCTTAAATCACTTAATAAAGGCAAGGTCTCCAGTCCAGATTGTATACCACTCAGGTTCCTTTCAGAGTATGCTGATGCAATAGCTCCATATTTAGCAATTATATACAACCGCTCGCTCACAGAAAGAACCGTACCTAAAGACTGGAAATTTGCTCAAGTCACACAAATACGGAAAAAGTGAAGCAAGAGTAATCCTCTGAATTACAGGTCCATATCACTAACGTCGATTTGTAGTAGGGTTTTAGAACATAAACTGTGTTCGAACATTATGAAGTACCTCGAAGAAAACGCTTTATTGGTACATAGTCGGCACGGATTCAGAAAATGTCGTCCCTGTGAAACACAACTAGCTCTTTACACTCATGAAGTAATGATTCTTATCGAAAGGGGATGTCAAATTGATTCCAAATTTTTAGATTTCCGTTCCTCACAAACGTCTTCTAACCAAATTGCGTGCCTATGGAATATCGCCTCAGTTGTGTGACTGGATTCGTGATTTCCTGTGAGAAAGGTCACAGCTCGTAGTAATAGATGAGTGATCGAGTAAGACAGAAATAAAATCTAGCGTTCCCCAATGAAGTGTTACAGGCCCTCTATTGTTCCAGATCTACAGGGTGTGACAAAAAGGTACGGCCAAACTTTTAGGAAACATTCCTCACACACAAAGAAAGAAAATATGTTATGTGGACATGTGTCCGGAAACGCTTACTTTCCATGTTCGAGCTCATTTTATTACTTCCCTTCAAATCACATTAATCATGGAATGGAAACACACAGCAACAGAACGTACCAGCGTGGCTTCAAACACTTTGTTACAGGAAAACGTTCAAAATGACCTCCGTTAGCGAGGATACATACATCCACCCTCCGTCGCATGGAATCCCTGATCCGCTGATGCAGCATGGAGATTGGCGTATTGTATCACAACCGTCCACAATACGAACACGAAGAGTCTCAGCATTTGGTACCGGGGTTGCGTAGACAAGAGCTTTCAAATGCCCCCATAAATGAAAGTAGAGAGGGTTGAGGTCAGGAGAGCGTGGAGGCCATGGAAATGGTCCGCCTCTACCAATCCATCGGTCAACGAATCTGTTGTTGAGAAGCATACGAACACTTCGACTGAAATGCGCAGAAGCTCCATCGCGCATGAACCACATGTTGTGTCGTACTTGTAAAGGCACATGTTTTAGCAGCACAGGTAGAGTATCCCGTATGAAATCATGATAACGTGCTCCATTGAGCGTAGGTGGAAAAACATGGGGCCCAATCAAGACGTCACCAACAATAGCTGCCCAAACGTTCACAGAAAATCTGTGATCATGACGTGATTGCACAGTTGTCTGCGGATTCTCGTCAACCCACACATGTTGATTTTGAAAATTTACAATTTGATCACGTTGGAATGAAGGCTCATCCGTAAAGAGAACATTTGCACTGAAATGAGGATTGACACATTGTTGGATGAACCATTCGCAGAAGTGTACCCGTGGAGGCCAATCAGCTGCTGATAGTGCCTGCACACGCTGTACATGGTACGGAAACAACTAGTTCTCCCGTAGCACTCTCCATAAAGTGACGTGGTCAGAGTTACCTTGTACAGCAGCAACTTCTATGACGCTGACATTGGGGTTATCGTCAACTGCACTAAGAATTGCCTCGTCCATTGCAGGTGTCCTCGTCGCTCTAGGTCTTCCCCAGTAGCGAGTCATAGGCTGGAATGATCCGTACTCCCTAAGACGCCGATCAATTGTTTCGAACGTCTTCCTGTCGGGACACCTTCGTTCTGGAAATCTTGCCCCGTGCTAATCCATACATCAAATGGGCATCTGCCAACTCCGCATTTGTAAACATTGCACTGACTGCAAAACCACGTTCGTGATGAACACTAACCTGTTGATGCTACGTACTGATGAGCTTGATGCCAGTACTGTAGAGCAATGAGTCGCATGTCAACACAAGCACCGAAGTCAACATTACCTTCATTCAATTGGACCAACTGGCGATGAATCGAGGAAGTGCAGTACATACTGACGAATCTAAAATGAGCTCTAACATGAAAATTAAGCGTTTCCGGACACATGTCCACATAACATATTTTCTTTATTTGTGTGTGAGGAATGTTTCCTGAAAGTTTGGCCGTACCTTTTTGTAACACTCTGTATATTAGCGACATAGGAGACAATCTGAGTAGCCGGCTTAGATTGTTTGCAGATGATGCTGTCATTTACGGTCTTGTAAAATCATCAGATGACCAAAACGATTTGCAAAATGATTTAGATAAGATATCTGTATGGTGTGAAAAGTGGCAATTGACCCTGAATGAAGAAAAGTGTGAAGTTATTCTCATGATTACTAAAAGAAATCAAATAAATTTCGATTACGCGACAAATCAAACAAATCTGGAGTCTGTAAATTCATCTAAATACTTACGAATTACAATTACAAATAACCTAAATTGGAACGATGACATAGATAATGTTGTGGGTACAGCAAACTAAAGATTGCGATTCATTGGCAGAACACTTAGAAGATGCAACAGGACTACTAAAGAGACTGTCTATAGCACGCTTGTCCGCCCTATTATGGAGTACTGCTGTGCGTTGTGGGATCCGCATTAGGTGGGACTAACGGATGACATCGAAAAAGTTCAAATAACGGCAGCTCGTTTTGTACTATCGTGAAATAGATGAGATAGTGCCACAGACATGATTGGTAAATTGGAGTGGCAAACAAAGGCGTTTTTCGTCGCGACGGGATATTCTCATGAAATTTCAATCACCAGCTTTCTCCTCCGACTGCGAAAATATTCTGTTGGCACCCACCCACCTACATAGGGAGAAATGATCATCACGATAAAATAATAGAAATCAGGACTCGCACAGAACAAATGAAGTGCTCGATTTTCCTGCACGCCGTTGAGAGCTGACCGGTAGAGAGACAGCTGGAAGGCTGGAAGGTGGTTCCTCGAACCCGCTGCCAGGCTCTTTACTGTTAGTAGCAGAGTAATCACGTAGACGTAGACGCTCACTTTCATTCCGCAACTATACACCGAATCTGGTTGTGAGATGTCGGCTTATACCGGGTCGTATACTCACATTTTATTTCCATTTAAATAATGACTTGCATATGTCTTGCCCTTCTCTGTTTAGATTTAGATAATATTTGCTTTCCTTCATTGACTTATTTTCACACTTAACAATATGAGTGGTCAGGGGCAGCGATGCACTTCAATTTCAACTCTGTTCTCATACTGGACAAACTGAATTTCAAGACCTTGTGTATCTTATTGCTTTCCGCTCTAAGGAATCTCCAACTTAGGGAAGAATCAGCCTTTCCCTCGGGGCAAAATCGCTAACGATGGTTCAGAAACATAGTTCGCTGTTCCAGCGGGACTGATCACGACTACGGACTAGCCAGCTTAAAATGGGGCTCCAGAACGACAATAGCGTTGCAATGGGAGGGCGGCCTCAATGTTCTGTTCACACAATACAGAACGGAAACTAACTGCCCACAAGGGGTCACTTACTGAAACAACCGTTTCATCCTGTTGTTGGACAGCATTCCAAAATTCGGAGCCGCGCGGGATTAGCAGAGCGGTCTAGGGGGCTGCAGTCATGGACTGTGAGGCTGCTCCCGCCGGAGGTTCGAGTCCTCCGTCGGGCACGGATGTGTGTGTTTGTCCTTAGGATAATTTTAGTTAAGTAGTGTGTAAGTTTAGGGACTAATGACCTTAGCAGTTAAGTCCCATAAGATTTCACACACATATTGCCACAGCTGCACTTGAGAAAATGTTCACTTAGTTTGTCGTGCAACTGTCCACAATTACTTAAATGCATAGGAATCACAGAATGCTTGCCTTGCGGTGGTTTCTTTCGGGTAGGAAAGCACATTTCTGATTGGCGTTCTGGCATCTAGATTATTGGAGGGAGACAGCAGCCTCGATTTCAGTCCACTCTTTTTAGGGACAGTGAGAGACTTTCGGTGACTGGCAGAATGAATTGGGCCGAGTGGAGACACCGAGGTTTGAAGAGAAGCGAGGGGCTGTTCGGAGAAGGGCTCCTGAAGACTTCGCCCAGGGCGCTACCCTAGGGAAGGCCGCGACCTTGATAAGCAGATTTGGACTTCGGCCTAATGCCAAGTCACCGGAGTTTGATTTAATAGTTCACGGGACTTATATAAATTTCTCACGATCGCGTCTGCTAAGATGACTGCATCCCGCAGCCCCACAGCCTGCCCTACCCCAGCCAGTACTAGCGCTCGCATCAGCACAGCGTACGGCAACACCACGCAGATCCATTGCAGCCACGGTAAGCCCGCTTTGCAATGCGATCGGTCGACGACAGGAATTTCAGCTGTTTGAGGAGAGATGGTTTCATTCCTGTCGCGAATCCCTTACTGTAACAACTGTTTTGCATAATTCTTTGTTTTCGTGTCACGTTAAATTTGGAGGAAAATTTTAACTAAGCACCACTCATGCATCGCCTCTGAAATGATGAGATCATACTGATATAATAACTTCCTTCTTTTTAGTTTCATACAGATGTTGTGTAGTCAGTCCAAATTCTTGTATTTTTTGAATATTTAAAAAACACAACAGTTGAATTAAATAGTAATTTACAGTAATTTAATGTCAATTCAGTCAGTATTGTCCAGTAATGTCCTGGTGGATACCCTAGTCTTTCTGCATGATTTGCTCTTTGGTTTGCATTGTAAAGTCAGTTTTTAAGAAATATATTTTCTACATGTTGTACCTGGATTAATAAATATGAATTATAGCAGCTGAAACTCTGTGACGTGATGTATTTATTTCCCGTAATTACACTACTGGCCATTAAAATTGCTACACCAAGAAGAAATGCAGATGATAAACGGGTATTCATTGGACAAATGTATTATACTAGAACTGACATGTATTACATTTTCGCGCAATCTGGGTGCATAGATCCTGAGAAATCAGTACCCAGAACAACCGCCTCTGTCCGTAATAACGACCTTGATACACCTGGGCATTGAGTCAAACAGAGCTTGTATGGCGTGTACAGGTACAGCTGCCCATGCAGCATCAACACGATAATACAGTTCATCAAGAGTAGTGACTGGCGTATTGTGACGAGCACGTTGCCCGGCCACCATTGACTACACGTTTTCACTTGGTGAGAGATCTGGAGAATGTTCTGGCCAGGGCATCAGTCGAACATACAGGACCTGCAACATGCGGTCCTGCATTATCCTGCTGAAATGTAGGGTTTCGCAGGGATCGAATGAAGGGTAGAGCCGCGGGTCGTAACACATCTGAAATGTAACGTCCACTGTTCTAAGTGCCGTCAATGCGAACAAGAGGTGACTGAGACGTGTAACCAATTGCACCCCATACCATCACGCTAAGTGATAAACCAGTATGGCGATGACGAATACACGCTTCCAATGAGCGTTTACCGCGATGTCGCCAAACACGGATGCGACCACCATGATGCTGTAAACAGAACCTGGGTTAACCCGAAAAAATGACGTTTTGCCATTCGTGCACCCAGGTTCGTCGTTGAGTACATCATCGCAGGCGCTCCTGTCTGTGATGCAGCGTCAAGGGTAACCGCAGCCATGGTCTCCGAGTTGATAGTCCCTGCTGTTGCAAACATCGTCGAACTGTTCGTGTTGTTGGTTGTTGTTTTGCAAACGTCCCCATCTGTTGACTCAGGGATCGAGACGTGGCTGCACGATCCGTTACAGCCATGCGGATAAGATGCATGTCATCTCGACTTCTAGTGATACAAGGCCGTTGGGATCCAGCACGGCGTTCCGTATTACCCTCCTGAACCCACCGATTCCATATTCTGCTAACAGTCATTGGATCTCGACCAACACGAGTAGCAATCACGGTAGGCTACAATCCGACCTTTATCAAAGTCGGAAACGTGATGGTACGCATTTCTCCTCCTTGCACGAGGCATCACAACAACTTTTCACCAGGGAACGCCGGTCAACTGCTGTTTGTGTATGAGAAATCGGTTGTAAACTTTCCTCATGTCAGCACGTTGTAGGTGTCGCCACCGGCGCCAAACTTGTGTGAATGCTCTGAAAAGCTAATCATTTGCATATTACATCATCTTCTTCCTGTCGGCTAAATTTCGCGTCTGTAGCACGTGATCTTCGTGGTGTAGCAATTTTAATGGGCAGTAGTGTAAATTACCATCGTCCTCCAACCATGAACATGTAAGTGAAGCCCACTAATGAAATCAGGAGTTAAATTAAAGTTTCCTGCAAGCGCCATAGTTATACTGATAATCATTCTTAGTGTTTCATGAGGACACGCTTTCTGATCTGATACGATAGTATCCGCAACTAAATTTATTTGTCTGTCCAATGAGGTTAGTAACAAGTTCGCAGCAGCCTTTTCGAATACGCCCGACTTCTGCCGCATTTGGTAACTCTGCTAGTTCTCATTGCGGAGGTTTCAGGGACGTGTGTTGCATATTTGTCGTCCCTGTCGGTTCTTTTCCTTCGGGCTGGGGATGCGAACTAACAGTATTTTATTTTGGTTCACAGTCACATATAATTATTTTTCACGACTTATTTGGCAACACTGCCAGTTCTCAGTGCTCAGTGTGCAGAATTCGACGACGCGTCTGCACTCTTATTTTTTTTTATTCGCAGTCTGATATATTCATTTTCCACGGATTTTGAACTCAAGTACACAACTGATTAGCTGTAGTGCAGCCCTATACTAATTCTGAATATCTTTGCAACCTGTGGAACATTTCCACACTTAAATAAATTTTACTCGCACGGTTTTCGGCGTTGTAGGTAAACAGAGAATGAGTGTAGTCAGCACACGGCATGACATAGGGTTAGGCAGGTATGACGTTTGGTAATAAGAACTAGGAACCAAACGAGAGAGATGGAGAAAATGGAAACAGTAGCGCTGGTGCATGCGGAGGCCGTTGAGGAAAACGGGATGCATTTTGAAAATGAGCAACTTCAGGGGGACGAGAACGAGTCCATACAAGACACACTACTGGGTAGGGCAGCAGAGCATTTAGCTGCTGTAGACCTCAGTCAGGAGCAAATGGTTGATGAGACGGAGCGGACAGCACAAGGTGCGACAGCGTAAGTACCAGCTAGCAAGGGTGCTCACACCCGCAGGAGGTGCAACGTTAGGCTTAAAGTAAATAGTGCGTAACCTCCATAACTCATGGAAGCTGCTGAAGAAAGAGACAGAAAACAGGAAGAGAGCGAAAAGAAATTCGAAGAAAGAGACAGACATCAAGAATAGAGGCAAAAGGCGATTAAGAAGTACTTGGAGGAAGTTTCGAAGAAAATGAAGGAGGAATACGAGGTTACAGTAGCGGCACTCATAACACGGGTTAAGAAGAACACGAAAGAGATTCAGGTACCCAACGAGACGTTCCGAAGAAACCATTCGGAAACAAATAAACGAGTTTCAGCGACGTCGCTTAGCCACGACACACGTATGAAAAGGATAGAGAAAGCAATCGCGGGAATTCCCACAGAAACAGAAAATCTAGTCGCGGAAGGAGTGCCTAACAAGGACTTCAACTCGGATAGGGCCTCTCCTGCACTGGCAGCGGCCTCGGAGGAAGTACAAGTACTCAAAGAGGTGCAGTAAGCAGAGAGAAGACACGTTTTCTTAGGAAGTGACTAACTTACATCTAAAAATGTTACAGGCGTTAACGGCTCAAGAAGGCACCAGCTCTGTAGAAAGTAGTTTACCGTCCACACTGGAAGGTTCAGGCGGCAGTAGCCAAATAAATTTCTGGAGAGCAGTAGGAATTTTCCACTGCCGAGTGTGAGTGGAGAATCGAGCCGCGCCAAGCTTTCCAGCAAACCCCGAGGTCAACAGGCGTAACTTCTCGTTTTCGAGGCTGCGGAAATTTCAGGTTTTCCGTGAAAACAGTACAAATCTTTACCTTAAGCTTTAGGTGTGGTAGTTCGATTATTCCGTTCTTCCACGTGTCCTGTGTGGTATCAGTCGGATTTCATGTGCAGTTACCTCGAGGGGGAACCCTACAACTAATTTAGTTCAGCAGCGCAGAGCTTCGCTAATTCCGGCATCCGGAGCCCAGTCAAGCTTTTAGAAAAAATGGTTTAAAAGAACCAGTTACAAATCTTCACCTGAAAGTTTAGGTGTGGTAGTTCGATTATTCCGTTCTGCCTGCCGGCCAGTGTGGACGAGCGGTTCTAGGCGTTTCACTCTGGAACCGCGCGAGCGCTACGGTCGCAGGTTCGAATCCTGCCTCGGGCATGGGTGTGTGTGACGACCTTAGGTTAGTTAGGTTTAAGTAGTTCTAAGTTCTAGGGGACTGATGACCTCAGATGTTACGTCCCATAATGCTCAGAGCCATTTGAACTATTTGAACCGTTCTGCTACGCGGCCTGAGTGGTATCAAATGGGTTTCATGTGCAGTTACCTAGAGGAGGAACCCTACAATAAAATGTGTACAGTAGCACAGAGCGTCCCTAATTACGGCATCCTTAGCCCCCTCAAGCTTTTAGAAAAAATGGTGTAAAAGAACCAGTTCCTAGATCAGCAATTTGCAACGACAGACGTGGTTCGCGTGTGCTGTGGTAAATAGCCGCAAAATGGTTCAAATGGCTCTGAGCACTATGGGACTCAACTGCTGCGGTCATTAGTCCCCTAGAACTTAGAACTACTTAAACCTAACTAACCTAAGGACATCACATACATCCATGCCCGAGGCAGGATTCAAACCTGCGACCGTAGCGGTCGCGCGGTTCCAGACTGAAGCGTCTAGAACCGCTCGGCCACACTGGCCGGCGACGGAAATCAGTAGATATGGTGTACGTCTACAGACAAATAAATGATTACATTTTCAGAAAAACTGGATGATTGATCCAAGTGAAAGAGCTTTACAAATTGAGTAAGTCAGTAACGATTTGGTCCACCTCTGGCTCTTACGCAAGTAGTTATTCGTCTTGTCGTTGGTTCATAGAGTTGTTGGATGTCCTGCTGAGAGAGATCATGCCAAAGTCTGTCCAGTTGAAGCGTTAGATCGTCAAAATCCAGGTGGTTGAAGGGCCCTGACCATAATGCTTGGAACGTTCTCATTTGGGGAGAGGTGCGGCAACTAGAAACTCTCGCCACATGCGATCGGGCTTCAATCTCGCTACAATGTAAGCGCAGAATGGCGTGCCCTGAAGGTCAACAAAACTGGGCGTAGAATATCGTTAACGTACCGCTGTGGTGTAAGGCTACCATGAATGACCACCAAAGGAATCCTGCTATTAAAAGAAATGGCACCCAGACTAACACTTCTGGTTGTCAGGCCCTATGGTTGGCGACAGTCAGATTGGTACACCATCACTGTCCGAGGCGTCACCAGACACTTCTTCGCTGGTCATCGGAGGGCAGAGCGAAGCGGGACTCATCACTGAAGACAATTCTACTCCAGTCAATGAGAGTTCAGGCCGGGAACGTGTCTAGAGAGGCTCCAAATGTCGCTCGCCATATGGCCCTACAACTAGGAGCAATGGTCTGCGGTGCCATTTCTTCTCCTACGAGGAACCCTTTGGTTGTCATTCGCGGCAACATTCCAGCTCACCGGTCCGTGCATGATATTCTACACCCCTTTTTTATTGCCCTTCATGATACTCCACCCTGTTCTCATATTTCAGCAAGATAATTCCCGCCCGCACACGTTCAGAGTTCCTACAGCTTCTTTTCGTGCTTGCAAAACCCTACCTTAGCCAGCAAGTTCTCCGGATCTCTCCCCAACTGAGAATGTTTGGAGCATTTTTGGAAGGGCCATATAATCAACTCGGGATTTTGACTACCTCACGCGCCAATTGGACATAATTTGGCACAATATCCCTCAGGGGGACATCCAACAACTATCTCAATCAATGCTAAGCCGAATAATTGCTTGCATAAGGACCAAAGACGGACAAACGCGTTATCAACTTGCTCACTTTGTGACTCTCTTTCTCTTGAATAAATCATCCAGTTGTTCTGGAATTGTGCTCATTTGTTTGTCAGTACACTTATGTCATATCTAATGATTTCTGTCCCATTCGGATAATGCATGTCAACCACACACCAATAACCAGCCGAACGGAATTACTGGAGTAACTGTAACGGCAATAGGAACAGTTTCGATTGCAGAGTCGAACGGCCACCGAATAACAACCAGGAGAGGCAGGCTGCTCAGGTTATTGAAATCAGGCTGCCGAATCATACAGCCACGACATGACGATAGCCGTCAATGATGAATGTGCAACTCAACTCACAAATGGACATTTAAACTTTTGGGGGGAACTATTTAAGGGCCAAGTAAATAATATTTTTATGGCGGGATTTTTACATGTACTTCCTTTGTTATTGCTGATCAAGTGTTTGTTTCGATAACATCGTTGATGGTGGCTTAATGTGATGCATTTTTTCAAGTGTAATTATGACCTTCAGATAGCTTACTGACGTCGTTTTATGAGAAACAAATGTGGCAAAATTTCATCAAGTTTATGTTGAGCATGTAATACGCGCGACGGTGCGAAATGAAGTTATGCATTTTTTATGTGTATGGAGGGAGAAAGGGCTGTTGTTGGCGCTATGCTGCGTTCATTTTTAGTTAATGTCAAGTACACCGAGTAGAGTGTTTTGGGGCGAGTGAACAGTAGGCATATGCCCTCATATACGGGGGCAGCACGTATCGAGGTTGCCCAGGCTTTCTTAATGAACTCATGTTCAAACGCCGTCTCCTTTTCCTACTGTGTACTTCCCTCGGTTCTAGGTTTCCCGGCATATGAACGAGGCATATGAAAGATTAAGTGATAGCAGTCTGATCGAAAGGTGTTGAAGGGATATATAGACAACCGAGTGAAGCACACAGTAGGAAAAGGAGACAGCGGTTTGAACATGAGTTCATTTAGAAAGCCTGGAGTTCTACATAAGAGTGTCCACGTTGTAAATAACGTCGACCACACATTTTTTTGTACGTGAAGGACATTTGTCCGCATTAAGGTACGCCTGGACCATGAAATTACTGGGAAATTTTCTTAGACGCGTCCACACTAGAAAGCGTCGAGACCGCAAACAATAATGAAGAGATAGGGGCTCTGTGGGGAGGTAGTGTCCAAACTGTGGCTAAATAATATGACTGCACTGGGAGAAACGGTGGAAGTCTACTCCGAAGTTCCATTTTTCCAGATTACGGCATCACACCTACCCGAAAGATGAAATAGTATTGTATGAATAATACTAATAGCATAGTGAAGAAGTGTTCCTAAAGAACTTTTTGGGGGAGTGTGTCAGAAACTAGTGCCACATAAAAAAAGGGTCAGCCCACAGCTGTTACCGAAAGACACCACGTGATAGAAAAGAAGCCGTAGCGGAAGATAAATGACGATCCTTCAAGCATCTGAGGACGCGTCGTTACCAACTACAGCACCAAAACAGCAGCGGCAGTAAGTTGATTTATAATTTGACCTTTTCAGCATTTCACCATCGTACCCATAACCCATTGTGTAAATAACTTGAATTCGGTGACTGTGTGTAAAGCATTGATTATCGGAATAATTACGCATGTATGATCAGTTTTTTCACCCCAGGTATTCTGTTTGTGTTTAACATGTTTTGTAAGTTGCTATCTGTAATTATTACACAGAGTCGTTCGGCGCATGTTTTCTGCTTAAGTCAGAGAATTAAAAATGGAGAGAGAATCATGTTTTTTTTTATGAAGTAGCACATGGCCAAAGTACAGAACAATGGAGCTCCGTGAATATGAAATGATTAGCCATGATAATGGAAACAGACGTTAGTGTATTCATGCTAGCACTGAGTATACTACGGCATATTTCTTATAAAGAGTGAGAGTATAGACATTAAGGTTCAAAATGGCTCTGAGCACTAAGCGACTTAACTTCTGAGGTCATCAGTCGCTTAGAACTTAGAATTAATTAAACCTAACTAACCTAAGGACATCACACACATCCATGCCCGAGGCAGGATTCGAACCTGCGACCGCAGCGGTCGCTCGATTCCAGGCTGAAGCACCTAGAACCGCACGGCCACTCCGGCCGGCAGAGATTAAGGAGTGTATTTTAGTGCTTGCTTGGGCCCAAACAGATATTAACTTGCATATTTACACTCGCAGGTTAATGACAAGTACTGACAACACATAACGTTAAAATAACACACTAACCTTGAGGAGGCGTGACTGTCGATGTGTAGATGCGTGAGTGCACACCAATATGTTTCTTTTTTTCTTTTCAGGCTTAATTGCTACTGTTAACTAAGTATATTTATTTGCAAAGCATGTCCGTTCTGTTGAACAATATCTTTAGTGAAATGATATTATTTCACACAATAATTTACCTTAGAAAATTCAGTTGGTACATGAATTAAAAGAAACTTGTTCATTAGGTATTTAAAAGGAGGGCCAGATAACACTCTTGTAAGTTCATGCTAGTATGATTTACTTTGTGCAACACTCTCTGAAAGGTTTATGATTTGTTACAAATTTCTGTATGAAGCTTGATTATAACTGAACTTTTAAGTTTGGTAGGGCATGAGTAGTTTATGTGTTAATTAAAATGTACTGTAGACCATCAGTGGCATATCCCCAATTCAGGATTTATAAGTTATGTGCAGATCGAGAAGACGATGGAGCACACACACACACACACACACACACACACACACACACACACACACTCACACACACACACACACACACACACACACACACACACACACACACACACACACACAAGTAAGTGGTGGGAATGCATGGCAAGACGTTCAACTTTGGGTAGAAGAGAGCGGAGTCTGTTCAGCCTATTGATACTGCTGGTTCCTGACAGTGCAAGCACCAGGTAGCAGATCATGTGATGGTACTTGTGGACAATTGCCCATCATGATAACATGACAATCATCACTGCAAACAGACACATGACACTGCAAGAGAGGATTGTCAAGGGAACCAGCTTATGGAGCCAGTGACAGGTCACATGACTAAAGTCGCCCATTCACAGCCTGACTTCTCAGCCGAAGCCCCCTGCTGAGTGGGTCACTGACCTGTCTGATTGGGTGTATGGACAAATGTGACTGCATGACAGAGCAGACCCTACCTGTCTGTACTGACAGGTAGGTGGCACTCAGGGCAAGCAGCAAACCTACACACCTGGACCACGGACGCAACTGCTATAAAGTTGCCCACACAAAGCTGCATGTATCAGGGCAGACCTGCTCAGCAGGGGGGCAGGCGGTCGGACAATTGGCCAGCCTGTGTATGGGTACCTTAAGGCTGTTAACTGCTTCTGGGTCACAGCAAAAGGCAAAGAAGATCTACCTAAAGCCACTTCATAGCCCAACTGGTTTGCCAACCATTGTGCCGAGTGGGTCGCCACCCATCCGGCTGGGTGTGTGCACACTGCAATTGTGTATCAGACCTTACCTGCCAGCACTGATGGAATGTGGGACATCAGGTAGTGGTCAGGGCAAGGAAGTAGAGGTCCGCCAACAAACCAACACTCATGGTTCACGGACCCAACTACTATAAAACCGCCCACACAAAGATAAACATGTCGGGGAAGAGTCACTTTTCATGGGGAGTTGGCCGACTGATTGGCCTATGTATGGGGGCCTTCACATGAGTGAACTGCATTTGACACAACACCACAAACGCAACGATTTTATTTCACGATTCGAGCAGACTCATGTCACTCGTCATGCAAGGCAATGAAGCATGATTTATTATCAGTATGACTAGCTTTTCTCATAAGAGAATGAATCATTTGATTACTAGTTTGTCACACCATCCAGTACCTCACAACACAATGTTTGTCTCGTGGCAAGATCTGCGTTAACAGTTACGTGTTATGACTCATACTCTCATGCTTGATTAGCCATAAATAGCCTATAACACATATCCCCAGCTTGTGTACAGCAATTGTAAATGAGCCTGATGTCTTTGCTGTCACACATGCACACCAGAGATGCCGTAGAAAAAAAAAATGATGCTGTAGTCAGAGAGGAGTTTGGGTGCTTCCCTGATGTCATCACGAGATGCAGCTATTATGTTGACCCCAGCCACTCGCATTTTACCAAAAACTATGATCCTGAAAGTTCCACACAAAATCATCACTGTGCAGCAGTGCATGTGTGTGTGTGTGTGTGTGTGTGTGTGTGTGTGTGTGTGTTGTATCAAATCATGTAAACTGCCATGTACATAACTCATAAAAAAACGTAGTAACCCGATAAATTGTGAACCCCAAACACAGGCATTCATATGGACCTCTACATGAGGCAGTGTTTATTTTATCTGATGTGCTTCTTTTAAGAGTTGGCAGTTGGACTTTTTTATGATGCACTTTAAATTTCTCTTTCGAAGTACTCACAATTGTACAGTTTTCTAGATTTTCAGTTACTTCGCTAAGTCTTTGTTTATGTTGAATTCTTTATGATAATTGTTGTTATGTATTGTATTCTTCTCTGAGGTTTATTTCTCTTATATTGTTTGTGACACATTTGACACTAATGTGCACATTCATGTTACACCTTTCACGGTAATTTTGAGTACCTATATTGATTTTCTTCAAATAGCACTTCACGTCTCACATGCTTTATAGTAATGACCTGTACATAATTTTTGTTCAATTTGTACTAAATAGTAGTTAAGAGTGGTGTATTATGTGCATTTTGTTCTGCCATGTAATAACACCGGTCTACACTGAACTCAACAAACACGTACAAATTTTTCTTGTGTAGTGTATTTTGTTGTGAGCTACAGAACATTTTTATCGCAATTGATGTCATGGGCAATTCATGTAAACACAAAGTTTTTTATACTCACGATCCCCCCATGAACCACGGACCTTGCCGTTGGTGGGGAGGCTTGCATGCCTCAGCGATACAGATAGCCGTACCGTAGGTGCAACCACAACGGAGGGGTATCTGTTGAGAGGACAGACAAACGTGTGGTTCCTGAAGAGGGGCAGCAGCCTTTTCAGTAGTTGCAGGGGCAACAGTCTGGATGATTGACTGATCTGGCCTTGTAACAATAACCAAAACGGCCTTGCTGTGCTGGTACTGCGAACGGCTGAAAGCAAGGGGAAACTATGGCCGTAATTTTTCCCGAGGGCATGCAGCTTTACTGTATGATTAAATGATGATGGCGTCTTGGGTAAAATATTCCGGAGGTAAAATAGTCCCCATTCGGATCTCCGGGCGGGGACTACTCAAGAGGATGTCGTTATCAGGAGAAAGAAAACTGGCGTCCTACGGATCGGAGCGTGGAATGTAAGATCCCTTAATCGGGCAGGTAGGTTAGAAAATTTAAAAAGGGAAATGGATAGGTTAAAGTTAGATATAGTGGGAATTAGTGAAGTTCGGTGGCGGGAGGAACAAGACTTCTGGTCAGGTGACTACAGGGTTATAAACACAAAATCAAATAGGGTAATGCAGGAGTAGGTTTAATAATGAATAGGAAAATAGGAATGCGGGTAAGCTACTACAAACAGCATAGTGAACGCATTATTGTGGCCACGATAGATACGAAGCCCACACCTACTACAGTAGTACAAGTTTATATGCCAACTAGCTCTGCAGATGACGAAGAAATTGAAGAAATGTATGATCAAATAAAAGAAATTATTCAGATAGTGAAGGGAGATGAAAATTTAATAGTCATGGGTGACTGGAATTCGGTAGTAGGAAAAGGGAGAGAAGGAAACGTAGCAGGTGAATATGGACTGGGACAAAGAAATGAAAGAGGAAGCCGCCTGGTAGAATTTTGCACAGAGCACAACTTAATCATAGCTAACACTTGGTTCAAGAATCATTAAAGAAGGCTGTATACATGGAAGAAGCCTGGAGATACTGACAGGTATCAGATAGATTATATAATGGTAAGACAGAGATTTAGGAATCAGGTTTTAAACTGTAAGACATTTCCAGGGGCAGATGTGGACTCTGACCACAATCTATTGGTTATGACCTGTAGATTAAAACTGAAGAAACTGCAAAAAGATGGGAATTTAAGGAGATGGGACCTGGATAAACTGAAAGAACCAGAGGTTGTACAGAGTTTCAAGGAGAGCATAAGGGAGCAACTGACAGGAATGGGGGAAAGAATACAGTAGAAGTAGAATGGGTAGCTTTGAGGGATGAAGTAGTGAAGGCAGCAGAGGATCAAGTAGGTAAAAAGACGAGGGCTAGTAGAAATCCTTGGGTAACAGAAGAGATATTGAATTTAATTGATGAAAGGAGAAAATATAAATATGCAGTAAATGAAGCAGGCAAAAAGGAATACAGACGTCTCAAAAATGAGATCGACAGGAAGTGCAAAATGGCTAAGCAGGGATGGCTAGAGGACAAATGTAAAGATGTAGAGGCTTATCTCACTACGGGTAAGATAGATACTGCCTACAGGAAAATTAAAGAGACCTTTGGAGATAAGAGAACCACTTGTATGAACATCAAGAGCTCAGATGGAAACCCAGTTCTAAATAAAGAAGGGAAAGCAGAAAGGTGGAAGGAGTATATAGAGGGTCTATACAAGGGCGATGTACTTGAGGACAATATTATGGAAATGGAAGAGGATGTACATGAAGACGAAATGGGAGATACCATACTGCGTGTAGAGTTTGACAGAGCACTGAAAGACGTGAGTCGAAACAAGGCCCCCGGAGTAGACAACATTCCATTGCAACTAGTGACGGCCTTGGGAGAGCCACTCCTGTCAAAACTCTACCATCTGGTGAGCAAGATGTATGAGACAGGCGAAATACCCTCAGACTTCAAGAAGAATATAATAATTCAAATCCCAAAGAAAGCAGGTGTTGACAGATGTGAAAATTACCGAACTATCAGTTCAATAAGTCACAGCTGCAAAATACTAACACGAATTCTTTACAGACGAATGGAAAAATTATTAGAAGCCGACCAAGGGGAAGATCAGTTTGGATTCCGTAGAAATGTTGGAACACGTGAGGCAATACTGACCCTACGACGTATCTTAGAAGCTAGATTAAGGAAAGGCAAACCTACGTTTCTAGCATTTGTAGACTTAGAGAAAGCTTTTGACAATGTTGACTGGAATACTCTCTTTCAAATTCTGAAGGTGGCAGGGGTAAAATACAAGGAGCGAAAGGCTATTTACAATTTGTACAGAAACCAGATGGCAGTTATAAGAGTCGAGGGACATGAAAGGGAAGCAGTGGTTGGGAGTGAAACAGGGTTGTAGTCTCTCCCCGATGCTATTCAAGCTGTATATTGAGCAAGCAGTAAAGAAAACAAAAGAAAAGTTAGGAGTAGGTATTAAAATCCACGGAGAAGAAATAAAAATGTTGAGGTTCGCCGATGACATCGTAATTCTGTCAGAGACAGCAAAGGACTTGGAAGAGCAGTTGAACGGAATGGATAGTGTCTTGAAAGGAGGATATAAGATGAACATCAACAAAAGCAAAACGAGGAGAATGGAATGTAGTCGAATTAAGTCGGGTGATGCTGAGGGAATTAGATTAGGAAATGAGACACTTAAAGTAGTAAAGGAGTTTTGCTATTTGGGGAGCAGAATAACTGATGATGGTCGAAGTAGAGACGATATAAAATGTAGACTGGCAATGACAAGGAAAGCGTTTCTGAAGAAGAGAAATTTGTTAACATCGAGTATAGATTTAAGTGTTAGGAAGTCGTTTCTGAAAGTATTTGTATGGAGTGTAGCCATGTATGGAAGTGAAACATGGACGATAAATAGTTTGGACAAGAAGAGAATAGAAGCGTTCGAAATGTGGTGCTACAGAAGAATGCTGAAGATTAGATGGGTAGATCGCATAACTAATGAGGAAGTATTGAATAGGATTGGGGAGAAGAGAAGTTTGTGGCACAACTTGACCAGAAGAAGGGATCGGTTGGTGGGACATGTTCTGAGGCATCAAGGGATCACCAATTTAGTACTGGAGGGCAGCGTGGAGGGTAAAAATCGTAGAGGGAGACCAAGAGATGAGTACACCAAGCAGATTCAGAAGGATGTAGGTTGCAGTAAGTACGGGGAGGTGAAGAAGCTTGCACAGGATAGAGTAGCATTTAGAGCTGTATCAAACCAGTCTCAGGACTGAAGACCACAACAACAACATCACTGAGCAGTATTTTGAGGTTTATACTTTTCACCACAACGTCTCCAGTGGAAGAGTGAATGTGGACATTATAATTGGATGAATAAGTAACTTCTGCACAGTCACAACAATTTCCTTGTCTATATACTTTCTATTTTCGGATGTTTTTCTCGTCTTTATTGGTTTCCGGGTTGAGGAAAATTGTTTGGGGAAGGTATCATCATATTTTTGATGAAACCTCTCCTGGAAACAATTTTAAGAGCGAGTACAGGGTGATGAGGGACACCAACATGTGCCAAGTCGTCATCTCACATTTTTATTCCTATTTAAATATTGATTCGGATATGACTTGCCTAACACTTTCATACTTTCTTTCGATTCACACAATGTTTGCTTTCCTTGGTCAAATTGTTTTCCTGCTGAACTACAGGACTGGTCAGGGACAGCAATGCAGTTTTATTTCAACTCTGTTCTGATTCTGGGGAAATCTGTCATTATCCCAGTTTCAAGACCTTCTGTATATTTTCCCTTTCGGCTCATAGGGACTTCGCAGTTAGGGTTAGAAACAGCTTTCTCCATGACTCAAGCGCGCTAATGGCGGTTCGGAAACAGAGTTCGCTTTTCCAGCGGGAATAAACACGAAAATACGTGCTGGTCATCCTAATCCACGGGTCTGGAAAGACAACATGTTCCTTCTAGATACGGTTGCAACCGCTGGAACCACGTCTATGCGTTCGACGCAGGCATTCTCCCTGTTTCCTTGGTTTGTGATTGCATGAAAGGTGTACGACGGCGATCAATGGACGGTGTTCCAACTAGTTTCGACAGTTCAGAGGAAATACCTAGCAATTACAACTACAAACAAGCTGGAGCATTGTTGTGGGGAAAGCAAACAAAATACTATATTTTATAGTCAGAACACTTAGAAGATGCAACAGGTCTACTAAAGAAACTGGCTGCACTACGTTTGTTTGTCCGCTGCTAGAGTATTACTCTGCTGTGTGGGATCCTTACCATATTACATTGATGGAGGACATAGAAAAATATCAAAAAAGGGCAGCTCGTTTTTTTATCATCGCTAAATAGGAGAGAGAGTGTCACGGATTTCATACGCGAATTGAGATGACAATCACTAAAACAAATTCGTTTTTCCTGGCGGCGAGCTCTTTTAACGAAATTTCAATCACCACCTTTCTCCTCTGAAGGTGAAAATATTTTATTGTCGCCAACCTACAGAGGAAGAAATGATCATCATAATAAAATAAGATGACTCAGAGCTCATACAGAAAGATTTAAATGTTCTCTTTTGCCACTCGCTATTCGGGAGTGGGACGGTAGAGTGATAGTCTGGAGCTAGTTCGAAGAACCCTCTGGCAAGCACTTAAGTGTGAATTGCTGAGTAGTTATGTAGATGTAGAAGGCATTTGATACAAGTCAACACTGTTGTTTAGTTGCAACATACCAGACTACCGAGTATCGCACCAGCTGTCATCGGATACAGGATTTACTTGCAGATATAACTCAACACGTCGTTCTCAATGAAACAAAAACGAAAATTTAGGGAGTACCCCAAGGGAGTGTTATTGTGCCGCTACTATTCACAACTTACCTCAGTCATGTAGTGGATAACGTTGCAGGCTCCTTGAGACTATGTGTGGACGACGCTGTAGTTTATAGGAAGGCTGGAAAGCCAGAAGGTTTTGACGGAACGCAATAAGGCCAGCAGAGGACCGATGATTGGTACAGGGACTGGCAGTTGAACTTGAAAGTAAATATATGTAACGTATTGCTCATTCACTGAAGAGCCAGAGAAACTGGTACACCTGCCTAATATCGTGTAGGTCCCCCGCGAGCACGCAGAAGTGCCGCAACACGGCGTGTCATGGACTCGACTAATGTCTGGAGTAGCGCTGGAGGGAACTGTCACCATGTATCCTGCAGGGCTGTCCATAAATCCATAGGGGTACTAGATGGAGGAGATCTCTTCTGACCAGCACGTTGCAAGGTATGCAAGATATGCTCAATAATGTTCATGTCTATGATGAGTTTGGTGGCCAGCGCAAGTGTTTAAACTCAGAAGATTGTTCCTGGAGCCGCTCTGTAGCAATTCTGAACGTGTGGGATGTCGCATTGGCCTGCTGGAATTTCTCAAGTCCATCGGAATGCACAGTGGACATGAATAGATGCAGATGATCGGACAGGATGCTTACGTACGTGTTACCTGTCAGACTCGTATCTAGACGTATCAGGGGTCCCGTATCACTCCAACTGCACACGCCCCACATCATTACAGAGTCTCCACCACCTTGAACAGTCTCCTACTGACATGCAAGGTGCATGGATTGATGAGGTAGTCTCCATACCTGTACACGTCCATTCGCTCGATGCAATTTGAAACGAGACTCGTCCGACCAGGCAACATGTTTTCAGTTTCGTGCAGTCATCAGGGTACACGAATGGGCCTTCGGCTGCGGAAGCTCATATCGATGATGTTTCGTTGAATGGTTCGTAAGCATTCAAATCTGCAGCAGTTTTGGGAAGCGTTGCACTTCTGTCACAGTGAATGATTCTCTTTAGTCGTCATTGGTCCCGTTCTTGCAGAATCTTTTTGCGGCCACAGTGATCTCCGAGATTTGGTGTTTTATAGAATACCTCATATCATGGTACACTCGTGAAATGGTCGTGCGGGAAAGTCCCAGCTTCATCGCTACCGTGGAGATGATGTATAACACAACGTTCAGTCTCACTTAAATCTTGATAAACTGTCATTGTATCAGCAGTAATCGATCTAACAACTGCGCCAGACACTTGTTGTTTTACAAAGGCCTTGCCGACCGCAGCGCCCAATTCTGCTTATTTACATATCTTTGTATTTGAATTCGCATGCCTATACTAGTTTCTTTGGCGCTTCAGTGTGAATAGGCGAAAAGATCCAATACTGTTCAGTTACCCTTTAGGCGATAAATCATGGGATACGGTAACTGTCGTATAATGAAACCTATGAGTAACCCATCTATGAGTAATAAAACGAACTGTAGGAAAGTCAGACGCCAGACAGGGACTCATCTTAAGGAAATGTACGAGGTCGTGCTCAAAAGTGAAAATTCTTCAAGCTTTTTAAATAAAACAAACGTTATTAATACTCTAAATCTTTGTTCTTCAAGTCTTCATATTTATATTTCACCATCTAAAAAGACTAATAATAACTTAGCGGCGAACTTTTTTTTTCTTTTTTGCATTACCATTATAGTGAAGTTCTCGAAGGTGTCTTTATGTTTTGGAAACAGAGGCAAAATCGGGATTGCATGCAGGATGATCGATGACAGTCAATCCAAGGTTTCGGAACGTCGCAGATATTGCAGCGCTCTTGTGTGGTCTGACATTGTCATGCTGAAAGAGAGGGTGCTCTATGTGGGGAAGAACTATTCGAATTCTAAACTTGATTAGAGTAAGCTGTTTTTCACGCACCGACATTTTTACGTCACACACTGTCATGTTACATGCTACAGGTCGGAGCCGTCTAGAGGCAGAGGGCTGTAAACATGTAGAAATGAAACATAAAGATGAATAATGTTAACAAAATTTGTCTTATTTTAAAAACTTTAAGAGTTTTTACATATGCCATTTGGGGCGTTACTTTTTAGAACGCTCTCGTAATTCATCCACGAAGGGAATGACTTCCAAAACACAAAACACTCGTTCGACCGACTCTTGAGTACTGTTCATCAGTCTGGGACTCTTACGACGTAGGATTAATAGCAGATATAGAGAAGGTCCAACGCGTTTCGTCCCGCAATCGTTTCTCGAAGGAAGAACGTTACGGAGATGTTAAAAAAAGAAAACTTCAGTGGGAGACGCTACAAGAGAGGCGCTGTACGTCACGTAGAGGTTTACTGTTGAAATTTAGGAAGCTTACGTTCCACGGGGAGTCAGTCAACTAATATTTTATTCCATATACCTCTCGCAAAATGATGACGCCGAGAAAGTTAGGGAAATCAGCTTCATACTAATTTTTATCAACAGTAAGCTTTTCCACGTGCCATTCGAAAATGGAATCCGGAAGGGCGGTAAAAACAGCCGTACCAGAGGCACTCCTCGATGGAGATGCAGCTGTAGAAGATGTGCATACTAATAGAAGAAACCACTATGAAAACTGCCACAAGCACTGGGACAGAGTAGTAAGAGTATTTGATATTTCGTGAAAAGAGTACGGAGGATCTGCTGCACTTTATAGAGCAGCAGGAGGCAGCAAAAACGAGGGCAAAACTTCAACAGTCAACGATATATACGGGACGCGCAATCAATAACAACAAAATTGACAGGACCAAAAAAGTAGTCAGTTGTATGGTCACCAATTTTATTTTGAATCAAAAATGAGTCGATTATGTCGATTTAGGTCTTCCGCGTTATCCCTGACTCACATAAAGGAAATGTTACGACGCTTCCTTCGAAATGCCCGCAGTCGATTCCCTACCCCATTTCGCACAGTTTTAGTTGGTGCATAATCTCTTTCGAATGTCAAATCGCCGGTACGTTTGCACCGTTCCTCTTTCCTTCCGTCCTTCTTCTAGTCGAGAACAATATCTAACGTACCAAACTGAAGAAGCTCTGGAAATAATTCATGGCACTTATGGGCTGCTTAATGATCGTTCGGAAACTTTATGGGAAGAAGTAAATATTTTTCCCCGACACTTTACGTCACCCGATGAAATGGACTTGAGAATAAAATCTGATCCATGAAATAAACTGAATTTTCGAACGTTACGTCACGTTCTTAGCTAAATACACAGTTGGGATCAGCAAGACCAAATGGGGAGGGAATGTTACCAGCTCAAAGGTTTAGGCAAACAGTCTTGTAAAACATTGGGAGAAACCAGTAATTTTTCTGACTATATTAATACAATTGACAGTCAGTAATAGTGTGATGTTGTACCAATCCAGATCAAAGTACTTTAACAGGTTTTACGTTCTCCTCGGAAAACGACAATAAAAGGAGAACAAAAATGCTTTTATTGAAAGATGGGACAGGAATTCTTAAGCTTTCTCTTTAATTTTTTACTTCAATTTCACTTGTGCCATTGAGAAAGTTAAGACAGACAGACCAACGCATGACGTTAACATTTAAATGACTCATGAAGCTAGTGTTGACAAAAATGGTCCCTGGCAAAAATTTTGCAGATATACTCATAAGTATTGTGTATTCTCGTCTGTCACCAGTACTCTTCATTACAGACGTCAGTATACCTATGACAACAGTGAAATACAGTCACGAATATCGAGTGAAACGGCGCTACGGTTGAGGCACAGTTTCGCATTCGGGAGGATTCACTAAACATCATTCTTATGAAATAAAACTTGCTCTTTCTTCACGCGAAGTAATGAGTTCTATCGACCGGAGATCTCAAATTGTTTTCATATTTCTAGATTTCCGGAAGACTTTTGGTATCTTTCCTCTCAAGCTACTTCTAATCAAACTGAATGCCTGCGGATAATCGTTTCAGTTGTACAACTTGATTCGTGAGGTGCTGTCAGGAAGGCCACAATTAGTGGTAACTGCCGGAAAGCCATTGAGTAAAACAGAAGTGATATCTGGTGTTCCCCGTAGAACTGTTCTAGCCCTCTGCTGTTCCCAAACGATACAGCGGATAACAAAAATACACGGAATAAATTGCAGTACACATTCTTCACACGTAAACTTATAAATTACGTTACATGAACTTGGGTCTGGAAACGCTTTGTTTCTCTGTTACAACTCGTTTTCTCCAATTCATTAATCTGGTGAAACACACACGAACAGAGCTCATCAGAATCCCACACGCAACTCTTTCTCACAGGAGATGTTTAGTATGCTCTCCGTGGGCATTGATACATGCGTCAACTCGCCGTCACAGTGAATTTCGCACGCACTGATGTATCTCCGAGTATTGTGAATAGTTTTTCAGCCATCCATAATACGTGCATGGAGACTGAACATTTTGTAGTATGGTTCCATACACGAGAGCTTTCAAATGCCCCCACAAGTAAAAGTACTATGGGCTTAGGTCCTGGGAGAGTGGTGGTCAGCCAATTGGTCCATCTCGACCTATCCACTTGTCATCGAATCTGTAATTTAGAAACCGATGGACATTGACAGTAAAATGAGTAGGTGCTCCATTGTGCATGAAGTACATGTTTTGTTGCACAGCTAAAGGCACATACTTTTATCGATCAGGTATAACAGTCTCTTCAAAATTATGATACCTTTGTCCGTTGAGGCTCGGTGGAAGAAAGTGAGGCACTACCAAACAGTCTAGAGCAATGCCGGCCCAAACATTGACAGAAAATCTTTACTAGTGACTTGCTTCAACAGTCGCGCAACTTCTGGCTTCTGTCCACACGTGTCGACTGTGAAAATTTACAGTCTGGTCTCGTTGAAACGACGCCACAAGTGTGAATAGCACCTTTGCACTAAAATTAGGTTTGACACGTTGTTGAATAAGCCATCCTCAGAAGAGTACACGTGTAGGAAAATGAGCTGCCGGTGGTGCCCGCATAGGCTGTAAATTGTATGGATACAGCTGGTCTTATGCGACACTACCCTGACAGTCAACTGGTCAACATTCGGTGAACAGCTACATGTCTTGTAGTGTCCTCTTCAACTACAGGAAGAATTGTCGCCTCGCCGGTCGGTGTGGCCGTGCGGTTCTAGGCGCTTCAGTCTGGAACCGCGTGACCGCTACGGTCGCAGGTTCGAATCCGGCCTCGGGCATGGATGTGTGTGATGTCCTTAGGTTAGTTCGGTTTAAGTAGTTCTAAGCTCTAGGGGACTTATGAACACAGGTGTTAAGTCCCATAGTGCTCAGAGAAATTTGAACCATTTGAACCAATTGCCGCCTCCTGTTACGGTGTCCTCCCACGGTCGCGAGTATCAGGCTTAAATGCCGCATGTTCCCTAAGACAGCGATCAATGGCTTCAGACGTTTTCTGTCAGGGCATCTTCGTCCTGGAAATATCTCCTGGTACAAACGCTGAGCGCGGGTGCCACTATCGTCAGTTAATCCATACATCAAATGGGCATCTGCTATCTCTGCATTTGTGTACTCCGTCATTGCACGAGCCAAGTTTGTGATTAAAATCTACGGAATAACCCGTGCGGGCCGGCCGGAGTGGCCGTGCGGTTCTAGGCGCTACAGTTGGGAACCAAGCGACCGCTACCGTCGCAGGTTCGAATCCTGCCTCGGGCATGGATGTGTGTGATGTCCTTAGGTTAGTTAGGTTTAATTAGTTCTATGTTCTAGGGGACTGATGACCTCAGCAGTTAAGTCGCATAGTGCTCAGAGCCATTTGAACAATTTTTTTTTTTACCCGTGCTCTTGCAACTGTCGTACTGATCACTGAAACAGCTGATGTTACCTGTAAACAACCAATGACGTACGTCGCATGGCAACAGAGACATATAAAATAAAACACTGGTGGTGCACAACGTAACCAGACGTCACCAAGACTGCATGTTCCCTATGATTCTAACATTCGGTTTCTGTGTTTTCCCCACGTTAATGAAATGGAGAAAGTTAGTTGTAACACGGAAACAAAGCATTTCCAGACCCATGTTCATAATTTATTCGTGTACGTTTGAAGAACGTGTCGTGCAATTTGTGCCGTACATTTTTGTTACACCCTGTATAAATGATTTACGGGACAATTTGGGCAGCCCACTTAGATTGTTTGCAGACGATGCTGTCATCTGCCGTCTAGTAAAATCATTAGGAGATCAAAATTAATTTCAAAATGATTTGGACAAGATAAATGTTCGAAGCTAAAAGTAGCAATTGATTCTAAATAATAAAAAGTATGAGGTCACTCACATGAATAGTAAATGAAATCCTTTAAGTTACCACGACAAATCACATAAATCTAAAGGCTGGGAATTCAGTTTAATATCTCGGATATACAAGTGCGAAAAACTCAAATTGGAGCGCTCGCATAGACAGTGTTACGGGGAAGGTGAAGCAAACACTGTTTTATTGGCAGAACACTTAGAAGGTGCAGCAGGTCGACTGACGACACTGCTCACATTAAGCTTGCTCGTCCTCTTCTGGAGTACTGTTGCCAGATACGGGATCCGTACCAGATAGGGTTGATGTGGGACATCGAAAAAGTTCAACGAAGGGCAGCTCGTTCTGTATTATCTTGAATCTGGGAAGAGAGTGTCACGGATATGATGCGTGATTCGGGGTGGCAATCATTAAAACAAATGTTAATGTTACGGCTCGATGTTTCCCGAAATTTCAATCATAACTTCTCTCTTTCGAATTTTGACAAGATTTTGTTGACCCCAACCTACATAGGAAGAAATGTTCATCAAAATAAAATAAGAAAAATCAGAGCTCGCACGGAAATTCGTTTTTTCCACAGGCTGTTCGAGGGTGGACGGTAAAGAAATCGTCTGAAGGAGGGTCGATGAAGCTTCTGGTGGGCACTTAATTGTAAATTGCCAAGTAGTCATGTAGATGTAGAGGTAGTTAGGCTGCCGGCCGCTGTGCCTGAGTGTTTCTAGGCGCTTCAGTCCAGAACTGCGCTGCTGCTACGGTCACAGGTTCGAATCCTGCATCGGGCATGGATATGTGTGATGTCCTTAGGTTAGTTAGGTTTAAGTAGTTCTAAGTTCTAGGGGACTGATGATCTCAGATGTTAAGTCCCATAGTGCATAGAGCAATTTGACCCCTTTTTGTAGTTACGCTCGAGTCTCCGTCCGTCCACACAGAATTAGGTTTAATATAATTCCTCACAATCCTACCAGGCGAATACTGAATTATTTATTTGCCAGGCCGCGGAAGATGACTTTGCAATCTTTGACCAATGGCGTTAGTGCAGAATAATGTATTAACAGCAGAATATTCGTTAAGAACAGTAAATAAGAATGATAAACATATGACTAGAGGAGGATGGTCAAATAATGATTATTATTATTGTTATTAATTGACAAAAAAATGGCCAGAGAAGTGACGAAACTTTCAACGGAATTTGAACGGTATGGTGCTTACAACATTTTTCAACAGCGCTTTAAGAAACAGAATGGTTCAAATGGCCCTAGGCAATATGGGTCGGCATACGAAACAGAATATTAATTACACGGACCAGTGACTAAATAGTATCGTCACTGCAGATTACAAGAAAATGTGAAGAAATTAAATATATTTTATCTTAAACGCAATCGCACAAAGATTGCAGCCACATCATCGAATATCATCCTGCAATAATTGTGTCAGTAACGTTTGTATCGACAAATACAGAAAACACTAGTCATTGTTAAGCTGTTTTTTTCAGCAGCAAAGAAATTACTGCCTTAAGGAGTGGAACATTAATTAAACGGATCAATTTCAGGAGCATCATCGGAAAATGAGAAAGTCAGCAGCATTGGAAGATAGGACAACGCAGACGTAGAAGGCCAAAATTCGTGTATCTGCTACAAGCTGTATAACGGTAGTATATGTTACACTGTTGCAGAATGATGTGCAAACCATCTAAAAAGACTAATAAGAACTTAGTACAAGAGCAGTCATTTATACCATCCAAGATAATTACCAGACAAAACAATACAAAAAACGAACAAACTATACACACCATACATTATAGAGTCCCGTAAATCTAATGTTGCAGAGCACTGCATCGCTCCCAGACATGGCAAGGACTATGATAACGCCAAAGTCTTGGCTCCCGACCTTTTCTCTGTGAGTCATCGTTGAAAGTATGGAAATATGGAGGACGGATAATCCAATTAATACTGATGATAATTTCTGCTTCGATAAATCTTGTATGTTGTTTCTTCCTTAGCTCGCTTCTAGATAAAAACATATCAGTATCACACTTTAGTGATTAACATTGCAAGATCACAGGTTAATGTAAACGCGAGGTGAGCCATTGAAAATGTGAAATGCTGGTACATTAATAACCGATGTAACTGCCAGAATGCTGAATGCAAGCCTGCAAACGTGCATGCGTTTTGTTGTACAGGAGGCGGATGTCAGTGAGATGGAGTTTCATGCCAGTTTCACTTCGTCGGTCAGTGCACAGCCGATTAATGCCGTTTGTGGATGATGCTGGAGTTATCGTCCGATGATGTCTAATATGTGTTCGACTGAAGACAGGTCCGGTGATCGATCAGGACAAGGCAACATGTCGACACTCTGTAGAGCATGTTGGGTTAGGTTCTACAGGGAGTGTGGCTTGCAGCTGTCCTTGGAGTAACTGATTTGTAACAGTTCGTTGTGTCACTGCTGCTCAAATTGCTGCTGTAGATGCAGTACGATATGCCATAGCCATACGCTGAAAACGATGGTCGTGCCTCCCGGTAGTGTCACGTGGCCGTCCGGAGCACAGTTTTCTTCAGACCGTACGTTATCGTGACCACGGCTTCTAGCAATCATGTACAGTGCCTTCATTGCTGCCAAGTCTTTCCACATTGTCGCAGAACGAACATTCAGCTTCTCGTGGCCTTGTTACACTACCTCGTTCAAGCTCAGTGTGGTGTTGATAACGGCGTCTTTGTCGCCCTGAAGGCATTCTTGACTAACATTAACTCCTACATCCAGTCTTAAAGGTAACAAACGCTCACGGCCGCTACAGCGTGTATTTAAAACAAACCTATTTGCGTTCCCATAGTAGGTCTACTAGCCCCACTCTAATCCGACTGGCGTCATATGTGAACAAACACCATCATTTAGACGTAGAAACACATCAACCAGCTTTTATTTTTATCTCGCACAACTCCTTGTTGGCGTTGCGGTAGTGTATGTCCGCCCATGGCACGGCTTAGATTACAGGCTGTTGACTTTACGAGAACCGAGCGTGGTGGCGCAGTGGTTAACACACTGGACTCGCATTCGGGAGGACGACGGTTCAATCCCACGTCTGGCCATCCTGATTTAGGTTCTTCGTGATTTCCCTAAATCGCTCCAGGAAAATGCCGGGATGGTTCCTTTGAAAGTGCGCGGCCGACATCCTTCCCCATCCTTCCCTAATCCGATGAGACCAATGACCTCGCTGTCTGGTCTCCTCTCCCAAAACAGCCCAACCCAACCCCAACCGTACGAGCTTACACCTCTCGTCACTGGTACCCACGTGAAATGTGGCCGCCTTGAGAAAACTTGATGCATGCTGCTAATAAGCTCACTCCTGAATTAATGTTAATGAGTTTGCCACTGTAGTGTGCGAGTGATGCACGGTTCTCAGTAAGCGATGGCTCGTCGCAAACACCTAAAACGCGATCGTGCACGATTATTCCAGTACCGGTGCAAAGTGTGAGAAATCGGAGTCAATATCACCTGCAAGCCTAAAAATTAAAGACTATCTGGAATAAACGACATAAAACTGTTTAAGTCACATATTTTTATCCTAGAATTCAGTAATTCACATTGCTAATGATAGTCTTTCCAAATTTTAATTTGCATGGTTAACAAGCTTCACCTCACGAACAGGCTTCGCCTAGCCTAAATAATGTAACTTGTTCAATTAATCCACTAAGTCGATTAAAGTTCTAATAGAATGGAATAGAGCGATAATTACAGCGTAATAGTGTTCTCTCGCACAGACAGTAAAGTTCTACGAGTCTCAGCAGAGTTAGTCATTCGATTGTCGCTAGCCCTTATTTGAGATAACTATGCCTGAAAATGTCACCACACTGTCCAACTGTAGACTTCTTAATTGCTGCAAAAAAATAAAAAATAAAAGCAATAAAATAAAAAAGTGCCTTTTCTGATTCAGAATGTTACTCGCGATAACACAAAGTTGCAAGGAGTCTCGGACTGATACCAACTGCAACACTGAATTATCACAAATTTTCCCTGGGCTCGTACCGTTTGAAGGCAGAGTCCCTGGCTGAATGAGACGAACATGCGTCTAAACAGTGTGACGCTCGAACAGCAAAACGCGTGCGCTTTCGCATGATTACCTAAGTACCCGAACTTTGCCCTGTCATTGATTCTCGACCTACCTTTTTGCAAAATCATAAGGAAAGACCATATCTCAAAATTATGGCGTAGTTACTATAACCTACACTTGTCAGAAAATGCACATTTAATCGCTGGTCATTCTGAGACCTCACACTCATTTGCGCGCCTCTCTTAGAGGCCGTTATCAGTGAGAAACATGAATAGCTATTATACGTAAGATACTTCAAACAAACATATAGAATAATACACCTACCAATATAAACTGCGTACGTAAATCAAACGTTTTTGGTTGACATTTATGAGAATATCTTCTCCAGTTACTTGAAGCACACCAATTATGATTCATGTTTAATTTTTGTTATTGCAGTTTTAATCACATTACACCTAAACACCAAATATACGTTAACAGTACTCTGTGTGTATAGAGTCAGGAGCTCTGTAGGTTTATTGCATATTGTCAACATATCTATCGTAAATTTAATATAAACAGATTTTTGGACACATTTGCATACGCGACATATTTAATCAGTGCTGTAGCGTTAAAACTACAAGCTGTATTGACTGAGAATTTTAACCACACATGTGGTAGGATTATTGCCAGTCCTAATTTGCGCTGTACCTCCGCTACTAATTATCGAAGTGACTGTCACAAATAGTCGCTGACTGTGCCTTATCGAGACGAGTAAAATGATATAATGAATTTTCAATAACTCTCTTACATCACATGGAAATTAACATTAGGTTTAGTACAATGTGATTCCATACAAGAACTTCTCAAGCGTCCCACACAAAGCTTGTCAGACAAACGCGCCATTGAATCTTTCCAGCTTACATTCTGACTGACAAACTTTGCTCTCTCTCTCTCCCTGTCCTGTCTGCTGTCTACCGGATCCATCCTTGTAATTCCGTCTCCTAGACTTGCCCCCCTTAAGAAAGAACTGTACTTTGGTCCCTTTTAGGGACACATCTTACAGGTTACTTGCTTCAGGACCCCACAACCTCCTTAATAGAAGGTCGTACTTTTAATATGCTAAACGCTGGTGATTAATATCTTTGAATTTTTAATACCTGTGTAGTATAAAGTAATTTGTAATAAAGTACAAAACAAGAATCAAACGTTATTCATAATTTGTGTACATACACGCACAAGGGGGCAAGTGCCCCTTGCATAGGTGTTATTTATAAGCTATACTGCGTTCGTCGTAAGAATAAACCTTATGTAAGCGTTAAATTATCTATTCTTCCGCGTTAGCTGAAACCTCATTGGATTTCATTTCACATGGTGAGGAAATCAATCTATCTCAAGTACAATCAAGTACGATAATAAGCATACTTTTTATACTGTGTACTACGCGCACATTGACTCAGCAATGACGTGGGGTAACAGCTTTACCGGAGCATCTAGCATCTAACTTGGGCATCACTGGCCAGCTAAGTGGTCCAACTAACCTGCAGTAAAGTTAACAACTGCAGTTAAGACGTAAAAAGAGCCGGGCACTGAAATAATATATCATCGAACGTCATTTAATTTTTGAGCAGAATGAAATATATGGAAAAACTCCAGCAATACTCTCCTTAGGTCACCAAACGTGAAACATAACATGCTCTCGATCTTAGCTAACATAGCATTGTAATTAAAACAAGAGTAATGAAAATTCCTAACTTAGGAGGGAAATTTGTCATGTGAGCTATGTGTGACATAAAAGCGTATTGGAAGGATTTCACCATACAGTTAAATACTGAAGCCAATGAAGTTATAATAGTTGGTCGTCTGGTACTTTCTAAACTACTTCCATATCCGACTCCGAGGAATACATTTCAGTACTGGAACTGTCATCTGCTACACTGATAATGAGGCGATCAGCAACAGAATCCCCGAAGCCGTCCATTTTGTCATCTTTCATGACGAGTTGTTCTGCGTTTCGCCAGCGATATACAATAACGCTTTATATTTAGTAAATACTATTTACTGAAGTACTTAAAGCTGATTTTGTCTGTAATCTTATGAAAAACATTAAGAACTCGTTTCTCGCCTTTTTTAATGATGTCTCGCGCACTTATTTCACTAAAAAACAGGAAGCAGTATCAGCCATTTTATCAGTAGATATAAATCAGCGTGAAAATCAGAGCACAAGTGGCGTTTACAGAGACTGCGACTACACACGATTTTTGAAAAGAATACTACGTAGACAAAGTATGATGAAGAAAAACGTTGATGGCTGTTAAAACATTAGAATATCTTAAAGTTTCATATACAGTGACTTAGTAATACTAAAGTTATATCTACTTCCAAGAACCGGAACACCACCAGTGTACGTGTGCTGCGGTTGCTGATCAATCGTCGCGATTTTGTTTCTTTAGAACAGTTTTATTCTTATGACGAACGAAGTTATAGCTCCCTGGGCTCCTAAGCCGCTACGCGGTCTTACATTCTAGTACAAATGTACAGACATTTTGATGGTACCGTATTTTCATGTTGTGGATGTAGTGTTATTCACATTTAACTGGTATTCGCTTATTATGCACTTGAGAATCACCTAAGACCGAAACAACTCATGGGAAAGTAATAAATTAGGATATTTCGCAGCTACAATGAATTCATAATTTTATGTTATTAACGTGATCCGTAACCACACAACTACGTACAGCGAGCCGCCAAGAGCCACGAGTTTCAAACATATCAATTTCGTAAGACAAAATGAAGGGTGATATTTGAATTACTCGGTGAACAGGACTTGGGGCTTAATTTAGTGAGTACATGGCCGACCTTACAGGCTCAGATCCCGCTGCTAGGCAGTAAGTCAATAATATGCAATAATCCCTTAACTGGAAACTTCCAAGCTGGCCGGGGTGGCCGAGCGGTTCTAGGCGCTACAGTCCGGAACCGCGAGACCGCTACGGTCGCAGGTTCGAATCCTGCCTCGGGCATGGATGTGTGTGCTGTCCTTAGGTTAGTTAGGTTTAAGTAGTTCTAAGCTCTAGGGGACTGACGACATTAGAAGTTAAGTTCCATAATGCTCAGAGCCATTTTTTTGAAAACTTCCAGATACAATAACAGAACGATCCATGAGCAGCATGTATCATATAATGGCGTTTGTATCGGATTACTACCACATTAAGGTTGGCACAAATGAGATACTACTTTATTTCAAAATTACCCTTTTGGCAATAAAATGTAAAACATACTATTCCTTCTTTTTTTAAAGATAAAAGAAATCTGAAACAACACTGACTCAGTACGCAGCTTTCATGGTATACCCTGTTACAATCACAGCGAGCAGGGAGGCTCAGGTGAGGTGAAGTTCTGCGGTTACATGCCTGGAACAAGCATTCTACTGACGGATTCTGCACACAATGTTGCATACATATAACCAAGCAACTCGGTTCTGTTGTTCCATTGTCCAGTCATGATGTTCCCACTGCGATTGTAAGTAACAAAGTCGCTTTACAAGTAAGGCCATAAGGGTTTTTGTTGAGGGATATCTTAATAAGAGCGTGCGAGGAATGGTTTGGCACTAAATTCTTTTATCTTCCCCGGAATTTATCAGTCCCTTCCGTTGTGTTACAGATTACAGTCGGTTATGCTTCACAGAGTGAACAAATCTTCGGCGTTCCCGTTCTTGGAGTATACAACAGTATTCAACGGCATGTCGCTTACTACACGTTTCGAAATCTTTTCCTATAGATACCAATGATATCAACAATGACCGCTCACTGTCTCCGTGAATCTACCACCATCAAACTTGCTTTCGGCATTCGCAGCACATAGTGTCGGTAGTATGACTTCTGTGTATTCGTGGCACCAACAGCATGTATTTCGTACCTGACGACGTGGCATCTACACAATTTAGTCGCACTCATTTCCATAGGAGTGAGGTGGTTCCGACGATCTAGCTTACCGAAAATGTATACACGGCAGTTCTATTATAGATTTATTTTTCGCAAAGCGTATTACCGAAACTGAATATAACATGCTTCTAAATCCACAATCTCTGATTTTTATAGTTGCAAATAACTTCGAACCTCACCAAGAGGCAAAGAGATAGTGAAAATAAAGAATGAGATGTTTTGTTACTGCTGCGGTTAATGAAAGAAGCAGCTGCTGAAGGTTTGAGCAATTCCGTCTCGGTGAGGGAAGTGTTACTCCAGTCATAACAACCAACCAACTGTGTAAAAATTAATAGCATTATGCACAGAGCATAATACGCGGGCTACTTTTTTTTATTGTACATTCGGTAGTGGAATTCAAAACCACATTGAATATCGAGTGAAGCTTTTCACCGATGTCTTGTGCAGTGTCTCTAGTACTGCCGCCGATAGCGTCACGTCCCACTTTTCAGTTCTCAGAGCATAGTGAGCACGTAAAGATGCGTAGAAAAATAGAGTCTCCTGCCAAGTGTGAAGTGCGTCTGTCATTCGATTTCTTCACGCTAAGGGGTTCCAGTTGATTTCATGCAGCCCACATAACGTAACTGTCATGCATTACAACAAAGTGCAGCAATGGTGCAGTAATTTCGTGGTGGTGGTGGTGGTGGTGGTGGTAAGTTCCTATGGGACCAAACTGCTAAGGTCATCGGTCCTTAGGCTTACACATTAATTAAGATAACTTAAACTAACTAACGCTAAGAACAACACACACACTCATGCTCGGGGGAGGACTCGAACCTCCGACGGGGGTAGCAGCGCGAACCGTGACAAGGCGCCTATGACTGAGCGGCTACTCCGGGCCTCCGGAACCTTAGAGCAGGACATACAGACGTTTATGATGCAGGCTGTAGCGGAAAGAAGCAAGTTTCAGTCGATGATTTTGTTCAGTGAATGGATCAGGCAATTGGAGAAAATCGTCCACGAAGGGCAGTTCAGAACAAGCGAAGAGGAATGTTGTCAGCAGGCACTGTCCTTCAGAATAATACTCGGCCGCACAATGCAACTGCAACAAAAAGGCTCCTGCAGCATGTTAGGTGGGAAGTGTTTGGTCACCCATCGTACAGTCCGGAATTAACGCCCTCTGATTTTCGTCTCTTTGCTCATACGAGTAGGTCGGTATGGGGACAACGAGCTGCAGACCAGTGTAGACAATTGGCGGAAACCGCAGGCGGCTGCCTTGTATGACGAGGGTATTGAGAAGTTGGTACAACGCAACACAAATTTCTAAATTAGGATGGCTACTGCCTAACTGAACTACGTTTCTTACTCAATTTATTATACGATTCCTTCCTCATCAACTCTTAATTTCAACAAACTTTGTAATAAGCTTTTGATAATCGTTTAAATTTTTTTAGAAAGAATTATTAATGTGTGTTTTATTGATAATAGTATTCTAATATTCGTGACAAAGCACGCTAAAATAAAGTGGCTATTTTGCAAACGTTGAAGGTAAGTCATAACTAACAAAAAAGTGTCCTGTATCAAAAATAAACGTGTGCACAGATACGAAATAGTTTTGTAAGCTTCTCACCGAAGGGAAAGCACGACTCACGCCCCGTCCTCACAGTTTTACTTCTGCCAGTACCTCGACTCCTACCTTCCAAACTTTACAGAAGCGAAATGCAAAGGTCCCGAGTTCGAGTCTCGGTCCGGTACACAGTTTTAATCTGCTAGGAAGTTTCATATCAGCGCACACTCCGCTACAGAGTGAAAATCTTATTGTGGAAACATCCTCCACGCTAAGCCATGTCTCCGCAATATCCTTTCTTTCAGGAGTGCTAGTTTTGTTAGGTTCGCAGGAGAGCTTCTGCAAAGTTTGGAAGGTAGGACACAAGATACTGGCGGCAGAAGTAAAGCTGGGAGGACGGGGCGTGAGTCGTGCTTTAGTAGCTCAGATGGTAGAGCACTTGCCCGTGAAAGGCAAAAGTCCCGAGCTCGAGTCTCGGTCCGGCACAAAGTTTTAATCTGACAGGATGTTTCATTTCAGTGCACAGTCCGCCGCAGAGTGAAAATCTCCTTCTAAATAAGTCACAGATTTCCGCCGTCGTCTTTGCCAGTCAGTACCTAATATCAGTTTTGTTTTAATTTCATTGTTGATATTGGACGTACACTACTAAATCTTTGATTAATAAACAGCCCGACAAAAAATGTGAAGCACCCAGAAAAAATGGACAGATGCGAATATAACTCCGTACACGTACATACCGACGGGGTATATGTAAATGGTTATAGATGCATTCCTCCGTGACAGATGAACGGTCATCAAAGTGGATTGACGTTACTCGATTTTAGTGTTGTTATGTTACCTGAGCAGGGGTGAGAGCAGTGTCAGCTGTTGACTGACAACTGCGAAGGACACAGAGACCCTGCGTACTCATGTGACACAGCGTTATCAGCACGTGACAGAGATTGAGAGGAGCTTCATTGTGGGGCTCCATTTGGTCGGCTTATCAAGACGAGCAAGATCCAGAATTGCGGGACTCTCGAATGTGATAGTCGCCCGATGTTGGACTGCATGGTAAAGTGAGGTCAGGCATACTCGTTGTCAAGGTTCCAGTAGACCAGGTCTGACCTCCACAAAGGAGGATCGCAGTATTGTACACTAAGTATACCGAAACCCCTTTACAACTGCGCCTACAGCCGAGAATAAGTAATAGAACCATTTCAACTTTCTTTATCATCCCGCACGATAGGTCAGAGGCTAGCAGCTGTTCTCGGTCGTTAAGTGAAGGCCGTCGGTCACAGTGTTGCCCATGATGAGAGTTGCTGCCTAAAATTTTGTATTCTCGGCACACTCTTGACGTCGTGGATCTCGCTATATTGAATCCCCTAATGACTTCAGAAATGGAATTTCCCATTCATCTAGCCCAACTACCATTTCGCATTCAGTCTGTTATTTCCCGTCATGCGGTTATAACAAAGTCGAAAACCTTTTTACATGAATCGCCTGAGTACAAATGATAGCTTCGTGAATGCACTGGCCTTTTATACCTCGTGTACGCAATACTACCGCCATTTTCGTATGTACATACGCTATCCCATGACCTTTTTCATCTCAGTGTACATTATCAAGCTACAAATGACAAAAACGTAAGAGGTTAAAAAGTTTAGAAAGTTCACTGGCCAAAACTGCAAAATTTGTAAAAGAACAATCAGTGCCAATCAATAAAAACTGCGGTTACGAGGCACATAATAGATTGCTTTGGCCCGACAGTATAGTTTTGATGATGCTCTTAACTGCTCTACTCGAAACATACACTACAATGCTGCACTGAGGCGAGGAATCGACGTCGGGCGGTGAGACCTGGCACAACATTCCCAAGGTGTTCTATAGGAGTCAGATCAGGACTTTGCACAGGACAGTCCATTACAGGGATATTATTGTCGTGTAACCACCCCGCCACAGGCCGTGCATTATGAACAGGTGCTCCATCGTGTTGAAAGATGCAATCGCCATCCTCGAATTGATCTTCTACAGTGGTAAGCGAGAAGGTGCTTAAAACATCAATGTAGGACTGTACTGTGATAGTGCTACGCAAAACAACAAGGAGTGCAAGCCCCCTCCATGAAAAACACGACCGCACCATAACACCATGCGACCGTTACGGTCGCAGGTTCCAATCCTGCTTCGGGCATGGATGTGTGTAATGTCCTTAGGTTAGTTAGGTTTAAGTAGTTCTAAGTTCTAGGGGACTGATGATCTTAGCAGTTAAGTCCCATAGTGCTCAGAACCATTGGAACCATAACACCACGGCCTCCGATTATTACTGTAGGCACTACAATCGCTGGCAGATGACGTTCACCGGGCATTCACCATATCCACACCCAGCCATCGGATCGCTACATTGTGTACCGTGATTCGTTACTCCACACAACGTTTTTCCGCTGTTCAGTAGTCCAATGTTTACGCTTTTAAAAATATTTACAATATCATATTACACGATATAAAACCACTGCCGATAGGTAATACGATGGGCATCAAATAAGTAAGATCCCCTACTTAGTAAAAAAAATACACACATTTTATAATACTGAAGTAATTTTATTAACATTGTACAATGCTTCTATCACTTTTCAACATACAACCATGTATGTAGAAGAATTTTGGGTAACGTTACACAAGGTTTTCCAAACCAATGTTGTCAGTGTCGGGTCCTGTTCACGTAACCAGTTAGTCACCGTTGATGTGACTTCATCATCGGCGTTGAAGTGCTTACCTCCAAGATTAGTTTGATTGGGGAACATGTGAAAACTACTTAGGACAAGATCTGGTGAATATGGTGGATTCAGGAACACTTCCCAGTAGAATCTTCCGAGCTCCGCATGGGTCATTTGAGTTGCATGAGAACGACCATTATTATAAAGAAAGAAAACTTTGCCAGACAGAAGTCCAGCACGTTTTCTGTTGATAGCCGCGTGCAGATCCCTAATGACGTTACGGTACCTCTGCATTCATTTTGGTGTTGCGAGGCAGGCAGTGAACGAGTAACGCCGCCTGACAGTCCCAAAAGAAGGTTCACATAACTTTCCTTGAATATGTGTGACCTTTGCCGTTTTTGGGGCACTTTCGCCAGGTTAACTCCATGCGAACTGTCAGAATACTGGCAAGGCCGCGGTATGTGTCGTAAGCCGGTGTGAGTGTTGTCAACTCATACCAGTCGAACTCAACAGCCCTTACATGTCGCGGACACAGTTTGTATTGCAGAGAAATAAAACAGGGAAACTTACTTGTTGGACGACCCTCATAATACCCATTAATTCGTCACTGTTTTCACATAGTGATATATATTACATCGTCATTCATAAACTGTGCCAGACACCTTACTCATTAATGCTACATCAATAGCCAGCATTAACGCTTGGAATGGAAGCGTTCTACACACTGCCACTGTCCCAGATCCCACCCTCTCCATTCTTTGGCCTGCGCATCCCAGCTAACATTGTCAGCCCGAGAGAAGAAGTGACTGAACCTTAGGGAGTTGAAGTGAGATATAGGTTAACTCGTAGAGAGAAGATAACAGCGACCAACCACTTTTTATAATGCTATACATTTATTTAAATAACGCCGTTGCCGGTTTCGAACCGACAGGTTCAACATCAGACGGCTTGTTCACATTGTTCACATTAAGATTTTACGTTAGCAATCACTTTTTGTTCTCCCAAATGATGAAATTTCCTTGGGGAGGTGGGTGAATGGAGGGGGGAGCTCTACATCCAAAACGAGATGCGAGACAAGGTCTATTTAACTGTAATTGTGCCTCACAACACTTTTAAACGATGTAAACAGATTATTAAAGTGAAGATGTTTTGGTTACTTACGTTGAAAAATTCACGCCATTAAGTTCCAGTTCTGACTGCTCGCGTCCATGCAGCAGTGAAGGCCGTATGAACCACATTATATGTGTGTATACATTTAATCTAAAGCACCACTCGCACACTGACAAGTTTTACCACATAGAAGTGTCATGGTGACGTCACAATCGTAACAACGCCAAAGACGCTCACTCTCACCGATATTTCGATATATACATAGGTGTGAGAGTAGAAATTTACAAACTACTTACGTTCCATTACTCAGTTCTGTTTTAATACAAATGGTAAGTAATGGAACGTTTCACAAAAAGTGAAAAATCCGTCTGATGGTCAAGCTGTCTGTTCGAAACCGGTAACGGCGCTAAATAAATAAATAAATAGTATTATGAAAAGTGTCTGGTTGCTGTTATCTTTTCTATAAGAGTCAATCTATATTTTGTACTCAGCAACGGGCACAGAATGTCAATTTTCGAGAAAATAGCAGTTGAAATGAGACCCAGTGAGTGAGAACGTGAAAATGAAACAGTGTTAATATAAACAGGGGAACGAAGAGTACTGACACACGGCAACTAATCTAGAATTTGTTCTCCAGACTTGTGTTTTAATTGTAAGTTTGAAAAGTGTAAACTGTAAAGATATCAGAACCTCTTCTCTTCCATACTTTATTCATTCAGGAATTCGATGGGCCGAACTATTCTATGAAAGAAGGAGTGTAGCCGCGGTGGCCCAAACCAAGACCCGATGCCAAAACGTAGACACTTACGCAATTCTTACACCGCGTCAGCGGCTCTACAACGGTGACCCGAACACTGGGGCAATAACAGCATTTCGAGACATTCGTTGGTGTGTCGCGTACTGCAACAGGAGTGACCCGTTAGGGGGCTGTCTCATGGCATAATCAGGCTAATAATCCTGCGGCAGTTATATACTAATAGAATCAAATTAACAAACAGTATACATTCACATAACAATAAGTAAACTTTGAAGGATAGAGGCGACTGTCATGATGTTTATGTCAAAAGAGTCCTACTAACAATGCCATTTGTCAGCAGCAATGTACAAAAACGAAGCAGAAATTTACTTTGCTAAGTGAAAGTATAAAACTATAATTGCTAGTGATCTAATACTTCCGAACGTAGTATTTTATCATAAATTGATTGATTACGCTTTATGACCGGTCTAAGCTCATTGACTATATATTTATAATTTTTGTGTTTTTTATTAGTAGATTGTATTTATGCTTTGTTTTTCAAGTTTTTGGTGATAAATGGAATTGTTAGAGAAACACTCCTAGCACAAACATTATGGCAGTTACATATGTCAGTTACACAGTCTAATTACTTAATTCATGCTGATATGTAAAGCCAAAAAGTAGAAGACCTACTCATAGACCAATGAAAATTTTAAGTCAGCTCACTCACTCTATTTGTCACCTAATTTGTGGCTGGTTGCTGCGTCAACAATATCAACATTTGTCTTCAAACAGCAGCCATGGTCTACAACTATGTCATCATATGACAAAATTGCATCAACATACCTACGTCTAAGGCACTCAGATAATATCACATTCATTAGCCATATGAGGATCAATAATAAGGTATCAACATCTAGGAGGTGTACCAAGAAAGAATTAACATCATAAGCATATCAGTTGTGATGTACCTCATGACATATCAACAAGTAAAATATATACCATATAACCATAAGTATAAAATAATAGGGATTACGCCGGCCGTTGTGGCCGAGCGGTTCTAGGCGCTTCAGTCCGGAACCGCGCTGCTGCTGCGGTCGCAGGTTCGAACCCTGCCTCGGGCGTGGATGTGTGTGATGTCCTTAGGTTAGTTAGGTTTAAGTAGTTCTAAGTTTAGGGGACTGATGACCTCAGATGTTAAGTCATATAGTGCTTAGAGCCATTTGAACCATTTGAATAGGGATTACAAGCAATGCAACTGCCATAATGTTTATGTTAGGAGTGTTTCTCTAACTATGCCATTTATCAAAAAAAGTTGAAAAACAAAGCATAAATAAAATTTACTAAGAAAATTTTTTAAAAATGTAGTTAATTAGCTTAGGCGAGTCACAGTGTGTAATCAATCAATTCGTGATAAAATATAAAGCTCGGAATAGTAAGTCACTAGCAATATAAGTGACCTCTCACCACATATTTGTCACCTAGTGAAAAGTATATATACGTATGTATGGGTATTGGACGGTATTTTTTTCCTAAAAAATATTTAAGTTGATTTAACTGTTTATAGTTATGTATGTTAGCGTGAATTGGATATGTACATTACGGTATTTGCCCCATTCTAGTAATTTCATTTTATTTTATTGTAGAGATTGATTAATTTAGAGAGATATGCTTCGGCTGTACAGTTAGTACAATTGAAGCAGATCTCTTTAAATTATCGTGTCCCTCAGCTGAGAATGTCCTACACACTAAATCTCTTGTAAATATTTTTATCTTTTGTCTTTATGACGACGAAGTGTGTTATTATCTTAGAACAAAACCCTTATCTAATGTAATTTTAGATGTTTATTGCTTTGTCTTCTTCAAAATGTTTGGTTGGAATACAATTTTGTTACACGATGTATGATTAATGTTATCTTCATACTTACTACAAAAGTAATATCTTGGTAATCCTCGGTATTCAAATTATCTTCGATGAGTTCTTGCCCTGTAATGCTAGTGCATGTCCCATGTTGTTCCTCTTCAGCTGGTTGCTCTTCACACAGATACCATACTTGTGATGTTCGAAATGAACGTTACTTTTACCTTTGATATGTAATTTTGGCTGAACATTAATTTTTCGATGTAAATAATTTTTCTGTTGTTACGTGACCTTGTAGGTCATTTCCTTTCTGCATTTTGATATGATTTTTGTTTTGTATTTTGTGCAGGATCGAAACCGGTGGGAATAAAATATAAGTACCATAAATGACGTATTTTTGTGTCATGAATTTATATAAAAAAAGAATTTAAGGTGAACTATGGAATCTTTGACGGATCGAAACGAAACCGCATTTTTCGTCCATAACGAGCTGCCGTTACGGCTGGATGCTGGTAGGTGGCAGTGACTGCTGCATCTGTGTGGGTGGCGACCGGTCGGTTTCCAGGCAGACGACACCAGCGCGGCGTGGCAGGTGTTTTGCTTCCGGTGGTGGTCTGTATTTTGGTGCTGTCTCCTGCACTAAGCTAGACTGGCTTGCACCGCTCAATAGACATTACTCTGTCTGCCGGATTAATGCGGAGGTTCATTGTGTATCATTTCGTTCCGCCACTGCGTACGGGCCTCGATAGGGCACTTTCAGTGATTTGCGCAGTGGGCTGAGCCGGGAGAAAACTTAATTCTTCGTTACCAACTGTTTCCAGTGCTGTGTAGTTTCACGAGGCCGCATGGCCTTCATTTGCCTCCGGAGGTCCACGAGGAAATCTTGAGTGGAGCGCAGGGGCCAGACTGATCTTTGAAAAACTCCTGATAAACGCAGAGGTTCGCCATACACCAGATCCACTGGGGAGGCCTGCAGATAATCTTTTAAAGCGCTGCGCAACCCTCACTGCTAGGAGGGCCTGAATCCACGAACCGGTCGTATGTATAGTTGTGCTTTACCAAAACAACGGTTCGGTTGTTTTGGTACAACAGATTAGGCGTAGTAAATGGTAGGACTACCGGTAGTATTGGTCACACTGGTAGAGGAAGAAATATAAATGACTGTATGCGAGAGAGACTGGGAGCCGAGGACTAGTGCTTCTTTGTTTCTTTGTTTTTCACAAAATTAGAACCGCACATCGCTCAGTGTTAGTCCAGTGTGTATTTTATGTCCTTACAAAATATGAATTGCATTTTATTAGTAATAAAAATTTGTTGATCGCATACTTTCTGCTCTTTTATGTAACGAAAACAATTACTTTCCATGCAAGTACAGTTTACATGCGCAAACATAAAAAATCTATATAATAATTATTGTTGTTAGTTTGTACTCGTTACAACGTCCTTCATCATGATCAAAGGCAAGAGTTTCCTGTTGTTATTGATAAGTGTCAAAGTTGCTTATGAATAAAAGAAACATGTTTTATATACAAGATTGACGACGTATGATAGTGATGTTTGATATGTTTAGTTCTGTGTTTCTTTTTAATTTTACCTATTTTTTACGAAATCGCGTTTCATATCGCTACATGTAAATCTGTATTGCTTTTTTTTATTTTTGCTACATCTTTCCTTTTCAAGTTAAAAAAAGCAACACTTTTCGGACAAAATCTGAATTAAACGTTGACAATTTCAGTTTTGTTGTAAATACTGTCAATTTTTAAGTAACATACAGGAGGATAACTATGTAGAACAAAAAATGTTCTGTAGGCTATATGACCCTTTATACATCCTCATCCAGTTTCTTGACAGTTCGCCGCTTCCGGTTTCTAGGGCAATCTACTAAGACACTCATCTGATACACAAACCAAGCGACTGAAATGAGGTAATCTCCTACAGTTATGCAACTCACCTAACGAACAAGTAACGCATTTACGATCCTAACTGACCAAGGTTAGTAGGAAAACTTTCATAGTCTACGTTTACTTCTGGTAGTTTATCGTAGCCTACGGTAGTTTTACAACTATAGGCATGTGGTACATTATAGACACCTTCAAGAAACGGTGTAAATGCTTCACAACACCATTTGTGGCTGCGTGATACGGTGAAGTTCTTGTCATGTGTATCCCACATAGCTGGGCCATGCCCTGACCATTAGAAAATAACTGGTCTTCTCTCCTTTTTCCGATACGTATGGAACCGGACGCCTGGCGCCCCTGTGGCTACTGTAGTGGAATCGACACTCGGACAATTCAGACCAATACTCGGTGCACTACATCTGAGATCTTACATGCCAAGTGGCCGATGCACCATTCGCTCAACATTGGACTTAGTAAATGCCTAATACCAAAAAGCCTATAATCAACAGAGAACATGCAGTTATTTGTATAAATATAGGACGCATCCAGACAATCACCAGCCCTTACTACGATATACAGACATTGAGCCGCGCGGAGTTGTCTCGCGGTTTGAGGCGCTATGTCACGAAGTGCGTGGCCCCTCCCGCCAGAGGTTCGAACCTCCCTCGGGCATGGGTGTCTGTGTTGTTCTTACCATAAGTTAGTTTAAGTAATGTGTAAGTTTAGAGACCGATGACGTCAGCAATTTGGTACTTTGGAATTCACAAACATTTCAACATTTGAACAGATATTGACGTTCACACTTGTTGTTGTTGTCTTCAGTCCTGAGACTGGTTTGATGCAGCTCTCCATGCTACTCTATCCTGTGCAAGCTGCTTCATCTCCCAGTACCTACTGCAACCTACATCCTTCTGAATCTGCTTAGTGTACTCATCTCTCGGTCTCCCTCTACGATTTTTACCCTCCACGCTGCCCTCCAATGCTAAATTTGTGATCCCTTGGTGCCTCAAAACATGTCCTACCAACCGATCCCTTCTTCTAGTCAAGTTGTGCCACAAACTTCTCTTCTCCCCAATCCTATTCAATACCTCCTCATTAGTTACGTGATCTATCCACCTTATCTTCAGTATTCTTCTGTAGCACCACATTTCGAAAGCTTCTATTCTCTTCTTGTCCAAACTAGTTATCGTCCATGTTTCACTTCCATACATGGCTACACTCCATACAAATACTTTCAGAAACGACTTCCTGATACATAAATCTATATTCGATGTTAACAAATTTCTCTTCTTCAGAAACGCTTTCCTTGCCATTGCCAGTCTACATTTTATATCCTCTCTACTTCGACCATCATCAGTTATTTTACTTCCTAAATAGCAAAACTCCTTTACTACTTTAAGTGCCTCATTTCCTAATCTAATTCCCTCAGCATCACCCGATTTAATTTGACTACATTCCATTATCCTCGTTTTGCTTTTGTTAATGTTCATCTTATATCCTCCTTTCAAGACACTGTCCATTCCGTTCAACTGCTCTTCCAAGTCCTTTGCCGTCTCTGACAGAATTACAATGTCATCGGCGAACCTCAAAGTTTTTACTTCGTCTCCATGAATTTTAATACCTACTCCAAATTTTTCTTTTGTTTCCTTTACTGCTTGCTCAATATACAGATTGAATAACATCGGGGAGAGGCTACAACCCTGTCTCACTCCTTTCCCAACCACTGCTTCCCTTTCATGCCCCTCGACTCTTATTACTGCCATCTGGTTTCTGTACAAATTATAAATAGCCTTTCGCTCCCTGTATTTTACCCCTGCCATCTTTAGAATTTGAAAAAGAGTATTCCAGTCAACATTGTCAAAAGCTTTCTCTAAGTCTACAAATGCTAGAAACGTAGGTTTGCCTTTTCTTAATCTTTCTTCTAAGATAAGTCGTAAGGTCAGTATTGCCTCACGTGTTCCAACATTTCGACGGAATCCAAACTGATCCTCCCCGAGGTCTGCATCTACCAGTTTTTCCATTCGTCTGTAAAGAATTCGCGTTAGTATTTTGCAGCCGTGGCTTATTAAACTGATAGTTCGGTAATTTTCACATCTGTCAGCACCTGCTTTCTTTGGGATTGGAATTATTATATTCTTCTTGAAGTCTGAGGGTATTTCGCCTGTCTCATACATCTTGCTCACCAGCTGGTAGAGTTTTGTCATGACTGGCTCTCCCAAGGCCGTAAGTAGTTCTAATGGAATGTTGTCTACTCCGGGGGCCTTGTTTCGACTCAGGTCTTTCAGTGCTCTGTCAAACTCTTCACGCAGTATCGTATCTCCCATTTCGTCTTCATCTACATCCTCTTCTATTTCCATAATATTGTCCTCAAGTACATCGCCCTTGTATAAACCTTCTATATACTCCTTCCACCTTTCTGCCTTCCCTTCTTTGCTTAGAACTGGGCTGCCATCTGAGCTCTTGATCTTCATACACGTGGTTCTCTTCTCTCCAAAGGTCTCTTTAATTTTCCTGTAGGCAGTATCTATCTTACCCCTAGTGAGATAAGCTTCTACATCCTTACATTTGTCCTCTAGCCATCCCTGTTTAGCCATTTTGCACTTCCTGTCGATCTCATTTTTGAGACGTTTGTATTCCTTTTTGCCTGCTTCATTTACTGCATTTTTATATTTTCTCCTTTCATCAATTAAATTCAATATTTCTTCTGTTACCCAAGGATTTCTAGCAGCCCTCGTCTTTGTACCCACTTTATCCTCTGCTGCCTTCACTACTACATCCCTCAGAGCTACCCATTCTTCTTCTACTGTATTTCTTTCCCCTATTCCTGTCAATTGTTCCCTTATGCTCTCTCTGAAACTCTGTACAACCTCTGGTTCTTTCAGTTTATCCAGGTCCCATCTCCTTAATTTCCCACATTTTTGCAGTTTCTTCAGTTTTACTCTACAGGTCATAACCAATAGATTGTGGTCAGAGTCCACATCTGCCCCTGGAAATGTCTTACAACTTAAAACCTGGTTCCTAAATCTCCGTCTTACCATTATATAATCTATCTGATACCTTTTAGTATCTCCAGGGTTCTTCCACGTATACAACCTTCTTTCATGATTCTTAAACCAAGTGTTAGCTATGATTAAGTTCGTTCACACTTACATCCGAAAATTTTTATGCTAAGTATGCATGGCTGTTAATCATAATAATATTTTCTATTTTTCTTAGGTACCTCTACGCCTGTTTCAGATTTTTTTTCAGCTAGTTGAACTCAGGCTGTTACGTCACTGTTGTTCTATTTGTAATAATCTGGAAATGGTAAGAGCAGAAACCGGTAATTGTGAATTATGCAACTTATGTGATCAAGACAGACTTTTAGAAACAAACTTGTCAAGTGTGACTAGCTGCAAAAATTGATAGAGGAAGCAAAAATGCAAGCATAAAAAAAGTTGTGGACTAAGCTACCTGACGTTAAGGTAACACATCACCTTTTGACTAATTGCAAGGCTACCTTTATCACGATTAGGGTTACTGCCTCCACCTTAGTGTGCTCTAGAAAGAAAGACAAAAATTTACTAGCCACCAAAGAGGCGGTGCATTGTCTGTAAGCTCTAAAAAGCTTGAACACTGCCGTCTTTTATATCGTCAGACTTTAAAGCTATATCTACAGCAAGAAAATGTTCCATTTATTGGTTCGCTCTGTCTACGTGACACCCGCACCAAACGCATGGGACCCGCGTTTTCGACGTCTGATCATCTCACACATCAAAACTGCCAACTGAGCTACTTACTGCAGACAGCCCTCTAGGTGAATGACAAGAACACTATTTCATAATTCACTTTTCCCCAAGAACAGTGAAACATCACGTGTCCTTCATCCATGATGTGTGTCGAATACCAAACGTGGACAGCACACGATGCAGCGCACTCTCGTTCCGTTAGAGCGGATCACATAAACTGTAGGTATGGGGACATTTATATAACTAAATCTGTTTCCTGGATCAGAAAGCCATCACTATGTACACAAAGTGCTGGACAGTAGTCTGTAGTATTCTATTGTGATGGCGACATTTTACAGTTCACATAAAACACGAAGAATGTGCAACATGTGTTGAATTAACTAGAGTTTCAGTCTGATACTTGTTTGTATACGTGTATATGTAAACACTGGACTAGTTTACCGTCCCCACAGTGAAATAGGCTTCGATTACATTTTCACATGGTAATCATACCCCACATCTACAAATCGAACCTGGTAATTGTCCCATGTTGACGAACATATCACATATTTTGCACATAACACACCATGAAAATCCGAAATGTGTTGTGTAAGTGACAAATAAACAGAAATTGTTTCGAACATGATCGGTAATCGATCTCGTTTATACAAATGCACTTTGACAATAGCTTAGTGTGGTGGAACTGTGTCACATTTACATATGTAACGTTCTGCTGTAGTGTTAGAGTACATTTAAGATCGATTTCATGGCCATGTGACCAGTTTATAACCTTTAATAGGTAATGTGTTAAGCCTGCTCAACATATTGACTCTGTTAGGTATCTATTGGTTCAAATGGCTCTGAGCACTATGGGACTTAACATCTTTGGTCATCAGTCCCCTAGAATTTAGAACTTCTTAAACATAACTAACGTAAGGACATCACACAACACCCAGCCATCACGAGGCAGAGAAAATCCCTGACCCCGCCGGGAATCGAACCCGGGCGTGAGAAGCGAGAACGCTACCGCACGACCACGAGATGCGGGCTATGTATCTATTTCTTTTCCAGAAAGACAGTTGGATATATAGAGATGTGCAACTATTCTTTGCATTCCCATATTTACTATCATGGAGACAACGACTCTTATTAGATTTGGTCCATATTCTTAGCACTAGCAAATATAAACTCTGCGTAGGTAGTGTTTTCGCCAGCCACAGTAACTGGATTATAGCCATACGTGGGACTGTTGGTCGAAATTGTCAAAATCGAGATCATCTACTGCATAAAGGGGTACACGAAAAATCTGTTTATATAGCTTCATTTTCATTAGCATTTGCTGAAAAAAGGATGGTTACATTGCATATAAATGTGGTGGACTATGTACTGTACAACAAGTCCTGAGCATAGAAGTAACAGTTTAGCAAGCCAATGGAGGTCTACCAGTCTACACTAAAATAGAGTCTTATTGTTGGAAACAGAAAGGATCGTGTGTCTGACTCTGTGCAAAGAGCAGCAAAAAGTATTTACAACGTGCTCCACTGTGCTTTATTCCAGTCACTTACATGTAGTATCATTTAACGAATAACATAGGGAACAACTGCTGTGTTTAAAAGGGTTCTGCAGTTTGTATATCGGAGTAAAAAAACCCTAAGCATGGAAGTGCTATGTGTACAAAAAAGGAAACTAGAAATGGAGGACATCCAAGTCAAGAAACGTAAAACTGGGGTACATGACTTAGAAAACTGTCATAAAGGAGATTATAAATTGCAACTGGAGAAGGAAGAAGCTACCGCGAATATGCAAGCAAAGTTTAAGTATTGCTTTAAACATTGGGTATGGAGAAATCCGGCTACAAATGGGGAATATAAGCTGTTAGCATTTACTAAAAATAGAGGTCACTCTGGGTAGCTGCATGGTCTTGGGAGCCTTGTCACGGTCCGTGTGGCTCTCCCCGTCGGAGGTTCGTGTCCTCCCTCGGGCATGGGTGTGCGTGTGTTGCCCTTAGTGTAAGTTAGTTTAAGTTAGATTAAGTAGTGCATAGGCTTAGGGACCGATGAGCTCAGCAGTTTGGTCCCATATGACCTTGTGACAAATTTCCAAACTATAAATAGCCATGGGAATTAGCAATACACTGGGGTGCTGCTGGAAAATCTTGGAATCGAAACGATTTACTGTATTAAGGGACACACGAAAATCTTTGTTTATAAAGCTTCATCCATATCTGCATCTGCTTACAAGAAATGATAGTTACCTTGCAACTAAATGTGGCAGACTAGGTGTTGTACTCATAGCAACATAAATATTTTTTCTGGAGTTAAGAATTGTTGCAATAACAGGGTTTAACGGATAAATAAATAATATTAACTGCAGCTGGAAAAAGAGTGACCTATTGCAAATGCATAAGCAAGGTTTACATAATGCTTTAAACACAGGCTACGGAGCAGCCTGTCTGCAGCTGGGGAATACAAGGAATTAGCATTTACAGTAAATTTCATTGCTAAGTAGCCATATATTGGAGTATTAGTCAGAAATGTTGAAATTGAAACCATTTACTGCATTAAGGGACATACGAAAAATATGCTTATAAAACTCCATTCACATTTGGCTCTGCTTTAAAATGGATGGTTAAATTGCATGTAAATGTGGTGGTCTAGGTGTGGTGCACCTTGTCCTATACACAGAAGTAGCTGTTTAGTAAAAGAATGAATGTCTACCAGTGTTAGAGCTGAGAACAGAAGGGATCATACCTTTAACCCTGTTCACAGACCAAACAAACTGTATTTACAACATGCTTCATTTTACTCTGTGCCAATCACTTCCAGGCTTTATCAGTTAACGAATTACGTATGGAACAGCTGGTTTGTGGTATTCGACAGTGTTATGCATTTTGTCTACTGAGGTAACAAGCCCATAACCGTGGTTAATGTATTATGTATACGAAAAAGCAAACTGTAAATCATGGTCATTGAAGGTAAGAAACAAAAAACTGGCGTTCATGGCGTAGACAATTGCCATAAAAGAAGGATATAAACTGCAATTCAAAAAAGAAGATATTGTATATATGTACGCAAATTACATATTGCTTAAACACAGGTTATGGATAAATCTGGCTACAATGGATGAATACACGGTATTGTCATTTACTGCAAATAGCAATGGTTAGTAGCCATCTGTTGGAGTCGTAGAGATGGAATCGAGACCTATTACTACATTAAGGGATGCATGAAAATATTTCTTTGTAAAGCTCCATTCAAATCTGGATCTACTTAAAAAAAAGAATGGTTACATTGCCTCTGAATGTGGTGGACTTAACATTGTATACCTAGCAACATAATAACCGTTTGCAGCGTTTAAAACACATGGCATAACAGATTTTTATATTCAATAGTTTGCAGAATTTGTTATCTTTTGGTTCCACACCGCTATATGACATTAGAAGCAGAAGCGATACATGGGAATCTGCTGTCATATTCCAGTGGGCGCCCTCTTTGTGTATGGTAAAACGTCAGTCTTTTAATATGTGCCTTACACATCGCCGCGCGGGATTAGCCGAGCGGTGTGGGACGCTGCAGTCAAGGACTGTGCAGCTGATCCCGGCGGAGGTTCGAGTCGTCCATCGGGAATGGGTGTGTGTGTTTGTCCTTAGGACAATTTAGGTTAAGTAGTGTGTAAGCTTAGGGACGGATGACCTTAGCAGTTAAGTCCCGTAAGATTTTACACTTTTTATATTTACACACCTTATCTGGAAAGTATACTCTTTTTCCTATCCTCCATGTTCTGCACTGGTAGGCTGGAGCATGTGGGATGTGTTTACCACGAATGCCAAAGGGTGACTACACCCAGTATCTTTCCATGTGACACTGCTTGTGCTGCGAAGATGCACATGCAACCTCTCAATAGTGTGAACACCGTGGCATGACTCCGGTTCCTGGAATTAGCATATGCAAACCAGTGGACAGAGTGGGTTCTGCAAAAAGTGCAACTGCGGTACGGTATTTTGTAGTACAGAAGCAGTCAGCCTGGCACTAGTATGCATACATATAATTTCGGCACTGGAGTCAAGCCACAGCATTCACAACATTGAGAGATCGCTCATCTCTTTTCACAGTGTATGCAATATCATGTGGAAGTGGGCCTGGGTGTAGGCACCCATCAACATTCCTACTAAACGTATTGTGTGTGCTTTGGAGCTACTAGTGCAGAGCATGGAAAACAGAAAAAATTGTATACTTTCTAGATGAGGTGTGTAGATTGAGTCACACATTAATTGATTGCCATTTCAGCATATACAGAGAGGACTCCCATTAAAATGTGGCAGCAGGACACCATGGGTTGAGTCCGCTTCCAGTGCTGTACAGTAATTTGTTATTCCATCAGTTTTTAACTCTGCAAACGGTTGTTATGTTTGCTTGGTGCACAACTCGAAATGTCATAGACTCAACAAGTCGTTGGAAGTTCCCTGCAGAAATATTGAGCAATGTCCCATTTAGAGGCAGTGTAGCTATCATTTCCTTCAAGCACATCCAGATAACACCACAAAATAGCTGTTACATAAGTTATTTGTTAATTGATACTACATGGAAGCGATTGGAACACTTACAGTGGAGCATGTTGTAAATGCTGTTTGTTGGTCTGCGCGAAGTGTCAAATACACAATCCTTTCTACATCCAGTAGTAAGATTCTATTCTGATGTAAAGTGGTAGACATCCATTCATTTGCTAAACCGTTACTTCTGTGTACAACATGTAGCCAACCAGTTTTAGATGCAATGTAACCATCATTTTAAGCAGATGCAGATGTAAATGAAGCTTTATAAACAAATTTTTGTCTGTCGCGTAATGCAGTAAGCGATCCCGATTCCAACATTTTCGACCAACACTCCAATGAATGGCTATACGCAGTTACTCTGACTGACAAAGGCACTAATTTCCTAGCGGTTATGTTTGCTACTGCTAAGAATTAGGTCAAAATCTAATAAGAGTCATTGTCTGTGTGCTAGTAACTATGAGAATGCAACGAATATCTGCACATCTCTAGATACCCAACTGTCTTGCTGGCAAAGAAATGGATACCTAACGGAATCAATGTGTTGAGTACACTTAAAGCATTGCGTATTAAAAGCTATAAGCTGGTCACATGACCATGAAGTCACTCTTTGGTGTGCGTAAACAGTACAACAGATAACGTTATATGTGTAAATGTGCTACAGTTCCACCACAGTGTGCTAATGTCAAAATGCGTTGACAAGAACAGCCTTCACTACCCGTAATGTTCCGCCAAATTTATAATTATTTAGCACCTGCATAACACGTTTCAGATTTTCGTGGTGTGTAACGTGCAAAATAAAGGATATGTTCGTCAACCTGGGAGAATTAACAGGTTGGATTGATAAATATGGGGTGTAGTTATCATGAGAATATGTGATGGAAGTCTATTTTGCTGTGGTGGTGGCAAAACCAGTCCAGTGTTTAGATTCAGGATGTTCGTAAATTCTCGCTACAGACTTCTAGGACTTGTAGAGCGGTGTGGGTAAATAAAATTTTGAATATAAATCCATGTCCACATGTTTGCTAGGTAGGTATGCAACAGCGTAGTCATGGTGAGGGTGGTTACATCTCATTATCCGATGTCATTTGACGTTTATCCTACCTCTCTGACCTGGTTCGAGCCTCATTCACCTTCAGCAGACATGACTGTGGTGCTCCACGAAGACGCCGCACACCCAAATTGGAAGAAACTGTACTGCATCACGTTGAAGAGAGCCCATCAACGAGTACATGAGAAATTTCTTTGGCTATTAATGAGTGGAATTGTAAAACAAGTGATGTACTGGGTTAAGCCTAATCAATTACTTGTGAAGATGATCGCGTTAACATGTTTTCAAATGGTTGTAGCATGGAAGCAATTCTTTTCTAGACATGTGCTCCAATTCAAAATGTTATTTACTTACTCACCCCTACAAGTCCTAGAAGTTAGTAATGGAAATTTCTGAACACCCTACATATGAATGTCTGAACAACTTTCATACTGAAACGCTAGCTAATTCAACACATATTGTAGATTCTTTATTTTTTATGTGGATTATGATGCACCACCATCACAAAAGCATACTACAAACACTATTCTGCACTTTATGTGCATATTGAAAGCCTTCTGATCCAATGAATAGATTTAGTTGTCATATAAATGTCCCCATACTTAGAGTTTATATGATTTGCATATCACAATATTGGAACGAGACTGCACTGCATCATGATGCTTGCTGTTATCTGACAAGCATCATCAACACTAGTGACACCTCTGTGTGCATGTGGCATTGCTGGTTAATTTAGATAGGTGGAGGGAATGCAGCATCTCGTGAAATTCATCCAGTGTAGAATTGGCTGGCTGTGTGACATTCTAGTGCTGTACAGCCTCTTACTATGTTAATTTATAGATATGCATTAAGATGTGATGCTGACAGATACATGGATGGAGGAAGCACGTTATGCCAGTACTCTGGGGAAAAATGAGCTGAAAAATGTCTTTTTTGTTACCCAGCTGGAGGCCCATCTGCAGTGAATAGCTCAGCTGGCAGTTTTGGTGGATGAGGTGATCATCGACAATTCATGTCCTTTGCACTTTATGAGGATGTCAAGCAACACATTGCAGATGCATGTAACATTTTTTGCTGTTGGTATCGCTTTACTGTGTGAAGATGTAAAGGATGAGCAGTGGTCATGTTCCGCAGTGCTTACAGACAAAGTGTTGTCTCTTTGGTAGGTAGTAAAATGTGTCATTCTTTCTAGAGCACATTGTAATGGAGGCAGTACCCTCAAAGTTGTTAAAGGCGGCTATACATTTACTCAAAATTGAATGTGTTATGTTAATGTCAGGCAGCTAAGTCTACCAATATTTTTGCACTTGCATTTTGACCTATTCCACCCTGATTTACTGTTGGTCACATTTGACAAGAGAGATATGTGGAAATGCTACAGCAAAAATTTGAGCTGCCTTATAGGGATATTATGTCAAATAAATACTCTAACATATGCTGTGTCTAGTGCATATACACAGCACATGAATATTTAATGTAAATGCATTACATATCATCAAGATTTGTGGATTGCTTCCAGAAAACGTCTAATACTTTGCTACTAGATACAAGAGACATTAATTATGCTAATATTGGCTACCATTTTTGGTTCAGTCCCATACAGTTCGACTATGGAACTGACATCCTTGCAGAATTCGCACACACCATGACCTCAAAGTGGTTTACGTTAATACAAGCTATAATGTCACATACACTGCAGTGTCAAAGTATCTCACTTTCTATTTTAATCTCTGCCAATCACTACATCACATGTGGATGACAAGGGTTCAGTAAACACTAAAGTACAGCACTCAAATATTTTTAATGTAAATGTACATCTGCAAGAATGGATGTATTTACATATCAGCCAATACCTTTTTTGACTGGTACAGACGCATTATAATTATCCTACCAATTTTACTAATTTCCGATTTTGGGTCCTATCACTTTGACAATTTTATAGCCGATTTTACCAGTTTCAGATCTGATATCCTACCAATCTGCCAACCTTACAGACAATTCTACTGATATCCAGATCTGGTGTTCTACCAAATTACCAATTTCCAGATTTGGGGTACTACAAAATAGTCAGTATTAGAACCAGTTTCCTACTAATATCCAGATATGGTGTGCTACCAATTTGTCAGCTGTACAACCAATACCACAAATTTCCTGCCAATTTAAAATTGTGATACAACTGACATTTACCAGACTCTGCTGCTGCAAGGTCAGCTATTAGAACTTTATAAACTGCAAGTGTGTACCATTATTGATTATTAGGATTTAAGATAAATCAAGAAACAATTTAAAAGGATATGTTAGTACACACACACACACACACACACACACACACACACACACACACACACACACAGTCTTTTCTTCACAGCTTTGCCTGCACAGATATTGAACACATCTCCTTCCCCCCACCCCCACCCCATCTGTGTCCACTTCCTCCTCCCTCTGTCTGTCCATCTTATCCTCCCACCTCTATCTGTGTATCTCCTCCTCACCACTCTCTCTGCCTCTTCATCTCCTCCTTCCCCTATCTCTTTCCATTTCCTCCTCCCCTCTCTCTGATCATATCTTGCACCCCATATCTGCCCTGGCATAAGCTGTCACCAGCACACCAGTCAGCAAATATCTAGCGCGAAAATCGATAGTAGGTGCAGGATCAAGCGTGCCTGACACGAGAGAGGCCAGAGACGCACTTACGAGCAACACGCCGTCAACGCCCTCTCAACAGCATGTATTTAGGCCATCGCCACTGAATGGAGGGCCTCACTGAGTCAATATTCCAGTCGGCAGTTTTGCACTGTTGATGTTAAAACATGCTAGCTAAAATGGGGAGGAAGGTGTGGACAAAAACACATTATTTTATAGCCCCTGGCGTATAGGCTGCCCTGCACAAAAGGCATGTTATGTGCGAACTATTTACCAGCCAAATCAACCTGCTCTACAGGGCATCCTACATGTCAGGTGCAAGAAATGGTTATCAGAACCCAGACATGTAGGTTGTCCTGTCCTGTTCCTTCTAATATCCAGATATGCAGTTCACATTGCAGGTTATGATAGTGCATAGCGAACAGATTAGTGACTAAAGTTTGTAATAGCAAGATTACCAATATTGTCTGCAAAAGGGCTATTACTGATGACCTTGTACCAGCCACATTGACTCTATTCAAGATAAGTAAATGTTCATGTAAATAAAGAACCACTTAATTCTTATGTGCATTTGTGTTGTAGAAAGAGGTTAATGGTCACCCACAACAATATCCTCTTCCTAGCTTCCTTACAGTACAAGACACTACACTATCTCTGACCATATCCTCCACCCCCTCTCCCTTTCTATCTTCGCATCTCCTAGTTCTTTTTCCACTAGCCCATTACATCTTCCACCTGCAGCATGCATCTTCCCCTCCTCCCTTCTATCTGTCTTTTTCCATTACCCCTTTACTCTGTCCATCCCCTCCTCCACCCATCTCAACCTGTCCCCTGCTATGCTCATTCGCACATGTAGCCCCTGCAATACATTTCAATAAAGCAAGCCCATACTGTTTCTGAAACATGTCTTTCGGGCAGGACAACCTACATGTTTGGGTTCTGATAACCATTTCTTGCACCTGACATGTAGGATGCCCTGTAGAGCAGGTTGATTTGGCTGGTAAATAGTTCGCACATAACATGCCTTTTGTGAAGGGCAGTCTATACGCCAGGGGCTAGAAAATAATGCATTTTTGTCCACACCTTCCTTCCCATTTTAGCTAGCATGTTTTAACATCAACAGTGCTGATATCCATGAAGCTTGATGTTTCTGTGCCAAATTTTGGTTGAAATCGATCCAAAGGTGTGGGAAGAGAGCCCTGACACACATTCATAGACTCTGGTTTTTATATACACTGATCAGCCAGAACATTATGACCATCGACCTCCTATCGATATAAAGCTTTCCAGGTGACAGCAGCGTCACCTGCCAAGGAATGACTGCTAGATGGTCACATACACAGTGCATATAGTATCAGTGAGAGTTCTGTTTGTGTGTAGAATGGGAGGGCATGTGATCTGTCTGCATCTGAATGAGAGCAGATTGCAACAGCCTAGACGCTCAGCATAAGTATGTCAAAAACTGCATGACTTGTCAAGTGTCTGAGGAATAGTGTGGTGATTGTTTTCAACATGTGGTGAACCCAAGGAGAAAACATGTTAAGACATTATGGGGTTGGGTGGCCATGCCCCATTACAGATGACAGGTGTCATAGGATGGGCAGAATGGAAAAACAGGACAGGTGGAGAACTATGGTGGAACTAACATCAGTCTTCAACGTTGGGCAGAGTACAATTGCGTCTGAACATACAGTGCACCAAACACTCCTAACAATGGGTCTCCACAGCCGACGACCCCGGTATGTGCCAAACATCACAACATCAGCAGCTATGAATCAAATTAGAACATGACCATCTGCACTGGATGCTGGCACAGTGGTGCATGGCCTGATGAATCCTTATACCTCCTTCATCATGCTGATGGGATGGCTCAAATCGATCTACTTCCTGGGGAACAGCCCCTTGACACCTGTACTGTGGAACGAGGACAAGCTGACGGCAGCTCCATTACGATCTGGGGAACATTCACATGGGCATCCATGAGTTCAGTGGACCCCGTGCAGAGCATCACGATGGCCAAGGAGTGTTGTACACTGGTTGCAGACCGTGTACACCCTTTTGTGACAGCCATGTTTCCCAACTGCAGTGGCATTTTTCAACATAGTAAAGCACCATGTCACAAGGCCAGGTGTGTGGTGGATTGGTTCGAGGAACAGAGTAGCGAGTTCCAATTGATGTATTCACCCCACAACACACCAGATCTGAACCTGACCGAAACGCATCTGGGATGTGATTGAACGTGGCGTCAAAGCTCATTGTCCTCATACCCGGAATTTACAGGAATTAAGTGGCCTCTGTGAGCAGATGTGGAGCCAATTCCCTCCAGTGACCTAGGAAAGCCTCACTGCTTCCATGGCATGATGCAACGCCACTGTTCTCTGTGGCAAAGGTGGAAATCCATCCTTGTTATTAGGCAGGTGGTCTTAATGTTCTGGGTTATCAGTATACATACACACACAGACACAAAACACACACACACACATACACACAAAAAAGCCTTAACTCTCTCTCCCTCTCTCATATATATATATATATATATATATATATATATATATATATATATATATATATATATATACATATCCTTTTCTCGATATATATACACTATTGGCCATTAAAATTGCTACACTAAGAAGAAATGCGGATGGTAAACGGGTATTCATTGGACAAATATATTATACTAGAACTGACATCTGACTACATTTTCACGCAATTTGGGTGCATAGATCCTGAGGAATCAGTACCCAGAACAACCACCTCTGACCATAATAACGGCCTTGATACGCCTGGGAATTGAATCAGACAAAGCGTGGATGGCGTGTAAAGGTACAGCTGTCCATGCAGCTTCAACACGATACCACAGTTCAGCAGGAGTAGTGACTGGCGTACTGTGATGAGCCAGTTGCTAGGCCACCATTGACCAGACGTTTTCAATTGGTGAGAGATCTGGAGAATGTGCTGCCCAGGGCATCAGTCGAACATACAGGACCTGCAAGATGCGGTCCTGCATTATCCAGCTGAAAAGTAGGGTTTCATAGGGATCAAATGAAGGGTAGAGCCATGGGTCGTAACACATCTGAAATGTAACGTCCACTGTTCAAAGTGCCGTCAATGCGAACAAGAGGTGACCGAGACGTGTAACCAATGGCACGCCATACTATCATGCCAGGTGATACGCCAGTATGGCGATGACGAATACACACTTCCAATCTGCTTTCACCGCGATGTGGCCAAACACGGATGCGACCACCATGATGCTGTAAACAGAACCTGGGTTCATCCGAAAAAATGACTCTTGCCATTCGTGCACCCAGGTTCAGTGTTGAATACACCATCTCAGGCGCTAGGCGCTCCTGTCTGTGATACATCCTCAAGGGTAAGCGCAGCCATGGTCTCTGAGCTGATAGTCCATGTTGCTGCAAACGCCGTCGAACTGCAGATGATTGTTGTCTTGCAAACGTCCCCATCTGTTGACTGAGGGATCGAGACGTGGCTGCACGATCCGTTACAGCCATGCAGATAAGATGCCTGTAATCTCGACTGCTAGTGATACGAGGCCATTGGGATCCAGCACAGTGTTCCGTATTACCCCCCTGAACCCACCGATTCCGTATTCTGCTAACAGTCATTGGATCTCGACCAACGCGAGCAGCAATGTCGCGATGCGATAAACCGCAGTCGCGATAGGCTACACTCCGACCTTTATCAAAGTCGGAAATATGATGGTACGCATTTCTCCTCCTTACACGAGGCATCACAACAGCGTTTCACCAGGCAACACCGGTCAACTTTTTTTTGTGTAGTTCTGGGACCTGTACAGAAAACTGAAACAGAGCTCAACGTAAACATCATTTCCGCCCTTTTTATTGGTCATGAATACCACACATTGCATGTTGTACCACCGTACAGCCAGACCTTCAGAGGTGGTGGTCCAGATTACTGTTCACACCGGTACCTCTAATATTCAGTAGCACATCCTCTTGCACTGATGCATGCCTGTATTCGTTGTGGCATGCTATGCACAAGTTCATCAAGGCACTGTTGGTCCAGATTGTCCCACTTCTCAACAGCGTATCGGTGTAGATCCCTCAGAGAAATTGGTGGGTCACGTCGGCCATAAACAGTCTTTTCAATCTATCCCAGGCATATTCATGTCTGGAGGACATGCTGGCCACTCTACTCGAGGAAAGTCGTTATCCTGAAAGAAGTCAGCACAATATGTGCACGATGTGGGCGCGAATTGTCGTCCATGAAGAAGAATGCCTCACCAATATGCTGCCAATATGGTAGCACTATCGGTCCGAGGATGGCATTCACATATCGTACAGCTGTTACGGCACTTTCCATGACCACAAGTGACGTACGTCGGCCCCACATAATGCCACCCCAAAACATCAGGGAACCTCCACCTTGCTGCACTCGCTACACAGTGTGTCTAAGGCATTCAGCCTGACTGGGTTACCTCCAAACACGTTTCCAATGGTTGCCTGGTTGAAGGTATATGTGACACTCATCGGCAAAGAGAACGTGATGCCAATCCTAAGTTGTCGATTCGGCACGTTGTTGGGCCCATCTTTACAGCGCATGGGGGCGTTGCTGTCAGGGTTCCTCCGAGTCATCCATTGCAGTAGTAGCCCTTGGGTAGCCTGAGTGAGGCATTTCATCGACAGTTCCTGTCTGTCTGTATCTCCTCCATTTCCGAACAAGATCTCTTTGTTTCATTCCGAGACTCCTGGACACTTCCCTTGTTGAGCGCCCTTCCTGGTACAATGTAACAATGCGGACGCGATTGAACCGCTTTATTGACCGTCTAAGCATGGTTGAACTACAGATAACACAAGTCTTGTACCTCCATCCTGGTGGAATGACTGGAACTGATCGGCTGTCGTACCCCCTCCGTCTAATAGGCACTGCTCATACACGGTTGTTTACATCTTTGAATGGGATTAGTGATATATCTGGGCAGTCAAAGGGGCTGTGTGCGTGATACAATATCCACAGTCGACGTCTATCTTCAGGAGTTCTGGGAACTGGGGTGATGCTAAATTTTTTTTTTATATATACACTCCTGGAAATGGAAAAAAGAACACATTGACACCGGTGTGTCAGACCCACCATACTTGCTCCAGACACTGCGAGAGGGCTGTACAAGCAATGATCACACGCACGGCACAGCGGACACACCAGGAACCGCGGTGTTGGCCGTCGAATGGCGCTAGCTGCGCAGCATTTGTGCACCGCCGCCGTCAGTGTCAGCCAGTTTGCCGTGGCATACGGAGCTCCATCGCACTCTTTAACACTGGTAGCATGCCGCGACAGCGTGGACGTGAACCGTATGTGCAGTTGACGGACTTTGAGCGAGGGCGTATAGTGGGCATGCGGGAGGCCGGGTGGACATAACGCCGAATTGCTCAACACGTGGGGCGTGAGGTCTCCACAGTACATCGATATTGTCGCCAGTGGTCGGCGGAAGGTGCACGTGCCCGTCGACCTGGGACCGAGCCGCAGCGACGCACGGATGCACGACAAGACCGTAGGATCCTACGCAGTGCCGTAGGGGACCGCACCGCCACTTCCCAGCAAATTAGGGACACTGTTGCTCCTGGGGTATCGGCGAGGACCATTCGCAACCGTCTCCATGAAACTGGGCTACGGTCCGGCACACCGTTAGGCCGTCTTCCGCTCACGCCCCAACATCGTGCAGCCCGCCTCCAGTGTTGTCGCGACATGCGTGGATGGAGGGACGAATGGTGACGTGTCGTCTTCAGCGATGAGAGTCGCTTCTGCCTTGGTGCCAATGATGGTCGTATGCGTGTTTGGCGCCGTGCAGGTGAGCGCCACAATCAGGACTGCATACGACCGAGGCACACAGGGCCAACACCCGGCATCATGGTGTGGGGAGCGATCTCCTACACTGGCCGTACACCTCTGGTGATCGTCGAGGGGACACTGAATAGTGCACGGTACATCCAAACCGTCATCGAACCCATCGTTCTACCATTCCTAGACCACCCAATGTGCTCTAGAAGGTGTAAGTCAACTACCCTGGCCAGCAAGATCTCCGGATCTGTCCCCCATTGAGCATGTTTGGGACTGGATGAAGCGTCATCTCACGCGGTCTGCACGTCCAGCACGAACGCTGGTCCAACTGAGGCGCCAGGTGGAAATTTCATGGCAAGCCGTTCCACAGGACTACATCCAGCATCTCTACGATCGTCTCCATGGGAGAATAGCAGCCTGCATTGCTGCGAAAAGTGGATATACACTGTACTAGTGCCGACATTGTGCATGCTCTGTTGCCTGTGTCTATGTGCCTGTGGTTCCGTCAGTGTGATCATGTGATGTATCTGATCCCAGGAATGTGTCAATAAAGTTTCCCCTTCCTGGGACAATGAATTCACGGTGTTCTTATTTCAATTTCCAGGAGTGTATAATGTCTCCATGCCTCCGCTTGGCATCATCTCTCGCAAAAGAGCGAGCTCAGCACACTAATACACAGGGCATTCCCCACTTCAGGCAATCAAAGCATGACGACAGAGATGGGGCATCTGGAATCCGTTTTCCAGGAGAATGGATACAGCAGCCGACAGGGTCAGAACGTCCTGCGATGCAAGAGCCCCAAGAACGACATGGAGGTCGAAAACACGGAGGAAGAGGATAAGAGCATTGCTTTCATTCCGTTTGCTGCAAACGTATCGTCAAAAGTAGACAGACTAGTGCGAAAACACCACATAACGCCAGTTTTCCGCCCGCCAGCTAAAATACGAGCTTTATTATGAGCAGCGAAAGACGACCTGGACCTCCAAAAAGCCAGAGTGTGCCAATATTCATGTGAATGTGGAAAAATTATAGCAGTTCAGCAAGTCTGGACATAAAATGAATTACTACCAAGCGAAAGGCCTAGCTACCACACGTAAATTTTGGAACTGCATTTTCAAACAGGCAATAGAAATCCGTATGATTGATAATTAATGAACAGGGACCCTGGCTTCCAACTGAGCAAAACATGGGAACCAATACTAATTCCCATCACAGCAGAACATGACGTCCGGGTGGGAAAAGTGCTATATCCACAGATTAACACCCATGTGCGAACAAAAAAAATTTTTATTATGTGGATTAAGGCCACCACTTAATTTTACAAAAAGATAAACTTTCTTCGAAAAAAAACGGCTTTTTCTCCTACTAAAATTTTATAACAAGCCAAAGAATATGCCACCTTCTTGAATTGAAATATTAGCAACTGAACTGAATTTACGTTCCTTTGTCGGGTTCTCTCTTGACGCTTTCCGGCGGATGCCGAGGAAGTAGACGGGTGCAGAGTTGGCGGTCGATGGCCGGCGTAGCGAAGACGTGGCACCTGGATGTTCCAGCTGCGTAGAAGTATCTTCCGGGCGGCAGTCAGCGGCGGGTCGGAAGACCCTTGTTTCCCTTTTTTTCCCTTTATTGCTATTTTGCACCTCATACAAGGTGGGCTGGAAGCGGAAAAATTTTACTCCGCTCTTCAGCCACAAGCAGTACAATAAAAGTGAAAACCAATGAAGACAGAAAAGTAACATAATGGTGGTTACGAAACAGTAGATACAATAAAAAAAACATGAAGACGTTCACATGCGGCGAAAAACAAGAAAACTGTCGGGACTGTGCACAAACACTGATGCTTTAGACGACACACGTGAACGAAGGAGCGTGGGCGGCGAAAAACACTGAATCACAAGCATGACCACACACACACGGAAAACTGATGGCGATGATCTCCGGCGCGCGAATGTCCACTGAACGTGTGCGAGTCCGGGGACCTGCCAAGAGGGGAAGAACGTGGTGGAGGAGGGAGAGGGGAGAGCAGAGATGCCAATGGCACAGGAGATGGTGGGAGGAATGAAGATATGGGGGTATGGAAAGCCCAGGGGAGGAGGGGAGGGGAAGGTAGGAAGGAGGGAAGGGAGAAAGAAGGGAGAGAGTGTGCCCTAAGGAAAAAACACAGGAAGTGAGGGGGGGAGGATCAAAATTGATAGGAGGGGTAGATGGAGGGGAGGAGGGCATCATGAGGGAGGGGGAACTGGCGGAAGCCACCTTGGGAGAGGGTAAGGAGAGTGGAGAGATGGAGAGCAGGTGGGACGTGGAAATACAGGCGCGGCAGCGGACAGGGGTGAAAGAGGATGTGCCCCGTTTCCCTTTCTTCCGGCTATATAACACGGCGGCTCCAGTCTTCCTCCGCTGATTCCGGACTGATGATTGGCGGCTGTTGGCGATCCCTGACTGTTGGATGGTGTTATCATAGTGTGACCATCCGCGCCGAAAGAAGGCTCTTGCGCGTGCGTAGTTCGAGGCTGATTGAATGTTTGACGGAAACGCCTCTAGCGCAGGATGGCGGAAGGCGCCGGTACTAAGTGGCAGGCGCCGCTTAACTCTGCCGCAGTAGCCGATCGTTGAGTTTGTGTGGCTGTGTGCGCCACGGCAAAAAGCGACACAAACGGCGGGCGGACGGCAACTGAGACTGTTGAAGTCGGACGCCTGAGCGTGAGGCTCGAACAATGGACCAGCAGGTATAATTACCACCAGCATGCAGCAGGCACATCAGCACCACCCGACGATCGTGGAAATGCTGTTGGCCGAAATATCGTGGACCTTTGACGATTGGATCCGATGGCACACCCGAGAACCTTGGAAGCAAGAAGAAGTTGCTGTCGCAATGTCCAGGCTCAAACCTGGAAATGGATCTGGTCTGTATGGCGTCTACCCTGAGGTCGAGCAGATGCTAGGTCAACTAATAGCGCCATATTTGGTAGCATTACTAAACGCGGTAGGATCCCAGCTAGAACATTAGTGATTAAAAATGGAAAGAAAAAAGATTGGGCATCACTGTAAAGGTAAAGATCCATTTGATTATTAAGCGACTCGTCCGCATTGCGACTGGTTGCAGGCGCACAGGGAGTTTTTGAGTTTACAACAGCCATAGCGCACAGACTGGCTGCTGCCACGGCATGCTGTCTGAGCGTGAGGAGAAGGAAACTGTAAGCGCCGTCTTCAAATCGTCATCCAGTAGCATTGCGTACTACTTGGTGTTATGTTTCACATTTTTCCACAACACAGATCACAAACAAACAAAAATTTCAACATTATTTAATTACTTTTCGCGTGCTGAAGACATAATTAATTTTTTTGTCTGGTACAAACTGTCAGCATATGTACAGTCGGGGACGATTTCACATGTTTTCGCTCTGTAGTTGCTACATAATCGTGTCTTACTTAGGTTCACAATCGAGAAAGTTCTTTCACACGCACATACGTTTATCGAAAAATCTAGTACTTTGGCAACCTCATTCATGAGACATGCAAACTCTACCTGACGAAAACAATTTAGACGTCCTGGAAAATTTAAACGCAAAAGGATATGTCTTTCAAATGGGGATTATATTACAGATAAATCAGTTTCATCTGCACATCATAGGGGCGCTTTAAACTGAAACGTCAAACGGTATCGGAAACAGATGTAAGATTGGTATTGTCCACAAAACGTTTGTAACACTATTCTTGTAATTCTTTTAAGGCCGCTATGAATTCTTCAGATCTCGCGTTTTCTTTAACGCCAGTGATCTTAGGGAAATTGATTGTTTCTGTCAGAATTTATCCCTTCTACAATACGATTTTCTTTTCAAATGCATCCCAGTAAAATCAGAAATAAATCGCTTCACACCTTTAAGTATCTTACAGTGGGCAAGGTGCAGTCCAACCCGCTTAAAATCGTGGCCTGCAATCCATTTCGGATATTCTAATTTTCACTCCTGTTCTCCTTTTTCCTCCATAACTGCTAAAATAGAAGATTTTAAATTGAATAATGTTTCCAGGCATATCCCTTGGCTTAATCAAGGTACTTTGCTATAATATATAAAGTCTCGACACTCTTAGTTTAATTCCATCGAAAACTGTTGCAACTGACAATGGAATAATGCGTCCCACTTCATAATTTTTCTTTTCGTACCACCAAATTCGTCACGTGCTCCATGCCTGCAAATTTAGCACCAAGTGCTTCTTTATGTACAGAGCAATGAATCCTGTCCGTCGATCGTTGTAATTTTTTGCTCTTTCGTTGGCAACTAAATATTAAATTCTTTCTGTATGGTATTGTAACCTCGTTTCATTGCAAATTTGCAGTACCTGCCGATTATGCGAATTCACTAAAAATAACGAGAATTCTCATACCTCTCTTTTCATTATCATTCAGTTATAAGGGCCTGTGACCTTAGATCGCTAGACTGCCTCATTTCGTGCAATTTGCCACTGGACATGTTAACGTCCCTTAGACCACGAACAAATAGCGAGGTGTAAACAACAGACACTACGATTTTTCTGAACTGCAGAGAGTTGTGCTGATCAAAGATGCCATACTGCAATAGTAAATCAAATGTACCGGGTACTTCCAAGAAGGACCGAGAAAAGCCGAGACAGGCCAAGCGCCAACACGCACGCGGCCCGCTCACGCTCTTACCTAGTTTGACAAGCCATGGCCGGCCCTGGTGAAGACTTTCGTCAATTCAGAAAAGGGAAGTCTATACATGATGCCGGTAATTGTGTTCTTCAGATTGTAAGAAATGGGTCGGTATCTCACGACTGGTATGCAGATATGGACTGGAGAAACTCAGGAGGGCCATTCTCACTAGATCTCAACACCCACATGCGAGTAGCGCCCGAGAGGACAGGCGTATTGTTCGTGCAGGAGCATACATCCACGTTACAAGAATCAGGAAATGCAGCAAGGAAAGTATCTAAAACGGACAGTGTGGCAATGTCTGCAGGGTGAACGTTCCTAGATTGCATTTTTTTTTTTTTTTTTTTTTGTCATATGGGACAGCACCCGGCATCATGATATCGAATGCTACTGAGTATGCAACACAGTCACTTCTTGTTCGCATAGTTGATGATTTCTGCAGGAACCATTACATTTCTGACTGGTGAAGCCCAGTGTGTATGCCCTATCTTCAAAGTCTCCGTGACATTTTCTCCCAGAGCTTCCAGAGTACTGCAAGGCCGAATGTCGTACATGCTTCTCAGCCATACTTTAATACAGGGAGTGTTGCCCTAGCCAGCACGGTCACCAAATCTTCCATCCACTGAAAACTTGCGGTAGTGGTTACAGAGAGACAAGCGCGCCATCAATCGCCAGCCACTATGACTGATGAACTCAGAAACAGAGTTGAACCAGTTTGCAATGGGGTACCTATAAATGTCATTCAAACTCAATTCGACTAGCTGTCCAGCCGCGTTAGAGCCATTATTGCAGTAAGAGGCGGCAGCTCAGTATACTAAATACATTTTGCAACAAATTTAAAGGATCACTCTTTCGAAACCATGTAATTATCTCCCATTGTAACGCATGATTCGAATTTTCGCTCAAAGATGCCTACAACCTTCCTCTGTAATGATGGGAACGGTTGGCACTCTGCAACGTCACCCTTGGGCTCGGCAGTGCTTCAAAGAGCAATGATTTGACATATGCGAAAAAAGACCGCAGCTCAGAAGTTCATGTGAACTGCATGGTGGTTTATTGATGTTACATTGGCATCAAATTTTGCCACAATTCTGCTCAACGCCACAGTGGACGAGTCACACGATACGAAAGTCGTCGCACCCCCACACCCCCCTCTTACCCACAAGATTGCTCTAGCACCTGAGGGTTTGGTAACTACTTTGATAGCCTCAGGTGGAGTTCGCCTATCTTCAGGTGCTAGAGCAACAGCAAGGCGGATGTCGAAATTTCTGATAGGTACATTTTTAACATGCTGCACTAAGGTTCATGTGTAACATCGAGGCTGTTGCCCAACTGGGTGATTTTAGAGTCACACTTTGCTATTTTATCCACTGATGTGTCAATGTTGAACCTTCCTGGGACCACGCCACAGGAGAGCGTGGAAAAGGAGGGATGAAAAGGCATAGAAACTTGTTATTGCTTCGAATTACCTTAAGATTTTGTCGAATTGTTTCAAACGGTCCCTAGTTGTTCCACCATGTATGGCACAGCAAAAGTTGCTCTCATGCTACACTCCAAAGAGCCACATTTGCATTCAGTGGGGTTGCAGCCCCGCACTATCCATAAAGAAGGGTTGAAATGTCTAGTTGGTGGCAGCAATCGTCAGATTTGTCAAGAAAGTCGTCCTGTTGCTCATCGTACTGCGAACTGTCGTTCTCGACCACTAAGCGTGTGCGAATAAGCGCACCGAGGGAAGAGGTGGTTAAACTGACGCTGCTTTATGCCAACAACCGAGGCCGTGTGACACATCCACGGTGGTGTTGAGCAGAATTATGGTGAAATTTCGTGCCAATCCTTTTTTATTTTTATTTTCTTTTGTATTTGTCGACGCCTTGTTCTTGGAAGCGTCACCCAGCAAAGCCTTCTAGCCCAGGTGGTGTTGCACCGAGCCTGATGGTGAAGTCGCAGAATGCCACGCTTTTGCACCGTTTCAGAGGAAGGTTTTAGGTGCCTTTGAGCCAAATTTCAAATTTACTCGTCGATGTTTCGAACAAGTGACTCTTTAATTTCCTGTACACCCCTAAATCAACTACAAATTTACGTTTGTTTGCGTGGCCATCTTCCACAGCTGTTAACATCTGTTACTACAGGTTATCCGTCTTGAGCTGCGTGCAACCTAATTAAAAAGAATTACACTAGACGCGTTTACTTCTATTTACAAAGAATCTTCTGTGGTTATTCTATAAATTTGATACAAACGTTTCTACATTTTTTTATTGTTTTAGGTTAAAAACAGCATTTTCTTTATAAAGTTGGTCGGCAAGCTACATACGGTGTTTCTGTACATAATCTGCTTCTTCCCTTTTTGCTAGCAGTGGTTGGTGTCAACAGGCTTTATTTCACATCTGCACTTGGCAGTTGGAATTCTGCGGTATTTCCTGCGCTGCACTATTTACAGTTGACTTTCGTAACTGTTTTTCATTCTGCATTGCCACAGTGTTTATGCCTATTCTTTTGTTTTCGTTCACGTTGTGAGTGTTGCCAACGAATGAAACGATAATGTGTGTGTGTGTGTGTGTGTGTGAGAGAGAGAGAGAGAGAGAGAGAGAGAAAGAGACAGACAGACAGACAGACATAGAGAGAGAGAGAGACAGAGAGTTAGTGAAATCTTGTATGTCGGTAGGAACGTGAGACGAGTGGTTTTTTTTCCGGGCAAGGTGAGGGGCGTGGGTCGGGGAGGGAACAAGCAAAGACAAGGATGGGACTGAACATTGATTATAGAACAGAATCAGGGAGAAAATGGTGGTGAAAAATGGAGCTTGTGGTTATATGTGTACTTTTAATGTTACAGTACTTCTACTTCTACTTCTACATGACTACTCAGCAATTCACATTTAAGTGCTTGGCAGAGGGTTCATCGAACCACAATCATACTATCTCTCTACTATTCCACTCCCGAACAGCGAGCGGGAAAAACGAACACCTAAACCTTTCTGTTCGAGCTCTGATTTCTCTTATTTTATTTTGATGATCATTCCTACCTATGTAGGTTGGGCTCAACAAAATATTTTCGCATTCGGAAGAGAAAGTTGGTGACTGAAATTTCGTAAAAAGGTCTCGCCACGACGAAAAACGTCTATGCTGTAATGACTTCCATCCCAAGTCGTGTATCACATCTGCCACACTCTCTCCCCTATAACGCGATAATACAAAACGAGCTGCCCTTCTTTGCACCCTCTCCATGTCCTCCGTCAATCCCACCTGGTAAGGATCCCACACCGCGCAGCAATATTCTAACAGAGGACGAACGAGTGTAGTGTAAGCTGTCTCTTTAGTGGACTTGTTGCATCTTCTAAGTGTCCTGCCAATGAAACGCAACCTTTGGCTCGCCTTCCCGACAATATTATCTATGTGGTCCTTCCAACTGAAGTTGTTCGTAATTTTAACACCCAGGTACTTAGTTGAATTGACAGCCTTGAGAATTGTACTATTTATCGAGTAATCGAATTCCAACGGATTTCTTTTGGAACTCATGTGGATCATCTCACACTTTTCGTTATTTAGCGTCAACTGCCACCTGACACACCATACAGCAATCTTTTCTAAATCGCTTTGCAACTGATACTGGTCTTCGGATGACCTTACTAGACGGTAAATTACAGCATCATCTGCGAACAATCTAAGAGAACTGCTCAGATTGTCACCCAGGTCATTTATATAGATCAGGAACAGCAGAGGTCCCAGGACGATTCCCTGGGGAACACCTGATATCACTTCAGTTTTACTCGATGATTTGCCGCCTATTACTACGAACTGCGACCTTCCTGACAGGAAATCACGAATCCAGTCGCACAACTGAGACGATACCCCATAGCTCCGCAGCTTGATTAGAAGTCGCTTGTGAGGAACGGTGTCAAAAGCTTTCCGGAAATCTAGAAATACGGAATCAACTTGAGATCCCCTGTCTATAGCGGCCATTACTTCGTGCGAATAAAGAGCTAGCTGCGTTGCACAAGAGCGATGTTTTCTGAAGCCATGCTGATTACGTGTCAATAGATCGTTCCCTTCGAGGTGATTCATAATGTTTGAATACAGTATATGCTCCAAAACCCTACTGCAAACCGACGTCAATGAATAGGTCTGTAGTTAAATGGATTACTCCTACTACCCTTCTTGAACACTGGTGCGACCTGCGCAATTTTCCAATCTGTAGGTACAGATCTATCGGTGAGCGAGCGGTTATATATGAGTGCTAAGTAGGGAGCTATAGTATCAGCGTAATCTGAAAGGAACCTAATCGGTATACAATCTGGACCTGAAGACTTGCCCGTATCAAGAGATTTGAGTTGCTTCGCAACCCCTAAGGTATCTACTTCTAAGAATCTCATGCTAGCAGATGTTCGTGTTTCAAATTCTGGAATATTCCATTCGTCTTCCCTGGTGAAGGAATTTCGGAAAACTGCGTTCAATAACTCCGCTTTAGCGGCACAGTCGTCGATAACAGTACCATCGGCACTGCGCAGCGAAGGTATTGACTGCGTCTTGCCGCAGTAAGTGGTCAATCAGTTTAAATAGTGTGTGGTTTGGCAAACTGTTCTGATCAGTTATGAGCTGTTTCTTTTCTGTTATGGATTTTTGGCTGTGGTAGTTTTATTTTAAGGTGAGGAGGTGTTTTTTGTTGTTGTTTATCTTTATAATTTTCATGTCTGTGTCTATGGTTATAATTTTACGTTGGTGTTAGTTTAAGTGTTCTGCAAAAGTTGAATGGTTTGTCCTATACTTCCATGTTCTTACATGTTCTTTGCATCTGGAGTCAAATGTCCTGCTGGTATGACCTATGTATCTTCGATCACATGTATTGCATTTCAGCTGGTATATTCCTGATTGCTGATCTAGATAAGTTTTTCCTATTGTTTTTGAGAAGTATTTCTGAATTAAGTTGTTGGTTTTACGTGTTATTTTTATGCCTTCTTTTTTCAAAATATTGCATATTCTGTCTGTGCATTTTTGGTTGTATGTCACTGTGTACCATCTTTTAGTTTCTGTTTCTTTCACACTTTGTGCTGTTTCTATTCTTGTACAATATTTTGTGTATTTGTTTGTGTGTGATTTTGTCCTTGTTTTGGTGACAATTGGGTGTTTTTACTTTTCTGTTTCTTGATTTTCTTGTTCAGCTTTATTACTAAGTTCCCTTTGTATCCATTGTTTGTGGCTATTTGTATTAAAGTATTCATTTCTTCTTTGTAATTGTCTGTATCTAATGGTACTGTGTTTAGTCTGTGGGGCATTTATCTAAGTGATGCCTACTTTTGAGAATTGGTGTAATGTATAATTCTGTCTGTTTTTGTCTGTTTTCAGTATACGACAAATGTGTGTTGGTTGTTTTGAATCTTTATGGTGATGTCCAAGGAATTTAACTGCCTATTTTGTTCTTTCTCTATTGTAAAATGAATCTTATCATGAACAGAATTTATGTATGTGTGAAGCTGGTCAATTTTATTGTTTGGTTCATTGACCAGTTACACACAGACCTATATACAATTTCACTAGCTCTCTTTCGCTCTCTCTCTCTCTCTCTCTCTCTCTCTCTCTCTCTCTCTCTCTCACACACACACACACACACACACACACACATACACACATGAAGTCTATGGGAGGTGTAACAAAGTTGTTGTTGTTGTCTTCAGTCCTGAGACTGGTTTGATGCCGCTCTCCATGCTACTCTATCCTGTGCAAGCTGCTTCATCTCCCAGTACCTACTGCAACCTACATCCTTCTGAATCTGCTTAGTGTACTCATCTCTCGGTCTCCCTCTACGATTTTTACCCTCCACGCTGCCCTCCAATGCTAAATTTGTGATTCCTTGATGCCTCAAAACATGTCCTACCAACCGATCCCTTCTTCTAGTCAAGTTGTGCCACAAACTTCTCTTCTCCCCAATCCTATTCAATACCTCCTCATTAGTTACGTGATCTATCCACCTTATCTTCAGTATTCTTCTGTAGCACCACATTTCGAAAGCTTCTATTCTCTTCTTGTCCAAACTAGTTATCGTCCATGTTTCACTTCCATACATGGCTACACTCCAAACAAATACTTTCAGAAACGACTTCCTGATACATAAATCTATATTCGATGTTAACAAATTTCTCTTCTTCAGAAATGCTTTCCTTGCCATTGCCAGTCTACATTTTATATCCTCTCTACTTCGACCATCATCAGTTAGTTTGCTCCCCAAATAGCAAAACCCCTTTACTACTTTAAGTGCCTCATTTCCTAATCTAATTCCCTCAGCATCACCCGATTTAATTTGACTACATTCCATTATCCTCGTTTTGCTTTTGTTAATGTTCATCTTATATCCTCCTTTCAAGACACTGTCTATTCCGTTCAACTGCTCGTCCAAGTCCTTTGCCGTCTCTGACAGAATTACAATGTCATCGGCGAACCTCAAAGTTTTTACTTCGTCTCCATGAATTTTAATACCTACTCCAAATTTTTGTTTTGTTTCCTTTACTGCTTGCTCAATATACAGATTGAATAGCATCGGGGAGAGGCTACAACCCTGTCTCACTCCTTTCCCAACCACTGCTTCCCTTTCATGCCCCTCGACTCTTATTACTGCCATCTGGTTTCTGTACAAATTATAAAGAGCCTTTCGCTCCCTGTATTTTACCCCTGCCACCTTTAGAATTTGAAAAAGAGTATTCCAGTCAACATTGTCAAAAGCTTTCTCTAAGTCTACAAATGCTAGAAACGTAGGTTTGCCTTTTCTTAATCTTTCTTCTAAGATAAGTCGTAAGGTCAGTATTGCCTCACGTGTTCCAACATTTCGACGGAATCCAAACTGATCCTCCCCGAGGTCTGCATCTACCAGTTTTTCCATTCGTCTGTAAAGAATTCGCGTTAGTATTTTGCAGCCGTGGCTTATTAAACTGATAGTTCGGTAATTTTCACATCTGTCAGCACCTGCTTTCTTTGGGATTGGAATTATTATATTCTTCTTGAAGTCTGAGAGTATTTCGCCTGTCTCATACATCTTGCTCACCAGCTGGTAGAGTTTTGTCATGACTGGCTCTCCCAAGGCCGTAAGTAGTTCTAATGGAATGTTGTCTACTCCGGGGGCCTTGTTTCGACTCAGGTCTTTCAGTGCTCTGTCAAACTCTTCACGCAGTATCGTATCTCCCATTTCGTCTTCATCTACATCCTCTTCTATTTCCATAATATTGTCCTCAAGTACATCGCCCTTATATAAACCTTCTATATACTCCTTCCACCTTTCTGCCTTCCCTTCTTTGCTTAGAACTGGGCTGCCATCTGAGCTCTTGATATTCATACACGTGGTTCTCTTCTCTCCAAAGGTCTCTTTAATTTTCCTGTAGGCAGTATCTATCTTACCCCTAGTGAGATAAGCTTCTACATCCTTACATTTGTCCTCTAGCCATCCCTGTTTAGCCATTTTGCACTTCCTGTCGATCTCATTTTTGAGACGTTTGTATTCCTTTTTGCCTGCTTCATTTACTGCATTTTTATATGTTCTCCTTTCATCAATTAAATTCAATATTTCTTCTGTTACCCAAGGATTTCTAGCAGCCCTCGTCTTTGTACCTACTTTATCCTCTGCTGCCTTCACTACTACATCCCTCAGAGCTACCCATTCTTCTTCTACTGTATTTCTTTCCCCTATTCCTGTCAATTGTTCCCTTATGCTCTCTCTGAAACTCTGTACAACCTCTGGTTCTTTCAGTTTATCCAGGTCCCATCTCCTTAATTTCCCACATTTTTGCAGTTTCTTCAGTTTTAATCTACATGTCATAACCAATAGATTGTGGTCAGAGTCCACATCTGCCCCTGGAAATGTCTTACAACTTAAAACCTGGTTCCTAAATCTCCGTCTTACCATTATATAATACCTTTTAGTATCTCCAGGGTTCTTCCACGTATACAATCTTCTTTCATGATTCTTAAACCAAGTGTTAGCTATGATTAAGTTGTGCTCTGTGCAAAATTCTACTAGGCGGCTTCCTCTTTCATTTCTTAGCCCCAATCCATATTCACCTACTATGTTTCCTTCTCTCCCTTTTCCTACACTCGAATTCCAGTCACCCATTACTATTAAATTTTCGTCTCCCTTCACTATCTGAATAATTTCTTTTATTTCATCGTACATTTCTTCAATTTCTTCATCATCTGCAGAGCTAGTTGGCATATAAACTTGTACTACTGTAGTAGGTGTGGGCTTCGTATCTATCTTGGCCACAATAATGCGTTCACTATGCTGTTTGTAGTAGCTTACCCGCATTCCTATTTTCCTATTCATTATTAAACCTACTCCTGCATTACCCCTATTTGATTTTGTGTTTATAACCCTGTAGTCACCTGATCAGAAGTCTTGTTCCTCCTGCCACCGAACTTCACTAATTCCCACTACATATAACTTTAACCTATCCATTTCCCTTTTTAAATTTTCTAACCTACCTGCCCGATTAAGGGATCTGACATTCCACGCTCCGATCCGTAGAACGCCATTTTTCTTTCTCCTGGTAACGACATCCTCCTGAGTAGCGACTGTATTAAATACTTTGGAAACGGGTGTTATAGATTTCATACCACAATTCCCAATGTCTCAGTTTACAGAATTCATTGTCTTGTGAAAATGTACACTTTCGCGATTCGGTAGTATTTTGACTGTCTAACAACTAAAGCATGCAATAACGATCCCATATTTTTGCACTAATTGTAGCGAAAGTCACAAGGTGTCTTACTGTGAAAATAAATTTCTAACTCTGAGCGAACTGCACTAAAACCTACAAACAAAAACATGCGACGAGTGCATTAAATAGTATCAGATAAGTTGAGCGTCAGCTAAATGTGTCCTTCAATGAGGCTCAGAACGTGGGAATACTTCAGTCACATGCAGAAATAGGTAAATAAGCTCACTTTTCTGGCGTCGGAAGCGAGTATTTTGACTTTCTAAAAAACAAACAACACAACTTTATTATTCATAAGCAACAACGACCGCCTCAATCTGATAATCGGAAAAACTGCACCACAGTACCGCTCGAGGCGTCTCCCTTGGCACCCAACTCGTACCTCTCACAAGCTCTTATTACCATATTATTCCAGCTCCCGCAAATACACTACGCAGAACAGAGGAATAAAGTGCAGACATACAGAGCACCGCCAAAACTGAGCAGCAACTCGCAACGAGTAGAAACCAATTTAACTTTCTACGAACTTCGTGGAACACGTGAAGGCATCCATAGCTGCCACAATCGGTTCTGTCCCAATTCATGTGGTAAGCGCCAGTATATTCTGCCAAGTTAATAACAAATAGACCCGGAATGTTTGATATTTTTATACATTCTAATCCGCTGCACAGGCTCAAAAATCTGCCAGTCGAATGCGAAATCTGCAAAGGCAAACATTGTGTCATTTATGCGATAACTGTATCCAAATAAGTACAAGATTGCTGCCATGTGTAGAACTTGAAGTAAAAGCAATCATAAGTTCCGAGAATATCATAATGGATAGATCTGACGTCAGAGATAGGGTGGCATTATAAGTCCAAGATGAGACGCTTAAAACGAAGGGTTCCAAGCAAGGTTGTGAGGGATGGAAAAGACCTGCAGTGCTTCAATAACCGTGTCACAAAGTTGGTACTAAAGCAAAAAGAACAGCATAAATTAAAATTAAGTCAATGACGTGTTGACAAACTAAATGTGGACGAAGCCAAAACGAGCCTACGGAGAGCAATGCAAGAAGAGCGCAATGAATTCGAAGGCAAAATTTGGTCTACTTATCTGATAGGAAATCATAAGAAGTTCTGGCTATACATAAAGCTTGTAAACAGATAAGACTCGTCTTATAGACGGTCTCTCAGTGATCGTACTACCACCGTAACGGATTCTCAAGCAGAAAGCGCGGAATACTGCATTCTTTCTTCCAAAATTATTTTAGTAAGAAGGCTCCTACTTCGGTTTCAGTCGATGAGCGATTATCGAGAAGATGGATACTGACGTAAGTTGTGCCGTAACTGAAAATAAATTAAAATCGCACAAGAAATGGAAAACGCCGATCTTGTGCTATACGTGTACCCTTGTATAATAGTGGCATTCAAATGAATCCCGGTGAGTAGTGCAAAGTAACGGTAACGATTTTATGAACTCAAAAATGTTGTTATACACGGTACACATACTCAAAAAATGTCACCAAACTGTTGTCACAATTATCCCATTGCGACACTAGCCGGTCGATTCCATCCTTGAAGAAGGTAGTAGGCTGCTGTCGGATCCAGGCCTGGATCCAGTCACACACTTCGTCGTCCGTTTCGAATCGATGTCCGCAAATAGCTTGTTTTAGAGGTCCAGACACATGAAAGTCACATGGTGAAAGGTCGGGACTGTACGGTGGATGTTCTCACCGAAACTACTGTAATGTCATGCTCACCGCATTGGCCGTGTGTGGACGTGCATTACCACGCAGGATGATAACGCCAATGGGCAACATGCCTCGGCGTTTCGACTTGATAGCTCGTCTAAGGTTCTATAAAGTGGCCTGATAACACTGGGCATTGATGGAGGTTCGCCGTTCCAGGAACTCGACAAGCATTGGGCTCTTGTTGCCAAAAAGTAGGACATCATGACCTTACCAGAACTCGTGTGCACAGCCTTTGATTTCTTTGGAGGTGATGAAGTCACATGTTTCCACTGCTTGCTCTCACACTTGCTTTCCGGTTCAAAATGGTAACACCATGTTTCGTCATCTGTGACAATACGCGACAGAATGCCATATTCCTCCTCATGATAAGGTTACAGATGACTCAAAGACAGCTCCATTCGAGTATTGCAGTATTCGGTGGTCAGTCGGGGAATCCACTGCGCACAGATTTTTCGAAATTTCAAGTGTTGATGCATTATGGTACGGGCGGTGCTCACGCTAATACCCAGTAACCGATGGATCTCGTCCATGGTGATTCTGTGGTTGTCGTAGACTGAAGCATTCACTTCCGCAACCATTTCCGGTGTGATGACACGATGAGCCTGTCCAGGACGAGCATCGCATTCCTCGCGCCTCTCAAGGAGTCGTTTCCGCCATTCCACAACACTTGAACGACTGAGACTGTACTCGCTGTACACAGCCTTCATCCGTCGATACATTTCACGGCCTCCAACTCTCTCTGCGGCCAAAAATCGAATCCCTCCTCGTTGTTCCTGCTTACTCGCCTGCATGTTCGGCAGTGGACGGTAACTTGTGTGGCCACCTTCTCTCCGGCGTAATACCACACTGGCACTATGCAATATCAAACAGTGCGCACTTGTCTCTCTACCAATATATGGCGCCACCATACCCGCAGTTCTGTAGTGCCACCATACGTGTAAGGCAAAGGTAGACGCACTGAGCACATTTCATTCGAGTGAACCTCATAGGTTATGCGAAAGAACTTGCTCTTCTTCTAGCAGAACATTATTGCAGATCAGTGGAGTAATGAAACCTTCCAAGCGATTACTATAAGGTGCAAGTAACTGCTGTTTTCGACAAGGCTCACCAGAGAGATGCGCTAACTACACTCCTGGAAATTGAAATAAGAACACCGTAAATTCATTGTCCCAGGAAGGGGAAACTTTATTGACACATTCCTGGGGTCAGATACATCACATGATCACACTGAAAGAACCACAGGCACATAGACACAGGCAACAGAGCATGCACAATGTCGGCACTACTACAATGTATATCCAACTTTCGCAGCAATGCAGGCTGCTATTCTCCCATGGAGACGATCGTAGAGATGCTAGATGTAGTCCTGTGGAACGGCTTGCCATGCCATTTCCACCTGGCGCCTCAGTTGGACCAGCGTTCGTACTGGACGTGCAGACCACATGAGACGACGCTTCATCCAGTCCCAAACATGCTCAATGGGGGACAGATCCGGAGATCTTGCTGGCCAGGGTAGTTGACTTACACCTTCTAGAGAACGTTGGGTGGCACGGGATACATGCGGACGTGTATTGTCCTGTTGGAACAGCAAGTTCCCTTGCCGGTATAGGAATGGTAGAACGATGGGTTCGATGACGATTTGGATGTACCGTGCACTATTCAGTGTCCCCTCAACGATCACCAGAGGTGTACGGCCAGTGTAGGAGATCGCTCCCCACACCGTGATGCCGGGTGTTGGCCCTGTGTGCCTCGGTCGTATGCAGTCCTGATTGTGGCGCTCACCTGCACGGCGCCAAACACGCATACGACCATCATTGGCACCAAGGCAGAAGCGACTCTCATCGCTGAAGACGACACGTCTCCATTCGTCCCTCCATTCACGCCTGTCACGGCACCACTGGAGGCGGGCTGCACGATGTTGGGGCGTAAGCGGAAGACGGCCTAACGGTGTGCGGGACCGTAGCCCAGCTTCATGGAGACGGTTGCGAATGGTCCTCGCCAATACCCCAGGAGCAACAATGTCCCTAATTTGCTGGGAAGTGGCGGTGCGGTCCCCTACGGCACTGCGTAGGATCCTACGGTCTTGGCGTGCATCCGTGCGTCGCTGCGGTCCGGTCCCAGGTCGACGGGCACGTGCACCTTTCGCCGACCACTGGCGACAACATTGATGTACTGTGGAGACCTCACGCCCCACGTGTTGAGCAATTCGGCGGTACGTCCACCCGGCCTCCCGCATGCCCACTACACGCCCTCGCTCAAAGTCCGTCAACTGCACATATGGTTCACGTCCACGCTGTCGCGGCATGCTACCAGTGTTAAAGACTGCGATGGAGCTCCGTATGCCACGGCAAACTGGCTGACACTGACGGCGGCGGTGAACAAATGCTGCGCAGCTAGCGCCATTCGACGGCCAACACCGCGGTTCCTGGTGTGTCCGCTGTGCCGTGCGTGTGATCATTGCTTGTACAGCCCTCTCGCAGTGTCCGGAGCAAGTATGGTGGGTCTGACACACCGGTGTCAATGTGTTCTTTTTTTCCATTTCCAGGAGTGTATAAGGGCGTTCGAAAATTCACATTTCAAACTTCTAGGACCTGTGCAGGGGAGAGAGTACATAATATTTTGATAGGAACCCATGGAAATGATCCTCCAGTACCGTTCTACACAACGTCCGACTCCGTAGCATACCCTTTTAGTCATACTTTCACAACGGCTTCAAGAACGTGTACCTTCACCGTCAGCAGATGTGGCTGTGGTGTAACAAGGAGACGTATCACACCTAAGCTGGAAGAGGCCGTTGAAGAGAACCAGTCAACGAGTGCATGAGCAATTTCGTTAGCCATTAATGAGTGGAACTGTAAAACATGGGATGTACTGGGTCACGCCTAACCAATTACTTGTAAAACTGGTCACGTTACCAACATGTTTTCAAATGGCTATAGGATGGAAACGGTAAGTTACCGGACATGGTGTAGGGAAGCAGCCTCCTCATGCCATATAATTCCATTGTGTAACAGCCTAGTCCACTGTAACTAGCTATGACGTCACTAATGTTGCGCAATACCTTAAAAATAAAGTAAATAATCTGAAAAGTTGATAGCATGTCAGGAATAGTGCTAAATGATAATGTGTTAAGTTTCAGTTTAGTAACTTCAACTGTTTCCGAAATTTAGACATTTTACGTAAAAATCATCAGCCCAACAGGAAGGAGCAAGAAACTTCAAAATTTATATTCGGATTCCTTTTTCATTGTAATTTAATGGAAACAGAATGCTGGATCTCACAAAGTAATATTTTGGTTTAAATTCATGATTTTTCTGTTTTTGTATCCTAAAAGTTCGGAAGCAAGATAGATTAAGTAAGTAATTAGCTAAAGCTAGGATGTTTAGATTTACGTAGAATGGAGATAAGCTATAATAACAAAGATGTGAGAAGTTTCAAAAAGGTAGCTATAAAACTATAGCGTCTCTCCAAAGAGCAAGTTCAGAGTTCATCTATTGCGTGCAATACAACTAAAATGATGCTCTCGGCAAAAGTATTTAACCTAGCAACATTAGAATTTTATTGTTGTTACTTACCTGTGTACCGAGCAAGGAGGCGCAGTGGCTAGACACTGGACTCGCATTCGGGAGGACGACGGTTCAATCCCGCGTCCGGCCATCCTGATTTAGGTTTAACGCGATTTCCCTAAATCGCTCCAGGCAAATGCCGGGATGGTTCCTTTCAAAGGGCACGGTCGACTTCCTTCCCCGTTCTTCCATAATCCGATGAGACCGATGGCCTCGCTGTCTATTCTCCTTCCCCAAACAACCCAACCCCAACCCAACTTACCTGTGTGCCGAATGCACAATGCCGGCCGCGGTGGTCTCGCGGTTAAGGCGCTCAGTCCGGTACCGCGCGACTGCTACTGTCGCAGGTTCGAATCCTGCCTCGGGCACGGATGTGAGTGATGTCCTTAGGTTAGTTAGGTTTAAGTAGTTCTAAGTTCTAGGGGACTGATGAGTTAGAGCAATAAAGGCCCGCCTATTGAACATCAAGCGTCAACAAATGAAAGGCGTCGTCGTCCGCAGCCAGACACACGGCGCCACTGAAGACGAACCTGCCACACTGCACCACCTGCACAGGGAGAGGGAGAGGGCTCATAGCAGAACAATCAGGGAGCTCAGCGACGCAACTGGCCGCAAGATAACAACTAAATGGGGCATGATGAGTCACATAGAAGAGTATTTCTCCGACCTCTTCAAGGGAGATGTACCAGACGACGCAGAAACAGCCAAAATATTAGAGGAAACGCGCAGACAGCTGAACACACCGACCGCGCTTTGTTGACCGAGGCCGCGACAGAGGACGAAGTCAGAGGTGTCCTCAAAACCTGCGCCAGTGGCAAGGCTCCAGGAGAGGACGGAATACCGTCCGAATTCTACACCACCTGCTGGGACAAAGTAGGTGGAATTATGACGGAAATCGTCAATGAAATATTAAACGGAGAAGAAATACCACCCCCGTTCCTGGAAGGGACCATTACCCTGATTCCAAAAACAAAAGCTCCGAAAACAGTAGCAGACTACCGCCCAATAACCCTTTTAAACGCGGACTACAAGCTAACAGCAAAATGCGTCGCTGAAAACATGAAGCTCGCCCTGAAGAAAGCCATCAGCCCGTGGCAGACATGTGCAGTGTTAGGCAGGACCATCTTCGACGCTGTTTGCACGTACAGAGACGTTATAGCACACGCCGCATCCAACAGAGCGACTGCAGCGATCATTTCTGTAGACTTCCAAAAAGCCTTCAACAGGATCGGTCACCGGTACCTACTGAAGACTTTGACGAGACTAGGTTTTGGCCCCAAATTCGCTCAAGTCATCGAAAACATGTTGACAAATGCCACATCACGAGTAACTATAAACGGCTGGATATCTGCGCCGATAAAACTGGGGAAATCTGTGAGGCAAGGGTGTCCACTGTCGATGGCACTATTCACAGTAGCCCTCGACCCAGTCCTCAGGAAGCTCGCCGCCACCATCAACGGCTACAAGTTACAGGACGTTAAAGTAACGTGTGTGGCATATGCCGATGACCTGAGCATTTTTGTGGACGGAAAGGAGGATATTGACAGTGTCCTCCCAATAATTGAATCCTTTGGAAAGGCATCTGGGGCGAAAACCAACCCAAACAAAACAGTGCTGCTCCCTATAGGGAACGGGAAATTGAGAGAAGCCATACCATGGTACCAGGTGACCGACAAATATAAGGTGCTAGGTGTCCAGCTGCAGGCCTGCCCACTGAAAATGGCGGCAGAAAACTGGCGGAACATCCTGAACACCACCAGAGGGCTCGCCAGGACACACTCCAACAGACACCTAACGTTGGATCAAAAGACGCAACTTATCAACGCGACGATCCTGGCGAAGGCATGGTACATGGCACAAGTCATAAACGTACCAATAGAAATAGGGAAGTCTATAAGAAGCGCTGTGTACTACCTATGTGTCACAAGCCACCAGCACTCTTCCTAGAGAAGAAGGGGGGCTCGGTTTAATAGACGTCACAACTAAATGCGCGTGCACTGTTGCTCCATAGAGCACTAAAAATGGAGGACAGAAGTGTAGACTGTACCACGTCGTCTCTACTGAAGGAACACAGACCAGACTCCGAGGAAGTGCCGGTAGACGTCAGTCGAACACCTTTTAAAATGCGCTACCTAAAACAAGTAATAATGGACAGCAGCTACATAACATCCACCCTAGCAATCAAGGAGATGAGAACTGCAGGGAAAATCTACCGAGCGCTACGAGGTAAACAAGTCAGAAGCGAAACGGAGCCGAACCTTCCAGGCCACGACTGGCCACAAGTCTGGAAGAATCTCTCCGAGAAAGCCATACCTCCAGAAGCTAGAGACTCGTGGTACAAAGTCGTACACAAGACGATCCCCACAAACGAGCGCTTAGCACGCATCGGCATGCGCGAGTCGCCGAACTGCGAAGTGTGCAACCAAATAGACTCCCTGGAACACCGCTTCACATGCCGGACAAGCCTGCAGATATGGGAGACGTGTAGAAGAATGGTGGCACTCATGAACAGGGCGGACCACCGTAACATAGAAATCACGGCGCTCACCAGCGCATGCGATAATCTCCAAAAAGCAGACGGACACAGTACAGTTCCTCACAGATCTCTGGGAGGAACACAAAAGGGCCAGGCAGAAAAACAACTACCAGCAGACGTTCCAGAACTACCTGCAGATCGCGCTGGACGCCGCCTTCAAAGACGCCCTCCGTCCCCACACGCCGCGACCGACACCACCGACGCCGACGCCGTCACCGCCGACAACCACGCCGACGCCGCCGCCACCACGACACACGACGCCGACACACCACGCCCTCCCATAGCCCCTCAAGACCTCACCGTTTGCTGACGCAAGCACCCCCACATCCTCCAACACCCTCAAAGTGCGTGTTTAGTGAGTGTCTGTGTTTTGTGTGACAAGTGGCAGTGCATCACCTACGATCTCACATGTGAAAGAGTGAGTTACAGCAATCATATCGTCACACAACTAGCGAAAGTGCTAAAATATTGGTAATCTCCTGCGTGTCCAAAAGGTGATATGTAAGTACTGCACAAATTCACTAACACTCATTTTAATAATAGTGGAAACCATAAACAGTTGTGACAAAATGCAAAATGACGATTTGCTATGATTTATTACCATATATCAAATGTTTTCCTCTCATTTCTCTCTCTCTCTCTCTCTCTCTCTCTCTCTCTCTCTCTCCCTATCTCCACCCACAATCAAACAACTCTCCCTAAACTTACTATCCATATACATGCCTATACTTTGTTTTCTTGAGTGTACCATAGAAATATGTCTTAGTCAATAGGTTTAACCAAATTTAAAGGACGCCATCTTTAGGCGCCAACAAAATAAACCTCATTAAATGCCATAAAAAAATACAGCTCTAATAAGTGTACACAGAACTGGAGCTGGAAATAGACTAGAAAACAGACAAATATATAAAAAAACACAAAATTTGCTTAATAGAGAGAACTAAATCGTAAAGAAAATAGAAGAAAGACTATACGAAAAGGAAAGATACGATTACTGTATGTGTAAACCTAAACGTGCCTTTGATCAAGCAATGTATTTTGTTAATCTGTGAATAAAAGTTTATTACGTTACAAAAAAAATGACCACAGATGTTAAGTCCCATAGTGCTCAGAGCCTATTTTTTATTTTTTTTATTGCACAATGAAATCGACAGCTTCATTGGCATTCAGCGAATGAAACAATTAATTATTTAGTAACTTGCAGTGGTGTTCTGCTAATCCCAGCAGCTAGTGAGTAAGGCAAATGTTGTCGGCTGCACCTTCAGCGGCCCGCACCGCGGCTATATAAATAAGAGTGTGCGAGCTAGAGGAAGGCCCCAGTTCTCTTCTAGATTCATATCAGCGCGCACTCCGTGTAGGAAGCCGCGTCGCGTTTGTGCAGTTGCCAGGAACAGCCTTGGATGCCGTATTACGTAACTCGATATGCACTTAACAATGAGTTCGCATTGGGGTAAAGAGTTAATAGCGGAACGACTCCACTGATTTATTCTCATTTTTCGTAGGTCGTATTTTCACGTGTCGCCGCAGGTCAGACTTTCTACCATTACTAGCGTGGCGTTTGATGGGTATTAACATCAAATTTTGGCGAGCATTCACTTTCAACATTTACGTCGATAACGATTATTGAACAGTTTCATTATCTAAGGATAATAGGATCCGTGCTATAGACTCTGAACAGCTCTGATGGTACAATAGCTGATATGGGTACTCATTTGTCTGGAATTTTACACTTTATCGTTTTCAGAATATAGTGAAAATTGTTATTTTAAACTGCATTTCATATGAATCCCAGACATCATCCAAAATCCTCAGAGTAATGAATAATGAACTTCAATAATCAATAACTTTTTGTTTTCTCCATCAGAGTGGTCACAGCGAACTTTAATTGCAGGCATCACGTTTTTGCTAATCACTTTCCAGTTTCCAAGATTGTAGTTAGAGAGCCTGTGTTGAGTACGGCATAATATTCCTTTACTTTTCCACCCTCCACCCCACAGTGGGTTCCCATTCAAAGTATTATCTACTCATTCCCCTCTACAAGTCCTAGAAGTTTGTAATGGGAATTACCAAACACCCTGTAATCTATATCGCTGACATCAATAAGCACTATATTAGTGGTACATATTTTTTGCTTGTGCGTTACGGCATTCTTGGAGACCGAAAATCTTCTTTGGAAAAATTAATATGGATTATTCTAACTGTTATGCAGTGAAAACCAGCTACCTCTATATGTTCTTGGGACTCAGAAGGCACCCAAATTCATGGCTTGACTCATATATTTTGCCTGGTGTCAAACTACGAGATAGGATTAATGTCTTTTCAAGTAATAGAATTCAACAAGTAATTTTTGAAAAAGTAAAATCGTCAAATGTGAAAGTAACTATGGGTGTACACCAAGGAATTTTTTATTGAGCGGTTTCTATTCCCGATATATTTTTGAATGATATTATGTATAATGTAGGAAGCTTCGTGAAGCTGTTCACGAATGAATCTATTCTGTACAGAGAAAACACAAGTCACTATATTGCAATAGAATGCAGGCTGAGAACCAGAGGATTTACCCTCGACACAAGAATTGACAATTGATTTTTCAACACAAATATGTTTTAAGTGTTGCACCTGAATTTTTTATTAAACGATTTACAGTCAATTACTGAAAACTGTCTCATCAATAAAATCTATAGGCGTATGAACCAGGGGTGGATCGAAGTGGAACGACGGCATAGCGAGGTGACGCACACGCCACGCTGAGAAACAGTGGAAGAATTTCAAAAAAATTTAACTCACCCACAAAATATTTTGGTTACAAAAACCTTGTTTGACTTACTCTCGAGCATTGCCAGTCTGTCTAGGACCTTTACCGGATTATTATTATTATTATTATTATTATTATTATTATTATTTTCGTATCCAGGAGAGTACAGTACAGTTATTTACAAATTCAAAACGTATCTACAATATATAAACAAGACTTTGTACATGTAAAATAGACTTTGAGGCCCAGAACTCGGCTATCTTGATTGCTGAAACATTTGCTGAAACCAGGTCCTCCAGCGTACAAGATTCAGGCAATTTCGGACAGACCAAGAGGTGTTCGGCATCTCGAAGATCTCCACATTCGCAGGTTGCGTCTCCAGTAATGCAGCCCCACCGCTTCAACTTTTGATTGCACCACGTCACTCCAGTTCGCAGTTTGATCAAAGTCATCCACGTCTGGTAGGGTAATTGGAAACCAGCAGCTGGGTCTTCTTTAGGTTTTGGTTATTACTTCCAGAAAGCAGAAGGTGATGATGTGATTGCTTCAGTTGTTCGAGGAAAACCTGGAATCATTTTCCTGTATGTTCTTCTCAACCTTTGCCACCGGTCTTCATCTAATATCCGGAGGTGCTATGCCTATAAGATAGAACTGATAGAGGAAATAGAGAAGATCCAAAGAAGCGCCGCATGTTTACCCAAGGACTAGTTTGTTAAACGCGAGAGTGTCATGGACATTGTCATTCAACTCTAGTGCACAAAGAAAAAAGAAATTCATCTTGCATTACACATGTGATTATCTTTAAAATTCGAGAAGATAAGCTCTAAGAAGTGTCAAGAGACACATTAGTCCCGCCCACGTGTATCTTGCAAGAATGGTTCAAATGGCTCTGAGCACTATGGGACTTAACATCTATGGTCATCAGTCCCCTAGAACTTAGAACTACTTAAACCTAACTAAACTAAGGACAGCACACAACACCCAGCCATCACGGGGCAGAGAAAATCCCTGACCCCGCCGGGAATCGAACCCGCGAACCCGGGCGTGGGAAGCGAGAACGCTACCCCACGAACACGAGATGCGGGCTATCTCGCAAAAAGTCGATGACAGTATAGTCAGAGTAATCCGACCGCATACGGAGGCTTTGCAGATTCGTGTACCATTCATTTTAAAGAAGTAGCACGTGTAAATTTATTCATCCGTAGATCACATTTGCAAGGATATTGGACATGTCGTAGTCTTACAGCTTACGCAAAAAAAACATGCATCATATATACAAACTTTTACATATTTACATACCTAGTTTGTCAAGGATGAGACAAGTAGTCAACAGGGCCTTGTGGTAGAACCCATTTCAGCATTTTCGTAAAGTAATTCAGGGAAAAACCTCGATAAACTTAAATCAGGATGGCTCGACGGAGATCAGAGCACCCATCCTTGCGAAACAAGGCCAGTGTAATTAAAATGGCGCATCTTCACACGGATTATCCCTAATGTCATCATAGAATGCTTTTTTGTTTATTCATTCTTGTGAAGAAATAACTTAATAACGTAGACATCTAGCGCTACATTGCTGTTTCATTTCCTAACACCAATCACTGCACATGCTACACACACTCTATCAACTCACATCAGGACCATTAAGATGAAGTTTGGTTTCCAGTTTGTTTACCTCACATTCCCATGTTCTACCCAATTAAAAGATGAGTGACTTGTTGAGCTCATAAAGAGTGAGTTGTAGAGTTTTATGTAAGGTTTCTGAGAAAGGAAAAAGAAAACTTTATTGTTTGTTAAATGTTCTGTGGAATGGGAGCGTATAGTTTGTTAAATGTTGTGTGGAATGGGAGCGATGCTTTATTATTTACTTTATTTAGTGGTACCAGAAATACCCTCCACCACACACAGTTCGGTGGCTTGCGGGATATTGATGAAGATTATTATACGCTTGTAGGCCACTAGAGGACCGCACAAAGCGTCTTCTTGAGATGAGACTTTCTCAGGCGCTACACTTCTTTCATTTTATCACTATGCATTTTCTTCCTTATATCCAATCAAGTTTTTCTGACTTGAGTTTCTTGATCTCTTGGCTTACTTTCCCTGTGAATACTTTGTGCTTGAATGTTTTTCTGTCATCTCTATTTGACTGTTATGCCAGCTTCCTTCAGGTTGCCAGCCGAAGTGGCCGAGCGGTTCTAGGCGCTTCAGTCTGGAACCGAGCGACCGCTCTGGTTGCAGGTTCGAATCCTGCCTCGGGCATGGATGTGTGTGATGTCCTTCGATTTGTTAGGTTTAAATAGTTCTAAGTCTAGGGGACTCATGACCTCAGATGTTAAGTCCTATAGTGCTCAGAGACATTTGAACCATTTTTTTCCCTTCAGGTCTTTCCTGACTTCAGTGATAGACTTCACGTTCTTAACGTTTTGTGTGTACTCCAAGAACTGTTTTATTTTATGTGATGTCTGGCATCTTATAATACGTCCGTAAAATTTCAATCGACATTTCTTCATTTGATGTACTGTGTAAGATATCTGTTCGGTCTCTTGTCTACTACTCAATCTGTAGCCTTCTTCTGAATAATAGGGCCATAGAATTTTTCTGATGATTTGGCTGTCTAGTTTCTTAATATTTTCTAGTGCACATTTGCAATTCACAGCTAACGTTTCTCTTGTTGACAAATATTCTGGTTTGATGGTGGTGTTGTCATGTCTCGCTTTTACACCACTTGATATGAGTGATTTATTGCAGACGTTTTCAGTCCTCCAGAATGCTCTCCTCATCTTTTCATTTCTCTGTTCGTGAGCTTCTATCTCTGTTCCATTTGCCTGTATCATGACCCCAGGATACTTCGATTTGTGATCTCTCTTGGCCTCACCATATTTTGCCGTAATCTTTATTGGTGTATCTTTTTGGTTTGGTATATAATCTGCTTCCTCGAAGGCTCTGCAGTTCGACTTTTTCAGCCTTCTTTGTCAGGATCTCTAATTTTGCACTACAGTTTATGTGGTATCTGTGAGTACTGCCATATCATCAGCGAATGTCAAATGCCCAATATATAGTACTTTGGCATTCTTTCCTAGCTTAATTGTTTTGTAAGGTCTCTGTATCTTCAGCTCTTTCTTTCATTCCATAACATTTATGTCTAATAGTATATTGAATAACAGTGAAATACCTTCGCCCTGTCTCACTCCTGTTCTAATCTCCAAGGACTCTGATAATTCTCCCATAAATTTCATTCCAATTTGGTGTTTGTTAGTGCCTGATAATGGTCATTGTCTTCTCGTCAAAGCCTCTCTCTTCGAGTTCTTGTATCAGTGACGGTCTATTTATATGCATATTTCAAATCTACAAAGTTGCATATGGTCTCTCTGTCTCTCATCGTTTGTTATCTCAGGACTGTCTTTAAATTGAGTATGTGTTCAGTATAGGATCTTCCCGGTCTAAAGCCTGCATTATATTCTTCTGTCTTGTTTTCAATAGGAACTGTGTCTTATCTAGCGAACACCGTGATAAAATTTTGTATGTGTCGGGCGGTAACGACATTCCTCTGTAACTTCCGGTGTTTTGGTATTACTTCAGTCTCCCACATGTTTTGTACGGAACTTGCTATTCTCTGATGCTATTAGGACCACCTTCCTTTAGCACTTCAGTTACGATGCCGTCTTCTCCTGCTGTTTTACGATTTTTCAATTTAATGATTTGTCTCTTGGTCTCCAGTTCATCTCGTGCCTTTGGCTAATCATTCCTCTTGATCTATTGGCTCCTTCGCAGTCTCTCAGCCGGTTTAGGACAATTCAGTAGCCCACTGAAGTACTTCGCCACCACTGTCTCGCAGTTCCCTTTATTGTTCAGTGCTTTATTATTATTATTATTTACTTCGTGTAAGATTGCTGTGTTTTCTATACTCGTGTTCTTTGGCTTGGTATGCACTACACTCCGATTACAATTACTTTGTGTGAGTAGAGCGATAGGGGCCGGGCATCAACCAATCGCCCCTCTTTCTCGGGCTCCACGTGCTCACTGTGTTGTTTGCTCCACCTACTCAGGCATTCCCAGGTAATTCGAACGAGCCTGGAACTTTTTTTGGGGGGGGGGGGGGGGGGCACAGTCGGAACTGGTCGCCACAAAGGTAGCTAGGAGAGGAGGGTAAGGAGCATCCAATATGCAGCGATTGTACGGTACGCTACTATAAAAACATTTTGGTGCAAATAAGACAAAAGTATATCTGCTGCTGAAGTTGGTGTTCGGTCAATTTTTAGTTTCTGCACAAAAATATTAAGAACAAAATGACAGATCCATAGCAATCTTCATTATACGATCATAACTAAACTACTTGCAGTGAAAAATGTGGTCGCCGCACCTTTAGTGGATTTTAGGTCGGATGTTATAAACATGAAATGCAGCCATCACACCGATACCATTCTTATGCAATCTATCATATCAGTCACATCCGGCGTCAAGTCGACATTACAGTTACAGTGTTCTGTAACAAAATCAAATGAATCAAAATTGTTGTCTGAGACATTAGCATAAAAGCGAATCACTAGTCTGTTAATGTTGTGAGCTCAAAGACACATTAAACCTTTTTTTTTTTAAAATACTGTTATTTTTCTCTAAGAAAAAGGATGTTCTTGTAGTAATGCAATCATAAAATTAATATCTGTTACTGTAGTTAGTATAGTACTTTGATCAGTGTAATAAGCTGTTTTGTTATTTTATCTCTCCATCCATGCGTAAATAGTTGACTATTTATACAACACATTATTACATTGTTATAGTTGTTGATCGATGTATCAGAATGCAATGAAGGTATGTCTCAGCTAAAGGCATATAGAATTGTAATCACTGAATCGTTCTGCAGATGTTGTTAATTTCGATGGGCTATCAAAAATTTGTGCAGACCTTCAGTAATAGTTACCATTGGACTATCGTTGATAGGCATCTACAATAACTATGTGTTGTCGATGAACTGGCAAAGAAAATGGCCATACCATCCTCAGACTGCCATCATATCATTGCCATTTCTACTCATTTAAATTCATATGGACTCAACCCTTATGTGCCAAGGAAGAATAAAAAATGTGCGCTGACAGAAGTGGAAAGAATGACAAAGGATGCTGAAATCAAACTTCGTCGTCAGAGTGGCATAACTTTGTAAGGCACACGAAGGAAGTAATAATGAGAGAACCGGAAAATGAATGTGTCGTGGAAAATAACGTAGAACAACTTCTTACTTCACTAAATTCTGCCAGCAGTTCTAGTAACTACATAGAAGATAATGAAAGCGACTCAGACAAAACTAGCGTGCAACCGTTAGTGGTATAAATGTGTTAACAAACATTCAGTTGTGTTCACCTCTTACGATTTTCAGTTAGATGTAGAAACAACCTAAGTTACAAGATACACTTTTTCTTTAATTGATGACTAGGTTTGGGTTACGTGTACCCATTTTCAAATCATGGTAACCCTAAACTAGTCATCAATTAACTAAAAAAAGAATCTCGTTACTTTGGCTGTCATTCAACTGCTTTACGCAAATTGCCGTCCTGCAACTAATCCAGTATACTGGAAATTCATCTTACAAATTTTCTCCTCGTATTTAGATTATCTGCTACTTGGAGAATGTTTGTGCTAAATATTCATCTAACATTCTTATTGTTAGTATTCGCCTATAATGCGTGATTACGGCGTCTTAGCGTTTCATGTACCTACTGAACAGCGGCCCCCACCACTAACCTCCCTAGTGCTAATAAAGACGTTGGCAACAGTCTGTCAGTAGACGACTGGTTTCTCTTTTGCTGCGCGCGCAACTATCGATCGTATGAGCACTTGGCATGTTGTGTACGAACCGCCAACTCTGCTCTCCACCACTTCCATCTGTCAGTCATAAAATAATTTTAATCTGAATATACCTTCCACTATTCTTTGCTGTAACGCTCCTTTTCTGGCGTCCGGGGCATTGTGTAGCGCCGACAATGCTTGCAGTAACGAACGAGCAGAGTGCTTCTGGATTGGTTAACGTAACATCTATGAAGACAGGTGTGGGGAACGAACACTTGAAGTTACAGTGGAAAGCATTTAAGCAATTCTGTCAAGTAGTATATATATATGCCATTCAAATATTAAAAGGAAAGTGTGAATTCGACAGTGCTTCGTGTAGTGCAGAGTTAAATTTCTGGAATCGACGTAAACTTAAAAGATTGGTGTGAATACCCATTGTTAATGTGGACGCCGGCACGCGTAATAATTGATAGGCGAGGATACTATACTTAAAATCATATTTCTATTGAGCTAATATGAACAGACTGTGATTTCTCTGCAAAATATGGGCCTTGAGTCGTAAAATTACATCAATGTGAATGAGAAGGATATAGTTAGGCATGTTTTCACGTTTTAAGTTTAATAAACTAGTAACTGATATTTAGTGAGGTCAGGAGTGAACTACGTGCTCCTTGGAACTATATTGTCAGCTATGACCTTTTCATGTTGAAGAACAAATAGTCTGAAAACAGCGTTGATTTTGTTGTAGTTTCCACCTAAATTTTTGTACATGTAGCAAAGGGAATTACAGTTGTAAGGTAAGTGGCAACATAATGTTTTATTTATAGGTGAATAAACATGAAATAATCGTAGTTTTCAGACTGTCATGAACCCATAATAGTTGTGCTTCGTTTGTAGGAAACTGACAATGAGAAAATGGAGATGTTGCCTATAACGTACCGCTGTAAGATTCCGATTTTATATCGGTACAATTTGATAAACTTGTTCGTGTAGTGGGGTTCAAAAATGAGTTAAGCGTTATTAATGCGACATAATATTTATAAATGATGTGATGAATTTTATAGTTTGTTCTTTATCCGAAATTATTTGTTAAACAATTATTTTGTATTAGATTGTGACGACAGAATGACGTTATGGACAATGGAGCACAGATGAACAGTTCTTAGATGTAACAGTAGATCTAAATGGGGCTCATGGATTAAATGAAAATGCATACATATAGCACGTGCTTAAGCCAACAATTACGAGACATCGAGAATATAAAGACGAAAGGGCACACTGGGATATAATTTTTTTTCCTATAGTGAAGTGTTATCTAAGGTAGTCGAAAATGAATTGTAAGAGTATATTCTTACATTTGAAAAGATGGTGTTCGCTTTAAGCATGTCGGACGTAAGAAAACTTGCATTCGACAGTGTAGAAGAAAAAGGATTGCTCCATGATTTCAGCGCAGAAGAAAGCGTGCCAAACAAAAAGTGGACCGAAGGTGTCCATCCAGGAAATATCGCAGAATCCGAGGTAAATGAGGGGAGCTCGAAACAAAACTTTCACCGCTTAGCCAAGGAGCCTGTGAGCCGAGGAGCAATCATGCCAGAAAAAGGCTAACCGAAGCAATGCGGTAGAAACCTAGAAGCACATCTCTACCTGTCAAAAGGAAGTGTTTTGTAGACTCTGTGGGGAAGCCACCATAGAAACTCATTATTAAAAAGAGGGTGCTACATTGGGTTGTGCGAGAAAGGTCGAGTGGAAGAAATGATCAGCTGCATGAAATGGAAAATGTGGATTCACATAAAATGTGCAGGGTGAGAAAAGGAGGGAAAAAGTTACATTGCAATGCCTGCAAATACTAACGTAAGAACTGAAGTATGGAACCTTTCCTTAAATTTACGCAACAACATTCTTTTAGCCTCACGAACATAGTTTGTGAATGTGGTACAATTTATGCATCCACTGGTACAAATTAGGAAATCACTCCATAATTTGTACCACTTGCAGATGCTTAGAAAATTAAATGCAGAGTGTTTATTTTTCTCAAAATTTCCATTCTTCAAATCAGACATCAGGAACAACATCCTGCACCTAAATATTTTATTGTTTACGTAATTCTGTAACTTAGTGTTTAGACTATAATAAATAAAAGCTCAAAAGTGGCACAGTTTTGGCAACTATCCCCTATTAAAATTATGCCAAATAATGTCTTTTTCAATTATGATCTCAGTGTTGAATAAAATCTAGACACATCAGGACTTTGCTAAAGACTGGTAAACGCAAGCTGTATTTCCATTGTTAGAAACAGATAACATTTGAGTTGAGCATCATAGTCGACCAAGGTGGTCTAGTGCCCACATGCTGAAAAGTCACGAGACAAGCTCCCGGTCAGGCCATGGAATATTTCAGTCTGCTTTTAACTTAGCTTTCATCTCTCAATATTTTGAAGATTCTCTAGGAATGACACTTATTTCGGAATCCACGTTAATTTGTAGGTCCCTGTATCTTGGTAGGATTTATATGACAGACAAGGGACATGCAAGTCACTGAAGTAGCGTTCAGTTGAAAGACTGCACCGCAACGTTGAGTCGAACGGAATTATTGCTATTATTATTCATCACACAGGTCAACTTCGTTGCCTACCTGCATAGGGAAAGTGAGATCAAAGTAAGATTTGAATGGAATCTAGAGAACAACGGCTGTTTATAGAGCTGGTAGTTTAGATTTAGATGTGGAAATGTTGTAATGATAATCTCGTGGTCAAGAAGAACTCAGTTCCTGAGGGATTCGATGAAGATAGCAACCAGAACATTCAGATGTACACTGTCAGTCCAGAAATTTCGAAGACTGATTTTATTCCTGGCATATAAGCGACGCCAGCACAGTAGCTGTGGTGGCAGCTAACAGCTGTAAACAACAGGTATGCCTTCGATCAGTCAGTCGTGAGCATAAAGAGATAAAGACCATTTCACACTTGTCCAGCAGCCGTGTGCACAGCCGTGGTATGAATAGCCATAAGGCGCCTTTCACATCTAAAAGACACGAGACGTTGATGTCCCAACGGCACTCGCTAGCAATGGAGCAACTAGTCACGCCCACTGCAGTCCAGACATCGTCAGTCCAGAAATTTCCAAGACTGATTTTATTCATGGAGTATAAGCGACGCCGGTACAGCAACTGTGGTGGTAGCTAACTAACAACTATAAACAACATGTGGGCGTTCGATCAGTCAATTGTGAGCAGAAGCAGACAAGGACCATTTCACACTTGTCCAGCAGCCGTGTACACGGCCATGGTATGAATATCCATAAAGCGCCTTTCACATCTAAACATTCACACCCTGAGAAGTGCAATTTCGGACAGTCCCTTCTTAAAAGATGCCTACAGATCCACACCCTCTCCAAATTTCAAGTTTCTGTCCTTAGCGGTTTTGGCTGGGAGATGATGATGATATTTTGCTTGTGGGGCACTCAACTGCACAGTCATCAGCTCTCGTACAAAGTCCTAATGTTTAAAAAGTCTATTTTATTTTCACAATCCTATCTAGACACTCTCGCAAGTGATGATGATGATGATGATGATGATGAAACGATGAGGACAACACAAACACCTAGTCCCCGGACAGAGAAAATCAGCAACACGGCCAGGAATCGAACATGGGACCCCGTGATCCAGAGGCAGCAATGCTAGCCCCTAGAACACGAGCTGCAGACTGGTTGGGCGACGATAAGTGAGTGAATCAGTCTGACCCTGTTACCCTCCTTTAGGGGCTGAATTTTCAAAAACCATGAAACATATATTTTTCATCTCAAACCAACAAGTCAAACACCAATTTTCAAAGATTAAGCTTTAAAAATGCTTCACAATGAAATACACTGCTGGAAATGGAAAAAAGAACACATTGACACCGGTGTGTCAGACCCACCATACTTGCTCCGGACACTGCGAGAGGGCTGTACAAGCAATGATCACACGCACAGCACAGCGGACACACCAGGAACCGCGGTGTTGGCCTTCGAATGGCGCTAGCTGCGCAGCATTTGTGCACCGCCGCCGTCAGTGTCAGCCAGTTTGCCGTGGCATACGGGTCTCCATCGCAGTCTTTAACACTGGTAGCATGCCGCGACAGCGTGGACGTGAACCGTATGTGCAGTTGACGGACTTTGAGCGAGGGCGTATAGTGGGCATGCGGGAGGCCAGGTGGACGTACCGCCGAATTGCTCAACACGTGGGGTGTGAGGTCTCCACAGTACATCGATGTTGTCGCCAGTGGTCGGCGGAAGGTGCACGTGCCCGTCGACCTGGGACCGGACCGGAGCGACGCACGGATGCACGCCAAGACCGTAGGATCCTACGCAGTGCCGTAGGGGACCGCACCGCCACTTCCTAGCAAATTAGGGACACTGTTGCTCCTGGGGTATCGGCGAGGACCATTCGCAACCGTCTCCATGAAGCTGGGCTACGGTCCCGCACACCGTTAGGCCGTCTTCCACTCACGCTCCAACATCGTGTAGCCCGCCTCCAGTGGTGTCGCGACAGGCGTGAATGGAGGGACGAATGGAGACGTGTCGTCTTCAGCGATGAGAGTCGCTTCTGCCTTGGTGCCAATGATGGTCGTATGCGTGTTTGGCGCCGTGCAGGTGAGCGCCACAATCAGGACTGCATACGACCGAGGCACACAGGGCCAACACCCAGCATCATGGTGTGGGGAGCGATCTCCTACACTGGCCGTACACCTCTGGTGATCGTCGAGGGGACACTGAATAGTGCACGGTACATCCAAACCGTCATCGAACCCATCGTTCTACCATTCCTAGACCGGCAAGGGAACTTGCTGTTCCAACAGGACAATGCACGTCCGCATGTATCCCGCGCCACCCAACGTGCTCTAGAAGGTGTAAGTCAACTACTCTGGCCAGCAAGATCTCCGCATCTGTCCCCCATTGAGCATGTTTGGGATTGGATGAAGCGTCGTGTCACGCGGTCTGCACGTCCAGCACGAACGCTGGTCCAACTGAGGCGCCAGGTGGAAATGGGATGGCAAGCCGTTCCACAGGACTACATCCAGCATCTCTATGATCGTCTCCATGGGAGAATAGCAGCTTGCATTGCTGCGAAAGGTGGATATACACTGTACTAGTGCCGACATTGTGCATGCTCTGTTGCCTGTGTCTATATGCCTGTGGTTCAGTCAGTGTGATCATGTGATGTATCTGACCCCAGGAATGTGTCAATAAAGTTTCCCCTTCCTGGGACAATGAATTCACGGTGTTCTTATTTCAATTTCCAGGAGTTTATTTTCATCAAAAGTTTCATCCTCTATTTCACCTCCTTAGTGGTCGAATTTCCAAAAACAGTGACATGCATATGTTTTATTTCTAACAGAGAAGACTAATACAAATTTTCATAGATTCAGATTCAAAAATGGTTGCACAATGAAATATTTCCGTAAAAACTTCCATCCTCCAATTCGCCCCAATAAGGGTTGAATTTCCAAAAACTGTGATGATGATGATGATGTGTTTCTATTATACCTTACTGAGAAGCCAAATTTTGATTTTCATAGATTTTGCTTCGAAAATGCTATCCTAATAAAATATATTCGTAAAAATGTCTCTTCCCCTATTTCATGCCCTCAGGGGTTCAATTTCCAAAAACACTGAAACAAGTATTTCTTAAATTTATAACCCAGAAGTCAATTGTCAATGTTCACAGATGTAACTTTAAAAATGCCTTAGTAGTTCTTTAATAGTGATAAGTTTTCAAATATAGGCTTTCCCCCACCATTTCACCCACATAGGGCTAAATTTCCAAAAATATTAGTACACTTATTTCTTTATTTCTGACCGAGAAACCAAATACCAATCGTTGTAGGTCTAGCTTCAAAATTGCCTTAATAGTGACATTTTTCCTTCCTTAGGGTTGGAATTACCCAAAATATCTTCTGAAATGACGCCTATAGTGGAAGATCTACACCTTTCCCAAATTTCAAGTTACTATCCTTAGTAATTTGGGCTGCTCGATAATGAGTCAGTCAGTGAGTCATCGTGTTGTCGTTTGCATATATTGATTTCGCGAACGCCGTCATTTCTTCGCTGTCCGTTCGTACGTCCTGGTATGGTGTGTTCAGTTGATGAGACTCTTGTGTTGAGCAAAGCACACTTTACCAAACACTACTTGTTGTAAGCATATATCAGAGAAATGTGCTCACAGCTTTCTGCATCAAGAATATAAAGGCATGATAACACAGGAGAGTATCTGTGTAGACAGCTGGAATATTGTTCAACAAACAATGGCAATGCAACACAATGGTAATGAGATGCATTACATGTCTGGGTCCACCAACACAACGTATCATATACTCTGCAACTGCATACACTTTTTCAAATGAACATCCAGTCTTCCATCACACAAGAAGTGGCTGTGAGTAGGATTGCCAACTCTGTCTTTGAAACATCCTGGAGGTGAAACACGAAATCAATGAAAATCAAATATTTTTATTTTAAATTATATTTTTTACACTGTGTGAAGCTTGGAGTGGCTTTTTATTAGCAACAATAAAATCGTTTACAGGTGAATTTGAAACTAGTGCACACCTTTGCTTCTGATTTGCCATAGGCTTCATCAGCCGATTGGAACTTTTTGTCATAGTTCGTTAACAATGCTAAGAACACATTCCGCGGAGGATTTTTTCATTTCTTTTCCAAAGTTATATTTATATTTTTCCAAAAAAATTAACGTCCGTTTTTTACTTGCCACAACTTCACGAACTTGACGCAGTACACAGTAATCATCGAACAATTTATCCTCACTTACTGGCACGTTCTGTGAAGTACTCAGGTTCTCACAACTGTTTCCAGGCAGTTCCTTCGTCCATTATGAAAATGTACACAACTGATTCAAGTAAGTCAAACAACGATCCAAATATTTTTCTGCATCTTGTATAAAAGTATTTTGATCACTAACCATCAACTTTCTCAAACAATGCATCGCTGACTGTCTGTTGATCTTTGAATTTTTCGTGTTAATTGTTTTGGTTTGGTTCACAATTTCGTAGTAATCGTATGTAGTTCACTGCATATAATATAGTTCCTTTTGAGTTCACTAATAGAGGTTGCAAAAATTTCCGTTATGTTGTAAACGAAATAGCAGTAGCATAATGGAAAACAGATCTCATCCTAAAGATCTTCCAAATTATTGCTGCACATTCATCTTCGCCTTCGTTAAAAAAATGTTCTCTCAAAACCGACCAGTTCAAAAGGAGTCTGTGTAAAGCTGGAAGCAAAGAGAGAATATATTTGTACTGTAGATGAGTAAAATCGAAGAAATCTTTATACTTCGCAGTTGGCTTCACAAATGCTGAAAAATTGTTATAAACTTTCAGTACCAACGATTCCACTTCAAACTGTAGTGCTTTCAATGCATTTTTGTTATAGTTATGTAAAAGTGTTGCGTTTCCAATGTGCCTTCAACATATTTGGGTTTTCTATTTCAAGCTTTTGAAAAACAGAGTTGTGTATCTCATAGCTGATTGAAGTATTATCCGCAGATAGTGAAGCTACTATAAGCGGTTTCATCTTAAAATTTTACAGAACTGTTTTCATATCTTCACTAGTTTCAGCAGGATCTTGATAAAAGTCAAGTAAATCTTGTTTCAAACCACCTGTAAGTGAAAAATATTGCACTGTAAATGGAAACATTTTTAATTTTTTTTATTTTATTTATTTATTTATTTATTTTATTTTTTTTTTTTTTTTTTGTTAGAAGAATCTGTACCAAATGAAGGATATGTCGAAATATGCATTTCGGATAGCAGTATTTCCTGCGATGTTTTCACAAACAGATATAGCTTTACTTTGATCTCATACTGTTTGCTTCGTAACTTCTAAACTAGGAAATAACGGCGGAAACAACGTATTGTTACAGTGTTGACATGAGTAGCTGTGGTGATGTTTAACTCCAAGATATAAAGGTGTGATTTCGGCGTCAGTAATTAACTCTACTTGTCATGAACGTTTTTTCACAACAACAAATAAATAAAATGAAATCTGATGGCATTACAGCCTGTTTTACCTTCCCAATGTGTGCAGCTCCAACCAGCTCTGGTCACAAACTAATTACACAATCAAAGTCAAGGGAGAATGCTGAAGCACTTCCTATTCAGAACTGCTAACCAACAAACACGTGCGCACGCTTCTTACAAAACAACGGCAATGGTATAAATTTCACTCGGAATGGACGTTAGCAGCAGACGACGTGCAGTGTTCCGGTTGATTTCGACATGCCCCGAGGGAGCTTCGGAACCAGCCGCCGAGATAAAGTGTGTGAACTGAAGGTGTTTTCTCACTTGGGTGTGGCGGACTGTTACGTGATGCAAAAATTCGGGAGATCTTAGATGCGTTCCTGGAATTTGGAGTTTTAAAAAATAATTACCTTTTTCCGGGAGAACCCCGGAAATTCGGGAGGGTTGGCACCAGTAACTGTGCGCTGTAAAAAGAGGAAATTCTCTCTGGATTCCAGCGGCTATCTGATTTGGTGAAGGCTGCCGGTCTTGCTTACGAGATGAAGGCAGAGCTCACCATCTGCAGCATCGTTGACAGAACCGACTGCGGACCTTTGGTGCAGAGCCGGGTGGAGGGTCTGAATCAGAGGCTCAGACGGTTTTGCGACCGTATTGGCTGCTGATTCCTAGACTTGCGCCATAGGGTGGTGGGGTTTCGGGTTCCGCTGAATAGGTCAGGAGTTCACTACACTCAGCTGGCGGCTACACGGGTAGCGGAGGCTGTGTGGCGTGGACTGGGCGGTTTTTTAGGTTAGAAGGCCTCGGGAAAGTGCGGGATGGGCTGCAATGTCAAAGGGTGCTTGGCAATTACAGGACATGCTTGGATCAAGGAACAGTCGGTATTTTAGTTGTAAATTGTTGTAGTTGCGCTGGAAAAGTCCCTGAGCTTCAAGCGCTAATAGAAAGCACAGAAGCTGATATCGTTATAGGTACAGAAAGCTGGCTAAAGCCTGAAATAAGTTCTGCAGAAATTTTTACGAAGTCGCAGACGGTGTTCAGGAAAGATAGATTAGGCAGAATTGGTGGTGGAGTGTTTGTGTCTGTCAGTAGTGGTTTATCTTGTAGTGAAGTCGAAGTAGATACTCCGTGCGAATTGGTGTGGGTGGAGGTTATACTTAACAGCCGAATTAAATTAATAATTGGCTCCTTCTACCGACCCCCAGACTCCGATGATACAGTTGTGGAACAGTTCAGAGAAAGTTTGAGTCTCGTAACAAATAAATACCCCACTCATACGGTTATAGTTGGTGGGGACTTCAACCTACCCTCGGTATGTTGGCAAAAATACTTGTTCAGAACCGGTGGTAGGCAGAAAACGTCTTCCGAGATTGTCCTAAATGCATTCTCCGAAAATTATTTCGAGCAGTTAGTCCACGAACCCACGCGAATTGTAAATGGTTGCGAAAACACACTTGACCTCTTGTCCACAAACAATCCAGAGCTGATAGAGAGCATCATGACTGATACAGGGATTAGTGATCACAAGGTCATTGTAGCTAGGCTCAATACCATTTCTTCCAAATCCATCAGAAACAAACGCAAAATAATTTTATTTAAAAAAGCGGATAAAGTGTCACTAGAAGCCTTCCTAAAAGACAATTTCCATTCCTTCCGAACTGACTATGCGAATGTAGACGAGATGTGGCTCAAATTCAAAGATATAGTAGCAACAGCAATTGAGATATTCATACCTCATAAATTGGTAAGAGATGGAACGGATCCCCCGTGGTACACAAAAAAGGTCCGAACGTTGTTGCAGAGCCAACAGAAAAAGCATGCGAAGTTCAGAAGAACGCGAAATCCTGAAGATGGGCTAAAATTTACAGACGCGCGAAATTTGGCACGTACTTCGATGCGAGATGCCTTTAATAGGTTCCACAACGAAACATTGTCTCGAAATTTGGTAGAAAATCCGAAGAAATTCTGGTCGTATGTAAAGTACACAAGCGGCAAGACGCAGTCAATACCTTAGCTGCGCAGTGCCGATGGTACTGTTATCGACGACTGTGCCGCTAAAGCGGAGTTATTGAACGCAGTTTTCCGAAATTCCTTCACCAGGGAAGACGAATGGAATATTCCAGAATTTGAAACACGAACATCTGCTAGCATGAGTTTCTCAGAAGTAGATACCTTAGGGGTTGCGAAGCAACTCAAATCTCTTGATACGGGCAAGTCTTCAGGTCCAGATTGTATACCGATTAGGTTCCTTTCAGATTACGCTGATACTATAGCTCCCTACTTAGCACTCATATACAACCGCTCGCTCACCGATAGATCTGTACCTACAGATTGGAAAATTGCGCAGGTCGCACCAGTGTTCAAGAAGGGTAGTAGGAGTAATCCATTTAACTACAGACCTATATCATTGACGTCGGTTTGCAGTAGGGTTTTGGAGCATATACTGTATTCAAACATTATGAATCACCTCGAAGGGAACGATCTATTGACACGTAATCAGCATGGCTTCAGAAAACATCGCTCTTGTGCAACGCAGCTAGCTCTATATTCGCACGAAGTAATGGCCGCTATCGACAGGGGATCTCAAGTTGATTCCGTATTTCTAGATTTCCGGAAAGCTTTTGACACCGTTCCTCAAGCTGCGGAGCTATAGGGTATCGTCTCAGTTGTGCGACTGGATTCGTGATTTCCTGTCAGGAAGGTCGCAGTTCGTAGTAATAGACGGCAAATCATCGAGTAAAACTGAAGTGATATCAGGTGTTCCCCAGGGAAGCGTCCTGGGACCTCTACTGTTCCTGATCTATATAAATGACCTGGGTGACAATCTGAGCAGTTCTCTTAGACTGTTCGCAGATGATGCTGTAATTTACTGTCTAGTAAGGTCATCCGAAGACCAGTATCAGCTGCAAAGCGATTTAGAAAAGATTGCTGTATGGTGTGTCAGGTGGCAGTTGACGCTAAATAACGAAAAGTGTGAGATGATCCACATGAGTTCCAAAAGAAATCCGTTGGAATTCGATTACTCGATAAATAGTACAATTCTCAAGGCTGTCAATTCAACTAAGTACCTGGGTGTTAAAATTACGAACAACTTCAGTTGAAAGGACCACATAGATAATATTGTCGGGAAGGCGAGCCAAAGGTTGCGTTTCATTGGCAGGACACTTAGAAGATGCAACAAGTCCACTAAAGAGACAGCTTACACTACACTCGTTCGTCCTCTGTTAGAATATTGCTGCGCGGTGTGGGATCCTTACCAGGTGGGATTGACGGAGGACATGGAGAGGGTGCAAAGAAGGGCAGCTCGTTTTGTATTATCGCGTTATAGGGGAGAGAGTGTGGCAGATATGATACACGAGTTGGGATGGAAGTCATTACAGCATAGACGTTTTTCGTCGCGGCGAGACCTTTTTACGAAATTTCAGTCACCAACTTTCTCGTCCGAATGCGAAAATATTTTGTTGAGCCCAACCCACATAGGTAGGAATGATCATCAAAATAAAATAAGAGAAATCAGAGCTCGAACAGAAAGGTTTAGGTGTTTGTTTTTCTCGCTCGCTGTTCGGGAGTGGAATAGTAGAGAGATAGTATGATTGTGGTTCGATGAACCCTCTGCCAAGCACTTAAATGTGAATTGCAGAGTAGTCATGTAGATGTAGATGTACTGGAAATACCTATCACTAAGTATTTCATCCATATCTGCTTTAGCTTCAATGGTATCAACACACACACACACACACACACACACACACACACACACACACACATACACACACACGCTTCGTCTAACTGGCTCTAAGCACTATCGGACTTAACATTTCAGGTCATCAGTCCCCTAGACTTAGAACTACTTAAATCTAACTAGATCTAAATCTACATTTATTCTCCGAAAGCCATCCAACGGTGTGTGGCGCAGGGCACTTTAAGTGCCACTGTCATTACCTCCCTTTCCTGTTCCAGTCGCCTATGGTTCGCGGGAAGAACGACTGCCGGAAAGCCTCCGTGCACGCTCGAATCTCTCTAATTTTACATTCGTGATCTCCTCGGGAGGTATAAGTAGGGGGAAGCAATACATTCGATACCTCATCCAGAAACGCACCCTCTCGAAACCTGGACAGCAAGCTACACCGCGATGCAGAGCGCCTCTCGTGCAGAGTCTGCCACTTGAGTTTCCTAAACATCTCCGTAACGCTATCACCCTTACCAAATAACCCTGTGACTAAAGGCGCAGCTCTTCTTTGGATCTTCTCTATCTCCTCTGTCAAACCGACTTGGTACGGATCCCACACTTATGAGCAATACTCAAGTATAGGTCGAACGAGTGTTTTGTAAGCCGCCTCCTTTGTTGATGGATTACATTTTCTAAGGACTCTTCCAATGAATCTCAACCTGGCACCCGCCTTACCAAAAATTAATTTTATACGATCATTCCACTTCAAATCGTTCCGTACGCATACTCCCAGATATTTTACAGAAGTAAGTGCTACCAGTTAATAACCTAAGGTCATCACACACATCCATGCCCGAGGCAGGATTCGAACCTGTGACCGTAGCAGTAGCGTGGTTCCGTACTGAAGTGCCTAGAACCGCTCGGCCACAACGTCCGGCAGTTCCCCTAACTGCAGCGTACATGTCGGCGTTACGCCGACGTAATATTTTGTGTATACACCACAATTCACTCGCAGCAATGTACGGTTTAAAACTTAGCATACGGTAAGACACGTTATCTCAGTTTTCCAATACAGTACTTGTAAATCAGGTGCACGTACTTGACAAATAGCATAATTTCTTAATTACTTGCAACGAATTATTCAAAATGCATTGAGAAGCATTACGGAACTAAAATATCACGCAATATGAAAAGTAAGCGTATTGTTTTATCGCAAAGAAAGACTTCAAAGAAAAATTTAGTTCACAAAACTATGTGACGTAGTCTCATATACCATCAAAACTTTTTACAGCGTGAAAATCGGAGGAAATGAATTTTCCCTCGTGCCGTGCCGTCCGCAACTGCAGCCGGATAAATATAACACCACCGCGGCGGCCTGCCATGACATGGCACCGCTTGACGGCTAAATCAGTTGTTTAAAACAGTCGCTGGAATGTTTTGAAGAAGAGAAAATTGAGTGCAAAGTGTGTTCCGCACACCTTAACTCTCGAGAAAAACCATCGGCACCTGGACACTTGCCGTGACTTGAATGCAATGCTAAACACGGACAATTCCTTTCTGGAAAAAGTTGTCTCGGGTGACGAGACTTTATTTTATCAATACGGCTTTACCACAAAATCACATAGTGCAGAAATTCAAATGAAGGGCCAACACCTTGATGACATAACCGATATTCAAGCCAATGCAGCGCTTGCCGGGCGCGGTGGTCACGCGGTTCTAGGCGCGCAGTCCGGAACCGTGCGACTGCTACGGTCGCAGGTTCGAATCCTGCCTCGGGCATGGATGTGTGTATGTCCTTAGGTTGGTTAGGTTTAAGTAGTTCTAAGTTCTAGGGGACTAATGACCACGGCAGTTGAGTCTCATAGTGCTCAGAGCCATTTTTGAACCAATGCAGCGCTTGAGTTGAACAACACCCCAAAGAGGGCTTTTCTAACGGTTTCACGTGGATGTATGAAGGTTCTGTACTCTGTACTCAAATGGGGGGGGGGGGGCTAAAATATCTGAAGCATTAAAACAATCATCTTAACGTTTCTACATACACTCCTGGAAATTGAAATAAGAACACCGTGAATTCATTGTCCCAGGAAGGGGAAACTTTATTCACACATTCCTGGGGTCAGATAAATCACTTGATCACACTGACAGAACCACAGGCACATAGACACAGGCAATAGAGCATGCACAATGTCGGCACTAGTACAGTGTATATCCACCTTACGAAGCAGAGCAGGCTGCTATTCTCCCATGGAGACGATCGTAGAGACGCTGGATGTAGTCCTGTGGAACGGCTTGCCATGCCATTTCCACCTGGCGCCTCAGTTGGACCAGCGTTCGTACTGGACGTGCAGACCGCGTGAGACGACGCTTCATCCAGTCCCAAACATGCTCAATGGGGGACAGATTCGGAGATCTTGCTGGCCAGGGTAGATGACTTACACCTTCTAAAGCACGTTGGGTGGCACGGGATACATGCGGACGTGCATTGTCCTGTTGGAACAGCAAGTTCCCTTGCCGGTCTAGGAATGGTAGAACGATGGGTTCGATGACGGTTTGGATGTACCGTGCACTATTCAGTGTCCCCTCAACGATCACCAGAGGTGTACGGCCAGTGTAGGAGATCGCTCCCCACACCATGATGCCGGGTGTTGGCCCTGTGTGCCTCGGTCGTATGCAGTCCTGATTGTGGCGCTCACCTGCATGGCGCCAAACACGCATACGACCATCATTGGCACCAAGGCAGAAGCGACTCTCATCGCTGAAGACGACACGTCTCCATTCGTCCCTCCATTTACACCTGTCACGGCACCACTGGAGGCGGGCTGCACGATGTTGGGGCGTGAGCGGAAGACGGCCTAACGGTGTGCGGGACTGTAGCCCAGCTTCATGGAGACGGTTGCGAATGGTCCTCGCCGATACCCCAGGAGCAACAGTGTCCCTAATTTGCTGGGAAGTGGCGGTGCGGTCCCCTACGGCACTGCGTAGGATCCTACGGTCTTGGCGTGCATCCGTGCGTCGCTGCGGTCCGGTCCCAGGTCGACGGGCACGTGCACCTTCCGCCGACCACTGGCGACAACATCGATGTACTGTGGAGACCTCACGCCCCACGTGTTGAGCAATTCGGCGGTACGTCCACCTGGCCTCCCGCATGCCCACTATACGCCCTCGCTCAAAGCCCGTCAACTGCACATACGGTTCACGTCCACGCTGTCGCGGCATGCTACCATGTTAAAGACTGCGATGGAGCTCCGTACGCCACGGCAAACTGGCTGACACTGACGGCTGCGGTGCACAAATGCTGCGCAGCTAGCGCCATTCGACGGCCAACACCGCGGTTCCTGGTGTGTCCTCTGTGCCGTGCGTGTGATCATTGCTTGTACAGCCCTCTCGCAGTGTCCGGAGCAAGTATGGTGGGTCTGACACACTGGTGTCAATGTGTTCTTTTTTCCTTTTCCAGGAGTGTATTTTATTAATCCCGTCTCAAAACGTTTAACTGATGGCGTGTATCAGAAGCTTATAACAGCATCCAGAATATGTATTATTCAACGAACTACGCCAGTTAGGCATCTCATTCATATGCGGACTGACATTGCTAGTATGTACAAAGGTACTATATGCATGGACAGGGAACTGATAAACTGGACTACATACCTAGGATCACTATGATACGCACTTTGCACTTCCGATGTATCAGGTTAATGCATAAGTTCGTAGCGTTTATCCATAAGCTTAATAAAACGACAGATTCACATAAAAGAGACTTTAGTCATTAATAATACATTTTTCTACACTTTGTACAATAGTCTGCCAACGCTTGAGTAGCTTTCCGATTCCGCGGCCTTTGTCGCAGATAACAACGGCGACTCGTCTTGGCATGGGTGCAATGGGGCCTAGGTATGTCGCTGCAGGGAGTTGTTGATACATCTACACACACAAGTCACCTAATTCCCAACAGTTCGGGGGAGGGGCGATGAGCTCTGACTCCACGTTCAGTCACATCCAAGATGTGTTCGATCGGGTTCAGATATGGTGAGATGGGGGGCCAGCACATCAATTGGTACTCAGCACTGTGTTCCTCGAACCAGGCCATCATACTCCTGGCCTTCTGGCGTGGCGAACTATCTCGCTGAAAAATGCCAGCTACCGTCGGGAAACATGATCGTCATGAAAGGTCCGTGGCCGTCACGATGTCTTGCCCGAGTTCCACTGGAGTGATGAATACCCACACGAATGTTCCCCAGAGCATAATGGAGCCGCCGCTAGCTTGTCTCCATCCCGCAGTACACGTGTCAGAGAGCTGTTCCCCTAGGAAGCGATGGACTCGCGCCCTCCCATCGGCATGATGAAGAAGGTATCGGGATTAATCAGACCATTCAGCGTTATGCATTGCGCCAACGTCCAATGCCGATGCTCACATGCCTATTTCAGTCGTAGTTGCCGATGTCGTAGCGTTAACATTGGCACATGCATGGATCATCGACAGCGGACTCCCATCGTTAGGAACGTTCGCTGCACTGTGTGTTCAGACACACTTGTATTCAGCCCTACAATGAAGTCTGATGTTAGTTCCGCCACAGTTCGCCGCCTCTCCTGTTTTACCAGTTTGCCCAGCATATGACCTCCGACATCTGTAATAAGGGGTTACCGTCCAGTCTCACGACATCTGGACGTGGTTTCACCTTGGTTCCGTCACATGTTGAAGACATTCACCACAGCGCTCCTCCAACGCTCGACAAGTCGTGCAGTTTCCGAGAAGCTCGTGCCGAGCCTCCGGGACGTCACAATCTGCCCTCTATCAAACTCAGATGATCGCGCGCCTTTCCCATTCTACACACAGCACGCTCACTGATACTACATGCACCGTGCGTGTGTTTCATTAGCAGTCGTTCCTCGGCAGGTGACGTTGCTCTCACCTGGACGGGTTTATATCGATAGTGGGTCAATGGTCATAATGTACTGGCTGGTCAGTGTATTTTCTTAACACTGCTATGTAAATCAGCTGCGTGACAATAACTTCGTTTTGTCACTACAAAAGCCAACGACAGGTATTTGTTCCACGAGAATAATGAACTTCGTATGACCATATTAATAGCATCAGTAGAAGGCAGAGAAATACCATCAAAGTCTCTCACCCGTCACAATCTGTCTCACTGTTTTGATGGGGAGCCGATTCCTCGATATTGTTAATTCTCCACAAACGTTTGCCTAGATCGAGGTTGCATTACACCTGCTCTTATACGCTTATACTGACGGCAGACTAGGTTACAGCACCGAAGCATCATGAATATATGCGTATAAAGTGTGAGGAAAACAAGATCCTCAACTGTCCTTTTGATAGCACTGCATATCAAAAGAAAAATCATAGCAACACCTTATGTTACAGGAATAATGGCATACGTAAACCACTCAGTTCAATAAGTGTTCCACGAATTCTGATCTCCAGCAAGAGGACAATATTCGAGAGAACTCTTTGTTCCCAGATACGTAGAAAACAAAAACGGTTCCACAATTCTTAATGTAAAAGCTGGCAGACTAACAGTGACGGCAGTCTACAAAAAGTACATAGTTTCTCACATTGAGGTTAACACAACAAACAGGATTCATATTAGAAAATGAGACTCTAAAATTATGAGGTGGGTGTTGGTATTTTGGTGGAAAAATAACTGACAATAGCCGAAGTTGATACAGACTAGCAATAGTAAGAAATGAGTTTCTAAAAGAGGGTGGTTTTTTAACATTGAATATAAATTTATATGTCAGGAATCTTTTCTGGATGTATACTCAAGCGCTAAACAAATTGGTATAGGCACGCGTATTCAAATACAGAGATATGTAAACAGGCAGAATACGGCGCAGTTGTTAGATCAGATACTGCTGCTATAATGGCAGGTTATCAAGATCTAAGAGAATTGGAACGTGGTATTATGGTCGGCGCACGGGCGATGAGACACCGCATCTACGAGGCAGCGATGAAGTGGAGATTTTCCCTTACGACAATTTCACGAGGGTGCTGTGAATATGAGGAATCCGGTAAAACATCAAATCTCCGACATCGCTGCGGTTGGAAAAAGATCCTGCAAGAATGAGAGCAACGGCAACTGAAAAGAATCGTTCAACGTGACAGAAGTGCAGCCCTTCCGCAAATTGCTGCAAATTTCAATGCTGGGTGAACCATTCAACGAAACATAATCGATATGGGCTTTCGGAGCCGAATGTCCACTCGTGTATCCTTGATGACTTCACGACACAAAGCTTTACGCCTCGCCTGGGCCAGTCAACACCGACATTGGACTGGAAACATGTTGCCTGATCGGACGAGTCTTGTATCAGATTATATCGAGCGGATGGACGTGTACGGGGACGGAATCCATGGACCTTGCATGTTCAAGCTGGTGGAGGCTCTATAATGGAGTGGGGCGCGAGCAGCTGGAGTGATAAGGGAGCCTTTATACGTCTAGATACGGCTTTAACAGGTGGCACGTACGTAAGCCTCCTGTCTGGTCACCTGCATCCATTCATGTGTAATGTGAATACCGAAAGGTTTTGGCAATTCCAGCAGGAGAATGCGACACCCTACACGTCCAGAACTGCTACAGAGTGGCTCCACAAACACTCTTTTGAGTTTAAACACTTCCGCTGGCCACCAAAGTTATTGAGCATATCTGGAATGCCTTTCAACGTGCTGTTCAGAAGAGATCTCCGCCCTCTCGTACTCTTAACGATTTATGGACAGTCCTGAAGGATACATGGTGTCAGTTCCCTCCAGCACTACTTCAGACATTCGGCGAGTCCATGCCACGTCGTGTTGCGGCACTTCTGCATGTTCTCGGGGGCCCTACACGATATTAGGCAGGTTTACCAGGATCTTTGGCCTTTCATTGTTTTTTTCTGGAGTGTAGCCTTTTACGGAAAATGAACGTGAACAATAGTTAGTTCAGACGTGAGTAGAATATAATCGTTTGAAATGTAGTGATAAAGAACAATTCTGAGTGAGGACTACAGTAACAACAGCAATTCTACGGTAGACCACTTATTTCTGCTTCTATTAAACCAGTTATGATGAATGACAACTAGTTCACTAGAGCAGGAGTTATAGCCCACTCTTCCTATGACGGAACACTTTGAGAATCCTCGTACTTTGATGGAACACCTTGTTTATTTGAAGGTGAACAAAATTTTTAAAAATAGATAAACCTGTTTTATTCAGTGATTACTTCAATTTGAAATTATAAATAATAATACAGAAATCATAATGATATTTTAAAAAGTAATTAGTGTCGTCATAATGTCGAAAAAAACACGCCGTGTTATTAACAGTTTCGTGTATCACTGTTTGGGAAACCCTTCACTAGAGAAATCATTCGGGTTATAGCCCACATTTAATAATGTTGCGTAAAAGAAAAAATGCACTTAAAACAGGACTGTTAGCCTAAACCGCGTGTGCGTCACTGTGTGTCTTTCCATATTCTGTTGGTATGTACGGGTGCTATACTACTGACATCCCAAAAGCATCATTCATATTCGTAAGAGCTGTTCACTGTAGTTGGGTTAACATCCTATTTTGTTCGCTTTTCCCCGTTTCCAATTACTTAAATTAATTTCTACAGTGGACCGTGAAATAGCAGCATTCAACCGTAGCGTATTGCCGTCGCTGAACTAACGTAGAATGTTCTCCATTTCGTTCACCCACATTATATCTGGTCTTGTGGATTGAAACCCACTGTGTATATGCTTTCCCGTCTGTGAAATGTGTCCTGTAGTTGCCATGTTCGGAGCAACAAAAATCCCATGTGTTTCTGAAATGTCTTATTCCAGGCGACCGTACTGATAAGAACGGGACTTTTCTTTTTCCCTCAGTTATTTATCTAATAATCTTGTTCGCAGAAAGGGAGGTGATAAAAATGCTTTTTTTGGCGTGGCAGGGGAAGGTGGGCGGGGGGGGGGGGGGGTTTCTGACATCATGAGAGGTTGCTGCAGCCTGTCGCAGGCCCCAAACAAAAGCAAGACGGATGCTGTGTCGTCGTAGCATTTGGCGAAAGTAGGGACGCACTTCGACGAACACGGTATGCTTTCCTGTGTTGTCTGTGTTGAGACGCTCAGTAGCTCGGTACGGGCTTTTGTTAAAGTTTCGAGAACATACCTTCACCGAAGAGTCAAGCAGCATATTGCTCCCTCCTACGTATATCTCGCGAAGAGACCATGAGGATAAAATCAGAGAGATTAGAGCCCACACAGAAGCATACCGACGATCCTTCTTTCCACGTACAATACGAGACTGGAATAGAAGGGAGAACCGATAGAGGTACTCAGGGTACCCTGCGCCACACACCGTCAGGTGGCTTGCGGAGTATGGATGTAGATATAGATGTAGATGTAGATGATACAAAGGTTAACTCACCAGCGGGTTCTTAAAGTAACACCATTTGACGCACACACTTAACCAAACTTCTTAGTCCGTGTGATCCATAATCTCTTGTACGAAAATTATTTGTCATGTTTAAGGATTTAAAAAAAAACTGTTAGCTATAACAGTACCCACTTGTAAGAGGAATGGAGGAAACTGTGTCTTCCTTTCATAAGGTATCTGGTTGTAGCTTCAAAGGTTTCTTCACAGCTTTAGTTTTTTGATTTCAGTTGTCGAATATTGTCAACACATAATTGGACAGTACGTAACGTGCTAAGAGAGGTGTACAGCGGAAACAACGAATTCATGATCTCGGATATCGGTGATATGTTAAATATATTGATAATGTATTTTCAACATGATCATTAATTGTAAGTTAATATGCCGTGTTTCTGTAATCTAATTATTCACGGAGAAACAAACACTATCTCTACTTCAACAAATACAATTATTATGTTTGATTTTGATTCCCAATCTGTAGTTCTTGGTGAGAGAAATTAGGTGACAGAATAACTTTGCATGCCTCACAACAAATTTTGTAATACCTGCACGTACTTAAAAGTAAGGCCTCTGAATTCGTTTTACATTAAACTTTTTATTTTAAACAAAACAGATGTTATTAACATTATACATCTTTATTATTCGTGTCTTCATATTTGCAGCCCTCTGCCACTGTGTCACGTAACGATGTCGGTGCCTGAGAAACAACGTGCTGTAACCGAATTTCTAATTCGAAGAGTTCGCCGACACATACAGCAACCTCTCCTTCAGCATAGCAATAACAGAACACACACGAACGCTGCGACATCTGCAACTTCCTGACGTCTTTGGTTCACTGTCATCGATCATCCTCCATACAATTACGTCTTGGCCCTATGTGATTATCCAAACCTTAAAGAACATCGTCTAGCACTTCACTTTGATAGGAATGAAACGGTCGCTACGTTAACAAAGTCAAACACATTACAGTGACGGTACCAACAAACTGGTCTTTCGATGGGAGCTAGGATAGCTATGCTAAGAAATAAATATGTAGGCATGACAAATAAAGTTGGAGAATGTTAATGAGGTTTGTTTTATTTTAAAAACTTTAAGAGTTTCTTCATCACTATTATTATTTATTATTTACTTCATTAACAGACCTTTAAGACCTACAGCAAAGAAAACACACAACAAAATGGGAAAAAAGAAGTAATGTATAAAAAATTATAATAGAATACATTACAAGAGCATAATAAAAAAATGGGATCAGTCAGTCACAACAGAGGAGGTACACTGACGGAAAAATATCGCAACACCAAAAAATAATTAATGTAGAGTAATAAATTTTCTGAAATACTTTTGTCTAGACAACATATCTAAGTGATTAACATTGGAAGATAACAGGTAAATATAAGCGTGAGAGAAGCCATCGCAAATGTGAAATGCTGGTCCTTTAATGACACGTGTGTAAACGGCAGAATCTTGAAAGCAAACATACAAACGTGCATGCATTGTGTTGTACAGCTGTCGGATGTCAGTTTCTGGAATGGAGTTCCATGCCTGTTGAACGTGGTCGGTCAGTACAGGGACGGTTAATGCTTGTTGTAGATGAAGCTGGAATTTTCGTCCTAGATATGTGCTCGATTGTAGACAAATCTGGTGATCGAGCTCGCCAAGGCAACATGCCGACACTTTGTACAGCATGTTGGGTGACAGCAGCGCCATGTAGGCGAGCGTTATCCTCTTGGGAAGCACCCTCTGGAATGCTGTTCATGAATGGCACCACAACAGGTCGAATCACCAGACTGACGTACAAATTTGCAGTCCTGGTGTGTGGGATAACCACGAGAGAGCCCCTGATGTCGTACGAAATCGAACCCCAGACCGTATCTGGCTCGGAGCTGTCCTCGAAGCAGCCGATTTGTTACAGTGTCACTGTGGTGCAAACTGCTGTTCAAACTGCTGCTGCGGACGCAGTACGATGTGTCAGAGTCACACACTGAACACGATGGTCTTCCCTTTCGGCAGTGCCAACTGGCCGTCCAGAGTCCGGTCTTCTTGAGACTGTACATTCTGGTGATCACCGCTGCCAGAAATCATGTGCAGTGGCTACACTCTTTCAAAGTCTTTCTGCAATATCGCAGAAGAAACTTCCAGTTTCTCGTAGCCCTATTATACTACTTCGTTCAAACTTAGTGGGGTGTTGATAATCGCGTCTTCGTAGCCTTAAAGGCATTCTTGACAAACATGAGCTCACCGCGCCCAATCTGAAAGGTAACTAATGCTCAAGACCGTTATAGCATGTATTTAAAGCTAATCTGATTTTCATCGTCATTGTGGCGCTAGTAGCGCCTCTTATGCGACTGGCAAGAAATCTGAATAGATATCGTCTTCCAGATGTAGAAACACGCCTACCAACTTTTGTTTATGTCGCACATTTCCTTGGCGTTGCGATTGTTTTTCCTGAGTGTCTTTTCTCCGCTGAGCTTACTAACTTAGGTGCGCGCCTTGTGGCTAGTCGTAGTCCGGCTGTAGCATGCACCGCACAGAAACAGAGGCACCCACTGTGAGCACACGTGTAAATGGAGTCACTCGCAGGCATATATTAAGGAAGAAGCACCCTACACGTGGGCCTCTGTTTGCGCATAGAGCAAGCACAGTCGTACGGCGAATAGGCGCAAGGTGCTTGGATGAACACGCACCTTGATGGAGCGTAGCCGGCCGGAGTGGCCGTGCGGTTCTAGGAGCTACAGTCTGGAGCCGAGCGACCGCTACGCTCGCAGGTTCGAATGCTGCCTCGGGCATGGATGTGTATGATGTCCTTAGGTTAGTTAGGTTTAATTAGTTCTAAGTTCTAGGCGACTGATGACCTCAGAACTTAAGTCGCATAGTGCTCAGAACCATTTGAACCATTTTTGATGGAGCCTTCCACTAAAAAGCGTTAAGGAAAATGCACGTGAATGCGGGATGATGTAAGGCAGACCTGGTTCATGTCTTTCCATATTTATGAATACTGACTAAAGGCTTCATGAGACTGGAATTATTGCCCTGGAAAATTTATTCTGATTTACAGTGTTTCGAACGAAGCTGCAGGAGCAGAATTTAGCAACTACGACTCTACGGGTGTCCTTATGTGAGCCGAGGGAATATTCCTTTCTCCTTCTCAGCGTATAGCATACGCTTAGTCACCTTCAATTCTTTCAGGAAGGTAGTGCATTCCATGCCATGCGCTGGGCGTCATCCATACAGTTGACTCCGATATCAGCGGCAGTACATGTAGTTCCTTCACCATGAGCAGCCATTTCCATTTCCAGACTTACTGATCTCTTGCCTGACATAATACTTCAGTTTTTTATCATTCAAAATAATGACTTTACCTTAATTTAGATGTGCGAAGACCAAATCGAGCTTACGCCGGTCCTACAAGCCTCTTACATTTTTGTTTGCCGAGCGCACTGTTTGTTGATTTCATATTCATGTTAATCCTAGCTGTGTCCTTTCAAATGTTATCTCGCTGTCATATTCTGGGTCTTCCTCTCATTCCATCTATATTGCCCTGCAAAATACCATTCTAGGTCGTCTATTCTCCATCATTCCTGCTGTATGACGACCAGCCCCGCTAGTAACTTGAGGCGTAAAGTGCATAAATCGGAGGCTGATGAAAATGTTTTAGAACTAGATTTAAGTATTGATCTATTTGGAGGAGCTTTCGGTCCAGGGTGGTGGCTGGTGGTGGTAAGTTCCTATGGTACCAAACTGCTGAGGTCATCGGTCCCTAGGCTTACACACTACTTAATCTAACTGAGACTAACTTACGCTAAGGACAACACATACACCAATGCCCAAGGGAGGACTCAAATCTCCTACGGGGGGAGCCGCGCGAACCGTGACAAGGGGCCTAAGACCACGCGGCGGTGGCTGGAAGTTCCGCTGGTAAGACCGAGCAAGCAGCGACAAAGGGGGGGGATTAAAGCAGCTACTCGGAGGGTTTTACCCTAATAGCCGTTGAAGGGCTGCCGCCAACTCGTCTGTTCTAAGTGAGTGTCCAGCTGCCAATAATTTAAGACTTACAAGAGACGGACATGCTTAAACTTTAAATTTAAATAAAATCCTTTCATACGTTTACGATCTGTAATTATTCCTGAGAAGTGGTAGAGCACTTCCAAGAATATCAAAATAACCACCGAAATGCGACCCATCTAACAAAATGACAACCACAATTTTATCAGTAAGTGCAGTTTGCACTAAAATGCTATGAGACGAAGCGGACATTTAGATGCACATTAATAGCTTTTCTGACGTCTTGACATCACTTTTTATTATTTCCAAAATCGTCGTACGCGTTTAGACATTCTGTCATTTTCAAAGGCTACAAAATACGACACGTAACTGGTATCAGAAGATGTGATAATACACTCCTGGAAATTGAAATAAGAACACCGTGAATTCATTGCCCCAGGAAGGGGAAACTTTATTGACACATTCCTGGGGTCAGATACATCACATGATCACACTGACAGAACCACAGGCACATAGACACAGGCAACAGAGCATGCACAATGTCGGCACTAGTACAGTGTATATCCACCTTTCGCAGCAATGCAGGCTGCTATTCTCCCATGGAGACGATCGTAGAGATGCTGGATGTAGTCCTGTGGAACGGCTTGCCATGCCATTTCCACCTGGCGCCTCAGTTGGACCAGCGTTCGTGCTGGACGTGCAGACCGCGTGAGACGACGCTTCATCCAGTCCCAAACATGCTCAATGGGGGACAGATCCGGAGATCTTGCTGGCCAGGGTAGTTGACTTACACCTTCTAGAGCACGTTGGGTGGCACGGGATACATGCGGACGTGCATTGTCCTGTTGGAACAGCAAGTTCCCTTGCCGGTCTAGGAATGGTAGAACGATGGGTTCGATGACGGTTTGGATGTACCGTGCACTATTCAGTGTCCCCTCGAAGATCACCAGAGGTGTACGGCCAGTGTAGGAGATCGCTCCCCACACCATGATGCCGGGTGTTGGCCCTGTGTGCCTCGGTGGTATGCAGTCCTGATTGTGGCGCTCACCTGCACGGCGCCAAACACGCATACGACCATCATTGGCACCAAGGCAGAAGCAACTCTCATCGCTGAAGACGAGACGTCTCCATTCGTCCCTACATTCACGCCTGTCGCGACAGCACTGGAGGCAGGCTGCATGATGTTGGGGCGTGAGCGGAAGACGGCCTAACGGTATGCGGGACCGTAGCCCAGCTACATGGAGACGGTTGCGAATGGTCCTCGCCGATATCCCAGGAGCAACAGTGTCCCTAATTTGCTGGGAAGTGGCGGTGCGGTCCCCTACGGCACTGCTTAGGATCCTACGGTCTTGGCGTGCATCCGTGCGTCGCTGCGGTCCGGTCCCAGGTCGACGGGCACGTGCACCTTCCGCTGACTACTGGCGACAACATCGATGTACTGTGGAGACCTCACGCCCCACGTGTTGAGCAATTGGGCGGTACGTCCACCTGGCCTCCCGCATGCCCACTGTACGCCCTCGCTCAAAGTCCGTCAACTGCACATACGGTTCACGTCCACTCTGTCGCGGCATGCTACTAGTGTTAAAGACTGCGATGGAGCTCCGTATGCCACGGCAAATTGGCTGACACTGACGGCGGCGGTGCACAAATGCTGCGCAGCCAGCGCCATTCGACGGCCAACACCACGGTTCCTGGTGTGTCCGCTGTGCCATGCGTGTGATCATTGCTTGTACAGCCCTCTCGCAGTGTCCGGAGCAAGTATGGTGGGTCTGACACACCGGTGTCTACGTGTTCTTTTTTCCATTTCCAGGAGTGTATGTTACATTTCACCATTGGTTGGAGACATAGTATAAAGAGTAGAATATGGCTTTCTAGCTTACCAGTGTTATGTTAATCATATAAAATTGCTCATTAGATACAATGTATTTCGTCAAACGAGGACATATCTGTGTGGTCCACCAGATGATATGGTAGCAAAGTTTTACTGTGATGAACTATAGCAAGACACAGGATTGGGTAATTTCTTCATGTGATACAAAATATTTGAAAGGGCTTCTGTATGGGCCATTGGAGGAGACGGTAGCAAAGTTTACTTTGATGGCGTGTGATAGGAGGACGAAGGACTTGGTAGTTTACTCATGGTATAGCAATTTTTTTTCTTCTGTAACGTCGGAGGTGCACTCATATACTTGGTAAAATTCAGCACTTCTAGCTTTCAAACTGCCAATGAATATTTGAATTATTGGAGACTCTACCACCATTCATACTAGTTTAAAGCAATATCAACTGATATTTAATATTTATTATTTTATAACCTTGTTTACGTATATTTCGTAGGATCAACATTTCTGAATAGCATGGCCTTATTTTGTGAATAGATCAACTTGTGCAACTTTAAAATCTTGGCACTACCTACATTAATTTGCAAGTGCTTCCCAGTTTTATCATTTCTGATCACTGTTCATAACTGCAATTTATCATTATTAATTAATTCATATTATTTGCTGTACTTCATTTATTAGATCATAATATCACAATTTACTGGAGGTTATTTATCTACCTTAGCTATTGCCCTTAAAGCAGATGTGTTCGGCTCGACCCTACGACATCAGTGAGCCGCTTAGAGCCGTACATAGCCCAATACCGATACTTATTGCTAACTCACACCAATTAGTGTGTAGGAAGAGTAAGAACCCGGTAAGCCGTAAAAGGGGTTTTTCTCGTCCTGGATTTGGCTTTAAGTTCAATCCCTTTTTGCATTTGGTGATGTAGGTTATGAAAGCAATGTAGGCACTTTTTCATGTGGGCTCCGAGCTCAGAAGTTGCAGCAGTTGCATGCGTACCAATGTGTAGTAAAAGTTAAGTTTGGGGAAAAAAACCTTAGAAGAATATGAATAAGGAATAATAAGGCAAGGCATGGGCGTGTTGTGCCCGAGACTTGAGCAGCTTCGGAAACGCAGCGGAGCGGACTACGGTAGCTGTTAGGGCATCGCGGGGCCACGGCACACCTCAGAGTCCTCATTTCGGCACCGGCAACGGCTTCAACGGTGGCAAAACCTCCCCCATCGGTGTCAGCAGCACATTAGAGGCAGGCATTATGGCAGGAAAGTTAAGTACTTGGACAGTAGACTGAACATGTGTGAATTTCGTAGTCAACCGTCAAAAATGAAAGCTAATGAGCTTAAACAGTCACATAGCGTATGTCAATCTTAGAAAATTAGTCTGAAGAAATAAATTTTCCAAAATCATGTGGGATTTATTGTTGGATGCTATTGCAAATGTTAAACGAGAAGTCGGAAAAGTTAAAAACGGTATTTAGAGGATACTTGAGAAAAAGTTAGAAGATAATATCGGAAAAGAAGTGGACAAAATTTCAAATGAGTGGGTCTTATGGACGGTGGCATACATTCGCATGACAAATCTTTAGAATCGAAAATGGAAAAGATGCAGGACAAGTTAAGTGCCGTTGTATGTACTCTTGAGAAAGAGAACAGTCAAGCGGTTAATTGGCTGTCGGGAAAAGTAGCAGAGTGTCTGAAACAGGTTGGAAGTACTAAACTGAGTGTAGAAGGGATAATACATAACGCAGTTATCTAGCGTGAGCAGCAAATTAAAGAAGTACGAACAAAGTTAAACATGTCAGCAATGAGACACGTAGCTACAATAATGGACGTACCATGGGGGTGCTAAATGTTTTGAGAATGATGGTAAATACCATCCCGCAAATTTTCTAGCAGCTTGCAGAGACTGCTTCTGGCGGAGAATGTCGGACGAGAAAAAATTAAGATTGCTAAGAGACAGTTAGAAACTGGCCCCCAATCTGGAGCAAACATGAAGAGCGATTCATTCACGAGCTACAAAATGTTTGAAAAGTGCTTTTTGAGTATATTCTGGAATGAGGCGAAACAAGCGCGATTCCAGAATAGTTTATAAATGGACTTAATGTCAAGAACGGCAGTGTTTCCACATGGGAACCTGTGAACCCGAGATAACTAAATTAACGCATAGCAACAGAATGCAGAGGGCCCAAAAGAAATCATGGCTAGCGAAAGAATTTCGGTCCCGGAATTTTTACAGTGGGACAGTCCGCATGATTCTATTGACTGATTTTTGTAGTTTATCGAAAAACAAGCACTAAAATTGGAGCCACACAATTCTAATATACGACAGAAAAGTGGTAACAAAAATTTGGATCAAAGTAACTGTCAGGATCACATCTAAAATAATAATTTTAACATAAATAATTCGAGTAACAATTATCAGAGGAAATAAATCGAAATAGGAATTTTCGGAATCGAGGTGGGGGTGGACGACATGAAGGACTGGCGACTAACGGACCGCAAAACCGAGACAGGAGGTCGGGAAACTAGGATTAGCCGCATCTCGGGTTCAGAGGTATCAAAACAAACCAGCTGAAAAAGGGCGCTATATATACCAAATCAAAGAGCATTAGGGGAATCGGTAACAGGGTGCGTATAATGGGAATGGAGATGGTACGATGAGAAAATTAAGTGTGGAGAGATGAGATGCAGTGTGACGGAAACGAAAAAATGCTTCAAATGGCTCTGAGCACTATGGGGCTTAACTTCTGAGGTCATCAGTCCCCTAGAACTTAGAACTACTTAAACCTAACTAACCTAAGGACATCACACACATCCATACCCGAGGCATGAGTTGAACCTGCGACCGTAGTGGTCGCGCGGTTCCAGACTGTAGTGCCTAGAACCGCTCGGCCACCCTGGCCGGCGACGGAAACAAGTAAGTGATAAAAGGTAATACATATTGGATAACGATGAGATGGGGCTGGAAATATTATTCTATTTAGGGGAAGAAGTTGTTAATGATGGCAAAAAATTGGGGGGGGGGGGGGGGTGAACTGGAATCGAAACCTAAAGCAAATTCAACCGTATAGAAGTTTATGAAAGATCATATAATGTATCTCACGGATGCAGACAATGTTTTTGGAGCAGTTACTAGCGTGTCGGCGGAACTGAGCAATTCTTTACTAAAAGTATGTGATTATGATATTGTGGGTGGTAAAGTTCAGTGCGAGGAGAGTGTTGCTGCTGGATTAGGTGCTTCAGAATATGGAATCAATGCATTCATTTCTGTAGAGTGTGTCGAGCTGAGGGATTTCGATGAAGAGAAAAACTAGATACATGTGCTAGAGACAGGTCAGGGAAATATAGTGAGAGTATGGGAAAACTATCAACTTAGGTTCAGATGTTCATACTGAATGGTATGTGAAGGAGTAACTTGATTATGGTATTAATGACAGGAGATCATATGGGAAGATATTAAATACGTTCAGACCTCAGTTGTGGACAAAAGAGAAATTTAAAGTGGCAAGAGAACTTGAAGGAATACAAGAAGAAATGGGTGCAACGGAAGCATATGATGATTTATTTGACAGAGATAACGAGACTGAAAGTGTATCTACTGAGTATTTGATATATGTGATGTAAATGTGAAATAAAATGAGGATGGAGTAAAGGTGATTCATTTGGAAAGTCCATGTGTTAGAAAGAGAGGCTGAAGTAAGTCAGAACCTGATGGAAATTGAGGCTACAGAGAATTCCGAGGGTGTTCTTTGCAGTAGCGAGAATGATGCTGATGTTGGCAAAGAAATGTTATTAATTGATGTCTGTAAAGGTAGCGTAGCTGTAGTCTCGTGAGCCTGAGCTAATATTGCGGTCATGTCGGCGGAAGCAAGCGAATTGTTGATCGACAGTAACGGAGATATTAATTTAAATAATGAAGTTATATGTGTGGAGGTTGAAGCTACCGGAATTTATGTGGCGAGGAAAGTATCTGCGCTTTTATTTCTGTTGAGGGTGTTGAGCCGCAGGCTCTCGACGAAGACATAGAGTTAGACTGGAGGTCGAAAGATCTGGATGAATATGTTGTATATGACTGGAGGTCGCGCAACCTAACTTATACAGTGTACAGTCACATTAATGTGACCACCTGTCGAAAGTCGCCGACCGCGGTGGTCTCGCGGTTCTAGGCGCGCAGTCCGGAACCGTGCGACTGCTACGGTCGCAGGTTCGAATCCTGCTTCGGGCATGGATGTGTGTGATGTCCTTAGGTTAGTTAGGTTTAAGTAGTTCTAAGTTCTAGGGGACTGATGACCACAGCAGTTGCGTCCCATAGTACTCAGAGCCATTTTTTTTTTTTTTGTCAAAAGCCCCAATAACCACCTTCCACAGTGCAGACCACTGTGGGACGTGCAGAAGAAAGTCGTTGAGGTTCAGGAGGTACCGACAGGGATGTGGAGTCATTGCGTGGCTAGCTGCACTAGGTTTCTCAGTGAGGGATCAAAGGCGCGAAAGGCCTGATAGAGGTGATCCTACAGATTCTCGATTGGTTTTAAATCCGGGGAGTCTGGTGGCCAGGGGACAACGGTAAACCCATCCTCGTGCTCTTCAAACCACGCACATACACTGTGAGCTGTGTGACACGTTGCCTTGCGCTACTAGGGGAGACCATCGTCCCGAGGAACAAAACACTGCTTGTACGGGGTGGACATGGTCCCCAAAGATAGACGCATACTTGTGTTGATCCATTGCTTTTCCACAATGATGAGATTAGCCAGGGAATGTTCTATAGCCTGAACCCTTCCGATGAGTGTTGCATAGTGTTTGCTTTTAGACTTTTCATGCCGCAAATGCCAACGTTCATCTGTTCTATGGAGCATTAAACGTCATTCATCTGAATTGCCACCTGTCACCACTAGGTGGACGTCCATTTTGAGATATTGTCGTGCAAATTCTAGTCTTTATTGCTGATGAACAGCAGTCAGCATGGGTGCATGAACCAAGTACCCGCAGCGGAGGCCCACATACAGCAACATTCACTGAACGGTCGTTGAGGAGAAACTGTTAGTAGCTCCAGGGTTCATCTGAGCAGTCAGTTACTCAGCAACTGCACGTCTATTAGCAGGTACACATCTCCGCAGTCTTCATTCATCCGCGGTGGTCTCGCGGTTCTAGGCGCGCAGTCCGGAACCGTGCGACTGCTACGGTCGCAGGTTCGAATCCTGCCTCGGGCATGGATGTGTGTGATGTCCTTAGGTTAGTTAGGTTTAAGTAGTTCTAAGTTCTAGGGGACTGATGACCACAGCAGTTAAGTCCCATAGTACTCAGAGCCATCTTCATTCATCCCTATGATATGTGGTCCATGGTACACCAAAGTTGCTTCGGCGTCAGCTTTCAATAGCGCCATTTTGTCATGCACAGTAAACTTTAACCGTGGCAGCACACAAATAGTTTCCAACCATAGCCGTTTCGGAAATTCTTTCATCCTTGGCTAAAAACTCAACGATCATGCCCATTTGGACATCAGATAAATCGTTCCATTTCCGCATTACGACAACGATTGCATTGATTTCCGCGTCGCCTCGGCGCGTTGTGTACCTTCCACTTCTAGCGCTCCCACCTGTCGTCAGTGAGTGGCTATTGCACGTTGATGTCAAACGTAGACGGTAGTCACGTTAATGTGACGGGACTGTGCAACTGTTATACAACTGCGTGCAAGTATGAAACGTGTGAGATAGCTATGGAGCTTGAGAAGAGGTGAAGTGTGGAGGAGTGTGATAGAAGTATTTAACGAACTGTCTGAGGAAAAAGATGATATGGTAGATTCATCAGTAGTTAACATTTGTGCTATGGAAATGAGAGAGAAAGGAACGAACATTGAAAACGATTTATTAAGGGAGAGGTGTATGAAAGGGAACAAAATTAATATTGTGCAGCCTACAGATGTCAAGATAGATATTATTGAAGAAAGAAAGTGTGCGTTACTCGAGTCTAAATGTGGTGTTCCAGCGGTGGTCAAAAATTTTGGGTGTAAAATTGTGAGTCCTTTGGAGAACGAGGAAAGAGACCGGGAATTTGAGCAGATAGGAAAGCGCAAAAAGGTGAGATTCAGAAGCTACTCACACTGGAGAGAAAAATGTTATGTGAGGCACTGGTGGCAGAATTGCGCCTTGCGAAAGAAGAACGTGGAATGTGTATTGATGTAAGTATAAATATAAGTGTATAATTTAGTAAAATTTTGGAGGGATATTTATGTAGAGCATTACTGAATTGTATCGTAAGGCACAACTTGACAAAAAGAAGGAACCGGTTAGTAGGACATGTTCTGAGGCATCAAGGGATCACAAATTTAGCATTAGAGGGCTGCGTGGAGGGTAAAAATCGTAGAGGGAGACCAAGAGATGAATACACTAAGTAGATTCAGAAGGATGTGGGTTGCACTAAGTACTGGGAGATGAAGAAGCTTGCACAGGATAGGGTAGTATGGAGAGCTGCATCAAACCAGCCTCAGGACTGAAGACCACAACAACAACAACAACATCGTAAAGTACGGCAGATGAATGTGAAAGTACGCATATAGGTGCATGGAGGTAGGTAAAGTACACATATCAAAAAAAGTTTTGCATCACGCCGGTTCCCAAAAATACTGAAGATAGACATTGATTATGGATATTGTATCACAGACATACACCCTACTACTGCAGTAGATGACCATTACCTAAGGATTATGGGTCGGAGGAACCCAGAAAGCAACGCCACCATGATGAATAATGCTTTTCCTGCAGCCACAAGACGTCGTGTTACGACTCAAACTGTGCGCAATATGCTGCATGATGCGCAACTTCACTCCAGACGTCTATGGAGAGGTCCACCTTTGCAACCACGACAACCAGTGCGGTACAGATGGACCCAACAGCATGCCGAATGGACTGCTCAGGATTGGCACCGCGTGCGCTTCACCGATGAGTGTCGCATAGGCTTTCAACTAGACAATCGTCGGAGACGTGTTTGAGGCAACCTGTAGAGCAATTGCAGCAAGGTGGAGGTTCCCTGCTGTTTTGGGATGGCATTATGTGGGGGCGACGTACGCTGCTGGTGGTCATGGAAGGTGCCATAACGGCTGTACGATACGTGAACGCCATCCTCCGACCGTTAGTGAGAGCATTTCGGCAGCATATTGGCGAGGCATTCGTCGTCATGGACAACAATTCGCTTGTTATTCTTGTGAATAACTTCCTTCAGGATAACGACATCGCCCGACTAGAGTGGCCAGACATCAACCCTATCGAACATGCCTGGCATAGATGGAAAACTTCTGTTTATGGACATCGTGATACACCGAACCGCCGTTGAGAAGTGGTACAATCATGACCAACAGTGCCTTGATGAACTTGTGGATGGTAAGCCACCACGAATACAGGCATCCATCAATGCAAGAGGACGTGATACTGGGTAATGGAGGTACCGGTATGTATAGCAATCTGAACCACCCCCTCTGAAGGTCTAGCTGTATGGTGATACAACATGCAACGTGTGGCTTTCATGAGCAATAAAAATCTTATGTGAAGCTCTGTTCCAATTTTCTGTACAGGTTCTGGAACTCTCGGAACAGAGGTGATGCAAAACCTTTTTGATGTGTGAACAATGAACAAAATCTGATTTAAGACGATCGACTGATCTATGGGTTTTCTGTTGGGAAGAAAGGTAAATTTCAATACCCTATGGAGGTAAAACATTTGTGGATAGTTTTGTTGGGGTAATGTTATTCAGACATGTACTATTTTGGAAGGGTTTTAATGTGTATATGTACAAATGGATCATTAACGAGGGTTTTATTTAGTGGGTGAAACATTGATTTAACTGTATAACTAAGAATGATGTAAGATTTATGTAATGCAGGCTATATGCTTACATGAGAATATCTGGCGGGAGAAATTCTGGACAGAAATACTTTTCGTTCTTTCTTCGAATTTACGTACGTGCTATGACTGATGTAGATAAACTTGTTGGTAACTGTTTAACGGATCTTGTAACACGAAATTCATGCTTTCTTGTGAAAACGTGGAAGATGTCTTACAGGACCTTCCGCACTAAATCAAGGGTATTTTACCGAAGATTTGAGCCCGTTATTATTGGTATTTTGTCTTAGTATGTGTCGAATCCACTGGGGAGGACGTTCAGAGCCTGATCTATGGTGTCAGGTTACAGTATAATTTTACTGGGAGCTATACCTTAGTCGTATTTCGACAGATTTTACTTCTTCAGTGCTGGCGGCGGCTGCAAAGTAACACATGTATTGACGCAATGCATGTAGATCAACAGTAAATTTTGGAGCATGGACGAGAATGGAAAACGACGCCAGAACTTCGATAAGGTGATGTGCACACGTAGGAAAGTATAGTGTGACGCGGTGTTAAAAGAGTTAAGCAAGAAAATATGCTGACTAGCTCAAGACAAGAAGCTGAATATGTTAAACATTCTTCCAAATATTATTACAAACAACAAGTTGGTTTTTATTCTCTAAGCAGACATTTATTTTAAATAAGTGCAGTTGTGCAAAAGACTCTGATTTTATGGATACGTTTGAGAAATGGCTTTTAATTAATATATCAGTTTTATTAATTTTCCATTTAATTTTCTTAAACTACGTTAGTTAAGTCATGATGCTTCATATACCACTACAACGTTGTTCTGTTCCACCCGTTTCAAATACGACAATATTAGCTGCTACTGAAGGTGTCTATTTACCCAACTAACTGCCAATTAAGTGCAGGTGTACAACTTGAGGTTTATTATGGACAAATCGCAGGCTGATGAAAAAATTTCATACTAGTATTTAAGAGCTGGACAGTTTTGAGGACCTTTGGGTCCACGCTGGCAGTCGGGAGCTCCGCTGGCAAGGCCGAGCGTTCATTGCCAAAGGGAGGATTAACGCATGTACTCAGCATGTTTTACCCCAATAGCCACGGATGCGGTACTGGCAGCTCGCCTGTTCTAAGTGAGTGAATCCAGACACTAGCAAGAATTTAAAATTTACAACAGACGGACATTCTTAAATAAGTTTACGATGTGTAAATATTCAAGAAAAAATGGAAGAGCAAATCCAAGCAATCAAAATAATCACCGCCATGCGAAACATCTAATAAAATGTCAACAACAATTTTATCAATAAAAACATGAAAGTTAGAAATTACAGCAAAATTAATAACATTTCCACAAACATTTCAACTATTAAACATGAAGGATGAAGTGAAGCACAATCACCCAGGCACTGGACCACAGCATAGCACTATTATCACAACAAGCAATTACAATAGATTTTTTAGTTCTTGAATATTGAGCAGTTTTGAGTATTATATTATGTAAACGTGTCAAACCAGAAGCGTCCTTCACACGCACACAACAAAATGAGGAAGCATGACATTTTTTATGTTGATTACGTGATTTATTCTGACGTAATTGTTATTGTTACATAATAAGAGGTTTGTACTAGATTCATACGTATTTATTCAAGTAGAAGCGTTGATAACATCTTGGACCTACTGATAACAAACAGACCCGATCTTTTCGACTCTATAAGCGCAGAACAGGGAATCAGTGATCATAAGGCCGTTGCAGCATCCTTGAATATGGAAGTAAATAGGAATATAAAAAAAGGGAGGAAGGTTTATCTGTTTAGAAAGAGTAATAGGGGGCAGATTTCAGACTACCTAACAGATCAAAACGAAAATTTCTGTTCCGACACTGACAATGTTGAGTGTTTATGGAAAAAGTTCAAGGCAATCGCAAAATTCGTACACAGGTACGTGCCGAGTAAAACTGTGAGAGACGAACCCACCGTGGTTCATCAACACAGTTAGGAAACTAGTGCGAAAGCAAAGAGAGCTTCACTGAAAATTTAAACGCAGCCAAAATCTCTCAGACAAACAGAAGCTAAACGATGTCAAAGTTAGAGTAAGGAGGGCTATGCGTGAAGCGTTCAGTGAATTCGAAAGTAAAATTCTATGTACCGACTTGACAGAAAATCCTAGGAAGTTCTGGTCTTACGTTAAATCAGTAAGTGGATCGAAACAGCATATCCAGACACTGTGGGATGACAATGGAATTGAAACAGGGGATGACACGCGTAAAGCTGAAATACTAAACACGTTTTTCCAAAGCTGTTTCACAGAGGAAGACCGCACTGCAGTTCCTTCTCTAAATCCTCGCACGAACGAACAAATGGATGACATCGAAATTAGTGTCCAAAAAATGCAAAAGCAACTGAAATCACTCAACAGAGGAAAGTCCACTGGATCTGACGGGATACCAATTCGATTCTACACAGAGTACGCGAGTCTCTAGAGGAACGGAAGGTTCCAAATGATTGGAAAAGAGCACAGGTAGTCCCAGTCTTCAAGAAGGGTCGTCGAGCAGATGCGCAAAACTATAGACCTATATCTCTGACGTCGATCTGTTGTAGAATTTTAGAACATGTTTTTTTGCTCGCGTATCATGTCATTTCTGGAAACACAGAATCTACTCTGTAGGAATCAACATGGATTCCGGAAACAGCGATCGTGTGAGACCCAACTCGCTTTATTTGTTCATGAGACCCAGAAAGTATTAGATACAGGCTCCCAGGTAGATGCCGTTTTCCTTGACTTCCGGAAGGCGTTCGATAGAGTTCCGCACTGTCTCCTGATAAACAAAGTAAGAGCTGTGGCTCGATTGAAGAGTTTTTAGCAAACAGAACACATCATGATGTTCTCAATGGAGAGACGTCTACAGACGTTAGAGTAACCTCTGGCTTTTCACAATATATATAAATATCTAGTAGATGGTGTCTGAAGTTCCATGCGGCTTTTCGCGGATGATTCTGTAGTATACATAGAAGTTGCAGCATTATAAAATTGTAGCGAAATGCAGGAAGATCTGCAGTGGATAGGATCTTGGTGCAGGGAGTGGCAACTGACGCTTAACAATGACAAATGCAATGTATTGTGAATACATAGAAAGAAGGATCCTTTATCGTATAATTATATGATAGCGTAACAAACACTGGTAGCAGTTACTTCTGTAAAATATCTGGGAGTATGCGTGCGGAACGATATGAAGAGGTATAATCATATAAAATTAATTGGTTGTGAGGTGGGTGCCAGGTTGAGATTCATTGGGAGAGTGCTTAGAATATGTAGTCCATCAACAAAGGAGGTGGCTTACAAAACACTCGTTCGACCTATACTTGAGTATTGCTCATCAGTGTGGAATCCGTACCAGGTCGGGTTGACAGAGGAGATAGAGAAGATCCAAAGAAGAACGGCGCCTTTCGTCACAGGGTTATTTGGTAAGCGTGATAGCGTTACGGTGATGTTTAGCAAACTCAAATGGTAGACTCTGCAAGAGAGGCGCTCTGCATCGCGTTGTAGCTTGCTCGCCAGGTTTCGAGAGGGTGCGTTTCTGGATGAGGTATCGAATATATTGCTTCCCCCAACTTATACCTCCCGAGGAGATCACGAATGTAAAATTAGAGCGCGCACGGAGGCTTTCAGACAGTCGTTCTTCCCGCGAACCATACGCGACTGGAACAGGAAAGGGAGGTAATGACAGTGGCGTGTAGTGCCCTCCGCCACACACCGTTGGGTGGCTTTCGGAGTATAGATGTAGATGTAGATTTGAAGAATATTGTATTTAGTATAGCTGAAAATGTTAGGAAACAAACTTTTACATGAAATACCGGGTGGTTATAATTAAAGTTTCCCTATTTAACGACTTATAACACGGGAACTAATTGCCGTACGAATACTAAATATAGTAGCATTAATGTAAGGACGTGGGGAAGAGGAATAATGCAGTATAACTTCAACTGAAACATTTTTAATGTGCTGCGACGGTACATCATTGCATTACATACCGGTATCATTACTGTTGCAAAAGGGACTCAGTACGGCGCCCATCAGTGTCCACAAGAGTCTGAAAGCGCATGATTGCATTCTGCACAGCAGAACGAAGCAAGTCCGAGGTATGTCGGCTTCCTCTCTTGATATGCTCCACTTTAGATCAGCACATGTGTTAATGTTCTCCTAGAAAACCCTGTCCTTCAGGTAGCCCCATAACCAGCAATCACAGTGACTGAGATCAGGTGATCGTTCCGGCCAAGCATTTGGAAACGATCGGCTAATAATTCGATCGTTTCCAAATGTGTTCCGGAGAAGCATTTGAGCTTTATGAGCGCTGTGCGAAGGGGTTCGATCTTGCTTGAAAGCTGTTGAGTTCAATGCGTCTCTCTCCTGTAGGGCGGGTATGACATGCTGACGAGGCACATCGCAGTAACGCTGGTCAGTCACACTGCACTTTGTTTGGTCCTTGAGCGGATCCCTGTTCAAAAATGAATGGGCCAATGATGAACGTGCCGAGAAGCCACACCATACGGTGACATGTTCACCACACAAAGGAACTTCATACACATTGACTGGAGGTGAAGATCCCCACATTCGCAATTCTGTGTGTTCATCTCACCCGTCAGAGGAAAATGAGTTTCGCCTGTCCATAGGATGGCCCAGGGTCAGCCCTCGTCATTTCAATCATTGCGAGAAAGTGGAGAGCGAAATCAACAAGCCGTTGTGCGTCCTTTGGTGCAAGATGCTGTACTATATGGTCCTTTTACGGATACCATTTGACAATGGTTCGAAGCACCATCCGTACAGTGGACCGCGGGATCTTCAACTGCCGTGACATAGCACGCACTCTGCCTGACGAATGGGAATTGCGCGCAGCGTCGTCTGCCATAGAAACAGCGATTTCATCAACCACCTGTGATGCAACGGGTCATCGGCATCTTCCTGGAACGACACACAGTTCTCCAGTCGTTACGAACTTCTTCGTCATGCTCCGCACAGCAGGTGGAGAAACAGGACCCTTCCGTAATCTTTCCAGTCAGCGACATTCTCGAGGTGCAGCTACAGCATTACTGTTGTTTTGATAATAAAGCTTCACAGATAATGCCCTGCTGCTTTTGTCCAAGCTCACGTTGACACGTCAACAAGTGCACTGCGACTGGTCAGGTGTGTGAGACTATGAATCACGATGACTGATCACGGCACCTGGCGGCCATAGTTGGAACTGGACGGTGACGCCGTGACGCATGGAAATCATGCACCCCATACTCTGGACAATGATGCTACGAAGTTTGGACTCGTGCGGTAATTAGCTTCCGTGTTATAACGTGTTGAAAAGGGAAAGCTTAATTATAACCTCCTGGTATATGTCTAGTTTGCGGGATATTTAGTATTAAAATGTTTGTGTGTTTTGTGCATTTTATGACGTTGTAAGGAAATTGTGCTTTTGGTGCGGGTGCCTCCTCACTGATGGTAGGGGTCGCTGGAGAATGCTGGAAGTAAAAGAGCTCTTGGACGTAAGGGAGAAACGGGAAGGACACTCCTGTGTGGACTATCAGAAGAGACGGTAGCAAAGTTATACTATGATTTCGAGCAATAAGGGAACATAACACGTTGTAATTTACCTCAAGTGTTAGGAAAGTTTTGAAGGGACTACTGTATGGGCCATCGGAGGAGATAGTAGCAAAGCTTTACTTTGATGTCATGTTATAGGAGGACATACGACTTGGTAACTTATTTATGCTACACCAAAGTTTCATAAGACTTCTGCTCTGGGGCATCGGGGATACAATCTTAGGTATACTTCGTAAAATTCAGCTACTAGTGGCACTTGCAACTTTTGAACTGACAGTCAACAGTAATATTATTGGGGACTCTACTATCATTCGTGATACTCTTATGCTGTACCATTTGCTATTTGATATTTACTATTTTATAACCTCGTTTAAGTATACTTTGTAGGATTAACGTTTCTGAATAGCACTGCCTTATGTCTGAATAAATTATCACAGACTTGTGCAACTTCAAACTCGTGGTACCAACTACATTAACTTGCAAATACTTCCCAATTTTTAATTGCTAATAACTGTTTATAACTACAGTATGTTTTTATTAATTAATTCGCATAACACGCCTGTGCTAAATTTATTAGATCACAATTAACTACATATTATGCAGATACAGGCGAAAGACCCTCGGACTTCAAGAACAATATAATAATTCCAATCCCAAAGAAAGCAGGTGTTGACAGATGTGAAAATTACCGAACTATCAGTTTAATAAGTCACAGCTGCAAAATACTAACGCGAATTATTTACAGACGAATGGAAAAACTGGTAGAAGCCGACCTCGGAGATCAGTTTGGATTCCGTAGAAAATGGTTCAAATGGCTCTGAGCACTATGGGACTTAACTTCTGAGGTCATCAGTCCCCTAGAACTTAGAACTACTTAAACCTAACTAACCTAAGGACATCACACACATCCATGCCCGAGGCAGGATTCGAACCTGCGACCGTAGCGGTCGCGCGGTTCCAGACTGTAGCGCCTTTAACAGCTTGGCCACCCCGGCCGGCGATTCCGTAGAAATGTTGGAACACGTGAGGCAATACTGACCCTACGACTTATCTTACAAGAAAGATTAAGGAAAGGCAAACCTACGTTTCTAGCTTTTGTAGACTTAGAGAAAGCTTTTGACAATGTTGACTGGAATACTCTCTTTCAAATTCTAAAGGTGGCAGGGGTAAAATACAGGGAGCGAAAGGTTATTTACAATTTGTACAGAAACCAGATGGAAGTTATAAGAGTCGAGGGACATGAAAGGGAAGCAGTGGTTGGGAAGGGAGTGAGACAGGGTTGTAGCCTCTCCCCGATGTTATTCAATCTGTATATTGAGCAAGCAGTAAAGAAAACAAAAGAAAAATTAGGAGTAGGTATTAAAATCCAGGGAAAAGAAATAAAAACTTTGAGGTTCGCTGAGGACATTGTAATTCTGTCAGAGACAGCAAAGGACTTGGAAGAGCAGTTGAACGGAATGGACAATGTCTTGAAAGCAGGATATAAGATGAACATCAACAGAAGCAAAACGAGGATAATGGGATGTAGTCGAATTAAGTCGGGTGATGCTGAGGGAATTAGATTAGGAAATGAGGCACTTAAAGTAATAAAGGGGTTTTGCTATTTGGGAAGCAAACTAACTGATGATGGTCGAAGTAGAGAGGATATAAAATGTAGACTGGCAATGGCAAGGAAAGCATTGCTGAAGAAGAGAAATTTTTTAACGTCGAGTAAAGATTTAAGTGTCAGTAAGTCGTTTCTGAAAGTATTTGTATGGAGTGTAGCCATGTATGGAAGTGAAACATGGACAATAAATAGTTTGGACAAGAAGAGGATAGAAGCTTTCGAAATGTGGTGCTACAGAAGAATGTTGAAAATTAGGTGGGTAGATCACGTAACTAATGAGGAGGTATTGAATAGGACTGAGGAGAAGAGAAGTTTGTGGCACAACTTGACTAGAAGAAGGGATCGGTTGGTAGGACATGTCCTGAGGCATCAAGGCATCACAAATTTAGCATTGGAGGGCAGCGTGGAGGGTAAAAATCGTAGAGGGAGACTAAGAGATGAATACACCAAGCAGATTCAGAAGGATGTAGGTTGCAGTAGGTACTGGGAGATGAAGAAGCTTGCACAGGATAGAGTAGCATGGAGAGCTGCATCAAACCAGTCACAGAACTGAAGACCACAACAACAACATGCAGATCTCTCAGCTATTGGGTGTACAGCAGATGTGTACGGCTCAGTCCTACGACATTAGCCAGTCACATTTTCAGTTAGAGATGTACAAAGACCACCACCGTTTCTTGTCGCTAACACTACTGAGTGTGTAGAATGAGTAATAAACCTTTGTAAATCGCGAAGTTCATGCTTCTCTTCTATAGAACTTCGAAGGATGTTACAGAGTTTATACATAGTTCTTTATTCTTTCCTATCCTGAACTCCATGATATTTTCATCAATTGTACGCCCAAAGATTTTCCTTAGAATTTCCCTTTCGAATATTAATAGTATTTCTTTATATTTCTTTCAAAATATTAAACCTTCACATCAGTATAATGCAACTGGTATAACAATTCATACAATTATAGTCGGTGGTGACTTCAATCTGCCCTCGATATGCTGGAAAAATTATACGTTTAAAGCCGGTGGCAGGAATAAAACGTCATCCGAAATGGTACTGAACGCTAACTCGGAAAATTATTTTGAACAATTAGTTCATGAGCCCACTTGAAGTGTAAATGATTGCGAAAGGTTACTTGACCTTTTAGCAACAAATAATCCTAGACAAATAGTGAGTATTGTGACGAATAGAAGGATTAGCGACCACAAGGCAGTTGCTGCTAGGCTGAATACCGTAACACCTACAACCATCAAAACGAAACGCAAAGCATATCTATTTAAAAAAGCTGCCAAAAATGCTCTTAACGCCTTTTTAAGAGACAGTCTTCACTCCTTCGGATCTGATCATGTTAGTGTAGAAAAATTGTGTAATGTTTTCAAAGAGATAGTATCGACAGCAATTGAGAGATATATACCACATAAATTAATAAGTGATAGTAATGATTCCCTATGGCACTCAAAACGGGTCAGATCGTATTTGCAGAAGCAACAAAATAAGCATGCCAAATTTAAAAGAACGCAAAATCCCCAAGATTGGCAAAGTTTTACAGAAGTTCGAAATATGGCGCGTACTTCAATGCGAGATGCTTTTAATAATTTACACAACGAAATTCTGTCTCGAAATCTGGCAGAAAACCCAAAGAGATTCTGGTTAAACATAAAGCACACCAGTGGCAAGACGCAATCAATACCTTCACTGCGCGATAACAACGGTGAAGTCACTGATGACAGTGCCACTAAAGCAGAGTTATTAAACACGGTTTTCCGAAACTCATTCATCAAAGAAGACGAAGTAAATAGTCCTGAATTCCAATCAAGAACAACTGCTAAGATAAGAAACACAGAAGTAGATCGGTATAACGAAGCAGCTTAAATCACGTAATAAAGGCAAGGCTTCCAGGCTCCTTTCCCCTTTTTCATGATACATCCTTGTCCTAATACGAAAAATCTTAAATCATTTCTTACTTAATATACTATTTCATATTACTCAAATACACTCCTGGAAATTGAAATAAGAACACCGTGAATTCATTGTCCCAGGGAGGGGAAACTTTATTGACACATTCCTGGGGTCAGATACATCACATGATCACACTGACAGAACCACAGGCACATAGACACAGGCAACAGAGCGTGCACAATGTCGGCACTAGTACAGTGTATATCCACCTTTCGCAGCAATGCAGGCTGCTATTCTCCCATGGAGACGATCGTAGAGATGCTGGATGTAGTCCTGTGGAACGGCTTGCCATGCCATTTCCACCTGGCGCCTCAGTTGGACCAGCGTTCGTGCTGGACGTGCAGACCGCGTGAGACGACGCTTCATCCAGTCCCAAACATGTTCAATGGGGGACAGATCCGGAGATCTTGCTGGCCAGGGTAGTTGACTTATACCTTCTAGAGCACGTTGGTGCGGACGTGCATTGTCCTGTTGGAACCGCAAGTTCCCTTGCCGGTCTAGGAATGGTAGAACGATGGGTTCGATGACGGTTTTGATGTACCGTGCACTATTCAGTGTCCCCTCGACGATCACCAGAGGTGTACGGCCAGTGTAGGAGATCGCTCCCCACACCATGATGCCGGGTGTTGGCCCTGTGTGCCTCGGTCGTATGCAGTCCTGATTGTGGCGCTCACCTGCACGGCGCCAAACACGCATACGACCATCATTGGCACCAAGGCAGAAGCGACTCACATCGCTGAAGACGACACGTCTCCATTCGTCCCTCCATTCACGCCTGTCGCGACACCACTGGAGGCGGGCTGCACGAAGTTAGGGCGTGAGCGGAAGACGGCCTAACAGTGTGCGGGACCGTAGCCCAGCTTCATGGAGACGGTTGCGAACGGTCCTCGCCGATACCCCAGGAGCAACAGTGTCCCTAATTTGCTGGGAAGTGGCGGTGCGGTCCCCTACGGCACTGCGTAGGATCCTATGGTCTTGGCGTGCATCCGTGCGTCCCTGCGGTCCGGTCCCAGGTCGACGGGCACGTGCACCTTCCGCCGACCACTGGCAACATCGATGTACTGTGGAGACCTCACGCCCCACGTGTTGAGCAATTCGGCGGTACGTCCACCCGGCCTCCCGCATGCCCACTATACGCCCTCGCTCAAAGTCCGTCAACTGCACATACGGTTCACGTCCACGCTGTCGCGGCATGCTACCAGTGTTAAAGACTGCGATGGAGGTCCGTATGCCACGGCAAACTGGCTGACACAGACGGCGGCGGTGCACAAATGCTGCGCAGCTAGTGCCATTCGACGGCCAACACCGCGGTTCCTGGTGTGTCCGCTGTGCCGTGCGTGTGATCATTGCTTGTACAGCCCTCTCGCAGTGTCCGGAGCAAGTATGGTGGGTCTGACACACCGGTGTCAATGTGTTCTTTTTTCCATTTCCAGGAGTGTATCTTCCTGCTGTATATTACCTTATATTAGTTGTATTGTTGCCTTTGCTTTGCTAATTTAGATATGCCCCTGCCTGCTTTGTCAAATTTCATTTATGTCGTTGTTGTTTGTGTTAATTTTTTTGTGCTGCTGCTTTGCCTCGTTCTCTAGTTTATGTATCTGAGTTCAGTAGATTCAAGTTAGCTTAAGGGGGCTATACCATATGAGAAAATGACTTATGATGAGTTGAGAAAGAAATGCACTGAGAAGCTATAAGGAAAAGGTCAGGCCTAAGAATATAGCATAATGAGGCTTCTGGTTGCTGGCCATCTCTAAAAGGACTACACTGGGTCTGCATCTTCGATGGCAGACTACTATCATAATCTCTACTAAGACTGCAATGGGTCTGCTCTGTCGTGACCCACTAATTCTATCAATATTCTTCAAGACTTCGACTGATACTGCTGTGGGTCTGCTCTGTTGTGGCCCATTACCAATCTTACGATACCAACTGAAATCTTCATGTCAAGAGTCAGCACAACTTCTTCAAGACTGCATGGTTGTCCACTACTTACTTGTGCATTTTCATATATTGCTCATCCTTTGTGCGTAAAACTGGCGTAGACCTCTCTTCTGAAGAAGTAGTAGCTCTGGCTTTATGGACTGTGAGGAGAATTTTTACTTTTCTGATCAACAGCATGTTACTTAACCTTTGAGTGGATCTTATCTATTTGATATTGTTAGTATAAAAATTTTAACAACTTAGTATTGGCCACTGCCCAAAACACTTCCTAAAATTTTTTGAGGGGAGCGGGGGGGGAGGGGCGGGGTGAATGTAATAGCGTGTAGCGTGTTTGTATGCTGGCAGCACTACAGGCTATGTTAATATCGCTCACAGCGCTCTGCGCCCTCAGCAAGAGATTATTTGTTTAGACGGACTAGCAGTCAGTCAGCGAGTGGATAGAGAAAGGTATGGACATGTTTTTCTTAGTGGAGAGTCTGTGTTGGTAGGACATGCATTGTAAAGTGAGACGCAAGGAAATGTAGGGTGATGAATGTTTCATTGGTAATGTTTGGGCAGTGGAATTATTGACAACTACATAATTTTTAGAACTGGATGTCGCATGAATAAGGTAAACACATTGTTTGCTCTTCAACAAAATCTTTCTTTTGCTAACCATAAGCCTCCTAGTAGTTAGAGTCTATAGTAGTTAGAATATTTTTATTTATCTGACTGTAGTTGCAGGCTTGCTGTAATTTGTATAGTTTGTGTTACGAAGATTTTCTGTGAGGTAAGTGATTTATGAAAAAGTATGGGTTATTGTTAGGATTTCTTGCAACACAAGGCCACTCTTTTGCGTTAATTATTGGAAGCCATGCTGTCACTGTATAGCACTCAGATTGCGTTGGGCTTGTATACTGTGGGTAATAAATGAATAGGTTAAGTTTGAGTTGTCTTTGTCAGGAAAAATTCTGTAGGTCACAATTTAAATGTTACAAATAGTTAAAGACTAAGTTTCACCTGTCAACCCTTAGCTGCGGATACTTCACTTGAATCTTCTGATTTCCTTGTAGTCTGAATAAATAGTGCATGATTAGAAACTAGTTTTTGTTTATTGCTAGCTCATAACTGTATGTATGGAATTTCTTTTGTAGTTGTAGTTTCTTATTGTTGTACTGTATTACCATTAGCAAGGTAGTTGTGGCATGCAGGTGGATTTTCACTAAGTATCTCGCAGTCCCTTTCACAACTATTTACATATTTATTATTTTCTGTCCTATTTTAGTGTTTCTTCTAATTTTTGCTTTTCAATTTTTTTGTGCGTGTTATTGTGCAAAATAGTGTGATAATCAAGGCGAGTGAAAAGCGTAACACTAGACTGCAAAGCAAATTGAGAAATGACAGTGACGACAAGCGTAGCTTGTTAGCACCACCTAGTAACGAACTGACAAATGTTCAATAGAATAATTTAGTAATAGTGCATAGGGACATGGACCAGACAGTAAATAACGGGGTAGAAATTCAAACAATCAGTGAACAGGGAACTATTGTCGATCGATCGGTCGGTAACAGCTCGCCTCAATAACGTTCAATATCGGAACGAAATCTTGCAAATACCATAGATTCAGGTTTTGCATTATACACTTTTCTCAGTTAAGTCAAGAAACTATTTCTGCTTTTAAAAATACGAATATTGCCGGTGCAAACGCACTGATGAAAAACGCAAAGGAACATGTTTCAGTCACTAATGCATTGTTATTCCTATTAATTCAAAAAATTGATCAATCAGATAAACAATCTCAGCATTAACTTCAAAAGCTAGACACAGTTGACGAAATTTAAAAAAAACCACTTGAACAATCAAGTGAAGATTTAATCGCTGAGATACGCAAAATCTAATCGAAATGTCAAAACATTTTTGAGGCCGTAAAAAAACAAATTTGTGAGCATTTTCAGCCTATTTTTTCGTGCCATGAAGACACATTACAGAACTATGAAATAGCAATAAAAGAAGTTCAAATCATTGTACACGAAAATCACGACACCTTGCAGGCTAAAACTGACTCTGTTGCATCTACCGATACGGTCGCGCAACTTAGGAAAACTTAAAGGACACAGTAGATACGATACGACACTTGGCTCAGAAAAACACACGGAGGAAATCAGTACATTATTGGAGAAAGTAGCAGAACTTTCGGATCAATTAACAAATTGATCTACGAAGGTAGACGATGATTTGAATGGTACAAGACCAGCCTTCACTGATTCAGATGAGTCCGAGGAAATTAGAAAATTTAAACAGAGTCAGAAACAAATTAATACGCAACACAAAAGAGAAATACGGGAAGTACAAGATTAGTTGGCACAGGTGATACTATAATTGCATATTTCTGAGGATACTCGCGCTCCGACACGGGAAGAGGGATTCAGATATACTGAAAAGTCATCCGGTAATAATATATGGTCTTTTCGAGATTTTGAAAGGGGTCGGCAGGGTACACCGAGCCTTGATATGGAACTGCCGACACGACGTAACAGTGACCGATTTGCGACTCGGCGACGCGATGACTTCGAATATAAGCTCTTCATCACAACGAGAAAATTTAAAACATTCAAGTATTCTAGTAATGATATAATCCACAAGGTTGGCTTCATCAATCGTCTCATTGTTTTCCTCCTAATTAGTCATAGAGCATAGATTAGAATTTACGTGTGGCTATTTAGAAAATGAATCAGCTGTAAGAATGCGATCGGTTATTCGCGACCTTCACAGTGGAAGAGATTTTTATAATGCCTTCTTACTGCATATCAGTCTCAGGCTACACAAGATCGAGTAAAACACACTATTATAATGATGAAACATTTCGAACAGTCTGAATATTCCAGCCCTGTGAAATATTTTGAAGATATGTTACACAATAATTAGTATTTGTCAAACCTGTACAGCCCCTTGGAACTTATTCGCATTTGATTAGTTAAATTGCCTGAACACTCAAGGCATATTTTTTTGGCTGGACGTTGTAAAGATGAAATCGAAGCTATTCGGGGACTTTTGCAGGAACTGGAAATCGACATGGACAATCGCATGATGTGAAAATAGGGAAACAACAATTATAGGACACATTCATCACAATTTCGTGACGACTGGAACAATAACCGTACACGACAATTCTGCCGTTATAACTCAAATCGTGACCAAAACAGACTCCACCTGTATGACAACTATTGGCTGAATAACAATAATTACAGAGAAAGATCACATTTCCGTGGTAATGACTATGACAGAGACAACCGTAGAAACAGACAGTATGGGAACTAGAATAAGTATTATCAAGGGAGACAAAATGACTTCAGACGCAACAGTCCACCTCTTAATTACGATTCCGGGAGAAATTCTCCACCACTTAATCGACAGGAGGGAAATTACAGAAATTACCGACAAGACGACAGACGCTATAGTTATGACAACAGACTTGAATTTAATCAGAACTGGCGTGATTCAAATAGAGCAGGGTCCCGTCGACAAGTTGAAACTGTAGAAATTAGACCTCCAAATCCCAGTAACGACGCGGGACAACAAAGAGATAATAGACTCGCACCGCCGGCAGCCACAAAACGTACTTATGAAGCTGATGACGTAGCTGCCATGACTATCAATTATGTGGAAATGGAAGACATCTGGGATATTTTACTCCAGGAACATGCCGGCGCGGGGTAACCGTGCGGTCTCGGCGTACTGTCACGGTTCGCGCGGCTTCCCCCGTCGGAGGTTCGAGTCCTCCCTCGGGCATGGGTGTGTGTGTTGTCCTTAGCGTAAGTTAGTTTAAGTTAGATTAAGTAGTGCGTAAGCCCAGGGACCGATGATCTCAGCAGATTGATCCCATAGTCCTTACCACAAAGTTTCAATTTTTCCCAGGAACATGACATGAAACAGAATAATACTGCCTATCCTGTAATTCACGTCACACCAAATGACAAAATTTTTGACAGAATTGACTCCGGCAGTCCTATTTCGGTAATTAGTGAAACAACTTTCAGTAAATGCAACAAATTGAATAATTGCCCCACGCTTCCTTTACGTAAAATTAAATTACAAGGTGCAATTTTTGGAAAAAGTGTAGATGTACGCTAAGAAACTAACATAGAATTCTTTTGTCAAAGCCACAGATTTATTAAAAAGTTTCTTATTGTTCCATTACTGTCGACGGAGATTATGTTAGGTGTAGATTTTTTGAATGAGTATAAAGCAATTTTAAACTTTCAAGAGGCTGAAATAAGTTAAGAGAAAGAAGGTAACTCAATAGCTTTGAAATTTGAAGATTGACTTTCAAACCCAACGAGGAAAACAATCGGCTTTACATTTTGTCAGATCACAGTTTTGAACTTTCGACGAAATTTGTCTCTAATGATCACTTTGAAACTACTGACAGGGATGATATTTATGATGTATTAGTCACTAACGCTTTAATTTAAAAAATCGAACAACTGAGATCTGTAATGACACTGATAGGCAGGACCGTTTTGACATCTTATAATCATATTCCACAGTTTTTATTCACAAAACAGGAACAATTAAAGGATTTCAATACAAATTTCGTGTTCGTGAGCATAAAAAATTTTGCGTCAGACCATACGCTATTCCGGCACGTTACAGGGGCCGTGTTTGAACGGAAATACAATCTATGCTTGACGAGCGCATTATTGAACCAGCCGTAAGTTCATACAATAATCCATTAGATGTCGCTGAGAAGAAAAACGGATCGATCACGCTTGTCTTAGATTCCAGACAAATGAATACCACAATCATTCCTGAAACAAACGAGCCCCAAACGTTGGAAGAACTTCAAAATTTCAATGGCGTAAAAGTGTTGTCTTCTTTTGATCTCAGATCCAGTTTTTATCATACTGAACTTCATCCAGAACGTAGGAAATATATGGCTTTTCTTTGCTTCGGCGTTTGTTATCAATTTTGTAAGCTTCCTTTTGGTTTGAACATTTCTCCGGCAGCATTCATTCGAGGGCTAAATTCCATATTACATGAGTTTTTTAAAACGACGCATCTCTTCGTACGTGGACGATATTTTAATAACAGAAGCCACTTGGGAATAACAAAATCGTATCCTCAACAGTTTGTAACGTATTTCTGATGAATCTGGAATTACAGTTAGCTTGGAAAAATCTGCAGTCGGTAAGACAAAGGTGAAGTTTTTGGGTCACATCATTCCTCCTGAGGGCATTGAGCCGGATCCTAAAAAGTTGGAAGCAATCAGAGCTATTCCTATTCCACCACAAAAAGACACGTTCGCAGTTTTCTGGGTCTCGTGAATTTCGACCGTCGTTTCCTGAATGTGCAAATTCTAGTAACTCGAAAACCTTTTTCTCTACTGGCAAAAACACTATTTGGAACTGGGACGAACAGGCACAGTTGGAATTAGCGTCTTTGAAAGAAGCGCTACTTAACGCGCCAATCTTAGCTCAGCCAGATCTGTAACAGGATTTCTGTCTTAGCACGGATTCTTCTAAAGTTGGCCTTGGTGACCATTTATTTCACGAAGCTACAGAAAATGACATTACTGTTCAGAAAACCATCGCTTTTGTTAGCCGCGTGTTAACGAAATCTGAGAAAAGTTATTCCGTCACTGAATTAGAAGCTTTAGCTATCGTTTGGGCATTTGACAAATTACGTTTGTTTCTATTTGGTAAACATATAAAAGTTTATAGTGATCATCACGATTGGTAGAAACGTTAGGCATTGTTTCTGCAAGAATTCCGCTTCGCAATAGTCTACATTCCTCGCAGGGGAAACATTGTTGCGGACGCACTTTCACGTGCTTCGGCTGGACTTGGAAAAGCAACACAGAATCTAACCTTGAGAAAAATTAGCGTTTGCCATAAATTTTTTTCTCTTCAAGTTACTATTACACGTTGTCACGTTTAGAAACTGTTAACATGCAGCGATCTTTTGAAGTCAACTATCCAGTCAAGAACAAATGGAACATATTAAAAAAAAATGGCTCTGAGCACTATGGGACTAAACTGCTGTGGTCATCAGTCCCCTAGAACTTAGAACTACTTAAACCTAAGTGACCTAAGGACATCACACACATCCATGCCCGAGGCAGGATTCGAACCTGCGACCGTAGCCATCGCACGGTTCCGGACTGCGCGCCTAGAACCGCGAGACCACCGCGGCCGGCGGAACATATTAAAACAGTAATTTTACCAGTACACTTTTATAGGGAACAGACGACACAGTCTCAATGTGAGTACAATTTCGCTTGTCAGTTGAACGATTACATCACGCCTATAATGCTCACATTCTTGGAACATATACTGCTAATGCGGTTTTACTGCGACTTTTTGGTTTATTTGAAAATATATTTTTAGTTAAAGTACTCTCTGAGAGGTCACAGATGACACAGTATTTGAATATTTGTAGCATGGTGCAGCAGAGTCAGCAACTATAAAATGTGATTATATTAAATTTCAGCCTACAATTGCATAAGCAAAGAAACTTTACCTAGGTCCCGGCTGTAATAATGTAGCCTTCTTCAGAAATGTCACAATTTAGTTTTATATTGTGACCTTTCTGATGAAGGCTACATTATTATAGGCGAAACCTAGGTAAAGTTTCTTTGCTTATGCAACTGGAGGCTGAAATTTAATATAAAAGCACAGTATTTGGGTTGTTTGTCAACTACACGATTATACTACGATGCTACTTATGAGTGACACAATTTTCATTATTACTTTTACGCCGTATCTGTTTTATGACTGCACAGTCTCACATCAATACGCTACAGTATAGTACTTTCAAGGTCACGGCAATTAACGTAATAACTACGACATTTATACACATAGCATTTTTACTTTTGTATAAGACAAGGAAGGTACATTGACTTTTGGAGAACTTTGCTTATGAACGGCGATAACTACGACACTTGGTACATTGTTACCGTTAAGCAATGACAGAAATTTTCTTACAACAGGAAGTACAGTTAGGCGCTACAGGACACGCATTTGAGTGATGACTTTGTACTTGAAACATTATTGGAAATATTTTTGAACTACAATGATACAGAGCGGTTTTCGGTGTTACACTTCACACTGCAGTTTTAATCTGTAACATCTATGGTATAATTACATTATCCCCCATAGGGGTACGCCTACTTAGTGTACCATGCGTGTGCAAGCGCGAGGAACCCTGACCAATATGGTATTTACTTATACAATTTTATACATCGGTACCATATTTCTCTAACACAGAATTACACAGCTATCTGGTCATTTAACAGCGAGAAATGGACGTTTTTACTACGTCTCTGAGGGACCGTTGACCTCGCTATTGACATTTCTTTGCATAACACACCAAAAAAACGACGTACACTATTACCTGTAAACATATGATTACACTTTGGAGTTTGAACTTTGTGCTACTTACTGAAATTCTTATGAATTGATGAGAAATATTGTTACATTTACACACCTGATTATGATAAGTGTCTCTCTACGAGAGTTGAGAGAATTTCTACTGACTTATGAAATGCCACATGGTTCCCGAAAAATGTTATATATCTGCTTTCTAGCTGGACTGCAGCATTGGTTTTATAAAATAAAATTCAATACATATGCTAATGTGAACACTTTCTGTCAACAGAGGCATTAAATAATAATTTTATGAGCCACATTCACAAAAAGGAGCACTTGGAAAGGAAAGAACAATAAGAAGGGGAAGGAACTAGTAACAGGAACAGCATATTTAATTTTCTTTTCAAGAACTTCGTAATTTTTGTGGTAGAATAAGTTGTTGTGGGCACGATTTTAGTGTTAACATGTGACATAGTATCACTGCATTTCACATCAGAGATAGTATAGATCATGTTCCTTGTGCTGGTGCTTTGCATAGTTTTGATAATCACAGATGCACACATGCTACTGTAAGCTTACACATATGTTTCCCTTATCAGCATTGCTGTCTTTACCGTAATATTTTTTCTGCTTGTGCTGTGTGATGTTTCGGTATAAGTTATTGCGTTTACTGCTGCTAATAGTCAGGCAACGTCCTACTGAATTTTACATGGTATTACTGTGCTAAGCCAGCTTACCACTGATTTATTTTTCTTGTTACGTGCATATTACCTTATATTAGCTGTAATGTTGCATTTGATATGCTAATTTAGATATGCTGATGTTTGCTTTGCCAGTTTGCATTTTTGTCGTTGTTGTCTGTGTTAGTTTTTTTGTGCTGCATAAATGCTTCGTTCTCTAGTTTCTGTATCTGAGCTCAGTACATTTCAGTTAGCTTAAGAGGGAGAGTGTGGTATAGGAAAATAAGTTGTGATGAGTTGGGAAGATATGCATTGAGAAGCTATAAGGAAAAGTTCTGGCCAAAGAGGACTGTATAATGAGGAAAAAATTTTTGAAAGAGGAAATGAACAGATATAAGTATAGTATAATGACAACAGATTTAGGTAGGATCTTCTTGGAAACGAATGATGAGGTAAAAGAAATATGGAAATATAAGCATTGGTTGAAATTATAAATACAGGTGGCATGCTTAGCTCGGATTTTTTGTGGAAACAAATGTTGAAGTAACAGAGGTCTGCGAGAATTAAATGAAGTTTTGGTTGTAAATGAAGTAGTTTTGGTTGAAAGTAAAGGAGATATGTGCATGAAACATATTCTTGAAACAAGAAAAATGAAACAGCACATCACATGTACTGCAGTATCAGATGTTACACATACACTTATATCTTGGCACATTTACAGTTGAAAACAGATCCTATCCTTTCCCTTTGTGTTATTCCACTATGTTTACCTGTAACCTTGTGTTTCTGTGTTCTTCTTATCTCTTTGTGCTTACCTGATAACATAAATTTGGTAGAGTTTTTTTCCTTCTAATAATAAGCTGCATTCACTATGATGAGGAATAGTGAGGAATACGGTTATCCTCAAATCTAATCTCTGTTTCTGTGCCGTGTTCTTTTTGCTTTAGGACGATGTTCAGACATTATTTATTTTGTCATGTTTTCTTTTAATATTCACGTACCAAGTTAATATTCTCATTTTTCATTTATTTACTTATGTCATAATTCCTGTAATGTTCATATATATGCTTGCTTATTCCTATTCTTTTTGTAAAGCCTGTATTACTACTAATGTTATTTGTATTATGACGTTATTTACTATAATGACGATTTCTTTACATTTGTAATTGTATTCTTATGCTGTAAGATTGTAATTGAATAGACACCAGTTCTTCAAGTGAGGTAAATAGTAGGGATTCTTTTTATTGCACATCTTTGTCTGTTGGTCATACTATATGTATCAAATCACATAGACTATAAGACTGTGTTAGTGCTTGCAGTTGTGTTGATAATTCAGCAAGGGATTGTTTACCAACATTGAAGGTTGTATGGATATTGCAAAAAAAAAAAAAAATGTGATTGCGCAAGAGGTGGTTTAGGAACTTGTAATATGCGTCAATTGTGACTACACGGTAGTGGCACATGGACTTGCTATATTATTCTCAAGACTCTTCAATTGGGATTGTGCACCCGCACGGTTGCAACGGATGCCTGCTGGCCATCTGTACAAGGACTACACTGGGTCTGCATCTTTGGTGGCAGACTACTATCATAATCTCTACTAAGACTGCAATGGGTCTGCTCTGTCGTGACCCACTAATTCTATCAATATTCTTCAAGATTTCGACTGATACTGCTGTGGGTCTGCTCTGTTGTGGCCCATTAACAACCTTACGATACCAACTGAAATCTTCATGTCAAGAGTCAGCACAACTTCTTCAAGACTGCATGGTTGTCCACTACTTACTTGTGCATTTTCATATATTGCTCGTCCTTTGTGCGTAAAACTGGCGTAGACCTCTCTTCTGAAGAATTAGTAGCTCTGGCTTTAGGGACTGTGAGGAGAATTTTTACTTTTCTGATCAACAGCATGTTACTTAACCTTTGAGTGCATCTTATCTATTTGATATTGTTAGAATAAAAATTGTAACAACTTAGTCTTGGCCACTGCCCAAAACACTTCCTAAAATTTTTTGAGGGGAGCGGGGGGGGGGGGGGCGTGTATGTAATAGCGTGTAGCGTGTTTGTATGCTGGCAGCACTACAGACTACGTTAATATCGCTGACAGCGCTCGTGGATAGAGAAAGGTATGGACATGTTTTTCTTAGTGGAGACTCTGTGTTGGTAGGACACGCATTGTAAAGTGAGACACAAGAAAATGTAGGATGATGAATGTTTGATTGGTAACGTTGGGCAGTGGATTTATTGACAACTACATAACTTTTTAGAACTGGATGTCGCATGAATAAGGTAAATACATTGTTTACTCTTCAACAAAATCCTTCTTTTGCTAACCATAAGCCTCCTAGTAGTTAGAGTCTATAGTAGTTAGAATATTTTTATTTATCTGGCTGTAGTTTCTGCTTGCTGTAATTGCTATAGTTTGTGTTACGAAGATTTTCTGTGAGGTAAGTGATTTATGAAAAAGTATGGGTTATTATTAGAATTGCTTGCAACACAGGGCCATTCTTTTGTGTTAATTATTGGAAGTCATGCTGTCACTGCAGATTGCGTTGGGATTGATTAATGTAGGTAATAAATGAATAGGTTAAGTTTGAGTTGTCTTTGTCAGGAAAATGTCTGTAGGTCAGTGTTTAAATGATAAAATTAATTAAAGACTTGGATTCAGAGTAGGGAAGTCTAGTAATGTTCAACCCCTCTGACTATATCCATAATGGATTAGTTTTAGTTAATGTTCTATCTATCTCCTCGGAGATGAGGTTAAATAAAATACGTGAAATGCTATGCCCTTGTCTCAGTCTAATGTACAGTTTAAAATTTTCTGTATCTCCAGTAGATGACTTTGTACGACATAAAGTTTCGCCTGTACACATTTTGACTAATATGATTAACTTTGAGGGTATTTAAAATTCCCTCATTACATTTTGGGGTGTATATCTGTGTGGATAATGGATAAAAATAATATGTGGATATCTACAAGCCTATTAAATTATCACGCCTTGTCAGTGATTTGCATCAGATAGAGTCAATAATCTAATGGGAACGTATTTCTGAGGACATCGTATTCGTAATCGCCAGTTAGTTCTCCAGTTATGGGGTTCAGTCTCTTTAACAAGCGAATGGATGGGATTTTATAATTTACATCTAGTAAAGCAACTCCTCTGTAGTTGTCGCACACAAGGAGCTAATTCTTCCTAATAATGTGACATATAATGGCGGTCATCCAGTCTGTAGGTATGGTTTCCGTCTTGTAAATGGTTTCTGTTAAAGTGTGCTGTCCGAATCCTATTGTGGTCTTTTATTTTTAATAACTCAGCGTATAACTGGTCTTAACCACCAAAAAGGAAACGATTAAATAATTGTGACTTATGCTTACAGATATTTGATAACTTAGAGTGGCTGACTGAATAATAAACAACAGCAGTGAAAAACCAATAGAAACATTCGCACATTTAAAGAAATGTTTGCACAGTTCAAGTGAGGAAGCAGACACATAGACGGTTAAGAAAGAAAACGATATTCAGGAAGTAATGAGAAATGAGGTATATACAGTCATTCGGGGTATGAGGCAAGGAAATGCGCCAGGAGGTGACAGTGTATCATTAAAAAAAAATAAAGCTGAAGAAAAAGTAATACGATAGAGGCTTGCAAATTATTTCCAGAATGTTTATAAAGCAGATAATCCGCCAAGCCTCGAACAATACTCTAAATACTTTCACTAGAAAATGAGACAAATGTGACACGGAAAAACTACATTCTTATCATCCTCCTCTCCATATTGCACCAAATATTTACTGACATTACCACTGTGGAGGAAAAAAGAATCCTTGAGTTTGATGAAGCAGGAGAGCAAGCTGGCTTTAGTAGCGGTAGTGGCACAGTGGACCATGTGTATGTAGTGCATGACATTACAGAACGGTATACTAAGTATCAATCAGCCCACTGGATATATCTTTTCGCTAATCCACCCAACATAAATGGAAGTGCTTAATAACGTCCATGTTGATGCAAACGGGGGAATATGTCGCGTAGTAAATGTGAGTGGAGAAATATTGGTCTCTATGTATTTGGATAATTGAAGGACAAAGGACGTAACGATACCTGGTGGAACAGTGACTGTCAGCGTGCAAAATGTAGATGTGGCTGTACCACTTCACCTGTGATTCGTACATTTCAAACACGTAACTGACTCAGTTTCAACTAAATCTGTACTGTCTGACCTTAAGCCAGTATACTAAAGAATTTATGCGTTAATTCTTCAACTTCCACTAGACTTCATCAGGATAGAGAGAAATTCAAAACTGAAAAAGGTATCAGACTTGGAGATGCTATATCACAAAACTTTTCTCAGCCACTCTAAAGGATTTTTTCACGCCTTTACACAAGGAGAAAGTAGAAATACGTGTTAACCGAATACACACAGAACTGCATACATATAGTTCACACAAGCAACGATGAACTGAATGAGTAACAAAGCTAGTTGGCAGTAGGCCTGAAAGTCAGTTATAACAAAAATAAATCAATTTATAAACAAGACAGCGAGACGAAAACTGTAGCTACTAACACTGAAGTTAGACAGGGTGAATCACTAACTATTGCCACCAAGAATAGCTCCAAAAGTATGATAGGAGATGAAAAGTTTGTGGGACAAATGGTGCATGGGACAACGGGGGCTATAATATGACAGTTGTTTGTTTCTAGATATGGTCGCTTCAGAGATATGAAGGTCAACATTGTTTTTTTTTTTTTTTTCTAAATGGGATGCTATAGTATGGTACTTATTTTGTAATAGCGGCTATCGAGACGAATCCAATGCTGTGTAACAGTAAGGTCTCTGAAGGTCAACGAAGTTCACAAAGGTAGCATGAACGTCAATTTACAGGTGTTCGAAGTGATGATCATTAGTTTCAATGCAATCCTCTTATGGTGGACTGAGTGGTATTCCTTATAATATAGGCACTTATCGAAGCACATGCTCTGACAATTCTCTCGCGCATATCTTCAGGTGTTGTTGGAACGTCTTTATAAACAATGTCTTTTATGAATCCCCAAAAGAAAAAATTAAGAGGCGTCAAGTCCGGCGAACAACCCGGCCACGACAAATTTCCTCCGCGTCCAATGCAATGATTTTGGAATCGTCTCTGCAACTCATTTCTAGCCATCAGCGAAAAATGTGCCGGGCACCCATCGTGTTGATATCACATTCTGTGCCTTGTTCCTAAAAGTATTTCTCCCAATAACAGACCTAATGTTTCTTGCAGGAATGTGGTGTACTTCCTACCATTAAGATTTCCTTCGAAGAAATAGGGGCCTGTAACTCTGACCTGCAGAATCCCACACCATACATTCACCGACCATGGATTTTAGTGAGCAACTTGTAGCAGCAAAATTGATTAACAGTTGCCCAATAATGCATTTTATGCCAATTAACATTTCCATGGTTCGTGAATTTAGCCTTGTCAGTAAATAGAATCAAATTAACAAATGCGTCATTCCTTTGAATGTAAAGTTGAGCCCGCCGGCAGAATTCAGTGCGTCGCATACAATCCATACCACTTAACTCTGGGTAGAGACTGATATCGTAAGGATGATATTTATGGCGATGTAGAACACGAGCAACACTCTTGCGATCTGACGCGAACTAATACAAGGATCTCGAACCACCGTGGCAAGAGTACCAGTTTCCGTTTCCTATTTAGTTACTTTCCTTTGCCGGATTTGTTTACCATCTGTTAAAGATCCAGTTGTTCGCAATTTATCATACACATGAAACTTCCTGGCAGATTAGAACTGTGTGCCGGACCGAGACTTGCACTCGGGACCGAGTTCGAGTCTCGCCCCGGCACACAGTTTTAATCTGCCAGGAAGTTTCATATCAGCGCACATTCCGCTGTAGAGTGAAAATTTCATTCTAGAAACTTACAATACCCATATTTAAATGTACGACATGTAGGGTGATTTCGTTGAGAATATGTTTCAGCGTACAAGTCTTTAGCTCTCAATGAATTTTGTTGGTATTCTTCGTAAATGAAAAGCATATCGACTTGTTCTTCGAAGAAATATATCATTCACATTCACTTGATTCGACTGTACTAGTTTTACCGTTTCTATTAGTGGTGTATTGCGAAACCGTCGAAGGGTGTTTACATGTCTATGGTACGTTGGATGTATATGCCGTATTTGGCGAATATTTACTATTTGCACGAAAAACGAGAGAGAATTGTCAGAGCATGTGCTTCGATAAGTGCCGAAGTGATAAGGAATACCGCTCAGTCCATGATAAGAAGATTGCAGCACTGCATTGATACCGATGGTCATCACTTCGAACACCTTCTGTAAATGGACGTTCACGCCACCTTTATGACCCTCGTTGAGTTTCAAAGACCTTACTGTTACACATCACTGGATTCGTCTCGACAGCCGCTATCAGAAAATAAGTACCACATTATAGCATCTGACATTAGGCAAGAACTTACAATGGAACAAGCTTCAGATATTATAAGTAACAAAGCAAGAAAATAGAGAGATCATGTCTATCTGAGGACAAATCACGGAATTATGAAAGGGATCCCGCAGTTCAGCTCCAAATTAAATCTGGATCCAGAGCGTCCAATGAAAAGTTAATGTAATGAACTCTGAAAGGAGACAGACCAATGAATCTAATTCTTCAAGGGATGACAACGTGGGGGTAATTCACACAGCAGAATGTGTGAAATTAGGATGCAATATTGTGAAGGAATCCTCACACTGAGTCAATAATAAAGAAAGAGTTTTCTATCGTCTCACGTGAAGCAACTTGATTAGTTCCAAAAACAAAATGTGCGGTATCATTAAAAATAACCTTCAGTCGGTTTCATGAGATGCAGAGATAATTCCTTAAAATGTTCGCAGACGACTTTCTCAGCTCGATCCAACAGTGTTTCCGTGTCACCTGTGATGGTTTCAATTTTTGACGAATATTTTACCTGTAACAAAGTTTGTTCCTCGCGACATGATCAACACCTGAAGAAGTTTGGTACAAAAACTTTGAAACACCTGGTACATGATGCTGTAGATCGCATTGTGGTTAAGTAAGAGTACAAATGCCTGTTTGATAGCAAGAAACGTGCACAAGTTATAGAGAAACTGAGGAAGCGAATAGAACACTTCGCACATGACAACGGGAGTGGGAAGTGGAGAGAATTATTGGAGTGGATACGAAATTAATTACTCATTCCTGCGTCCACTAGCAGTGTAACTGTTATGTGAAATTTGCGTGCGTCCTGTCTTGATAAAGCTTGTCGCCTATCGGTAACAATGTCTGACATTAATATTCCGAGTGACTGGAGTAATACCAGGGGACCGGATATATGCCACACTGTAGAAAGTGAACTGACCCGAAATGCCAACTAATAATGCGCAGCACCTGAAGAGATGTTACTGTGTTTATGGAAGCCATTAAAGGTATTGCGTCAACTGTATTGTCTCTCATTTATTTTGCTTTCTCATTACGTTAGCGTTCACATCAACATTAGCGGTTATGTCGGTGATCAAGTACATTTAAATGCCAGATAATGGGGCAATTGACAAAAAAGAGAAACGAACTACAAATAGCAAAAATGCTATAACATATAATCAGCTGCCAATGTAATTTGCAAAATTGTTTTCACAATTTCTGTATTTGAAAACGATACACGATAATTCAAATAACTCCCTATCACTAGAGAAAAGAATACAGATGTATAAAGAAAGCCCTCAGTCATTCGTAGGTAGCATACAAGATTTTCAATAAAACTTTAACAACCATCTCAGAAGAAACAAACAAGAATATCATTGACTGACAGAGAACGAGAACGAATTGGTTTCTGAAGTGGGTACTGCACGTTGCACCATGTATAAGCTGTAAGAAATGGGCGCGCAAAGACGCTGTAAATGTGAGTCTTGGAGATTTAGACAAGTATTTTGTCATTACTTCAATAAAATCTTTGTTTCAATAAGAGGGCAACATTTTGAATTGTAAAAATGGTTGTGTCAATAGACTCCTTGTTACAATTGTCATTATTCTCGGAGAATCATCGTCAACTTACAAAACTGGAATTAAGGTCGAAGTTTTCAATTTACGATTAAGATTGTTTTGCTTGCTTCGACTGTAAAAATGCACAGCAATATACTCGAAGAACACGCTGATGAACTGTAAGGATAGTTCAACCCCGCTGAAACAAAGAAAATTAAATTAGTAATACTTTATCGAAGTAGAGAGTTCGTGTACTTGTGACAATGACTAGTATTTATGAGACATGAACCGCATACGGACAGGGTGTAAGGAAATTGAAACCTGGCTCTCGGTCAATGAGCTGAAATTTTTAATAATAACGAGAATGAAAGTAAGATAAATACACTATGTGATCCAAAGTATTCGTACACCTCCAAAAACATACGTTTCTCATTTTAGGTGCATTGTGCTGCCACTTACTGCTAGGTACTCCATATCAGCGACATCGGTAGTCATTAGACATCGTGAGAGAGCAGAATGGGGCGCTCTGCGGAACTCACGGACTTGGAACGTGGTCAGGTGATTGGTTGTCACTTGTGTCATACGTCTGTACGCGAGATTTTCACACTCATAAATATTCCTAGGTCCACTGCTTCCGATGTCATAGTGAATGCGAAACGTGAAGGGACAAGTACAGCACTAAAGCGTCTGTTGACTTACAGAGAACGCCGACAGGAATTACAAACTGTATCAGGGTCCACTGCAAGTACTATGACAGTTAGGTGGGATGTAAGAAAACTTTTATTTCACGGTCGTGCAACTGCTCATAAGCCACACATCACGCCGGTAAATGCCAAACGACGCTTCGCTTGGCGTAAGGGGCGTTAATATTAGACAATTGAACAGTGGAAAAAAGTCTGTGTGGAGTGACGAATCCCGGTACACACTGTGGCGATCCGATGGCAGGGTGCCGGCCGGAGTGGCCGTCGGGTTCTAGGCGCTACAGTCTGGAACCGCGCGACCACTGAAGAATGGGCTTCAAGCACCTGATTGAACGTGTGGCTGTGAGAGTGGTAGCTGCCATTAGGGCTAAGGGTGGGCCAACACCATACTGAATTCAAGCATTACCGATAGAGGGTGCCACGAACTTGTGAGTCATTTTCAGCCGGGTGTCCGGATACTTTTGATTACATAGTGTACGTTGGGATGAGAAGTGACTCGTGAGAATCGTCAAGCAACAGTTCTTACAGAACTACGTGGACAGGTCGAACAGGAGTGGCATAACATATCCCAGGACAGTATTCGCCATCTGTGCTATCGACTGGATACCACAGTCTGCGCCTGCATTACCGCCCGTGGAGGCTACACCACGTGTTTCAGCGCTATCTGATACCTCAGAACCGGTTGTGCTACTGATCTGTAGCACTCCATGTGCACAGGTGCAACAATGAATCTTGAGTGAATTGCAAACCTCTAAAAAGTTGTGCACTGGCATGAAAGTAGTGCTGACGACTGATATTTGTAAGAAAGGTCCTAAGTCATACTCTATTCTCAGCATTTTCGAAATGTAACTTGCGACGTTTGTGAGCAGGTGAAAAATCCTAAAAGTACTATGAACATTGTGTTTCCAGAGCCGTTTCTCAGTCAACCTGTAGTGCAGTACCATCGGTATCAAATCAGTGATACATGTATTATAGATAACCATATAAACGGAACACAGCATCTGCAGGATCTGTTGCCACAGAAGATGCTGCTATGGGAACAAGGGCTGCAATAATCTGTATGGAATGTTTGTACATGCAACATGACCAGAAGTACTGCTCACATTGTCGGCCATTTTGAATGACAGGCCATTAACGGCGGTGCTTTTGCATACGCAACGAAATCATACAAATTTTCTTCGTTTGATTATTGTTTGTGAGATCTATAAGCAAAAAGCGCTAAAAAGCAAGGATTTACTTGCTGGGCATTTTAAACGTTTTTGCCGAAATTAAAGACGAATGTAGCTCTGATTAGCAACACAAACTGCCTACGTGAGCTGAAAAATTGATTAACGTTGGCACTTGTGAAGGTCAACCACAAATGGTAATTGTCAAGAAAAAGCAGCAGATAATAATGAGTTAATTTATAACCACCTTCCCTGTTTCTCTTCGTGGATGATTTCTGTACCTACACCTTGGAAATCACTGAGAAGATAACATACCTTCATATGATCTTTCCCTTTGAGAAGGCTCCGTCTTATTGCTTCTTAACGAATGTCTGATTATTACCAAAATATGTTGCATAAACGACTTTTAGGACAAATAAAAGCCATTAGGAAGAGAAAATATAGAGAACCAAGAGCCGTCGTGATTTATGTTAGTCATTCAACGTAGAAGGCTATGTCTGCATCGATTTCACTAAATGTTGGAATAGCAATGGGTGTGGTCCTCGTTCTTTCGCAGCAGTTAGATTAATTATTCACGAGAATATAACACTGTCAGTTATCTTACACATTTTCACGGTGTAAGTTACATGATTAGGAGCAAATTGTTCCCATAATTGCATGATCGTGTAGAATGTTCTAACACTATTGAGTCTCTGCTGAAATAAACAATTTAATGGCGAAATCTGTGCAGTTGTTTTCACCGCTGTACCATGATGACAGTCACTTCATTATTTGATAGTGGCACTTTTCTGCCATTACTTTCACTCCATTTTACATTAGTTATTTGTGTGTGGTTATATAAGGGGCAGTCAAATGAAAACGAGACAAACGAAAAAGTGAGTAAACTGTTTACTATTTCAAAAGTAATCACCATAACTGTTTATACATTTATACCACTGTCTCGCGTTTGTTTTCTCCGGCAGTGTCAGTTATACGTTAACAGTAAAACACAGCAGAATGAACGAGTTTACAGATGAAGAGTTAGCCGGTATGCTCCTCGTGTTTGGATTCACTGAATACGATGTAAGAGTGGCAAAGCGATGCTATTCTAAACTGTGCCCGTTGCGACAGCATTCAAATCAGAATACGTTTACAGTTGTAAACAGGTGCTTGTGGTTTGCGTTATGTGTTATGCTGATTGCTTTTTACTGGTATGGGGATAAAATGGACGTCCAGCGGAAAGAGGCAATGCGAATTATCTCTGAAACATTCAGGGCCACGTCATGTGGCTTGTTCCCAGTCCTAGTAAACATAAAGTCTCCTAACATTAGGCGATCATAGTTAGCGACAAGAGCATACAGAAAAAACTTAGACAATCCTCAACTTCCTATACACCAAGACCTAGCACCTACAAACAGACTTAAATCTTGGTCATCTTTATGAAAAATCGCCGAAGAACTGCAAGGCTTCAACTCATAGCCAGCTTGTAAATAATTATGGACCGCAGGTGAAAATAAGAACCGAAATTTAATAGACGACCCCAACAAGAAGTCGAAGAATTCAACTTCCCGAGGATACTGTGGACAACTGTGAACCGTATCAGAACAATTAATGATACATGTAAGCAACTAATGAACAAATGGGGACTCTCGAACAGTCCTGAATGTGTGGTGAAATCCATTCAATGGACCATATACTAGCGTGTGACGTTCATGGCTATGAGGGTGAAATGAAGGACCTATAGAGACACTCTAACTCAGCCATCGAAAGGTTATAGAGTATTTGTAATATAGTCTAAGATACTACTCCAGGCGGGTGTAAAATGAATGTGCGCAACGGAAAATAAGAAACGCTAAAATGATGATTTAGCCTTGTCTGACTATCCCCTGAAGCAGATCTTAGGATCTCTTAATTCCATAAATTACAGTCTAAACATAAATGAATGATGAAGGAACTAATACTACTAAATGATAAACGTTGTTTCTTATTACACGTTTATTGCAGATTAAAAAGAAAAACACCATTTCTGACAAATGTCTATATTTCCTAAGTAAAATTGTTACTCAATTGCCCAACTCTGCCCCCTTTTATGGCCACGGTATCTAACATAAATAACGCGAAGTGACTGATATTCTCTACCTACCAAACACTATAAGAAACTACTTTCAAAGATGATCTACGGTAGTGTGGAACCACAGTGGAAATAAACTAACGTGATCACAGCTGTTTAGCTTTTATAGCTCTAATAAGCCGAAGTAATTTGCGATAACACCGTATGTACTGCGTCCGGTGAGTCGAAGTTATGGTTCTCGTACTCGTCTGCAACGATGGACGAACTCCAGCAACAAATAGACTCTTCCAGACACGGCAGAAAGCGGTCCTCTGACTAATATACTCTAATACTGTCTTCTCCTCTCTGTGTTCTACAGACGAGAAACGCGAACTCCCAACCACAAGGACTGAATGCTGCGTACTCAACGACGACATCCACCCTGAAGGTGAAGTCCAGAGTCGTATAGGTTCAGCTCCTAACTGTTCTAACTATAAACCCTACTGAGAGCAAAGACACCAAGTCCGTCTGTACCAACAAAAGCTGATATCGGGCGACCGTCACACACGGGCGCTCACAACAGAAGACCGCGTCTCTCCAGCGCTGCCTTCCCAGCAAGGCTTGGCTCCCCTTCATCGCAATTCAGAAAACGAATCATATTCCCGAAACCACGGAGTATTCTCCTTCTCTACAGATTATTCCGAACGCCGACCAACCATATTTTAGTCTTTTGTCGTCCAGCGCGGAAAGTTTGCGAGGAAAGACCTATACTCGTACATTGGTACGCTTCTGAGTAAAAATCCTTGGAAATAATCCAGCCTGTGTGGTTTCCGAGGTGCCGCTTCTTCGTTCCTCTTACCTTCGTCCAAGATCTTGAGCGCTTCTGAAGTATAATCCTTCTGGTTCGGCTACAAAACCGGCCGATCGCGACTCTATTGTGCTCCAGCGTTTAGGTGCTACGACGTCCGTCTTGCTATTTCCTGAGTTTAAGCAGCACCAACACACTTATGTGGACCTTCCACCCAGGGCTTCAGTTCCGCCAGCCGTTCCATTTCCACTGGCGTTCCAACCTCTACTAGTATAGGCAATCATTCATTACGCCGTTTTTATAGTAAAGACACTCCGTCAGGTTTCATGCAATAAGCGTTAACAATTATTTACAAGACGTACGTGAGAATGTCAGTCTCCTTTATATTCTCATATATACGATGTGCAATTTATCACATGATCTCTAATTGTGTATGTAGATCACGGCAAAGTATGTGGATGGGTGCTTGTAAGATGCGAAATTATAGCCACCTTACAATAGTACAGAATTATATGAATATTTTTAAAGCATATTGTAATTCAGTGCAGAGATTTAAGAATACTGTAGATCCTTTTGTAAATGCCGAACGAGTAGATAATAAATAATAGGCTTTTTCAATATTTCGAAGGTCGTAGTGACCCAAAATGGAATGACCACGTAAAACTAATTGTAGAATATTTACCTAAAAAGAAAAATTATTAAAATGCCACTTTCTAAAAAAAGGCAAAAAACAATTTCTCCTACCCCATACAGATTCTCATACAAATAAAATAATCCTTAAAATCAGCACTTGTGAATTACACGATAAATTAGTCAAACCTAAAGGCCGTAAATTTAACTAAATACATAAAAATTACAATTACGAACAACTTAAATTGGAAAGAACATGCTGTGGGGAAAGCAAACCAAAGGCAGCGTTTTATTGGCAGAACGTTTAGAAAATGTAACAGATCTACTAAAAACACTGCCTACACTGCACTTGTCCGTGCTCTTTTAGAGTACTGCTTCGAGGTTTGGCATTCCTACCGGATAGAAGAGCAGCACGTTTTGTATTTTCGCGAAATAGTGGAGAGAGAGTCACTGACATGATAGAGGATTTGCGGTGAACATATTAAAACAAAGGCGTTTTTTGTTGCGGTGGAATTTTCTCACGAAATTTCAGTCACCAATATTTTGTTGACACCGGCCTACATAGGGAGAAATTATAATCACAATAAAATAAGGGAAATCAGAGCTCACACGGAAAGATACAGGCGTTCCTTTTTTCCGCACGCCGTTCGAGATTGGAATAACAGAGAATATTGTGAAGGTGATTCGACGAACCCTCTGTTAGGCACATAAGTGTGATTTGCGGTGTATCGACGTAGACGGAGATGTGGATGTAGATGAACAACATTCCCGTACAGCGTTAGAAGTATTGTCAGTGGGACTCGGGTTCACCATACAGAGATAAGGAGCGTTTCCGGAATGGTGATGCTGTACAAAAAAACAGCAGGTCAGTATTACGAACGCTCGGTTGGCTGGACGGTACTTAAGGCGTGACTTGTGAAACAGCGAGCAATTGCTAGAGTCAAGTACCGCTAGCAGACCGAGATCACACGGCCACATTCCTCCGCAGCGACGCAGCGCGCCTAAAGACGGCGGCACAAGCCAGTTCACAGGTAATCATCGCTGCGGCAGGGCATCCCATCTACACTTTGAAGATACGCGAGTCAGGTAAATAGAGACGAAATTTTGTTTATGTTTTACTGGTGATAGGTACACCATAATGTACGTGAAATGCCTACTTGCCTACGGGACAGTTTTATTTACAAGGCTTTTCTAAATGGTCGGATTGTGGGTGTTTCAACTAAACAGACATTTTTGCAATACCGTCCAGTCGGAATAACCATGTTTTAATGGGCTTATTGTCAGCAGGAGTTCACTCAAATTTGGCAGATTTCTAAGAGACCACCTCCTAAATTTTCAGTAATTAAGAAATGGGCGGCCGATTTCAGTTGTGGTCGTACTTATCTCGGAAATGAAACTTTTGAATGGCAACTGAAAGTCCAACCATAGACGTTAATGTCGAGTGCACAGTGTGGTATGAGATAATTAACGAGCCGGCCGGAGTGGCCGTGCCGTTCTAGGCGCTACAGTCTGGAACCCTGCGACCGCTACGGTCGCAGGTTCGAATCCTGCCTCGGGCATGGATGTGTGTGATGTCCTTAGTTTAGTTAGGTTTAATTAGTTCTAAGTTGATGACCTCAGAAGTTAAGTCTCTAAGTGCTCAGAGCCATTTGAACCTTTTTTTTTTTTTTTTGGTCAGACATTTTAAATATTTATAGGATTTTTGTAGCGTATTTACGTTCTTCCCATTCGTTAGGGAAGTTGTCAAATTGTTATATCTTTAACACTGCTTTGAAAATTTCATTTTGGTTACTTAGTTACTTTCGTGATGCTACGATGCGCATAAACGTTTATTAGTTGTTCTGCAGTCATTTGCAAAAGCCTTACAGCCACCAAAAATAAATTTAATATTGAACTTACTTATATGGAAAAAAATCATTAAATATAACACATAATAGGCAACGGCAAACTCATGTTCTTACCTTAGCTCTTTATGTATACTTTTCATACATTTTTATAGCTGTTGCTAAAACAAAACATTAGTTTTGCATATTTCTCGTTTTAATTTTGGCGCTTCGCTTTGTTTTCTAACTGGCCATTTAGAATGTGTTTAGCGATTGGTTTAGACATTTGTGTTTCTTTTCATATTTTGAATCGCTGTGTATTAGACTAAGTGTGACTGTTATCCTCAGTTTTGTTAAAAATGTTGTATTGCGTGTCTATTTTATATTGCTAGATGATCGGTTGTTGTTCATCCAGTAAATTTGTAAGTAGGCTGTTTAGGTTTTTTAATTGGTAACGCCGCCGCCACGTAGCGCTCTGTATAAAAATCACTGGCTGTGCCGTGTGCAGTCTGTGGCTGGTTTGCATTGTTGTCTGCCATTGTAGTGTTGGGCAGCGGCAGCTGGATGCTAACAGCGCGTAGCGTTGGGGAGTTGGAGGTGAGCCGCCAGCAGTGGTGGACGTGGGGAGAGAGATGGCGGAGTTTTGAAATTTGTAAGAATTGGTGTCATGAACTGATATATATATTGTGACTATAAAGGTAAATACATTGTTTGTTCTCTATTAAAATCTTTCATTTACTAACTGTGCCTATCATTAGTTAGTGACTTCCGTAGTTTGAAACTTTTAGTTAGCTGGCAGTAGTGGCGCTCGCTGTATTGCAGTAGTTCGAGTAACGAAGATTTTTGTGAGGTAAGTGATTTGTGAAACGTATAGGTTAATGTTAGTCAGGGCCATTCTTTCGTAGGGATTTTTGGAAGTCAGATTGCGTTGCGCCAAAAATATTGTGTGTTAGTTTAAGCACAGTCGTGTATAAATTGTTTTAAGGGGACGTTTCAAATTCACTGAAAAAATTCTGTTTCGATTTGCAGTATTGTCTGCACTATATTCGTTAACACTTTCAAAGACAAGATGGAAATAAACAAATATTGTGTTTATGCCTTGTGTAAAAACGGATCCCAAGTCGAGAGTGCTTTATTTACAAAAGGGGCCTGCGAAGGAACTTCCAGCCAACATCTGAATGATACTTTTCCAAACGGTTGAGCAAGCTCATAAACACTAGATCTTCCCGATTTGTATTAACTCTAAACCCACCTCAAGGTTTTACTTCCGCAATTCTGACGACGAGAAGTAAGAGAAGAACAGGCAAACTCTCATGTTGCAAAGTCTATTTCTGTGTGAAACATTAAGTGTATCTGAGTTCAGATAACACACATTTTCGTAAATGTACCTTAATTGGTGTCATAGAACTTCTCATAGCAAATGGTTCATAACATTTTCTCCGCGGTTTGCGGTGACGGACGGACTCCATCAGTGAGTTGGTTATGGTATCCACAATAAATACGCTGTGAAATCTTTTTGTGGGTATTTCTTGCTGGTTTGTTCGGTACTCGTTAAGAAAAAAAGTGAGTAAAAGAGACGCCGAGGATTCAAAGACTGCTTCATACACCACCGTGAGTAAATAATAAACAATATCTCACAAAATAATTCAAGGAAATGTAATAAAAAGCAGCAAACACTGAGCTGACGAAAGACATAGAACAGCGATATCCACATATACTGATAGCAGTAGGTTCGCGTACACAAGGTATAAAAGGCCAGTGCATTAGGGGAGCTGTCATTTGTACTCAGGTGATACATGTGAAAAGTTTCCCGACGTGATTACGGTCGCACGATAGGAATTAACAGACTTTGAATGCGCAACAGTAGTAAGAGCCAGACGCAGCAGGTATTCATTTTCGGAAATCGTTAGGAAATTCAATATTCCGAGATCCACAACGTCAAGAGAGTGCCGCGAATATCAAATTTCACGCATTACCTCTGACCACGGACAGCGCAGAGGCCGACGGCCTTCGTTCAATGACCGAGAGCAGCGACATTTCTGTATAGTTGTTAGTGCTAATAGACAAGCAACGCTGCGTGAAATAACGTTAGATATCAATGTGGGACGTACGGCGCACATATCCGTTAGGACAGTGCAGCGAAATTTGGCGTTAATGGGCTATGGCAGCAGACGACCGACGCGAGTGCTTTTGCTACAGCACGACATCGCCTGCAGCGCCTCTCGTGAGCTCGTGATCATATAGGTTGGGCCGTAGACGACTGGAAAACCGTAGCTTGGTCACATGAGTCCTGATCTCAGTTGGAAAAGCTGATGGTAGGATTCGAGTGTGGCGCAGACACCACGAAGCAAGTCGTAAACAAGGCACTGTGCAAACTGGCGGTGGCTCCATAATGGTGTGAACCGATAACTGACTGGAAATGGTTATGTTCGGCTACTTGGAGACTATTCATTGCCATACATGCATTTAATGTTCCCAAACAAGATGAAATTTTTGTGGATGACAATGCGCCATGTAGGCCGGCCGCAGTTATTCTCGAATGGTTTGAAGAGCATTCTGGACAATTTGAGCGAATGTTTTGGCCACTTACAATGGGAGGACACGACGTTTGGAACACGGATTTACTGCAAATTTTGTACACTCGTAGTACTCCATGAGGACAACAAAATGTGTAAGAAGTAGCGCGTACTTTTCAAGCGTGACTGAGAAAATCGCAAAACAATTTCGGTCTTCGAATATATATCAGTGCGTGGCAATTTTAACCATAAAGCGACTGCATCCCAGTGGCCACGGCACGGTAGCTCAGCGTGTTCGGTCGGAGAGTTCCCCTCTGGATAAAAAAAAAAAAAACTGAGTTAATCGATGAACAACGAATTAAACGGATGTCTTACGATGTCCGCCCCGAGCAGATACAACGAACGAAAGCGAACAAAAATGAGATTAAAAAAAAAGAGCGTCAGATTCCCTTTCTAATCAAAAAAAAAACCTGAGCGAACGGATGAACGATCAAACTGAATGGGTGTCATCGGACGTCCGCCTGAACAAATCCAGCGAACAGTATAGGACAAAATGCATTTAAAAAGAAAAAAAGTGGTTGGCGCTCAAGCCGCTGGATCGAGTTCCGTTCGTCAGTTTTTTTTTTCTTTTCAACACAGTTATTTTCTTTACTGTTTATATTACAACTGATATAATGGGAAAAAATACGTGTAATCGGATGAACTTTTATTAAATTTACAATGTTATTTGGCAGTCTACTAATTTTTATTATCACAAATATATAATATTCATAACTATCGACTAGTAAACGACCAAACACATAAAGTGATGCTGAAAATGTATGCCTGTCCGTGTCTTCAAAACCGTTCGTATTTCATCGAAAGAGAGCGAGAAATTGCTTCTCGGAAGACGCTATTAAAATACACTCGATACTGCATAACCAATTATCAGCGCTGAATTTTAAGGAAATACTGCGTTATGCATGGTTTGCTTCCAAACGATCGTCTGAAAGAGAGGTTTTTGAATATGTTAACAAGGTTCGTTTTTCCATAGAAAACGTCAAAAGATCCTCCGTATGCGGAAACATAGCATTTATTCAATGGAGCTGGTGCCGTTTAACTTTATGTTTTCCATGTTTTCACGAAAATATATCATCTTGTATCTTGTGCTCGTAATGTCTAAAGCGACGATTAATTGTACGTCTTTCGAAAGCCGTCTGTGCCGGTCAAAACTTGGAGGTAACAAGTCGTTTCGGGCTCCTTCCAGGTATAAGGGATTTCTCAAACCACGGACAAACATACGTTTTCAGTATGACTTTATGCATTTGGTCGTTTACTAGTCGACAGTTATGAATATTGCATTATTTGTGATAGTAAAAATTAGTAGACTGCCAAATAACATTGTAAATTTAATAAAATTTCATCCGATTACACGTATTTTACCATTATATCAATTGTAATATAAATAATAAAATGAATGTGTTTAAAAAAAATAAAAGCGACGAACGGAACTCGAACCAGCGATCCAGCGGCTTAACGCCAAACACATTCTTTCCTTTTTTTTAAAAAAAAAAGTTCTATATTGTACGTTGAGTTTGTTCAGGGCGGACGTCCGACGACACCCGTTCAGTTGGTTCGGTGATCCGTTCAAAAATGGCTGTTCAAATGGCTCTGAGCACTATGGGACTCAACTGCTGAGATCATTAGTCCCCTAGAACTTAGAAATAGTTAAACCTAACTAACAGAAGGACATCACACACATCCATGCCCGAGGCAGGATTCGAACCTGCGACCGTAGCGGTCTCGCGGTTCCAGACTGCAGCGCCTAGAACCGCAAGGGCCACTTCGGCCGGCAGTGATCGGTTCGTTCAGCTCTTTTATTACAAAGGGTAGCTAAGGCTCTGAGCGAACACGCTGAGCTACCGCGCGCCGGCACCACTCGGCTGCAGCCGCTTCATGGTTAAAACAGCCACGCACAGATATATATTCGACGACCAAAATTATCTCGCAATTTTCTCAGTAACGCTCGAGAAGTATGCGTTACTGCGTACACATCTTGTTGTCCTCATGGAGTACTACGATTGTACGAATTTGCAGTAAATCCGCGTTCCTAACGTCGTGGCCTCCCCTTGTTAGATTGGCCGAGATGAACCACATTGAACATTTATGGGACACAATCGGGACGTCAGTTCGTGCACAAAACCCTTCACCAGCAACACTTTCGCAGTTATGGTCAGCAATAGAGGCAGCATGGCTCAATACTTCTGCAGAGGACTTCCAACGAGCTGCTGAGGCCATGCCACGTCGAGTTTCTGCACTGCGCCGGACAAAAGGAGGTGCGACACGATATTGGGAGGGATCCCATGAATGTTGTCACCTCAGTGTAAATATACTAGTAACTAGCAGAATAATTAGCTGCACCGATGCTGCTTATTTGTGGGAATAATGAGTTAAGAAGGAAATGATAACAACATGGTTTCTTCCAGAACACTTCCTCTAAACCCTGATCCGTACGAATTTAAAAAAAAATTAAAATTAATTTCTTGGCTTCTTTTCAGTTCTCTGGCTCATACTGACTAGCGTCCTCCTCCGGATGAATCTCCGTTGTCATGGATGCATTTCGGTTCTGGCGGAACATTGCTCTACGAGAAAATTCAGTAGGTCGGCGTTTACTTTCGCAACAGCAAGGAAAGTTATTTCGATACATATCTTTATATTGTTTAAATGAACGACGATAGTAATGTTTTCTTATTAAAAGATGTTCTAACCACAACTGACACCGTTCTTTTTACTTCTTTTCAAATTATGCTGTCTATTGTGCAACAAGTAACAACCATAACTATCGTGTGGGTTAGTATTTTGTTCAAATTTTACCATACACCCCCACAATCATACAGGTATTAATTCTGAGTTAAGAAATGTCAATTAAAATTCAGTTTCAATTTAAAAATGGAAGTGATTGTATGGCACTGTTGCGGGGGAGTTCGGCCGCCGTATTGCAAGTCCTCTTTAGTTGACGCCACGTCGGCGACTTGCGGGTCAATAATGATGAAAATGACGGACACACAACACCCAGTCCCCTGCCGGGAATCGAACCCGGGCCGCATGCGTCGTAGGCGGAAACGGACAATTTAAAAGTATTTATTAGAAATGGAATTTTATTGCTTTTGCTTCTTAGCTGCCAACTGGTAAACGTATTTTGTCCGAAAGTGAAATAATCGGTATCTTGAACGAAACGTCATATATAAGTGACTTGCCTAAACACAACAACGCAAATTTTGATTTCCCATTACCACTGCAGGCGGGTAACGTAAAAAGGAACATTTTCAGAAAAAATCAGTGGTGAAGACAGTAATCTTCGATCATGTTCAGTACTATGTGTGATACCAAATGAGTCAGATGAAGAGAATCATCTTCCTTTTAAACGGACGATGACACAGTGGTGGTGGTTACGGAAAGAAAGGATTTTGTTGAGAAGGGTTTTCTTCCTGCAGGTGCTTCGTTACAGTGGTGGCGGTCTTGTAGGTTTATTCTACGTATCTTTTAATATTTGATTGTTCATCACAAATTTGGAATATATGGTATTTTTCTTTCAGGACCTAGTGGTACTGAAAAGTTCCTTACACTGTTGGTCTCAGGGTTTCTCTGAAGATTTCCATACTTGCGTATCAGAATTCAGAAATACGTATTCATTAGCAAAAAGTGATAAATCATTACTTAGGAATCATGTTGAGCTAAAGCATGTTTTGATTTAAATTTTATAATAGATGTGATCCCATATCCTAGAATTTCAGTGTATTAGCAGAAAGGATTTAATTACTAATCCTGTTTCGGCAATGAACAGATATTTTCTTTTGCAGAAGTGCTACTTACAAATACGTGTCAAAAAAACCCTATGCCAGTACATTTTAAAAAATTTGTGATTACATCAACTTTAGGTCTTGTTATAAACTCTGAAATATACCGAGGTGCTTCAACAAATCTGGATGGTATACATCTGGGAGTTCATCCTTCCGTGATTCTTCGCCAATCACAGAATATTTCTCCTGGAAGCTTCCCGTATTTTGACCTACATTTCGCTAGAGTTCTCTTGTAGAAGAAATTAGTTGATATGGGCGTTCATGAAACAGGAACAATTACGACAGACAAGGTAAGAGGGGTTATCTTCCGTGATACTTCACAACTGAAAAGACTAGAATGAATAAAGGCTCTTCGAAGTGATAACACAATAGTTTTAGTACAATGGTAAGATAGCAGTCGGGTTGTGATTGCATCTACATGTTCTGGAATTCACTCAGATCACCAGATGGAGCGCTGGTGCAATTATTCAGCTTCCATGTTCCTCTGTTGCATGCAGACTTCCAGTCAGTGGGTGTGGTGTACATTTGTGATCGTGAAGTGCTGTATTTTCACGCTTGGTTTGGGACGAGGAAATGGACTTCGAAGGTTTTCTCCATATCCTCGACTTAGCTACAGTGAACAGTTGGACGTAATATAGAATAGCCGCAAAACTAAATAAAATGTGCCAGAACGATATTATGGACTTGATGAATCTTCGATTAGAAATTGACGAAGCTTTACTGGTAACTCCCGTGAAGAATATATCTGACGTGGTCAAACCTTCGGATGAAACAGACTGAGACACGTAAGGGATCCTATTATTGCTATCCTCCTATCGCTGTTACTTGCGATGACAAGCGATAACGTGGTTATGATCATTTCCCAGTTATTGATAATCTAAATTCTCGGCGAATGTGTGGGTTAACTTCATATAATAGCAGAACCAAAACCCGTAGCGATAAATGCAATGCATGTTTATGTCTTTTCAGGCATAAAAATCGTTTCAAGCAGTGTCACACACAGAAGTAATATGCTCTTAGTTTGTTACATTATTCATAGTGATTTTTCAATGGTTGTTTTCCAATGACTTTATTTATTTAAATTTATATTCTAGTTTAGTCGTGAATGAACAAAAATACTTCAAGCAATTTCAGGTACAGAAGGAATATTATCTTAGAGTGTTACATAATTACTAACGATTTTTTAATATATGTTAAATTACCATTTTAATTTATTATCTCAATTTATATTCCTGTATGTCATAACATTTGGACGAGAAAAATACGCACTTCATCTGTAAATCTCAGTCCTATGTACTTGTGAAACAATCTGCACAACTTTTATGTATATATCCTAAGTTACTGGGATTGTTTCAGTTCTTTTCTCGTAAACTCAAAGAAAAAAGAATTTTTAGCAGTTTTCATGACCTATTTGTAGACTACAAATCAAATTAATACCAGGATTTCGTGAAAGTGAAAAAGAAAAATTACCATGGATGAAAGCGCTATTCGCGCTGCATTAAAACTCACTCTCATAACGTTACGTAATTAATTTTCTGTTTGCGGGTAAATGTCTGCAATGATGGTACGCAATGGAATCCCTGAACTAAACTACTGTAGCAAGCTGCTACAGGACCAGAACAAAATTGCGCACAGCATTGTTAAAATGGAGTATCGTCTTGTAATTCAGTTTCTCCATTTAAAGGGGAATAATGGTTCAACAATCCATTCTGAGTTGATGGAAGTGTACAGCAGCAATGCACCAACATATGACATAGTGTTTACGTGGCGCAGACGTATAAAGTATGGTTAATCAAGAGTGAATGATGGACAACTAAATGGCACCACATACCTCTGTGAACAACCAGGAACCTTAAGAGATGTGCAACACCTGGTGCTCCAAGACCGGCGTATTACAGCCGAGGTAATAGTGGATAAGTGAAAATCAATCTTCGATCAGTTTGCCACGTCTTGCACGACTTTTTCAACGCGGCAAATATCGCCGCCCTCTGTGCTGCGTGACAGTTTACACCCATTCAATAAATCCACCGAGCCGACGCAGCAGCAGAAATGTTGCAGCTGTGTCAGACCAATCAAGACGACTCCTTTATGACACAGGGTGCTTTTCAATGATATAGAAATCAAAATTTTTTATTATTTTATTAAATCCTATTGTCTTTCCTGATTATATTTATATGCACATTATTGGGTTAAAACGAAATATTACCGGTATATACTAAATTTTAAAGTCATGGTCGTGTACTCAGCCACTCCCCCATTATTTGCATTATAAGAAACCATTGTGATTTCGCAAAACAACTGAAAAATGTTTGCTTCCAGTGATACTTCTGCGACATATTGTATATCTTGGTATCACTGTTAGTTTCCAGCACCTGTAGGCGATCGTTATTGCTCCTGTTTATTTTCGATTTGTTGGAGTGTTTTGTTTACGTCCTACTAAAACTTTGTTATGTAAGTGCTACGGATATATGTGATTAGAAATGTTCACTAGTGTGCAGTAGATACTAACAATGCCACACATCAAGAAATTCGACAAAAGAAAATTCAGGGGTAGCCAGTTTACAAACAAAGCAAATCCATACTATTGAGAAAAACTATATATCAGTTCTTCAGGGATTATTTAAATCTTTGATTTAATAGTGATGGTGTTTATAGTAGATCCTAAACCCTTCCTAGTAGTTTCTTGTTCATTTACTTTCAAGTAATTTTCACCATCACGTTCTTTACATTTCGTCACTTCCTTTATCAAAGAAGATGCATCAGTAATCAATAACTGATTATGAAACTATATCACAAGACCAGAATTTTGTCTGTTACTATGAATTAAATGTGGAATTCTATTGCTAGGCAGATGTAGTTTCTTTTAAGCGTTTACGTATTTATTTATGTAAAATATGCTTATCTCCCTAGCAACGTCACGGAACAAAAAGAATTTAAGAGTTTTTTTGCTGAAATGTGTAGACATAAATATAATCAATATACATTCACCAATGAAGTAGGGAGTGCTAAGAAGAATGCCAAGTGTAGCACTGAAGATGAAATGCTGCAGGATGAAGACTGTGCTTCAGTAATGTACTGAGGAACATTTTAATATGACACAAATCTTAATTCGCAACTTCTCACAAGCTGTACTTTTCAGAATTTAGGTACACACATCTAAAATTTATCTAATTTTTTCCCTGTAATTTGCAGTTGCCCATACTTACCTAGCAGACCTAAATTTTATTGTAGGTTCAACTTAAATACAGAGAAAAAACATTTTTAATTATGTAAAACATTATAAAAATTAAAGTATGAGATATAATTTTTATGTCGACTGATATACTTAATGCGCGAAATTAAATAGATATAGTATCTCAACCAGTACGGCATAGATGTATGGTAAGCATTTGGTCTCCTCCATGTTCGTGTTATTGGATTAGGTCCCTGAATTTGAAGAAGCATTTTAGATAGCCAATTTGTAATCAGTGTTCTTTATACACATCAATAGGATCTGAATTGTTCAAAATACTTGCAAATTGTTTAGAATTTATTCTGCACAAACTGTGATAAACTGCAAAAATAAAATAAACGGCCAACCAGTTGCCAGAAGTTTGTTTATTTAAACTTTACCTAGGTCTCGATACTACTTTTAGTATCGTCCATAGAAACAAGCAGTAACATTGGTTACGTTAGAACATGTTACATGAATCATGAGCTATCCAGCTCAGCTCATATGCAGCAACTGTAATTGAAATGTCCATTGAAACTGTAGAATGGACATAGGTATGGATATTGAACAGAGACAAACGTCGATAGGTCGACGTTGCCTCGTGGCGAAATAGTTTTGACATTGAAACTTCCTGGCAGATTAAAACTGTGTGCACCGACCGAGACTCGAACTCGGGACTTTTGCATTTCGCGGGCAAGTGCTATACCATCTGAGCTGCCGAAGCACGACTCACGCTCGGTCCTCACTGCTTTACTTCTGCCAGTTGTGCTTCGGCAGCTCAGATGGTAGAGCACTTGCCCGCGAAAGGCAAATTTCTCGAGTTCGAGTCTCGGTCGATGCACAGTTTTAAATCTGCTGGAGAGTGAAAATCTCATTCAGTTTTGACATTTCACGACAAAATGTCCATATTGCACATACTACTATACTCTGTTCATCATAAGAATAAACCTGATGTAAACATTACGCCATATATTCTTGCCCGTTTGCTTGACTCTCATTCGATTTCGTTTCACGTGAAGCCGAAGCCAAGCTGTAAACAGTACAGTCAAGTACGATTATAAGGATACGTTTTATGCTGTGTTATACGCACACAGACTAGGGATAATGCGGGACAACAGCTTTACCGGTGCATTAAACTTGGTTAACACTGGCCAGCCAGCGCTCCAAGTAGCCTATAATGACGTGAGCAGTTGCAGTTCAGACGTAAAGAGAGACGAGCGAAGAAACAATATAGCTTCGAATGACATTTAATTTTTAAAGAAAATTAATAATATTCGGTGAAACTCCAGCACTACCACGCGCTTCTTATGTGACCAGACGGAAGTCATAAAATACACTGGTTCACACGTGACAAGTATTATACACTCCTGGAAATTGAAATACGAACACCGTGAATTCATTGTCCCAGGAAGGGGAAACCTTATTGATACATTCCTGTGGTCAAATACATCACTTGATCACACTGACAGAACCACAGGCACATAGACACAGGCAACAGAGCATGCACAATGTCGGCACTAGTACAGTGTATATCCACCTTTCGCAGCAATGCAGGCTGCTATTCTCCCATGGAGACGATCGTAGAGATGCTGGATGTAGTCCTGTGGAACGGCTTGCCATGCCATTTCCACCTGGCGCCTCAGTTGGACCAGCGTTCGTGCTGGACGTGCAGACCGCGTGAGACGACGCTTCATCCAGTCCCAAACATGCTCAATGGGGGACAGATCTGGAGATCTTGCTGGCCAGGGTAGTTGACTTACACCTTCTAGAGCACGTTGGGTGGCACGGGATACATGCGGACGTGCATTGTCCAGTTGGAACAGCAAGTTCCCTTGCCGGTCTAGGAATGGTAGAACGATGGGTTCGATGACGGTTTGGATGTACCGTGCGCTATTCAGTGTCCCCTCGACGATCACCAGAGGTGTACGGCCAGTGTAGGAGATCGCTCCCCACACCATGATGCCGGGTGTTGGCCCTGTGTGCCTCGGTCGTATGCAGTCCTGATTGTGGCGCTCACCTGCACGGCGCCAAACACGCATACGACCATCATTGGCACCAAGGCAGAAGTGACTCTCCTCGCTAAAGACGACACGTCTCCATTCGTCCCTCCATTCACGCCTGTCGCGACACACTGGAGGCGGGCTGCACGATGTTGGGGCGTGAGCGGAAGACGGCCTAACGGTGTGCGGGACCGTAGCCCAGCTTCATGGAGACGGTTGCGAATGGTCCTCACCGATATCCCAGGAGCAACAGTGTCCCTAATTTGCTGGGAAGTGGCGGTGCGGTCCCCTACGGCACTGCGTAGTATCCTACGGTCTTGGCGTGCATCCGTGCGTCGCTGCGGTCCGGTCCCAGGTGGACGGGCACGTGCACCTTCCGCCGACCACTGGCGACAACATCGATGTACTGTGGAGACCTCACGCCCCACGTGTTGAGCAATTCGGCGGTACGTCCACCCGGCCTCCCGCATGCCCACTATACGCCCTCGCTCAAAGTCCGTCAACTGCACATACGGTTCTCGTCCACGCTGTCGCGGCATGCTACCAGTGTTAAAGACTGCGATGGAGCTCCGTATGCCACGGCAAACTGGCTGACACTGACGGCGGCGGTGCACAAATGCTGCGCAGCTAGCGCCATTCGAAGGCCAACACCGCGGTTCCTGGTGTGTCCGCTGTGCCGTGCGTGTGATCATTGCTTGTACAGCCCTCTCGCAGTGTCCGGAGCAAGTATGGTGGGTCTGACACACCGGTGTCAATGTGTTCTTTTTTCCATTTCCAGGAGTGTAATTACAAACAAGATTGATGATAATTTCTAACTTAAACATAGGTTAATTTTTCTGAGCAATCTGTGTGTAATGCAAAATCATACTGCAGGGATTTCACCGCACTGTTGAGTACTGATGCCACTGAATGTATTAATGACAGTCAGTCGTCTGGTAATCTCTTAGCTCCTTCATTATCCGAATCCGAGAAATGCATTTCAGTTCTGGAAGTGTCACCTACTACGTTGATAACGAGCCTATCAACAACAGAACCCACGAAGCCAGCGAGGCGTCGTACTTTCACTTCTTTTATGACGAGCCGTTCTGTATCCCACCGGCAGCGACATGTGAAAAAGCTGCATGCATTAGTTCCAGTACGTCTGGCAGCTTAACAGTCTTGGTACTTCTCGGGCCAAACTTGGCTCCAGATCAGTTCTGTTGGCTTCATATTGTAATGGTAAAGTAGCAAATGTAAAAATGCCGTATTTCAATGATGTGCTCCATATTGTGAAAATGGTTGTTTTTCATATTTGTACGATGCTTATCTAGCTCTGAAGTATAAAACGATGGACATAGTCCAAATAAAGAGGACTTGGTGTTTCATTTTTAATTAAAAATTAAATTGTTATGTTTTCTTAATTTAAGCAACTTTTACCAACAGTTTTTCATAAAATATAGATACCTAAGAAAATGTATTTGAAATGAAAACAGGAATTTCGCGTCCAATATGTAATTAGAAACAAGAAGACGTGCATTATTCGTAAAAAAAATATTACGAGTTGTAAGTAATTCAATTTGAACGCAAAAAAAGAAGAAGGCTGGGAGAATAAACCAACAAACCATAAATTCCAGGGAGTGGCATTCCATTACGCTACCAGCTGCGCTGCACATGTTACATACAGTGACTGCGAAAACTTCAAAGCCGATTATCTCCGTAAATTTATGAAAAAATTAAGAGCAGCCTATTTCTCGTCGTTTTTAAACCGTATTCCACACGCATGTTTCACTACGGAACAGAAAGCAGCCTCAGCCATTTTCGTATGCGCATTAACAGCTTGACAATCAGATCACAGCGCTGTACAGCCTGTGACTATACACGATTTTTAAAATAAAAACTACGTGACTAAAGCGTGATTAAGGAAAACGTCGATGGTTGTTAATACATTTGAATATCTTAAAGTTAAATTTAACGTAACTTAGTAATAATATATCTAATACATAAGAAGGAGCTACTTTCAAGAGCGAAACAACACTAGTATACGTGTGCTACGGTTTCTGACCAATCATCGCGTAGTGTTTGCTTACCTCAGGTTTATTCTTATGGTGAACGGATCATAGTAAACATCCATTGCATGTACTGCCTTTCATCAAACTGGTACCCAATCTATACCGCTTTGTGGCGGGGTAGGATAAGACTTCGTTTTATGAAGATGGTTCATTTCGAGTGGGCGTGCAGCTGTCCCTCACTTACCATATTTAAAATACAAACAATCCACCTGTTATGCAAGATACAATGTTGACCCAAAACATTATGACCACCAGCTTCATAGCATGCTGGTCCGCCGCCTGGTGTGGCCGAGCTGTTCTAGGCGCTTCAGTCTGGAACCGCGCGACCGCTACGGTCGCAGGTTCGAATCCTGCCTCGGGCATTGATGTGTGTGGTTTAAGTAGTTCTAAGTTCTAGGGGACTGATGATCTCAGATGTTAAGTCCCATAGTGCTCAGAACCATTTGAACCATGCTGGTCCACCTCCGGAACGCAATACAGCAAGGATTCTGTGCGGCATTCATTCGACAAGTTATGGTTACTTTTCGGAGGTATATGGTACCAGAAGTCTACGCACAGGGCATCAAATTGCGTAAAATACGAATAGATGATTTGCGGGGACGCCGTTGACATCCGATAGTGTACCAAATGTGTTCCACCGTGTTCAGATCAGGCCATTATTGTGGCCAAGATATCAAACTGAGTTCAATGCCAATGCCCTCTAACCACTGTAGCACTATTCTGGCCTTGTGACACGGACAGTTATCCTGCTGGAAGATGGCATCGTCATCCGGGGAAGATAGCAAGAAAAAGTTATGCTTCTGAACACCTGTCCCTGTAACTGTGTTGTACTCGGTCGTCAAATCTGCCACGGATTGCACTCTCTCCTGCTTTACACAATGAGCAAGCCTCCGACCACCACGTACTGTAAGGAGGTGTGGACGTCGAACACCTCGTCGCTTATGCACGGTTTCACCATCCTTCAACCACTTACCATAGATACTCATATCAGTAACACGCTAACCAACCACTTTGTCATTTCCGAGATGCTCGTTCCTAGACGCTGGGCCATAAAAATCTGTCCTTTGTCACAGTCGCTTATTTCACCATTTGCGTCCTGCATCGAAGACAGAATTATTCCCGAGTTCGAGTCTCAGTCGGGCATACAGTTTTAATCTGCCAGGAAGTTTCATATCAGCTGCAGAGTGAAAATCTCATTCTAGAATTATTCCCCATTCGTCTCTGCTTCGCCAGTGTACTTTCCTTGCCACATGTTCCCGCAACGCTGCCAGGTGGTATTTAATCCTAAGATGGCAATGATCATAATATTAAAGCTGATCAGCGTATCATGTGGTTGGCAACACTAGCCCCATGACTTCTAGCAAAATGACTCAGTGTAAAGGGAACTAGGGAAGTATTTGGATATGAAGCTCCAATTGGACAACTCACATACTGAATGTTTAGACAAGCCACTACGAGAATGAAATTTTCACTCTGCAGAAGAGTGTGCGCTGATATGAAACTTCCTTGTTGATTAAAACTGTGTGCCGGAGCGAGACTCGAACTCGGGACCTTTGGCTTTCGCGGGCAACCGCTCTACCATCATTATTTTTTGTTTGTTTGTTTTTGTTTATTAAATCTCATTTTGTTCGGTTTTGTTCGTTACATTTGCTCGGGGCGGACGTTTCACGACACCCATTTAAGTTCATCGACGATCCATTTACTCAGTTTTTCTATTGCAGAGAGCTGCTAACCCTCCGACCGAAAACGATGAGCTACGGTGCCGGCTCCATCTAAGCTACCCAAGCACGACTCACGACGCGTCCTCACAGCTTTAGTCCCACCAGTACCTCGTCTCCAACCTTCCAAACTTTACAGACGTTCTCCTGCGAACATGTAAGACTAGCACTTCTGAAACAAAGGGTATTGCGGAGACATGGCTTATTCACAACCTATGAGATGTTTCCAGAATGAGATTTCCAGTCTCGGTCCGGCACGCAGTTTCCATCCGCCAGGAAGTTTCATATCAGCGCACACTCCGCTGCAGAGTGACAATTTCATTCTGGAAACATCCCCCAGTCTGTGGCTAATTCATGTCTCCGCAATATAATTTCTTCCAGAAGTGCTAGTCTTGTAGGTTCGCAAGAGAGCTTCTATAAAGTTTGGAAGTTAGGAGACGCGGTAATGGAGGAACGTAAGCTGTGAGGACGGATCGTGAGTCGTGCTTGGGTAGCTCAGATGGTAGAGCAGTTGCCCGCTGCTATGTCCGCACTATAACACAACAAATATTCCGTGATAATCTAATTTATTTGACGTTCTGTCACTCAAAACAAAACTTAAGTTCGACTTCACAACACTTCGCTGGCTGCAGCGCCAAGGAGAAATCAGAGTCAGTAGTAGACAATACAAGTCCAAACCACTGCCAACCAGTCGATACCAACACGTCGCAAGAGGAGGACACAGTACGGTTCGGTCGTCGTGAATCCAGCATCCGGGTATTAACACAGTCATCGGCGAAGACTGAACTGGTTAAAAGGAGCTCAGAGAGCTCGCTTAAATCCGCAGGTCAGGCCAATCAGAGTGTTTGTAGATGGCGCCCTTATACGGTTGCTCACTCTGGTGGCAAGGGCAGCGCCGCCAGGGTAATCCGTATCGATAGTGGCGTGTACGCTGCCGCTAACCCCGCGACGACGCGTTCACTTGCGCCAGTTGTTGACATCGTGTGCGGCGCCAGCGGTACTCGCTGAGTGCCGCGCGTGTTGTAGCCCGCCGCGCCGAGTTGACGGCTACTGTGCGGCGGCCGATACGACACCTGCGAAAGGCAAAGGTCATGGGATCAAGTCGCGGTCCGGTATACAGTTTTAATCTTCCAGGAAGTTTGAAGCCACTATGAACTTACTGTACCTAACAGATTATCCCCTTGTATTATCCTTGCTGTATGTGTTTATCAGCAATAATAAAGACATTCTGAACTACAAAGAAAGACTTGTGAAAAGTACCTAGCGTTGCAGTTATTCTGCGGGATTAGAAGTCGATCAGTGCTTCTACACTGGTGTACAAAACTTAAGGACATAATTAAAATTCGCATGATGTGTCAATATACACTCCTGGAAACTGAAATAAGAACACCGTGAATTCATTGTCCCAGGAAGGGGAAACTTTATTGACACATTCCTGGGGTCAGATACATCACATGATCACACTGACAGAACCACAGGCACATAGACACAGGCAACAGAGCATGCACAATGTCGGCACTAGTACAGTGTATATCCACCTTTCGCAGCAATGCAGGCTGCTATTCTCCCATGGAGACGATCGTAGAGATGCTGGATGTAGTCCTGTGGAACGGCTTGCCATGCCATTTCCACCTGGCGCCTCAGTTGGACCAGCGTTCGTGCTGGACGTGTAGACCGCATGAGACGACGCTTCATCCAGTCCCAAACATGCTCAATGGGGGACACATCCGGAGATCTTGCTGGCCAGGGTAGTTGACTTACACCTTCTAGAGCACGTTGGGTGGCACGGGATACATGCGGACGTGCATTGTCCTGTTGGAACAGCAAGTTCCCTTGCAGAGGTGTACGGCCAGTGTAGGAGATCGCTCCCCACACCATGATGCCGGGTGTTGGCCCTGTGTGCCTCGGTCGTATGCAGTCCTGATTGTGGCGCTCACCTGCACGGCGCCAAACACGCATACGACCATCATTGGCACCAAGGCAGAAGCGACTCTCATCGCTGAAGACGCCACGTCTCCATTCGTCCCTCCATTCACGCCTGTCGCGACACCACTGGAGGCGGGCTGCACGATGTTGGGGCGTGAGCGGAAGGCGGCCTAACGGTGTGCGGGACCGTAGCCCAGCTTCATGGAGACGGTTGCGAATGGTCCTCGCCGATACCCCAGGAGCAACAGTGTCCCTAATTTGCTGGGAAGTGGCGGTGAGGTCCCCTACGGCACTGCGTAGGATCCTACGGTCTTGGCGTGCATCCGTGCGTCGCTGCGGTCCGGTCCCAGGTCGACGGGCACGTGCACCTTCCGCCGACCACTGGCGACAACATCGATGTACTGTGGAGACCTCACGCCCCACGTGTTGAGCAATTGGGCGGTACGTCCACCCGGCCTCCCGCATGCCCACTATACGCCCTCGCTCAAAGTCCGTCAACTGCACATACGGTTCACGTCCACGCTGTCGCGGCATGCTACCAGTGTTAAAGACTGCGATGGAGCTCCGTATGCCACGGCAAACTGGCTGACACTGACGGCGGCGGTGCACAAATGCTGCGCAGCTAGCGCCATTCGACGGCCAACACCGCGGTTCCTGGTGTGTCCGCTGTGCCGTGCGTGTGATCATTGCTTGTACAGCCCTCTTGAAGTGTCCGGAGCAAGTATGGCGGGTCTGACACACCGGTGTCAATGTGTTCTTTTTTTCCATTTCCAGGAGTGTTTAAATTACATAACTCGATTAAACTTCTACCTTATTTAGAAAAACCTGTTGCAGTATAGGACATCAGGTAAATAAAATAAATACGCAGTGAGACAAACAAAAATGATACTTTTATGCAAACACATTACACTGGAGTTACCGCGATTCATGATGGTGCTATGGACATCAAAAAAGGTGAGACATGGTTCTTAATAGCGCGTGTGATCACCACGGGCGGCAGTGTATGCACTGCAATATGTTGTCATGCTGCCACAAAGATGGTAGGGATTTCCTCGGGTAGGAAGTTCCATTCCTCCCCCACCGGGGTTGGCAGCTGCTGGATGGTCGTCGGTGCTCCAATAAGTCTCCCCAAAGCATCCCACACGTATCGATGTGATTGAAGTCGTGGGAACAGAGAGGCCTGTCCATTCGCTGGATACCATCTCATTCCGAGTAGTTCTTCCATGTGCGCAGTTCGGTGTGGTCGCGCACTGTCATCCGCAAAAATGAAGCCAGGACCAAATGCACCGCTAAAAAGATACGCGTGGGGAAGGAATACAGTGTCGCAATAACACTGACTGGCGAGTGTACCGTGTTCAAATGCTGGAGGTTGGTACGCCAATGGAACGTTATGCCTCCCCACACCATGACACCTGGACCACCAGAACGATCATGTTCGACATGTTCCTGGGTGCATTACGTGTTCCCACGTCTCGCCATGTGAGGGTGCGTCCAGTATTATAGAACATCACCGAGAAGACCTTTATCATCGCTTTATCGTATGAAGTTGGTTCAGAGAGCTTCAGAGGAATATCTTCTGCGTAGAGGATATGGGCTTTCTGCACTGGTCACTAAACTGGTTTATATTCGCATATGACAATGGAGCAAGCTCGATGTCTATCACACACTAGTAATAAAACGTCTAATATAATCAAAGAAAGGATAAATGAGTACAGGTTGGGTGACAAACGCCTGCAATTGAGTGACAAGCTGTACCCACAAACTAGATTTGTTTTGTCTGTATGGGTAAGTGGTATTCCCTGTGGTGAATATCCACGTAATTCGTGGATAAGGTAAAGAAATGCATTAGACCCACAATACGTACGATGTTCGAAAATTCGTTATGGGAACAGTGTAGCACCTCAGTGGTGAGAACTTAGGATGCCATTTGGCTCTCGTTTTGTAGGGTAGAACCCTCACATTTGAAGCAGGTCAGATACCGCAGAATCAGCAGCATTCAGTAAATCAGAAAGTGTCATTTCATTTCACTCTTAAGAGAGAGTTTTGCGAGACGTAGAAAATGGGCGACGAAGAACAGTACAAGATCGACAAAGAACCCATATTTCGCAAAAATAACTTCACGATGACACCAAACATTGCCTGCAGCCATTGTATAAGGAATTTACGGCTGACTTTGCAGTTGGTGTTTTCGTATGAACTATCAATCAGAATTCCAGAGCAGTAGGTCTTTATTCTTGACGATCATCATTGCTCACCGTCCATCACAGCAACTATTGATGAACAGCTCATGAGCCGCAAAGCCAGTAGTGATTCTGACGAAACAGTTTGTAGTACAGAACAACACAGTAGATATTGAGGTTTTCCCTCAGTGTTGGAGCAAGCAGCCACCTTAGGTGACAAAAAAATTGAAGATAAATTTTAAATTATATGCATAGAAATTAAACACGACACATTTTATGTATCAGCAAGAATGACTTAATATTTTAAACGAGCACTGTAATGATGCAGTGGTTTACTCAGACGGCTCCAAGAAAGAGGACATAGTTGGTTTTTCCATTGTTTTCCCAGATAGAGTCCTCGATTCAGCGTTTTCAATAGTGACAAGTGGAGGTCACGATGTTGGGATCACAAATTTACCTCAGACTTTGTACAGCTTTAGTAGCCCATTAAAACAACATATGTGCAAACAGTAAGGTGCACTACTATGGCAATTCTGATAAAATCGCACTAGAAGTTTTACAGGTGTATTATTTGACTGATGTATCTGTGCGCACGCTAGACTTCATGATAGTCAAGTAGTTTTCCTGCTGTTCTCGGTGGTATTAATATTAATCTTAAGAAAAGAAAAATAGTGAACCATTTATGTTCATTGTAGCTCATCTCCACGTTCCCTACGCTTTACTTGGGTCCTGGAAGGTGGGAACGAGATATGGTGGCCAGGCCTTGGCTTCCGACCGCTGCCTGTTTTGTCCCTACCCCACCTTTTGGGCACTAGGAAGGTTCCTAAAAATAAAAAAATTAAAAAAGAGGTTGGTTGAGCTCTTGCTCACGAAAGGCATAGGTCATGGGTCAGGGTCCCGGCATGGCACACACTTTTAATCTGCCGTAAAGTTTCATATCAGCGTGCACCACACTGCAAAGTGAAAGCTCCCTTATGTTTATTTTTTGTTGTATTCGAGTGCATCCACTATGACCACATTGTTAATCTGTAATATTTTGTATTCGAAATATTCGTTATAAAAATGTGTTTAGCGTTCGAGCTCCATAATACTAACGTGTACAAGCAACGGTTCGACTCCCACAGTAACTTAATTTTCAATTTATATTTTTTTCACATTACTGATCATTTAATTTAATTTATGTGACATCTGATAGGTAATCTAATTTTAAAAAATTAAAATAAATTTTAAAAAATAACCTAATTTTAAAAAACTACACGTATTTGCATGACGTTTTAGTGAATTTCATGTTATTTGACTACTTACGGTTTTAAGTAAATTTAATTATCACAATAAACATATTTATAACTTCTAATAATTTCCGGGTATGAAGCCGGATCCCGTCGACATTCTGCCACGATATTTCGGCCCAGAGACGTCCGGCCATCATCAGGTGAGTACACAACTAAATGAAGAAACGCATAGAGTTTTTCTGAAAATGTATGCTTGTCGGGATTTTCGAAATCCCTTATATATGCAATCTGGTAGGATACTCCGAACTACTGTGTACCTCGAAGTTTCAAGTTGCAGACACAGAGTAAGTCCCCATTTGACAGTTAACCTGTGTAGAAGTGAGACGTCGCTAATGCCGCAACAATGAATAGTGTAGCTTCAAATTTTATGACTGTCAGAGAATTTACACTTATACTAAAAATATGAACGTCTGACAAGGGGACCCTCCATACTGTAAATCACAGATTTTGATGCGCCTCAAATATGTTGTAGAGGCACTTACCCTGAGTACCTGGCTATCCTGTTTTTTAGCGACGGACCGTGCTTTTTGAGAAAATTGATTTTGAAGTTCATTGCGTCGCTTAAAAAACCGGATAGCCAGGTACTCAGTGTAAGTGCCTCTACAACACACACTACTGTCCATTAAAATTGCTACACCAAGAAGAAATGAAGATGATACACGGGTATTCATTGGACAAATACGTTGTACTAGAACTTACATTGAGTCAAACAGAGCTTGGATGGCGTGTACAGGTACAGCTGCCCGTGCAGCTTCAACACGATACAACAGTTCATCAAGAGTAGTGACTGACATATTGTGACGAGCCAGTTGCTCGGCCACCATTGACAAGACGTTTTCAGATGGTGAGAGATCTGGAGAATGTGCTCGCCAGGGCAGCAGTCAAACATTTTCTGTATTGAGAAAGGCCTTTACAGGTCCGGCAACATGCGGTCGTGCTTTATCCTGCTGAAATGTAGGGTTTCGCAGGGATCGAATGATCCTCGTAACACTTCTGAAATGTAACGTCCACTGTTCAAAGTGCCGTCAATGCGAACAAGAGGTGATCGAGAAGTGTAATCAATGGCATCCCATGCCATCACGTCGGGAGATAACGCCAGCATGGCAATGACGAATACACGCTTCCAATGTGCGTTCACCACGATGTCGCCAAACACGGATGCGACCATCATGACGCTGTAAACAGAACCTGGATTCATCCGAAAAAATGACGTTTTCCCATTCGTGCACTCAGGTTCGTCGTTGGGTACACCATCGCAAGTGCTCCTGTCTGTGATGTAGTGTCAAGGGTAACCGAAGCCATGGTCTTTGTAAACGTCGTCGAACTGTTGGTGCAGATGGTTGTTGTCTTGCAAACGTCCCAATCTGTTGACTCAGTTGTCGAGGAGTGGCTGCACGATCAGTTACAGCCATGTGGATGAGATGCCTGTCATCTCGACTGCTAGTGACACGAGGCCGTTGGGATCGAGCATGACGTTCCGTATTACCCTCCTGATTCCATATTCTGCTAACAGTCATTGGATGTCGACCAACGTGAGGAGCAATGTCGGGATACGATAAACAGCAATCACGATAGGCTACAATCCGACCTTTATCAAAGTCTGGAACGTGATGGTATGCATTTCTCCTCCGTACTCGAGGCATCACAACAACGTTTCACCAGGCAACGCCGGTCAACTGCTGTTTGTGTTTGAGAAATCGGTTTGACACTTTCCTCATGTCAGCACGTTGTAGGTGTCGCCACCGGCGCCAACCTTGTGTGTATGCTCTGAAAAGCTAATCATTTGCATATCACAGCATCTTCTTCCTGTCGGTTAAATTTCGCGTCTGTAGAACGTCATTTTAGTGGTGTAGCAATCTAAATGCCCAGTAGTGTACCTGAAACGCATCAAAATCTGTGATTTACAGTGTGGAGGATCCCCTTGTGAGAGGAGGCGAACCGTCGTCTCATACACGTTCATCTTAAGCAGCTCGGACGCTAACCACTTAACCACCTCGAACTCTAGTGTCTGGCATGTACGCACAGATACAACAGTTACATAATAGACCCGAAAAAAATGGTGAAAATGGCTCTGAGCACTATGGGACTTAACTTCTAAGGTCATCAGTCCCCTAGAACTTAGAACTATTTAAACCTACCTAACCTAAGGACATCACACACATCCATGCCCGAGGCAGGATTCGAACCTGCGACTGTAGCGGTCGTGCGGTTCCAGACTGTAGCGCCTAGAACTGCTCGGCCACCTTGGCCGGCAGACGCGTAAAACTTCTCTTGCGTTTTTCACGGAACTGTCAGAGTAGTGCACCTCACTAGTTGCAACTTATGTTGTTTTACTGGCCTACTAAAGGCGTATACAGTTCGAAGTAAATCCGTGATCCCAAAGTCGTGGTTTCCCACGGTAAGTTATACACAACCGTAATGTCGCTCAGTCAGATGGGATGAGTCCGTGCAAAGACTTTCCTCATCTGCCGCGGCTGCCAGAGCGTTCTGCAAAGCATCCAGAGAATGTGCACCAGCAGAGAACTTTGCCCGAACACTCTAGCGTCCTGTGGTTGATCTACAGAAGCCGGGTAGCGAGGCATCGCTCTGCTGTGTATCGGGGCGCTCTGGAATTCACGGTAGGGAGATCGCGATATATGAAGACTGTGCCCCGTGAAATTTGCATCCAGTATTCGTGGAAACTACTCACTATGTCACGGAATACCTGTACCTCGTTAATGAACTGCCCGCAGTGAAGGGCTGTACCGCTCCATGCAACTGCCCAGCAGCGCAAGCATCCAGTAACCGGATGAGTAACGTCACAATTGGTCGGCTTAACGTACCGTAATATAGCCCCTTACATGCGCACATTACACTGTTTCAAGTTGCTTTAACGCTTAAAGCCTTCTTTCCCCTTTTGTATGATACATCCCTGTCCTAATACGAAAAATCTTAAATTATTTCTTACTTAATATACGATTTTATGATACTCATACATATTCTTCTTGGGAATAACGACAATGTTCCGTAGAATCCATACATTTTATAAAAATGGATGTGCGGATATGTGTATGCATGTGTTTTCCACTGGACCGATTTCAACCAAACTTGGCACACATATCACTTACGTCTGGAGATCATTGCTGTCGAGGTAAGAACCACCTACCGATCAAAGGAGCGGGGGGGGGGGGGGGGGGGGGCGAGTGAAAAAGCAGTGTAACCCATTACCCGGGAATATTCATACTCTATTCATCTAGTATTTGATAATGAGAGCACTTAGAGATTTGCAACGAACTTTACACTTAATTTCAAGCCTTTATGACACTTTTTCTCTCTGTCAACCTGAACAAAATGATGAAAGGAATAAAGTTTATCGGTTACTAAATTTTCGCTGTTCATGCAGTAAAACTTCCGAATAAAGCATGAGGTTTTAATTTATTACTTCTTTGCTACTAACTGCGTTCGCGGCACATTCCACAGACTGCAGACAGTAAGCACATACCCACTGAAAGTGGCAGAAGAGTTATGTTTTTGCACGACACATACTTCAGGAGATATCACAAACAATTAGATGCGTGAAGAACTCTCGCATCATGCAAGAGGTGTAATTTTTTTACTTCGTTGCTACAAGCTCTGTTCGCAACACTTTTCGTAAATAGTATCCACATCTGTCGCTGAACGTAGCTGCAAAAATATATCATTGTGCGACACGCAGTTCAGGACGTATGACGTCAAATACAGAATGCATGAAAACTGCCGCTTCTTGCATGACATTCAAATTACTACTTCTTTACTACTAACTCTAATCACAACACATTTCGGAGACAGTAGTCACATATACCATTATACCTAAAAAATTATATTATTGTACAGCACATTGTTCAGGAAGTATGTCATAAACATTGAGCTGGGTGGGAAAATGAAGCTGCAGGGTGTAATTCGCTAGAGATACGGGTGAAAGACGTGTACAAATACGAGTGAAATATGTTAAATATGTGTGAAATATATTTAACATGTGCGTACGTGGAAAACGTCACAGGTAAAATGCTCATGCTAAACCCCTGGAACGATTTAAATCAAATTAGGTACATGTATTAGTTACAATCTGGGAAGAAATAGTGTGGAAATGAGAACCACCAGCCTCCAGCTGAGGTGAGCGTGATAATGTGGAGATAGACGGGGGAGGGGGGGGGGAGGGGGAGAAGGAGACGGACAGACGGTGAGGAGAAAGGAGGCGATAGGCACAGAATATAGGCGGTGATAGGCGGAAGGAGATGGACAGAGAGTGGGGGTGGAGGAAGTAGACAGAGATTTAACAGCGATCCCCCTACTGGCATTAAATACAGTTGTGACACTTAATTTTTTTCTAACGAGTTATTTCGAATCTGACGCAGGACAGTATCAGTGGATTTTGCCAAAATCCATGAAGACTAGCTTAGGAACAACAATCGATGCAGTATCTGGCAGTTCGCCGTTGGCATAATAAAATTTGAAGTATTTCGATCTTACAGACTGACAGAGTCATTATTGCCTGATTAGACCACATACTATAATAAAATATCTATGAGCGTGAGCAATAAGCGGCTTGAAATGGAATGACTACAAAAAACGAACTGTAAGAAAGAAAGAAGCTATACTGAGATTAATTGGTGGAAGAATCGTGGGGGAATGTAATTAATTCATAAATACGATAGCGTAACAAACATTCATTGCGCATCTTGTTGGTTATTGCTCGTCATCCTGGAGCCCTTGCCAGAAGGGATTGATGGAGAAGATGTATGATAACAAAAGGTATTGCGAAATAGTATCAGGGATATGCTCACCAACTCCAGTGGCAGCCGCTACTGTTAAACATCACTTAGAGTTTTACCGTTAAAACTTCGACAACGCATGTTCCAGGGTGAGTCGAAAAGATATTACATCGTCCAGCGTCTAATGAAACAAGTAAAAATCAGAGATATTCAAGTTGAAAGGAGTATGTTCAAGTTTCCTTCCTTTCATCACCCCTCACAACATTTCATCGTGATCTTTGAATTGCTGCCTCTCTAACCTTATGGCAACCAGATCATTGGCGTAATTGGAGGACGTGTTCAAAAGTAATGTCCCCGAATTTTCGTGTCAATACTCTTAAAACGTTTTAAATAAGACAAACATTATTAATATTCAAATCAAATACGTCTAGTAAACATGGGCTCCAAAATCCATACCTTAAGAGCTATGATCACTTCTTCGTCTTCGTTACTGAAAAACAAATCTCTTTTACTGCCAATTTTTTGCTTTCCATATTTTTGGAGGAGATAGTGTGGAAAAACACAAGAAAAATTGTCCAGTAAACGTTGGCTTCAAAATGCATACCTTAAGAGCTATCAGCACTTATTCAGTGGAAGAGATGTGTTCCAAAGCAGCGAAGAGGAGCAAGTACTCATAGGTCTTAAGGCTAGAAGTAAAAGTGGGTCAGTTTTGAAACACAATGGTTTGTCGAGAGCCCTACTCCTCTCCATATTCATCGCAGAACAAAAGGCTCTTATGACTTCTCATCATTTATTGGATTGCACAACTTACCAAAATTTCATCCCCCTAACCCGCCTAGAAGTATGAAAAACTTACCTGTTGTACCTGATTGTCGGGCGACAGTCTTCTCTCAGTACACCAAGAGAAAAATAAAAAAATATCCTTATTATTAATATCATGCATGCTGGATGACAGGTCAATGAGAGTACTGAGAAGAAACTTCCAGAAACTGCGAAGTTTCATGACTAAACTAAGGGTGGAGTCTGTATAGTTGACTAAATGACTAGACTCTACAATATCCGAGCAGGCACCCACCGTTGGCCTGCGCATGTCTTTTGTAACATTCTTGACCTTGTCATGATGAGTGCTCAGACAGTTTTTAAGTTACTTATCTCCAAGAAGATTTCACGGCGAGACTTCATCCATCCTCAGAATAGCAAATGAGCTTGCTGGCCACTAAAAACTGCAGATAGCCCTTGCAAGCACACGGTACCGGCGCTGGGTAACCTGCAAATAGAAAGTGTTGTCAAATTCAGGTTTCCTACAGAGAACAAAATGGGAATAAAACATCGCGAGTATGTATCAACTACACGAAATATGTGTGCCAAAGCTGCCAAGCGAAAACATTTGTCGAATATCTGAACTCTGAGCCCATCCCAGCTTAGACAAGTTTGACCACTCGTTGCTTCCTAAATATTTTAAAATATTTGCAATTCTAGAGTGAAATTATTTCTTCTTATGTTTTTGTTCCTTGCCTGCAATAAGCAAGAAAACACACAGAGCATTCTAGTCACATACCGCATTTTAGAATCTTTTACAAGTACTCTGTACGTACCTTATTTGTCTGAAAAGTAAAAATACTGTTAGTACTCGCTTAAACAGTATGTTTTGACTCTGTATCAATCTTTTTATAAAGAACAACAGTGTAAAATTGTTTTACTTACTTGTTTTAAAGTGTTTTGACGAAATAGTGAAGAATTTCTTCCGTAAAAATTAAGAAATTCAGCCTTCAGCTGCAAGGTAAAATTTTATTAGTTTACTTAGCTTTCGATGCCAATAATGGTATCTTCTTCAGAACCTATAAATTAACCCATACGGACATATGTTACACATTGAAATACATCATCAATCTAATGATTCCATAATAAAGAAAATCGTGGTACTTACAAAAATTAAATTATTTCGCGGGCCAAACGTTGGCCATATCACAGAATAAAATTAAAACAGAATAAGACGCATAATCATATGATTACGTCTGTCAAAACTAAAAACATTAAGACAAACGTAGACGGAGCTACGCCGGCCAGTAATAAGAGTCACACGTAAGCAACGAGGCTCGACCAGCGGCCAAGCGCAAGCGCAAGCGCTACAGACAAGCTGTCTCTAAATTACTTAGAGTGAAAGTAAATTGCAAACAAATTGTGACGGGAAGCAGTCCTACAAATGGACTCACCTATCTATTGGTACAGTACATTAAACAATTTATCTGAGAACTAGTTACAAAGTCAGTGCATGAACATTTACATTCAAATATTATAATAAGAGGGCGAAGCCCCACTACAGTAACTAATAAATTAGTATTCGAAATACAAGCGTGCGAAGCATAAAATATCTTGAACATAAAACAGGCAAATCAACTAGGTGCCATCACTATCACATCACATTTCAAAGTACTGCACTGAAAAGGTGTTTGAATGTTGTGCAGGTGTGGTTAAATTTAATGGAGCTAAACTTCTAACTGTTGTTATTTATAGATCCCCAGACTCCGATTTCACAACATTTTTGCTAAAGCTAGAGGAGGTTCTTGGTTCACTTTATAGGAAATACAAAAAGTTAGTTATATGTGGTGACTTCAATATTAATTGTATAAGTGATTGTGCAAGGAAGAGGATGCTGGTAGACCTCCTTAATTCATATAATCTTATGCAAACCGTATTCTTTCCAACGAGAGTGCAAGGGAACAGTAGAACAACCATAGGCAACATTTTTGTTCATTCCTCATTACTAGAAGGGCATTCTGTTAGCAAAAAGGTGAATGGCCTTTCAGATCATGATGCACAAATTTTAACTCTAAAAGATTTTTGTGCTGCAACACGTGTTAAATATAGTCATCAGCTGTTTAGGAAAGCTGATCCAGTTGCTGTAGATACCTTTGTAAACCTCATCAAGGAACAAGAGTGGCAAGATGTTTATAGCGCTGATACAGTAGACGATAAATATAATGCTTTTCTCAAGACTTTTCTCGTGCTCTTTGAAAGTTGCTTTCTGTTAGAACGTTCAAAACAGGGTACTAGCACAAACAGGCAGCCTGGGTGGCTGACTAGAGGGATAAGAATATCTTGTAGAACTAAGTGGCAATTATATCAAAACGTTAGAAATAGTCAGAATCTAAATGCAGCAGCCCATTACAAACAGTATTGTAAGGTGCTTAAAACTGTTATTAGGAAGGCAAAAAGTATGTGGTATGCAGGTAGAATAGCTAAGTCTCAGGATAAAATTAAAACCATATGGTCAGTCGTAAAGGAAGTGGCTGGTCTGCAGAGACAGGTCGAGGATATAGAATCAGTGCGTAGTGGGAATGTTCGTGTTACTGATAAGTCGCATTTATGTACAGTATTTAACAATCACTGTCTGAATATAGCAGGTGAACTAAATGGAAACCTAGTCCCAACACTGAATCATATAGCGCTCTTAGAAAAAAGTGTTCCGAGACTGTTACCTGAAATGCTCCTCCATGATACTGACAAGAGGGAGATTGAGTTAATAATTAAATCACTAAAGACCAAGAACTCTCATGGATATGACGGGGTATCTAGCAGAATACTGAAGTATTGTTCTATGTATGTTAGCCCAGTACTTAGCCATATCTGTAACTTTTCCTTTAGGAGTGGTCGGTTTCCTGACCGATTAAAGTACTCAGTAGTGAAGCCACTTTATAAGAAGGGAGACGAGGATAATATTGACAATTATAGACCTATTTCTATGCCATCGGTGTTTGCTAAAGTTATCGAGATGGTTGTATATACAAGGTTACTGGAGCTCTTAAACACACATAATTTGCTGTCAAATGTTCAGTTTGGTTTTAGAAATGTTTTAACAACTGAAAATGCTACATTCTCTTTTCTCTGTGAGGTTTTGGACGGATTAAATAAAAGGTTGCGAACGCTAGGTGTTTTCTTTGATTTAACGAAGGCTTTTGACTGTGTTGACCACAAAATATTAGTGGAGAAGTTGGACCATTATGGAGTAAGGGGAGTAGCTTGCAATTGGTTCGCCTCTTACTTTAAGAACAGAAAGTAGAAGGAAATTCTCCGCAATATTGAGAGTGGTAGTGATGTTCAGTCCCAATGGGGCACTGTTAAGTGGGGCGTTCCCCAAGGGTCGGTGCTAGGGCCACTGCTGTTTCTTATTTATATAAATGATATGCCTTCTAGTATTTCAGGTGATTCAAAAATATTTCTGTATGCTGATAACACCAGTTTGGTAGTGAAGGATGAGGTGTGTAATACTGAAACAGTATCAAATAATGTAGTTCATGAAATAAGTTCGTGGCTTGTGGAAAATAATTTGATGCTAAATCACAGTAAGACTCAGTTTTTACAATTTCTAACTCACAATTCAACAAGAACCGATATTTTGAACGGACAGAATGGGCGTATTATAAGCGACACGGAACAGTTCAAGTTCCTAGGCGTTCGGATAGATAGTAAGCTGTTGTGGAAAGCCCATGTCCAGGATCTTGTTCAGAAACTAAATGCTGCTTTATTTACCATTAGAACATTATCTGAAATAAGTGACACTTCAACACGAAAAGTAGTCTACTTCGCATATTTTCATACGCTTATGTCATATGGTATTATTTTTTGGGGTAATTCTTCGGATTCAAAAAGGGTATTTTTGACTCAAAAACGGGCTGTTCGAGCTATATGTGGTGTAAGTTCGAGAACCTCTTGTCGACCCCTATTCAATAGTCTGGGAATTCTGACATTGCCCTCACAGTATATATTTTATTTAATGTTGTTTGTTGTTAGCAATATTAGCCTATTCCCAAGAGTTAGCAGCTTTCACTCAGTTAGTACTAGGCAGAAATCCAATCTGCATGTGGAATGCACTTCCTTGACTCTTGCGCAGAAAGGAGTGCAGTATTCTGCTGCATCCATTTTCAATAAGCTACCACAAGAACTCAAAAATCTTAGCAGGAGCCCAAACTCTTTTAAGTCTAAACTGAATAGTTTCCTCACGGCTCACTCCTTCTATTCTGTCGAGGAGCTCCTGGAAGAGCTAAAAAATTAAGCTAATTCCAGTGTTACATTGTTGATTTTCTTTATTTAAACTTACGACTTGTCACCTGAATATGTTTTTTTTTTATATTTCATTTTATCTCTTTCTAATATCGTGTTATAATTTCATGTATTGACTCATTCCATGGCCATGGAGACTTCTCCTTAATTTGATCCCACGGAACAATAATTAAATTAATAAATAATTAATAACAAAACAAAATATATAGACACACAATGTACAATCGCACTATAATAAAGGGACAAAGCAGAGCCGTCCGTGATAGCCGAGCGGTTCTAGGCACTTCAGTCCGGAACCACGCTGCTGCCCCGGCAGCAGGTTCGAATCCTGCCTCGGGCATGGATATGTGAGATGCCCTCAGGTTAGTTAGGTTTAATTAGTTCTAAGTTTAGGGGATTAATGACCTCAGCTGTTAAGTCTCATAGTGATTAGAGCCATTTGAACCATTTTTGGACAAAGCAGATAGGAAACAGAATCAGCCATTCGAAGTAGACTGTGGGTCAACTCCACTGGAGTAAAGGTTGAAATCCTTCGAAATAATTTCTATCTTTAGTTGAAGCTGATCATTAAATAAATTTTCTCTGTCAATTATAAGACGTTTAAAAATTTGCAATTCTTCAAAGGTGTCTAATTTACATCTTTTGACTTCATTATGAAAAAGTTATGCATCCTTTAGAGAGTATGGGCCATTTGGATAAAATGTTCAGCAAATGTAGATTCTCGTGTTTCATCACCGCTTTTAGTCGGCAGATGCTCTTTAAACCTAACAGACAGGGCACTTCCTGTCTGGCCAATGTGACAACAGGGACATTCGACACAAGTGATCTTATACACACCTGACAAAAAATGGTTCAAATGGCTCTGAGCACTATGGGACTTAACATCTGAGGGCATCAGTTCCCTAGACTTAGAACAACTTAAACCTAACTAACCTAAGGACATCACACACATCCATGTCCGACGCAGGATTCGAACCTGCGACAGTAGCGGTCGTGCAGTTCCAGACTGGAGCGCTTAGAACCGCTCGGTCACAAGGGGCGGCGCACACGTGACAGAGATGATTTATCAGTACCTTTATAGGGAGAATGGACTAAATTCTTTTTAAGGTTGTTGGTGGTAGAGTATGAAATTTTATACCCGCGATTTTTTAATAAACTACTTATCTTATAGGATACGTTACCTACAAAGGGAACTGATATGTATTTCGTTGCCTTGTCTTGATTGTGGGTACCTGAACTGGAAAGTGTGGTAGTTTTCTTTCGTGTTTTTTTGTTAAACAACTGTCTCACTATACTAGGTTTATATCCATTATTGCCCGGGTTCCCGGGTTCGATTCCCGGCGGGGTCAGGGATTTTCTCTGCCTCTTGATGGCTGGGTGTTGTGTGATGTCCTTAGGTTAGTTAGGTTTAAGCAGTTCTAAGTTCTATGGTACTGATGACCATAGATGTTAAGTCCCATAGTGCTCAGAGCCATTGTTTTTTATCCATTATTCTGAGTGATGTTTTCGAGGACCTTTTATTCGTTCTGTAAATTGACTGGCGAAAGCTGAATGGAAAGGGCTCGATGGATACTCGAGTGAAAGAAGGCCGTTTTATGGGCCTTAGGATGGGTGGAATCAGCTTGGATGATGTTGCTATAATAGGTTGCTTTTCGAAAAATGTTGAAATCTGTTTTGTTGCCAATAATGCATAGAGTCAGATAGAGATAGTCTAAGGTCCTATCAGCTGTCTCATTTTCTTGCGTGAAGCTGCTTTTTTTCATGGAGGTTATTTAAAGTGGTAAATAACAGTTATAGGTCTTCATGGGAACCTTCAAACACAAACAGCAAGTCATCTACATATCTCGCATAGAAAAATGGTTCAAATGGCACTGAGCACTATGCGACTTAACTTCTGAGGTCATCAGTCGCCTAGAACTTACAACTAATTAAACCTAACTAACCTAAGGACGTCACACACATCCATGCCCGAGGCAGGATTCGAACCTGCGACCGTAGCGGTCGCTCGGTTTCAGACTGTAGCGCCCAGAACCGCACGGCCACTCCGGCCGGTTCTCGCATAGAAAATTACATTATTGTCTGGGTAATTCCGAAAACACATCTGCTCCAATGCTCTTGATAAAGATACTGATAAATCATCTCTGTCAGGTGTGTATAAGATCACTTGTGCTGAATGTTCCCGTTATTACGTTGGCCAGGCAGGAAGGGCCCTGTCTGTTAGGTTTAAAGAGCATCTGCCGTCTAAAGGCGGTGATGGAACACGAGGATCTACATTTGCTGAACATCTTGTCCAAATGGCCCATGCTCCAAAGCCTCTAAGAGATGCAGAACTTTTGCATAATAAAGTCAAAGGATGTAAATTAGACACCCTTGAAGAATTGCAAATTTTTAAACATCTTGTTATTGATAGAGAAAATTTACGTACTGTTCAGCTGCAACTAAAAATATAAATTATTTCGAAGGATTTCAACGCTTACTCCAGTGGAGTTGACCCATAGTCTACTTCGAATGGCCGATGCTGTTTCCTATTTGCTTTGTCCCTTTATTATACTGCGGTTGTACATTGTGTCTCTATGTATTTTGTGTTATTTTAGTAATGACACCTAGTTGCTAATGTGTTTCTTAATTTGCCTGTTTTAAGTTCAAGATATTTCATGCTTCCCACGCTTGTGTTTCGAATATTAATTTATTAGTTACTGTAGTGGGGCTTCGCCCTCTTACTATAACATTTGGATGTAAACTTTCATGCCCTGACTTTGTAGCTAGTTCTCAGGTAAATTGTTTAATGTACTGTACCAACATGTAGGTTTGTCCATTTGCAGGACTACTTCCCGACACAATTTGTTTACAATTTACGTTTACTCTGTGTAATTTTGAGACAGCCTGTGTCTAGGGCTGCCCTTCGCGCTCGCGCATGCGCCTGGCCGCTGGCCGAGCCTCGCCGCGGAACTGCTCGCGACGCCTAGTTTCCTTGTTGCTTACGTGCGACTCTTATTCCTGGACGGCGTAGCTCCGTCTAAGTTTGTCTTAATGTTTTTAGTTTTGATATACATAATCTTATGATTACGATTCTTATTCTGTTACAATTTTATTTTTTGAGATGGCCGACGTTTGACCCACAAAATAATTTAATTTTTGTAAATACCACGATTTTCTTTATTATGAAATCATTAGGTTGGTGATGTATTTCAATGTGTAACATATGTCTGTATCTGTTAATTCCTAGGTTCTGAAGAATATACCATATTGGCATTGAAACTTAGGTAAACAAATAAAATTTTACCTTGCAACTGAAGGCTGAATTTCTTAATTTCTGAACAATTCACGGCTGCTGCAGAGCTGCATTATGTTAAAGATTTGTCTTCTGTAAAATTTAGATTAAAATGTTCATTTCTGAAAATTTATTTTTGACCGTGTACTATTCATTTCAGAAACAACATTACCCCTTGGTAACTTGTTAGAATTTTCCTGAACGTATTGTTAACATGACGACACCCAAAAGCGAAATGAAACGGTAGTTTCCTACTGTGGGTCAAAAATGACCCACTTGGGACTTCAAGGAGTACGGCGAAGTCCGGCACTTTGCACTTTTAGTGTTAAGGCATGCTCTTTAGAACCTGATGATCATTCCTGACATATCGATGATTACTGATTACTCCTCCTGGAACATCCTGTATATATTGTGTAAAGATATGGTGGAATACAAACAGAGCGTTTTATTTTTCGTGTCTACATATTTCAAGTCCTCTGCCGCTAGAGGGTTCCGAATTGTGGAGCGTAACATGTCATTTCGTGACGTCACTATGTTGCTGCGTAAGAAATAGCGTGCTCCAATCGAGATTCGAATTCTAAGAGTTCGTCCACACATAGAGCTTCCCCTCCTTCAGTATGACAATGCCATTCCACACACGAGTGCTGTGACATCTACAACAATCCGACAACTTAGGTTCGCTGTCATCCATCATAGTCCGTACCGTCCAGACTTGGCCCCATCTGATTTTTTATCTATTTACAAAACTTAAAGAACACATTCGAGGGCTTCACTTTGAAAGTGATGAAGAAATACAAACAGAGGTGTGGTTGTGGCTCTGTCAGCAAAGTCAGACATTCTACACTGACAGTATCAACAAATAGCTTCCACATAAAAAATTCGGAGACATGGTTTTCTGCACTCCCTCGTGTTATGCACTGTGCTGTCATATCTGTTAACACCTGATAGTATATGTGAAACATCTCCTAAGCTGCTATTAAACAATACTTTAATTTCTACAACCGATTTCTTTCACTGAACATCCTCAAACGATTGCTGCCTAGAACGCTGAAAACAGACACATATCGCCTAAGTCTCCTTATCAGCAATCACATCCCTTAATCCTTTCCTAAAAGCTGATTGGCCGCTTCGGCTAGGATGGTTGCGTCACGAAGTGCAGCCCACGAACTATTTGAGACTGAGAGCATTTAGTGACTTACAACAAACTTTACACATAATATAAAATCTTTAGGAAATTTTTTCTCGTTAACAACCCCCACAAAATGATGAAAGAAAGAATGTATCGCTTACTATATTGTAGCTGTTCATGCAGTAAAAGTGCTGCATGAAGATCGACGTTTTAATTTACTACTCTTGCATTACTAACTATATTCGCAAAATATTTGACAGACATTATTAACATATAGCACTTAATGCAGCACCAAAATTGCGTATTTGTACAACACACAATTCAGGAGATGGTATGATGTCATAAACATTGAGATTCGTAAAAAACTGCATCATCATGTGCGACGTTAAAAATTTTTACTTCCTTGTTACTACACTACTGACCAGTAAAATTGCTACACCAGGAAGAAATGCAGATGGTAAACGGGTATTCATTGGAAAACAATATTATACTAGAACTGAGAAGTGATTACATTCTCACGCATTTTTGGGTGCATAGATCCTGAGAAATCAGTACCCAGTACAACCACCTCTGGCCGTAATAAAGGCGTTGATACGCCTGGGCATTGAGTCAAACAGATGGCGTGTACAGGTACAGCTGCCCATGCAGCTTCAACACGATACCACAGTTCATCAACAGTAGTGACTGGCGTATTGTGAAGAGCCAGTTGCTCGGCCACCATTGACCAGAGGTTTTCAATTGATTAGAGATCTGGAGTTTGTGCTGGCCAGGGCAGCAGTCGAACATTTTCTGTATCCAAAAAGGCCCGTACGGAACCTGCAACATGCGGTCGGTCATTATCCTGCTGAAATGTACGGCTTCGCAGGGATCGAATTAAGGGTAGAACCACGGGTCGTAACACATCTGAAATGTAACGTACACTGTTCAAAGTGCCGTCAATGCGAACAAGAAGTGACCGAGACGTGTAACCAATGACATCCATACCATCACGCCAGTATGGCGATGATATGGCGATGACGAATACACGCTTCCATTGTGCGTTCACTCCGATGTCGCCAAACACGGATGCGACCATCATGATGCTGTAAACAGAACCTGAATTCATCCGAAAAAATGACGTTTTGACATTCGTGCACCCAGGTTCACCGTTGAGTACACCATCGCAGGCGCTCCTTCTGTGATGCAGCGTCAAGGTTAACCGCAGCTGTGGTCTCCGAGCTTATAGTCCATGCTGCTGCAAACGTCGTCGAACTGTTCTTGCAGATGGTTATTGTCTTGCAAACGTCATTGGATCTCGACCAACGCGAGCACCAAAGTCGCGGTACGATAACCCGCAATCGCGGTAGCATACAATCTGACCTTTATCGAAGTCGGAAACGTAATGGTACTCATTTCTTCTCCTCACACGAGGAATCACAACAATGTTTCACCAGGCAACGCCGCTCAACTGCTGTTTGTGTATGAGAAATCGGTTGGAAACTTTCCTCATGTCAACACGTTGTAGGTGTCGCCACCGGCGCCAACCTTGTGTGAATGCTCTGAAAAGCTAATCATTTGCATATTACAGCATCTTCTTCCTGTCGGTTAAATTCCGCGTCTGTAGCACGTCATCTTCGTGGTGTAGCAATTTTAATGGCCAGTAGTGTAATTTTATTCGCAACACATTTATCAGAAAGTATCTAAGTATGTGGCTGAATGTAAGTACAAAAATGTAACATTGTACGACAGATAGCTCAGGAGAAACGACGTCATAAACATTTATCTGCGTGAAAGGAAACTGCTGGGTGAAATTCGCTAGAAGTACATGTGAGACATGCGTATAAATGCGAGTGCAAAATGTTAAATATATGTGAAGCATGTTGAAATGAGCGTACGCGGACAAACCCATGGGTGGAAACGACATCTAAAACGCCAGGAACCATTTCAACCAAATTTGGCACACATTTTAGCTACGAAATGAAAAGATATACTGTTTGGGGTAAGAACCACAAGCCTCCAATTAGAGGGGGGTGATGACATGGAGAGAGAAGGAGAAAGAGGAGATGGACAGAGAAAGGAAACAGAAGGATATGGACAGAAAGAGGAAGGAGGAGGAGATGGACATAGAGAGGAGGAGTTGGATAGAGAGAAGGTAGAAGAGGAGATGGATGGAGAGGAGGAAGGGGAGATGGACTGATAGAGGATTGTAAATATACACACTGGGCATTTGTTTAAAGAAATCTGTTTAACAACAGAGTACTCTCTCTTATCTCTTTAAGCTTGAAGATATTATTATATTATTCCATTAGCCTATTAACATATTCTCAAGTAAAAAAAAATTCTACCTCTATCTCAAAATCTAACTCTTTGTTTCCATATCTCCTTCCAGCAGGTGGTAATTCTTAATAATTGTAACTGGAAAATGGAATATGGAGAATTAAAAATCAGACATTTTGATTTCTATAAGGGAACTTGATGTCATTTTGATACACGAGAAATAGATAAAGTGAATAATTATTCTTCGACTCCGACCACTCGAAAAGCGTGTGAAAAATGAGTTTCCAGTAGCATTCCCATTATCCGGGATACTGATAGCTACACGGATATCTGCGCATGTGTGGTCAGTTAGGTCATGACCCAGACTGAAACCTTTTCTACAACATTCTTGTTTACGTGAGTAGTAAATTCACATCGACGTTCTTTCTTTCTGTCCAGTTAGTAGTATTCTCTCAACTACCAACAACTTAATAGCTCATAAGTTATCGGATTTCGAGAAGAGCACCCTTTCAAGTCATTCATGTTGTCTGATGTTGAGATGGGAAATGAAGTATCAAAGTATTTATATGAAATTTATACTCAACATACGGTTCATTTGTTTTCCTACTCGTCGTTCAAGAAACCAAGATTTCGACGAAGACCACGGAAGAGATGGAGAGCAGCTATCGTAGAAGTTGATTTCGATGCGATACCTGTCTGCTAAATTCAGACCAATGATTTTGCTCTGGCGTTGGTTGTTTGTACTCTTCGCCGATATTGTTCCTCTCAGATCACAGGTTCATCGATCGTGAGGTCTAGTAGGGGAATGCGTCGTACTTGGGCTATTTCCCAAAGCGTTTTGAAGGAGAAACCTCGCTTCGGCTTCCTCGCTTACGTTGCGAAATTAAGCAGCTCGGTCGATCCGAACGCCAGTGAAGTAGGCTGTAGGCGTGGGAGGGGTTCCTATCAAATTAACTTACGCCTGACGCTCACCCAGTGGACGGGCCGTCCTCATAAATGCATGTCTTTTCTGCTTACTATGCCACCTCTAACAACCCTCTCGAGGCAGCAATATTAAAGTAGTCTTGTCGTATACAATGACAGGACTTCCATTGTTGTATTTCTTTAGCAAAACTCAACTAGCTCGTGCGTTTGGATAATAAATTCAACAATGAACAGCGGACGTCCATCCCTCTGTCGTGACAAAATACGTTAACTCTGTGGAGCATCAACTGCTTCATGGTTTGCATCGTCTCGTTCTGCTTTTCCTTCCACAACGAAATACCACCCCTTCCATTCCGTTTACTTAAGAAATGAACTTAAGGTTACTAAGAATGTTCTTCGGCCGTATGTTTATCAAGCACACATAAATGATCACCTATTCCGTTCACCACTCTGTACGGTCCGATACTTTCTTTTATCACAACGTCTGATATTAGTGGTTTCGTACCAAAACAACTTCTGCTATTGCAAAATTAGTATTCTTCCGTAAGCGTTCATGACATTCTTACCTCTTCAGAGAATTATTCAACCAGACCACTATAGATATAATAGCCACAGTGTCTAATACCCCATCAAAATATCACAAAGCTATACTGAGGCAACGGCATTTCTCTTTTCTCGCAGATTTGCTCTCCTCCGAATGATTTCTCCAGGCGGTACTGGGTGCAATTCACTTCCTTCTCCTTGGAAGCAGACAGTCATACCGTCGGGTGCGAAGAATCTCTCGTTTTCCGACAAGGGCGTCGGATTCATATTCTGCACTGCCTACGAGTGTTCGGTATTAGGGCCAGCCGAGGATTTATTAAAAGATTGCTTCTTGCCTCTCTCTGCGGCCTGCATACATTTATCCGGTACAGACCTCTGTCTGCATGGCGATCTCTACCAGATCCGCTACTTCGGTTCGATTCTCGCCGACGTGCATGTTAACTATGTATTTATGAAGTCTGGGCCCTTATAGGACCGTATTAATCCACTGTGGAGAACTAAAACGCCAAAATTCATATGAACGGTGAACAGTTCCAATGAGTCGTCGATACTTCGGAAAGATACCGTAATCAATTGAGGACGCCTCCGCCTTGGTATTCTACAATACTTGTCACATTTCCGACACGAAAAACTCTGTCAGGATCCCAGAGAAATAGTTAGAAACGGCTCCCGTCACTACTTTTCTTGTTTTTTCATTTTTGCTGGTTTCACATCCAGCACTGATCATGGAACTCACTGCTTGGATCGTGTACATCTTATGAAAACGCTCTGTTGCATCCCACCATATACTTTCACAGCATATACC